>NC_091627.1:0-1200000 GCF_027580195.1 Bos mutus
TTGATAGATATATAAATAAATGTATGAATGAGATCCATTTTTTAAAGTGCTTTACAGAACTATCCTGAATTTTCTGCAAATAGCAAAATTGCTTTAAATTCTCCAAAAGAATCAAGATTTGGGGAGATTATGAGCCAGAAGTGATCTTGGAGGTCAGATACTTCATCCTAAAAATTAACTGGATGAATGACACAAAATGAGTGGTTCAAGGTTACCCACAAATTATTTTGAAAATTGGAAACTAAAACCAGGAACATGACTTAACCAAGAACCTTGACATCATCATTCTTCATGCAACACTGAAACAAATCTCAAAAGAGTAGAGAAAGTGGTTCACTTAAAAAAAAAAAAAAAAAGAGGTGACAAATATTATCCAAATCCACTTGCCAAATTCACTTGCTAAATTCAGACTTAAATTGGAGAAAGTAGGGACAACCACTAGACCATTCAGCTATGACCTAAGTCAAATCCCTTACAATCATACAGGGGAAGCGACAAATAGATTCAAGGGATTAGATCTGATAGACAGAGTGCCTAAAGAAGTATGCACGGAGGTTCATGACATTGTACAGAAGGCAGGGATCAAGATGATACCCAAGAAAAAGAAGTGCAAACACACAAAATGGTTGTTTGAGAAGGCCTCACACATAGCTGAGAAAAGAAGAGAAGTTAAAATCAAAGGAGAAAAGGAAAAATATACCCATTAAAATGCAGAGTTCCAAACAATAGCAAGGAGAGATAAGAAAACCTTCCTCAGTGATCAGAAAAAAAAAGCCTTCCTCAGCAAAGAAATAGAGGAAAAAATAGAATGGGAAAGACTAGAGATCACTTCAAGAAAATTAGAGATACCAAGAAAATATTTCATGCAAAGAGGAGCACAATAAAGGACAGAAGTGGTATGGATCTAACAGAAGCAGAAGATATTGAGAAGAGATGGCAAGAATACACAGAAGAGCCACACAAAAAAGATCTTCACGACCCAGATAACCACGATGGTGTGCTCCCTCATCTAGAGCCAGACATCCTGGAAGGCAAAGTCAAGTGGGCCTTAGGAAGCATCACTGCAAACAAAGCTAGTAGAGGTGATGGAATTCCAGTTGAGCTATTTCAAATCTTAAAAGATGATGCTGTGAAAGTGCTGCACTCAGTATGCCAGCAAATTTGGAAAACTCAGCAGTGGCCACGGGACTGGAAAATGTCAGTTTTCATTCCAATCACAAAGAAAGGCAATGCCTAAGAATGCTCAAACTACCGCACAATTGCACTCATCTCATATGCGAGTTAAGTAATGCTCAAAATTCTCCAAGCCAGGCTTCAGCAATACATGAGCCATGAACTTCCAGATGTTCAAGTTGGTTTTAGAAAAGACAGAGGAACCAGAGATCAAATTGCCAACATCCGTTGGAAAAACATTGAAAAAACAAGAGAGTTCCAGAAAAAAACATCTATTTCTGCTTTAATGACTATCCCAAAGCCTTTGACTGTGTGGATCACAATAAACTGTGGAAAATTCTGAAAGAGATGGGAATACCAGACCACTTGACCTGCCTCTTGAGAAATCTATATGTAGGTCAGAAAGCAACAGTTAGAACAACAGTCTGGTTCCAAATCGGGAAAGGAGTCTGTCAAGGCTATATCTTGTCACCCTGCTTATTTAACTTATATGTAGAGTACATCATGAGAAACACTGGGCTGGATGAAGCACAAGCTGGAATCAAGATTGCTGGAAGGAATATCAACATCCTCAGATATGCAAATGATACCACCCTCACGGCAGAAAGTGAAGAAGAACTAAAGAGCCTCTTGATGAAAGTGAAAGAGGAGAGTGAGAAGATTGGCTTAAAGCTCAACATTCAGAAAACTAAGGTCATGTCATCTGGTCCCATCACTTCATAGCAAAAAGATGGGGAAACAGTAGAAAAAGTGATAGACTTTATTTTGGGGGCTCCAGAATCACTGCAGATGGTGACTGCAGCCATGAAATTACCCTTTGGAAGGAAAGTTATTACCAACCTAGACAGCATATTAAAAAGCAGAGACATTACTTTTCCAGCAAAAGTCCATCTAGTCAAGGCTATCATTTTTCCAGTAGTTATATATGGATGTAAGAGTTGGACTATAAAGAAAGCTGAGCACTGAAGAATTGTTGCTTTTTAACTGTGGTGTTGGAGAAGACTCTTGAAAGTCCCTTGGACTGCAAGGAGATCCAACCAGTCCATCCTAAAGGAAATCAATCCTGAATATTCATTGGAAAGGCTAATGTTGAAGCGGAAACTCCAATACTTTGGCCACCTGATGAGAAGAACTGACTCATTTGAAAAGACCCTGATGCTGGGAAAGATCGAAGGTGGGAGGAGAAGGGGATGACAGAGGATGAAATGGTTGGATGGCATCACCAACATCAGTGGACATGAGTTTGAGTAAACTCCAGGAGTTGGTGATGAACACGGAGGCCTGACGTGCTGCAGTCCATGGGTTGCAAAGTGTCAGCCACGACTGAATGACTGAACTGAACTGAGTAGAATTTACTGGTAAAAACATGGGCTATGGAGTCAACTTGTTGAATTCCCATTCTGGCTTTAACAATTTTGATCCATGCACTCTGGACAATGTTTCTTAATATTTCTGGGCTTCATCATTTATTTTTTTTTTTTTTTGTCAAAATGGATTCCTTATATGGGTAGGTTTATTTTGAGGATCATGCAACAGAATATATGCACTATTGAACATATTGTTCTCCATACATGTCTGTGTGTGTTTGTGTGCATGCTCAGTCATTTCTGACACTTTGTACCTCCATGGACTGGGTAGTCATCAATAAATGGTAGCTATTAGTCATTAAGTAAAGAATCATAGAGAATGGCATTCAATATATTCCTTGCTATGCTAAGTCGCTTCAGTCGTGTCCGACTCTGTGCGACCCCATAGATGGCAGCCCACCAGGCTCCCCCATCCCTGGGATTCTCCAGGCAAGAATACTGGAGTGGGTTGCCATTTCCTTCTCCAATGCATGAAAGTGAAGTCACTCTGTCGTGTCCGACTCCTAATGACCCCATGGGCTGCAGCCTACCAGGCTCCTCCGTCCATGGGATTTTCCAGGCAAGAGTACTGGAGTGGGGTGCCATCGCTTTCTCCGAATATATTCCTTATCATCCACCTAAATGACTCAATGAATTATATAAGTAATAGTACCTAAAATAGTAAATATCCACACTTTTCTGGTCATTGGTATTTCCTTTTTCTTTCTTGTCATTTATGAATCATGTCTAGTTTTGGCACATGATGGCCCAAATAAGAAAGCAGAGTTTTGATGGTTATAAATAAATGTATAATACAGAAGTCTACATACCTTTGAAGGAAGAGCCATTTTAGAAAGAGCATCAATGTCATGGCTCTTCTGCTGAATAATGCAGGCAGGATTTATATTATTTGTAGACTGATGCCATTTCCTTAAGAGATTATACATATAGGTGAGTATTAAGTGCTTGCTTTGTTAGATAGTATTTTGCACTAAATGAGTTCTCTGGAGAAATAACAATTGGGTACAATGCAGATTTGCCATGGGGCACAAGTGGTTTCTAGTGCTTTTCTTTTTTAGATTCCGTGTCCATATTTTCCTTCATACATTGGGAAGTCTACATCATAATACTGATGTCTGCCATCGATACTCGTGCCATAGTCTGTTACCCGTAAAGTTTAATCCAATTTAACACAATTTCTTCCACACAATTATCATAACTTTGTGCCACAGCCTATTACCATCTCACTTTGGGTTATGGGTTGAAAAGTTTAAATATCCATATATCAAAATCTTGACTCCCAGTACTTCTGAATATGACTGAATTTGTAGATATAGTTTATAAAGAGGAAATTAAATTGTAATTGGTTCAAATAGTGCATCCTAACACAAGATGTGGAGAAGGCAATGGCAACCCACTTCAGTACTCTTGCCTGGAAAATCCCATGGATGGGGGAGCCTGGTAGGCTGCAGCCCATGGGGTCACTAGGAGTTGGACACTACTGAGCGACTTCACTTTATGTTTTCACTTTCGTGCATTGGAGAAGGAAATGGCAACCCACTCCAGTGTTCTTGCCTGGAGAATCCCAGGGATCACAGAGTTGGACACAATCCTACTTAGCAGCAGCTGTAGCAACGCAAGATGACTGGTATCTTTTTTAAGAAAGGAGATTAGAACATACACACAGGAAATATACACACAGGAAAGACTGTGAGAGACACAGGAGGTGATGGCTGTCTATAAGCCAGACAGAAGCTTCAGAATGAAACCAACCCTACTAACATTTTGATCTTGAATTACTTACTATCCTTCAAACTGGAAGGAAATCAGTCACTTTTGTTTAAGCCACCCCAGTCTGTGGTACTTAGTTATAGCTGCTGCTGCTAAGTCGCTTCAGTCGTGTCCAACTCTGTGTGACTACAGAGACGGCAGCCCATCAGGCTCCCCCATCCCTGGGATTCTCCAGGCAAGAACACTGGAGTGGGTTGCCATTTCCTTCTCCAATGCATGAAAGTGAAAAGTGAAAGTGAAGTCACTCAGTCATGTCCGACTCTAGCGACCTCATGGACTGCAGCCTCCCAGGCTCCTCCGTCCATGGGATTTTCCAAGCAAAAGTACTGGAGTGGGATGCCATTGTCTTCTCCGTTAGTTACAGCAGCCCTCACAAACTAATATGTTCTGCCCTCAGTAGACAAAAAGACTGCTTTCATATTCAAAGGAAGTTTTGCTTCTTTGAAGAGTAGTATCATTTTTAATATATTTCAAACACTTATAGTATGTTCAAAATGTGCACAAAACATAAGTTTACAATTTATTGAATTTTTTCAAAGTAAAAATGCCTTTATGACCAAACTTCTAAACCAAGTAGAAGACCAACACTACATCCAACTTCTCCTCTTCTTTCTGAGTCAGGATTCCTCAACTTAGATGAGTCTTTATTCTCAGCACTCTACACAGTTTGTGTCTTTTTCTGAATTTTACACAAGTGGAATCAAACAGAACACATTCTTTAATGCAGAGTCTTCTGGTGAAAACTCTGTTGATATCTGAACATCATGTTGATGATTGTTTTAGCTTGTTTGGACTGCTATAGTAATCATAACATAGGCATTTATTTATCACTGTTCTGAAAGCTGGAAGTCTAAGACTGGATTGGGTTCTGATGAAAGCATTCTTCCAACTTAGATGAGTTTGCAGATGACAAAGGTTTTTTGGAGAAGACCCTGACATATCACATCATGGGATCAGGACTGTGCCTGGGATCTTTTTGAGGGCATCTAATCCAGCATGGGCTTCCCTAGTAGCTCAGAAAAAAGAATATTCTACTGTGCAGGAGTCCTGAGTTTGATCCTTTTACCAATGTCTTCTGATCATTAAATGGGGCTGTCCCCATTAAATTCTTTCCCTTTGAAGGAAATCAACAGAGGAGCTCTAGTTAATAAGTCCCTGGACATAATAAGAGTGACACAATTCAAACACCCTCAGATGGCTTTCTAAGTTGCATGACAGGTTTATCTGGAGCCTACAATGACGCATAATGATTGTTTACAGCCCCCCAACCATTCTAAGCAGCAATGGTTCTTTAGACATTCTAACAATATAGAGCCTTTCAGGAGTTAAAATTATTGAATAGAACTGGTGAAGGATTTAATTGTTGAGCCAATCCTTGCTGCCAAGTTTCCATATCCCTTACCCACTGTGTCCCTGGGAGTACACTATTAATTAAATATTATTAGAGATATAAAGAGAAAATAAATAGTAGTCTTGATGTAGGAAAATTTAGACCCTTGAGTTAATAAATTCTTTCCTTGTTATCCCCAATACATTTGCCCAAAATAAATGCAATTTATCATCACCTACATAGGCTGCAGGCATCCTAGAAAAATCACCTTTAGAGAAAACAAGTTTTCTGGTTGATTAACCTTTATCAGAAGAAAAATGTTATAGGTCTAGTGGCCAGAAGATGAGCCTAAATCACCCAAAGGGGATTCAGCCAGAAGGTGAGAAAAAAGCCTGGTCTCGATGGGGAGACCAGACTTCTGAACTGATGATTTTTTTATTTTTCCAGGGTCTGTTTTTATACACTGAGATGTTATAAAAGTCTCCTTTTAAAAAGCAGTCCTGACTTTTATCAAAGTCAGGTGCTTCTACAAATGTATACAGAGGTCTTTCTTTTTCTTTTTCTTCTGGCCAGGGGGCCTCTGACAATTTTTCAGGATGACTCCTTGGAGCACAGAGGCTCTCTGAGAACACTTATTTCTCCAGGGATGATTATTCTTAATCAAACAGGCGCCACCTTCAGGGTACCAAAGTTACATTCCTATAGGGTGAGCACCTGTGGGTTTTAATGAACAAAGAATTTCATGGACTTTTAGCCTAAGGTCTAAACCATGATTAAGATCAAAGGTTAATCCCCTTTATATTTCTTCTTTATATTCATTAATGTCCTATGAGGGCAGGGGATGTGGATCCTTAGGCTGGTCACATTGGCTCAACAAATGAATTCTTCCTTCACCAATACAATTTTTAATCAGCCCACTATATCACTAATAGTTTTCTAACTTCTCTAAAGAACCTGTTTTTAGAAGGTTTAATCCAGTTCATGCCTCTCACAGTTGGGAGGCTGTGAGCAATCACATGTCCTGCAATGCCTGTCAGGCTGGCTTTGAACCTTCAGAGGAATGTTCCCTAGGTTGAAAATGGCTGCCCAATTTTTATTAACTGGAGCCTAAGAACCACATGGACAGAAAGCCTGGGGGGGGACAGTCCATGGGGTCAGAGGTATAGGTGAGAGCGACAAAGCATGAGCAGGAAGGCTCTGGTTTTGGGGTAGAGCCAAGCGAGAATGACCTAAGGACTCCTAAGGCCCCTGCATTCTAAATAGCAATGGTTCTTTTATTCCTGTAAGTCATGACCTTTGACAACAGGCATTGAATCACACTGAAAGCAAAGGTGTTCCAAAAAAAATCTACTTCTGGATTGTATTCCAACTATACCAAAAAATCTGGAACAAACAACCTCATTAAAAATGTATAAATCTAAACACCTGGCCTACGAAAATATAAAGATAGTAAATCAGCATATCAAAAATACTCAAAATCATATATTATAAGGAAATTACAAACTAAAACAACAGTAAAGTAGCACTGCACACCTATTAGATCAGTAAACACAAAAAAGGGGGGGCTTCTCTGGTGGGTCAGTGGTAAAGAATCTGCCTGACAATGGAAGACACTCAAGTTCAATCCCTTACCCAGGAAGATCCCACATGCCACAGAGAAATTCAGCTGGATTTTTCCTCAGCTAAACAAGGCTCACCTATGACCTGAACACTACATGTCTAGTACTTAGTAAACAGCTTTGAAAAAGTGTCCAGACAAAAAGTATCACACAATTATACACAGGAGCTCTACTTCTAATAGCTAAAACCTTTCAAATATCAGGATGTCTTCAGTAGATGACTGTAAACAAATTGGGATATACATCCAAAGTGAAGGGGAGCAAATGCTACCCCAAAATATACCCCTTCAGCATGAGAATTAGTTGGAATTAATTAACTTTTTTTTTAAGAGGACACATGATCATCTCTGAAACCCAAGTTCAAGATGGCTCTTCTGAGTCACATTTACAAGAGAAATTTCATTTCAAAGGAATTCTCTGTATATATCAGATAGAAGGATGACAGTCTTGTGAAACTTTTTTTATCAATAGGGAAAGCTAAGATGTAAATCTGTACAACCACCATACCCTTCCTTTCCTTTGGTTTTATTTTTTAATATTTATTTGTTTTTTTATTTGGCTGAGCCAGGTTGACCTTCATTGAGGCAAGCCAGATATTTAGCCACAGCATGCAAACTCTTCATTGTGGCATGGGAGATCTAGTTCTTGGATCAGGGATGGAACCTGGGCCTCCTTCTTAAGGAGTGTCCAGTCTTAGCCACTGGACCACCAGGAAGCCCCTGTTTTGTTTTTAGATGAAGATGGTATCTAAGGTGATTTCTTGGGCCATTTCAGTCACTGACTCAGTTTCCTGAGTTTCTCCAAAGCATGCACAAGGTGCACATTATTAAACTGGTTTGCAAAACAAGTAAAGGTAGTTCATACTACAACACTGTATGCTTACAAATATGTAAATGGTAAATGGCATGTTATTTATTTTTAATTACTATGGGGAAAAGAATGTAGTATTGGTACATGTTACAAAATGAATAAACATTAAAAACATCTTTAGTTAAAAATCCACATAGAAAAGGCCACCCAGATCCCATATTCACCATGTCTGCTTTACATCCACCAAGTTTGTCCAAATGTCTGAAAATCTCAGTAACAGTCTAAAAAAATATTGGATGAGGATGGGAAAAAAGATATTTTCATACAATTGGACAATTGCTGAAAGTGGAAGTGGGGCTGTGGATTACATTATAATGTAGAAACTATATGATTTCCTGATTTTGGAGATTATGTGCTGGTTCCACAGGAGAATGCGCCCATTTTGGATAAAACGCATGGAGTATTTTAGGTGATGTGGCAAATGTGAGTATTTTTTTACCATTATTAAGAGTTTCCTGCACATTTTAAGTTACTGAAAAGTAAATTATTTTTCAAAACAACCATGTCAATACCACAAAAGAAAATCAGATCAGACAGGCTTGAAACTTTTTTATAGAGGCCAAGACTTACCCAGACAAAGTTCAAGGGAAGTTGTGATGCTCATTGCCCTTGAAGGAGTCCACATGGAATTTACAAATAAAATTTCCCACATAACTTCACAAAAAGTTGTTAGAATACATTCAGTAAAGTTGAATAATTTGGGATCAATTTACAATCATATAAAATACTACAATTTACAATCTAAATCAATATATGAAAATCAGTTGTGTTTCTATACACTAATAACAATCAGAAACAAAAATTAAGAAAAAAATTAACCAAGGACATAAAAGACCAGTAGTTAGAAAACTAGAAAGCACTGATAAAGAAACCAAAGAAAACACAAATAAACAGAAAAATATTCCATGCTCATGCACTGGAAAAATGAGTTATTAAAATGTCCATTCCAACCAAAGCCATCAGCAAATGCACCACACTCAAAATATAATATCCAATGGCATTTTTCATAGAAATAGAAATATTCCTAATAATATTCTGCAACAACTAAGGACCCTGAACAGCCCAAAAGACTCTGAGAAAGAAGAGTGAACCTGAAGGCATCTTCCTCTCTGACTTCAAACCACATCACAGAGCTGTAGTAACCACAACAGTGAGGAACTGGCACAAACACGGGCACAGGGACTCGAGGAAAGAATAGAGCGCCCAGGAATAAAGCCACATGTGTGTGGACAGTTCATGAAAATCAAGCCAAGGACGTGCAAAGAGGAAAGGACAGTCCTTTCAAGAAACAGTGACAGGAAAACTGGCCACCTACACCAGAGAGCATCACTGGGCATCCTCTAGATCATCTAACAGAAATCTAACTAAACATTCGCCATTTGGCACATGGAGCTCTTCCCTGCACCCCCTACCCCCGAGTTCTCTGAGATGGACCTCCAGTCAGCACTCAGCTGGACACAGGAAATGTTTACTTCATCCTCATTTTTCCCTCTTGCAGCTCCCCCTTGCTGGTGGGCACTGAGGCAACCCCCCTCCTCTCAGCCTGGACGCAGCCCCATCATCCAGGAGCCCAAGCCCTGATGGTGCTGAGGAGACAAAGCTCCCACCAGCTGGTCACTGAGCTGAGTCTGAAGGCAAACATCCTGTCCCCACACGTCAGAGAGGGGGTTGGCGCCCCAAGCAGGCCACCAGAGAAGAGTGGCAGCCCTGCACTCACAGACCCCAGAGGGCTCACCCAGAACCAGCTTTGCTGTGAGCACTCAGACTGGAAACCCAAACTGAAATGGAGCCAAAAATCTCCATGACCCTGCTCAACACATGGCCAGGGAACAATTGATTAAAATTGATTAAAAACCATACAGAATGAAAGGACATAAACACAAACTTTGCAACTGACACCACATTTCAATTAAAAACTATAAACATTTTAGAAAACAACAAAAGATCTACATGACCTGAGTCTGGTGATGAGTTCTAAAACACAACAAAAAAGCCAATATAAAAAATGTTTTAAATAAATTAATTAAAACACTGACTTTTAAAAATGTATACATTCACTCTGTAGAGGACCTTACTCAAGAAAACCACAGGACAAAGTGTTAGGGGAACCACTAACCAAAACCACCCGCCCGTCCTTGCCGGGCACCAGAGAAACCACCTGCAGGAGTCATCTTACAACAGGAGGTCCTGGGTAAGAACAAGGAACTAAGAAGCCACCACCAGCCAGAATTCAGGAAAGGTCAAAGGAGATAGAAGACTCCAATCCGCAGGTCTTACCAACCTCCCAGGATCCTCCTTGCCAGAATCCACCTTGGATGGAGTGATGCATATGCCACCAGGAAGGACCCCAATTCAGAATGACTGGCCAGAGACAAACCAGAAACTAACCCAGTGCCCATAAAACCTGAGACTGTGAGCCACGTGGCAGAGCAGTTCTCTCAGCTTCCCTCACCCTCTTGCCCTCCACCCAGGCAGCCCTTCCCAATAAAACCTCTAGCTTTGATAGTACACGTCTCCTCAGACAATTCATTTCCAAGTGTCAGACAAGAGCCCACTCTCAGGCCGTGGAAGGGGTCCCCCCTTCCTGCATCAAAACCACAAACCAGGAGAAAATATCTTCCAAATGTGTATCTGTGCAGAGGGAAATGGCACCCACTCCATATTCTTGTCTGGGAAATCCCATGGACAGAGGAGCCTGGTGGGCTACAGTCCAACAGCAGGGCATTTCTGAAGAGAGGAAACAGTCCCAGGAAACTTGAGGTGCTCACCAAAGGCCCCAAAGCTTTCTATGGCACAGCCAGAACTGTGGCTGAGCACCCCCAGCTCCCAGGCCTCTTGATACTGGCCTCTCTCACCAGATACGGGTGTGGCAAACTAGAATCTAAAACATGGCTGAGGGCTTCCCTGGTGGCTGAGTATTAAAGAATCTTCATGCCAATGCGGAAGATGCAGGTTGGATCCCTGTCCATGCCGTGGAGCAGCTAAGCCCACGCACCGCAACCACTGAGCCTGTGTTCTAGATCCCGGAAGCTGCAGCTACTGAGCCCATGAGCCTAGAGCCTGTGTCCCACAACAGGAGCCACAGTGAGAAGCCCACACACCACAACTAGCGTGGCCCCTGCTCGCCATAACTAGACAAAAGCCCAAACAATGAAGGCCCAGCACAGCCAAACATTAATAATTTTTAAAAAATGCATATCTGATAAAGAATTTGTACTCAAGTTATACCAAGAAATCTAGAGCAAACAAAGCCATAAATAATTGATAAAGACTGAAACAGACACCTGACCACAGAGGGTACACTGACAGTAAACAACCATAAAAAACACCCGGCCACAGAGGGTACTCTGATAGTAAACAACCATAAAAAACATCCGGCCACAGAGGGTACACTGATAGTAAACAACCATAAAAAACATCCGGCCACAGAGGGTACACTGATAGTAAACAACCATAAAAAACATCCGGCCACAGAGGGTACACTGATAGTAAACAACCATAAAAAACATCCGGCCACAGAGGGTACACTGATAGTAAACAACCATAAAAAACACCCGGCCACAGAGGGTACTCTGATAGTAAACAACCATAAAAAACATCCGGCCACAGAGGGTACTCTGATAGTAAACAACCATAAAAAACACCCGGCCACAGAGGCTGATAGTAAACAACCATAAAAAGCCACAGAGGGTACTCTGATAGTAAACAACCATAAAAAACACCCGGCCACAGAGGGTACACTGATAGTAAACAACCATAAAAAACACCCGGCCACAGAGGGTACACTGATAGTAAACAACCATAAAAACACCCGCCACAGAGGGTACACTGATAGTAGTAAACAATAATAAAAACATCCGGCCACAGAGGGTACTCTGATAGTAAACAACCATAAAAAACATCCGGCCACAGAGGGTACACTGATAGTAAACAACCATAAAAAACACCCGGCCACAGAGGGTACACTGATAGTAAACAACCATAAAAAACACCCGGCCACAGAGGGTACACTGATAGTAAACAACCATAAAAAACACCCGGCCACAGAGGGTACTCTGATAGTAAACAACCATAAAAAACACCCGGCCACAGAGGGTACTCTGATAGTAAACAACCATAAAAAACACCTGGCCACAGAGGGTACTCTGATAGTAAACAACAATAAAAAACACCTGGCCACAGAGGGTACTCTGATAGTAAACAACCATAAAAAACCTACTCAAGATCCTGGTGGGATGCGTGCACAGCCATCTTTGGAAGACAGTCTGACAGTTTTTTCCAAAGCTAAACAGACTCATCTAGGATGCAACGCTACACCTCTTGTATTTAGACAACAGCTTTGAAAAACTGTTCAAACAAAAACTAGCATAAAATAATGCACAGTAACTCTATTCTGGGTTAAAAACTGGTTAAAAACTGAAAGACATCAGAATGTTCCTCTGTAAATGAATTAATAAGCAGATTAGGGCACATGTACATCAAGGGGAGCAGAATACGCCACCCCGAGTTGTGTCTTTTGGACATCAGGATAATTCTGGACTGACATTTAAAAAACAGCAGATCCAGGAGAACGTTTGAAAATGCCCTTTTAGGAATTAAATTTACGTTTATTAGGGAAATCTCCACTTGTAAGGCTGTCTCCACCTGTGTACCAGAAATGGAAGGATAACTAAGTCTTGAGAGAAGGTAGTCCATGGAGATGGCCTGGATGTAAATCTGCATAATATCCAGACCCTTGTTTACTGTGCTTTGCCTCCAAACCTCCCAAATGGTTCCGTCCCCCGCCCCCCACCCAATATCTTTCTTTTGTTCTTAGCTAAAGGTAGCACATAAGTTACAGGCTTGGGCCATTTCAGGTTGTCCTAGGTACCTTACAAGCATATAGTGGGTATGCATGTTAATAAGCTTCTGTTTTCCTCCAGTTCATCTGCCTTTCATTGCAGGGGAAGGTCTCAATGAGGAAAAGAGAAATATAAAGGGAACATTATTTTTCCTCCAATACACATGAATAGTATTCAGAAATATAACGGAATGAACCGTCAAACCAAGCAAAAACCATGGATGAATCTTACATGTATATTGCTAAGTGAAAGAATCCAGTCTACACACTAATGATCCCATTTATATGACATTCTGAAAAAGGCAAAACAGACTTAGAAAAAGATTATGAGGTAGGAGGTTCAATATTCCATCTGATACATTACAGATGAGATGGTTGGATGGCATCACCGACTCCATGGACATGAGTTTGAGTAAGCTCCGGGAGTTGGTGATGGACAGGGAAGCTTGGCGGGCTGCAGTCCATGGGGTCGCAAAGAGTCAGACACAACTGAGCGACTGAACTGACATTACAGATGAATATCTACCACTGTGCATTTGTATAAACCCATAGATCTTTAGACTTCAATTGGTAAATCATAGTCTATTCAAATTTAGTTATTTAGGATATGAGAGTGTCACAGAATGGAACACAGAATGCAGCAGAGTCTAAATAACTCAGAAATGCATGGAAAAAACTCACTCTTTGTTGGTGGCAGGGCCGGCATAGGCTGACAAAAGCTGAAGCACCAGCAGGTCCTGAGGATCTTAACGCAAAGAAAGCCAGAACTGGGAAGATAAAGGGCACAGCAGGCCCCCACCCCGTCCCAGTCCTCCTGCTTCTCAGCCCGCTCTCTGGGCCTGGAGGAGCGTCCTCTCCGACTGGTCCGGTGTGGATCCATGGGCAGCGTCACTGCATGGTGACAGCCGGGCACACAGGGCCCCTGGGCCACATGCAGCCGCCCAGGGCTCCCAGGAGCCCATGTGCCAGCGCCGGGACAGACATCTGACACACAGACTCACCACCTAAAGTGGAAACACCTGGTTCCTGGGAATCTGGAACTTGGCTTTTTAAAGGCCCTTTCCTCGGCCCTCGCCCTTCTGGGCTGCTGTGTCTCCTCCTGACTCCTCCCCCTGAGACGTGTGGCTCACAGGAGCCTCCGCAGGACCTGAGCTACTCAGCAGCTCCCACTGTGGTCCAGCCTCTCAGAGGGGCTGCTCCACCGCCCGTTGTGAACAGGGGAACTCGCCGTGGAAAGGCCCCTGCGCGACGGGCAGGAGACAGCTGCGCAGGGACGGCCAGGCCCACGCCGCCTTCTCCGCCTGCCCACGCTGCCGGGGCCGCATGGTTCACGGACTCTGTTTTCCTAGTAAGGGCCTCGGAGATCCCCTCGGTCCTTCTGAAGTGTTCTGGAACACGAGTGCAGGAAGCTAGCACACACTTTCCGTATTCCGGTCCTGCAATGCGGCTCAAGACTTTCCCCTTCACGACCGCACTGGCAGTATCTGGAGTCACTTGGCTCGTTTTTCCGTTTAGTTGCTCTGATTAACTCCAAGGACCACATGCCTACACGCGTCTCTAACTGGAGCATGCACGGCCCCAGTTCCAGGCACGGGGGACAAAACAGAGCGTCTGTGATACAGCTTCCCGGGGCATCATGTTTATTCCCGGTGCTTTACAAGGACACCCATTCAGCCTGAACTAACCCCACAATGTCCCAAAGCCGAAACACCAATGGTCCTGAGAAGACCCATCTCCTGTCAGCCTGAAGTGAACCCCACAGTGTCCCAAGGCCAAAGCCTGAGCAGGTCCTGAGGAGACCAGACTCCCGTCAGCAGCCACAGGCAGCCAGGTGCTCAGGCAGAGCGGGAATTCCGCCTGGGGTGGGGCGGGTTAGGGAGGCGGGTTCCCCGCTCCCTGCCAGCCAATGGGAAGTGCAGCTCAAGCCTCCCTCACTCGCGCAGGCACAGCTAAGTGGAGACTCCGCCCCTCGGGGCAGTTCTGTTAGGTCTATTAAACTATGCAAATTCAAACTGAAATATTGCCAATATCCAAAACTTCTCCAAAATAGTTAAGGAATAATGAACTTGAAACGGTATACAATGAAATGTAGTCACCAAATTCACTCAACTTTATTAACAGACATTTAAATTTTGAAACTATCAAAATTGTGGACATAAACATAGAAAATCTACATGACCCTGGGTTTGGCCTGTATATCATGAGCTTTGAGTTTTAACACACAAGCTGTCAGTCCACAAAAGAAAAATATTGTGGACTTTATAGAAATAAAGATGTCTATTCTGAAAGACCTCATTCAGAAAATTAAAATACAAGCCACAAACTGGGAGGAAAAAATTTGCAAAATTCATATCCGATACAGGATTTGCACACAAAATAGACAGAGACCTCTTGAACAACCCTATAAACAGTAAGTAAAGATCTGAACAGATACCCATCCAAAAAAAGTTATACAGATAGTACAAAACAGAAACACGCTCAACATCATACGCCATTAGGGAATTACAAATTAAAGTCACGAGCTATCACACTACACATATTAGGCTGCTAAACTCTAACTATATGACAATACCAATTGCTGGAGGCTGAGGAATAGCAGGAACGCTCCCTCACTGCTGGTGGGATGCATGCACAGCCACCTCGTAACACAGTTGGGCAGTTTTCTCTGAAGCTAAACACACCTCACCTTGGGATCCAATGATCATACTTCCAGTATTTAGGAAACTGCTTTGAAAAATCCATGCCCAAATGCAAACGAAGATGAACTTAGGCACAGCAGCGCTATCCATAATAGTTAAAAGCTTGAAGTAATCATAGTATCCTTCAATAGATGAATGCATAATCAAATTGGGGTATATCCATGTCAAAGCAAGTAGAACATGCCACCCCAAAATATGCCTCTCTGCTGTGAGGATTGCTTAAGTCCACTTCCATGGAAAGGAAAAAAAAAAAAAGAGGACTCTCAGTAAACTAAGTAGCAATTGCCGTTTTGTGATGGACATTTACAACAGAGAAATCTCTGCATTTAAGGGCTGTCCCTGTTTGCACCAGAAATAAAAGGCTAATTAAAACTCAAGTAACTTATCAATGGAGAGGTCCCGACTTAAATCTATAAACAATCATACCCTTCTTTACTGTGTTTTGTGTAATTACCTTCCATAATGGGCTTCTCCCATCCTTCAGGGTCTTGTTTTTAGCTGAAGATGGCATTTAAGGTGATGACTTTGGACATTTCAGGGAGTGGCTCAGGTTTCTTTGGTAGCTCCCCTGTATACAGAAGCTATTTGTTCTTTTAGTCACTAAGTCATGTTCGCCTCTTTGCGACCCCACGGACTGTAGCCCGCCAGGCTCCTCTGTCCATGGGATTCCCCAGGCAAGAATACTGGAGTGGGTTGCCATTTCCTTCTCCAGGGGATCTTCCCAAACCAGGGGTCAAACCCAAGTCTCCTGTATTACAGGCAGATTCTTTACCACAAAGCCACCAGGGAAGCATAGAGGAGGTATGCTTCTGTTTTTCCTCCTGGTGATTTGTCTTGTATTATGGAAGGGCAGAGTGAAAATTGTTTTTCCTCCCATACACATGCAATGGAGTATTACTCATGGGTAGTAAGGAATGAACCACCAAACCTTGAAAAGCATGGTTAACTCTCACGTGCTATCACTCAGTGAAAGAACACAGTCTGGGGTATGACCTCATTTATGACATTCTAGGAAAAGCAAAACTACATAGATGATAAGCAGATCATCTGCTGAAGAGGGCTGAAGTATTCCCTGTGACGCTTTAGGATGGACACCTGTCACTATGCATTTGTCTACACTCGTCGATTTGTATAGCCCAAGGGATCAAACCATCTTCTCAAGTATAGTTATTCAGGGTGTAGGAGAGTCGCAGGACAGAATACACAGTGCAACAAAACCTAACCACATTAGAAATGCACTGAAAAGATCTCTCACTGTAGGAGATGGGCAAAATGTGTTGACTTTGGAAATGAACGAATCGATACACAAAAGGCTAAATGGGCTGCACGTAAACACTGGGCTTCCTTTTATAGAGACCTTTCCAGGTGCTGCTGCTGCCAAGTCACTGCAGTCGCGTCCGACTCCGTGCGACCCCATGGACTGCAGCCCACCCAGCTCCGCCGTCCCCGGGACTCTCCAGGCAAGAACACTGGAGTGGGTTCCAGAGTGCAGTAGCTAGCAATTCTGAGACCACTGTACACATAACCTGAAGAGGAGAAAAGGGCCAGGCTGCAGGAGTGGGAAGTTACAGATAAACAAAAACAAGAGGACAAAGCTGAGCCCCTGACCACCACTCCTTATGGCTCTGAGTTGTGTCCAACAGGACCACCATCACCTGCACGTAGGTGCTATAACCCACCTGCCCTCCTGGCCTTTCCCCTTCCTCCCTGCGATGATTCCAGTGACATTTCCAGCCTGCACCCCTCTCCCAGGCCAGGTGCATCTGTCCATCCACGGCCTCCCCATCTCATCCTGGGGACTAACAGGCCCCTCAAGGACTGCGATCCTGCTGCTCCCCATGCCCAGGAGGCAGCCCCAACTTCTCCAGCTGCTGAGCCCAGACACCTGGTGTAACCGAGCAGGAGCCAATGGGGCCCTCCCAGAACAGACCCCATCCTGTATCCTCTGCTGTAACTCCTCTCTGAAGTATGGAGATAATAGTATCTGAGGCACACTCAGGGAGTTGTTTTACAGCTGCTAAAAGCCCCACTGAAGGGAAGAAGTTAACTATTTGATGAGCATGAACACGTCACCCCCAGAGTGTCCAGTGCCTGAGGATTTGTGAGGTTAGCCGCCTGTTACCTCACCAACCAGAGAACCGTGCACCAGCAGTTCTCTGTCACCCCCCTCCCTCATGTGGCCCGTAAAACTGCTTTCCTGAAGCCCTTCGGGGATTTCAGGGTTTAGAGCATGAGTTACTGTCTCCACGTATTGGTGCCTTTACAGTTAATGCTGCCTCGCCTTTACTGCACCTGGTGTCAGGCGACTGGCTTTACTGCACTCAGGGGTGTGGACTCAAGTTTGGTTCAGTAACATGGAGGCCTCCCAGGTTCCCAGTTCCTTGTGCCCCAGGGACTGTCAGCTCCTTCTCCAGGGCATATGGCCAACCCCCACACTAATTCCCCTCTACACCCACGGCCCTGGCCCAAGCCTAATCCCTCCATCAGGCCCTACAAAGCTTCCTGCCCTCACGGTGTGTCTCACATCCCACCCAACATGGTCTTTCTGAAGCCTGAACAAGACCATGCCCCGCTCCTCCCTGTGATTCCCCTCACCTGATGAAGCCAGGCATGATCCGTTCCAGGTGACTCCAGGATCCTGATTCTCTCCAGACCCCACGTGTGTGGCCACTGTCTGTGCCTGTCTATATGGGCCTGTGGTGATCTCCTAAAATAAGGGTTATTTTATATACAGATAATGGGGGTGAATGGTGGCCCCAAAAGATGTGTCCCCCCAGAACACAGGAACAGGGCCATATCTGGGAAAAGGGTCTTTATAGATGTAGTTAAGGATCTCAAGGTAAGGTCATCTAGGGTTAGGGTGACCTTCAATCCAACTGACAGAGTCCTTATAAGAGATGAAAGAGGACACAGATGAGAAGCCTCGTGAAGATGGAGGCAGAGGTGGGAAGGAGGGGGCCACAAGCCCTGGGACCCCTGGAGCCCCAAAGCTGGAGAAGGCAGGAAGGACCCTATCCTGGAGCCTCTGGAGGGACCTCAGCCCTGTGCCACCTTGATCTCAGGTGTCTGGTCTCCAGGACTGGGGGAGGATGAACTCCTGTTGCTTTAAATCACCCAACATGTGGTCGTCTGTTAGAGAAGCCACAGAGAACTCACACAGGCCCTGCTCTGTAGGATCCTAGAAGTGTGGGTCTCACTAAAGGCAGATGGAGGCTGGATTACAGAACCCTTAGCGTCAGAACTGGGCCCTCAGAAATGCTAAAGCAGTGGCTGGACCCCAAAGTGTTGAGGGGTCAAGTCTGAACCCTGTCCTAGGGTACTGGCTGCACACGCCTCCCCAGGTTCTTACACCTGTATGTGGCGTAGTAAGTGTCTAGTCCTGACTGAGACATTTAATGTCACTGTTCACATTGCTCATTAAGAACCCACCAGTTACGCAGGTGAAAAGCCAATTAGGATGCTTGCTACACCAATGAGCAATTCTGAAGATGGCCAGGGTGGGGACTTATGTGCAGACGGCAGCCCTTCCAACCTCCCACCCCTCCTCCACACTGCCGACACCCTTCTCCACACCCCTGACCCCCTCCTCTACCCTCCCAAACCCCCTAACCCTTAACCCGAACCCAAACCCTAAACCCTAACCCTAACACCTAACCCTAAACCCTAAACCCTAAACCCTAACCCCAACCCGAACCCCAAACCCTAAACCCTAACCCCTAACCCGAACCCCAACCCGAACCCCAAACCCTAACCCCAACCCTAAACCTAAATCCTAGCCCTTAACTCTAACCCTAATCCCTAATCCTAACCCCTAACTCCCTCACCCCAACCCCTAACCCTTAACTCTAACCATAACACCTAACGCTAACACATAACTCCCTCACCCCTAACCGTTTCCACCCAAACCGATGTACAGAGTGAATGCAATGTGTTTCTAAATCTCATGGTATTTTTCACAGAAATAGAGCAAACCCTCCTACACTTGCATGGAGACATAAAGGACCATGCAATTCCGAATTGTCTAGCCAACCCTGAGAAAGATCAGGCTGGAGGCATCTCCCTCCCTCTGTTTGCACTACCTTTGGTGACGCTACAATTTCCAAAACACTCTGGAAACAGGTTCAGGAACCACAGGAACCAGACAGAAAGCCCAGAATCAAACCCACACGGATGCAGTCCGTTAATAGATTAAAGGGTGCCAAGGGGAGGGCAGCCCCAAAGAAACAGTGCTGGAGAAACTGAACACCACGTGCCAAAGACGGGCCCTGGACACCATTGACACCGCACACAAAACTCACTGGAACAACTTTCCACACCCAGCCCTTCTGGGTCGCCTGAAGAGGGACCCCCACCCCCAGCTGTGGGTTGCACACAGGAAACTTCTCACTTCTCCGTCTTTCCTCACCTTCTCCTTTCATCAGGAAACCCAGTCCCCACTGGTGTGGACGCTACCCCATGTTACCCTGAAGCCAAAACCCCAGCAAGGCCTGAGAAGCCTGAGCTCCTGACAGCGGAGATGCTGACCGGGCATCCCAGCAGAAACCCCAGGCGTGCCTGAGGAGACCCAGCTCCTCCCAGCTGCACGCCCAGCTGAGGCCACAGCGAACATGCACACGCCGTGGGTCAGCGATGCGGGCTCAGCGCCATCCCGTGATCAGTATGGGGAGTGCAGGCCCTGCCTGCCTCCCAGTTCAGGGGACACAGTGCTTTCCTGCTGGCAGAATCGCTGAATCCGTCGTGCCTAGTCCCTCAGTGGCCCCCGACTCTTTGCGATCCCATGGACTGTAGCCCGCCAGGCTCCTCTGTCCATGGGGATTCTCCAGGCAAGAATACTGGAGTGGGTTGCCATGTCCTCCTCCAGGGGATCTTCCCGACCCACGGACTGAACCCAGGTCTCCCACATTGCAGGCAGATTCTTTACAGAATGAGCCACCAGGGAAGGCCAAGAATACTGGAGTGGGTAGCCATTTCCCTTCTCCAGGGGATCTTCCCGGGGATGGAACAGGGGTCTCCTGCATTGCAGGCAGATTCTTTACCAGCTGAGCTACCAGGAAAGGTGGCAGAATTGCTGAGTCCATTAACCTGTGGAAATTCAAATATCCCATAACTTTTCCAAACTAACTAAAGAATACTTACTTGGAATCGAGATTACCGGGAGAAATATCAGTAATCTCAGATATGCAAATGATACCACCCTAATAGCAGACAGCGAAGAAGAACTGAAGAGTCTCTTGATGAAGGTGAAAGAGGAGAGTGAAAACACTGACTTAAAGCTCAACATTGAAAAAACTAAGATCGTGGCATCTGGTCCCATCACTTCATGTCAAACAGATGGGGAAAAAATGGAAACAGTGACAGACTTTTTTTATTGATCTCTAAAGTCACTGCAGACAGTGACTGAACCATGAAATTAAAAGACACTTGCTCCTTGAAGAAAAGCTATGACAGACAGTATATTTTTTAAAAAGAGACATCACTTGGCCAGCAAGTCCGTATAGTCAAAGCCATGGCTTTTCCAGTAGTCATGTATGTGGGTTTCCAGATGTGAGTTAGACCATAAAGAACGCTGAAGAGAAAGGTGCAACAGAGGCTGAGATGGTTGGATGGCAACACTGATTCAATGGACATGAGTTTGAGCAAATTCCGGGAGACCGTGAGAGACGGGGAAGCCTGGCAAGCCTCAGTCCATGGAATCGCAAGGAGTTGGCTATGAGTGAGCAACTGAACAACAATAGCACTTAGTTGGAAACTGCACAGAATGAAATTAATGTAGATGCAAACTTTAAAACTTAAATCAACTTACTCAAACATTTTTATAGACAAATTTTAAATGCAAAACTATTCAAAATTATAGATTTTGTCATATAGATCATAAGCTTTGAGTTTTAACACAACACAAAAAGACAATCCACAAAAAAAGAGCAAGGAATTTCATGGACTTTATAAAATTTAAGATTTCTACTCTGTGAAAAGCCATATTCAGAAAATCAAAATACAAGCCACAAACAAAGAAAAAATTTTTGCAAACACACAGCTAATAAAGACTCTGCCTCAAATATGCAAAGAACTCTAACACAAACAACTCCATTAAAAATAGGCAGAGATATGAACAAACACCTGGCCAAAGACATACAGGTAGTATACAAAAATATACTCAACATCATACACGATTAGGGAATTACAAATTAATACAAGAAGAAGACATCCCTGTGCACCTATTAGGACTCTTGAGTTGTGTTTCTCTTGAAATCTTGTGGCTGGGCTAATAATAAATTTGACACAAGATAGATCAAAAGAGGTAAAAGAAACAAATGTAATTCCTGCACACAGAGGTCTCATGGAAATGAAACCTAAGTAGTCAAAACAGGCAGGAAAAAACACTCACATATGGAATGATGTCAAAGGAAACAAGAGCCAAAGGAAAAGAAATATCAACACCCAAAACAAAATAAACTAAGCAACCAAATACTGTAGTGCTGGATTATAACCAAAAGCTTAACCTAACTATCCAAGTATCCACACTAGTAAAAATTAATTGTTGCACAGGTATTTTATCAATGGGATTGGATAGAAATCTTTTATGCAGGAAAATTCCAGAGAGTTGATGGGGTTAAATTGAAATCTCAGGAGATGAGACCAGAGGCCAAGCCAGGGATCTGACTAAATGGCTGACTAAATGACTAATGGGTTTGATTCCTGGGTTTGGAAGACCCCTGGAGGAGGGCATGGCAACCCACTCCAATTTTCTTGCCTGGAGAATCCCATAGACAGAGGAACCTGGTGGGCTAGAGCACATAGGGTTGCAAAGAGTTGGACACAACGGAAGCAGCTTCACGTGCACGCGCTGCAGATGGCGTAGTTGTCAGGGTTGGCTGCAGCAGTGTGGGTGTTGTTCTTTACTTTATTATTATTATTTTTTTTTTTTTTGTCAAGGGGAAGGTCATTTTATTTCAATTTTATGGGCTCCTTTCCTCATTTTTATGGTGCTCTAATTTCATTTGTTAAAAGCAGCTAACCAGTTCTTTAGAATACGTTCTCTAGCTTCATTTAGATGTCGTAGGTGGACAAGTTTGAGTGTTTGAACCAAAATGGGAGCAGTAAACATCACAGCCCTCACTAATAACATTGTGACCCTGCTGTCAAGCGTAGAATTCTCCCTTCAAGAAAAAGCTTGTGACCATTTCGTATGGCCTATTTGGAAACTTCTGTAAACCTTACATTTTAGTAAGATATTTTTGTTTAGTCTATTTCTAAAATAAATAAATAGATAGAAATCTCTTATGCAGGAGAATTTTAAATAACTGATAGGCACATTCAGCCATCCATCAAGGGGGGGGAGCCACAATCCCTCTCCTGAAGTGTGGGCTCCACAGAGTGACTTTCTCCTGTCAAGGTCACTGAGAAAAGTCTGAGAAACTGTCAAGGACACGGAAAATTAAAGAGTCCTGATGACTCCATATCATGTGGTACCATGGATGGAAGCCTGAACAGAAAAAGTTTGAATGAAAGTGTTGGTCACAGTCCTGTTCAACTCTTTGCGACCCCCACCAGGCTCCTCTGTCCATGGAACTCTCCAGGCAAGTTCTCCAGCAGAACTCTCACTCTGCTGGAGTGAATTGCCATTCCCTTCTCCAGGAGATCTTCCCTCCCCAGGGATCAAACTCACATCTGCATTGCAGGCGGATTCTTTACCGTCTGAGCCACTAGGAATGCCCATAATAAGGTATCAATATTTGTTCATTAGTTGTAAAAATTACACAAAAAAACTAAAAAGAGGAGAAAATAAAAATAAGAGAAACCTATTGTATCACACTGGCAACCAAGAGGAAATGAGTGATTTACTAGTAAAAACACACATTAACAAGAAGAACTCTGAAATACAGAAGATACAAACCAGTTAACTCTTCCCCCCACTGGTTCTCCTCTCATTATTCTGGGATTTTATGCTCCTGGGACAGGGAAGGAACAGAACATCTCCAAATAGCAGATGTCTGGCAGGCCCCCTAAGATCTCAGCCCACCCAGTGTCTTCACCTCCCCCAGATGTGCCCCACCCAATGTGGACGCCACGCAGAGGGAGACTCAGAGAGTACTGATCACTGTGAGTCAGCAAGGACTTTTCTGATCCCTAGGGACTGGACATACTTCCGAAGTAAGATAATTAAATATATTTTAAATGGTAGAAATACAGTAGTATTTTTAAGTGGCAAGTTTAAGAGCAGGCTCAGACCTGGCAGGTCAAGGCGCTCACGCTCTCTCAGTGTGACCGGGTCCCTCTCCAACCCTTTGTCCTGCTATATGACTTTGGGGGGCCCCATTCACAGGAACAGTTTCACTCACTGTCTCTGGGGCCTACAGCAACTCCAGGCTGACACCACTCACCGTCCGTGCTAGTAGAAAAGGTTTCTCCTTCCCTTGTGTTCCATGGACAGCCATGGCTTTAAATGCCATTGGTCTAACTTGGGTCATATTATCATCTTTGAACCCATCAGAGCACCCAGAGGACAGAACCTAGGATCGTCTAAATGTGGATTATATGCCCATCTTCAAGGTGGGTGGAACATGGGGTCAGCTCTCTGAAAACATTCATATTAGAAAAAGGTAAGAAGTTCCCTAAGAAAAGCTGAGGTTCTGGGCTTTGACTCAGGAACATGCTGGCTCGAGGAAAGCAGCAGACTCCACCTCACTGACAGCCCACAGAACAGCTGTGGGACACGAAGGCCAAGGAAGGAGGGCTGACTGAGGGCCAGGAGCTGAAGCCACCCGTCCAGTGCCCTTGTGGTTGGTCCTCCCATGGCAGCAGGAAGCCCTTCCCCTTGCAAAAGGCACAGACCTCTCTCATGTCCCTTATGGTCGGAGCCTAGGAGTCACATCTGCCCCCAGCTACCAACCCCCGCAAGCAATACTGCTCATTTATCCAGTCTCCTCCCTCTCTTAAAAAGAGCAGAGACTACTTGCTCAGTGAAGCAGTCGGAGGCTCAAGGGTTGCTCCATATCACGGAATCCAGGACTGGCAGCTCTCAGAGCCCACATGGGTGCAGGTGGTTCCCCAAGACCAGGCAGCCTCAGCGAGAACCTCCCCTGAGGAGGTACAGCTGCCCCCGTACCTTTGAGTCATGATGAGTATGAGTATCAAAATCTGTGACACCTGGCAGGCCAAAGGACTGCAGGGCCATGGTCTGCCGGACGGTTGTTGTGAACAAGGACACACAAATGTTTAGAGTGCTACTGCCTCTCTTGGCAGGCTACAAGGCTGTGAGAGGGAGACCCTTTTCTCAGCCACATGGATGTTGCTAACTGAAACATCCCAAGGGGCTGTCCACACCGCCCAGGTAGCTGCTCAATGGCCCAGAAGCACGGTCAGCTCGGTAACTGGCTACAGGGGCTTGACAGGGACCAGGATCACCTGAGCTGGTGGCCCACAGATGACTGCCTGAACGGTCAGAGGTCAAGGGCTATCCTGAGACTTGATGTCTATTGATGCCCACTCTAATGGGACAGGGGATGCCTGTGGTCCCAGAAGGCCCCCACAAGCACTCAGGAGGCAGCACCTGAGGGTTGGTCAGTCACTGCACCACGTTCTGTATAAATTCACACATGACCATTGAGTGCCCTCAGTCAGGCCTGTGCTGGGCCGGGTCCTGTCCAGCCAGAGTGGGGCAGGCACTGCCCTCCCCAGGTCACATGGCGGGAGGAAACCCTGTGGACAGTAACCACCTGCTGAGGCCCTAACAACCACTGACCGAGGCTGAGTTGCATTTGACACTGTCGGTGACCAGAACAGACATTTCATTCTTCTGCACCAGACTTCAGGACTCAGAAGTAGACGATCAGCGTTCCAGGTCAACTCCACGTCCGCAAGCAACCCAGGGAAAGTCCTGTTCACCCCAGAGGCCTCAGAGTTATGGAGGAGAGGGAAAGCGGGCATGGACCAGTTATGCTTAACCCCAACATTATTACACTAACTCAAACACCCAAATCCCTACCATTAACTCTAACCCTAACCCTCTAAACCTACCCTCCTACCTCTAAATCTAAACCCTAATACTCCTTAATCCCTTACCGCTAGATACTGGACTTAACCCCTAAAATCCCAACCCTGACCCTGACTCAGACCATCTAACCTAACCCCTGACTCTCTAACATGCATCCTTCCACTCTGGTTCCTCAAAACCTCATCCTCTTACTGTTCCCTCTAATTCTGTCCCTGACCTTCAAATCCTGACCCTGATCCTACCTTCTAACCTTGAGCACTGAGCCTGAATCTCTATACTTAACCCTGATCCTTTAACTCTGAACATTACACTATCCCTAACCCTAACCTCGGACCTGACCATTGTCCTACACCACCCTTGACTCTAAACACAGGCCCATGTCAGAACAGGCTAAAAATTTGAACCCTACTCCAATCCCTTTTCCCAGTATAATCAGAAACATAATGTTTAGTTTTCTGTGAACCTAACACTGCTCACGTATATCTTTTCTAAATGAACTCTAAACTGAACAAAATCTTAATTTTTACACCCACATAACCCTATATTGTTAGTGGTCATATGGACAAACCCTTTGCCTATACCTAATCCTAAACCCTAATTCTTAACCCTAACTTACACTGACCTCAACCCCAAACCTAACTCAAATCTAACACTGTCACTCTGACCTCTAACCACTAATGTAGCTAACAGTCACCCCAAACCTCAGCCAATGCCTGCTCATCCCCAACCCTAACTTACCCACCACTCTATCCCTAACCCTGAATGACAACCACATCCCCTCTGAGGCCTTACCCTGGCTCTTCCAGCCACCGGTCTACCTTGATCCTCACCCTGAAGCTGAGCTAACCCTTGCATCTCAACCAGGCCCAGAGCAAGTTGAAGAGGTTTTCAGCCTCTTCTGAGCTCTGCCCGCTGTGCACTCAGCCACGGGCCCACAGAGACAGCTCACACGTCTGCCTCCACAACCCCTGTATACAGCATCCAGCAGCATGGTGGGGTTTTGTTTTTGATTTTTTGCTAAGTTTTATTTTAATCCAAGGACTTTGCTTCATACAAAATGTCATTGTAGAAACAACAGCAGAATCCAAAGTGTGGCTGATAAATATTACTCAGGCAGCAAACTAGTCAATCACAGAATTTTTTTAAAAGTGAGTCCCAGTTGTGTTGCATGGTTGGGACGTCTCTTTTTTTTTTTTAACACTGTTCTTAAATATAAAGTTTTGCAACAAACCTTTGATTTATATCAAATATAATTAAAAATTAACAAATGAATACATTGTATCAAAAAGTACGAAGATATACATCTCATGCACATACTTGAATATATGTATATATGTATATATTTTACATGCTCACATGACTTGTTCAAACTACAGCCACTGCTTGACTGGTTCCAGATGCAGACAACTGGTTGATGCATTTCAAATTTGGCAACTCACTATGAGATTTTGAGGGAAATATGATAGTTGAGAAGAGACAGCACAGAAACAAAACACAGAGTTGGGAAAACAAGACACAGTCTCTCCCTCACTCTCTGTAATTTTTCACCAATTCCAGTGTCTGGAAGGATCCAGACAAACCAGCAAAGCTGTGTGGGTGTAGCAAAGTGGATTCTCTGCCCAATGTGGCCTGGGGAAGCAGCTATGGTTCAGCACAGAATGAATACATTCAAAATAATATGGGCTGGGGGACCAGAGACAAAACATCAGTACCAAGATACACATCCTTCTGCTTCGCAACCGGAGCCAGTGATCACATGCACAGAGATTCTGATTTTCGTCGTATTCTATTGGAGTAAAATACTCTGTTATCTTAAAGTTTCAGAGTGTTGTGCCTTCGAGTAAGGAAATTCTATAAAATGGTTTGGTCACAATCATGCTGAAACCCTAGAACAGGTGGCGGTCTTGTGTGTTTTATCTCTGTTAAACGTGTGTCTTTTGTTGCATAGCCCTATGGGTTAACGGCATCCACTCACTGGGACACACAGACGCGCACACACAAGACACCAAGTTTCTTCAGGAGAGTCACGGGCGAAAGCCGACGGGAACGCTCAAAGGATCCAGCAGAGGGATCGTCTCACACTTCACAATACGGAGCACACACCGGAATCGGCCCACCTAGACGCTCCCTCTGTTCACAAAACAAAGGGTCTCCCGGTGTTTTATGTGCCCCGTCCTCACTGTGGTCTTTCTGTTTTGAACGTGGCCCTGAAGCCGGACTTCCTTATGCTGCCTGCTTTCCCAGGTCTCATGCCAGAGCCAGGTGGGCTCCGACGCCCAGCACGGCAGCCACAGCAGAGCTGCTCCTGGGTCCAATTTCCAGCCATGGTTCAGTGTGGTTCCCAACCGCCCTCATCTGCTCAGACCCGGGCACTTCTGCCCCCACTGTGCCATCTCCCTCTTCGCACCAGCCTCTCCCCAGTAAGCCTTCTGTGGAAAGAAATTTGCACAACTACAGAGATTGCGCCCTGCATCCCTGAGAATCAAGTGGAGAACAGACTGATCGCGGACACGGGCCTCTCTCCACACGCCCTGCAGCCTCTCTACTGGTTTGAGGAAAAGGGGCAACAGCCACTTCATCCCAGCTACGACCAATCTACACGTCTTCTACATGTTCTCCAGCGTGTCCACCTTCTGCTCAGTTGCTGTTTGGAGTGGTCTCCACAAAGCCCGCTTGCGGTGATGGGCCCCTGGGAGCCTGCGTGACGGGCTCGGAGGTCAGGCACTTGGTCGAGAGCAGCGGGAGCTGGGTGGTCCTGTTGGCCGCTTGTACTGGACACAGAGCATCTCCCCGAGCAAGCCAGGAACACACGTCCTGCAAGGCTGAGATCCTCCTACAGGTTGGATGTTTTGCTGTTTCGTTACTGTTCCCTTCCCCATTATTCTGGGTGTTTCTTTTTTGACTGAGTACATAGAGTTGACAAAAGAGCAAAGGGTGTTGTGACTAAAAACCGAAACCAGGATCACGAATGTCGCCCAGGTTTGGTCCCTGTGAGGGCCGGCTGTCGGGAGAGGCCGTGTCTGCGTGTTTCTAGTGTTTTCTGCCATTTCAGGTACGAAGGGCGCCCGGACTGTGGGCATGAGGGTGCTGACGAGACCTGCTCCGTTTACCACTGACTCTGTCCTGAGGTCTCGCCTGCTCCTCTGCACCACACATTTGGATAAAAGATGATCCCTACGAGATTCAGACTTCCTACGGAACGTTCCCAGCACACACCCTGGATGCTGGGCTCTTCAGCGGGTCCCCCTCAGCACACACAACCGCGTCCTGTGCGGGGTCTGTGCCGAGACCCAGGGAGGCAGCGTGGGAGGGGTGGAGAGGGAGCAACCTCCCTCTACAAACCGCTCATCCCGCTGGAGGAGGAGACACAGGGCAGGCCCTCCTCCCAGGGCTGCTGCCCACCTCGGTGCCCCGAGCGCCCCCGGGACCCAGCGCGGATGATAAAACTCATCACCTGGACGCGCCCGCCGGGCGGTGCGGCTAGCACCAGTGGTCTTGGTCAGGGTGGTGGTAGCTGTGCCGCCCCCGGCCGCCCCCGCCCGAGCTGAGCCCCAGAGTGCAGTGGTAGCCGTTGGGCACCCGGCGGAGGGGGTGGGACTGCGAGGTCAGGGAGGACACGTAGGAAGTCCGGGAGGAGCGGCCCGAGTTGGTGGCCACGGCCTCCTCGAAGGTGAGCGTGTCCTCAAGCTGGGTGCGGGCCGCAGCCTCGCTGTCCAGACGCTGCCCCAGGTAAGGGTCGGAGCCAATCCGAGAGCTGGGGGCCAGCGGCTGGCTGAGGGGGTCTCTCTGGAGCAGGGCGTTGTGTTCCGAAAGGCCACGGCTAAGCCGGCCGGGGGAAAAGGCAGGGAGGCTGGTCTGAGCCCCGGCAAAGTGGACAGGTGAGGAGTTGGCCGTCTTATAGGTGATGCTGGGACGGGGGGTCAGCGGGGTCTGGGGGAGCTGCCTCCGCCCGCCACGGCCAGGGGTGCTAGCACCAGATGTCGACAGCAGGGGGCTCCCGTTCACGGAGCCGCTACCCTGCAAGAAAGCGGAACAGAGCAAACCCAAATCAAAGGGCAGGGAGGCAGGGAGCGCAGGTAGGTGAGATGGAGCTGGAGGCCCCAGGAGGGTGGGAGGGCAGTGCCAGAAGGGGCTGGGCACAGGGCCAGGGAAGAGGAGAGCACAGCCCAGCCCATCTCAGGCGGGGAGGAGAGAAAGAAGGAACTGGGGAGCAGGAAGGCCAAGGCCCCGCCAGGCAGGATGGACAGGCCAGGAAGCCAGGAGCAGGCTCTGGCCTGGGAACCAGGACAGGAGAGGGCTCCCTCCCAGGGCCCGAGGGAATGGGATGCGGGTGGGAGCATGGGGGGTCCCGGGGCCCATGTACCTGTCTCGGGGGTCCTGGCTCCTGCCCGGCCGTGGGCGACGTGGGATGGCTGCTGAGAGAGGGCTTGGGCTGCGGGGGCTCACGGCCCCCAAAGCGGTCACAGGAGTAGAAGCGCTGCTTCTCAGAGGAAGAGGAGGAGGGCTGCCTCCGCTCCTGGGACCGGCCCCGCTCCTGCCTGCGCTCCCGCCGGCAGCCTGCTGCCCCATCCCCTGGGGGCGGCGGGGGGCCCGGCCCCGCGGTGCTGTAGGGCGCTGGCCAGGGGAGAGTGGAAGTCAGCCGAGAGGCTGGGGTGGCGGGGACACAGACCTCACCCAGGCCCGGTTCCTCAGGGCCAGCAGGGTTCCCAGGGAAAGGTGGGAGGTGGTCGTGTCTCCACATTCAGGGTTGCCCGTGGGGTCATGAGTTACAGAAGGGAAGAAGTTCTCACAGGGATTCTTGGACCCCAACTGGAGCCACCACCCCCCGAGAGCCCCTCGCACGCACCGCCATCTGTGTCTGCAGACAGGCCGGGCCCCTTCTCCAGGGACTTCTGCTTCCGGTCCCTGCGGCGATGGCAGCGGTGGTGGTGGGGGGGGGCGGCCTGGCTGGCTGGAGCACGGTCCAGGGCCGCGGTGCACAGATGAGCCACGTGGGGCCTCTGGGGTGCCAGTGTGGAGATGGAGCGCTTCATGGGGCTGGCATCTGGGGGTGGCTGTGGGCAGGGACATGGGTGGGCTCACAGCCTGAGAGTGGGGTCCAGCCTCCAGGCAGCAGCCAGGCCATGGGGGCTGGCAGACCACAGGACACATCCCATTGGGAGGAATGGGCCTGGGGCTCCATCCCTGAAGCTGGGGTATCTCCCCAGACAGGGCAGGCTGAGCCCCCAGGAGGGTGGGGATGGGGGAAGGATGGTGCCTAGGAGGGCCTGGCCTGGGGAGGACCACTGGGGGTCTGGGGTTCAGGGACCGTGAGGCCTTTCCCTCTCCCTGGAATACTCTTCCCCACCTGAGATCCACCCTTTCTTCAAAAGCACCCTTTGCACAAGTTGCCATTTATGTGTCTGTCTCTCCCAAGCCAGGTGAGGCCCAGGTCCCTATAGGACAGGGAAGGTGCTGGGAAGAGGGGCTGCTGGCCTGGCTGGAAGGGTCCCAGATGGGACCCAGAGCTGCCTTGGCAGCCGTGGTCGACCACTCTGCCAGCCCTCTGTCCATCCAGGACTGTGAAGCTGCTCCTCCAGGGCTGAAATCAAGACTCGTGGAAACGCACGCACCCGCAGCCACCGTCAAGCTCAAGCAGCACGGAGGGAGAGGGGGCACCAACGTGGCACCGAGGGGAGGCGGCCAGGCCAGGAGGGCGCTGAGCAGCAGGCAGAGCCGGGCCGGGAGGGGCTGGAAGAGGCGTGCTCTGCCTAGGGACTCAGCCCACAGTGCACAGCCCCAACCCAGGGGCTTCCCTGCCAGGCTGTCCAGTGTCCCAGAGAAAGAACAGGGTCACCCCCTGAAAGGGACAGGGTGGCTGCAGGAGGCACTGATTTCTGGGGAGGGGCAGGGCTCGGGGTAGGGAGAGGCATGTCCCAGAGAGAGGGAAAGGCTAGGTCGGGGCCATGGGGCCACCTGTGGGCTGCAGGCCTCGGTGCCCAGACAGGCGCTGAGCACAGTGGGCAGTGAGGACTCTAGACGGCCTGACAACACCTCCAGAGGGTTTCCAGCGGGGCTGAGGGTGTCCTGGACACAGTGCATTTGGGAAGCTTCACCCCAGCAAAGCCCACCCGTGGGATGCAAGCTCCTCCATGCCAAGTCTTCTCAGCTCCAACCCCCTTCCACGACCCCAACCCTCCCAGACCACCCACCTGAGTCTCTGCTGCCAGGCGGGGCATGGAGGCTGCTCGGCCCTGGCTCTCCAGCCCAGGTTGGGGCTCCCCGTCAGGGCCTCTCAGGACCATGCTCTGCATCTGGACGTCCACAGCCTGGGAGTACAGCAGCCCCCCAGTCACACCCACCCCATCCCACTCTTTCCCCCACACCCCAGCCTCAGCCCGCCTGCTGCTCTCACCCTCCCCCACCCACTCTCACCCTCCCCCACCTCGGACCCCAGCCCCGGGAGCCCTCACCGGTTTTCCTGTCTGCACCGGGATCTCTGTGGAGTGGCCACGCTCCAGGGGTGTCCTCACCTCGCAGGGGACCTCCTGGGTCCTCTGAGTGCCCCAGGAGACAGACTCCTTGATGCCGCCCTCTTGGGTTTGTCTATGGAGGAAAGAGGATCATCCTGTTGGCCTGGAGGCCCACGGGCCATAGAACCTGGCTCCCACCCAGAACCAGGCTCCACCTGCCAGGAACCTCCACCTTGACCCTGTTCTGGGCTAGAAGGAGCCCAGAGGGATGAGACCCCTTGAGTGCGGCCACTCCCAAGTAGAGGCACAGCAATAGCCTCTCCAGGAGGTACAGGTACAGTGGACCGCCTGCCATGGCTCAGCGTGGACAGGCAGAGAGGAGACCCTGATGCGGGGGCAGCTGGCCTACACAGGGGCTCACCTGTGTGGTAGAAGCAGAGATCGTCCCCAACGAGGACAAGGCCACACGCACACACACAGAGGCACGCAGCCTGCGCTGCAGCTCATCAGCCCTGACAAGCAGGGCTCGTCCCTACTCCCCTGACCCGAGCCTTCTGCCCTGAGCCCCTCTGGCGAGGCCACTTTGAAGGCCCTCCCAGCACACGAGCCTGCCCGCCTGCCCTCGCCCTCTCAGGGTGTTTAGTGTGTCTCCCATGTAGCCCAGCACTGGCCTGGGTTTCTCTTGCTCTCACATGTAGTGAAGCATCACACACAGTCTCCGTCACCCAGGGTGAGTGGTAACAATCACACTCAGCTTGGAGGTGACGCCTCATGACCTCAGCTGGCCACACGAAGGACCTGACCCACCATCGCTGGGGTTTCTTAGAAGAACACCCTTCATCTCCCCAGGTTGCAAGCACCTCCCCTGTGCTGTGTGTCTGGGGCTGCTGCAGCCTCGGGAGAGGACAGACACTGGCCCCAAGGCCTGGTCACCCCTGAGGCCACACCATGCTGAGGCCAGGCAGGCACTGATACCACCCATCAGAGGGCTCAATAAATGCCCCCACTGCCTGGCCCCAGTGCAACAAAAAGTGGTATAACTGACTTGTGCAGACATTATAACCATGGGGAAAGTGACACTCATTCTCCTGAACCGAAAGCTCAGTTCAGATCAGTCCACAAAGACACTTCCCCACCCCACCCCCTCCGACACACACATGTACACTCAGGATCCACTGTTTAAGTGCGCAAACGGGATCTTAACCGACATGGAGAAAGGCCGCCGCCCCGGGGCCCACCGGCACTCTTCCGGAGCACGGTGTTCCTGCGGGAGTGCTCCCACTTGAGCTCAGGTTCTCCCGGTGTCCTGTGGCCTCTCGACCTCTGGACTTGGGCCTTGCAGTGCCACCGCCCGCCCCCATCCCCCCAGCTTGGGCCTGGGTTGTGACCTGTTTTGGCCAACAGGGCACAGGGAGAGGCCTGAACGCCCGCAGCCTGCACTTCCCCTCAGGTTGCTCTCTGGCCTCACAGTACAGATGCACCCAGGACCCAAGCCATCCTGACCCAGGACCAGGTCTGGAGCACTGCCAGGTGGGCTCCCTCAATACGGCAGTTTGTTGCACAGCAAAAGCTACATGGCCAGCAGCCCATGAACCCAAACTTGGCTTGCAAACAAGTGTCCTAAACACACACAGGAGAGGAAGAAACCGGGAGCCTAGCCATGCTTGCTGCTGAATGTTGCTCTCCAGGACAGCAGAAGGGTGTGAGGCCCACCCTCGGCCCCTGCCAGTGAGGCAGAGCACACGTTGTTTTGGCCAATGGGATATTAGCAGATGTAGGAGCCCTGGCCTGGAGGGCGGCTGAGAGAGCCCTGCCCTCTAGTGCAGTTCAGCCTGGCACCACCTTCTGTGCCTCGGCCAGAGTCCCATGGTGCCTGCTATTCCATAGCACTTGGTTTTGGGGTCATTACCAAGAATTGCTGAGGGTCAGTACCAAGAGTTACATGATACGGCAGGATCTTACCAATTTGGCTACAAAATGCAGACATAAATGGAGGGACTCCCCTGGTGGTCAAGTGGCTAAGACTCTGAGGCCCCAGTGCAGAGGGCCTAAGCTCAACCCCTGGCTGGGGAGCTAGACCCCGCATGGCGCAATAAAGAGCCTGTATGCTGCAACCAAGGCCCAGCGCGAGCGCGTGCTCTGCTGCTCAGCTGTGTCTGACTCTCTGTAACCCTATGGACTGGGGGATCTTCCCAGCCCAGGGACGGAACCCACGTCTCCTGCATCGGCAGGACTCTTCACCACAACTCAACATGGGACACCCACGACCTCGCACAGCCAAAGATTTATATACACATATATATAACCAAAATGGAGATCTGAGGGGGAAAGTCTCTTAAAGAAAGATGAAAACACTAAATGGCCATTACCAAAAAGTGGTGAGAAGCTGGAGTGGAAACAGAAGCTTCTTAATGGTCTGCAGGCCACCAAGGCCAGTGAGGAAGCATGGGGAGCCTTCACCCGACAGAGAGGCAGGAGCACACAGTGGGGGGCCCAGGCTGCAGTGACAGGCTGTCCAGCACAGGTGCCCCCAGTGCTATAAGAGCTCCTGTCTATCGTTACAGCAGCAAGCTTCAGATCACCCACAGAACCAGCTCTGGCGGCCGCCTCGACCAGCTGGACCCACAGTAAAGCCTTCTGGCGGCACTGGGTGCAGGTGGGTGGCGATAAGACCCGAGGGCTCCCCGTCCTGGAGCGTTGCTAGAAGGAGCCCCGGGCACCCCGGATGGACACCGGAGCAGCAGGGATGAGAGCAGGTGGAGCCCGGGAGCCCTGCCCTCCTCCCGTCCCCGCCCCGCGCCTGCTGGTGGCACTCACACTGCCCCACCGTTGCTGAGGGAGGCCGAGCTCTTCTGCCGAAGGAAAACGCGGGCTCCTCGGAGCACAGCCGGCTGAGTCTGCTCCAGCGTGGCCTTCAGGGGGTGGAACAGGGACACGGGGCCCATCTGCAGAAGGACGTGGGGAGGGGTCTCTGAGGCCTGGGAGGCACAGTGGACAAGGGCACCGCCATGTTTGGCCACCTGCCCGGACCCCCCAGCACGGGAAGAGGATCCCTGGGCCTGCCCTGTGCCCATCAGGAGCCCTTTCCCAACTGGGCCTGTAAGTGACTTCAGGAGAGTCCTTTCATTCCTTGGAGCCTCAGCTTCCCTTCCTACACAATTCGGGGACAGGACATCATCATCAACTTGGACTGCCTGGCAGAGACCACTAGACTTGAAGGTTGAGAAGAATTTGGAGATTTCGGGGCTGGGGTGTGGGCACCAGACACTTCACATGCCAGGGATGAATGTCCTGTAAGCTCTGGACACCGCACAACTTTAGAGATGAGAGTCTACACACTCTCGCTCAAGGTCTGGGCTGTGATGAAGTCGTCATCTTTGGAGGATGACCTCTGGAAGACAGGCCCCAAACCACCCCACTCTGAGGTGAGTGGGACCCTCATGACACCGGGCTGTCGGGGGCCCTGCCTGTGTGCCCCTCCCAGATGACCTCAAGTACTCTTCAAAGAAGCAGCACTGCCTGCAGCCTCCGTTTTCAGCCCACATCTCTGCCCTGGACATGACTAGCTCTCCACACGAGGGACTCCCTAACAGCAACAGGCAACTAGTCAACAGGAGCACAGACTGGGTGGGGTTTCTGACTTTGGGGGCTGGCGAGGCAGCCACAAGAACCTCTCATCTTCCTTTTCCCGCAGCACTTTCTCCAAGAAGGGGCTGGGTCCCCTCTGCTGCCACACAGCAGAAGGTGCCAGAGTCTCAGGGTTACTTTTGGGAGTCCTGGAAACTAGTACCTGGGCCAGGCCTCCAGGAGCTTGGTGAATCTGGTCTCTGGTGGTTTTGTTCTGTTTGTAGAAGTCGAATATCATCAGAGCTGCGTACACCTTCCCCACCGTCATCTCGTCGGCTGGAGAGCACGACAGGCAAGGGAGGGAATACAGAGAAAGGGGACACGCGGGGAGGCTGGGTAAAGACTCCTGGACCCGAGGACGGGAGCTGCACTGACCTTCCCCAGGCCCTGCCGTGCTCCACCCAGCAAAGCGCAGCTCAGTTTAACCCCAGATGTCGTCCTGGCCGCTCCAACTGTAGGGGTCTCCTATTTCCCTGGATTTTCTGCAGGGAAGTCCCCACATGAAGAGTGTGGGTGACTCTACTCAATGGAATATGGCCTCGGTATCTCCTCCCATAACCCCTGTGCCCCCACCGTGGAGACCAGAGTTTTGGGCTATCAAGGAGGTTGAGCCTTCCTCTCCAAGGTGACGCAACAGCTGCCCTCACCTAGGACTCTCGGCTCTGCCTCTGAGTGGGGCATCAAAGGGGGCAGACAGGGTGAGTCTCTCACCCTACTTACGTTTATGGGGTGGCACCAGTAAGTCCAGGGTCTTCTGGGGCAGATTGGCCCACACGGAGGAGATCTCCTTCCTCAGCTCTGCGTCACACTGATGCTGCTTCGTGCCAGCTGGGGCAGGACAAGGGTGGGCAGAGGGAGGGCTGTGAGGAGCCATCCCTTAGCCCCGCAGGGGAACAGGCAGAGGTGGGTGGGGAGAGACCTGATCCTGGGGGAAAGTTTCTGAGTAAGAAGCACTGCCGTGAGGGCTGGTCAGAGAGCTCCCAGCCAAAATGTGTCTAACGAGGTTGAGCGAGGGTGCGTGGGCAAGCAGGAGTGATGGGCAGGAGTGGGGAGGGGAAGGCACGCCTCAGTGTTCCAGCCATCTATTCATCATTCCATTAAATCTACTGAGCACCTACCAAATGACAGGTGCTGTTCTAGGTGAAGGAACAAAATCAAAAGAAATTGCCCTGAGGAATCGCATGATTTTAATCTACAATACAGTAGCAATAAGTTAAAAATGAAGTAAGTTGCATACAGGAGAAACCAGGAGGGAGGGATGGGAATCATCAGGAGGGCTGCAGTGTGGGCAGTCAGGAACGTGTTCACAGGACCCTGGAGACAGAGGCGGCCAGGGGGTCAGCAGGGCAAGGCCGTGGCAGCAGGAGCAGACGTGTCGGGGGGGGGGTGCTGCTGAGAGAGGAAGCCGCAGAGGGATGCTGTGCTCTGATCTAACTTTCTTCAGGCACCACGGTTATTAAGATATGGTTATCTACAAGAACACTCTCCTTGTTAGTTCCTCCACTCTGTGAAGTGCACCCAGCTGGGGACTCAGCACGATCCAGGCAGGAGCATAGCACTCCTGCCCAACTCCCTCTGGAAGTGCACCCAGCTGGGGACTCAGCACAATCCAGGCAGGAGCATGGCACTCCTGCCCAACTCCCTCTGCGCCCTTTGTGCTCCACCCCTTCAACCCCTTCCAGGGCCCTGGCATCACCAATGTGTTTTCTGTCTCTACTATTTCAACTTCTCAGAACGTCATACAGATGGCATCACACAATATGCTGGCTGTCGAATCTGACCTTCCACCCAGCATGATGTGTCTGAGACCCACCCATGCCAACACATCAATGACCTCTCTCTCAGTTGCTGAGTGAGAACTGTCTCATCACAAAAAAACACCAGTTTGCTTATCTGTGACCACCTGGTTGACACCTGAGTTGTTTATAGTTTGGGTGATTATGAATAAAGCTGCAAACATCAGCGTAGAGGTTTGCATGTTTGTGTTTTCACGTCATCCCCCTTAGGCGTGGGATGGCTGGGCCCCACGATAAAGACCTGCGGAACTTTCCCAAAGCGGCCACACCACTGCGTCCGCACTAGGACACAAGAACCCACGTCTTCTGCATTCTCCTCAGTGCTTAATGTTGTCGTTTCTTTCCAAATTGTTTTTGTCATTCAAGTTTGTTTGCTTTCTATGTATATTTTAGGGTCAGTTTATAAATCTCATCTCAAGAAGCCTGCTGGGATTTTGACTGGGATGACGTTGACTCTGCGTTGTCACCGGGATGACTGATCAACAGGAGAACTGACAATACTGAGTCTGCCAAGGCATGAACATGGCTTATTTATTAAAGAAGATTCTTTTGGTCAATATTCTGAAATGTGCAGCATACACGCTAGCATATGTATTTTTAGAGTTAGCCAGCAATATAGAAATATTCGATGATTTTGGTGGAACATTTTTCAATTTCAATAGCTAATCCATAGAAATATACTTGTTTTTTATATATTGACCTTGCTATACTCATGTTTCAGTTTTAGTAATTTCCGTTTACAGCTTTAAACAACAGGAATATACCGTCTCAGTTCTGGAGGCCAGAGAAACAAGGCGTTAGCGAGGCTGTGGTCACCCCCAAAGGCTCTAATGAAGTGCCTTCTTGCCTCTTTCTAGGTTTCAGTGGCTCCAGCAATGCTTCATGTGCCTAGGCATGTAGATGCTTCAGTTTTGTTAACTTTTTATTCTATTCTTTGAGATTTTCTACATAGATAATCATGTCAATCATGAACACAGGCAATTTTCTGTCATCCTTTCCAATTGGTACACCTCTTGTCTTTTCTCGACTTGTCACAACGGCTAGAACCTCAAGTATGATATTTGACAGAAATGGTGACAGCAGACACCCTTGCCTTGTTACTCATCTTAGGGGGAAAGGAGTCAGGCTTCTTTGTTAAGCATGTCATTAGCTGTAGGCTTGTCATAGATACCCTTGATCAGACTGTAGAAGTTTGCTTTAATTTCTAGTTTACAGTAGAATTTGTGTATCATAAGTGGACCCTGAGTTTTGTCAAAGCTTTTTCTGCATCTACTGAGATAATCATCTAGTTTTTCTTCTTTGATATATTAAGTTGTATTAATTGAGCTCAAATTTGCATTTTTCATTCCTGGGATAAATCCTAGTCATCATATTCAGGTTGCTAACAGTCACTGAAAACCTTGTTGTCTTCATGAGGAATGTCGATCATTTTTGCTTGTAATGTCTTTGTCTAGTTTTGGTATCAGAGTCATGCTGGCCTCATAAAATAGATTGGAAACTATCTTCTCTTTTTCTGTTGTCTAGAGGAGTTTGTATAGAATTATTTCCTCCTTAAATGTTTGGTTGACTTCATCAATGGAGCCAACTGGACCCATGATTTTCTTTCTTAGAAGATCTTTAACTATGAATTTAACTTATTTAATATATACAGTATTACTCAGATTATCTATTTTCTTTTTTCAGGTTATCTATTTTTGAAAGAGCCTCATAGTTTGTGTCAAGGAATTTTTCCATTTAAGTTACTGAAGTTATCCATATAGGGTTGTTCATAAAATTTCCTTGTTATCCATTTAATGTTAGGAGGATATATAGCAATGCTCCCTGTTTCGTTCCTTATATTTGTTATTTTTATCTTCTACTTTTTGTGATCAGGCTAGCTAGAAGTGTGTTAATGTTACTGGTTTGATTGTCAGCATGACCATCCTGGGTGCTGTGTTGAAGGGAGACTGAAGGAGGCAAGGGCAGGAGCAGACCAGTGAGAAGGCTACTGCAACAGTCCCAGCCAAGACCTGACAGGCAGCGATGCGGACCAAGAGGGGGCAGGACGAGAGAGCAGACACTGATCGTATTCTGGGTGTATTTTGAAGGTGGAGTCAGAAGATGTTGCAAGGGTTCAGAAATATGGATCAGAAATAGGATAAGAAAAAAGTAGGAGATAAAAATGATGCCCAAAGTGTTGGCCTGAGTAACTCTAAGAGTGTTTCCACTGATGGAGACAGGGAGGAATCTGGGGAGTATCTATGCTTATTGGGCCTCCGAGCAGAGTTGGCGAATAACATGTGGGCTGTATAAGCCTGGGGTTTAGCAGCAGGCCTGGACTGAAAATCCAGAACTGGGATTCACAGCAGTAAAGCCATGGGGAAAGGAGAGACTGCGTGTCTGAAGCACTCAGTGACCTTCAGAGATTGGGGAAAAACAGGGAAAAAAGGCACAAGGGGTTTACACAAAAGGGAGGGACTACTACAGACAGGCTGTGGACAGGCCACGAAGCAGGGGGGTCCCTGCAGAACTTGACAGGAGCAGTGCCAGAGAAGCTGTGTGTTGTGAAAGCTGGACTGCAGACTAGGAAAGGAGAAACCAGAGACAATGCAGACCCATTTGTCCTGTTGTTAGGAAGGAAAGAAGAAAAACAGAGAAGTTGATGGGGTTAGGGGAAGAGGAGAACTTTTTAAAAACAGGAAAAATAACAGCACATTTATACACGGATAGAAATAACCCAGAAGAGAAAGCTGATAGGACAAGAAACAGAATACAGAATTAGGGGCATGACGTCCTAGGGTAGATGATGAAAGTAGTACAGAAGTGCAAAGAGGGGGACTGGCCTCAGCTCACCCATTTACACCAGAGAGGGCCAAGCTCAAGGGCACGGATGCAGGAGGAAGCGACATAGGGGGAGGGCCCTCCATTTTCTCTGCGAAGGGGAAGCAGTCAGCACGTGAGCGGGCAGGAGAGGAGGACAAGCGGGAGGTCCGTTTCCTCCCTGATCTGGTGGGGGCTTCGCGGTCCTGTCGGGGACCCAGGAGAGGCCCTGAGGTGGGGACTAGGCTCACGATGGGGGAGGGGTGCTCTTCACCTGTGAGGGGCGCTGGCTCATGTGACGCAGATTCCAGCTGCATGACTATGGGTAACCCGGGGTCTTTCAATTTCACTCCCCCTCAGCGTCCTTACACGAAAATGGGGTCACTGCAGCGCTAACGTGTAGGATGGTGTCAGGAGACAAGCTCAGTGTCTGACAAGGAGCCATCCGGACAGGCCCCTTTCCCCGCCCTGCACAGCTGCCTGGGGTGCTCTTGGTGGGGGCGGGGCGGGGCGGGGGCGCAGTCACCTGGCCCTGCCTTGGGCCCTCCCCTCCAGGCTGCCTCTCTCACCTGGAGCCAGCTTGATCTCCAATGCAGTCCGGATGAGGGCCATCAGCGTGGATGTGAAGTGGACGGTCATGTCGTCATTGGAGATGGGCATGTTCATACGAACCAGGCGCTGGGGATAAGGGGGCAAATCAGGCCGGGCCTCCCAGGGCTCCCAGGACCAGGAGACGCTGGGTGGACGGGAGTTTTGCCAGCATTCACACTATCCCTGGCCCCTACCCTCTTCTGAGCTGAGGATTCCCTCGGCTACAGAAAGACAGCAGTCCAGGTAAATGCTGTCCAATGGAGCCAGGCCAGAAGCCTGGATTCCTCTGAAAGAACAGGCATGTCTCAGCCAGAGGGACGCCACCCACTGCCCATGATAGAACGAGCGTGTGGCCCAGGCTGCAGGGGCCTGGGCGGCAGGACCCCTGGGACAGCCCACAGACAGGAGCATCAGGCACGCGGTGGGGCAGCCAGGACCGCAGGCTCGGAGGCCAGTTCCCAGTGAGGAGACACGAGCCCCAGGATGGCCTCTGTGCCTCACCACCTAGCCAGGGGCTAGGGAAGGATGCTCAATGGCACCAGCCCAAGGCAACAAGGAAAGTCTTAGAGACCAGCTCCTTACGGGGGAAGGACCCGACAGATGTGACCGCAAGGGACTCGGGCTCGGCCAGCTGCACAGGGGCCCAGGGCCATCCCACAGGGACACAAGCGCTCAACCAGACTGGGCCTGTGCAAGCTTTCTCCTTGTTTCACCATTAGGTGAACAGCCCCCTTCCCTCTCTTCCATTTTCTAGGACAGAACAGCTGGAAATAGGAGTGTGTCTGTACCAAAATCCTCTGGTAATAACCAGCAGCTGTCCAGAGCCTGAGGCTTTAAGAACTTAGGTGATCTCCAGGAGGAAAATGGTCTCAGATGTGTCTGGAATGTCCTGATCATGGGGTGGCCACCTTGCTGGCCAAGTGGAGCCCTTGGGGGCACTGCGGCCTCCTGTCCTCTCCCAGCAGCCTCTTTATTCCTTACCAGCATGGGAGCTAGAGGTGGGGGTACAGGGCCACCCCATGGGGTATGCTGTCCTCTGCCAAGCCTAAACCACGTGGTAGGGCAGCCTCTCTGTCCCTTCTCTGGGTAGGGCCACTCTAGCCCCAGCATTCTGGAACCAATCCGGTCTGCAGCCTGATGGAGGGCAGGTGGCTGGAGACAAGACCCATACTCTGTCCCCTAATGCTGGCAAAGCCCCACTTGGCACCTCCAGTCATGGTCCTGGGGCCTCCCTCATCACCTGTGTGGCACACACGGCTCCCGGAGCACAGTGCTCCCGCAGGCCAGCACCGACGGCAGTGGGAGCAGCAGAGGGACCCCTCTCGAGGGCAGTCAGGGAGTCAGGGGTAGCATGAAGGAGGAACAAGCAGGTGTTTCCCCAGAGAGGAGAGCTCCGTCCAGGGCACCTCTCCCAGAGCCCCCATCTGCTGCCCAGGCCTCAAAGGGCCAGGCGTTTGGGAGCAGCAGAGGGGCGAGACCAGGGCAAACACACAGGCATCTCTGCCTGGGCCCAGACCCTCTGGCCATGGCAGTCTGTTCATCTCCTGGGCCCTCCCCAACTCACCAAGACCATCTACTCTCACTAAACTCGAGTTCTTCCCTGGTCTCTTCACGCCCAGAACCTTGGAGTTGGCCAGCACACCTAGGAAGGAACTCCAAAGGCTATCCCACCACGGCCTTCCCTGCCTAGCCTGGCCCAGTTGTCGGTGTGGACAGAGCTCTCCTTGAGGGCAGTGTTTTACAGCCTTGCATGCAGGGCCTCCAGGCAGACTCGACACGCATGCCAGGCAGGGGAGGACCAAGGAGGGCACCAGAGGCATCACGTATGGCCCGGAGGAGCCGCTTAGCTCCCAGAGGCTGTGCTGAGCCAGGGGATAGATGCAAGCCCGGAATCAGAGCACAGAAACAGACAATGTGGACAGAACCAGAGAGACGAAAGCTCTATGGGAAGCCTGCTCAGAGACAAGGAGATGGCAGCTAGGCTCCAGATCGGTGCTGGCTGAGTCATGTAACCACTGGGGCTGCTGGAGGGCTCTCAGGCGGGGAGTGCTAGGGGGACAGAAAGTGCTTACTCACCACGGAGGGGGACTGGGGATGCAGGGACAGGCAGGAGCAGACTTGGGAATGGGCCACGTGGCCTGCTCATGCTCCCAGGGGGAGGCCTGGTAGTGTCCTCAGTGTACCCCCTCTTTGCAGCTCAGCCCACTGGGTCTCAGCAACAGAGGGGGAGGGACATGAGACCAGCCAGGCCCCAGAGTTTGTTTTCACCCCACAGGACCCTCTGGAGGTCCAGGAACGAGGGCAGGATGCCTCTCTCCAGCACCCTTCCTTCTTAAGGCCCCAGGGACTCATGAAGCTCTAGGCAATACTCCCTCCACAGCCCGCCAAGTTCAGTGCATGCAGAACTGGGCGCGGGTTCCACAGGTGCACCCTGCAGAGGCCTTGCAGGGCCAGACACTGAGGGCTGGACAACTTTGCCCACATCAGAGGCTTGGGGGACAGAGGGGCCGAGTGTGGTCCTGGGCTCAGAACAAAAACAGCCTCTGTCTAAAAGCTAGTCCGTCCCCTCCTTTCTGAGGAAGAGAAGGGAATGAGAAAAGGCAGATGCTGGGCTCTGGCTCCGTCTTCCTGAGCCTCTTGGGGAGCTCTCGGAGGGGCAGCCCTATGGGACAAGCAGCCAGTGTAGAGACACTTCACATGCCTGTTTCCCTCTGTTTGGGAAGGAAGCGGAGAAGGCTGGGACAGAGAAAAGAAAGAAACAGAGAGATGGTAGAGCAGCAGACAGACAGACAGACAGACAAGCCCCGGAAGAGATGGGAGCCCAGCACAGACAGCCTGTGGGGTGCAGGGGTGGGGTCTACCTTGTACGCAACACGAGCAGGGCATTTCTTCCCCAGCCCCAGGGGCGGGGACATGTGTTTCAGCATCTCAAACATGTCATTGTAACTGATGCGCCCACTGGAGACCCGGCCCATAGGACAGAGGCAGAGTGGGGTCCACAGGAGGGGTCCACGGGAGGGGGACGGCAGGAGGGCGGGGGAGGAAGCAGACAAGAAAACAGAGCCAGTTAACCAGTGTCGGATTAAATGCCAGAAGTCAAAACAAGCAAAATGAGGGCTTTCTGTCAGGGGGCTCAACCCCCTCCTAGCCCCCCAGCCTCACCTCCACACTCTGGGCCCACGCAGGGAGTGAGCAGGGGGCATCTGAGCTAGTGAACATGGAGAGATGAAAGAGGCCGCATCATGGAGGCTTTGGGTTGTCAACTCTGATTTTATACTTTCAGAAGCCATGGATAAAGCCAAATTGGAAAAGAGCTGTTTCACCATGCCAGCTGGAAGACAGCTGTCCGGTGACCAAAGAAGCTGGCTGGAGAACCACGGCAGAAACACTAGCTTTCCTTCATGCCTAATTTGCTTCCAAGTGAGCAAAGAGGCTGAAAAATTGGAGAAAAGCCTAAAAGCAGGCCAGAAAACTAGTGTGGGAGCCACACTGTTCTGCAGGGGGCCCCGAGGCTCTACAGACAAAGTCCGTGGGGGCAAGCCCTGCTACAAGCCCAGAGATACCCAAGCCCTGTCCGGATCAGGGCTGCTGCTGGATCAGAGCTGGGCAGGAAACTGCGGAGCTGGGGTCGCTGGGGTGGGATGTGGCTTGGGGCCACTCTCGCAGCCTCCTGACAGCACACCAGGAAGGGCTGGGACCAACATATGGAACGAGGCTCTAGACCAAGGTAGGTGTTTAGGGTTGATGACTGTGACCTCCTCAGGCAGACTGGCCACCAGGCTGGAAGCCCCACCTCCACCCCTGGGACAGCTGCTTATGGGACCTGCTTGGGTTCCCAGAGATATGGTCAGGTTCAGGCCACCCAAGAGAGAGGAGCAACAGCCTTCTCCAGGCCGGTGGATCCACCCCAGATGGTCCTGGGTCTGGTCCTCCTCCCAAGACTCCGGGGCTCAGCCGAGCGTATCAGTCCAGAGGTGACGCAGGAGGGCCTGTCTTTGGGTCCCCACCGCCTCTCCTCTCCTCTGCGGGAATCTGAAACCCTGGCTGCTGGGGCCACTGTTCCTGGTCTCCTTGTGCCCGTACCCCCATCTCTGGGGCCCTTGGCCTCTGGCCTGTGTGACCACAGTCCACCCTCAAGAGTGCAGAGGCAAATCTGGGTGAGATGGCCACTTCCTCGGCACGGGTGGGACCTGGCCCCCTCCTCCCACCAGCGGCTGGTCCTCGTCCTCAGGGCCCAGCAGAAAGCTCTGTGGGCAGTTTCACGGAGCTGCCTGCCCCCAGCCAGCTGGAGGGGTCAGGGAAACCAAACCGTCCAGGGGCCTGGAGTGTGGGCAGGACAGGGCAGGAGGAGCAAGAGGGGTCGTCACTTCTGCAACAGACAGGGAGTGTGTGCTGTGTCTGCACTGTGGGCAGGGAAGAGTATGCAGGATGGAGGCTCTGAAGCAGCAGACCTTGTAGGCCAATGTACGAGGGCAGTTCTTCCCTAAGCCAACGGGTGGCGCAACAAACTGCACGTACCCTCATAATGAATCTGGCAACGGGAAAGGAAATGTCACAGGTTATGGCAACGGAGGCATGAGGAGCCCATCCCACCCGCCCAGCCTTGCGCTGCCTGGAGGTGGAGTCGGGGGAGGCTGGACAGGCAGCGCCCAGCTGGGGGCCCAGGGGTGGACAGACGGAGTACCCAGGAGACACGGCAACCCGACAATCTCCAGAGCCCCCAGCAGGCAGGAGACACTCCATGCAGACAGTGTCGGGCCAGAACGTCCACTTCACTCAGCACGCTGTTGGTTTGTCTACACCTGGGTCTCCTTCATCGGCCCTCTGACAGCCTCTTCCCTCACGCCCTCGGTGCCTGAGACCCCAGGGCCTCCTGGGTGAAGCCTCTCTCCACACCTGACTCTCCTGACTATCCCCACCTCCCTGAACTCACCATGTCCTCCCCTGGAAACTGCAGGTCCAGCTAAGGACCCCCTTGTCCCAGGGTGGGCACCCCGGCCAATGCCGTTGCTTCCCTTTCCTGCACCATGGCCCCATCAAACTAGCTCCAAATTGTGTTGCATGTACTTCTGGAAAAGAGGGAATAAAGGGGAAGCCCCACTCTGGCCTCAGCCAAGTGCCTGCTAACCTCATGGACCCAAAGGATTCCCACAAAGAAGCTGGAAGCCTGGCAAAGCCCTAGTTCCTCCCAAGACCCCATTCCTCTCCTCTCTTCTGCTGTCAAACCCCTCAGATGCCACAAGAGGAAAAGTGCAGGCCCGATACTGTCACTCTGATTCAAAACTGTTCCTGCTGTCCACGAAACAAAGCCAAAGGCAGCTGTTTGACCCCAATGTCACAGCCTTTCTCAGCCCCTCGCAGCCATCCTCCTGGCACCTTTACAGCGGGTCCTCCCCTCCAGCCAGGCACTCCGCTCCCCTTCCCTCTGCCCCCACCCCTCCTCCACAGTCCATCCATCCTGCCCCTTCAGTTCAGCTCAGCTGCCACCTCCTCTGACTCACCAGCCTCTCCCGGCTCAGGGCCCTGGCCTCACACTGCAGCGCCTCCGCCCACGGCCGGCTGGGCTGAGCAGAGCTGAGGGTGCAGGCCCCAGCGCATGGCCCAGGCTCAGGCTGCTTACTGGACAGATGGATGAGTGTGGGGATGAGCAGACTCATCACTCAGGGGCTGGTCCTGAGTCTCCATCAGTCTCCGCACTTCACCGTGAAGTGTGGAGGCAACAACACAAGGGAAGGTGGGGGAGGCGGCACCAGAAGGCAATAACTCCATGTTCTCCTCTCCTTCCCACAGCACGCGTGTGCACACATGCACACACGTACATGCCCACGCACACATTATGGAAGAGTATGGAACATGGGCGTGACATGCCCATGCCCCGCATTCACACACACATGTGCACACACGCGCACGAAGACGCGCTGCCCTCACATGCATGCAAGAACACGTACACACAGGTATGTGCCTGCCCGCACATGAACACGCTCACACACACTCTGTGTACACAGATCTGTGCACAGAGAACACGCATGCACATGCTTGTGCACACACACAGTGTACACACAAAACACAAAAGCTGAGAAAGTTTCATAAAGTTCGCTTTTGCTTCAGGCTCCCCAAGAATAAGGAGACAGCGGATGGTCCCTGGGAAATAAAGATGGTCAGGGCCCTGCATCGGTCACAGAGGCTAATGGCAGCCTCAAAGCATGCCCAGATGAGGGGTCCACGCCTGGTCTGCTTAGCTGTCTCCACCCAGCCTTCTGCCGCCCGAGCCGCTCACCAGCGCAGCAGGTCTGAGATTCAGCTGCAGGCCAGGCCCGTGCGTCTTCCGGACCACAGATCACGTGTTATCTCGCGCGGCACTGTACTCTGCGGTGAGACTCCCACGCTGTTCCCTACTCTTTCACAAGCTCTTCACCACATTCCCGAGTGCCCGTGTCTTCCCGAGGCCCCAGGTCTAGCACTCTGGATTTGGGGAACAGTCAGCATCTCTGTGCACAGTCACAAAGCTGCAGCCTGGCCCAGGTCCACTTCTTGTGTGTCTTGGATCAGTTTTGGGCTGTTGGGGAGGTACTGGGTCTACAGTCCACAAAGATCTGGGGGACGTCACTCCCCTCTGGCAGACCTGCACTGACCTCCCTTTGCCTGTTGGTCCAAGTCACATTCTACACAACCTCTCTGCTTTCTACAACACAAATCTCCTCTGGGAAAAAATATGCCCAGAGACAGCAGCATCTCTTTTGACCACAGTCAGGAGGATCCTCCTGGAATGAGTCTCAGTCCTGCCTCAGCAGGACCCTCTCCTGCCCTTTGCCTGACAAGGACCAGGTCTCAGGTGTGATCAGTCTCCCCTTCAGTCTGACTGGGCCTTCCTGACCACACAGCCCAGGGATACGCCTGAGCCTGTGAACTCCAGCACGTGCTGTGGGCAAATGTGCTAAAAACGACAGGACTCTCGGAGACCATGAAAAGCCACATACAGCACGAGACACAAACACCAGGCAGGTCTGCTCTGCGCTGTGTGAAAACTGTAAATTCTCCACTGCAGCGAAAAACACTCAGAGATGCTCTAGGCCCAGAAGAGCCCCAGGGCCCTGGTGCTGCCCAGGTTAGGAAGGGCCTCACACAGCACCTTCTGTGTCCTCACTGTGATGGGGTGGGAAGTCTGAGAAGACTGGATCAGAAGCAGGTACAGGAGCCCAGCCAAGCTCCCAGCCCTTTGGGGGTCTGGGGGATCAGAAAGCTCCTTAGTGTTCCCCTTGTTGAGCTTGGATTCAGAGTCCCGGGGTCCTCTCATGGGGACCCTGACCATCTCTTCTAGGCGTCTACCACACAAGGGGTAACCGAACACAGAGTCGTGCAACAGGGACGCAGGCAGACCGGGGCGCCTGCAAGAAAGAAGGGGAAGCACATCCCATGTTTTGCTGCAGAGGGCATGTCCTCAGTGACTCTTCACATCACGGCTCTGGAGGGTGCCTGAATGAATGAGCAAGGGAACGAGTACTCAACTAAGGACAGACAAATGGGCAAGGGGATGAACTCAACAAAGGGACAGACAAATGGGCAGATGGAGGACCCGCGCTGCTGTGCTGGGCCCGAGGACAAAACATCACAGGTGTGCAGGACTCCCTCAAGAAACACACAGTCTTCACTGTCTTCTGACCCAATCACTCGCTTCAGGAGACCCTTGCTTTGTCTGGAAGCATTTGGCCCTCACTTATGAAACAGCAACCCATTAACAGCTTTGCATCATGACCAAAGAGCCTCAGACACACTAGACCTTTTCTGGCAGTTCATCTGATTTCAATAAAAGTTTACCGAAAACCCTCTATTCACAGCCTGGGCTGGTGACAGAGAGGCGCACGGACTCTTGTCCCCCGGGAGGTAGCAGGCAGACGGGCCCTGAGCCCATGGAGGGAAAGAACTAAGGCCTCATGTTGTTTCTGGCCACAGAGGCCTCAGAGCTATGAGAGGGTGATGCCCTGTGACCTCTCACAACCCAGATGTGACATGCCTTGTGAGAAGACAGTAAGCTCCTGCCCAATAGGAACCTGAGTGTCACGACCCCCTGAAGACCTTCGATGACCCCCAGGCAACCTCCTAAGGGCTGGACTGCAGGCCTGAGAAGAGGATTTCTCAGCCCAGGGAGCTGTACACAAGGGCACAGGGAGCTAGCATGAGTGTACCTCCCAGGAGGAAGCTGGATGGAATCCCGACCCCCAGCCAAAACCCAAAGGGGGTCGCTCACTTGAAACACGCCTGTAGCCGCCCGGCCCTGTGCTGAGGCCTGAGGGTGGTGCGTACCAACCCTGAGGGCTGCGCAGCACAGGGGCTCACTCACCACGCAGCCGGGTCGTACTCGGCCCAGACGCGGGTGAACTCGTCCAGGTGGTGGGGCCCTAGGATGGAAGAGTCCCGCGTGAGGTACTCAAAATTGTCCATGATCACAGCCACAAAGAGGTTCAGCATCTGCAGGACAGGAAGGAGAAGGGTGATGTCCGGAAAGCTCGGCCTGCCCCTGCCCCCGCCCCTGCAGCACAAGTCTCCGTGTTGTCCGGAAAGCTCGGCCTGCCCCTGCCCCCCCGTCCCCTGCAGCAGAAGTCTCCGTGTGAGGCAGTTAGGGCAGCAGAGGTCACTGACTCAGGCAGAGCCTGCCCCACCTGCTCCGCCCATGGCCTCTCAGAGGGCTTCCCAGGCCCCCTGCACGTCGCCACCACCAAGAGCAGCATCCTGCCCTGGCTCCAGGTCCCACAGGCCAACCCTAGCCCAGGATCTGGTCCTCTGAAGGCTGCAGTCTCTACGTCTGCACCATCCTCACTCAGGCCCATCAACTCCTGCCCACCATCTGTCCTGCCGTCTGGGTTAATCTTCCCCATCGTGAGGCCCCCAGCTTTCCCCTTCTCACCTAAGCCTTCAAGGAAAGTGGCGACTTTGGACTTAATAACTTGAGCTCTAGAGACCTAAAACTCAGGCATTTTGTTTTGTTCTTTTAAACTGAGTTGAAATTCACTTAACATACAAGTAATTCTATAATTCAGTGGCATCTAGCGTATGCACAACTGTGAACCACCACTTCCCTAGTGTCAAATTTTTCTCATACTCCTGAAGAATACATGATACTAAGTACTCATTCCTTATACCTCTGTCCTCCCATTCCCTGGAAACCACCAATTTCCTTTCTGTACCTAGAAAGGTATCTATTTGGGGTATTTCAAACAAAAGGGTCCATACAACGTATGACCTTTGTGTCAGGCTTCTTGCACTTAGTGTCATGTTTCCAAAGTGCATCCTTATTGCAGCATTTGTCAGAACTGCATTCTTGTTTATGGCTGAGTAACACTCCTTTGCAGGGCTGTACCACAACTTGTTTACGACAAATGTGGTAGATGACACCACTCTCATGGCAGAAAGTGAAGAAGAACTAAACAGCCTCTTGATGAAAGTGAAAGAGGAGACTGAAAAAGCTGGCTTAAAACTCAGCATTCACAAAATGAAGATCACGGCATCTGGTCCCATCACTTCATGGCAAATAGATGGGGAAACAATGGAAACAGTGACAGACTTTATTTTGGGGGGCTCCAAAATCACTGCAGATGGTGACTGCAGCCATGAAATTAAAAGACACTTGTTCCTTAGAAGAAAAGCTATGACCAGCCTAGACAGCATATTAAAAAGCAGAGACATTACTTTGCCAACAAAGGTCCATCTAGTCAAAGCTATGGTTTTTCCAGTAGTCACGCCTTGATGTGAGAGTTGGACCATAAAGAAAGCTGAGCATTGAAGAACTGATGCTTTTGAACTGTGGTGTCGGAGAAGACTCTTGAGAGTCCCTTGGACAGCAAGGAAATCAAACCAGTCAATCATAAAGGAGATCAACACTGAATATTCATTAGAAGGACTGATGCTGAAGCTGAAACTCCAATACTTTGGCCGCCTGATGCGAAGAACTGACTCATTGGGAAAGTCCCTGATGCTGTGAAAGATTGAAGGCGGGAGGAGAAGGGGACGGCAGAGGATGAGATAGTAGGATGGCATCACCAACTCGATGGACATGAGTTTGAACACGCTCCGGGAGTTGGTGACGGACAGGCAGACCTGGCGTGCTGCAGTCCACGGGGTCACAGAGAGCTGGACGCGACTGAGCGGCTCACACGCTGCAGTCCACGGGGCCACAGAGAGCTGGACGCGACTGAGCGGCTCACACGCTGCAGTCCATGGGGTCACAGAGAGCTGGACGCGACTGAGCGGCTCACACGCTGCAGTCCACGGGGTCACAAAGGGCTGGACGCGACTGAGCGCTCACACGCTGCAGTCCACGGGGCCACAGAGAGCTGGACGCGACTGAGCGACTCACACGCTGCAGTCCATGGGATCACAGAGAGCTGGACGCGACTGAGCGGCTCACACGCTGCAGTCCATGGGGCCACAGAGAGCTGGACGCGACTGAGCGGCTCACACGCTGCAGTCCATGGGGCCACAGAGAGCTGGACGCGACTGAGCGGCTCACACGCTGCAGTCCATGGGATCACAGAGAGCTGGACGCGACTGAGCAACTCACACGCTGCAGTCCATGGGATCACAGAGAGCTGGACGCGACTGAGCGGCTCAACTAAACCACGACTTGTTTATCCATTCACCTACTGATGGGCATCCGGGCTGTGCCCAGTAGAATTGTTGAATCCTACTATAATTGTACATTTATTATTTTAAGGACTCACCATACTGTTTTCCATGGTGGCTTTACCATTTTACATTTCCATGTGCAGTGCACAAGGGTGTCAATTTCTCCATATCCTCACAAAACTTGTTATTTTGTCTTGTTTTTTCAAATAGCAATACTAATAGGTATGAAGTGGTACCTCATGGGTTGTGCTTTGCTTTGCCCTAATGATCACTGATGTTGAGAATATTTCTACGTACTTGCTGGCCATTTGTACAGTTTTTTTTTTTTTTTTTTTTTTTAGAGAAATGTCTCTTTAGGTACTTTGGCCATTTTTATATGGTTATCTTTTATTGTTGAGATGCAGGAGCTCTTTATATATTTTGGATATTAACCCCTTATCATATACACTATCTGCTAAACTTTTCTCCCATTCCTTGGGTTGCCTTTTCACTTTGTATAATAGTGTCTTCTGATGCACAAAAGTTTCAAATTTTGAATAGTCCATTTTTTCCTTTTCTTACTCAGGATTATGGTGTCAAATCTAAGAATCCTTTGCCAAATCTGAGGTTATGAATCTGAGACTACAATGTTTTCTTCTAAGAGTTTCATAGTTTAAGCTCTTGTCTTCAGGTCTTTATCAATTTTGAGGTAACTTCTTTTCTTTTCTTTTTTCTTCTTTTCGGCCATGCCCCATAGCATATGGGTCCTATTTCCCCAACTGGGGATCAAATGTGCACCCCCTGCAGTGCAACTGCGGAGTGTTAACCAGGCAAGTCTCCAGCTAATTGTTACATATGGTGTAAAGTCCACTTCATTCTTCTTTGCATGTGGGTATCCACCACCATTTGTTGAAAGGTTTATCTTTCCTAACTAAATGGTTTCAGCAGCCTTGTTAGAAATCTTTTGACCATGTATATGAGGATTTATTTCTAGTCTCAACTCTATTCCTTCAGTGTATATGTTTGGATTTATGCCAGTATAATACTGTTTTGATTTACTCAAGTTTTGGCATCAATTTTTAAATCACAAAGTATGAGGCCTCCTATCTTGTCACTGGGTTTTTTTGTATTTAATTTTAAAAAGTTTTTCTTAAAGTATAGGTGATTCACGCTAAGTGTATAGCAAAGTATATGTATGGGAGGGAGTCGAAGCACCTGGGAGATCGTTAGAACTCAGACTCTTGGGTCCCTCTCCCAAAGATTCCAGTACGGTAAGTCTTAGAAGGGACCCAGGAATCTGAATTTCTAACAAGTGCTCAGGTGATGCTTAAGTCGCGGGTCTCTGGACCACACAGGGACCTCAAGGGTATCATCCAGCCTGACTGATACACCAAACACTAAAGACAGCGAACTTACATCTCCAGCCAGAGGCTCCCCCGCGCCTCCACTGCCTCCCCGCCCACCACACCCGCAGCTCCCCAGCCTTCCACCCGGGGGAATATCATTCACTGCCTCACCCCAGCAAGCCCCAGAACACAGCTCTCTCCCCTCTTTCTCTCATGCCCATGTTCAGTCACCAGTCACGTAAGCTCTGCCTGTACAGGGCGGCCCCCGTCACACAGCTTCCTTCTCACCCTCCCTTCTCCAACTGTCACTTCCAATCAGCTCCTGGCCGCACACAGCCTCTCCTGACCAGAAGCCAGAGTGAGGTTTTAAGATGTCAAGCAGACGATGTCACTGTGCATCATCTCCCAGAGGCTTCTGCTGACTCGTGATAAAGTCCACTCACTGTGATGTGGCCCACGGACACCTCCAGCCTGACCCCATGAGTTTCCTGAACCACATCAGGCACAGGCAGGCTGGCTGGAGTGCTGGCGCCTGTATCTCGCCACCACGGTGCAAGTCCTTCTAGCTGAGAACTGAGGGACAGTGCCCCACAGAAATGCAAGGCCCTTTCCACGGGAGTAAAGGCAGGCCCACAGGAGCTCATTACTCAGTGGGTCCTTTCAGGATTAACGTGGTCCTCATCCCCAGGGAAACAAGGACCATCAACATGGAATCAGCTTTCATGCATCATGGGTCAAAATCAGATGTCAGCAAGAGAGCAGGGGGACTCAGGTTGGTCTGAGACAGGCAGAAGTGGCAATGGGGTGTGCACAGGGTCCAGGACTCACCAGAAAGGAGCAGAGGAAGATGAAGGAGACAAAGTAGAAGTAGGCGAAGTCACTCCCACACTCCGTGGCATTGGCGAGCTCATCACAGGCCCGACTGCTGAGGCAGGACAGCATGATCTCATGCCAGGCCTCCCCGGTGGCACTCCTGAGAGGAGGGCAGAGCGTGAGGCCAGGAGGGAAGGCCCAGGACTGGCCGGGAAGGAAGCCCAGGAATTTAGGAGAACTGCGTTCCCTCCCACAGGGATCCTGCATAGGTGTTAGGTCTGGGTAACAGATGCTGATTCTTAAAAAGAAACCTCTGGCATTAGATTTTCAAGTTGATGCTATGTGGGAAAGCACGTGTTACAGGAAAGCAATCATGGCCCCGAAGTCAGCACCATGGGGAGCCCCCTCCGCGGCCTCTGATCTCCTCCCCAGCGTGTGCCGCCCAGTCCTCCTGGGTTCAGGACACAGTGACTCCATCCTTCCCAGTGCTCAGGCCAGAGACTTGGGAGTCATCCTTGCCTTCTCTCTCTCACCACGTCTTGACCTGCCTTCAAAACCAGCCAGGCTCTTACTACCCCTACCTCCCTGGGCTGAGCAACAACCGCTTCTGAGCTGCAGCAACAGCTAGTTAACTGGATGTTCCCCCGCCCAGTAGCCCAGATCAGATCAGAGACCTCCCCAGTGACCCCTACATGACTGCCCAGAGCTCTGTGGGTCTGCAGCTGCCTCATCCCCTACCACGGTCCCCATTCACTCTACTGCAGCCACTCCTGCCTCTACTGTTTCTGGAGCACATCAGGAACCCTCAAGCCTGAGCAGCTACTGCAGAAGCCCGCCTGCGTGGCCTTCCGCTCCTGTGCATGAAGCCAGCACAGGGGCCAGATGTGCATCGGACTTGCAGGTGGCCCAGCATGCCTCTGTGTGGTCAGTCCTGGGCAGAAGCTGGGTCCACTCCCCACTGACAGTGGCTGGTTCAGCCTGTGCCAAGCCTGAATGATGAGGGTGCCCATGTGATGAGGAAAGAACAGAGGTCTTTGAGATCAAAGGTTTAAAATCAAGGCTGGCTTCATATATCTTGTGACATGAAGCAGGATATTAATAAACAAAGAAATAAAGTGCATGTAAGAACTAAAGTCCGGAGAAATGACACTACTTGGGGAAGTATCAGCCTAAGGATCCTGTTTGTCTGATGGAAAGGGTAAGTCAGAAACTCTCTCCAGGCAGCTCAGTGAAGCAGGCCTGGGCTGAGCTCACCCTCCAAAAAATGAACTCCCACACCCCGCCAAATACATCTGCATAGGGTCAGCTGAGCTGGGTGTCCCCAAAAGTGGACATAGCAGGGAAACCTCAGGAAGGGGCCCAAGGTGGGGTCTGCTGTTTATTTATTAATTAAATATTAACTTATTATGAGGCCCCTCATCATAAATTATTAGAGAGACCACATTTCCGCCCTCCCTGAGGATCACAGTGAATGAAGGAGACACATTCGACCCTCTGGGCTCTACCCACGAGTGCCTTCTTACGTCAGGGCGGTGGGCAGCCACAGTCCACGTGTGTCCATGCCTCAGAGAAATGGCTAGGGAGCCATCCCCCATACACCTTTGCAGGGAGGCCTCTGAGCTGACACAAGTCGGTGCTCCTCAAGGCCCTGCCCTGGTGCACCCCTTGACTGCACCCTGGAGCCGTGGGAACTGCAGCCACTGTGAGCAACAGAGGCGGATGGAGCTGCCCTCAGACCCACATGTCTGGCCGGTTGGTCCCTTGGGCCACTGAGCGGGTGCACACTGTTGACAGCAGCTCTCTGCTGCCCGATTTTCCTGATCCCAGGGATCCCTGAAATCACTAAGGCAAGCTGATGGGAAGCTTGGGGCTGGCACACCAAGAAAGGCTCTTTTGACACCTGTGCTTCAAGACCTCACTGGGCAGCAGAGACAAGGCAGGCAAGCCAGCCCAGCCCAGGGGTCTCAGACTGACTGCTTCGGGGGCCTCCCGTCAGGCCCAGGAGCCATTAAGGAAGAACAAGCAGAAAGGGAGGAGAAACTGGAAAGGTCCACCACAGAGAAGCCAGTATGACGAGGAGTGGAGGGTGGGGTCCATCTCGAATGAAGGGGTCCCTGAGCCTGGACCTACCTCTATACAACACACTGAGGAGGAGCCTCTGATTCTGGACCCACCTCCACCTCCCACAACACACCTGAAGAGCAGCATCAAGGCCTGAAGAAACGTCCGAAAGTTATTGTGACGGTTGATGCTGGTGTCGTCATCCAGAGCAATGTTTCCAAATACCTGCAGTGGAGAGGAAGGCAGACAGCACTGCAGACCAGTGCGCTGGGTCCTTAGGAGCCATGGCCAGGCAGGAGGCTGTGGGCGTGCAGTGGGGGCCACACGGGCTGGGACCGCCCTCACCCAGAGACCCCGACAGAGCTGCCAGTACTGCTGCTGGGGGACAGGGCCCGGGTGTCTGGCCCCCGCGGCATCTGCGCCTTCACTTCCAGGGAAGAGGAAGTGCCTGGCAAGTCTAACATGCCACTGTCCCACAGCCCGGTCTGCACGGGCTCTGGCTCTGAGCCTGTCCAGGACCAAACAGCATAACCAGTAAAAAGTGGGGCCCAGAGCTAAGTTTCGGTGGGCTCTGCTAGACAAAAGGAAGGAATCATTTTAAAATTCACTCTCTCATCAATGACCCCAAAACAGTAACTATACTGATACTCTGATAGATCACTTGAAAGTTTTTTTTAACATTTTTGTGCAAACACGACAATGGGCTTTGTACCCATTTTAATTTCTTTCTTTCAGGGTTAGAAATGCAAATAAGCCCCTCACTCTAAGCAGCTTAAAATCTGGAATCCAGCTGAAAATTTATGAATTATCATATATCCATCAAAAACAAAGATCACTGGGCTGTGTTTTTGTATGTCCATAGACCAAAGCATGAAAAACATATATTTGTTTTAAATAACATCAGATCTCAGTAAATTTCAAGCAAGAGAACTTTCAATCCCTGAAAATAGAGTTTAAAAATCAGTTTTCAGCTAACCTTTTAGACACTGTCTCCTCCCACCACAAATTAACATTTGAGACCACCTCCCATCCCTACATCCTTCAGAAGTGCTCCTGGGCGAAAGGCACAACCAGCTGCTGTGGCACAGGCCGCCCAGGCCATGCAGATGTGCTCAAACACTCCTCACTGTGCGAGCCCAGCACCCAAGCAACCGTGCCCACCGGTGCCCGGACACAGCCCAGCAGGACTCCACACAAGAGGAGGGCCGCACATCTGCCCACAAAGGGTGGCAATGCCTGGCCTCAGCTACAGAACAGTCTTTCTAAGAATTAAGTTCATAAAGTGCTTAGACTGGCACCTGGCTCATAGAAACACTGCTGAGTGCCAACCAGTCCCTGCTGTCATGCGATGGCCCTGCACACACCCACCTGCATGCCGATGATGGCGTAGATGAAGAACAGCATGGCGATGAGCAGGCACACATAGGGCAGGGCCTGCAGAGACACAAGGAGGCCGGCTCAGCGCCAGGAGAGCCACCAGCCCCCTTGCCTGCACCACATCCAGAGAGTGGACACTGGCTGGGTCTCCGGGCAGCACCAGCCTTAGCTGACCTCAGACCCAGCCCCACTGACCACCAAGCCCCTTCACCAAGTGCCCATCATCTTCATTTACAAACCAAGTCATAAAAGCCACTTCAGCCCTTTGTGAGCATAAACAAGATACTCTCTGTAAAACTAAAAGTGTCCTTACAAACTCACAGGAACAACGGGGGCCATGGGAGGGGTGGCACCCACCCTGGTCTTCCCAAGGAAAGTGCCAGGGCGGTAGGGCAGAAGCTCCCCCACCGGCACAACGAGGGAGAAGTCAGGCCCCGCCTGGCCACGCCCAGCCTCACCTTGAAGGACTGGACGAAGGTCCAGAGCAGAATGCGGATGGTGTAGCCTTGGCGGAGCAGCTTGATGAGTCGGGCAGCACGGAAGAGGCGGAGGAAGCTGAGGTTGATGAAGTTGTTCTGCAGGGAAAAGAGGTTGTGCTCTGACCTTCAGAAACCAGCCTCCCACAGGCACAGGGAGGCTGCTCCCCACCCACCTCCCCAAGTCACTGTGTCCCAAAGAAAAGCAGGTGAAGAGAGAGACTGAAACAAAAAGTCACTGCTTCACAGTCTAAGCAGCAATCAGCCACCAGAAAATCTTCCAGAAGTAAAGCTTGTCATTGCAAACAACTTCTCATGCAGCAAATCAGAGACACTCCCTCCACAGGGAGGGACAGATGGGTCCTGCGAAGCAGCTCCCTGCTGCCAGGTGGAATGGGAGGCTGCCCGCAGCCAGGCCTCCGACACTGACCGCCTCTCAGGACACAGCTGAGCAGCCCAGGGACTGGGCCGGGCTGCCTCTCCTCAGACTCGAGGGCCATGCCCTTGTCTCCCACATGCCAGCAAGGCCCTGCCACCCGGGGCCCAGCAGAGGGGCGGACACGTCCTCTGGGGCCAGGCAGGGACCTGCAGACAAGTCTTGACAGGAGCTGTAGGTGGTGGCGGCCCCGCTGCTGCCACCCGAGAAGCCCCCTCCGTAGCCCCCAGACCAGTCTCTGCTCCAGAGAACCCGAGATGTCTCACAGCACGCCCTCATCCAGAGGGTCTAAAGTCAAGCACAGAGCAAACCGATAATCTCTGGGCTCCACGGATGACCTGGGAGTAACGCTTCCACCCTGGCTCAAGGGCACCTGAATCCCTGGCACATCCCTTTCAGGGGGCCCGGCTCTGGGCAGTGTCCCTGAGTAGAAAGGGGTGCTCATGGGCACGGGGGGCTTCTTGCCCTGCCTGCTTAGAGACCAGGTGCCCTCTTCTGCCCACCCACACGCAGCCTGAGAGCAGCTTCCTCACACTTTGCTGTTTTAAAATACGCAAGCAGCTCAGGCTAGATACATTGTGTTGCCAGATTCAGTGGTCAGACACAGAGAAAAGAGAGCAGGTGTTGAATGAGGCAGCAGCCGCGGTGAGCGCGTGCAGGAGGTGGCAGGGTCTGGGAGGAACGGCGTCCCGCTCCAGGGCTGCCCATCTGATCTTGGCTAGGACGAGGTGTCTGTCGGGGGACAGGCCTCACTCCACCCCTTGCTTGCCTCATCTCAGGGGCTGGCTTCTTCACTTCCACCTGGGACTCTGGACTGTGCTGGTGAGGGACATAAGTTACCCTGGGCGGTGGTGCTGAGTTTTAGACAATTCCACAGGGGGACAGGGCAGTTCACCGGCACAGAAGGGCTGACTGTGGTCCAGATCAGCAAGAAGGCAGAGTGGACCTCGGGACGTGATCCTGGAGGGGGTTCTCATTTGCCTGCAGCTCCCTCACTAGCTCGAGCTGGGGAAAGAGACCCTCAGGGCAGACAGGGTAGATGAGATACATCCACACTCTCTATCTGAGTCCCCTGGGCCTTGAGGACTCTCAGGTGAGCCAGTGATCTCAGGAGGTTGGAAGGGGGACCTTTTAGGGTGTCAGGGAGCCCTTTGTACAGGACAATGAAGCCCAGCAAGGGTGAGGGGCTGCCTCCTCAGGCTTCTTCATTTTGAAACCACCTGCGCATGTGGACCTGGAGGGGCCAGGACAAAAGCAATTTGCTCAGGCAATTGGCACAGACAAGATGATCTCCTGAAAACAGTGGGAGGAAATAGTCTTCTGGGTAATAAAGAAGGGACGGATACCAGAGCAGACAGAGGAATGCTGTCCATTCAAGTCCCTGGACACAGAGCTCAGCCACGTAACACTTCCTATGGACACCCAGGCCCCACCCATCCTCCCAGACTTTCTCCTCGGGGCTCCAGTAGGCACCTAGGAGAGGGTGGGGGTGCCAACAGACAGACAGCCCTAGAGAGTCATGAAGGAGGATGGTGAGGCAGCTACAGATGCCACAAGCAGTGTGATGGCCTGAGCACATCATGGCTGCACCCAGGGCACGAGCCGCCAGACACCACCAAGCGGGCCGCATGCTGGACAGTGGGGGCAGCAAGCACATGGCGGCCTCCCCACGGCTGAGCACGGCCACCCCTGGCCTCAGCCGACCCCTGGAGGTGGACACAACCCTCCCCACCCCCAGAGTCCACGGTTTCTGCTGTAGCCTGGAATAGACACAGCTACTTTCAAGTCAGGGCCCCCTTATCACCCCTGCCTCTGAGCCAGCAAGGTCAACGCTGCACCCCTCAATGCGGCAGCTGCTTTACACTGAGGGGACACTGGTCCCCAGCTCCACTGAGCACCTGCTTCCTCCTCCCCACGGTGGCAGTGTTAGGACATAACGCCTGGGGTGAGGAATCATTGAGAAAACTGAGATGGGAGCCACAAAGGCAAGTGGACCCCAGGCCAAGGCCCTCACCTCCTGTGTCCAAGCACATCATTGCGTCTGGGCAGACTCACAGCAGAATGAGGGGCTCCCCTTCAGACTGTGCACATGTGCCGGGGGCCCCACATGTGCTGGGGAGGAGGTGCAGCCGCACGGGGAACAAGCTGCTTTCCTACTCAGCTTCATTCTCAAGGGGACTGATGATGGGGGAGACAGGAGGAGAGACAGAGAGAAAAGGAGTAAGCCCGAGGGGCCTGCTCGGGGGCGGCAGGAAGGGCTGAGCGGAGGCCTGACGACACCAGCAGAGCCTGCGCTAAAGATGCAGCCTGGTACTTGTGCGGCTTAAATGTCTTTTTCTCAAAACTCAAGCTTTTCTGCTGATTGTGAAACGCTTTACCACATTCACCTTCTGTTCAGGAACCTGAAACATTTGCTCTTTGCATGAACTTCCAGCCGAGGCCTCGGCTCAGTCTGCTCCAGCGTCCCCACTCTCCCTCAGATTGTCCTCAGACCCGGAAGGAGGCCCTGTCCACCCCACTTACATGGGCTCCACACAAGCTCGCTGACCAGGGCACACGGGAATCCATGGTGCTGGATGGAGGCCCAGCTCTCTGCTGCCTCCTGGGGCAAAGGCCCTCTTCCTACTCAGTCAGGACAATCCCCCAAGGTTCGTGCCCCCCAGCCAGGCCTCCACATAAGGTCTGTCCAGGAAGGACCCAACAGGAGACTTCGTCAGAGGTGGACCCAAGCCCACTTGGTCTGCTGGCCAACAGAGGCAGAGCAGAAGGGAGATGACTGTGCAGCAGAAACCGCGGACTTTACAGGGAGCAGGTCCAACCTCGCACCCAGCAACCCCCACCCCCAATTCTGACTCAGTCTCGACACTTACCTGCCTCTCTCTCAGAAGCCCCTATCTCCTCTCTTGGCCCAAGGCCAGTTCCTGTGATCAAGTGGCCCCTGAGGGCCCTCAGAAGGCCAGGAGCCAGGGAGAGCGCACTAGAGGCCAGAGGGGGCGGGTACAGCTGGGCTCTGAGCACAGGAGGGCGGCGGTGAGGGTGACAGGAAGCAGAGGAAAAGGAGAGCAGAGCAAGCAAAACAAAGAGCTTTAAGAACGTATAAGTCATGAAACCAACCGTTTCCTATATGTGATGTTTTCATGGATGGGTATTTGCGTGTTATTTACAAATTGGGATGTTTGAGCAGCAGGCGCGCAACATACAGACGGAGACATGGTTTTCGCATTGTATGTTGGGTGGCGTGAGTCAGCAGGTAGGTTAAGGTAAATCAAGAACAAAAACAGAAAACAAAAGAGAAAATGAGTCATCAACACAAGCAAAAACTCAAACTCTGAATACTTCACTGGAAATTTTTAGGATTTTGGTAAACTGCATATTTTGCTTAAAAATGAACCAAATCAAAACACATTTTTGAAATCTGTAGGTTACACAGACAGAGGCGTCATTTGCATTTCTGTTTGTAATGCAAATCCAAAGATGACTCACAGACACTTATTTTTTTATTCCAGGCAAAGAAATCAATGTCAGTTTCATGCTTGTTTGGAGCACTTTCTCTATGCAACCCTGGTTATTAAGACTATTGCTCTATGTGACTTTTAAGTTGGGAGTGGGAACTGACACTCATATTTTTGCCTCAGGAAAAAAAAAGTGCATCCACAAAGTAACAGATGAAGTGACTACAAATGGAGAAAGAGAAGCAACACGGAAACCCACAGGGCGGCTTGCCTTCCTCTTCCCTCCTCCAGGCAGAGCAGCAAGAAGACTGCCCTCGGAAATCACTAGCAGCTGGGCAGCTGAGCTTTGAGACCAGGCGGATTCTGAACACTCCCACCAGAACTGCTGGGTGTGCAGGATTGAGGGAGGCTGCCCTGGAGGGTCTCAAACATCTGCAAGCTGCCCCTCAAGAGTCCAGCAGCTGAGGGGCCTCTCTCTGGAGAGGCATCCCTGGGAGACAGCACGTCGATGACATTAGCCACCTGAGCCTCCACCCCCTGCTGACGAGGCACACACGTGCCCAAACCCCCGGGACTGTGCCCTTGCAGTCGGAAGCCCAGTGTTCGGATCCTTTTTTCCAGGGGAATAAAGATTCCTGTGTCCAGGGAAGCAGAGCACACAGGGGAACCGTTTCTGAGCGGGAAGCCCACAGTGAACGGGCAGCACCCAGACCGTACTGCAAGGCCAACGGCTAGTACAACAAACACCCTTGATTTTTTTTTGTTAAAACGGCAGCTCTCAGCCTGGATTGTTCAGATCATTAACTTCTCAACACCATGAAACATCTCATGTAAACAAAAGAATACGTGTAATTATATATATACACACATGATTTTTAAATAAAGATGATAAATCACCCATATATTCATTATCCAGCTTAAAAACCAGAATGTCACCATTACTCTGAAAGCCCTTCCTGTCTCTCTCTTCCCCAGATGTAGTTGTGCTTAGTCGCTCAATTGTGTCTGACTCTGCGATCCCCATGGATTGTAGCCCACCAGGCTCCTCCATCCCTGGGGGTTCTCCGGGCAGGAATACTGGAGTAGGTTGCCATGCCCCCCTCCACAAGATGTAGTAACTACACTTAATTATTGTTAATAATTGCTTTTCTTTACTGTTTTAGCTCAAACTCTTAAAATGAGCTATACTTGTCTTTTCTTAACTCTGTGATGGGATTAGACTGTATGTAGCCCTCGTGGGCTTGGGTGAACTTGTGCTCTGACTCTGAGCAAATGTCAATTTGAGAGGCGTCCTCCTGATGAGGATTTCATTCACTGTGTCCACAAACCACTTCTGCTGCCACTGCAGACACTGCCACGAACATCAGAGTGGAGAGCGTCTCCAGGCTCTGCTGCTGCAGACACTGCCACGAACATCAGAGTGAACAACGTCTCCAGGCTCATCTGCTCAGGCACCCTGCACACCTGTACCTCGGAGGCTGTAGCTACAGATGTGCCCGACCTCCCCAGACACCCAGCAGCAGCACCCACATCCTCACCCACCGCTGGCCACGTCGGAATTTCTGTTTGACAAACCAGTAACTATGAAATGGCATCTCGGTGCTGTTTCACTTTGCATTTCTTTGATTACAAATAAGGTTGAGCATCTTTCCGTGGCGTGTCTTCTGCTCTGTAAGATGCCTTGGGCTCACAGAAGAGCCTCGCACACTCTGGACACTAACCTCCCCTGGGGTCTGGAAGGCCTCTGCCCTCCAGCCCTGGTCACCACGTGCTGGCCTCACACTCTTTGCTCCCGTGGATCTCACACCATCTCATCTTACAGGCTCACAATTCCCAGCCTTACATTATTGGCCCGAGTCTCCTCTGGCTGCCCATGGACGACTCCAGGGAGGGCAGCCGGACTGAACTCTAACACGGATAAAGTGCAGCCAGACGGTCATCAGAAAACCTGTTCCTCACAATTTTCTCCCTTTTCAATGAAAGACCGACCACTTCTCCAAGTGCTCAGAAAAAAATTCTGATGCCATCCTTGCTTCATCTCTCACACTCCCATCTGATTCATCTACAGCTCTACCTTGAAGTTACACCCAGAACTTGACCATGTCTCACTGCACCCCAGCTCCCCAGCTCCACTCCTGGCTCATGGCAGTAATGCTGGGCCACATACACATCTTCTGTGGCCCAATATCCAGTTGTCACAGCTTATATCTTTGTTCCTGAAAGCTTTTCCAGGCCAGGACACAAGGCCTACAGCCTAACGTCAATAAATGATGAGTTGTTATTCAGTCACTAAGTCATATCCAACTCTTTGCCACCCCATGGACAGCAGCCCGCCTGGCTCCTCTGCCCGTGGGACTTTCCAGGCAAGAATACTGGAGTCGGTTCCCATTTTCTTCTCAGGGAATCTTCCTGGGATTGAACCCGGGTCTCCTTCATTGGCACGTAGATTCGTTACCAGGGAAGCCCAATACAGGCTGATTGTTTGGCCCTCTCTACCTGTGGCAGACAATGCCTGGTGGGGATGCCCAGGGATATAACAGCAGCTGACCTGCCAGCATCTTCCACGAGCTGCCCCACCTTCCTTCCCACTTGCTTCCAGATAACAACTTGAACCACACCCTGTCTCAGGGTGTTTCTAGGACAATCCAGCTAAAACAGCCTCTGCTTGCACCTGCACACACTTCTCGACAGAGCCACCAGGGCTGTGGCCTTAAAAGCCAGACAGTGTCGCTCCTCACAAAGCCTCCAAGCCCTCCCATCGCACTCAGAAGAAAAGCCAAGCTCTACTGACTGCACAGCCTTCCCTGTGCAGCCAGCGTGCCCACCCCCTCAGCCCTGAGGGGGCCTCTGCTGCCCGCAGCTCTGACCGGCTCCACCTCCGCTTGAGCCCAGCTTGCTGCCTGGAGCTGCGCCTCATGACACACAAGCACCCAGTCCTCACGCGCTCTGCTCTGTCTTCCCGCCATCACTGGCACTGTGAGTCCTGCCCACTAGGATGAAACAGAGTTGCACCTTTTGTCCCAGCACTTAGGACAGTGCTGAGCACACCACAGGCACTGCACAAGTAAGTGTCTTAACACACATACGTGAAGGAGTGTGATGTGACTGTCCTTTCCCTCTTCACGGATCGGCATTCCTCCTTTTGATAAACAAAAACTTTATTTTATACAATCTTTTCCAGTTATGGCTGGTACTTTACATATATTTTGCTTAACAAAGCATCCCTATCTCAAAGTCTTAAAGATAATCTCTTGTATTTTCTTCTAAGACTGTTAAAGTTTTGTCTCTTACACTTACGTTTTTTCACCCATTTGCCGCATTTTCGTGAATGTACGAACCAAGATCCAACGTCTCTTTTCCCCTGTGTTGTTCATCAGTTACGCCCACAGTGAGTCACACACCAAGTTTCCAAATACAACCAAGTCCGTGTCCAGGCTCTTGAGCTATGCCTACGCCAACACCACACTGTTTTAACTGCTACAACTTCCCAGGATGTCTCCTCACTGTCAGGAGCAGCCTCCCCACCACAGCCCCCCAGGAGCACCTTCTTCTCAAGTATCTTGGCCATTTGTGAGCCTTTCTCTTACAAATGCTAAAAACAACTTGCCAAACTGCATAAAAAGAGACAAACAAAAAGAAAAGCAAAATAATTGGTATTTTTATTGAAATTGCATTGAATCTATAGATCAACTGGGGAAAATCGCCATCTCTATGACATTGACACCACTTATTAACATGACATGCACCTCCATCTATGCAGGTCTTCGTTTAATAATTTTGCACAAAGAGATCTCGCACACACACCTTGTTAGGTTTATCGTCAGGAGTGCCGATGTTGTAACGAAATACAATGCACTCTCTTGAGCAACCTCACATTCAATTAGTTTTAGATTATCCTAGATTTCATCCACAGATGATACGTCTTCTTCGACTAATGGCAGTTTACGTAGTCCCCTTCTGAAACTTAAGCATTCCCTTTGTTTTTCTGTCTTATTCATTCGGCAAGTACTTACGAACGCCTGCACACTGCCAGGCACTATTTTAAGCACTGGAATCAGCAGTGAGCAAAGCAGACAAAAATCTGTTCTTATGAAGCTGACACACAACTTACTGAACTGTTGATATATTGTTCAATGTTGAAAAGAAGTAGTGGTTACAGACATCATTGTCCTTTTCTGATTTTAAAGGGAATTCTTTCCAAATTTCACCACTGTAGATATTTGCATAGGGCTTCTTGGTGAATGCTCTTCATCAAGTTAACACATGCTAATCGTTTCCATCACGAATAAAATCTGAATTTTATTGAGTATCTTTTCTGCATCTGTGACAGGCTTATTAACAGTGTCCTTTGACCTGTTCATGTAAATTACAGTGATAGCCTTTCTGTTGTGGAGTCTGGTGTTCCTGGGATAAACCTGACTGCACTTCTTCCTGGACACTGCGGGATCTGGCTTGCTTACATGCTGTTTTGAATTCTGCATCTATGTTAATGAGTGAGTATGGATTATGATCGTCCTTTCTTACACTCTTCTTAAAATTTTTGATGTCAAGATTCAAGGCTACATTGTATGATGTAGCCTCATACAACTAGTTAGGAAATGTTCCCTCTTCTATTCTCTAGAACATATGTAGCATTGAAATGGCCTTTCCCCATGTTTGAGGTGGAAATCTAGTGTACCAGAGTGTTATAACCCAGTGGTGTGAGCCGTGTCTGAACAGGGACCCCACTGGACCTCACGCCTCCTACTCTTGGAAGACTCCGTGTGTCCTGGAGACAGCAGGCCCACCTAAGGGAAGACCGCTGCTTCCGTTCATCAGCTGACGCAAAGCAGCAGGTTTCAGAGCAAGAGAAGGCTCTCTAGCAGGTCCACACTGCAGTGTCAGGAGCCTGCCACTTGGGCCACAAGCCCCAGCAGGCCCCATGGTGCTAGGAATATCTGTGGGAGATAAACACCTGTGTGGGGCCCTCGAAGGCCCCACATGAAAGTCAATATAGTCACCTAGGCTCCTGGCAATGGCACCCCACTCCAATACTCTCGACTGGAAAATCCCATGGACGGAGGAGCCTGGTGGGCTGCAGTCCATGGGGTCGCTAAGAGTCAGACAGGACTGAGCGACTTCACTTTCACTTTTCACTTTCGTGCATTGGAGAAGGAAATGGCAACCCACTCCAGTGTTCTTGCCTGGAGAATCCCAGGGATGGGGAGCCTGGTGGTGGCCCCATCCCTGGGATTCTCCAGGCAAGAACACTGGAGTGGGTTGCCATTTCCTTCTCCAAGGGTGGGCTGCTGTCTATGGGGTTGCACAGAGTCGGACACGACTGAAGCGACTTAGCAGCAGCAGCAGCAGCAGGCTCCTGGAGCAAAGATTCACATCATCTGCAGAGATGTCATGCCTGGCTACAAGGTCCTACAGAGACTGTCTGACCATGAGACGCCGTATCTATGGCACCAAAGTTGCCCTCACGAGTCATGTGCTGCAGGCCCAGCAACAGCCCGGGGCACAATGGACATGCCACATCTGGGGCCACACGGGAGCAAGTCTAGAGGCCACAGTCACATGACAGGAAGGCCCAGCCAGCCTCTCGCCTCTGTCACACCAGTCTCTTCTCAGGTCACCCTTTCCCAGCACATCGTGGGATGGTCACTAAAACTGGGCCGTAAAACTCAAAACCTGGTTATGGAGGGACTGGCTTGATATACTAGTATAGCCCTCAGTAGAGCCCCAGGCAGGGCCACCCAAGAGACAGTGTGAGGCAGAGCTCTGAGTGGTGTGCGCAATCTACCATGGCATGGGTACGTGTGTGTGTCTGGGGTGTGTGTGTGTGTGTGTAGGGAGACGTTGTCTGTGATAAGGCAAGGACTCCAGCTTGCTCAGGCCTCTGGAGGGAACAAGGTTTGGGGCAGAGGCACTGGCTGGACCTGGGAACGGACACTGTGTGTCATATGTGAACACCACCCCAGCACCCACAGCCACAGAGGCACTAAAACCCACGCACCCTGGACGCACTGGCCGATGATGGCAGCAGGCCTCCGTCCCCAGCCCCACTCACACGGCAGACCCACAGAGGCAGGGACTGAGACAGCTGGGGGGAGCCTGTGCCTGGGCCCGACAGCCAGGCTCCTCCTCAGCAAAGCGAATACAGCCACAGCCACTACTGAACACCTGCCCATTGCAAGCGAGGCCACCTGCAGGCCTCTAAGGAGAGCCATACTTGGTGCTGCCAGCAGTCACTTTGTGGGAAACTCTCCCCTGGAAACAGCAGTGATGGGTCTCCACAGGGACCACTCACATCTCGGGTCAGGCCTGCCTTGGCTGATGCACTAGCGTCAGAGATGTACCAGAAGGAGATTCCACACGACATCCACTTAGAGGAGAAAGGAGGGCCAACAGGGCGAGAGACCCGGGACCCGCTAGCATGTCAGCCTCCACATCACTCAGGTGTCGGCCGGGTGAAACGCCGGGACAGCCTCTCGCAGGCACAGAAAAGACACTGGGATGGCGGGGCTGTCCTTCAAGAGGAGTGGGCGGCCGATAGATATACTGGGTGCCCAACCTGAAAACATGCATGGATTTGGGAAACAAGGGCCCAAAGTAGAGGTGGGCCCTGTCACCCACAGGAGCCCAGGGGGACTTTGCGCCACCATCCCACAAACTCAAGTGAGGCACATCTAGGAGTCCAGACTCAAACAGGTGGAGACAGCTTCCTCTGTGGGACCCAGGAGGCCACCCTGGCTCCTGTGACTCTGGGCTCTTCACAGCCAAGGTGTGAAGGGCAGAGCTGCCCTTGCATGGGGCAGGGAGAAGTCTGTCTGGAAATCAGGGGGCTCCCAGGGGCCTTTCTAGAAGTTTCTGGGACCAGTCTGAACTGTGCCTGCACCATCATAGCAGCTAGAGCCACCACAGGGCACAGCAAGCAGGGCCTTGGCGGCGCAGCATGAACGCTGGCTCACTTGGTATGACCAGCAACTGGAGCAGCAGAGGGCTGGCCACAGCAAAGATCCCAAGATGACGTGGGTCCCCGTGGCAACCGTAGGCGCCCTGTTCCTCCTCCCATCAACTCCCTCCTCCCTGAGGTCATGACCAGCACCATCTGAAGCCAGAGACAGGACCCGACATGAAGAGTAGGCAGAGCCGGGTGGGGCCAGGGCTGCAAGCAGATGCCCCCACCCTGCATGTGGCCCTTAGGCCCAGCAGCACAGGCTGCGGGAGCCTGCTTTACCTGCCTCAGGGCACTCGGGTACCTGGGAATCCACACCCCAGGCAAGCCTTTAGCCGAGACCTGGCGGGCACAGAACTCCGCAGCTCACCCGACATGGAGCTGGAGCCTCAGCCCCTGTGGTTCTTCTCTCCCCACCCACCTCCCCAAAGCTCTCCCCGTGGTTCTGCCTCGGAACATGTCCCAAAATATAACTTTTACAAGAACCCTCATCTCAGCGTCTATTCCTAGGGAATTGAACATAAGAAACGTTGATAGAGATGTTCTTATCTTTGATCCTATCGATCTGTTGTGCTTGAAGAACACCGCTTATGACTCAGATTATTTCAAGTTTGTTGAGACATGTTCATGCTCTAGCCCTCAGTCAGTTTTCAGATATAATCCATGCATTTTAGTAAGAACTAGAATCTCCAGCATGTGTGCGTGTGCACACACACACACGTATGTAAAACAAACCTGATATTTTAAAATACTCCAAATCCTTCTTGGCTTTAGTTGTATCTTTTTGGAACCAGTTGTCAGGTGCATCCGTACTAGACACATACGAAATTACAAGATCCTTATCTTCCTGGTCACTTACACTCCCAGTGATTCTCCAGCCATCAGCCTGGAAGACCTTCTGGGAACCAATTTCTTACCCAAGATAAAGTATGTGCCTACAGGACACCCAGCCCCCAAACTCGCCTCTGGGGAGGAGCTTCGTGGGGAAGCATCCTCTGAGGAGGAGCTAACCCCCAGGCCTGGAGGCACAGTGGGGAGACCGCTCAGGGCCTGCAGGGGCAGGAGAGCTACTCACCGCAATCTCTGTTACTAAAATATCAGTAATACTTCCCAACACAGTGACAAAGTCAAAGACATTCCAGGCGTCTCTGAAATAGTTCTGGAGAGAAAGAAGGGCAGTTAGTGCTGGGCTGGCGGGGGTGGGGAGGCTCTGCAGACAAGCTGTAGGAGGTGGCCTCTCGTCAAGAAGGTAGCAGAGGACACATGGGCTCCCTCGTGGGCAGGTGGGCGGAGCACAAGGCTGCACATCCCCTCCCCTCCAGGAACAGGGTGGGGGCAGAGGTGGGGCAGAACCCGGCCGTCGCTTCCCTGGGGCCCCTTCAGGGTCATATGTGCTCTGGGGGTTCAGGGAAGCCCAGCTCTAAACAATGAACACTCAAAGATGCCCTACACAGGGGTGGCCAGAACACAGACACCAGAAGGCCTGAAGGGGCTAAGGCGCATACCAGCACTCCAAAGGCGATGACCTTGAGCACACACTCCATGGAGAACATGGACGTGAACACGATGTTCAGACACTTCAGCATCAGTTCGTACTCGTAGGGTGCATCGTAGAACTGCCCAAGGAAGAGGTGCTGTTGGCCATGGGCTCAGCTGCCCCGACCCACCCCACCAGGCTCATGAAGACCTCCTGTCAGAGCACAGCGGGCAGACACACCCGCCGCGCTGGGAGAGCCCTCCCTGCTCCCCGCGTCTTCCAGAACCTTCTCACGATCTCAGCCCACGGACAACCAGGAAATCTGGGTTGCGGAGGCAGCCCAAGCTGACCAGCACTCAGGGTGGTATCACCGCTGCCAACACCCCAGGAGGAGCAGGCCCTTCCCCCAGCTAGAGTCGAGTCCCCGTGTCCACGGGCGCCTGCAGTCCACCATGCAGGCCTCACGCACCTTCATCATCAGCACCACTGTGTTGAGGGCTATCATGGCCATGATGAAATACTCAAAGGGTGGTGAGACCACGAACGTCCACGTCTTGTACTGGAACGACTGCTTGTTCTGGGGCATGTACCGCGTCAGGGGTTTGGCGCTAATGGCGAAGTCGATACAAGCCCTCTGCGAGGGAGAAAGGAGAAGTGAGAACTTGGACCCCTTCGAGCCCCTGCACACCCCCTCCCCCAGCCACACACAGAGCCCCGATGACAGAAGGCCTTCTCCAGGGAGCCCTCCCCACCCCATGCTGGCCAGTGGTCCCCACACAGAAGGGAGGCCCAAGGGCCCTGACCACATTGCCCACCAGGGAGCTGCCTGGAAATGGAAAGGCAGGGAGTCCTACCTCGTTCTTCTCCAAGCTGCACTCAGACATGACTTTGTCCCCCTGCTCCTGGAAGGTGATGATGATCAAGGCCACAAAGATGTTCACAAAGAAGAAGGGGAAGACCACGAAGTAGACCACATAGAAGATGGACAGCTCCATGCGGAACCCGGGGCTGGGGCCCTGCTCCTCGTAGGTGGCATCCACCGAGTGTTTCAGCACCCTGGGCCAAGAGCCAACACCAAACATCAGGGGAGCCCAGGAGGACACGGTCCCAGGAAACACAAGACCTACGTCACAGGAGGGCTTCTGTGGCTGAGCTGGGGTGGTGCCATGCACGGCCAGGCCTGCTCCCCAGGAGAGCCGTGTCTCCCAGCAGCAGGCTGCCCCTCCCAAAGGGCTTGTACTCAGGGCTGCTGGGGACCTCCAGGAGGAGGCCTTGGCTGCCTGAGGTCCTATCCCTACAAGGAGAAGCGGGAGAGGCCCAGAAGTCCTGTGCTGCCCGGCTCTCTCCCATTTCACACCAGGTCACCTACCCATACCCTGCTTCACCTGTTGTCAGGAAGCCCTGGGTTCAGCAGAGTCTCCTGGCAGAGCATCACCCCTACCTTCTGAGGGATGGTCCTCTCAGCTCTAAAGGAAGCCCCTGCCATCCAGCGCGGCACTGAACACATGCATCCCTCAGGCTCCCCTTAATGAGGCCAGCAGCCAGCTCCTCTTCCCTCCAGCGCCCTGCCACTGAGCGGGGATTTTTAGGAGCTCATGATACTGTGCTCTGGGCTTACTCTCCTCCTCCTCCAGGCTGCCCACTCCCAGAGGGAGGGCCTCCTCTCACCAGTAAGCACAGAGCCTAGGGCGGATCTGCTTAGTGACAGGTGCAGAGTCTCAGCTCCCCACCCAGCTGCCCCTCTCTCGCCGAGCAGCCGTGAGGAGCCGGGCAGCACTCACATGGGCCACCCTTCGCCCGTGGACACAGTGAACAGCGTTAGCAGGGCCCACAGCACGTTGTCATAGTGAAAGTCGTATTTCTTCCACTGCCGCGGCTGAGCTTCCACCTCCTCCTTCTCGTAGTCCAAATACTGGCCCCTGGGGGTGGGAACACAGAGGGAGCCAGAGGTCAAAGGCAAAGGATCGAAACAAACCCCCGTGTCTGCAGTCAACCAACTTTTGAAAAGGGTCGTCCATTCAGGGGAGAAAGACTGGTCTCTTCATCAGATGGTGCTGAAACCACTGAGTATCTACAGGTGAGAATATGAATGTGGACCCCCATCTCACCCCATGTGTACAAATTAACTCAAAATAGATCAAAGGCATAAATGTAAGTAGTAACTTTATAAGACTCTTAGAAGAAAATATAGGGGGCCACAGAAAAAAATAGGTAAACTGGACTTTGTCAAAATGGAAAGCTCTGTTTTTCAAAGGAAATCATCAACACTCAAAATGGGACTAAAGACAGAAAACCATCTGTCTGATAAGGGGCTTTCTATCAGCACTACACTAACAACTATTACAATCAGTTATACAATGGATGAACATTTCAATTTTAAAAACGGATAAAAGACCTGAATAGATATTTTTGCAAAGAAGACATACAAATTATCAATATGCACATGAAAAGAGGCTCTACATCATGAATCATCAAGGAAACGCAAATCAAACCACAATGAGACACCACTTCATCCCCACTAAGATGGCTATAATTACATTTTTTAAAAGGAAAATAACAGTGTTGGCAAGCCCGTGAAGAAATCAGAACTCTCAGACACTGTTGGTGGGAAACAGTTTGGCAGCTCCTGAAACTGACAAAGAGAATCACCACGCAGCCCAGCAACCCCACCTCCAGGCTTATCCTCGAGAAAAATGAGAGCACCTGTGCACAGAAAAAGTTGCACATGTATTCGAAGCAGCAGTAACCACAGCAGCCCAAACGTGGGGACAACCCAAATGTCCACCAACAGGTAGGCAGATCCGTTCAGTGAGGTTTGATGATAAAAGGAATGACATCCAACCGTCAGGAGAGGGAGACCACTTGGGCCATAGCAGCAGAGACCTTGACCGCTGAAGCAGCGGGAGTCGGGTACAGCGGGCCACACAGAGCACATGATTCCCTTTGTGTGCAAAGTCTAGGATGGCGCTCACACGGGCACCAGCCTTCCCCCCCGCCCCTCCCTGAGGGCACTTCTCTTGTCTGCTCAGCTGGGGCCCAAGGCCTCAGTGATGAGGAAGTGGCTTCAGCCCTGGGGCTGCCCCGACCTTAGGGCCCAGCCTGGATCTTGAGGGTTGACACGGCGTCCAGCGGAGGCCGCACTGAGCCCCTGAGGCGTGCAGGCAGGACGGGCCCAGGCCGGCCCTGGGGACAGTAGGGGGCCCAGTTTACCTGCAGTCCCGCTCCAGCTCCTTGGACTCGTCGGTGCAGTAGAAAAACTTCCCCTTGAAGAGCTGTACCGCGATGACAGCAAATATGAACATGAAGAGCATGTAGACGATCAGGATGTTGAGGACGTTCTTCAGGGAGTTCACCACACAGTCAAACACAGCCTGGGGAGGGGCAGGGCTGTGAGGGGGCGGGCCAGCCCGGGACCCAGAAGGGTCTGCACCGGGGACCAGGAGGGTCCTCCTGGACCGGACGGGTGGGCAGGAGGTGCTAAAGAGCTGGTGCAGCAGGGGGCCCGACACCACGGAGAGCCTGGGGCTGGGGCCAGCGTTAGGCCACTCAGCCAGGCCTCGGGCCAGCACGGAGGGAAGGCACAGGGCTAAACTGAGGGCACTGCTTGACCTCTGCCCGTCGGGGGCATTCGGGATGAGGTAGACAACCGGCGATGTGAGGCCAGCTCAAGGCAGGACTTGGGCACGTGCGTGAACCAGAGGGGACTCCCAGCTGCTCCCACTGCCCAGGCCACCTGTTCTCCAGTGAACCTCTCCCTGCTGCCCTGGTCTGGTTGTTGCTGGCTGTGCACAGAGGCCAATCTGCACCCGGCTCTCAAGGGCCCGTGGGGCACACTCCACACATGGGCAGCTGCCCTGGCAGCCCTGCCCCTGGTGCCTCAGTCACCCTTGAGCCGCCCCTTCAACATGGGCTCTAAGCAAACCACCCCCCAGAACCTCACATCACTTAGTATCTCCACGGCCTACAGGTCAAAGGTTCTCCTAACATTTTACTGCACAGTCTTGGAGGATTAAGTGAATTTAAGCACAAGCTCAGCAACAATTAGACTGCAGCACAATTCTAAAGCCATATCCCCCAACCCCTGCTCTCCTGGCATCTCCCTGTGACCCTGACCTCTGCACTACAGCTGCTGATAAAACACTTGGTCCTGTGGGTGCCCCTGAGTGGAGGAAGACGAGCTTCACAGGACATGCAGAGAAGGAGCCCCCTCGGAGATGGTCACAGAGCTGAGAGCCCATCCCATGCACACAATGTAGGGCCTCCCTCATGGGGGCCTCTCCTCAGCTATGCTCGTCCCCACCCTACACGGGAAGCTGCAGGGGGCCAGGCCAGATACATATGTGCACCCCGCAATGCATTCCTACATGTACGTGTGTGCACACACATGTACACACACACGAAGTCTACCTGTAAACGTGTACACACATAGGTACACATGCACACACACAGCCCCACCCCCCTCCAGGCCCCACTCCAGACTCTCACTTTGAGCTTGGGCAGCCGCTTGATGGTCTTGAGTGGCCTCAGCACACGCAGGACCCTCAGGGACTTGATGGTGCTGATGTCTTTCCCTTTGGAGCCTCTAGAAGGGAGAAGCCACCCATGTAGACAGGTAGGGTGCACACCTGTGCCCAGAGCACTGGGGACAGGGTAGCCTTGGTCCTGAAGACGCCTCAGGCCAGTGCATCTCCCCCAACAGGCTGCCTGAGTGGACAAGGGCTGGGGCCAGGCCAGCGGCACCTGGTGTCCAGGGAGAGCTGAGCTTCTGGGTGAGAAGAGCTCATCTCCCCAGATCCCATCATTCGGCACTCCCATGCCCCCCACACCAGAGTCCTCCAGACACCATGCCAAGACCCCAGTGGGAGTAAAGGTAGGTGGGCTCCAGGATGGCAGCCCCAGCCCAGGCAGCACGTGCAAGCCTATGAGCAGTGCAGACCATGCCCATCACCAGGGAGCCTTCTGGAAGGGCTGGCCTGCCTGCCTTTCCCTGCTGGTGGAGGGAGGGAGGGTTCACGCCACCAGGACTGAGCCTGATGTCAGGGAAGCGCCCAGCTGACTGTCATGCAAAGGCAAGAGCAGCAGGACCTATCAAGGCTGTGGCAAATGTGGTTGAAGTCCCTTCTTCTGACCCTTCTGACCCTTCACCGCCTGCCGTCTGCCCCTGTAACACGGCAGCATCTGCTCCTGCCTCAGAAACATTAAAACAGACTAACAGTGGCTGTAAATTAAAGAGGTGGCTGCCTGGTTCTTCCTGGCTCCACGGCAAACCCCATCGGTCTTTCACCCACCACAAGGCATTTAACATGACTCAAGTTATATAGAGACATTGGTGGGGAGACTTCTACAAAACTGCAAAAATGGTATGTAGGATAACTATAACTCTTATGATTGTGTGTCTAAAATATTGCTGGTTCATTAATGTTCTTCCAGATTTTAAGAAATCTTGTCCCTTAAGCTATCAGCAATTTGGTAAGATATACCTTTGTGAACTTCCCCGGAGGCCCAGATGGTAAAGCGTCTGCCTACAAAGCGGGAGACCTGGGTTCGATCCCTGGGTTGGGAAGATCCCCTGGAGAAGGACATGGCAACCCACTCCAGTATTCTTGCCTGGAAAATCCCATGGACGGAGGAACCTGGTGGGCTACAGTCCATGGGGTCACAAAGAGTCGGACATGACTGAGCGGCACTTACTTTACTTTACCTTTGTGAACAAAGATGAAACATTTACTTTTTCTCCCTGATTCCTTCAGAATTCAGAGTATTTCAATGAGTATTCTGACTTCCATGACAATATATTTATTCACATAAGTTCAATAAGAACCTATTCTCCTTCTCTAGGACACAACTGGAAACACTGGCCATATGACCAAGGCTTTGACTGACAAGGGGCCGCAGGTACAATCTGATGGCCATGTCCTCGGCTTGGTTTCCTGGCTTTGAAAGCTTTTGAGAGTTCAGTCTGAAACTCCTTATGAAAATTAGCAGCAAGAAAGCAGTCTCAAAAAGCACTTAAATGATCGGTCACTCTTCTCGCAGCACTTATCTAAATAACCAGACCAAGTTTAATACAAACAAGTTACTTTTACTGAGATTATCTTTGGTTTTTTTTTTAAAAAAAAGGGAGTATTACAGAGAGAAAAAATATGTTTGCCCCTCCATCGATATTAGATTCTAGTCCTAATAATTGTTTTTGTGGTTTTGCTGTATACCTACAAACTTGTCTGGATCCTGAATTCTTCATTTCGTCAAATATCTGGCTCTGACTTAACAAACTCACGTTTCCAGTTTTCTTCCACGCCTCTAATTTGAAACCAATCAGAACAAAGACTGCCCCACAATCCCCTTGGAAGAAACTGCACCAGGTCTTCCTCGCTACCCAGATGGCAGTGAGCCTCAGGGACTGGAACCCTGAATAAAAATTTCAGACCTGAAGAAGCCCCGCATCCCTTCCCTGGTCTGATCCCCTACACTGGTTTCTCAAATCCTGGAGCAGAGACAGGCAGCAGGCCTCAGAGGGCCCCTGCGACAGTGTCCAGCAGGCCAGGCCCCTGCTGGCTTTAGCAGGCTCATGCTGGACCAATCCCAGATCCCCAGCGCCAAGGCTGGGGCTGCCTCACTCCTGTTGCTCTGCCCAGGGCTGATTCCAATCTGTCCCAACTGAGTAGATCTGATTTATCTCCACTCACTAGGAAACCCCACAGCAGTACCATCTTTGCAAGACATTTAGGGAAACTCCTTATTTCATGATAGAAGATTCTCTTTCCAAATACATTAAAAACCTAAGTGACCCCTGCCTTAAATGGGTAAACACAGTAAACCCTGTGAGCAAGTCCATCACTTGGTTAGGAGCAAATGTGCACAAGATATGATCAGAACCTTTCCTTAACTCTTGCAGACACTGCAGAGTCCCCTGCTAAGACATCAGCTTCCCAGGAGACACCCTTAGACTCTGGCCAAGGTTGGTCCTAATAATAGAATAGCCTTCGGTTATCTTTAGCAGAGCAATAAATTGTCTATGCTTTGGCCAACACCACCTACGGTACCTGGATTAACACTTCTGGGGAAGTTGAAAATCAGTTACATCAGATCACGGAGCCAGCTACTTGGCTCAAATCTGTGACTTCTTCATGGGATCTTTCTTTGATTAGGGGACCATGACCTGGGCACCATCACTCCAAAATACACTTCAAACATTAGGAATTATCCTGTTTATAATGCCCCTGATATGTCTGTCATATTCTCTCAAAAACTTTAAATACATGTTTGTAGCTGACAGCCTAAGTAAGTGGTATCCATTCTGACTGGAATGTCCGAAAAGAGGCAAAGAAAATGACCAACATGAGGATTATAAACCTAAAACTGTGATCTGTGTGACTGTCATAGGGATTAAACAGAAACATCATGACCTGCGGATACCATGTCTAAGACCAAAGCTGCAAAAACCACACAACACGAGCGGAGCGTGGTGCTGACACCTGTGAGTACACAGGACCGCCTGCCACATCAGTAACAAAGGATGCTGCGGCCATGAAGCCACCACATCGCAGCTGACAGTGAGCCCTCGGGACACTGGGGTGGAGTCAGGGTGTCCCGCATCGAGCAGTGAGCCAGCCCCCGTCAGCGGGACACCCCGAGGAGACTCAGGAGGAGAAGGCAGGATACTGGCCCCAGATAGCTGAGGTGCACATCAAAGAAATGACTTCAGTGAGCCCAGACTCTTGTATTTCCCATATATAGGAAAGCACTAAATTCCTTAAGATGCCTAGTTTTCTTCAATTAACAGTAATCTTTTGATATTCTGACTACCAGGTCTCTGTTGCAAAAACTCCTACGTATCGTGGCTCATGGCTCCCCCTTGCCTCCTTGGTACAGTCTCTCAGAGTTATCTGAGATGTTGTGTCCCAGGCTTAAGTCCTCGGTTTTGTCAGCCAGATACAAGGTAACTCTCAGCTTACAGGTTGTAAATTTTTTTCAGATGTCAACTACAAATTGACACTTGTCATCTTCCTCTGCAAGGATTAAATCATGAGCTGCTGCAGCTGCTGACTTTCAGCACCTGCCCGAAAGGAATTCCAGGCGGAGAGCACAAATGAGGCCCTCGGTGCTCTAGGAAAAACTGGCAGAACAGCTCTTCAGACAGATATTTCCAGGAGTCGATTTTATGAGCCCAATTCTTGCATCTCCTCATATCTAGAAAAGCACTAAAATCCTTCATGGCGATGACTGCTCCTCATCACGAGCAGAAAACTTCTGTAAAATGTATGTGCTTGATTGCATGTATTCCCCTTTGCCAAAACCACGTATTTACTGACCTTTCCCCCTACTTCTTTGGAGCAGTTTCTCAGGGCTATCTGAAATGCTATCTCCCACGACATAGTCCGCATTTTGCCCCAAATAAAACTTAACTTGCAACTCTCACATTGTCCTTTTTAAGTCGGCACAGTGGACACACCTAAAATTTTTATCACATCTCTCAGTTGGGTTGACAGTTTGATCAGAAGGGGAGAACTGTTTAAAAAAAAAAAAAAAAAAGAGGAGGGTAAGAGAGAGAAAGGAGGAGGAGGAAAATGAAGGAGAAGGAAAAATAAAAAGAAACAGGACCAAAGTGGAGCCACTTGCCCACAGGAGAGCAGACCAGGACTTATTACAGTTTTAACCTTTCCCAGGAATGAAATTTCTGGAATCACCTGGTGAGCACCACTGAGATAACACTGCCTGAAGCAATCCTTTCTTTCCTCTAGTTAAAACCTTGTCTGGCTCCCTGACTATGAAGGCCTTCCATTTTACACAGCTCCCATCATGTACAGCCTATCTAACTACTAGATGGGATGCTGCATGTCTCACAAATCACTGAATAAACCCAATCAGACCTTCAGATTCACTCAGTTGAATTTTGTTTTATAACAACGAGGGTCAGAGATGCTGGGCATTTCAGGGAAGTATGGAAAGGAAAGAGCAAAGAAAGCCCTATTTCCAGAGGAGACAAGTGGGAAAGTGTCTCAGGATATCCAACATCCTGGCAGCTGGGGTCACACAGCTCCCACCCAGAGTGGGCACTGCCCTCCAGACCCAGGTGCCCAGCCTCCAGCACTCAGTCAGGATGCCCTGCTCACCAAGGAGGGGCCATGCCCAGCCCCAGCCCCCAACCCAGCCCCCAGAGGTGAGGTGGGGACATGTGGCTGGGGGACATGGCTCCTGGCAGCATGCAGCCCAGATGGTGGAGGAAATGAGCAGAGGTGAGGCATGGTGATGAAACGGCCCACGTGGGGTCGCAGCGTGCTGTGATGTGGGACAGTGTGAGGGGACAGAGGGAAGGCATTACCCCATGAAGCTCCTACCGAGAGTCCAGCAACAGGAGACAAAGAGAAGAGAGTCAGTGAGGAGGTCTCCCCGTGGGCTCAGAGATGACCCCAACCCTCAGGATCGCTGTGCATCGAGGAGCTTACTTACGTCTTTGTCTAGGTGAGCAACCACCTCCCCAGCATCTGCCCCCAGCTCCACCCAAGCCCCACCCACCACCGTGCAGGGTCTGAGGGAGCCAGTCTAGGCCCAGCCACAACAGGGCTGAGTGTTGCTCACTAGGAGCCACAGGAAACAGAGGAGCCCCCAGGAGAGGAGACTCCCAGCCGCACCCACTTGCACTGGCTGACCAAGCAGTGCAGCCTCCTCAGGGCACCAAGAGCTTTCTGTCGGACGCAGGAGGCAGACACCTTAAGGCAGAGCCTGCCTATCCAACTTCAGAACCACAGGGTGTGGCAGGGTCGACAAGCCCTGAGGTCCTCCCAGCCCCACAGTCGGCCCCAAGCAGACAGGGACAGATGAGAGACAGCGTGGGGCCAGGGGCCCTCCCTCCCCTCCCCCACACTTATCACAGCTCTGGGGGTGCAGTCCAGCAAGTCAGAGTAGACCCAGGTACTTACGAGAAGGCAAACGCCACCAGGGCCCCACTGACCACAATGAAGTCCAGAATGTTCCACAGATCCCGGAAGTAGGCACCAGGGTGCAGCAGCAGTCCCAAATCGATCATCTTTAGGGGAACAACACATTTTAAGGAACAGAATATTTCGGAAAAGAAGGCAGAGCCAGAGCCCAGAGACCTGCGGTGAGAGGAAGGATGCCATTTCATGTTCCGTCCCCCACCAGGGAGGGGTCACGGTCCCGGCCGCATCTGTTAGGGTGAGGAGCCACGACTCGGGTCACGTCCCCCCAGGGGAGAGGACACAATCCCGGGCGGGTCTGTCACAGTGAGGAGCTGCCACTCAGGTCACGTCCTGTCAGGGGAGAGGACGGGGTCCCGGGCACATCTGTCAGGGTGAGGAGCCACGGCTTGGGTCACGTCCCCCCGGGGAGAGGTCACGGTCCCAGCCTCATCTGTCAGGGTGAGGAGCCATGATCCCGGACGCGTCAGGAGAGGACACAATCCCGGGCGGGTCTGTCACAGTGAGGAGCCGCCGCTCAGGTCATGTCCTGTCAGGGGAGAGGACAGGGTCCCGGGCACATCTGTCAGGGTCAGGAGCCACGGCTCGGGTCACGTCCCCCCAGGGAGGGGTCACGGTCCCGGGTGTGTCTGTCAAGGTGAGGAGTCATGGCTCGGGTCACGTTCTGTCAGAGGAGGGGTCACAGCTCAGGTCACGTCCTGTCAGGGAAGGGGTCACGGCTCAGGACACATCCTGTCAGGGGAGGGGTCACGGCTCAAGTCACGTCCTGTCAGAAGAGGGGTCACGGCTCAGGTTACGTCCTGTCAGGGAAGGGGTCATGGCTCAGGTCACGTCCTGTGGGGGGGCGGGTCACGGCTCAGGTCACGTCCTGTTGGGGGGGGGGGTCACGGCTCAGGTCACGTCCTGTCGGGGGGGGGGGGTCACGGCTCAGATCATGTCCTGTCAGAAGAGGGGTCACGGCTCAGGTCACGTCCTGTCGGCAAGGGGGGGTGTCACGGCTCAGGTCATGTCCTGTCAGAAGAGGGGTCACGGCTCAGGTCACGTCCTGTCGGCAAGGGGGGCGTGTCACGGCTCAGGTCATGTCCTGTCAGAAGAGGGGTCACGGCTCAGGTCACATCCTGTCAGGGAAGGGGTCATGGCTCAGGTCACATCCTGTGGGGGGGCGGGTCACGGCTCAGGTCACGTCCTGTCGGGGGGTGGGGTGTCACGGCTCAGGTCATGTCCTGTCAGAAGAGGGGTCACGGCTCAGGTCACGTCCTGTCAGAAGAGGGGTCACAGCTCAGGTCACGTCCTGTCGGGGGTGGGGGGGGCGTCACGGCTCAGGTCACATCCTGTCAGGGGGGAGGTCACAGCTCAGGTCATGTCCTGTCAGAAGAGGGGTCACAGCTCAGGTCACGTCCTGTCAGGGGAGGTCACGGCTCAGGTCACGTCCTGTTGGGGGTCACAGCTCAGGTCACGTCCTGTCAGAAGAGGGGTCACAGCTCAGGTCACGTCCTGTGGGGCGGGTCACGGCTCAGGTCACGTCCTGTCAGAAGAGGGGTTACAGCTCAGGTCACGTCCTGTCAGGGGGGAGGTCACGGCTCAGGTCACGTCCTGTTGGGGTCACAGCTCAGGTCACGTCCTGTCAGAAGAGGGGTCACGGCTCAGGTCACGTCCTGTGGGGGGGCGGGTCACGGCTCAGGTCACGTCCTGTCAGAAGAGGGGTCACAGCTCAGGTCACGTCCTGTCAGGGGGGAGGTCACGGCTCAGGTCACGTCCTGTCAGAAGAGGGGTCACGGCTCAGGTCACGTCCCGGGGGGGGGCGGGTCACGGCTCGGGTCACGTCCTGTCAGGGTGCTGACATGGCTCAGTTAATGGCCTCTTAAAGCCTCAACAGGCATTTGGATCTCCACGCCCTTGACCCCAGTGACTCCGCACGGCCAAGACTGGCTGAGATCCTGCCGGGCCTCCAGCTCCTCTGGAGCCTGAGTGAGTCTCCTCCTCGCTGGGCTCCAGGCACACCGGCCCCGAGCTCACCGCCTGCAGACCCTTGGAGGGTCAGCCCCGCTGGGCAGGCCGTGCTGTGGAGCTGCCCTTCTGCAGCGGTGACTTCTGGAGGTGTCTTCCTGTTTCTGGGCCTCAGTGTCCTTGTTTGTAAAATGCAGTAGCACCTCCCCCAGGGATTCACAAGAGAAGTGGAGTGAGCACGCACAGAAGCCACCCGAGCCACCATGAGAGCACGCCCTCCCTCCTCGAGCTGCACCTTGGGGACGCGCACAGGCCCTCGGGGGCACCGAGGACCAGGGCCACACAGCAGGTCGTGCTTCACCTGCAGTCAGGCACCGGGAGTCCTCGCCGCCCACCTGCTGCAAGCTTTGAGCCTTGAGGCCACCATCCTGTCCTCACTCTCCTTCCTCTACTGAGGTCCCGGCCTCCCTCTCTGCTGAGACAACCCCGCACGACCTGGGCTCACACCACACAGGAGGGGGAAGCCTGTCTGCCTCAGAGAGAAGGCTCTCTGTCAGCAGGTAGTGGAGACCAGGCCCAGCGCTCACGAGCTCTCCTGAGGCTGATATAACACTGTGGGGAATCCTTAGCAAATGTGACCTCGTGTCTCCACAAAACACAACCTCTGCAGGTGGGCTCGTCACCCACACATGTGTGCACGCCCAGGGCACACTCGCCACATGCCTTCATCTCAGTCACGAGGGGGGATGAGCAAAGCCCTGCAGTCACCAAGGCAACCACACGTCTCACCTTTATCACCATCTCAAAGGTGAAGACACCTGTGAAGATGTAGTCCATGTACTTCAGCACCTGGAACCAAAAAGAGGCTTTTTTCAAGGGCAAGGCAGGAAGCTTGAGCCGGGGCCAGTTCAGCAACTCCATGTCTTCTTCCAGGAGCCTGAACAGATAACCCATCAGCCTGGGGTCATGGGGAAGTGAGGGGAGGCTTGGCCAGCGTCCCATGGGAGGGTCCCCTTCAGGGACGGTCTTCACTGCATCCTGGACACATCCCCAGACCTTCAGCCCCACACTCTGATGGGCAGACAGGGCCCTGACAGCACCAGCCCCTCCACAGCCCAACAGCAGCACTCACGTTGTTCCTGGGCGAGTCTGTCTGCACAGGATCCTCCGCGGCCAGGGCAATGCTACTCAGGGCAATGACCACGAGAATGACCATCTCGAAGTACCGCATGGTCACAATGTAGTGGCAGAAGCGGCGGAGCCTGGAAGGCAAAGCACAGGTCAACACAGGCTGATGGAGGGCCGGCCCGGCCCCTCCCCACGGAAAGAGCTGAGTTCTGCTAAACGTCCCTCTGTTCAGGTGACAGCAGCCAGGTGACTGATGGGGACTAAATTCCTGGGAGTGAACGGGAGTGGTGGAAGGCTACAGAAACCCCAGGCAGGGCCAGCCACCATGGCTCACAGGCCAAGTTGGTCTGGCCCTTTTGCTACAGTTAGTTCCACTGGGGGCCAGCCAGGGCTGCCTGTCTATGTGCTGTGGGGCTACCATGCCCTGGACAGGCTTCCAGCTCTGCTGTGGGTGGGGTAGGAGCCGAGCACCAACAGTCCCCGAGCAGCCCTTCTTGAACCCCAGTGCTGGGCGCGGCACCCTCGTCTGAGCTCACAGAGATGCGTGTGCACACCTGCCCCTCAGTCACCTGTCTGCCTCCACTCGCTAGTCAGCACCACCGATGACTGTTCTGGTCTGTTCAGGTACATCCTGGCCTGGGACACAGTGGTGACCAAGATACCACTGAACAGCGTAGACAGAAATCAATAGGAGATGCTCAGATGTTGACAAACGCTATGACACAGCAGGAGACGGTGACCAGCAAGGCCTCCCAGGGGGACAGTGAAGCCAAGCCTGGGTGACAAGCACACCGCACAGACAGCACTTCTGCCCCCTCAAGAGACGTGCTCTCAGCCCCTCCTGCCCCCACGGGCTCGGCCTCCACCCGCCAGCCCTGCCACCTCTCCTCTCACCAGCACCGTGTTCCCAGGGACACCACGTCTCTGTCCCTTCCTGTCTGCTGCTCGTCCCAACCACCGCTTCCCAGCTGTAGCCCCCTCACCCCCAAGCTGCTCCTCCAAGCCCCCGCGTGCCCTGCTGGCACGTCTCCCTCCAAACTGAGACGCTTTCCTTCCACCCCCACGACGCTCCATCGCAGGCTTTCTTCCGTCCCAGCCCCTCTTTCTTTCAAAGCAACACTACCAGTCCATCTTGTGGCTGAGTTTCCACCCCTCCTCAGACCCTCAAGTTCTGCTGGCCACATGCCACCCGCCAGCTTCCCCGGGCTCCGGGGCACAGCCAGGCCTCCAGCCATCAAGCAGAAACCCTGGCTGTCATCCTTCACAACGCTGCCCCCTTCCACCTCTATTTTGCCCTCAAATCCTGCAGATTCTGCCTCTAAAATTCCTCTCCAAGCGCTTCACTCCCAAACCTCTCCACTCTGAGCACCCTCCTCCAATCGCCACGACCACCTTCCAAACGGTCTCTCTGTCTCATCTCCATTCTCCCCACCAAAGGGCTCCAGTGCAGTCTGACGGAGACTCACCCCAGCGCTCACAGCCTCTCCAGCTTCTCTGGGTTCTCATGTCGTCCCACTTCTCCACAGAACACGCATCGGCCCTGTGTGCCTCTGTGCTTTTCCACCCAACTGCCTTCAGCTGTTCGGAGCCCCAGGTCTATCATGTCGAGACCATCGCAAGCTCTCTCCGCCCGTTGAGAACACTCTCTCCTCCCTCTTCACCTCTACTCTCACCCTTCAGCTTTCAGCCGAGATCTCTCCCTCCCTCCAGGAAGTCTCCCAGACACCACACCTCCCTGCCCTACCTACCCACGCTGTACTCACATGATGGGCACACCAGTCAGTGCTGGAGGCAGGGGCCATACCTGTCTCTACCACCATCTCACTCCCAACCCCTAAAGAATGAGCTCCCCACACTGGCGTGCTGAGCAGAGGAAGGAGCCGAGGGCGGGCGGCCAGAGCTGGTGGACAGACTGCTAGATGACCGAGGGCAGAGGGGCCGGCTGGACATGGGAAAGGGGTGAGTCGGCGGTCCCTCGGACGCTGCTGCTGCACCCCCGTGGTGAGTTCCGCGTGGGGTCTGCCTGCACCCCCCGCCTGGCGGGCTCCCCTCTCCTTCCTCAGGCTCCACTCCCACTTCAGCGCCGCAGCGCCCCGTGCACACCTCCAGCCCCCGCTCTGCGCTTCCTCCTAGCCCTTCCCACCATGTAGGGGCTTCTGTGCCCCTCAGTGCCCTGTCTGCTGCCTGCCTCTCCACTGTCCCGTAGCTTAGAGGACAGGCGCTCATCGGTGGCTCATCACTGCGGTTCCCAGCACCTAGAACACTGTCTGCACACCGGTCGAGCTAATGAAGCAGCTGGACTGGCATGTGGATGCGTGACATGTGGGGACCACATGACGTAAACAGAGGGGAGAACACTAGACAGACGTGTGAGTGACTGCGACGCGCGTCCGTGGGCTCCAGGGGAGGGTGTGGATCAGCGTGAGACTGGGTGCGTGTGTGCAGAGGCGACCTACGGCTGCACTGGGGGTTAGAAGCAAGGCCCTGGGATGCCTGTCTGGGGTAAACCCCAGCTCGGCACTGAGACGGATGGGCGATACGTCTGGACGCCAGCCTTCCCTGTGGCTCCATGTCCTCATCCGCAAAGTGAGGCAACAGCAGAACGTGCTCTGTGGGAAGCTGTGATGACCTATGAAGACGCTAACACACGCAATGGCTGGGTCACGTCTAGCACGCCTGCTGTCACAGGCACATGGCTCGCAGGCCGTGGATAGGAGACAGCGCAGGACCTGGGCTGGTGGCAAGACTCACAGGTTGGTGGGGCTCAAGCAGAACATGGAGCTGTATGGGACAATGGGTCGGGGGCCACTCCTCATCACGTCATCAGCTTCCACCTCCTTCTTTCCTTCTGCTTGGCTTTCCAGGTCCACGTTACCACCTACAAGCACAAAGCCACCAAGTTAGGGGTGCAACTCATAAACTCACACCATGCAGGCCACCCCTGAGCAATACCCTCCAAGCTCCAGCCCCACAGGCTCATGGACCCATCCAGGGAAGGGCATGAGGCCAAGAACACAGCTTCACATGAGGCCCCGTCTGATCACAGCCAGATTGCCACTGAGGTGGGTAATGGCCAGGCTGAGCCAGCTCTGAGGATCTGGCTGTCTGCTGCAAAGACCCAGAGACCCTTCCTCACCTCTCCCTCCACCAGGGTCTCTGGGGAGCAGCACCAAGCCTGGTGGGCATCCCTGGCTGTGGACACCTCTGCCTCCCTGTGTGTGTGAGTGCTCAGTCGTGTCCGACTCTTTGCAACCCCATGGACTGTAAACCTGACAGGCCCCTCTGTCCATCGGATTTCCTAGGCAAGAATACAGGAGTGGGTTGCCATTTCCTATCCTAGGGACTTCCCAATCCAGGGATTAAACTCCAGTCTCTTGTGTCTCCTGCATTTAGTAGGCGGATCCTTTACCACTGCGCCACCTGGGGAGCCCTCTGCCTTACCAATATACACTTAACAAAGATTTTTTTTCTGCTTAAAAGAATGGAACAAAGATGCCAGAGCCTGGATGGAAATACTTCTCCTGAAATAAATTTACTATAACAACAACAGAACTCATCAATAAATCAAAACCAGGTAGTAATAATAAATTATATTAATGAATAATATATATATAATATATAAAAATATATAATAATAGTAATATAAAAATAATAATATATATAAGTAATAAATAATAAATCAAGGAAATAATAAAGTAATAAGTAATAAATAATAAATCAGGAAAACAAGGAGAGGATCAAAACAAGAGCTACAACCAAGGAGATTCATTGTTGGAAACAGTTTATTTAAAAAAGAGACCTGACAGAAACAAAAACTTCATTGAAACAGAACACAATCAAGCCAGATGACCAGATATGGGTCGCTGGAGCGGGGGATGAAGAAAGGAGCAGGATGTTCACTGAAAACAACCACGTGCTGGCTGGCCCGGGTGCTTCACCCTCACGACAGCACTTACTGGCGTGTGTTAGTACCTCCAGGTTTCAGATTAAGAAACAGGCTGAACTGAAGAATCACCCAGTGGGGACAAGACCGAGCAAAGCTGGGTTGGGCAGGGAAAGTGAGGCACCACAATAAACTGCTCCCTCCAGGGGGCTGAAGGAGTGCAGTGGCAGTGCCCCGGCCTTCTGGGAAAGCACAGGTAAGTCGTCTCTGGCAAGAACATCCCCCATCTGCCCGCAGAATCCCCAGTGACTGAGGTAACTGTTGCCAGCTTGAAGAGAACGCAAGCCTAATGTCCCAAGGCGTCCACCATGTAGAAAGAATTTCTCTGCTAGAGCTATGTACCATCCTCGAGAGAACTGAAAAAGCAGCCAAACAATTCTTTTTCTATAGGGCTTAATTATCTCATAAAGCCTGACTCAGAAAGGGTGCATTATGGTCAATTATATATGAACTCATATCAACAAACACAAAAAGAAGGGAGGTACGTGAAAGACAGCAGAAGCTAGTAATAGATGTATAATTCCCAAGGGACTTCAGATATATGCGCCTTTAGATGAGGACTGCAAAAGAACTAAAGAACTGAATATAAATATGCAAAGAAATTTAAAAAATGAGTCTTTAAAAAGTGAACAAGCAATAGAAGCCTATAAAAGTGGCCCAGCATTTCCATGGCCTATGACAGAGAGGCTTATTACAAAGGACTCAACCTCCTACTATAGACAATCATAAAAGCAGAACAAAAACATGTAACTGCTTAAAGAACCCAAGAAGCAACAGTCCTTGGGAGACACCTGTGCCTGGGGGCCGCTTTCCCATTGGTAGAAGCAGAAAGCAGCACCCCTACTGGGAGGAGGGATGAAAGACTGGAGGTGAGGATGATGGACTGTCTGGGAATAAGGGGCAAAATCCCGGAGGGGAGAAAAGGACAGAAAAGCGAAGCCCCCCCTCAGTCCCCACAACTCCCCTCCGGTCTCTGCTGTACTGGTGTAAGGCAAGGCTGGTCTCTACTGGGAGCAAAGGGTCTCAAGGCAGAGGCAGGGCTGAAGGCTTGATACTGGGAACAAATGCAAACAGATTCAACTTTGCTATCATTTTGCATTCAGATTATTCTTGTTTTTATTAGTGTTTTGGTTAAAGAGTTGCCATACCTTGAATTATTTAATAAGGCCTATTATTTTCAACACATGGCATTTTTAGAAATGCATGTATAATGTTATAGCAGGAAGGTCTATACTTTAGGAAGATAGAAAATGATATTAAAGGAAAGTCTGTAACGTAAGAAATCAGTAAATCTAAACACAGTCTCTATAAAGTTGTTGGGAAGGAAGAAAATTTTATTCTACATTCCTAGGTTCTTCTGACTGGCCTAAGAATTAAATTGACATGAGATTAGTAATATGAAAAAATATAGGAACCACACATCTGTGAGAGGTTCAGACAGAAAGGTAGAATGAGGTGCATATATATATCACCCTGAGCTAAACAATGGGGGCCTCTAAGGAGGCAACATAAAACAGAGCAGATTTTTGGTTATTAGGTGCTTGCCCTTCCAAAGAGATGGGGCCACTTAGATAACACGTATCTCTGGTAATAACTCTTTCTTGGGAAAAATCCCCAATCTAAATTTTTCTAGGTGGTTAAGGCAAGAACAGTTGTTTCTCTTGAACCCACAGGGTCTTGGTTGCCTTTAGCTCAAAAATAATTCTCATGCACACATTTGGGGGAGGCTTGTCCAGAACCCCTACAAAGTCCAAAGAATAATAAAATCTATTTTGTGGGAAAAGAAGGACTAAAATGATGGATGCTAATGAGGAAGTTGGGAAAAATGTGATTGCAGTTGCTATTCTAAGGCCTTAGACCTTAATTTAAAAATAACTATAGATTTTGTTATGCAAGCATGATATAATTAAAGGATAACTGCTAAAAACAGAAAAAGAATTCATAGTTTATAAACTATGAGAGGGGAAATGTCACACAAAAGCAATTATTCAATACTAAAAAGGAAGGAGAAGGAAGAAAAACAGGAAAAATTGGAACAAACATCGCAGGTCCAAGTAAATTAATAATCACAATATATACAAGCAGATGGAACCTGGCTACTGACTGACAGAGATTATCCAGGTGACATGTTTAAAAATACAGTTATATGTAGTTTCCAAGAGACGGGCCCAAAATACGAGGCCACATAAAGTCTAGAAGTCAAAAGATGAGAAAAGGTACACTTGGCAAATGTTCATTAAAAAAAAAAAAACTCAGGCATATTCACATCAGAAAAATACAATATAAGAAGAAAATCATTAGAGGGTCACCACAAGATGACAAAAAGTTCAGCTCCAGTGTTGTTGTTCAGTCACTCAGTCCTGGCTGACTCTTTGCAACCCCAGGGACTGTAGCCCACCAGGCTCCTCTGTCCATGGGATTCAGCAGGCAAGAACACTGGAGTGGGTGGCCATGCCCTCCTCCAGGGGGCCATCCCGACGCAGGGGCTGAACCTGCACCTCCACATCTCCTGCGTTGCTGGCAGATGCTTTACCATCTGAGCCACCAGGGAAGCCCATGCATTCCTCGTGCGTGCGTCATGCTCAGCTGCTTCAGTCGTGTCCAACTCTTCATGACCCTATGGACGGTAGCCTGCCAGGCTCCTCTGTCCATGGGACTCTCCAGGCAAGAATACTGGAGTGGGTTGCCATGCCCTCCTCCAGGGGATCTTCCTGACCCAGAGATTGAACCAACGTCTCCTGTGGCTCCTGCATTGCAGGCAGATTCTTTACCGCTGAGCCACCAGGGAAGCCCCATATTCTTCTTAAGCATACATAAAACATTTACAAAAGTTGACCACATGCTAAACCATAAAGCAGTCACCTCTTGTCTCAAAGATGACCCTACATGAACATCGTCATCTCCAATCACAGTACAATTAGGTTTCAATTTAAGGTAATGGTCAGAAACCAACGATTCAGAGTTAAATTTTACAATTGGAAGGTGAAAAGTATACTTTAGTTAAGTCAAAAAATATATATCATAGGCAGTATAAATGTGTCTACATAGAAAACAGCAGAAAAATTATTTGGAATAAGAGAGTGTTTGGCAACTCTGGGTGGACACAAAATCAATGGACAAAAACTGCTTGCATTTCTATATGGTAGGAGCAAAAAAAACAAAAATTTTTTTAAACAATACTATTTTAAAAAACCAAATAAGTAAAAAGACAAAAAGAAGGAACTTAGGGGCAGGGAAACTCCTGTGTATGGTACTGTAATGACACAGTTATATATTTGTCCAACATCATTAGAATATATACCAGCAAGCGTGAGACCTGCTGTAAACTATGGATTTGGGGTGAAAAGGATGTGCTGCTAGGGGCTCACTGACTGTAACAAGTGTACCACCAGGAGAGGAATACTGACCATGGGGAAGGCTGTGTGTGTAGGGGTAGACAGTATACAGCAAATCTCTATACTTTCTACTTAATTTTTACCTTGAAACTAAAACTGCTCAAAAAAAACACCAATTTTTCAGGGTAACACAAAAGAGATACAAATATAAAGTCTAAGTGGGTAGGTAAAAACCCTGTGATCTTACATTTGAATTACAAATGCCAAAAGACTACATGGTATATTCTTCTCCCTTAAAAAGAAAAAAAAAAGTCCCCACGAGCCTGAAAGCAGTAAAAACTCAGCAGCAAAGACCATATGGGTAAATAATACCGTTTCTTATCAAAGGAACCGCAGCACCTCAGATCAGCATCTACAGAAGCAGACCATGAAATGAGGGTCCATGTGCAAGAGACTGAGGACAGACTCCCAAAAAGAACTAGATGGGAGCAAGAAAGAGCAGGGCAGAGAAGATCAAGTGAGGGCGCAGTTTCAGATAAAGCCCTGCCACAGCATCAGCTGCTGCTTCGAGGACCCTGGGGTCTGAACTAAGCTTCAGAGTTGTCAGACCTGAAGCCAGACGGCTGGGTTTTCATCCGCCCACACCCCTTCCCTAGTGAGGGCCACCCGGGGTCGTCAACCCTCAGAGAAGTGCTCCCTCCCGCCCACCTCTAGTGGTCCAGGGCAGCCCTCCAAAGAGGAGCTGAAGGTGAGGCCACTGGAGGCGGAATTACCCGAAGGCGGGGAAGGGAGGTCTGGAGAAGCAGCAGGTGTCCAGGACACAGCCCTCCGTGGAGAAATAGCCAATTCCACGTTTGGGCAAGAAAGGAACACAACGACCCTGGAATGAGTTGTAACAGATGAAAACAGAAAGCTGTCAAAGACCACAATAGGCTGTGAGAAAGTAAAAAAGCCAACTTTAAAAAAAAAAAAGTAAAAAAAATTTTAAATACATAAATAAAAATTAAAAAGCCAACTTTAAGGGGCGTGCCCTGTCCAGAGATGGGACAATTTGAGCATCAGAACTAACAGTGAGTCCAAAGGACCTAAACATATCAAACATGTTAAAATCTAATGATTCATAAGGATAATTTTGTTAAAGCTCTCAATGACTGTATTTGGAGTTCCTAGGAACCAACCTGCTATTTTGAAAATTTATACATAAAGGTGCAGAATGAAGCATGTATCTTGCTATATACAAATACAAGCTGTATTTCAGGGTAACCAAAAAGTTGATGAAGAAAGTTCTTTCTTACAGAAAAAGTTGGAATAGTTGGAATAGAAAAAGTTGGAATAATTCAGAAAGCATGATGGAATTATAATTCACAACTGCACAATACCAAATAAAATCACAAATCTGGTGACAATCATCAATGCCTACCAGTTCACTCGGGGAAAAGCTGGTGGAGAAACTTACCCTGGGTGGGTCGGGCAATATCCACGGATCAATCTTAACGCTGCCCAAAGGAAAGCAGCAGATGCCATGTGGCTCCTGATGGAACGTGAGAGGAAGCACACAACCACCTATGAAGCTTCCCTAGAGTTTTTACTCTGATCAGAATCAAGGTGTGCGGTTCACAGACAAGGGTGATTTCGCCTCCTAAGGAATACCTGGCAAAGTCTAGAGACTGTTTTTTGTTTTTTTGGTTTTTTTGGTTGTCATAACTACAGTATGCTACTGAGATCTGGAAGGGAAAGGTCAGGGATGCAGCTGAATATCTTAAAACGCACAAGACAGCCACCACCAACAAATGTCAATAGTGCCAAGTTCAGAAGGCCTGTTTTAGATCTAATTACCAGATGACAGGAATGCTAAGGATAGAAAAATGTGCTACAGGACACCATGAGGCAATCAACCAAATCCAGAATACTTAACAGGGTAAATTCTACAGTATTTCAACAGATAAATGGCATGCATAAAATAATCACAGAGTAAAACAGACATAGACAGATTAAGCTAGGTCAAATCCTGTTTGGATCCTGATTCAAACATACCAGCTGTAAAAAGCTGTTTTTCAGATAACTGGTAAAATTTGAACTCAAGAAATCTGTGCAGGTCAAGAAGCATCCATCAATTAGAACAGGACATGGAACAACAGACTGGTTCCAAATTGGCAAAGGAGTATGTCAAAGCTGTATATTGTCACCCTGTTTATTTAACTTATATGCATAGTACATCATGTGAAATGCCAGGCTGGAAGAAACACAAGCTGGAATCAAGATTGCCAGGAGAAATATCAATAAACTCAGATATCCAGGTGACACCACCCTTATGGCAGAAAGCAAAGAGGAACTGAAGAGCCTCCTGATGAAAGTGAAAGAGGAGACTGAAAAAGCTGGCTTGAAACTCAACATTCAAAAAACAAAGATCATGACATCTGTTTCCCCATCTGTTTGCCATCCCTTCATGGCAAACAGATGGGGAAACAATGGAAACAGTGATAGACTATTTCTTGGGCTCCAAAATCACTGCAGATGGTAACTACAGCCATGAAATTGAAAGATGCTTGCTCCTTGGAAGAAAAACTATGACCAGCCTAGACAGCATATTAAAAAGCAGAGACATTACTTTGTCAAAAAAGGTCAAAGCTAGTCAAAGCTATGGTTCTTCCAGGAGTCATGTATGGATGTGAGAGTTGGACCATAAAGAAAGCTGAGCACTGAAGAACTGATGCTTTTGAACTATGGTGCTGGAGAAGACTCTTGAGAGTCCCTTGGACTGCAAGGAAATCAAACCAGTCAATCCTAAAGGTAATCAGTTCTGAATATTCATTGGAAGGACTGATGCTGAAGCTGAAACTCCAATACTTTGGCCACCTGATGCAAAGAACTGACTCAATGGAAAAGACTCTGACGCTGGGAAAGATTGAAGGCAGGAGGAGAAGGGGACGACAGAGGATGAGATGGTTGGATGGCAACACTGACTCAACGGACATGAGTCTGAGCAAGGTCTGGGAGCAAGCTCCCTGATGGACAGGGAAGCCTGGCGTGCTGCAGTCCATGGGGTCACAAAGAGTCAAACACGACTGAACTGAAAAAATTATTATCAACCTTGCAGGTGTAACAGTGCTATTGTGATTGTTAAATCCTTAATTATTAGAGATGCTTCCAGACACAGTTAAACCTAAAGTGATTAAAAGAAAGAAAGGAGCCACACAAGTGAAACACAATTGGCAAAAACGCAGATTATCACTTTGAGGGTGAGCGACAGCAACTGGGGCTTCACTATACTTGTGTCTCTACTTTCAGTGTTTTAACTTTCCATAATAAAAAGGTTTTTATGTAAGCAGCCAAAGAGAGAAGACAGGCACACAAAGGAACAACTTGGACTAATGATTAACTTCTCAACAGAAAACAGCAGGAAGCAGGAGACAGTGGAACAGTCTCAAAAGGCTGAGAGGAAATAACAAACCACCTAGAATTTCATACAAATTGAAACTACTTTTACAAACAATTTGGAAAGATGTTTCAGGCAAACCGAGAGAAAAATTGAGAGAGGAGTATGACAAGGCTATATATTATCACCCTGCTTCTTTAGCTTATATGTAGAGTTCGTTATTGTTTAGTTGCTCAGTCACGTCTGGCCCTTGGAGACCCCATGGACTGCAGCACACCGGGCTTCCTTGTCCTTCACCATCTCCCAGAGTTTGCTCAAACTCATGTCTATTGAGTCAACGATGCCATCTAACCATCTCATCCTCTGTTGCCCCCTTCTCCTCCTGCCCTCAATCTTTTCAAGCATCAGGGTCTTCTCCAATGAGTAGGCTTTTCACATCAGGTGACCAAAGTACTGGAGCTTCAGCTTCAGCATCAGTCCTTCCAATGAATATTCAGGGTGGATTTCCTTTAAGACTGACTGGTTTGAATACATCATGCAAAATGCTGGGTTGGATGAACCACAAGCTGGAATCAAGACTGCCCAGAGAAGTTATCGATAATCTCAGATATGCAGATGATACCACTCTAAAGGCAGAAAGCAAAGAGGAACTAAAGAGCCTCTTGATGAGGGTAAAAGAAGAGAGTGAAAAAGCTGGCTTAAAACTCAACATTCAAAAAACTAAGATCACGGCATCTGGTCCCTTCACTTCATGGCAAATAGAATGGGGGGAGGAATGGAAGCAGTAACAGATTTTATTTTCTTAGTCTCCAAAATCACTGTGGACAGTGGCCACAGTCATGAAATTAAAAGACACTTACTCCTTGGAAGGAAAGCTATGACAAATCTAGACAGCATATTAAAAAGCAAAGACATCACTTTGCCGACAAAGGTCCATACAGTCAAAGCTATGATTTTTCCAGTAGTCAGGTATGGATGTGAAAGAAGGCTGAGCACCAAAGAACTGATACTTTCAAATTGTGGTGCTGGAGAAGACTCTTGAGAGTCCCTTGGACTACAAGGAGATTGAACCAGTCAATCTTAAAGGAAATCAACCCTGAATATTCATTGGAAGGACTGATGCTGAGGCTGAAGCTAAAATACTCTGGCCACCTGATGCAAACAGCCGATTCACTGGAAAAGACCCTGATGGTGGGAAAGATTGAGAGCAGGAAGAAAAGGGAGCAACAGAAGATGAGATGGTTGGATGACATTATTGACTCAATGGACATGAGTCTGAGCAAACTCCAGGAGATAGTGAAGGACAAGGAAGCCTGGTGTGCGGCAGTCCATGGGGTCACAAAAAGTCGGACACAACTGAGCAACCGAACAGCAACAAGCACCACCATCCAAGGGCTCAGCTGCTCAGTTGTGTCTGACTCTTTGCAGCCCCATGGAGTGTGACCTGCTAGGCTCCTTTGCCCACGGGATTTTCCAGGCAAGAATACTGAACAGAATTGCTTTTTCCTACTCCAGGGGATCCTCCTGACCCAGGGATTGAACCTGCATTTCTTACACTGGCAGGCAGACTCTTTCCCACTGGTGGCACCTGGGAAGCCCTTCACTGCCATGAGACCTTAGCAAAAATATCAGAAAAAAATGTTCTTCATGCAGAAGGAAAAAAAAAGCCAAATGGATGACCTCAAATGCAAAGAGTGATAAAATACAAGAAAAAATAACGAAATTAACAGAAAAGTGTTAAAGAAATCTCTGCTACTTATAAATTCAAAACTGTACTTATAAATAACTAATGAATCAAACCATAATGAAACTTGGAAAAGATTTAGAAGTAAAAAATATGATGTTTCATAACTTGTAAAATAAAATTAAAGTAATTCTTAGAGTGATAGTTAAAGCCTTAAACACCCTAGCAAAGTAGAAAAGCTTGTGTCACAGCTGAGTATTCAACTAATAAGTGGGCAAAGAGATTACAATAAAGACAAAGAAAGCAGAAAAAAAGAAATAATAAATAAGAACATAAATTAATGACACAGAAAAGATACGATAAAAAGGCTAAGAACGCCAAAGTTGAGACTTTAGTACCCTATTAAAATTGACAACCTCTAGGGGGGAAAAAAAAGAGTTTATCAAGAGAAGGAGAGAAACAGTGGAGAAAGAAGGGAAGAAGGGAATGAAGGATAGAAAGAAGAAATGAAGAAAGAAAATTAGAAATGTAAAGTGGCCATAACTACAAATCCAGCAGAAACTAAAAGAGGCCGGTTCCTGCTGACACCGGCACAGTCACACTCGAATTTACGTCTCTCCCTACGTGCTCCGTAACCCACATGGTTGATAGGCAGGTGATGAAATCATCCACGGTGCGTGCCTCCAGCACACAGGAAATAAGGGAACTACAAACCTGAATTTACATGTCGGTGGGAAAGCAAACTTCGCCCTGAGGAATCAGGCAGGGAGTGTGTGGAGAAGGGGGAGCGAGGTGGGTCCTAGTGATGCTGAACACAGAAACATCGACTTGTTCACCCACAGGAAAAAAGGCTGGGAAACACTGAGAACAGGTGTGAGACCCGCCAGCTCAGGGTGCTGCTTCTGGGGACGTGAAAGGAAGGGCCTGGAAGTGCCCAGCACTGTAGGCGGTAACCTTGAGAAGACAACGAGAGATGCGAGTTCAGTGGCTCAGCGACGGAAGGAGAGAAGAAACAAGTGTCCAAGATCCAGGGCCCTCCAGAGAAGACCTAGAACTGGAATAGACAGACACCCCCACTGGGCACCACTGAAAAAGAAAATGGGTTTCATTGTACTGACATAAGAACGTGTTCTTGACCTAGAAACCAACTAAGCTGCCTAAACCTCTCCCCTACTCTTCCCAAAATTACATGTAATTTTTGGTCCAAGAAATTGTAACATGCTGCTAAGTCGCTTCAGTCGTGTCCGACTCTGTGCGACCCCACAGACGGCAGCCCACCAGGCTCCACCATCCCTGGGATTCTCCAGGCAAGAACACTGGAATGGGTTGCCATTTCCTTCTCCAACACACTTCCTCATTATCAGAAAAATGAACCCAACATCCATACAAAGCTTCTACATAAGAACACAGAAAACAAGGATGAAAACCCTTCAGGTAATAAAGATACTCCACAAAAAACAACCACACAGCAGACAAAAACCTTCCAACATGAAGTAAATATAACTAAACAAGCAGTTGTTGATAAGAAAAAACACCACAAATCAAATTCAAAAGCTGAAAACAAAAATGTGTGGACAGTTAGATGACATGAGATGAGAGCTAAGGAAACTTAGGAGACAAGTTGAAAAAGGAGACAAAATCATCTGAGAAATAAAGTTACAGAGAAAAAACAAAATCATCTCAGAAAGTATGAGGAGACAACAGGTAAGTCCAAGGGAAAATACACATGACTGAAATTATAGCAAGGGAAAAGGAATTTCAGAGTGAAATGAGCCAAGAGAAAACATATGAAATAAGGAGTGAGTTTTCAGATGGGTAAAGAGAAATTCATACAGCAGAGAGGCAAAGGAGAGCCAACATTTAAATAACTGGAATGTATGAAAAGCAAAAATAAAACAATGTAATGGAACTAACATTTAACACTGTAATCCCAGAAATTTTTCCTGAAATGAAATAACATCTGTCAATTGATTTTTGACAAAAGTACCAAAGTAATTCTATTGAAAAGGGCTGCCTTTCCAACAAATGGTAGGAGGACAAGCGGACATCAGTGGTGGTGCGGGGTGGGGTAGTAAGAACCACAACCCTTTCTTACCTCATGCCATACATAAAGATTAACTCAAAGACCTCAGCTTTCAGAAAGATGGAATAGAAGTACCTTCTTTCATTCATCCTCTGAGGACAACTAAAAACCCTGGACATCATATATAAGGCAAACCTAGAAGATTTGTCTAGGTTTCAATCAAAAAATCACTTGTCATACCAGGAAAATCTCAATTTGAATGAGAAAAGATAATCAATAAACACCAAGATAACACAGATGTTAAAGCATCCATCATAAAAATGTTTTGACAGATGTAAAAACACACTCGAAACAAGTGAGGGAAAAACCTCAGGAAAGAAACAGAAGATATACAGAACCAAACACAAATTTTGGAAGTGAAAAATTCAGTAACTGAAAGTAGAAACTTAACAGACGGGCTCAACAGCAGAACGGAGGGCACAAACGAAAGGACTAGGGGACTGGAGGACAGACAGTAAAGTTACTCAGTCTGAACAACAGAGAGAGACCAGACGGAAAAAAGTGAGCAGTCCCAGGGGCCTTCGGGACTGTAACAAAAGATCTACCATTCGTGTCAACAGAGTCCTGGAAAGAAAGGAGAAGGAGGGCAGAGCTGAAGACGTATTCAAAGACATATGGATGAAAAATTTCCAAAACTGGCAAAAAGACAAAAATCTACAAATTTAAGAAGCTGAGTGAATCCCAAACAGGATAAACCTAAAGAAATTCATGCCAAAATACATCATAATCAAACTTCTGAAATATAAAGAAAAAAAATCTTGAAAGCAGCGAGAGAGAAACAACATCTTACCTATAGGAAGAAAACAATTCGAATGACACTGGATTTCTCATCAGAAACCATGGAGGTCAGAAGCATGAGGCACACGTTTTTTCAAGTGCTGAAAAAAAAAGAACTGTCAACCCAGAATTCTATACCCAGTGAAAATATCCTTCAGGAATGAAAGGAAAATCAAGACATTCTCAGATGAAGGAAAACTAAGAGAATTTTCACCTGTAGAACTATCCTAAAAGAATGGCTAAGGAAGGTCCTCCAAACAGAAAGTAAGCTATGAAAGAAGAAATATTGGAATATCAGGAAGGAAGAAATAAAGAACAATAGGAAGAGTAAAAATACAGCACACTTTCCTTTTCCTCTTGAGTTCTCTAAATTACATTTGCCAGTGAAGCAAAAATTATAACATACATTGATGTACTTAAATACATGTGTAATTATGCACGGGGAGGAAAAAGAGAGGCAAAATGTCTATACTTATTCCGACTGATAGAAGGACAACCCTGGTGTATTGAGACATACGTAATCGGAGAAGGCGATGGCACCCCACTCCAGTACTCTTGCCTGGAAAATCCCATGGACGGAGGAGCCTGGTGGGCTGCAGTCCATGGGGTCGCACAGAGTCGGACACGACTGAAGTGACTTAGCAGCAGCAGCATACATATGTAATACTTAGAAGAACCATCAAAAAACCAATACAGACACACTCAAAAATACTATAGATGAATCAAAATGGAATTCTAAAATATACACAAGTAACTCACATGAATGCAGGAGAAAGAAACCAGAGAAATAAAAAATAGAAAAAATAAACAGTATGCAACAGTACATATAAGCGATAATATATATATTAAACATAAACTGTCTGAATATGCTTCCCCCAAACAAAGAACGGACAGAGTGGATGAAAAATACGACCCAACAATATGCTGTCTACACGAAACTAACTTAAAATATAAATATATAGCTAGGTTAAAAGTAAAAAGATGAAAAAGATATATATCTTAAGTGGAAATATTAAATTAAAAAACAAGAGTGGGTATATTTATATCAGATAAAGTAGATATCAAAGCAAAGAAATTTATCAGGTACAGAGAGACATATTACACAATGATAAAAGGGTCAAGATTTTCAAGAAGACGAAATTCTAAATGTGTATGTACTCAACAACAGAGCTGGAAAATACGTGAAGCAAAAACTGACAAAACTAAACGGAGAAATAGTTCTTTGATCTGGAAATGTTTAAAACCAAAGTGAATGAAAATGTAAAGATGACATATCAAAATCTGTGAGACACAGCTAAAGCGATACTAAGATGAAAATTTACAGCACTAAACGTTTACATTAGAAAAGAGGAAAATACTTAATCTAAGTTCCCACCTCAGGATACTAGTAAAGAACAAAATAAACCCAAAGCACAAAGAATGAATAAAATAATAGGGAAAGAAACTGAATGCAACTGGAGAAAGAAAAACCACAGAGAAAAGTGAATGAAGTAAGAGTCCATTTCTAGGGACTTCCCTGGTGGTGTAGTGGCTAAGATGCCAAGCTCCAAATGCAGGGGCCCAAGTTTGATCCCTAGGCGTGGAATCAGATGCCAAGTGCCACCACCAAGACCCAGTGCGCCCAGATAAAAAAGTATATTTTAAAAAAGAACCCATTTCTTTGAAAAGATCCATAAAATAAAAAAAGTTTTTAGTAAGACTAACAAAAAAGAGACAAGACACAAAGTACCAATGTCAAGAATGAGACAACAGCTGTCACTACAGATCGTGATGATGAGAGGGTAACAGGCAGGAAGGCCAGGGGTCTCCAAACTGAGGAAATAGCCTGCAAGTGTCAGACATTCTTATTTCTCTTAAGCGGCAGGAGGGAACAAACTAGCGATATTTTTTCCTTCTCTATACAAATTTAAAAAGAGGTTTCTCTTAAAATACTGTGTTGCCATAATGACACCTGGTTTCACCTGAAGTTAACTATTCTCAAACCTGCTGCTGCTGCTGCTGCTGCTAAGTCGCTTCAGTCGTGTCCGACCCTGTGCGACCCCATAGACGGCAGCCCAACATGCTCCCCCGTCCCTGGGATTCTCCAGGCAAGAATCCTGGAGTGGGCTGCCATCTCCTTCTCCAATGCATGAAAGTGGAAAGTGAAAGTGAAGTCGCTCAGTCAGGTCCGACTTAGCGACCCCATGGACTGCAGCCTACCAGGCCCCTCCATCCATGGGATTTTCCAGGCAAGAGTACTAGAGTAGGGTGCCATTGCCTTCTCCGATTCTCAAACCTAGAGATAACCAACGCCTTTTTCTTATGGGAATGTTTGTCTTAAGCTATGCTAATGTACTATGCATTTACCCCAGACTCTGTCTTCAAGTTGGTTCCGCCTCTTGGCTCAGAACCTACTTGACAAACCAGCATGTTATACTCAAATACTGTTCCCCTAATCCATGTAAACGAAACTATTTGTATGGTGATCTGTCCTTCTTCAAGATTCAAGTTAATCATTTTATGGCCCACGATGAACCATTTGGTGCCAAGATTATCCCAAAATGCATCTTATGGGTGAGGGGCCTGGTGCCATGCTGAGTTTTAAGGCATTCCTTTAATTAACAGACTGCTAGTGACTATACAACATCCAGCTGAAGACTAGCAGGGGGGTACTCTTCTGCCCCCTTCTGATGCCTATGTCAGAAGCTTTCTCTATCTCCTTGATACTTTAATAAAACTTTATTACACAGAAGCTCTGAGTGATCAAGCCTCGTCTCTGGCCCCGGACTGAATTCTTCTCCTCCCGGGGCCAAGAACCCCGGCGTCTTTGCATGATTCAACCTTTCAATGACATCAAAAGATAAGGGAATACTACAAACAACTATTGGAGAAAGAAACGGCACCCACTCCAGTATTCTAGCCTGGAAAATCCCATGGACAGAGGAGCCTGTCGGGCTACGGTCCGTGGGGTCACAAAGAGTCAGGCACGACTGACTGACTAACACTTGGCTAACACAAACAACCATACACACATAAAAGTCACAGCTTAAACAAAAGGGCCGTTCCTTCAAAAGCACAGACCAATGCCACTCACCCAGTACGGTTAGATAACAGAGCCCCATTAAGGGCAGTTTTTAAATTCTAATAGATGTTTCATCAGCAAATGTCTCCCAACATTTTAAGAATTAACACCAATTCTACACAATCTCCTCCAAAAAAATAATAAAAAATACTGTCCAATTCATTTTAAGAATCAGCATTATTCTGATACCAAAATCAGAAAGAGTACAAAAAAGAAAACTATAGAGTAATATCTCTCATAAATACAAAAGCCAAACTCTCTAACAAAATACTATCAAACAGAAATCAGCAATATATAAAGTAATTATACACAAGTTTATCCCAGGATGCAAGGCAGGTCAATACTTGAAAATCAATCAATGCAGACTACCACATTACAGGAGAAAAACCACATGATCCCATTAACTGAGGCAGAAACTTTGATAAAATTCAACACTTTAATATAAAAACTTAGGGGAAAAAAGAGATAAAGGGGAATTTCCTCAACTTGAAAGAACATCTTAAAAACAAGAGACTTACAATGAATATTATACTGAGTGGTGAAAGGCGGAGTGCTCCCTCCTCCCACCAGATGGGAAGAAGCACTGGAGGTGACTCCCAGTGGCACGAGGGAAGAGGGGAAACAAAAGGCATATGTATCAGAAAGCAAAAACAAAACTGTTCATTTGCAGGGTACCTGATTCCTTATAGTAAATATTCAGTCCATCCTAAAGGAAATCAGTCCTGCATATTCATCAGAAGGACTGATGCTGAAGCTGAAACTCCAATACTTTGGTCACCTGGTGTGAAGAACCGACTCACTAGAAAAGACCTTGATGCTGGGAAAGACTGAAGGCAGGAGGAGAAGCGGACGACAGAGGATGACACGGTTGGATGACATCACCTCCTCAGTGGACACGACTGTGAGTGAACTCCGGGAGTCTGTGATGGACGGGGAGGCCTGGTGTGCTGCAATGGGGTCGCAAAGAGTTGGACACAACTGAGTGACTGAACTGAACTGAAGGAACACTAAGGGGAAATACAAACTAAAATTGCATAATTCTTTTAAAATCTGGTGAAAAGGAAAACACCAAACATCAGAATCTATAGGACACAATTAAATTGGTAATCAGAGGAAAATTCACAACCCTAAATAACCATATAACAAAAACTAAAGACTAAAATACACTAAGCCTCCCACTGAAGAAGGTAGAAAAGAATGACAAAGTAAAACACAATGGCAGTAGGAGGAAAATAATAAGAATAAAATTAGAAAAAAATGATTAAAAACAATATTAATAGAACTCATAAAGATGCTGGTTCTGTTTATAAAAATCCACAAAACTTATAAACTACTAACTATTTTAATCAAGAAAAAGGAGAAAATACAAAATATACAGGATAAAAAATGAGAAGGGGGAAAAAAAACACTGAACCAGAGGAAACTGTTTTAAAAACTTAAGCTACTTCTTTGTATCCATGTAAATACATTGAAAACCTAAAATAAAAGGATCATTTCTAAGGAAATTATAATTTACTAAATTGATCTTAGGAGATAAAAAAAAAGTTTAAATAGACCAATATCTATTCAGAGGCAGATAATTTAATCTATTAAATTATTTATATTTATTTAATTTAATTTAATTTAAATTTATATTTATTTAATCTATTAAATCTATTAAATAATTTAATCTAATTTAAATTATTTAAATTTAATGATTTAAATAAATTAAATTAATTTTATTTAAATATTTAATATTTAAATATTGATTTAAATGATCTAATTTAATTTAAATTTATTTAATCCATTAAATCTATTAAATAATTTAATCTATTAAATTATCAAAGGACTGTCCAACAACAAAAACCAAACCCAGATGACTTCACAAAGGAATTATACTAAATCTTTAAAGACCAAGTAATCCTAATGCTACTTAAACTATCCCAGAAACGAAATAGAATCAAACATTCTAATTGTTTTTACGGATCAATAATAGGTATATCCACAGAACATCTCCTCCAGTAACATTTCTCAACAGATCACCTCTTATTTTTATTGCTGCTGTGGTTTAGTGGCTAAGTTGTGTCCAACTCTTTTGTGACCCCATGAACTGTAGGCTGCCAGGCACTTCTGTCCATTATTGGGTTGGCCAAAAAGTAAAATCAATGGAAAAACTCAAATAAACTCTCTGGGCAACCCAATATAATACTCACACTTCAGGAGAATATATGTATCTCTCATTACAGTGTTGTTGAGGTTTTCTTGACTGATGTTTATGTAGGAAAAATGTATAAATCCCCAGAATGCAAAACATTTTCTTTTAATTGGGGGAAAACCTTCAGGCGTGATTCCAAAGTCAGCTGGTTAGCTATCAGAATCATGTGTGGATGTTTGGGAAAAGTGTGAGTTTCGCTGAAGGAGGTGTCCAGAGCTACTGCCTGTGAACAGCCATTTCAACTGTCACCATCAGGAAACAACGTATTAAGTGTTTCGTGTACTAATATGATAGTTTTTACTTTTCAGTGATTAACTGCGCTTGAGTTCTATTTTAAGAAATTGGTTGGGGATTTGAGTACAACCAATTATAATACATTACAGTTTTTATAGTACATTAAGTTTTTCCCACTTAAAATGGGAAATTGGACTCCCAAGACAACATTTGATTTTTAGGAATGGATTAGTGAGGTTAAGCAAGAAATAACTATATGGCATTAATACCAAAACCTTATGACACTTGAACATAATGTAGGAAAGTTACACATCTCAATACCAATCCAAAAATCTTCCGTGAAGCATAATCAAAGAAAGCCCAACATCACATAAAAAATAATTATGATAACCTAATGTAGTTTTTTGTAAGATTGCAAAAGAAAGCTTTTTACTATAAATCTCCATATGTAAGCAGAAAAGATATGATCTCTATGGATGCTGAAAAGGCCTTCAACAAAATTCAACATGTATTTCAGATAAAAGAATACTTACTGAAATAGAAATTAATAAAGTCTATAACATGACCTAGACCCAGACATCCTGGAATGTGAAGTCAAGTGGGCCTTAGAAAGCATCACTATGAACAAAGCTAGTCGAGGTGATGGAATTCCAGTTGAGCTATTCCAAATCCTGAAAGATGATGCTGTGAAAGTGCTGCACTCAATATGCCAGCAAATTTGGAAAACTCAGCAGTGGCCACAGGACTGGAAAAGGTCCGTTTTCATTCCAATCCCAAAGAAAGGCAATGCCAAAGAATGCTCAAACTACTGCACAATTGCACTCATCTCACACACTACTAAAGTAATGCTCAAAATTCTCCAAGCCAGGCTTTAGCAATATGTGAACCGTGAACTTCCTGATATTCAAGCTGGTTTTAGAAAAGGCAGAGGAACCAGAGATCAAATTGCCAACATCCGCTGGATCATGGAAAGCAAGAGAGTTCCAGAAAAACATCTATTTCTGCTTTACTGACTATGCCAAAGCCTTTGACTGTGTGGATCACAATCAACTGTGGAAAATTCTGGAAGAGATGGGAATACCAGACCACCTGATCTGCCTCTCGAGAAATGTGTATGCAGGTCAGGAAGCAACAGTTAGAACTGGACATGGAACAACAGACTGGTTCCAAATAGGAAAAGGAGTACATCAAGGCTGTATATTGTCACCCTGTTTATTTAACTTATATGCAGAGTACATCATGAGAAACGCTGGACTGGAAGAAACACAAGCTGGAATCAAGATTGCCGGGAGAAATATCAATAACCTCAGATATGCAGATGACACCATCCTTATGGCAGAAAGTGAAGAGGAACTCAAAAGCCTCTTGATGAAAGTGAAAGAGGAGAGTGAAAAAGTGGGCTTAAAGCTCAACATTCAGAAAATGAAGATCATGGCATCCGGTCCCATCACTTCATGGGAAATAGATGGGGAAACAGTGGAAACAGTGTCAGACTTTATTTTTCTGGGCTCCAAAATCACTACAGATGGTGACTGCAGCCATGAAATTAAAAGATGTTTACTCCTTGGAAGGAAAGTGATGACCAACCTAGATAGCATATTCAAAAGCAGAGACATTACTTTGCCAACAAAGGTTCGTCTAGTCAAGGGTATGGTTTTTCCTGTGGTCATGTATGGATGTGAGAGTTCGACTGTAAAGAAGGCTGAGCGCCGAAGAATTGATGCTTTTGAACTGTGGTGTTGGAGAAGACTCTTGAGAGTCCCTTGGACTGCAAGGAGATCCAACCAGTCCATTCTGAAGGAGATCAGCCCTGGGATTACTTTGGAAGGAATGATGCTAAAGCTGAAACTCCAGTACTTTGGCCACCTCATGCGAAGAATTGACTCATTGGAAAAGACTCTGATGCTGGGAGGGATTGGGGGCAAGAGGAGAAGGGGACGACAGAGGATGAAATGGCTGCATGGCATCACTGACTCGTTGGACATGAGTCTCAGTGACCTCCGGGAGTTGTTGATGGATAGGGAGGCCTGGCGTGCTGCGATTCATGGGTTCGCAAAAAGTCGGACACGACTGAGCGACTGATCTGATCTGATCTGATAACATGACTTTATACACATACACACACACACACCTCTCAAGCCCAAAACTATAATCTTACTTAGGTAGGCAGAAACAAGGTAAGGGGACCCACTAACTCCAATGTTAGTATATTTGCTGGGGCAACCAGGCAGCAAAAAAGAAAGAAAAAAGAAGGAAGGAAAACCTAAGATTTAGAAAGGAATAGTTAGAACTGTATTGCAAAGTTTTATATAATATACTTAGGGGAAAAAAAGACAATCAGTGCTAAAACTAATGAACGATTTGAGGATTCAGGAAAGTAGTCGGACACAAAATTAACATATAGAAGCCAATAGCCTAACATTCTGCTTCTAGCAGAAGTAATAACAGGGACCAAGTTAACCCTCCCATGAGTAACAATCAAAAACACCAAATGTTAAGAAAATGAAAAGCCACAAACTGGGAAAAAATATTTGCAAATCACATATCTGATAAAAGTCTTATATTAAAATTATACAAAGAACTCTAAAAAGTCAACAATTAGAAAACAACCTAATTAAAATGTGGACAAAAAGTCTGTTTTCAGACCACAATGAAGTAAACTAGAAATTGATAACAAAGATAATTCTCAAAGTACACAAAAATTAAACAGCATACTTCTAGATAACATATGAGTCAAAGAAGAAGTTCCAAGGGAAACTGTAAGATATTTTAACTAAATGAAAATGAAAACACAATTTTAACAAAGTTTGTTGGATAGAAGGAATTTATAGCACTGAGCGCATACATTAGAAAATAAAAGCCCAAAATCAATCATTTAGCTTCCACCTTAGGAAACAAGAAAAAGAAGAGGAATTTCAATCCAGAGGAAGCAGAAGACAAGCAATAATGAGAATTAGAGCAGAAATCAATGAAATTGAAAGCAGCAGAGAATATTAATGAAACCAAAAGCTGGTTCCTTGAAAGGATTAATAAACACTGATAAGCCTCTAGCTAGGCTAAGATAAAAGAGGGAAAAGAAAAATTTCTAACATCGGAAATAAAAGAGGACACATCACTACTGATCCCATGGACATTAAAGGATAATAAACTAATACTCTGAACAACTCTATGCCCACAAATTTGATAAACTGTGAAATGAGCCAATTCCTTGTACGGATACAATCTGCCAAAACTCACACAAGAAAAAATAGATAATTTAAATATGCTTATAGCTATTAAAGTGAAAGATCGAATCAATAATTACCTTCTAAAACAGAAAGCACCAGGCCCAGATAGGTTCACTGGTGAATTCTACAAAATACCTAAGAAAGAAATCATAGCCATTTCCTACAATCTCTTTCAGAAGATAGAAGCAAATCTGAACAAATTCTAGGAGGCCAGCATTTTACCCTAATACTAAAACCAGTCAAGACATCACAAGGAAACTATACACCACTATCTCTCATGAATATAGATTAAAAATTCTCAAACAAAATATTGGCAAATCAAATCCAAAAAAGTATAAAAAGAATTATATACCACAACCAAGTGGAATTAACCCCAATATGAGAGACTGGTCCAAGAATCAGAAATCAATTAATATAATCCATCATATCAACAAACCAAAAAAGAAAAATCATTTGCTCATATCAACAGGTACAAAAAAAAAAAAGGCATTTGACAAATCCAATATCTATTCATCATAAAAACTCTCAGTAAATTGGAATAGGGGGAATTTCCTCAACTTTATAAAGAACATGTACCAAAAACCCTATAGCTAGCATCATACTTAATAGTGAGAAACTCAAAGCTGTCTTAAAAAGATCACATACAAGGAAAAGATGTCACCCTCTCTCCAATCCTTTTCAACACCATACTGGAAGTCCTCACTAAAGCAACAAGGGGGAAAAGAAAAAAAAGAGAAATAAAAAGTTTACAGATTGGTAAGTAAGACTAAAAAAAAAAAAAAAAACCTGTATTTGTTAGCAGATGACTTGATCATCTATTTAGAAAATCTGAAAGAATCAAAAAAAAAAAAATTCCTACAAGGTTTCAGGATACAAGCTGAACATACAAAAGTCAATTGTTTTCCTATATACCAACAATGAACAAGTGAAATTTAAAATTACAAACACAACACTATGCACATTAACATCCCCTCAAATGAAATACTTAAGTATAAATCCAACAAAATATGTGCAAGTTTTCCCCTATAAGGAAAACTATAAACTCCAATGAATTAAATAAAAGAGTTAAATAAATGGAGAGGCATTCCTTGTTCATGGATGGAAGGATTCAACATTGTCAAGTTGCCAGTTCTTTCCAACTTGATCTATAGATTCAAGGCAATCTCAATAAAAATCCCAACAAGTTGTTTCATGGGTATCAGCAAAGTGATTCTAGAGTTTTATAAGGTGATGTAAAAGACTCAGAATAGCCAACAGTGTAATTTCAAAGAAGACCAAAGTTAGAGGATCAGCATTACCCAACTTCTGGAGTGGGCTGCCATTTCCTTCTCCAGGGGATCTTCCCAACCCAGGGATCAAACCTGGGTCTCCTGCACTGCAGACAGACGCTTTACCGTCTGAGCCACTAGGGAAGCCCGAGACTTACTACACAGCTATGGTAATCAAAACAGTGTGGTCCTCGTGAAAGAATGAGCAAACGGATCAACAGAACAGAAAAGAGAGTCCAGAAACAGATTCCCACAAATCACAGTCAGTGCAGTGGAGCAAAGTCTTTTCAGTAAATGGTGCTGGAGCAACTGGACATCCAACGCAAGATGAAAAAGAGAGTCTAGAGAGATTTTCCCACCCCTCACAAAAATTAACCCAAAATGGCTCACAGGCCTAAACACGAAATGCAAAATCACAACACTCCTGTTGCTGTCCAGTCACTAAATCCTGTCTGACTCTGCAACCCCATGAACTGCAGCATGCCAGACTTCCCTGTGCTTAGTCACTCAGTCATGTCCAGCTCTTTGCAATCCATGGACTGTAGCCCACCAGGTTCCTCTGTCCATGGTGATTCTCCAGGCAAGATTACTGAAAGGGTTGCCATTCCCTTCTCCAGGGGATCTTCCCAACCCAGGGATCAAACCCAGTTCTCCCACACTGCAGGCAGATTCTTTACCGTCTGAGCCACCAGGGAAGCCCAAGAATACTAGAGTGGGTAGCTCATCCCTTCTCCAGGTGAGCTTCCCGACCCAAGAATCAAACTGGGGTCTCCTACATTGCAGGCAGATTCTTTACCAGTTGAGCTACCAGGGAAAGATTGAGGGCAAGAGGAGAAGGGGGCAACAGAGGATGACATGATTGGATGGCATCACTGACTCAGTAGACATGAGTTTCAGCAAACTCCAGGAGATAGTGAAGGACAGGCTTCCCATGGACTGCAGACTTCACTATCTCCTGGAGTCAGTGATGCCATCCAATCATCTCATCCTCTGTTGCCCCTTTGTCCTCTCGCCCTCGGTCCTTCCTAGCACCAGGATATTTTCCAATAACATTCCTACTGCTGCTGCTGCTAAGTTGCTTCAGTCATGTCCAACTCTGTGCGACCCCATAGACGGCGGCCCACCAGGCTACCCCATCCCTGGGATTCTCCAGGCGAGAACACTGGAGTGGGTTGCCATTTCCTTCTCCAATGCATGAAAGTGAAAAGTGAAAGTCAAGTCGCTCAGTTATGTCCAACTCTTCTCGACCCCATGGACTGCAGCCTACCAGGTTGCTCCATCCGTGGGATTTGCCAGGCAAGAGTACTGGAGTGGGGTGCTACTGCCTTCTCCAAATAACATTCCTAGGAGATAATTAACAACTTCTGCTCTATAAAAGACACCAACAGAATGAGAAGACAAGCAACAAATTGAGAGAAAATGTTTGCAAAAGACACATCAGATAAAAGACTGTTATTCAAAATACACAACTAAAACTCAACAATAAAAATAACTACCTGAATAAAATATGGGCAAAAGACCTTAACAGACATCTCACAAAAGAAGATATACAGAGGGTGGATAAGCACATGAAGATGTCCCACAGCAAATGATATCAAGGAAATGAAAATCAACACAATCTGATACCACTGCACACCAGTTAGAATGGCCAAATTCTGGAACACTAGCAATACCAAATGCTGTCAAAATGTGGAGCAACAGAAATTCTCATTCACTGCTGGTGGGAATGCAAAATGGTACAGCCAGTTTTGTGGTTTCTTCAAAACTAAATATTTTTTTGCCATGTGAACCAACCATCGTTCTCTTTAGTACTTACCCAAAGGAGCTGAAAATTTATGTCCACACAAAAATGTGCACACAAATGTTTATAGCAGCTTTATTCATATTGCCAAAATTTGGAGGCAGCCAAGATGTTCTCAAGTAGTTGAATGGATAAACTAAGGTGCATCCAGATAATGGAATGTTGAAATGAAGTGCAAGTCGCTCAGTCATGTCTGACTCTTTGCGACCCCATGGGCTATACAGTCCATGGGATTCTCCAGGCCAGAATACTGGAGTGGGAAGCCGTTCCCTTCTCCAGGGGATCTTCCCAACCCAGGGTTGAACCCAGGTCTCCCGCATTGCAGGTGGATTCTTCACCAGCTGAGCCACCAGGGAAGCCCTGGATAATAACATTATGGAATGCTCTTCAGCACTGAAAAAAAAAATGAGCTATCAAGCCATGAAAAGACATAGAGAAACCTTAAATTGCATGTTGGTAAGGGAAAGAGGTCAATCTGAAGAGGCTACATACTGTATGATTCCAACTACATGGCATTCTGGAAAAGGCGAAACAACGCGGACCATGGAAAGGTCAGTGGTGGGAGTCACGGACGGACAGGCAGAGCACAGAGAGTTTTCAGGGTACTGAAAATATTCTGTACGTGTGGCCATACAGTGATGGATGTATCTTATTATACATTTGTCCAAACACACAGAACGTACAATACCAAGAGTGAACTCTAACGCAGCCTATAGACTTTGAGTGATTATGATGTGCCAATGTAGGTTCATCTTTGGTTAAAAAAAGAAAGCGCCATTCTGATGAGTAATAGGGAGGCTACTGCATGTGTGGGGGCAGAGAGTATATGGAAATCTTGGTACCTTCCTCCCAATTTTGTTCTGAAACTTAAACTGCTCTTTAAAAAATTAAGTCTCTACAATTTTTTTCAAATAAAATATTTAAAAGTGAGCAAAAGATATTAATAGGCACCTAACCAAAGAAGATATACAGATATTAAATCAGCATATTAAAAGAAGCTCAACATCATGTGTTATTAAGGAATTATAAGCTAATAAATGAGATATCATTACACACTTACTAGAATGGAGAAAATTCAAAACATGGGCAGTACCAACTGTTGGAGAGGCATGTGAAGCACTAGGAATTCTCATTTATTGCTGGTGGGAATGTAAAGCAATACAGCCAATTTGTTAGATCAGGTTCTTAAAAAAGATAAATGCAGTTTCACCATATAGTCCAAAAATCACACTCTTAGATATTTACCCAAATGAGCTGGAAATGTATGCGCACACAAAAACCTGAACATGAATGCTTATTCATGAACATGAATGCTTTATTCATAATTGCCAAAATTTTCCAAACAACCAAGGTGTCCTTCAACAGATGGATGGATAAATAAACTGTGGTCCACCCCAACAACCAAATAGTATTCAGCACAAAAAAGAAATGAGCTATAAAGTCATGAAAAGACACGGAGGAACCTTAAACGAACATGGGTAAGTGAAAGGAGCCAATTTGAAGAGGCTGCATACTATGCAAATCCAACCGTATGGCATTGTGGAAAAGGCAAATGACAGACGCAGTAAAAGGGCCAGCGGCTGCCGGGTCAGGGGGAGGGGCCACATCTAGGTTTCTGTCGGCAAAAGCCAGGTGGGACCCTCAAGCTGATCCAGAAAGAAGCATACCCAGGGGCTCATTTTGGAGTCGGGGAAAACACACACACTACCACTGTGGGAGGTGAAACAGCACAAGGGACCAGGGAAAGCTTCCTTCCAAGGAAGCAGTGAGGAAGGGAAGGCTCAGCAGCCAGAGCTCCAACTGCACCGTCACACCCGGCCCCAGGTGAGAGCACCGCAGGTGAGAGCACGTGTGTGCTCGCATCTGTGTGTGGACAGGTCTGCACACACGCAGGCGGGTGGCAGCATCTAGGTCTGCCTGAGACTATATCTCCATCTGGAATTCACGTCAGCTCTGCCCCTGGGAATGCTTTCTCTGTCCTTGGTGCTCACGAAACACCGGTGCCCTTGCGCATAGTGTGAGGGGCTAGTCTGAAACCAGGAGGTTGACGTTTTTATTATCCTGTGCCCTCAGTGCCTGAACACGGTCAGCTGTGCAACCACCGTTCCTTCAGGACCGCAAGCAAAGGCCTGGGAGGAGCCGCAGAGCAGGGACCAGGCAGCATGGAAGACCACCACCCTGAGACCCTCGTCCTCTCCCCTACTAACCCCCAACCTCAGGCTGGTCTGTGGCCATAGTTCCTGGCAGCACTGGTACGACTGTGAAGAGCTGTAACCATGTTGTGGTCTGTCTTCCTGACGAGACTCTGGGCCCCAGGAGGACAGCCAGTCACGCTCCCTCCTGCTGGGCCTCTGCACTAACACCATGCCTGGCACTTACCTGGGAACTTGCAGATATTTTGGAAGCGAGGAGACTAAGGCTTAAGTGACCTGTAACAGTGACAGTGCTCCTCTGGGCCCTGGAAAGCAAAGGGGCGTGGAGGCACAGATGCCGGCAGCACAGACTCTCCAGCTGAGAGCGACCCAGAGGCCAGCTCTGTCCCCAGGTGGCCGCTGCGGAGCAGGAGGGGAAGAAGGAGCACAAAGTGGGCCCACACAAGGGGGCCTGCGCAGCTGCTGAGGGGAGATACTCACTGGGAGCAACCGTGGTCTGCCCGGGAGGCCCGGTCAGCGTCACTGGGATGCGCACAGCGGTGCTCAGATCTGAGGGCTGACCGCCCGTGCGAGTCACGTTCCGCTGATTGTCCGCGTCCTCTGGCTGCTCTTCCACCTCCTCCAGGCAAGCGCTGGGCAGGGCATGCACAGGGCCCACGCCAACGACCACACTGGCCTCCAGGTCACAGTGCGACCCCCTGCAAGCAGTGATGCACATCAGACTGATGTAGCCCCAAACTCCTATTCTACTTGCAAAACCCAGCTTCTTAAACCCCTATCCTGATCAAATAAATCCCTGACCACCTCCTGTTCTGATTTTTACCATCCTATACATTCTGTGTTTTGGGATCTGAAAGGTAGGGTTGCAGCTGACTCACCTGTTTTTCCCTGGCAAAAGACCAGGCATGGCTGACATCACATTATGTGTACGTAACAGAACTGTTGGCAGAATAAAGAAGCCTGGAAGAGGATGTTACCCTAAGCCTACCTATCTGGGGCCCCACCAGGGCCAAGCACAGAGCTCTGCAAAGACATTGCCTAGGTGGGGCTGATCCTGAGCTGCAGCCTCTGACTATGAGAGTTCCGCGTGGTCTGTGACCTGTTGGCAAGTGTGGAGATGGCTGGTCTCAGCCTAGCAGCCCCTGTTACCCCCAGGCTCTCATAGTCACCCTGGGAATCCTGCCCGAGCGCGGGCCCAGGCTGGCTGGCCTGGGGAGGGAACAGGGCAGGGTCCTTTCTGTCAGAGGCGCACAGCCCAGCCCCCTTCCGTGACACCCTTAGCCTGGAGGCCTCCTCAGGTTCCCCCAGGCTCTCCTGACCCTCCTTCCTTCACAGTGCTCCCCATTTTTCTCTTCTCTCTGGGTCACCTTGTTCTTTCCAAGTCTTCCTGATCCCAACCAGTCCCAACGATTTTGCCCTAAGCCTCCCTTGCACCTGGGCGCCTTAGACTAGGCTAAATTTCCCTGAGCCAAGCCCCCAGCACGCGGTGAAAGGCCTTCTCACACAGCACCAACAAGGCGGACCGTCCCCGCCCGGGGCCGCGCCCCCGCCCCGCGCGACTCACCTGGGCTGGTGGTTTCGGGGCTCCTTGTCCCTGTCCTCCGCCTCGGCCTCCTTCTCCGCCTCCTCCTGTGCGGGCGGCGCCTTGTGTCGCGCTCGGTGCCGCCGGGAGGGCTCCTCGCCGCTCTCGGCCTCCCGGGGCCCGGCCCGGGAGCCGCCGCGGTGCCGCGCTCGCCGCTCGCCCTTGCTGCCGGGCGCGCCCTCCCTGCTCGGCTCCGGCGCGTGCCGGTGCGCGCGGTGGCGCCGGGGCTCGCGCTCCGCGGCCTCCTCCGGGGAGCCCCGCCGGTGATGGCGCCGGCCGCCGTCCGGGCCCAGCCCGCGGCCTCGCTCGCTCCTGGCCTCGCGGGGGCCTGCGGCCTCCTTGCTGCGGCTGCGGCGCGGTCGCGCCCGCTCCTCCCGGGCCCCCGGCTCCCCGCCCTCCGCCTTCGGGGCGTCCGCCCTGTCTGGCTCCCCCGCCGGGGCTGCGGCCTTGTCCCTGTCCCTGTCGCGGTGCCGGTGGTGCCTGCGCGGCGGGTCGGCACCCTCGCCGGCCTCCCCGCCCTCGGGCCGGGCCTTGCCCCCCGCAGGCCCCCGCGCGCCATCCCGGCCTGGCTCCACCACAAGCGGCCGGTCCAGGTGCGTCTTCATGTCGGGCCGCAGGTGGCGGGAAGTGGCGAAGCGCAGGCGCTCCTCGGGGTCCATCTCGCTATACAGCGCTTCACAGCTGGCCCGCAGGTTCTGCAGCCGCAGCTGGCTGGCCCGCTGCTCCCACACCGAGCGCGCCTTGGCCGAGTTCTGCTGCCTGCTGTGGGGAGACCGCCCCTGTGAGCCCCCTGCGCTGCGTCCCACCTCTCTGCTCCGCAGGGGAAGCCACTGATGGACACAGAGCGATGGACGGATGGCAGAGGACGCAGGGACGCAGGGCGAGAGGAGGGAAGAAGGCGGCAGGAGTCCTGGCCAGCCCAGCAGAGTGGATGGGCTGAGTCGGTGGCAGATACCCGGGCTAACAGACCTCGTCCCTATGCCCCTTGTGGCGGAGCCCACAGACTGTGAGAGCCTCACCTGAGGTGGGGGCCCCAGGCCGGAGGGCACGAGGGGTGCAGGGCAGTGGGAATGGCAGGCACTAGCATGAGGTGGCAGACGGGCTTCTCGGGCAGGGGGGCCACCTGCCAGGAAGGCCAAAATGGGGCAAGGAGGGGGGCAGCGTCCAAATGGAGTGGGACTGGGTGGGGGCTGCCTAAGGAGGGGCTTCTCCGTCTCTCCCTCCAGGAGGAGAGTCACTGGCCAGAAGCACACAGAGGGTGTTTGAGAGGGAACTCAATAAGGGGCGGGTCATCAGGAGCAGAGGGGAGGGCGGCCCAGGGAGTGAGGGGCCCTGGGACAGCTGGCCCTCAGGAGTCGGGCAGGCACTCTCCCTGAGCTGGTCAGACCCATTTGGGCAGCTGCCACTCAGCTCAATGACCATTTGCTGAATGCCCAGCAACCCAGCATCAGGTCTGGGGCTGGACACCCCCTCTTGTGGTCACCAGTACCCCCTCTCTCCTGGCTCCACAGAGGCTGAGAGCTCTCCGGCACCAGGAATGGCCTATGGCCCAGGCTCAGCCCTCATGGCACAGGCTCCTGAAGGCCCTGACGGCCATCTGCCAAGCTCACCCACATGGTCACAGGGGGTCCACAGCCCAGGGTGCATGGAAGCCCTTTGCATTCTGCAATTTTCACTAGACAAGACCCCAGAGTTGGTGACCCCAACACCACCTTGGCCAAGTGGGAAATGCCTCAGAGGGCCAGTCTTGCCTTCCCCTCTAGAGGTTCCTAGAACCCCCTGGGCAGCAGGGGCAGCACAGGACAAGGATGGCCGTGGCATCTGGATCAGGTGGCATCTGGCCACCTCCCCAGCCCTCACGCCCTCCTCTTGTCCCCACGGCACACTGCGCACAGAGCTGTGACCCACGGGGTCCACAGCAAGGCACTGACGGAGCCAGGATCGGACGCATGCAAGGACAAGAGGGAAAGAGTGTCTAAAGGAGACGTGAGGCCTTGGCCAGACCCCAGCTGCGCTGACAGCACAGCCGAGAGCCACAACCCAAGGGCCCTGAGGGCCGGGCTGGACAGGCCCCACCCCCGGCTCTGGGCTGCGGCCACTGAGCACCACACTAGTCCTGCCCTTTGTAGGGTTAGTCCAGGTTCAGGGTGGGGAGCCATTTCCAGGAGAGCACCTCGGAAGTATGAGAGCAGCAGAGCCTGATGTCTGTCCCTGGGGGCCCAGCAGGAGACACATAGGGACAACTGCCGGCCTCTCCGGCATCTGCCGACCCACACCTTTAGCTGACCCCCCAAGCCCTGACCTGCTGCCCCGTTCCCGAGGTCACCTCGCAACAGACCCACCTTATCTTTCTTTGCCTTCAACCCAGAGCCCCAGGGGACCTCCCCATCCCCAGCTGGCATCAAAACAAAGGGTCCGACTCTGAACAAGACTGAACCTTGTACAGTGGACAACAGCCACCAGGGGGAGTTCCCCGGGTGCAGGAGGCCACGAGAGCTGACAGCCAGCCACTGGTCAGCCTCCTTATCAGCCCAGCAGCCGGAGATGGACCTGGACTCTGAGCCATATGGGCAGCAGGTGGCGGCCTGCTCAGATGCAGCCATGAGCCCCGGGGCCTGTGCCGTCTGCCAGAACACAAACAGGCAGGCAGTGAAGATGATGGGGACACGTGGTGTCTCAGGAGGAACGGCTCTGCCCTCACCCTTACCCTCAGACACAGCTCCGTCCCACCGAGGAACCAGCTCAAGTCCACGAAGAGGCGGGTTGCCTGCTGGACTAGAGAGTGCATCCAGGCTCCCTGCATAACTTCCCAGCCCCACTCCCACTGGACTGCTGCCACGCTGGGCCTCCGCCCCCTAGGACTATCTGTGCCCACCCAGCATGTAGCATGGCTGCCTCTCTGGACGTGTCTCTGGGTCTGAGCCTTGCTGAGGTGCACCCGCCTGTGGGCCTCTCTGTGCCTGCTCTGCCCGACGCATGGCGCACTGTGACCAGTGCTCGCCTCCCCCCCATGCCTCTCCACCAAGTTCCCAAGCAGTTCAGGATGTGCAAGAGACCCCCAGTGCAGAGTGGCAGGCGGCTCAGACCCAGGCAAAGGCCTCCCTGAAGGAGGCCCAGGGAGGAGCCGCCCCACCACGTTCCAGCCCAGCTTGCCTGCAGAGCTGAGTTCGGCCACGTGCTGACAGGACTCAGAAGGAGCCTCTGTGGCATGGCTCTGCTTTGGGGTCTCTGCGCTGAGAAAGCTGTCACCCCTCAGTCACCCCTAGTGTGACAAGCAGAAGCAGCCCAGGTGCAACACTGTGGATACCTACGATGCATCGCATTTTCTGCCAGCCTGGAGTCAATCATTTGGGGCCCAGACTCTTATCCTGTGGGCACTGGGGGCCCAACAGCAGCAGCTCTGCATTCTTGTGGCCGCACCAGCCCAGCCCTGTGCTGCCCAGCAACGGGGTGGGGCTCAGGGACCGCGGGAGCGCCAGTCAGCACCAGGGCACAGGGAGGGCACCCGGCCATCCCCAGGGACTTCTCACCTGCAGGAAGAAGCCCCTGGGGACAGTCAGACGGGTGTCACCCCCCAGCAGGGCCACCTCAGTGCTCCTGTGGCCCCACCTCAGGCTCTCCCTGTCTCTGCAGCCTTGCAAACAGGCAGCAGCTCTGCTCTCGCTAGAACTTCCTAAGGATCACAGAGACGTCCTCTCCCAGGTAAGGCAGGCTGGAGCAGGAGGGCCCCACATATGCCCTGAGCCCCTGAGGACCCTCTACTTCTACTTCACAGGAGCTGCAAGGAGACAGCCAGCGGCTCCCCGTGGTGGTCACCTCAGGAAAAGCAGACCTGCTCATGGTGCCAGAGTGACCGCACAGGGACAGACAGCAGAGAGGACGACCAGGAGAGGCGGGGGGGCTGAGCTCAGAGAGCCTGATCCCGGGAGCAGGCTGAGCAGGATGTGAGGGCGCCAGGAAGTGCGCCTGTGTCCCCAGAGGGGCGCGGGAGGTGGTCCTGGAGCTGCCCCCTGAAGCGAATGACTTGAAGTGGGAAAGCAGAGTCAGGGGCAAAGGTGCTGGTGTGTAGTTATCATGAAGCCACAGATGGAAATCGTAGCAGAGAGACTCACGGTGAGTTTACGCTGGAGACAGATGAGCTGCGAGATACAGTACCTCGAGTTTGCTTTACAAAACTGCACATGCAAAAAACAAAACAGAACAAAGTGAGAACACCAGAGAGCGCTCCAAGAGGGCCAGAGCACGCGCCAGCCGCACTGGTCAGGACAGAGGCTCGGCGTGCATCCAGGCCGGAGGCCAGGGACGCTTCGTCAGAACGACACCGGCCGGGACCTCGGGGTAAAGGAGAAGTTGAGAGAGCACGCACGTCCAGCAGAGCAGCAACCACCACGGCTGGAGGGCAGGAAGGCTACCTTGAGCCGACCAACCCAGCTCTGTGCCCACTGCCCCTGGAAGGGCAGCGGGGCCGGAAAGAGCAGGCACCTCCCACCCTGCAATTCTCAACAGCCCTCCTCTGTCGGACCTGGTGCCTCCATCCCCCAGTTAGTGCTGGGGACCACTAACCCCTTCAAGACGGAGCAGAGATGGCTGACACAGGGGCCTTACCTGCTCGCGGCCTTGCCTGGGCCCTGCTTCCCGACCACTGTGCTTGGCCCCCAGCCAAGGCTGCCCAGGCTCTGAGTCACTGCCTCCCACTCACCACCACCCTTCCCAGGGGCAAACAGGTTCCATCACCAGCCCATCTTCCCTTGAGTGTCTTTCTAGAAGCTTTTCCAAAATCAATAGAGAGAAACCAGAGATCTCTTTACAGTCATTTCCCTTCAAGGTAGCTTCCCCAGGGGAGGACCAGGTGGGTATCCAACTCTGCCTTCTCAAGGCTGAGTCGACAAACATGTGAGAAGCTCAAAACTACTCACGGGCCTGCTGACCCTGCCTGCAGAGAGGCACGTGTGTCCAAGAGACTGAGCAAAGCAGTGTGCATGACCCCGTGTGTGAACTTGTGAGTGTGTGTGAGTGTGACTGAGACTGTGAACATCAAGAGTGGCTGTGAGTGTGAACGCATGTGCAGGAGGGGCCATGGGCACCAGCGCTCCTGAGGCTGATGCAGCCGAGAACTCGGATGACCACATCGGCCCGAGTGTCCCCCTCCAGGGAGCCTGAGAGGACTGTCCCCTGCAGCCACACACTGGGGTCCCCACGGAGGCTCGAGTGACTCGGGCACCCCACTCAGGCGGGGCCAGCACAGAGTCTCGGGCAAGGTCCACAGAGCCCTTCAAACATCAGAGACCCTAAAACTGCCCCGAGCATCCGAGGCCCACAGAGCACATCTCAGCAGGCCCCGTCTCACAGGCCACACAGCACAGCTTGGGGAGCAGATTTGGCGGGGGACACCCTGTCCCCCAACCTCAGCAGCTCAGACAGAGAAGTGACCGTGAGAGGCTGGTGCTGCCAGTGGAGCAGGGAGCCAGGCAGATGGACAGACGGACGTGGGAGCAGCCGTCTCAGGGAGGCCCCGCCCTCAGATGCCTCAGCTGACGGAGAAAAATGAACAGCCACGCACAGCGGCCTCACCCCACCCCCATGCCTGAGGCCAGACCTCCTCCAGGAAATGGGACCTCGGGGGGTCACATCAGAGCCCCTGTACGTGCATCAGAGGTGGGCTGAGGACCCAAAGCTGCATCCTGGGTGGGCCTGCAGAACCCACAGGAGGACCCAGGGGCCAGCACCTGGACACACCCCAGGTTGGCCACAGCATGGACAGATCAGCGCCGAGCTCAGGGCCTGCTGTGAGGGGAGCACCAAGTGTCCCCCAGGCCCTGGGGACATAGGTCCACAGCCTGGTTCCTGCACAGCAGCGTCCTGAACAGGGTGGGGGCGGAGAAACAGGAAGAGCATCCAGCCCTCCCTTTCTGGTGTCCGGACAAGCTCCCTGTGGCTGTGCTGGGGGCCCCTCCTCTCTGGGGTCTCTGCCCAGGTTGGGGTGGATGCCCTGCCACACATTCCCAAGGAGCGGGCAGCCCTGGCCAGCAGCAGAGACACAGGACATCACACTCCCCTCCAGAACAGCACGAAGGAAAACGGTACACAGAATCCACACAAGGCCCTCGTGAACAGACTGGTCAGCCGCCACCACGTCCTCCACGCAGACTGCCAGCAGCTTACACAGTTTGGGAGAAGAGGCTGTGACAGGAAGTCACCAGGGTCACTGTAAGCCCAGGACCAAGCAGACAGAGCAGGTGCACTGGCCAGACAACAAGACTCCAGGATAACTGGGCTCCAGGGCCCCAGCAGCTGGCGGAGTGGTGGCAGCCGTGTCCTGCCTGGCTCTCTGCAGGCCTCTGCCCCGCCGCCTTCACTCAGGGCCTGGGGCCTCCCTTTGCTTCTTCTCCCACACAGGCCACCACCTCTGGCCACCTTAGAGACAGGACCTCTGCAAATGCCCTCCTAGAAATCAGGCCATGGCCCTGTGACTTCCAGGCAAGACCGAGCTGCTAAGACGACCCCACCCGTGCATGTGCACACTTCCTCAGACTCATCCCCCCAGAGCACTCAGCACTGCCGCCTGCATCACCGCGGAAGGGCCTGAGGCTGCCCCCGGCACTCTGACCTCAGTCAGCACAGCAGAGGGGCGCAGCTGCAGAGCGAGGGCCCATGGGTCAGCCCCGGAGCCGGAGGGGCCGGTGGGTGGTGAGCGTGGGGCTGGAGGCAAGACTGGTGGCTCCGGGTGGACTCAGTCTGGCCCCAACCCTCCTGTGCTTTCCTGCGGTCACCCAGTGACCAAACACGGGACCAGACTTTCCCACCTCCTTCCCGGGGGCCGACCTCCCGCAGCCACTGCAGCTCTTGGCCCTGGGCTGGGTGCTCTGCCCCAACTCTGAAGTCCATAGCACAGCAGCGGTGCTCCTGCAAGGTGCCTGGAGGCTCCAGAGAAGTCTCAGCCCCACCTGACCTCCTCTCATCAGAGCAGAGCAGCCACCTCTCATCAGAGAGGCCACCTCTTGACCTCTGTCCCAACATTAAAAACTCAAAGATGCTTTGGGAAACTGTGTTAAGACTCTTGGGCTGCTGAAGTACCATGTTGAATCTTTCGCCTCACAAAACACATTTCTGAAAAACTGAGCCGAAGTCAGACATACTTGGAGCCACCCAAGACTGTCCAGGGGGACCGCCATCAGCAGGCTGCTCCCACCCACAGCATTGCCAACACCTCACTCTCATCCTGGTGGGGAGAAGCCAGAGGCTCTACCTGGTGGTCTCGTTGCTCAAAGGCCCCTGCCGGGGAGGAGAGCCACTGCTCCCACCTCAGCTCCTGGGGAGGGCTGTGTCCTGAGAGGCTCCAATCAAGGCAAGGGCCCTCTCTAGAAGCCCCAGGAGGAGTTGGGCTCTGCAGCAACCCTGCCACCACCCCATAACCCACTCCTAGAGCCTTACGCAGCAATGGAGATGTTCGCGGCAGACATGGGGCTGACTTCAGCCACTTCTTTGGCCTTCTGCAGAGCAAGCTTCTGATTGGCTGCTTCTTCCATCTCCTCTTCGTCCTGCTTGGACAGACAGAAAACTGTAGCTAGCCTGAGAGTGCTGTGTCCACTCTGAGATTCCACAGAAGCCTCAGCCCCACCTGACCTCCTCTCGTGCCACCAGCTCTTCATCCTAGAGCCTCTGAATCCTTCCCGCCCCCTGAGCTGAAGGCCAGACAGCTGGCTCCTGCCTCAGCACGACCCACCAGGCTCCAGACACCCCTGCTATGCCCATCTCTGCAGGCGACAGTCCCCAGTCAGCAGCCTTCCCTGCATGCTCACTGCTGACAGCACCACTCTGGAGCTCCAGCCCAGGAACACATTCCTGCATGTCAGTCTCACTCTGGTGAAATGCAAACCCCTCTTTCTATTCCCACCTGCTCCCCCTCCTGCCTACCCCAGCAGTTGTCTCACTGGAACGAAGTCTGTCTCTGCCCCAGAGCAGTGAGCCAGCGCAAGGGGCAGCTGGCCGCCCTGAGCCCAGGTGCCCCGCAGCACCGCCCACGGGAGCCCTCCCCAGGAGTGCCTAGTAGGGCCACCTCACAACCTCAGAGCTTCTCCACCCGGACCTACCGGGTCACATCCGACCACCTATCCCCAGCGGTGACTGTGCCTGACCATGGGTTCCATTCCTCACTGAGCTCCTGGAGAAGAGCCCCGAGGCTCTCTGCCTCCGGGCCGGCATGTGACACCTGAGCAGACGCCTTGCCCCACCTCTGCCCACTCCACGTGGAGGAGGACGGACCCTCCAGCCCCGAGCCCATGTCACCAGGCAAAACCAAAATGTTCTGCTCCTCAGATCTCTAGGCTGAGAGCTCTAGGCTGAGTCTACAGGCCCACCAGTCTCTGTGTGGTCCAGCTACATCACTGGGACCACCCTTATTTCCTTTATGACCCCAACCCCAGGCCCACCTGGCTCCTCTGGAAGCTGGCATTCCCAACACATCCCAAACATCCTTGAATTTGCTTTTAGGGCACAGTAATGGCAAGTAAGCCCCTGGGAGCTGTCTGTACATTTCCCACCATAGAGAAGAGAGCTGCCAGCTTCAGGCCCCGGAGGGCAGCAGAACCAGACCCACCACGAAGCCCCAAAGGGACGCCCCTCCTCCAGCTCCAGGCTCCATCCTGGTTTATGGTCCTCAAGTCACTCCAGTGGGTGTTCTACAAACTTGACATGGGTTTATTTCTACTTCAAAAAACAATTGACACTACCATGTATTAGCGGGAGCACGAAGGAGGGAGCACCAAGCCCCACTCTTTGGGACCCTTGGCCAGCCCAGGAGTGCCCAGAGCCTGTCTCAAACAGGCCTCCACTTCCGCCTCCAAAAGGGAGGGGACCCCTGAGTTAGGGCAGTCTGTCCAAAGGGGTCACCACACAGGGTGTCCAGGCACAGACACAGGGCCCCAGGACACAGCCTGTCAGTACGTCCTCCCACTGACAACCTTGAAGGGGCAGTGAGAGCTTTGCCCTCAAGCTCAGGACAGCTGGTGCCAGATCACCAAGGCTCCTGAGCACCCCTGGTTCACGGGGCTCCAGAAATCCTGATGCCAGAAGTGCTCTGTGGCTACACCGGTCTCCCCAGCCAGGGGCTTGGGCCACTCTCCAGCCGCTCCTGGATTGCGAGATTCAGTCCACCAACCGACTGACAACAGTAATAGGCATGCCAGGGGGATTCCCGACCCTCAGAGGAAGGGAGGAGTCCAGACCCACAGGCACAGCCCAGCCCAGTCGAGCGGAGGCAGAGGCGGGTGCACCCATGAGGCCCTGGGGGAACATTCTTCCCAGGGGGCCAGGTGGGGAGGCAGGGCCAGGAGCACATGGACACCGGAGTTGCAGAGACGTCCAGAGCCCAGCTTCCCCAGGGGAGACCCAAGTCAAGCCCCAGAGCAGGGACAGTGTTAAGTGTTGGGACATGCAGGACTGAGTGGGTGGCTGTCAGGGACAGTGGAGGTGAGCACACAGACAGACACACAGGTGTACACACGCACACAGACAGCAGGTGCGCGCCCTTGAGGGTCAGAGAGTCCTCAGGCCTCCGGACCACAGCCCCTTCGCACCAGCAGCCAAGCTTGTCAAAGCGCCAGCCCGAGGCTGAAACAGCGGGCGGCCTGCACCATCCGGGACAGACAGCGTCAAAGTAAGCCGCATCACCCGGAGGGATGCCACAGGGAGACGTGTGTGATCACATCCCCCACAGGCTCAGGGATGCGAGATGACTATTAGCTGGCTCCCGCAGGGCACAGCCTGGAGAGAAAGCCATCCCGCTGGGTGCGGATGTGCTGGAACAAACACGAGCTGCTCCTCCAGCCACCAGCCTGGCCCCGAATCCGAGGGCAGCACCACACAGGGCCACCCGAGCTCAGCCATTCACACAGGAGACCAAACACAGGGGTCCCCTCCCCTCCCAGAGAGGATCCCAGGGTCCCCTCACCATCTGGGGATGAACATAAGGGACCCTCACTCCTGGGGATGACCACAGGGTCCCCTCCCTGCCCTTTAGGGTGTTCAGACCGGATGTCCCCTAGGGCCCACCTCACGATGTCTCTCACTCTGAGAGGACACAGCCCCCACTTCACACACTGAAGCCACCGTGCCCTTCAATCCTGAAGCCAGGGCAGCCGTGCCCCCATCATCCGGGTCTGCCTCTGGGTTGCGTCTCCTGTGGGCCACCTCTTGCTCCCACCCCGCCTCCTGTTTTTCTGGTCATCCTTCCCAGGTCCTGACTTCCCAGAAGTGGCCCTCACAGTCACCCCCCTTCCTGGCACAGTGTCCCCTGCCTCTTGTGCCCCCACATCCCTGCATATCCAGGAATCGAGGAGAGCCCTGGACAACGGCCACACGTTCCTAAAGCAGGACCTGCCCCCTCATGACGCCGCCGCCTCTCCAGAGTGACATGGCCTGACCCCCATCCACCCATCCCTGGGCTGCACGGGTGCACCCACCCACATACCTTGGTCAGCTCCTGAGCATTGGCGAGGTTGTCCACAGCGATGGCCAGGAAGACGTTCAGCAGGGTGTCTGGTGGCTCCAGCTAAGGAAGGACGTCTATGCCCCAGCCTCCCCAGGGTCAGGCCACGGCTTCCTCCATGCAACACAGGGGCCCATCTCCCCAGGTCCTGGCCAGCCTTGCCTCCTTCCTGGATGTCCCCCGATCCCCCAACCCTCCAGCCATGTCAGCCCCCGTCAGACACAGCCCAGCCTAGCTGCTGGGAGGCAGCCCCCTAGCCTCCTTGACGCAATCTCTTGGTAGGTGACCTTGCAGCTCAGGCCCCCTTGTCTGGCAAGGAGGTATTAATACCCTGGGACTCAGGGGGAACGGCACCCCAGGGTTCTGCCTCATGGATGAACCTGCACAGCGCTGCAGCAGCCCATGAGACAGCACACTGAGGTCAGCTGCTGCCTCCTGGCATCAACCAAAGCCACGGGCAACCCAGAGGCCTTGCCATGCCCAGAGAGCAGGATGAAGGTCGTGCCCCTTGGGGTCCAGCCACAGGGAAACACTCCAGTCAGGCAGGATGGGGACACCCGCTGCAGAGCCTCCCCAGCTGGGCTTGCCCTGACCCCGCAGAGCCCCTTCCCGACTCCAGACACAAGCCTGAGGAGCGTCCTCCACACAAGACCTTCCCTTGTGCTTCCCTGCAGATTCATTTCTACCAGGGGGAGGTTTTTTAAAAGCTTGGTGCCAAAACCTAATTATTAATTTAAATTAAAGTGAAAACAAAACAAACAGCTGCCCTCAGGCTCAAAGCCCATGTCTTTCCCCGAGTCCTCCCTTCCCACCCCACCACAGTGGGTGAGGAGGAGAGGGACCCAGGAGGCACCTCACCCAGCCCACATAGGATACAGTTCCCAAACAGCGTCAGGACAATGAAGTACACAGACGAGAACATGCCCTTGCTGACTCCACCTTGTGATTCGATCCCATGGTACATCACCGCATTCCAGTCCTCCCCGGTCAGGATCTGCGGAGGAAGGGAGGGAGAGCACCCAGGCGCATCTCACAGCCCCCAGAGCCCACACACATGCCCAGGGAGGGACAGCTGAGCCCAGGGCATACGTGTGTGCACACACAGGTTCTTGGATGACACGCAAGGCAGCCCAGGGGCCTCCAAAGGAACTTCCAGAAGGGCCATGGCTGCTGGGCTGAGTCTCTGCCAAGAACGGAAAAAGAGCTCTCGGGAGAGAAGGCGAGCAAAGGCGAGGAGACCAGCACTGGACTGCGTGGGGTCAGCCCAGGGGGGTCTGCCCAGTGGGCTCCCCACGTCCCCAGCTGCCAGGTCACTGCCACGCAGGTGAGGAACTCAGGGCTCAGGGGCGGCATGAGCTCTCAAGGCCAGACAGCAGCCGCGGCCTCTGACCCTCCAGGTCGCTACCTCCTCAGTCCAGTGGGCCAGGCTTTGAGAGCGGCTACACACAATCCTTGCCCCATCAGGAAACGGGTCTCATTTGCATTTGTATTTTGGAAAAATGCAAGGGGATAAGATAACAGACTTTCATGCGTCCCCCACTCAAGATGGAGACTGCTGACGGTTTGTCGTATTTGCATCAGGTCCCACCGCCCATGATCACCCTGACAGGCAACCACGATCACAAATCCAGTGTGCGTTCCCATCTACACCACACACATGTACACACACAATATACCATGCGTGCTCCAAACATGCAGAGAAAAGCGCCCGACTACACACACCGTTCTGTTCAGTCACTGCTGCATCCTTGAAGTCGACCCATGTGGACACGTGAGCCCACTATTCCTGGCAAGTGCTGCCCAGGGCCCTCCCACACATTCACCCACCTTCCGACGGGCACTTCGAGGTGCCCACTGTGCACATGAAGCTGGCCTAGAACCGGGCCTGCTGGATCACAGGTTCTGCACACTCTTGACTTAACTAGATGTTTCCAAAGCGCTTATCCCAAATTACTGTCCCATCAGCAACTCAGGCTGTGTCTTCCTCACACCCTCGTCCCAAACTGAGCACCGTCACACCCTCTGATAGCTCCCAGCCTACAGGGTGAAGCAGCAGCCAGTCAGGTGGGACATCTGCTCAGATCTCCTTTCTGTGGCCCTTTCAACTCTTTGGCTTATATTTCTCGTGACTCATCTTTTCTTGCTGACTTCCATATGTATATTCTTTTTTTCCCAATTAAAATATATAAATTAATTTTTAAAATAAAGTGAGTCTTGTATATACTAGTCCTCTATCTCCAATGTCTGCTGGAAAAATCTGCTTGTGTCCTTTTGCTTTTAACTAATTTGTTGAATTATTAAAAAGTTTAATGAAGTCAAATGTATCAGTCTTTCCTTTATGGTTTCTGCTTTTTGCCTCTTAGGAAGTCCCTCTCCATCCCAAGGTCATGGCGAATTTTCCTACATTTTCTCTGAATCATTTTAAAATTTGGTTTTTAGATCTCTAATCCAACTGGAGTTTGTGGTTATGTTCTGTCTACCATGAGGATGAAAATCAACTTTTCTCCCACACAGAAGGCTCATTTTTTGACCATTCCACCCCTACCCCACACCCCACCCATCCCCCATTGATTTAAATGCCATCTTTTGCATATGACCAACTTCCTACAAAAGCCTGGGCATGCTTCTGGGCTTCCTAGTCTGTTCTCTGGTACTTTGTCTTTAGACGTCAAAATCTTCATTATGGTAGCTTTATAGTAAGTCTTGATACACAGCGGGGCAAATCACTCCACCTTGAATTGCCTTTGCTATTCTTGGACATTTACTGTCCCATAGAATCAACATGCTGAATGCCAAGAGAAGTTCTGTTGGGATTTGAATCACTGATTAAACTAGGGAGAACTGATCCCTTTACAACAGTAAGCCTTCCCCCTTAAAAACATTTGTTTTCAGTTCTTTGGGTCTTTTAATAACTAGCTATAATTTCACATGTAAAGGTCTTGCATACTTCTTGTGGATTTATTTCTGGGTAACTCATAGCTTTTGTGACTACTGTAAGTGAAATCCTTCATTTTAGTCGAATATTCTAACTTAGCAATACAGGTATATAGAAAGGCTCTATCTTCCAACGCTTCTCTTGTGTTCAGCAGCACTGCTGGCTTCCCTTATCGTTTCTAGCTGACTCTCTGGGTCTCTGTGTAATCACATCACCTGTCCATCCTCTCCAGGCCTTCTGCCTCTTCCTTTTCCTTATTACATTGACTTCAACTGCCTGAATGCTAGCTACCCTTGGTTTTTCTTTAGTCACAATGCTTTCAACCTGTGCTAGTCTGAGTTCTCCAAAGAAACAAAAAGCAATAGGAGATGTCTGGGTATATCTTATCTTGTGGTTATGGAGAGTACGTCCCAAGACCCACAGCTGACTGGGAGACATGACGGTGTAAGCTTCAGCCCAAATCTGAGTCCAAGGGCAAGAGAAGCCGAATGTCCCAGCTCAAACACATTGGGCAGCAAGAACGGACTCTCCCTCACTCAGCCTTTTGCTCTACTCAAGCCTTCAGTGGACTAGATGAGGTCCCACATCCGCTTTCTCAGTCCTCCATTCAAATGTTCATGTCATCCAGAAACACCATTATAGACATACCCAGAAACAGTGTTCAATCTAGGCAGCCCGTGGTCCAGTCAAGTTGCACATGAAATTCACCATCAACAATCTTTTATCTGCAATGTTTGCTATGGTCGTTCTAAAATAACAGTTTTATTTAGATATAGTTCATTCAGTTGCTCAGTCGTGTCCAACTCTGCAACCCCTTGGACTGCAGCATGCCTGTCCATCACCAACTCCGAGAGCTCGCTCAAACTCATGTCCATCGAGTCAATGATGCCATCCAACCATCTCATCCATGGTATCCCCTTCCCCTCCTGCCTTCAATCTTTCCCAGCACCAACGAGTCAGTTCTTCACATCAGATGGCCAAAGTATTGGAGCTTCAGCTTCAGTCCTTCCAATGAATATTCAGGACTGATTTCCTTTAGGATGGACTGGTTGGATATCCTTGAAGTCCCAGGGACTCTCAACAGTCTTCTCCAACACCACAGTTCAAAAGCATCAATTCTTTGGCACTCAGCCTTCTTTATGGTCCAACTCTCATATCCATACAGGACTACTGGAAAAACCATAGCTTTGACTAGATGGACCTTTGTAGGCAAGGTAATATCTCTGCTTTTTAATATGCTGTCTAGGTTGGTCATAGCTTTTCTTCCAAGGAGCAAGCGTCTTTTAATTTCATGGCTTTAGTCACCATCTGCAGTGATTTTGGAGCCCGAGAAAATAAAGTCTGTCACTGTTTGCATTGTTTCCCCATCTATTTGCCATGAAGTGATGGGACCAGATGCCATGATCTTTGTTTTTTGAATGCTGAGTTTTAAGCCAACTTTTTCACTCTCCTCTTTCACTTTTGACTTCCCTGGTGGCTCAGATGGTAAAGCATCTGTCTATAATGTGGGAGACCTGGGTTCGATCCCTGGGTCAGGAAGATTCCCTGGAGAAGGAAATGGCAACCCACTTCTGTACTCTTGCCTAGAAAATCCCATGGACGGAGGAGCCTGGTGTCCATGGGTCACTAAGAGTCGGACACGACTGAGTGACTTCACTTTCACTTTTCACTTTCATCAAGAGGCTCTTTAGTGCCTCTTTGCTTTCTGCCATAAGGATGGTGTCATGTGCATATCTGAGGTTATTGATATTTTTCCCAGAAAACTTGATTCCAGCTGGTGCTTCATCCAGCCCAGCATTTTCCATGATGTGCTCTGCATATAAGTTAAATAAGCAGGGTGACAACATACAGCCTTGATGTACTTCTTTCCCAATTTGGACCAGTCCATTGTTCCATTTCCATTTCTAACTGTTGCTCCTTGACCTGCATACAGATTTCTCAGGAGGCAGGTAAGCCGGTCTGGTATTCCCATCTCCTGAAGAATATTCCACAGTTTCTTGTGATCCACACAATCAAAGGCTTTGGTGTAGTCAAGAAAGCAGATGTTTTTCTGGAATTCTGCTTTTTCAATGATCCGACAGATGTTGGCAATTTGATCTCTGGTTCCTCTGCCTTTTCTAAATCCAGTTTGAACATCTGGAAGTTCACGGTTCACATACTATTGAAGCCTTTCTTGGGGAATTTTGAGCATTACTTTGCTAATGTGTGAGATGAGTGCAATTGTGTGGTATGTAGAACATTCTTTGGCATTGCCTTTCTTTGGGATTGGAATGAAAATTGACCTTTTTCAGTCTTGTGGACACTGCTGAATTTTCCAAATTTGCAGGCATATTGAGTGCAGCTCTTTAACAGCATCATCTCTTAGGACTTGGAATAGTTCAGCTGGAATTCTATCACTTCCACTAGCTTTGTTTGTAGTGATGCTTCCTAAGGCCTACTTGACTTTGGACTCCAGGATGTCTGGCTCTAGGTGAGTGATCACACCATCATGGTTATCTGGGTCATGAAGATACTATTTTGTATAGTTCTTCTGTGTATTCCTGCCACCTCTTCTTAATATCTTCTGCTTCCATTAGATCCATACCATTTCTGTCCTTTATTGTGCCTATCTTTGCATGAAATGCTCCCTTGGTATCTCTAATTTTCTTGAAGAGATCTCTAGTCTTTCCCACTCTATTGTTTTCCTGTATTTCTTTGCATTGATCCCTGAGGAAGGCTTTCTTATTTCTCCTTGCTATTCTTTGGAAGTCTGCATTCAGATGAATATATCTTTCCTTTTCTTTTTTGCCTTTCACTTTTCTTCTTTTCTCAGTTATTTTTAAGACCTCCTCAGACAACCATTTTGCCTTTTTGCATTTCTTTTCCTTGGGGATGGTCTTGATCACAGACGGCCTCCTGTACAATGTCACGAACCTCTGTCCAAGGTTCTTCAGGCACTCTGTCTATCAGATCTAATCCCTTGAATCTATTTGTCACTTCCACTTTGATTTAGGTCATACATGAATGGTCTAGTGGTTTTCCCTACTTTCTTCAATTTAAATCTGCATTTGGCAATAAGGAGTTCATGATCTGAGCCACGGTCATCTCCCAGTCTTGTTTCTGCTGACTGTATAGAGCTTTTCCATCTTCGGTTGTGAAGAATATAAATCAATCTGGTTTTGGTGTTGGCCATCTGGTGATGTCCATGTGTAGAGTCATCTCTTGTGTTGTTGGAAGAAGGTGTTTGCTGTGACCAGTGTGTTCTCTTGGCAAAACTCTGTTAGCCTTTGTCCTGCTTCATTTTGTACTCCAAGGCCAAACACCTGTTACTCCAGGTATCTCCTGACTTCCTACTTTTGCATTCCAGTCCCCTATGATGAAAAGCACATCTTTTATTGGTGTTAGTTCTAGAAGGTCTTGTAGGTCATCATAGAAATGTTCAACTTCAGCTTCTTCGGCATTAGGGATTGGGCTCAGACTTGGATTACTGTGATATTGAATGATTTGCCTTGGAAACGAACAGAGATCATTCTGGCAGTTTTGAGATAGCACCCAAGTACTGCATTTTGGACTCTTTTGTGGACTATGAGGGCTACTTCATTTCTTCTAAGGGATTCTCAGAAGAAATTAAGAGATAAAGTTAACATATCATGTATTTCAGTCACTTAAAGTGCACAGTTCAGTGGTTTTCAGTACACTCACACGTATATGCAACCGTTGCTGCCGCTGCTGCTAAGGCACTTCAGTCGTGTCCGACTCTGTGCGACCTCACAGATGGTGCCCACCAGGCTCCCCCATCCCTGGGATTTTCCGGGCAAGAGTACTGGAGTGGGGTGCCATTGCAACCACTACCACAGTCAATTTTAGAACATCTCTGTCCCTTCAAAAAGGAAGTTCACCCATATTAGCTACCCCATCTAGCTGTGGGTTTGTTTTGGGTTGCTTTTTTGTTTTTGAGTCCTTAGTATTTTAGGTTCTTTTTATAACATGTTTTTCATCATAATGTCAACATTTTACTTTCTACATCTATTGATATGCTTATTTTCTCTTTAACATGTAGAGATCAGGAAATTACATTGACAAATTACTATATTACTGAGATAAGTGCAGTTTAGCTATGAGGCTCTACTTCACACAGAATTGGATTCGATTTTTTAACCCTTTATTTCAGACTACTTGCATCTACCTTCACTGAGCAAACAGAGTGCCTGTCGTGCGCCACGCAACCTTCAGGCACTTATGATCATCAGTGGACAAAACGAAGCCCCTGCCTCACTGAGCTATGGAGGGAGAGAGCTCTGAAGCGGAGCCAGGAGGCTCAGATGGAATCTGACCTTCTGATCAACTGCTGTCCTAACACAGGCCTCCAGGACACCTGTCACACACTCAAGACACTTTGAGACACCAACCCAGAAATGCCTGGTGGTGCCATCCCTGAAGGATACACATCTGTAAACATCTGTAGCCCTCAGACGGCTATAGTCCAATGGGTCGCAAAGAGTCAGACATGACTGAATGCCCATGCACTTACTGATAATGAATTTTTTATGATTTTGTTATCTTGGTATGTCAGTTTTCTGTTTCACTAAATTTGCTCTTAGCATTATTTTTTTCCTGCTTTCAGTTTCTCGTTGGTTTACTCTATTAGTCTTTTTTTTAGTTTTTAAGATGAGTATTTAACATATTTATTTTCAGCCATTCTCTTATTTTTAGTCATTTTCTTATTTTGATAGTTGCTTCTAAGATTCTAAATTTTTCTCTAAGCATTGCTTCAAACTCATCCCCTAAGTTTTGCTAATTATTATTCAGTTCTAAGTATTCTGTACTATCCACTAAGATATCTGTACTGTCCACTATGATGTCTTCTTCAACGCAATCCCTCAGCTTTCAAATATGGGGACGATTTACGTGATTGTTTACTGGCGGTTTCCATCTATCTCAGTAATGCCAAGGCTGTGCTCTGGGACTTCCCTGCTGGTCCAGCGGTTAAGACACTACATTCCAATCCAGCGGGTGCAGAGTCGATCCCTGGACAGGGAAATACGATCCCACATGTCACAGAACACGGCCAAATTTTAAAGAAATAAGTAAAACTTGTTTTTTATAAGAAGCATGTTCACTGTAGGAGAGCAATTCTTTAATACTTGTAGGGATTTCCTGAATGACTTAACAAGTGATCAGTTTCTGCAGAAGTTCTCTGTGCCCCCGAATGAGCGTTTTATCCACTATCAGTTGTAGGCATCAGCTGATTCCTGATCCTTTCTAATGTCATCAGCTTCATCCTTCCGTTTGCTGGAAATATATATCCCTGAAAAGAGAGTGGGCTTTTTGTTTCTCTTTGTAATTCCGTCAATCTTTGCTTTTGGGGGCCGTGTTCTTACACTGAATCTTCCCTTTATTGTTATGCAGATGCAGTTTCTTCTTTTTAAGAAAGCTTTCTTTCACCTTCTATTTTGGCTGATGTTACTATTACGCCAGCTTTCTCTTGGTTAATGTTAACTTAGTTTATCTTTTCGGAGACGGCGATGGCACCCCACTCCAGTACTCTTGCCTGGAGAATCCCATGGACGGAGGAGCCTGGCAGGCCGCAGTCCATGGGGTCATGAAGAGTCAGACACGACTGAGCGACTTCACTTTCACTTTTCACTTTCATGCATTGGAGAAGGAAATGGCAACCCACTCCAGTGTTCTTGTCTGGAGAATCCCAGGGACGGGGAGCCTGGTGGGCTCCCGTCTATGGGGTCGCACAGAGTCGGACACGACTGAAGCGACTTAGCAGCAACAGCAGCAGTTTATCTTTTTTTGTATTCATTTAAGTGTAAAGTATGTATTATTTCACACATTCAGAAAGGTACAATGAATATTTAAAGCTCTGTGTACCTACTCCCAGCTTAAGAAATAAAACATTAAAATGTAGCTGAAGGGGAAGGGGATTCAAGAGGGAAGGGACATGTGTACACCAATGGCTAATTCATGCTGAGGTATGGCAGAAATCAAACCAATATTGTAAAGCAATTAGCCTTCAATTAAAAATAAATAAATTTTAAAAAATACAAAAACTTTAAAAAAAAATAAAAGCATTCAATATTTGCTTTGTGTTACTTCATGGCTAACAGCAATGTATAAGGTAATATGGAAAAAAATAAAATGAGCTAATATAAAAAAAAATGTACCTGAAGGTCCTTGAGTAGAAGTCCTCAGTCTCATTCGTCCTCTCCCCACACCCACCTAGCCCTGACTTTGGTGTTAATCATTCCCATGCAGGCTTTTATACTTCTAGTGTATATACACCATAAACAATATTGTTACACAGTATGTCTGGAAACAAGATGTGTTCATCCTTATTTAAATAGTATCATATGCTAAACCATAGTGGGAAAGAATGAAAAAGAACACACATATATATGTATATACGTGTATGTACATGTATAACCGAGTCACTTTGCTATACAGCAGAAATTAACGTAACACTGTAAACCAACTCTGCTTCAATTTTTAAAGTGAATTAAAAATTATCATATGATTTGCATTATTCTGAATCTTGCTGTTCTTAGATGAGCATTGCTTCTGACCCATGTTAATATGGTAATTCCAGGTCATCCACTCAGGGTCCTGCTGCCCAGACAGAACACACTCTTCTCATCACTCTCCTGAGGATGAAGCGTGAAGAGGCGTCCAGGCTTTCGCTACCATATGTGATGCTGCCTCAGTGGTCTCTGTGCATTTGGCCAGGGACCTTCCAGGGCACGTACCCACACAGGAACTACTCCCGTGTGAGTGCCAGTGGGTTAGATACCTGACATTAGTTTCCAAAGCGATTCCATCAACCCACCAACACCACTAGGGAATCCTCATTTCTCCATATCCTCTCTAAAACTTGGGGCTTCCCTTGTGGCTCAGCTGGTAAAGAATCCGCCTGCAACGTGGAAGGCCTGGGTTCAGTCCGTGGGTTGGGTAGATCCCCTGGAGAAGGAGAAGGCTACCCACAGCAGTATTCTGGCCCAGAGAATTCTATGGACTGTATAGTCCATGGGGGTCACAAAGAGTTGGACATGACTGAGTGACCTTCACTTTCACTTTCTCTAAAACTTGAGACTGTTAGGTTTCTTAATTTCAGCTGAACTGAGAGGTGGGTTTCATTTGCATTTCCCTGACTACAAGTAATAGCTGATGGCTTTTACAGGTCTGCTCTTCAGCCCACTTTCCTATCCTGAGTTCCTTCTTTTTTTTTTTTTTTAATTTTATTTTATTTTTAAACTTTACAATATTGTATTGGTTTTGCTAAACATCGAAATGAATCCGCCACAGGTATACATGTGTTCCCCATCCTGAACCCTCCTCCCTCCTCCCTCCCCATACCATCCCTCTGGGTCGTCCCAGTGCACCAGTCCCAAGCATCCAGTATCGTGCATTGAACCTGGACTAGCGACTCATTCCATATATGATATTATACGTATTTCAATGCCATTCTCCCAAATCATCCCACCCTCTCCCTCTCCCACAGAGTCCAAAAGACTGCTCTATACATCGGTGTCTCTTTTGCTGTCTCGTATACAGGGTTATTGTTACCATCTTTCTAAATTCCATATATATGCATTAGTATACTGTATTGGTGTTTTTCTTTCTGGCTTACTTCACTCTGTATAATAGGCTCCAGTTTCATCCACCTCATTAGAACTGAGTTTCTTCTTACACACTTTGCCCTTTCCTGCTGCATGTTCCTGCTGCTGTTTTCCCTTTTTGATTTGTGGACGTTTTTATTTATTTTGATTGCTCTGCTCAGTTGTTCAGTCATGTCTGACTTTTTTAGCCCTATGGACTGCAGCCCGCCATACTCCTCTGCCCGTGGAATTTTCCAGCAAGAACACTGAAGCGGGTTGTTGTTTCCTACTCCAGGAGATCTTCCCAACCTGCAGATGGAAACTGTTTCTTGAGTCTCCTGCATTAGCAGGTGGATTTTTTACCACTAGCGCCACCTGGGAAGCCCTTGTTCTGGTTGCTGGTTATTTATTCTGGTCGCTGTTTATTGGCTGATGCTGTGGAAATGTCTGCTCCAGCCTATGACTTATCTGAGATTCTATGGTGATTTTTGGATGCAGAAATTTGTATTTCAATAGTCAAATCTTTCAAAGGTTTCATTTATGATCTGTGCATTTTTATCTCTTCCTTAAGAAGGCCCTCAGTTAGGAACAGTACTCTCCTGTACATTCTAAAATTTGAAATTTGCTTTTCACATTTATGTCTTAATTCATCTGAGCTGATTTTCAAATCTGCTACGAGGTGGAAATCCAACTTCCTTTTTTTCTCTATGGATAACCAAACTGTCCCACACCATCTGCAGTGACAACACAAGTGTTCTGAGTACATAAATATTCCATCTGTGAATAATGACATTTTTACTTCTTCCTTGGCAATCCTGAGAAATTGTATTTCATCTTTTTCTTATTCTAGCGCACCAAGAGCACTGATACCGGCAAGTCTGCTGAGCTTCCGTCTGGGAGGCGCTGGGCCTCATCACACACTCGGAGCGCAGGGCGTGACGCGCCCCACTCAGCACCCAGCGTTCACAGTTAGCACACTCTGCTCACCTCACTCCGTCTGCTTCTCACTCTGGTGCTTGGTTGTGCTTTTGCTGGAGCTCAGATGCTCCTTCTGATCGTACATTCTAGAGCTCAGATGCTCTTTCTGCTGGTACACTCTAGAGCTCAGATGCTCTTTCTGATCATACATTCTAGAGCTCAGATGCTCTTTCTGCTGGTACACTCTAGAGCTCAGATGCTCTTTCTGGTGGCACACTCTTTTCCTTCTTCAGTCTGTTAAGATGATGAGTTACAGTAATAGACTTTCTAATGTTAAGTCATCTTGCATTTCTAGGGTAAATTTTGCATTTCTAGGGTAAATTCAAGTTGATCATAAAGATAATCTTTAAGGACATCCAGGTTGGATTGGTTCTTATTTCCCTCAGGATGTCTTGTCTTTCTCTGTGTGATGGTAATATATTTTTTTCTTCTCTCATATTGTCTTTGTCTGGCATTTTCATATCAAAATTAGTCCAGTTTCATAAAGGGTGGGATTTCCTTTTTATCTTCTCTGGAGTCATCTGTGTAAAATTGGAGTAAGTGTTCTTAAACAGTTGGCAGAATTCACTTGTTAAACTGTCAGCGTGGTAGCCAGGATAGGTAGCTTTTTCAATTACTATCCATAAATTATTCCCTTTCTGCAGCCGTCTGGGCTTTCTGCTTCCTCCTGGGTTACTGCATCCCCCGCCTCTGCTGCCCTAGAGGCACCTGCATCACGCCTGCGGTGCTCTCAGCAGTCAGCCGCAAGTCCCGGCGACTCCTACACGTGTCTCCGCCACCTCAGATCGTGCTCGCTTCTAGAACGACAGGGGCTGTCCTCCAGTGTTTTAGTTACTTTTCCCCAACCTCCTGCCATCAGACTGGCATTCTTCACAGGAAGTCCTTCTTTCTACAACAGATTTTAAGATGTTCTCTTTACTGGGCAGTGTCCAGGTCTCAGCTCTTTCTGGAAGGTCGCTGGCGCCTTCTCTGCACCTCTGAGCTGCAGTGGGCTCAGTCCCTCCACGCCTGCCACCTCCCCCATTCTCACGAGGACCACGTCAGTGTACGGTTCACCCTCTATTTGTTTATTTAAGTAGCTGTAGTTTTACTTCCAGGATTGTCAGTTATTTGTCATATTAACCCGATATTCTTGGTTCTGAGGTGCCTCTCTTCATTTAGCCTTTAGCCATCAGAGGGTTGAAGGTGCCTGCATTTGCCTGCTGTTTCCGTGTCTTAGGAGCAGATGCCCTCCACCTGTGGGCATGGTGGGCGCTCTTCCACGGGGTCAGCCTCACTGGGAGCAGAGTTCAAGCTGTCCTCCTGCCCCACCCCACCCCTGTCACATGCCTCCCTGTGCCCTCTCCAACCCCATTCAGAAGCAGGGGCTCCACCCTGGGCTCTCAGGCCATCGGCCCAGTGTCATCCTGAGGGTGTTGTATGCCTGTCCCTGGCAATCTACTTGGCCTCCTCCAGCCTTAACTACTCTCTCAGCCGCCATAAACGACCAGACACTGCTCTGAGTCATCTGTGGACGCCTTGACAAAGACGGTAAGAAGGGCAATGTGCTCATGGGCACCCCAACCCTTTGAGCTCAGAGGAGAAGCCACAGGACTTGAGGTGGGGTCAGATGCGAAGCAGGCGGTGGCAGTGCAGGGTCTGGAGTCCTGTCAGGCCGGGAGAAGACGACCCTCTAGAAGGAGAGGGCTCTACCCACTGTCCCTGGGGGCGGAGGAGCTGCAGGGCTCCCCCATGTCGGGAGGGCTCAGGGCTTGGGGGGTGAAGTCACTCTGTCAGCAAGTGGCTCAAACAGTCAGCTGGAAAGCCCCCTTCCTTTGAGAGAGGGGCTGCAGGTCCTTGCTCCTCACACTCATCGTGGCTCCAGCAGTGGCTGAGGGCAGGCAGGGCCCTGGCCAGAGTGCCTGTGGTATGGGGCTTCTCTAAGCTCCATCACAGGCACCCACCCCCGCCCTGGTCCTGCTTGGTCTCAGACGTGGCCAAGGGCACACGTTTGCCTCATCACATGGAGGAGGCCTGTCGTGGAGGCACAAGGGAGCCATAGCTCTGTGATGAGGAGAGCGCTCAACCAAGAGAGTTCTCAGGAGGGAACACAGATGCCACCAAGAATGGGGCCCCGACCTATGTGCCCCCAGCGGCTGCGGGGAGTGTGTGTTCAGATACAAGGAGAGCCGAGGGGCTGCTGTGCCAAGCCCCTGGAGGGAGAAGCCTGGGGACAGCTTTCTGCCGCGTTTGCAAAGGACAAAGACAACTGCAATCAGCTCCAGGTCTCCGGCAGAGAGTCAAGCGGCGCCCGAAGCCAGGGCCTCCTGGGGCATCCACACGCCCCTGGCAGGCTTGCTCCCGAGCCGGGTCCCAACCGGGGCCTGACATCAGAGGCCCACTGTGCCTGTGTCCTCGCAGGCACTGAGGGGCTGATGGCAGGCTGCCTCCCCCGCGCCCACAAAGCCCCATGGCCACGACTTAGTCCAGAGCCGGGAGCCTTACCTGGAAGACAGTGAGGATGGCGGCAGGGAAGGTGTCAAAGTTGGTTGTCGGAGTCTCATCCTGGAAGTTGAACCTGAGAAGAACAAGGGTCTTGGACAGGCAGAGGCAGGTCCGCTGGGCCCAGGACGGCTGGCACCTGGCGGCTGTGTCTGGGCCAGCAGCCCTTCTTGGGGCCTTTGTGGGGGAAGCAGAGTGGGAACCCAGCAGCACTGTCCCCTGAGCGCTGCCCCTAGGGGCCCCAGCCTCACTTACTGTCCCCCGAAGAGCTGCATGCCCAGCAGAGCGAAGACCACGATGAAGAGGAAGAGCAGGAAGAGCAGGCTGATGATGGACTTCATGGAGTTGAGCAGGGACACCACCAGGTTCCGCAGGGAGCTCCAGTACCTGCGGGGGAAGCCTGGTCTGAGCGCGCCAGGACACTGGGACCCCGAGGGCCACGCCTGCGGCTTCTGGCACCTCCTGCCCTGAGGGCCCCACACGCACTTTCTCCAGGGGCCCACACCCCATCTGCACTGCAGCCCACCACCTGGCCCAGGGTGACAGCAGAGACTGCACGTTCAGAGCTGGGCTCACGCATACCTCCCACACCGGGTCTCTGGTATCCCTCCTCTGCAGCTTCACCTGCCTGCATCCCTCAGCTCCCCTGGGCCAGCACGCAGGAAGTGAGGGCCACAGCTATGCGTCCTAGCCGTGCAGGAGAAGGGGCCGCACTGGAGCATCCATCAGTACCACCACCCTCAGCGAGCAGGTTTGCACACAGTCTCAGCAAAGCAGGCTGGGCTTCGGTGCCCCCCAAGGCCCGAGGCACATAGCACGGAGCAGCCCTCCAGGCTCAACCCCCGCTCCATCCCACCCCTCAAATGCTCCTGGGGGCCAGAGACCATGGCCCTCTCATTCAGCTGAACCCCTGTGCCTCACAGGCCCCCTGCAGTCTGCGGATAAGTCTTGCTGCGGGCTTGCTAGGTAATGGGTCCCTCCAGCTGCAACCCCAGGAGAGCCCAAGCCCCAAGGAGACACGCCATGTGCCTCTCTGCCTTAGCACTTGCTGTCCTCCGCCCTGGCCTGGGGAGAGGCCTGGGACATTCCTGAGCCCTCATCCCCAGGGCTGTGTCACAGAGACCCACTACTCTCTTACTGGGTGCGTGAGAGTTAATAAGAAATGGGCTAGAAGACTCCAGAAAGCCTTCTCCTGATGGGCAGGGTCTAGGTCGGGACAAGAGCCACCCACTTTCCAGGAGGAAATAGAGCTGCTAAGATGCCAGGCCCCCAGCCAAGGTGCAGGCAGCACCGCACCACATCCTGGAGCCCTGCTCCTGCGGAAGCAGCGGAGGACGCAGGGCAGGTGGCGGGAGCACCCAGAAGCGTCTGTGGGCCAAGCCAGACAGGAGTCCTGTCCAAAACTCCTCCGCATTACACCACCCTGACTTTGAACGGCCTCAGGTGTGGATTTAAAACAGACTAGAAAAGATCTAGTCCAGCCTCCACAGGAGGCTGAGGAAGTCACTGAAGGTGCTTGGAAGCGGGCCACCTGCATAGGCTCAGTCTGGACCATCCCGCAGCCGTCATGAGCTGGGCACGTGTGGCCTCACGCTCCAGGCACCCTGGACTGGGAGCCTCAGAGCCTCAGGGTGGCTCGGGACCCACGGTGGAGTCACTATGTCCATGGCCAGCAGGGTGAGGGCAGCTCTGCTGCTGCCGTGACAGCTGTGGACGGGAGCAGCCCCCTCCCACCGCCACTCGGCATAGAGGGGCAGGTTCAGCCCCCTCATGGGCAGAAGGGAGCAACCTTCCTCCAGGGCTGCAGAGCCAAGTGGGATGAACCTGAACACAAGGTCAGGCCCGCGTCCTATCACTGAGGATGGCTGGCAGGGTCAGCCCTGAGTGGAAAAGGCAGGCCTGGGAGTTCAGGTCAGAAGGTCAGAGTCCCGCTGGGGCCAGAACAGCGGCTGCAAGGCAGGTAAGCACACTTGGGGGCAGCAAGATAGGAAACCTGTATCTGTCAACCTGTTTTCTCCATTAACTAGGGAACAGTCACCCTTTGAGGTTGAAAGATGGGCTTGTGGGTTTCCAGATAGGAGCCAGTGTGAAACTGTGGGGAGCAAGCTAATGAGAAAACCAGAAATGCTGGGGCAGTGCTGAGGCTGAAAACAGCCCCCGCGGATAGACGGGCCCCGGGGGCCCAGACGAAATCATGCTGGGCTGCCAGCCTCGCGCTCGCTGCCCCGTGGCTCTTGTCTGTTTACCCAGTGAAAAGCCACAGGAAGAGATTCCGGACGGCTGCGCGCAAGGCCCCTGCCACACAGCCGTGCGCCCCAGGAGTGGGGCGGGAGTGCCTCGTCCCTGTGCTCCGGGGGCAGCGGGGAGGCCCTGTCCGTGTGCTCCAGGGCTGGGGCACAGGCAGCATGGGAGCCAGGCAACACAGGCGCTGCTCCTGGGGACGTGCCCTACCACCCCCAGGAGCCGAGGAGGAGGAACTCCCCTCACCGACCCCTCCCCAGGAACTCCCCCTCCAGCCCTGGAGGAACTCCTGCCCACCCCGGAGCACAGGGAATCCCCCCCCACCCCACCCCCCGCACCCTCAGAGCACAGGGACGACAGGAATCCCCTCCCCCCACTCCGGAGCACACGGCAGGAACCACCGCCCCCGCCAGCACATGGACGACATACTTGGTGACTTTGAAGATTCTCAGCAGCCGCAGCGCCCGCAGCACACTGATGCCGAAGGAGGTTCCTGGCTTGATGGCCGCCCAGACCACTTCGAAAATGCTCCCCACAATGACCTGCAACAGAGACAGGATCGGCCCAGGGCAGAGCTGTGGCCATGTCTCTCCGGAAGCATTGGCCCTGGCTCCCTGTCCGAAGCTCAAGCCAGATGAGTCAACATGAGGCAGGGGCCTCCCACGGAGCTCCTGCAGACTCTGGGAGCCACAGACACACCAGGAAGACACAGGACACAGAGCAGGTCTGGCCTGCAGGTTTCTTGGCAAATCTTAAAGACTCCTTGTACATGCCTCCCCTGTGGTTTATCACAGCCAGGTGACCCCTCTGGGCCAGCACACTGCCTCAGACAGCCTTGACTGTTAGGCTGTGTCCACACAGACCAGCAGACTCAGCTTCCTGTAACATCCCCTGTTGGGTCTTGTCCCCTCTGAGACGTTCCAATTCATAACTGTATATTGTCTTCCCCCGAATACTAGGAGCCAGCAAGTGCCTCCAAGGACAGACAGGGACTAGCCCGCCCTCTCGTTTCACCAAGGGTCATCCCGATCGCTGACCACACTAGCGGACTGGGGCTTGTGGGTCAGAGGCCTGACCCGCCTCCAGTCACTCCCAGCACAGTGAGTCTGGTGCAAGGGACTCAGAAAGGACACAGCAGTGGGGCTGGAGCACAGCGATCCCTTGCCAACAGTGCCCAAATGGAGTTCCCTCCCTGCCACTGCGCCTTGCTGGGCACACCACAGTCAGTGTGAGTGCTGTGTGCTCCTCACGCGTGTGGTTAATCCTTACTCCTGCTAACCCGGCTTCTGCAGCTGGCGTGGAGAACTCCCCTGTGAACATCAGTCTCCTAAATTCCACTTTGCTGTGTGGCTCACTCATCACCCAAGGTCTGAGTCACTTCCACCCACTTCATACCAACCACAAACACGATCGGCTTGGCATCAACATCCTCACCAAGCCTGAGAAACAGCGACTGATGGGGGCAGTGGCCTCCGCGGGCGAGCACTGGTCCACGGCCTGCGTCCTGCTGTGCTGCCGCACAGCCTTCCGCTGCCTGCCTCCCCAGCCGGGACGCAGCACGCCACTCAGAGGACTGCAGACCTGCCCGCAGCTGCCGCGCCCACTATGACCCTACAGAGCAGCAAATGGGATGAGCTCGTCATGTCTGCCCTTGGCACTCCAACCATCACCACCAATCTTTCTCAGCGTCACGCGTCCCCAGGGTCGAACGCTGTCATTTTCTAAATCTACTTGCTTCCCACTGTCAGTCTCCCAGTGCATCTCCTACTTTACATTAATCCTCAAAATGTGCTCACCTTGGTTTATAACGTAGGTGGCCCTTCAGATGGTCCCCAACGATCCCACTGCCCGGGGCTCACCCCTTGTCCCCCCCTGTCCCCTGGAAGGTAGGTTGGAACTAGTGAGCCACCTTTAGCAAGCAGAACCCAACAAACAGGATGGGATGGCACCTCTGAAAGGAGTTACAGGAAGACCGGGGCTTTGCCTTGGTACCCTCAGCCCTCTGAGGACAGGGGGGCAGCCTGAGCAGAGGCCCACATGACCAACAGCCACCAGAGTGGGCCTGGAGAATGTCTTCCTGAGGTCTGTCAGCAGCCACGAGCACAAGCTTGGAAGGGGCCCTCACTGAACCTCATGAGGGACCCAACGAGCTGTAGCCCGACTGCCAACCACCAGAATGAGAGGACAGACGCTGGCTGCTTTAAGGCACCAAAGCCTGGGGTGAACTGACACCCAGAAAGGGAAGTCAACATCAACGCTGGAAGCAGGCGCACAGTGCTGCTAAACTAGAAACCCCGCGGGGGGGAGCGGCACGGAGCAGCACGTGAATGAACGCCTGGCCCACCCTGAACACATTCCTTCAGGGATTCTGGACTCTGAAGACTCCGCAGGCACGGTCTGCAGCAGGGTGAGGGAGTCATGGGAGACTACGGAGGGGAGCAGGCAGAGAGCCCCACGGGGCCCACAGCCACACAGACAGCAGGAGGCGTGCCTCCTGCGCTGGGGCTTGGCCGGGATGCGTCCACGCAGCCAAGAGGAGGGGCGCTGAGGGAAGCGCTGTTAGGTACACAGAGGCCACAAGTGGCTGGCTGGGAAACTGCTCAGCCTCTCCAGAACAAACGAGGCCGTGTTTAGAGATGGCATGCCATTTGAGTCAGTGCTAATGAGGTGGATGAATCGAGAGCCTATTATACGGAATGAAGTAAGTCAGAAAGAGAGAGGAAAATATCCTATATTAATACAAGCATAAATAGAATCTAGAGAGCTGGCGCTGATGAGCCTATCTGCCGGGGAGCAGTGGCGGTGCAGACAGAGAGCAGACCTAAGGGCGCTGTGTCACCTGCATATCTGAGGCTGCTGACTCCCCCGTAAGGGTCATTCCAGCTTGTGATTCATCCAACCCAGCATTTTGCACGATGTACTCTACATATATGGAGAAGGAAATGGCAACCCACTCCAGCATTCTTGCCTGGGAAATCCCACAGACAGAGGAGCCTGGTGGGCTACAGTCCATGGGATTGCAAGAGTCAGACAAGACTTGGTGACTAAACCACCACCCCTCTGCATATACGTTAAATAAGCAGAGTAACAACATACAGCCTTGATGTATTCCTTTCCCAATTTTGAAACAGTCTATTTTTCCATGTCTGATTCTAACTGTTGCTTCTTGATCTGCATACAGATTTCTCAGGAGGTAGGTAAAGTGGTCTGATATTCCCATCTCTTTAAGAATTTTCCACAGTTTGTTGTGATCCATAGTCAATGACCAACCTAGACAGCATATTATAAAGCAGAACCATTACTTTGCCAACAAAGGTCTGTCTAGTCAAGGCTATGGTTTTTCCTGTGGTCATGTATGGATGTGAGTTGGACTGTAAAGAAGGCTGACCACCAAAGAATTGATGCTTTTGAACTGTGGTGTTGGAGAAGACTCTTGAGAGTCCCTTGGACAGCAAGGAGATCCAACCAGTCCATCCTAAAGGAGATCAGTCCTGGGTGTTCATTGGAAGGACTGATGCTGAAGCTGAAACTCCAATACTTTAGTCCACCTGATGTGAAGAACTGACTCATTGGAAAAGACCCTGATGCTGGGAAAGATTGAAGGCAGGAGGAGAAGGGGATGACAGAGGATGAGATGGTTGGATATCATCACTGACTCTACTGACATGAGTTTGAGTAAACTCCAGGAATTGGTGAAGGGCAGGGGAGCCTGGGGTGCTACAGTCCATGGGGTTGCAAAGAGCTGGACACGACTGAGCAACTAAACTGAACTGAACTGATACTCAATGAGGCAGATATTTTTCTGATCCAGTGGATGTTGCCAATTTGATCTCTGGTTCCTCTGCCTGTTCTAAATTCAGCTTGTACATTTAGAAGTTCTTGGTTCACACACTGTTGAAGCCTAGCTTGAGCATTATCTTGCCAGCATGTGAAGTGAGCACAAATGGCAGAAACTGAAGAGGAGCTGAAGAGCCTCATGGGCTCTTCTTCTTCTTACCTACCTTCTTCTTATCCACTTCTTACCTATCACTTTGTCTCTCACTGAATTCTTTCTGTGATGTTACATCAAGAACCTGAGCTTCATTAGGTCCTGAAACCAGGTACCGTGGGCTTTGGTTGGGTTTGAGTCCGGCACTTGGGTTCAAGTCCCAATTTGAGGTAAATGGTTTCAATTCCAGACCTAGAACTCAGAAAGGAGAGCAAGGGGATTTCAGACCTAGAACTAAGAAAGCGGACCAGGGGATCCCAGACCTAGAACTCGAAAAATGGACTGGAGGATCCCAGACCAAGAACTAGGAAAGGGGACTCAGGGGGCACCCAGATCTAGAACTAAGAAAGAAGACTCAGAGGGCTCCAGACCAGGAAGCAGGAAAGGGGCCCAGGGCACCTGGACCTAGAACTAGCAAAGGGGCCCAGGGGCTCCTAGACCTGAGAACCAGTCAGGGGTTCTCCCAATATTTGCTGGACTCTAACCAGCCCTTCTGTATGTCCAGGGTCCCCATTTTGAACAGGAAGCTGCAGAACAGCTGCCCCTGCCCAGCCTCCACTGTATGCGGGGCGTGCGCCTGAGTACCTTGTCTCTCGTGTTTCATGGCTCTAAGATCTAGAGAAACTGTGGAGCCTCAACCAGACCTGGGTCCAATTTGGATGATGAGATTCTGCCTTTGAGCTGATGCTGCAGTAGAGTGAGGCGGGGAGTGGGGAGTGTGGCTGAGTGTATCTTACACGGGAAGAAGCTAGATCAACAGACCGTGGCAGGCAGCCCCGAGGACGGCCCGCACAGACCCCTAGATCCTGGTAACAGTCTTCCCCATGAAAGGTGGGCTGGCCTATTGACTCCTCCTGACAGATACAATAGCACAGCTGGCAGCTGGTTCCCCTGCGACTGCTTCCTGCAGCCTCTCTCTGGTACTCATGTCGTGAGTTACGGCATGGTGAGGACACTTGAGCAGCCCACGGAGAGGCCGCGGCTGTGGGGGGCACGGCCAGTGACCCATGACAAACCAGTCTTTTCAACAGTCTCTAGTGGGCCTGAACGTAACCCTCCAGTCCTAATCAAGCCTCAGGCTGGCTGCACCTCTGGCTTCAGCTGGACTGTGACCTCATGAGGGACCCCAGGCCACAGGTACCCTGTCAAGCCACACCTGGACACCTGACCCTTAGGAACTGTGAGATAATAGATACTTGTTTTAAGCTGATAACCAGGACTTCCCTGGTGGCTCAGACGGTAAAGCGTCTGCCTACAATGCGGGAGACCTGTGTTCGATCCCTGGGTTGGGAAGATCCCCTAGAGAAGGAAATGGCAACCCACTCCAGTACTCTTGCCTGGAGAATCCCATGGATGGAGGAGCCTGGTGGGCTATAGTCCACGGGGTCGCAAAGAGTCGGACACAACTGAGCAACTTCAGTTTCACTTCCACTTCACTTACACTTTAAGCTGATAAGTTCTGGAGTAATTGTTAGCTTCTATGAAAATTATTCCCTGTCCTGGGACCTACCCGGTTCCCAGATGACCATCACTCTGAAGGCTCCTCCCCGACTGGGTCCCCTCTGCCTACATACACCAAGCTTTCTCTTTTCCTTTGTAACCAAGAAGGCAAAGGAGCAGAAGTGTTGGCTGCTCCCAACCATCCACCAAAGTCACAGGTGCCCACGAGCCCAAGAGCGCCGAGGCAGCCGTTGCCTTCCCTGCGCAGGCGCAGGCAGTGCGGCAGGTGTGCAACCACCGCGTGGGCTCCAGTGCAGACCATCCTGCATACGAGCTGGGCAGCCCTGTGCCTATCAAAGAGTGTCCCCCGACACTCATGCGTGAAGTGAGTCGTGAGGGCCCGACACACGCACAGACCGCACCTGTCAGCTGCGCCGCGTCACGGAGAGGAAAAGGCAAACTCCACCTCAGGCCGAAGCTTCCCTTTGCACAAGGCCCAGCCTCCCTGCCTGGCTACTGAGAAGGCTGCAGAAGGGCAAGGCCTCCCTGGGCTGAGGCATGGTCGCTTCTCGCTCAGGCCCTCCCCAGGTCAGAACTCCGCCGTGCGCAGGTGTCAACAGTGCCCATCCTCGGGCTCTGGGGCCAGCACAGGGCAGCACCCTGCACAACGGCAGGGCCCAGGGAAGGGGCTTCCTCGCCGCCCAGGGCCTGCGCTCGTCCACGGTGAGCCTCAGAAGCACCTGCCTTCCAGGCCTCCCGCACTGCAGAGGCTGCTGAAGGGACCTGGGCCCACTGCTCCCCTCCAGCCTCCCAGGAAAATCTGGTACATGTGTCCAGGTCTGCCCAGGCCAGACTTGCAGGATAGGGTCAGGACCACAGCCTCCTTGAGCCTCCACGGGATAGCAGCAACACATTTAGAAGATCATCTACCGAGCACGGAGGAAGCCACAGAGGCTTGAGCTGATCTTGGGACTGCAGACAGGTCAGGACGGGAATGAGGCTGCCCGGTGGCCGACGCCCGCACCAGTAAGGACCAGACCAGGATGGGCCTCCCCTGTCGGCAGGCTGCCTTTCCCACCTGGGGGCATCAGTCCCCCAACCCAGCTCTGTTCCAGACCCCAGCTCACACTGGGTTTGGCGCTGTGGGGGCGGGCTGCACGTGCTCTCAGGCCAGGACACGGTGGGCCCACCTGGACCCACCGCAGGCATCCCTGATGAGGCGGCTTACTCACCCCGAAATCGAAGCAGTTGAAGGAGGACCGGAAGTAGCTCCTGGGCCCCAGGCCATACATCTTCAGGGACATCTCTGTGAGGAAGAGACCCAGGAAAACAAACTCTGCAAAGTCTAGGAGAAGCCGGAGAAGAGGGGGATTAGCTCGCGGCCTCCTCCCGCCTGGCTCAGTCCAGACCGGAGGACACCAGACCTCTGGGCCGATCCAGGGGGCAGCTTCCAGGCCTGGTCTGCGGCTCTGAGCTCCAGCCTCAGCCCAGGACAAAGCAGCGAGCAGAGGACGTGACGCAGAGAGGTGCTCCTTCCAGCTTGCGAGGCGAGTGCCCAGGCTCCCAGGACCAGGTTCGGGAGTGAGTCTAGGTCAAGGGCCCAAGTCTCCCAGAGGACTTAGGTGGTCAGGCAGGAGGCGCCCAACCCCCTGGAGATGCTGGACGGCTGTGGACCCTTCCTTCTCCCTTCAGTCTCATTCCCTGATCCACACACCAACTGCAACTGGAGTCCCTCTGCGAGGACCCTGGGCCAGAACGCCAGTTTCTCTGCAGGGACCGCCCTGACCCTCGTGGACTCACAGCACCATGTCTGGTTTTAACTCTGTCCACAGGCTCACCCCACTAAAGGAGAGCATCCTGACCACCCAACACCCGCAGACCCCCATAGTACGAGTCTCCCAGGAGGCACCCACACTTGCTCGGGGCTCTGGGGAGTCACATAGGACCCCTGTGGGTGTGGTGCCTTCAGCTCCCTGCAGGCTGGGCCCGGCAGGTGGCAGTAGAGAGCAGGGCCTGCTTCAGCCCAGGGACCTGCCACTGGCAGGGCTGACCCTGCTGCAGGACTGAAGGGAGGCCACACTGGACCTGAGGGTCATCCTGGGAATTCAAGGCACAGAGACACTACTCCAACCCAGCCTGAGCAGAAGGCAGGGTCAGAACAGGAAGAACCGTCCAGAAGCTGTACAAGACCGCAGACTGCAGGAGACACAGCCAAGTTTAGCCCCTGACAGGCTGGCCAAACCAGGAATTCCAGGGATCAGAACAAGGTCGCTGTTTTTGATCCTCCACCCAAAGCTGGAATCCATGCATCATTTCAGACAGTGAGCCAAAGGCACTGTGGCCTCTGACCCCAGAGCATGGGGCCAGGGAAGCAGTGGAGCGTGAAGGGCAGAGCCCCCACAGGCCAGGGACACAGGGGTCAGGCCACCAGGCAGTCACCCACGTGGTGGCCCCGGGCCTCTGCATCCAGACTGGTTGGGAGACTGGCCCTCAAGCAGCTTCTGCTCAAACAGAAGGTGGAAGAGAGGGTCACACACGTCCTGCCCTCCGTGTGCACCCTGAAACTGCTCTCCCCCATGTGCTGCACAGACACACAGGCCTCCCCAGGCAGCTCTGCAGCAGCTGAGACCCCAGACAAGCAAAGACACCAGTTCCACTGCCCACTGGGCAGCATGCCTCACAGATGTGTGATGGTTCATACGGCCCAAGAAGGTCTCGGGTAGGCGACCCGGGTACATGGACAATCACCACCTGCCTGGCCTCTGAAGCCAGTCCAAATGCCAGCAGGGTACCCAAGCCATGCCCGGGATGAGTAAGGCGATGGAACAGCAGCCCTCCTGGAGAAGCCATGTGAAGGCTGTGCCCTGAGTCCAGCATGGAACACGAGCCCCTCGGCCCCTGCACTCCAGGGCCCCATGAGGGGAGCTCAGGTCTTGGAAGGAGAGACCGAAGAGACAGGGCTCCTAGCTGCCCCACCCAGACCTTGGAGCTGAAGCTACCCAGTGGCCCATCTTGCTCCCAGGAGATCAAAGTGGGAGCCCTTTATTGGAACCAGCCCAGGAAGTGCTGAAAGGGAAGCTTTCCAAGAAAGGGGGCACCTGGAACACAGCCTCCACGACATGCCCACTCCTTTCCTCTCCCAAGGAAGAGACCCTCAACTTCATATGCTCAGCCTCCCCTCAGAGGCCAAGAAAGGGCATCCACATGTTCCTTCCTAAAGTATGCATTCAGCTTGCAGGCCCTTGCGCTGCCCTGAGCTGACCCTAGAGACAGCTGACCCCTCCCTCCAGGAGATCATGGGCTAGGGGAGCAGAGCAACTACATTACACAATGTCTGCGTTATAACAGGAAGACAGCAACTGTGGGGACACAGGGACAGAGGAGAGGGTGGCCAGGTCCATCCTGCCAGGCCCAGGGGTTCACGGCATGACAGCATCCACTCCCAGGCCCCCTTCACCATCTGAGCATCAGTCTCGGGGTCCTTAGTGCCTCGGGGGTGGTGCATTTGACAGGCGGACAGCGAGGTGCATGGCCAGCCTCAGGCCAGGGCCCCGTGGTGAGCTCTGATGGAGCTAGTCCTGATGGGAGCCCCCACTTCTGCCTCTGCCTCCTGCAGGCCTGCCCTCCTGGGCTGGGTCAGCCCGCCTCAGCTTCAGCCCAGCACTGAGCAGATGCCTCCAGACCCAGCAGAGGCCACCCCTCCCTCCAGCCATTTTCCCTGGGGGATGCTGATGAACGCAGGCATTTCCAGGAAACCACAGAGAAGATGAGGCAGTGAGGGGGCAGATTTGCAGCCAGGGACGCCTGTGGCCCAGTCAGCACATAGGCACTTCCAGCCTCATGCTCCTGCCATCAGACACGCAACCAGGCCGTGCAGGCCCCCTCCAGCCCACTTAGTGGGCAAATCTCCAGGAAACACGAGCAACCACAAGACAGACCGGGTACCGCTGGCTTCTTGCAGGAAGAAAAGGCCTCGCGAGAAGCCCCAGGGAGCAGCCACACTACTGCCCGAGTGAGGAGGAAGCCCTGTCTCCCCAGCCCCTGCCCAGCGCCCAAGGGTGGGTACCACCACCTGAGGACTCAAGGAGACACTGAATTCAGTCCCAAGCCAGGTCCCACACCAAGTCTTGAGCCCAGGACACATGAATCGGGGCAGGGCGCCGGGCTCAGTGCACACACTTTGATTCCTTAGCCCGCCCTCCCCACCTGGGAGCCAGCCGGGGCCCCTCCTGCTTCTCCTCTCTCTGCCCTTTCCCATCATGCCAGCAACGGATTGCAATTGAAGTCTGGGAAACAGCCTGGAGCCAGCCCCCAACACAGCCCTCCCCAGCCACATTTTCAAGTGACCCGGGGAGCCGTCCATCCAGAGCCCAAAAGAACCCAGCAACAGCAGCCCAGGCTCCTGGTCAGAGCTGCCTAGGCTCCGTGTGGCTGGTCCGCTGGGGGCCAGAACTGGGAGCCAGGAGGGTTCTCTGGAGAAAGGCTTTCTTGGGCATCTAGGTGGCTGCACGCACGCAGGGAAAGGGAGATGGAAAGGAAGAGAGGGAGGCAAGTGTGGAAGCTCAGAGCAGGCTGTTTCCAGATCAGGAACTAACACGAGCAGGCTGAAGGCGCTGACCTCGGGGAAGGGGCAGGAGGGGCTCCTGACCGCAGGACAGAAATCATTCATGCAGTGTCTCTGGAGCTCTCGTGAAGCAAAACGAACAAACAAGACCTTCTGTCGCACGTGCCCTGCAGGGCCCTTGGGTGTGAAGGAACCTGGGCCCTGGGAAGGGGCCTCAGCTCTTCACCTCCTTGGAGCAGTAACCAGGGCCAGACAGGTCACGACCCAGAGCCCCTGCTATGTCCTCAGGCTCATGGACACGTTTGTAAGTAATCCCTGGTCATGGACACGTCCAGATTCACCCAACCAAGAAGACACAGAAACAACTAGAAGAGCCCTGGGAGACCCCTGGGAGCGAAGACTCTTTCTCCTCAGGAATCCAGGGCCCACGCATCCCTCGGTCCCTGGGTCGAAAGCCCTTAGGGCAGGAGACATCATCCCGGTTCCCCAGACCCCTCCCTCGTTTCCCACTACACTGACGGACGGGGTCTAACCAGACCAGCCCAGCCTCCTGGAACCTGGGCCAGGCCTGGGCACAGTCAGGCCTGCAGCAGAGACCCCCGGGGCACTTCGGTCGGCACAGGGGTCCTACCCAGGGCACGCCAACGCCACAGGCTGTGGGCCGGAAGTGGTTCGGAGGAGGCGGGGCCCGGGAGGGCGGGGCCCGGGAGGCGGGGCCAGCTACGTACACAGCGCGGTGGTGAGCCGCTGGGGCTGCTGGTAGTGCACCATGGCCACGCACAGCGTGTTCAGGGCCACCACACACAGCACCACCCAGTAGAAGCTCTGCGCCTTCACCAGGCGCCGGATGAAGAACCGGAACATCTTCTCCTTCCTGCGGAAGTATGACGAGCTCTCCGTCTTCCCACTCTTGAGGCTGGCTCGGGCGAAGGGGGACCCTGCAGGAACAGGGGGCTCGCTGAGGGTGTGGGTGACCAGCAGGCCCCAGGGCACACTCTCCCTCCGCCAGTGTGAGCCCTGCAGACGCACCCGCAGAGCATGTGTCCCCCATCCCACAAGGACACTTGCCCTGGCCTGGCTCAGGGCGCCTGTTTCCATCCCAGGCGCCACGTGTGTCAGACCCACTACCAACATTGTGCTAAAGGCCCCTGCGCCCCCTGGAGTGGGTCCTGGCCACACCCCTGCTTCCCAAATGAGGGAACCAAGAGCCTGGGTGGTCTCCATAGCTGCTGGGCTCCGGCTGGGAGGCCTGCATTGAAACAGGCCTCTGGTCCCCAGCGCCCCAGCCACCTTACAGGAGGGTAGTCCCCGTGCTCCCAGGCCACTCTGATTTCTGGCATCACCTAGGGAGTCCTGTCGTTTCTGGCCCTTCCTCCCTCCGTAGCTCCAGGGCCAAGAGCCACTGACCACCCGCTTTTCTAGGAGTTGTCTTGGAACACAGCCAAGCTCCTTCATCTGTGTCTGGCTTGGCTGCAGACCATGGCCCACAGAGCCCAGAAAGTCTGCCCAGGAAGCTGCTCCTCTGTCCCCACTCACCCGCCAGACCCAACTGCCCTCGCCGGCTCCTGTGCCCACAGCCCCTGCACTGCCCCCAGGGGAGTGCCTTCCCCCCAGCTCCTTCTCAGCTCCGAGGTCACCCTTCTCTAGGCTCCAGTAACAGGCCTCAGTGCCCCAAAAATCACATCCTGTACCAACTGCACTGCGTAGGCTTACCAGTCTGTTCTTTGCCTGAGCCCCAGATCAGACTGAGCTCTGGGGGGCACGGCTTCCCTCTGCACCCCCAACCCCTTGTGCCATGTGACAATTGCATGAGCGGACTTCATGGGTGCCTGGAGGCTCTGAGTGCCCCCAAGTGCTCAAACACAGGCGGCTCTGAACACCTGGCCTAGCCGCATCCCTGGGGAAGAAGCATGTGCGCATGTTACACGACGGCAGGCGTGTTTGCACAGGGGTGTGTGCGTGTGCAGACTCAAGAGTGTTTCAGGCTGGCGTCTTCTTGGACTCACTAAATGAAGACGGGCCGAGGCCTCTGGGGCAGCTGCATCACACAGAGACGCTGTATGCCAGACACACGGCAGGTGAAGAGCACCTGCCAGTCAGCCCTTGTGGGGGTGAGCAGGGCCCTAATGGGGAATTCCCAGCACGCTAGATGCCACACCCACACCCCATCCACACCTGCGGAAGACACTGTTCCATCGCAGCCTCTAGCTGAGCCAGGACACAGCTCCCAGTCCATGACCTGACACCAGCCAATGCCAAGTCCTCGTGACTGGCTCATTCAACAAAATCTCTTGCCCGTGGTGCACTGGGATGACCCAGAGGGATGGTACGGGAAGGGAGGTGGGAGGGGGGTTCAGGATGGGGAGCATGTGTACACCCGTGGCGGATTCATGTTGATGTATGGCAAAACCAATACAATATTGTAAAGTAATTAGCCTCCAATTAAAATAAATAAATTTAAATTAAAAAAAAAATCTCTTGGCCAATCTTGCCAAGGGTTGCAAAATGCCAAGACCACAGCCAGACACACCCACTCCCTCCTCCAAGACAGCCATGGGGCAAAGAGGGAAGACAGGGACCCAAAACAGACAAGGAGAGGCCTGCACACAGGCAGAGCCCACACAGAGCCACTGGGGAACCCACACACTCAAAATCCCCAGACACTGCCATTTACAAACAGAGTCACACACACGTGCTGCACAGCACACCCCAACGCTGACCACACCCCCAAAGACACACTCAGGCTCACACAGCCGCACACCTGCGACCACACACAGGCCCACTCTGGGAAGGCAGGTCAAGCGAACATGTGACTCAAGAAAGGCGCTTTGTGCGTGCACGTGGCCAGTAGGACAAGCAACACGCTCCCCAGGAGACTCCCTGCTGCACGAGCCCCGTGAGGCCAGCTGGCCCCACCCAAAGAGGGCCTCAGGGCTGCTGTCCTCTCACACCCCCGGGACCATGGGGCCTCAGGGTGTCCCGGGCTGGGTCCCTGAGGACAGGCGGCATTTCCCACGAACAGCGCCTGTATGCTCACAGCAGCTCTTTGGTGAAAGGAAGGGTCTGCAGTAGAAGTGAAAATGTGTCACAGTCAGAATCCCTGCTTTGGGTGGAAACGTGCAACATCGGGACTTCTAGGCTTTGTCGTTTTCCAGGTCCCACTTAATCAGCACATATTCTTCATGATAAAAAAGGCTTATTTCACAAAAAATACACATTTTCAAGCTAGGGGGCAGTTGAGAATGAATGAACTATGGATGACGGCAGAATTAAGCCCAGCTGGAATGACATGGCTGCCTGGGCACACGTGGGGTCTTGGCACTGTGCCCAGGCAGGGTCTCATCAGCCAACATAATGTCTGCGTCAGACCCGCTTAGCACCATCCCTTCGATGACTGCCCTGAGTGGGGCAGAGAACACAGGACAACCATGACCTGCCCCTGCCCCACCATCCCACCAGGGCACAGGCCACAGATCACAGGTGACAGGCAGGCAGTGCAGGACGCGCCTGCTCAGCGGCTGCATTCCCTGGTATGGCAGGCAGAGTGATGTGGACTGGACACCAGGCGTGTGGACGTGAACCCTGTCCACCCAATAGGCACGTGCCTGGTACATCCTCGCAGCTGAAGAGTCCTCACTGGAAACAGATATGGAGTCTCATGGGGTTCTGGGGGTTAAGGAAAGCCATGCAGGCTGACCCATCAGGCCTCAACCAGCAGCCAGCATGGAGCTGGGGGGAACCCAGGAGGTGCCAGGCCCTATATCCAGACCCGAGGGAAGCAGACCACCTGTAGAGCCTGAGGCCCCGAGTGCAAGGAGACCCTTGGGCTCCGCTGGGGACTTGGAGCAAAGTCTACAGGGTCCCAGATATGGCACAGAGCTAAAACAACCAAAATAAAACAAAGAGAGAAAATAAAACTCCTCCCAAATCATTCAGCAGATGAAAGGAAAGAAGTTCACTCTTAAAAACCCAAACTAGGAGCCTGAAGATGCAGCAAAGCAATGTCTTAGATAAACATGTACAGGAAATATAAGGAGGGAGAAATCAAAGGAAAAGGCTGAGAGACACAAAGGAGCAAAGAAAGAGGTAACACAAAGTAACAGGAATTCCAGGAGCAAAAAGAAAAAGGAAAGGAGGTTAAATAACTGGACAAATGGAAAAAAAAATTCCTCGAGTAGGAAGACCTGAGCTGCAGGCCGAGAGGCCCCCTGGGCTTCAGACCCCAGGCAGAGGGCATTCCAGGCGGGGCCATATCTGCAACCAGGACACTAGGAACAGGACAGTGACCCCCGCAGAACAAGAGAGAACAACCACAGCAGCAAAAGCTCTCTTGTCCTGAGAACAACAGAGGACGCCTGAGCGTGTGCAGAAGCCAGTCACTCACCCACACGCCGCCCAGCGGAGCACTGAGAGACAGCAGAGCCCAGACGGAGCAAAACCCCGTGGGACACAGAGACTGCAGAGGAGACAGCACCCGCGCGGCCGCGCAGTGCAAAGGCCAGGCAGGCCTATGCCTGCCCGGGGTGACCACGGGGCCTGCAGACACAGGAAGTAAGTCCCCAAGACATCTCCCACCAGGAGTGGGGAACAAGGAGGGAAACGCTGCAAATACTTACTGGGCTGAGGGTGGAGCAGAGGCATGAGAAATACAGCAACTCAGTTATGGAAATACCACATCCTGGTGGTAAAGAGGGTAGAAAAACATGAAAATAGGAAAGCAAATGTTTCTAATTCTGGGAGCAGGGATGGAAGGTCATCATTTGTGGAACATAAGCAGGAAGAATCGGAAATTAGCAGAGGGGAGATCATGATGAACAGCAACCTGGTCAAAGAGCAAAGCAGGAAAGAGAGAGACCACAGTATCACACATCGACACCAAATATCAAAGGAGGAGGAGGAGGAGGAAGTCACGGACACCGACCCTTACACTAACCAGGCTGGACTCCCCCACTGGGAACAGAGACCATAAGACTGGGTTAAAAAAAAGCAAAACCCAGCTCAATGTTGTTTGTAAGAAGAACATTTAAAATACTTAATGTCATAAAGAGTTGAAAATGAAAGGAAAAGCAAAGATACCAAGCAATGCGAACTAAAACCCAAAAATAATGGTAGGAATGAAAAGTAAGACATTCGCTGGCAGACAAGGAATTGTCCAGTGGAGGAGGTAAATGGATAAAGAAGGTATTGTGTGATGATCAAACACATGCTCACAAAGAAGATGTAACAGCCATAAAAATATATAGCAGCCAAATATGTAAACAAAAGCCATGAGACGTACACAAGAAAGCATCAGGAAAACGCCAGTCGAAACCACAAGACTTAGCACCTCACACTTGTCAGGATGGCTGCTTCCAAACAGACAAAAGACAGTGTTGCTGAGAACACGGAAAAATTAGACCTTTGTGCTCTGTTGATGGGAACGTGAATGGAGAACAGCACTGTGGCTCCTCAGAAGTGAAAACTAAAACCACCTGATGACCCAGCAAGCCGGCTGCGGGGAGACTAGCTCTAGCTCTGGCTCTCTATCTTGGGCTTCCCAGGTGGCAGTAGTGGTAAAGAATCCACCTGCCAACGCAGGGGACGTAAGAGATGCAGATCCAATCCCTAGGCTGGGAAGATCCCCTGGAGGAGGGCAGACAACCCACTCCAGTGTTCTTGCCTGGAAAATCCCACAGACAGAGGAGCCTTGCGGGCTACAGCCCACAGGGTCACAAAGAGTCAGACACGACTGAGTGAGCACAGCATGTATTTGCATCTATAGAAAGAAAGGTCTCCAAAACAACTGAAATCAGGATCTTGAAGAGATCCGAGCTCTCCCATGTAAACTGCAGCACAATTCACAGCAGATAAGACATGGAAACAACCTAACTGCCTACCGACAGCTGAGTGGACAGAGAAAATGTGGTCTATACATACCACAGAATACTCTTCAGCCCTAATAAGGAAGGAAATCTGGCAATATGTGCCCACATGGATGGGCCTTGAGGATGTCATGCCAAGTGAAATGAGCTACATTCAGAAAGACAAATACTTCATGAATGACTGCACGCAGATGAGGGATCTGAAATAGTGAAATTCATTAATCCAGAGACGGGACAGTGGTGACCAGGGGCTGCCGAGTGGGGCTGGGGAGTTGTGAACAGGAACAGAGTTCCAGTGAAGTGGGATGGACAAGCTCTGCAGACCTGCTGCCCAGCGCAGCACCTGCAGTCAACAGTAATCCACCGCACACTTTAAATGTAGGAGGACGGATCTCATGATGTGTTCCGATCATACACACACACACACACACACACACACAATTTTAAGAAAAAAATACAAAAGAAACTTATTAATAAAAAATGAAGTGGGAATGTTCCAAACACCTCTTTCAGAACTGAACAGATCTACTAGATAAAACATAAAGACCTAAAGAACTGGAAAACACAATCAACAAACTTGACTTTGAGACACACATATAACCTGATAACTCACAAAAGCAGAGCATACACAGAGCATGCTTCTGTCAATGAAACTTTCTAAAGTCAGTCATGAAGGTTGGAATTTGAAAACTTCTAAATATAGAGATTTACTGGCCACATTTCCCAATCATTATCTGATAAAATTAGACATAATAAAAAGATGGTCAAAATATTGCTGCTTATAACTCAGAAGCACATTCCCAGATAACCTTTGCCTCAAGAGGAGTAAAAAAATTGTTATCTGGAAACCAGTACAGAGGGGACATCATAACAAAGCTCTGTGCAGAGGGAAACATGCAGCCTTAACTGCTTTCACTGTTAAAGAAGAAAGAAAAAAGAACAAGTTATACATTTTAAGAAGTTAGAAAAATAATAATAAAATAAATCAAAATAAAGTAGAAAGATAAACCTAATAATGACTAATAACAATAATAAAAATGAAAACAAAAAATATAAGGAAATCTACAATCTGTTTATTTTAAACCATCATTAATACATACTAAGCTTACATGATCCTAATTAAGAAATTAGAAATCAAAGATAAATATACTGACAACCAGAAAAAAGCAAAACCAAACTCGACACAATCTAGTCGGTCTCAGAGCTTTAAATGCCTTCTGCAGCCTGAATGCCAGCCCCTGACACATAGAGTGCCCAGCTGACACCCCACTACATCTCAACGTGCATCTCAAACTCAGCACAAACTCAGAACCAAATTCTAGTCATTGTCCCCCAAAATGCATGGGTTTCCAGTCCCATCCTCTTGGGCAGGGCTCCTCTGTGGACACTCCCTGCAGAGCTGTCCTTGATGTCTCTCTCTGTCTCATCTCCACGTCTGACTCATCAGAAATCCTATGGGCTTGTCCTCAAAATAGATCTAGAATCCAACTGCTTAGTACCCCCGCCCCCAGCACTGGGGTCCTCACAGCAGCCCTGGGCCTGGTCCTGCCCTGCCCTCTCTGCATGGCGGGCAGTCTTCAGCGCCCTCCTGAAGCCAGATGCCACCCTCCTCTGCAAACCGCCATGGCTGGCAGAGTCCATGCTGGGCTCCAGCCCCGCTGGCATTCTTGTTTCCTCTCCTGCTGCCCCAGCCCTCCACTCTGCTCCAGCCACACAGGCCACCTGGACTTTGCTGCTTCAGGGTCCTCTCACCTGTCTCGGGGATGCTCTGTGCCCTGGTAAGTTCACCTGCTCATTTCTTCAGCTTTTTACTCAAAGGTGACCTTTTCAGGGCCTGTTGTAGCCACTCTATTTAAAACCCCTACACCCTCAGACCCTTTGAACCCCCTCTTTCTCTACTTTTTTCCTTTTCACACCTAGCACTGGAATGGAAACTCCAAAGATGAAGGCTTCTGCATCTTGCTCAATGCCTCGGGCACTTCCCAACACATCTGGGCACTTAGTATCTGTTGAGTGAATGGACCAGCAGAGAACTGAATGTAGGAGAGAGGAGAAGAATACAAGAGAGCTCTACATGCAGTTCTATAGAAACAAGCTTGAAAGGCAACAAAATGGAGTATTTCCTCAAAATATAACACCGGTCCATACTATTTTCCCTGGTGGCTCAGACGGTAAAGAATCTGCCTGCAATGTGGAAGACCGAGGTTCAATCCCTGGGTTGGGAAGATCCCCTTGAAAAGGGAATGGTTACCCACTCTAGTATTCTTGCCTGGAGAATTCCATGGACAGAGGAACCTGGTGGGCTACAGTCCATGGGGTCACAAAGAGTCAGACACGACTGAGTGACTAACACATTCTTTTCATTTCTTAGCTAGATGGGTTCACATTTTTATTTTACCTTTAAAGAACAGATAATTTAGGTGTTATTTAAACTATTCCAAGCTACAGGAAAAGATTTTTTTACCTCCCTAATTCATTTTACAAAATCACAATAAAAACTTTTTTTAAAAAAAACTTTAGGTAAAATAAGAATAGAGGGACCATTTAAATATTAACACTCATGATAAATTTGAAAAAAATTAAAATTCAAATCCACCATATATATTGGTCTCCTATTAACAAACACAAACAACCCAACAGAAAAGCATACAGAGTACATGAAAAGTCACCAACACCCAAATTGAAATGGGAAACAAACACTTAAAAAGAGGTTCAAAATCACTAGTAGTGAGTGAAATGAGAACTACAATTGCCACAAAATACCACCTTATAATCATCAAATTCCCCTCAAACTGGGAAAAGTCGAGAATAGCTGCAACCTCCAGGCAGGACAAGAACATAGGTGCTCCTGCACCAGGGTGAACGTGTGGTCACAGACCCTCTGGACAGCAGCCGCCCTGGAAGGTGCCAGCACACCCTCCCTGCAGCAGCCTGCTCCTGGGACCCAGCCCACGGGGGCAAAAGCTCTGCCGAGCAAAGACAGATGTTTAAGCAGCTGATTACAGGGTAGTGGACACCACACCATGGACACTATGAACCCCACACAGAAGCAAATTCTAATTAGACCAGCTGATCAGGGTGGGGGGGTGTTCCAAGAGGCACTGATGAGAAAATTTTGTATGAAACTATACAGCCAACGAAGGTCCGTCTAGTCACGGCTATGGTTTTTCCAGTGGTCATGCATGGATGTGAGAGCTGGACTGTGAAGAAGGCTGAGCACTGAAGAATTGATGCTTTTGAGCTGTGGTGTTGGAGAAGACTCTTGAGAGTCCCTTGGACTGCAAGGAGATCCAACCAGTCCATTCTGAAGGAGATCAGCCCTGGGTGTTCATTGGAAGGACTGATGCTGAAGCTGAAATTCCAATACTTTGGCCACCTCATGGGAAGAGTTGACTCATTGGAAAAGACCCTGATGCTGGGAGGGATTGGGGGCGGGAGGAGAAGGGGATGACAGAGGATGAGATGGCTGGATGGCATCACTGACTCAATGGATGTGAGTCTGAGTGAACTCCGGGACTTGGTGATGGACAGGGAGGCCTGGCGTGCTGCGATTCATGGGGTCACAAAGAGTCGGACACGACTGAGCGACTGAACTGGAACTGGATATCTGTAATATGAAAAGACCCCAAAAGTCTACAGCATGTATGTGTCCATGTGTGTATGTGTATGTGTGGGGCGGGGCGGGGGGTGGTTTCAGTTCAGTTCAGTCGCTCAGTCGTGTCCGACTCTTTGTGACCCCATGAACCGCAGTACGCCAGGCCTCCCTGTCCATCACCAACTCCCAGAGTCCACCCAAATCCATGTCCATTGAGTCAGTGATGCCATCCAACCATCTCATCCTCTGTCGTCCCCTTCTCCTCCCGCCTTCAGTCTTTCCCAGCATCAGGGTCTTTTCCAATGAGTCGGTTCTTCGCATCGGGTGGCCAGACTATTGGAGCTTCAGCTTCAGCATCAGTCCTTCCAATGAGTATTCAGTATTGATTTCCTTTAGGATGGAGTGGTTGGATCTCCTTGCAATCCAAGGGACTCTCAAGAGTCTTCTCCAACACCACAGTTCAAAAGAATCAATTCCTCGGCACTCAGCTTTCTTTATAGTCCAACTCTCACATCCATACATAACCACTGGAAAAACCAAAGCCTTGACTAGACGGACCTTTGTTGGCAAAGTAATGTCTCTGCTTTTGAATATGCTGTCTAGGTTGGTCATAACTTTCCTTCTAAGGAGTAAGCATCTTTTAATTTCATGGCTGCAGTCACCATCTGCAGTGATTTTGGTGGGTGGGGGCGGTGGCGGGAGGGTGGTATGAGTGTTATCTGAGATGAGCATCTAAAAATGGGAAGGATAAACCCCAAACTATTGACATGGACTTACTGAGGACAGAGAATGTGAAGTATAAATAGATAAACAAATACACAAACGACTTAGACTTCAGTCTTCCAAATGTCACAATGTAACGGGAAGCAGGTCCTTCAACTCAAGTCCACCTGCGACAGCTGGAGAGCAAGGAGGTGCAGCCTGGACCTGGCTTGGTGCCTGTAATGCAAAGCGGTCATTGCCAAGTACACCCCCTCCCCATGCTGCCGAAGGTGGAGGCCCAGGGCCGAGACTTCCTTTGCCACAGAATGCACAACCTCAGGGCATTCAGGGGAAAGGCCCAGGCACTTCAGGCGCTAGGATTCTGGTACCAGGCTAAGAGGACAGGAACTAAAGAGATGAAAGAACCAGGTTTCCCTTTCACTCTTTGAGAAGCAGGAGATGAAGCCAAGGCCTCAGAGGCAGCAGACCCAAGGAATATGGAAGATACACAGAGCTTGCAAGAGAGATAAAAGAAACTTTCGGTCCGTAGAGCAGTGACACACGCAGTCCGCAGCCTCGGGATGTGCCAGAGGTCTCCAGTCCACACAGGACAGCAGAGCCAAGAATAGCCGCGAGCCAGCAGTGTGCTGAACCGAAGGAGCAAGAGGCCAAGAAGAACTCCAGGAGCCGTGCGCGCAGCCCACCTCAGGGCCTGGCCCCAGGAAGACATCTCTGCCCCGGGCGCTGTCCCTCCTGCTGTCTGGCAGACACACGGACCTGGGGCTGGCTGACTGACGCGGGGGTGGGGGACGTGGGGGAGGAAGGGAAGGAGGAGAGCCAGCGTGGCAAGGAGGGAGTGGGTGCGCTCCGCACAGCACACTCCCACAGACTCACCCACAGCACAGAGGTCTGCAAAGCGGTCCTCTCCCTCCTCCGCGTGGATCAGGTCGTTTCGGCTCTTCTTGGTGGCTGCTCTCTTCAACACTGCTTTAAACAAAGGGTGGGCAGACGGCATGAGTGCAGCCCGGCTGGCCGATCTGCTGCAGGGCTGGGCTGTCTCTCAGTTGCCCACTCCCTAATCTCCAGGAACCAGCAGCCTCTCCAGGTCCCCTGTCCTGAAGACAAGGCTGGCAGCAGGAAGGACGATGCCTGGCCCCCATGGCCCCTCTCGGTCCTCAGAGCAAAAGGGACAAGGGATTTTGAAGTCCTGCTTGTCCTTTTCTCCATGATGATGTCCGTAGGGAAGGCCTGGCTACCATGGAGACCAGGAAACTTCCAAGTAGGGAAAGGCCAGGGCTGTAGCCGGCTGCCCCAGCAGCCCGCACTCCAAGGCCAGGTGAGATAAGAGAGATGAGCTCAAGGCTGCGGAGGAACCAGTGAGACCTGCTCAGGCCCCAGATGTGGGCCCCGCGAGACCATGGCAGGCATGGCACCCTGTCTGGTCCTGTCCTGAGCAGCGGGCATGAAGATGGCAGCCTTCCTTCCTGCCACTGGGGCTGTGCTCGGCCCTGTCCCTGCTCTGGGGCCCCACGTTACACTAGGGGTCTTCCAGGGCAAGCTGGGGTCAGCACCATCCTGAGCCCTGGGGTCAGACACAGCTTGGTTTAAAACCGCAGCCTTCTAGAAGCAGTGCGGTCCCACAGAACTTTCTAGGATGATTTGAAACGAGCTGAGGAAGATTGAAGGACTGGATTTTCACTTCTGTTTCACTGTAACAGGGGCACCTGCGAGCTCACCCAGTCACAAGTCTGCCACCATGCTGGACAACATGGCTCTCAGGCTGTGCTGTGAGCACAGGCTCCTGAGACCCCGGGCTGAGCCCACCGCAGGCTCCACCCCCTCTGGTCAAGCCCCTCAGGAGCATCCAGCTGACCGCACGTGCTGCTGACCCACCAGAGCCCGCCTCCGACACGCAGGCACCCGGCAGAGCAGAGGCATCATGCAGCACATGCAGGCGCACACGCGTGCCGCGGCCCCGCGGCCCCGCGGCCCCAAAGCCGAGGCCAGGCAAGGAGCGCCGGCAGCAGCCACCTACCATCCAGAGGGGACTTCTCCTCTGCGTTCTTGTCCTCCTCGGCCAGCATGACCTCCTCTGCGAGCAAGACACAGCCTCAGGCCAGAGCCCTTCCGTGCCCACCCCAGCTAGGGCTCATCCCCCAGAAACACAGCAGAATGGAGGCGAGGCCCTGCCTGCTTGGCCTTCCCACTTTCAGAAGCCACTGTGGCCACGGCTGAGCTCATTCCACTTAGTCAGAGCCCTTGGTGTGTCCCACAGACAGAGTGCCGTGAAGAGGGCCTGGCTTGCTCCCCCCTCACGTGGCCCTCCTGCAAGCAGCCCCCACCCCAGCAGAGCTCGCTCCTGCAGGGCCCTGGAGTGGGGGCAGGGAACCAACAGAGCCCAGGCCAGGAGCGCCACACAGCCCTGTCCTCACCGGCCTTGAAGATCCACTCCAGGTACCCATTGAGCTCCCGCTCGATCTGCTGCTGCCGGCGGAGCTTCAGAAAGGCCCGGCGGTTCTCCACCCGCTCACGCTCCTTGGCAAACTCTCTGTGATGGGCAAAGCCAGGGCAGGAGGCAGATCAGGTGGGTATAATCTCACCTACAGGCCCCACCTGTATAGCCAGAGGCACCAGGAACCAGGAAGAGGCCAGGACAGGGGCAGCGGGCCACAGGCCACCCCTCCCAGCGGCTCCCACCACCCTGGCCTCTGCCCACCTGAGCACTTACAAGGCCCAGGCAAACACTTCCTGCCCAGGCCCCTGCAGTACATAGGAACAGCTCCCCAGTGCCTCGAGAGAGGCTCCGCCACCCCGGCCTAGAGCAGGTTTGGGCGCACACCCTCTGAGTGCGGGGCCCTGTCCTCTGGACAGAGATGTGCAGGGAGCTCATGGACAAGAACCTTCCAGAGGACTGTCACCTTTCTTTTTCGGCTGGTTCAGACCCTCAGCCATGCTAGAAGGAGGGGCAGGGAGGAACCAGATCAGCTCAGGGCAGCCAGAGACAGGGAGACCGTCTAGCGTCATGAGGTCCCTCTGCCGCCCGGAGCCCTCAGCACCTGCCCCACCTCAGCTGAGCTTCTAGGCTCAAAGGGCCAGAAGGAAGCCCTGCACACACACACCACACACACCACACGCGCACACACCTTAGCTCAGGCGCCCAAAGTGCAGGCAGGCGTGCTCCCGGGGCAAAAGAGCATACCTGTTCTCCCTCAGGAGCAGTAGCTTCTGGGCTCGACAGAGGGGCAGGCCCAGCAGGCTGGACTCCTCTCACAGCCCTGGCAATGGAGAGAGCTCGGCTCCGACCAGGATGGACCCCGAGCCTGAGACCACCGTCTATCAGGGTCTGAGCCACCTCAGCCCTGGCCATGAGAGGGGATGGCTCCTTCCTGGACATCTCACCCCGCCCAAGTCCGGACTAAAGAGATGCAGGGCCCCTCACAGTCTCCCCACTGGGCCAGCCCCCTTGGCCACACCTGAGTGCAGAGGCCTGAGGGCAGGACGGGGCGAGACCACACGGCCCGGCTGGCCTGAGAGTCATCAGCAGTGGCTGACCCAGCCACCAGGCACCCACTGCTTGGGGGCGGCTGTGAGCCTCCCCTCCACAGGCTTCTGCCCCTCTGGGAGGAAGGGCTGTGAGTGGAGTGGCTCACAGTGGCTCCAGCCCTGAGCTCCCTGCATCGCAGGCCTCACACTCTCTGCTCCTCCACTCCAGTAGTTCTCTGCCTGCAGGACCCTCCTTGCCAAGCTGGTCCCCCTGCATCTCAATGGAGCTGCCCCTTCCCCAGATCCTCCTCTGAGCCCAGGCCTCCCATGGCTTCCCCATCGCAGCTTAGACTGCAGCCTCCACCTGACGGGGAGCTCCCACCATCCCCGGTACTGCTCCAGGTGGAGAGGCTCAGAAAGGCACGCTAGTGACAATCAGACCCTCACAGGAAGGAGCGAAGTGGGAGCACACATCAGAGCCGAGCAGAGCGCCAGCCCAGACGCTGCCCTCTCGGTGGCGGCACCTTCTCAGACAAGAGGACAGCTGCCCTCTGGGTCCCCCTGGCTCTCCCCAGCCTACCTCAGGACAGGGCAATGGCAACATTCCCCCCCAGCTTTACAGGGATCTGATGCCCAGGTGGGGCAGGGTGGCAGGCCAAGCCAGACACCCTCTAACTCTGTCCACACAGCCTCCTCGGCTCCGGAGAAGGATGGAAGCCCCAGACACCAGCCCTGGTGGTTTCCTGAAGCCAACGGCACTGCTCTGGCCTCAGGCCAGGAGGGCGCGGTGGGCCATAGGTTGCTGTACCTCTCTCCCCAGGAGGGTCAGAGCCCCTTTCTCCAGGAGGGACCCTTGCCCTGAGCCCTCGCTTGTCCTCTCCTTGAGGTCAGCAGGGACAGGTGCCCAGAGAAGAGGGTAAGCCAGGGGTCGGGGCTGGGGCACAGACCCAGGGCTGCTCCATTCCTTCTCCAGTGTCGCAGCCGAGGGGTCTCTGACACCCGGGGCTGCTCCTGCAGAAACCCCACCACGAATCCAGGTGAGAGGCAGCAGCAGCCCCTCCCAACTCAGAGGCCGGGGTGAAGGCCAAGAGCTAGAGGCAAGGAGGCCAGGGGAGAGGTCAGACGGCAGCCCCAGGGCGGGCTGGCTAGAGCTCAGGGCTAGGAACAGCCAACCCAGGCCAGGCCGGGCCCCACCTCCCCCATACCACACAGGCCGCGTCCAGGCCCATCACCCAGCCCTGGCCTGCAAACACAGAGGCGCACGCAGCAGCAAGGCCCCTTACCCTGAGAGCACTCCCAGCACCAGGTTGAGCATGAAGAACGAGCCGATGATAATCAGGGGCAGGAAGTAGAGCCAGTTCCAGGTGTTGCCAGCCGCGTCGTTGGTCTGGAAGCAAGAGCAGACGAGCAGGATGGTGGGCAGGACAGCACCCCGGCTTCTCACACACCAGCAGAGTCAGGCACGGGTGGGGCCAGACAGGAAATCCAGACTACACCTGCCTGTCCTTGCCCCCTCTAGGACTGGGGCCCCCAAAGGACCAAAGAGCTTCGCACTCCTGACCTTCCCAGCAGCACCAAGAAGCCAAGGGCTTCACCCACCGGGTGCCCCACCTGGACACCTCCCCTCCGCTTCCCAGGCTGCTGGACACACCAGGCAGCTTCAGAGACAATCATCCTTTGTGAAGCCCAGGGACCCCAAGGTCCAGGTCCGATCTGTCTCCTGCCACTCCCACAGCACAGCGCACGCAGCCTGGGCCACACCCCATCAACAAGCCCGCAACTCGCTGCTGTTGCCCCCAGGGAGGAGCCGAGCCTGACAGAACCCCGCTCTCAGGCCGGGTCTAAATAAACCGATGCAGAGGGGCTCCCCCCAAGCCTTCTGGCTTTTAGAGCACAGCCCACCAAGGGATAAGGCCCTGTCCATCCAATTCTTTTCCACTGTTGTCGTTTTCAGGGGCCCCTGTAGGCCCCTGACTGGGGAAGACCTCTTTCTCCACACGAATCTGCTGCTGGAAGTGAACCAAGAAGGGTGGGCATTGTGGGCAGGCAAGCACCAGGCCCCTCTGCTCCTCCGCTCAGAGGCAGCTCACGAGCCAAGGGCCAGGCCTGAGCAGCACAGAGGCAGTGGACATGCTGGCCCTGCTCCGAGGCCGGGCTGACGCCCCGGTGCTGCTGCTGAGACTGCTGTCCTCCAGTGTCCGCCAGCCCGGACAGAACTGCAGGCTCTGCCCCTGCAAGTCCTGAGCCCTCCTGCCTGCCTGCCGCCTGTGGCTTCTGACTCCTGGCTGGCCGCCGAGAACCCCGGGCCTTGACCAGAGGAGACACTCAGACATCTGACTTTGCTTGCTGCCCCTATTCGCTGACCAACCTCTGCCAGCTCCAAACAGAACTCCAATCTACAGGCTACAGTGACCGCCAAAGCCGCCAGCTTCCCCGAAGGGCACCCTCAGAGCCAGCTTCCTTCTGGGAAAAGGAGATGTGTGCTGCCACCTCAGCTCCTCCCACCCACTCGGTCAGGGGTTTGGCTCCACGATGTCCCTCTAATGCACCATTTCCGCCGGTAGCCAAAGTACCCTATTCTCATCTCAAGAAGCAAACAAGGACTTGCACTTCTGGGAAGATGAAGCAGACATTCTCTTCCCTGTTTCTCCCACTGAGTACAGTTAATAACCTGAACATTATATCTAGAGCAAATATACATTTCACAGAAGACTCTAAAAAGTGGAGAAAAGAAAGCAGATCAGCTGGGACCTCTGGACACACGATGAGTTCCCAGTGTTTCTGTTTTTTTTCCCCTCGTATATCCCAGACCCTACAAGCTGGAAATGCCAAGAGACACAGACAAAAAATACAGCAACAAAAGCCAGTGTGTGCTCGCTCGCTCGTTCTCTCTCTCTAACCAAAGGGCCAGGGCGGGGGCCACCTAGTAAGACAGACAATGACTGCACTATTCCAGCCAAACAGGGCAGAAAAAACATGATGGCACCTCCACCCCGCTCAGCAAAGACCAAGGAGGAGCTAGACAACACCCTCCCCAGACTGCAACGCAGTAACCAACCTCCCAACACCCCCAAACCATGGACATGTCAGAGAAAGACAAGCAGGGAGGTGGGCATCCCTCCCACAGCCCCCACCCTACCTCTGTGGTATCAGTGGGGGGCCACACAAAGAGCCTGGACCTCCACCCCCAGGCGGCAGTAATGAGACATATTACCCGCTCCCTACTGAGGTGCTGCTGCCAGAGGGGCCCTAGGGGAAAGTCAGACTTTCACCGTCACCCAGGAATGAGGCCACACATGCCCCACCCACGTAATGTGCACGGACCATGTGGAGAGCAGAAACGAGGCGCACCTAACCCTCCCCACCAGGGAAGCACCTAGAGGCACAGCGGGAGGCAGAAGCACCACTCCACCGGCAGAGTGAGACACCCCACAGCGTGCCAGCGCAGGCCATCTGGGGAAACCAGCCTTCTACGCCCACCTTGCAGTAGCAAGGCAGCAACCCCACTTCTCTTGGCAGAAGTCAGAGGAAGCCAGATAAAACAGAGCGTTTAAATAAGATCCAGGGTCTTAGAATATAATGCCGAAAATGTTGAGGTTTCAACTGACACTCATTTGCCAAAACAAGAACCCGGAAGATAACAAATTGAATTAAAAAAAAAAAAAAAAAGAATAGATGGTGTGAAATAAATAAAGAATAAAAAGCAAACAAAAGAATTAGATGCTGTGATGGTTAATTTTATGTGTCAACTTGACTGGGCCATGGGGTGCCCAGATGTCTAGCCAAACATTCTGGATGGTTCTCCAAGTGTGTTTCTGGATGAAATTAACATTTTAATTAATAAAGCAGATAGTTCTCCATAATGTGGTGGGCCTCGTCCAATCAATTCAAGGACATAATAGAACAAAAAACTGACCCTCTCTGAAGTAAGAGAAGATTCTCCAGAAGAGAACACAGACTTTATCTGCACCATCGGCCCTGCTGGCCTCTACTGCTTTCAGAGTGGACTTGCAGCACAGGCTCCCCTGGGTGGCGAGCCTGCCAAGCTACACTTACTGCACATTTGGACCTGAGAGCCTTCATAATCACACAGGCCAGTCCCTAACAGTAGCGATCTTTCTTTCTCTCTGTCTCACACACACACACACACACACACACACGTCTAGTTTGCTGTATCTCTCTGGAGAACCCCCAGAGATCACCAACACTAAGATGACAGATGTATCTGACAAAGGTTTTAAAGCAGCCATTGTAAAAATATGTCAAAGGGTAATTGTATACACATTTGAAACACATGAAAAAAGGAGAAAGTCTCAACAAAGAAATAGTACCATCAAATAAATAAAAGATACAATGAAGAATCAAATGGAAAATTTAGAACTGAAAAATACAATAATCAAAATGAAAATCTCAATGGAAAGGCACCATAAAGACAACAAAGGAAAGAACCAATAGATGGTAAAAGAGAAGAAGAGAAATTACTCAATATAAAAAGAGAAATAGACTGAAAAATCAAACAAGAGATCAGAGCAGAGCCTCAGGAACCTGTGTGACAATGGCGAAACATGTGACATTCATACATCACAGTAGCAGAGCACAGGAGAAAGAAGAGAAAGCAGAACAGTACTCAAAGAAATAATGTTTGAAAAAATCCCCACATTTGGCAAGAGACATAAACCTATAGATTCAAGAAGCTGAGTGAATACCAAACAGAATAAAACCAAAGAAATCCACAAGATATTTCATTGTCAAACCAAGAAAAACTAAGCACGGATTTAAAATCTTCAAAGTGGCAAGAGAAAAACGGCACCTTACTTACGGAGTGAAACAGATTTCTCATCATTAACTATTGAGGCCAGAATGAAGTGCACACTCCTTTCCAGGTGCTCAGAGAAAGAAACCGTCAACAAACACCTACACCCATCAGATATATCCTTCAGGAATGAAGGGAACATCAAGACATTCTCTTAGTAACTGGGAGAATTTTACCCCAGCCTATCTACCCTAAGAGAATGACTAATGAAAATCTCTAAGCAGAAAGGAATGATTTGAAAAGGAATTCTTGACCATTAAGAAGGAAGAAAAAACAATGAAAAGAGTAAAACTAATGGTGGTGGTGGTGGTGGTTTAGTCACTAAGTCATGCCCAACTCTTGCGATTCCATGGACAAAGGAGCCTGGCAGGCAGGCTACAGTCCATGAGATTCTCCAGGCAAGAATACTGGGATGGATTGCCACTTCCTTCTCCAGGGGATCTTCCCAACCCAGGAATGGAACCTGGGTCTCCTGCATTGTAGGCGGATTCTTTACCAACTGAGCTACAAGGGAAGCCCAAAAATAAGGTTAGATGGATTTTATTCGTCCTTTTGAGTTTCCTAAATTATGTATTGACAGTGGAAGCAAAAATTGTAACACACTATGATGTGGTTATAAATATATGCAGAGGAAATGTTTGAGATAATTGTATTATAAATAGGGAGGATAAAGAAATATAAAGAAGATAAGGGGTATATATGTCACTTGAACTGATACTATTATGACACCAGTAGATTAGAATAAGATATCAGTTCAGTTCAGTTCAGTTGCTCAGTCATGTCCGACTCTTTGCAACCCCATGATCTGCAGCACGCCAGGCCTCCCTATCCATCACCAACTCCCAGAGTTCACCCAAACTCATGTCCATCGAGTCGGTGATGCCATCCAGCCATCTCATCCTCTGTCGTCCCCTTCTCCTCCTGCCCCCAATCCCTCCCAGCATCAGAGTCTTTTCCAATGAGTCAACACTTCACATGAGGTGGCCAAAGTACTGGAGTTTCAGCTATAGCATCAGTCCTTCCAAAGAACACCCAAGACTGATCTCCTTTAGGATGGACTGGTTGGATCTCCTTGAAGTCCAAGGGACTCTCAAGAGTCTTCTCCAACACCAAAGCTCAAAAGCATCAATTCTTTGGCACTCAGCTTTCTTCACAGTCCAACTCTCACATCCATACCTGACCACTGGAAAAACCATAGCCTTGACTAGATGGACCTTTGTTGGCAAAGCAATGTCTCTGCTTTTGAATATGCTATCTAGGTTGGTCATAACTTTCCTTCCAAGGAGTAAGCGTCTTTTAATTTCATGGCTGCAGTCACCATCTGCAGTGATTTTGGAGCCCAAAAAATAAAGTCTGACACTGTTTCCACTGTTTCCCCATCTATTTCCCATGAAATGATGAGACCAGATGCCATGATCTTAGTTTTCTGAATGTTGAGTTTTAAGCCAACTTTTTCACTCTCCACTTTCACTTTCATCAAGAGGCTTTTTAGTTCCTCTTCACTTTCTGCCATAAGGGTGGTGTCATCTGCATATCGGAGGTTATTGATATTTCTCCTGGCAATCCTGATTCCAGCTTGTGCTTCTTCCAGCCCAGCATTTCTCATGATGTACTCTGCATATAAGTTAAATAAGCAGGGTGACAATATACAGCCTTGATGTACTCCTTTTCCTATTTGGAACCAGTCTGTTGTTCCATGTCCAGTTCTAATTGTTGCTTCCTGACCTGCATCCAGGTTTCTCAAGAGGCAGGTCATGTGGTCTGGTATTCCCATCTCTTTCAGAATTTTCCAGTTTATTGTGATCCACACAGTCAAAGGCTTTGGCATAGTCAATAAAGCAGAAATAGATGTTTTTCTGGAACTCTCTTCCTTTTTTCATGATCCAGCAGATGTTGGCAATTTGATCTCTGGTTCCTCTACCTTTTCTAAAACCAGCTTGAACATCAGGAAGTTCATGGTTCATGTATTGCTGAAGCCTGGCTTGGAGAATTTTGAGTATTACTTTACTAGCGTGTGAGATGAGTGCAGTTGTGTGGTAGTTTGAGCATTCTTTGGCATTGCCTTTCTTTGGGATTGGAATGAAAACTGACCTTTTACAGTCCTGTGGCCACTACTGAGTTTTCCAAATTTGCTGGCATATTGAGTGCAGCACTTTCACAGCATCATCTTTCAGGATTTGAAATAGCTCAACTGGAGTTCCATCACCTCCACTAGCTTTGTCCGTAGTGATGCTTTCTAAGGCCCACTTGACTTCACATTCCAGGATGACTGGCTCTAGGTGAGTGATCACACCACTGTGATTATCTTGGTCGTCAAGACCTTTTTTGTACAGTTCTTCTGTTTATTCTTGCTGCCTCTTCTTAATATCTTCTGCTTCTGTTAGGTCCATACCATTTCTGTCCTTTATCGAGCCCATCTTTGCATGAAATGTTCCCTTGGTATCTCTGATTTTCTTGAAGAGATCTCAAGTCTTTCCCATAGTTGTTTTCCTCTATTTCTTTGCACTGATCACTGAGGAAGGCTTTCTTTTCTCTCCTTGCTATTCTTTGGAATTCTGCATTCAGATGGGTGTATCTTTCCTTTTCTCCTTTGCTTTTCGCTTCTCTTCTTTTCACAGCTATTTGTAAGGCCTCCCCAGACAGCCATTTTGCTTTTTCGCATTTCTTTTCCATAGGGATGGTCTTGCTCCCTGTCTCCTGTACAACGTCACGAACCTCCGTCCATAGTTCATCAGGCACTCTGTTTATCGTAGAGTAAGATTAGAGCAACTACTAAAAGAGCAGAGATCCACTTAAGAACAGCTAGATAAATGAAAGTGGAATTTCTTTTCCAAGAAGGCAGGAAAAAGAAAACAAACAAAAAGCCAAAACAAACAGCAAACAAAAAATAAATAAATAAAATGGCAGATGTGAGCTTTAACATATCAATAATTACATTATATGTTAATGGTTTGGATATACGAATTAAAAGACAAAGATTAGCCACTGAATCTAAAAACATGACCCAACTATGTTTTGTCTACAAGAAATTCATTTCAAATATAAAATTTAGGCAGGTAGCTCAGCTGGTAAATAATCCACCTGCAATACAGGAGACCCCGGTTCGATTCCTGGGTCAGGAAGATCCTCTGGAGAAGAGATAGGCTATCCACTCCAGGGTTCTTGGGCTTCCCTGGTGGCTCAGATGGTAAAGAATTCACCTACAATGCGGGAGAGCCAACCTGGGTTCAATCCCTGGGCTGGGAAGATTCCCTGGAGAAGGGAACAGCTACCCACTCCTGGCCTGGAGAATCCCATGGACAGAGGAGCCTGGCAGGCTACAGTCCATGGGGTTGCAGAGTTGGACATGACTGAGCGACTTTCACATGATAGATAGGCAGGTTGAAAGTGAAACATGGAAAAAGAAACATCATATAAACATGTATCAAATGAAACCTGTAGTGGCTATATTAATATTAGATAAAGGAGACATTAGAACAAAAAAATTTCTCCAGAGACACAGGAACATGTACAGGTTTCCCTGCAGTCTGAAGGCAGTGCATTCCTATGAAGCTTTCCTAAGCCACAGTGGGGCACAGCGAAGAAACAGTCGACCACCACAGGACACGTGTGCTAACAGACGCAGAGAGTAAACGGAGACAAAGCGCAGATGAAGCTCTCCTAAGCCACAGTGGGGCACAGCGAAGAAACAATCAATCACCACAGGCCATGTGCTAACAGACACAGAGAATAAACGGAGACAAAGCGCAGATGCTCCCAGACACGACGGAGTCATGGCCTGTCTGATGCTGAGGTGCTCGTGTAGTGCCCAGGGGTGAGCTTGGCAGTGCCACTCTTGCTGCTTGGGGGCACACTGCCACCATAATAGCTTGCTGTGAAACAAATGCTGAGTACTATCGTCTCTTTTCACCTTGTTTCATAAAAGCATAAATCCTCCACGGGTTTCTTTTGGTTAGTGGGAACAAGTACTAATATAGGTCTTTCATAAAACTGAAGTGGCATTAAGAGAACTTTCGAAAATTGGGGGCATATTATAATGATAAAACGATCGATTCATCAGGAAGACACAGCGACTCTAAATGTGTAGATGCCAAGAAAGGAACCATAACACACGTGAAGCAAAAACCGACGGAACTGAAAGGAGAAACGGACAAACGCACGATTCCAGTGGGAACTTCAGCACCTCTCTCTCAGACATTGATAAGGCAACTAGACAGGAAGTCAGCAAGGACAGAAGAGAACTCACCACCAACCAACAGGATTTAACTGGCATTTATACACACAGCTCACAATAACATTTTACAAACATTCTTTTCAAGTGTACCCGACACATATGTGAAGACAGACCATATCCTGAGCCATAAAACAAGTCTCAATAAACTTAAAAGAATTGAAACTTTTTTCCAATTTAGTATATTCTCTAACCCTAATAAAATCAAACAAGAGACAAATAAGAGAAAGATGATAGGAAACTCTCCAAACACAAAGGAAACAAACAGTTCTAAATAATGTATCGAAGAGGAATTCTCAAGGAAATTATAAAATATTGAACTGAATGAAAATGAAAATATAAGACATCAAATTTGAATGACATGGCTAAAGCAATTGTAAGAAGGAATTTATATTACTAAACACTTTACAAAAGAAGGAAAAGTCTCAAATCAATAATCTAAGCTTCCACCTGAAGCATTTAGAAAAGGAGGTACAAAACAAACCCAAATCAAGTAGAAGAAAGTAAACAACAAAGCTAAAAACAGAAAGCAACAAAGTTGAAAATACAAACAATAGAGAAAATCAATTTTTGAAAAAGTTTGCTCTTTGAAAACACAGTCAAATTGACATACCTCTGGCAATACTGACCAAGAAAAAGAGAAGATATAAATTATCAATATCAATAATGAAACAGGGTACCACACTACAGACCCAAGAAACATTAAAAGGATAATTAAGGAATACTACAGACAACTCTAAATGCATTAGGCCACATGGATGAAATAGATTAATTTTTCCAAAAACACAAATTACTACAACTCACCCAATATAAAATATAGTCCAATAACTATTAAGGAAAGTTATATTGTGATTTTAAAACTTCCCCTACAAAAGGACAGACATATTGATCAATGAAATAGAATTGATGATCTAGAAATAAACCCTTATATTTATGATGTAAATTTTTTTAAAAATAAATATGCCAAGGCAATTCAGTGGGGAAAGTATACTCTTTCCAACAAATGGTGCTGGGACAAGTAGCTATCCACAGACAAAAAAATTAAATTGGACCCTACCACACACCAAAAATGAAGTCAAAATGGATCATAGACCTAAATATATGAGCCAAAACTATAAAACACAGGAGTAAATTTGCATGACTTTGGATTAGGTAAAGGATGCTTAGATATGACACCAAACGTGCAGAGGAAAACAGGGAAATTGGACTTCATCAAAATAAAAATCTTTTTTACTTCAAATAACACCATCAGAATAGTGAAAAGATACTTCATGAAGTGTGAGAAAATATTTGCAAATCATCTGAAATATCTGGTAAGGGTCCAGTGTTCATAATGTATAAAGAAATCTTACAGGTCAATAGTAAAATGACAACCTAATCTTTAAGTGGGCAAAGGATCTGAATACATATTTCTCTAAAGAAGATATAAAATGGTATATAATCATGTAAAAGATGCTCAACATCATAAGTCATTAGGAAAATACAAATCAAAGCTAAAATGAAACCACTTCACTTCATGGTTGGCCGGTTAAATTTAAAAATAAATTTTATAGTATGATTAAAATTAAAAAGATAGACAAGTGTTGGTGATGTGTATGCGTGTGCTCAGTCACTCAGTCATGTCTGACTCTTTGCAGCTCCATGAGCTACAGCCCACCAGGCTCCTCTGCCCATGGCATTTTCCAGGCAAGAGCACTGGAGTGGGGTGTCATTCCCACTCCAAGGGATCTTCCCAGCCCAGGGACGGAGCCCTCACCTCCTGCATCGACAGGCAGACCCTTCGCTACTAGTGCCCCCCGGGCAGCCCAAGGGCTGCTGAGGGTGTGGACAGCCTGGGACACTGTGCACTCCTGGTGGGGGTGACAGCCTGGGACACTGTGCACTCCTGGTGGGGGTGACAGCCTGGGACACTGTGCACTCCTGGTGGGGGTGACAGCCTGGGACACTGTGCACTCCTGGTGGGTGTAAAACGTCGCAGCCGCTTTGGAAGCCAGTCTGGCAGTTCTTCAAAAGGTTAAATACGAGTTACCACGTGACCCGGAAGTCCCACTCCTAGGTGCATGTAAGAGAAATGAAAACATTCCACACAAAACTTTGTACACAAATGTCCATAGCAACATTATTGACAACGTAAAGCAGTGGAAACAACCCAAAACGTGCAACGATGAAACACAAACACAAGTGGGTACAGCCACACAAAGGAATCGTCTTTGATAATAAAAACAATGAACTGCTGATACTTGCTATAACATGGAGGGACCTTAAAAACACAAAATTCCACATCTCGTAGGAGTCCATTTGTATGAAATGTCTGGAATAGACTAATATAAAGAGACAGAATATATTAGTGTTTGCCAGACGCTAGGGGAATGGAGGAATGGGAAGTGACTACTAATAAATACAGGGTTTCTTTTTTAGTTGATGAAAATCTTCAAAAATTAGTGATGATGCTAGTTGCACAATCTTGTGAATATACAAAATGCACTGAACCATTCACCACTTTGATGAATTTTATAGTAGTTGAATAAAAATAAAATCATTATTTGAAAAAATAAAAATAAATCTCTAGGCCCAGAAGCTCCAATACTTTGGCCACCTGATGTGAACAGCTGATTCATTGGAAAAGACCCTGATGCTGGAAAAGACAGAAGGCAGAAGGAGAAGAGGGAGACAAAGGGTGAGATGGCTGGATGGCATCACCGATGCAATGGGCATTAACTTGGGCAAACTCCGGAAGATGGTGAGGGCCAGAGAAACCTGGCATGCAGCAGGCCACGGGGCTGGGAAGAGTCGGACTCAACCAGGTGACTGAACAACGGTGACAACAGGCCCAGATTACGGAATTCTGCCAAGCGTGGTTTTCTTTCTGCAATCTTTTTTATATATTATTTTTAATTGTAGGATAATTACAATATCGTGATGGTTTTTGCCATACATCAACAAGAAACGGCCATAGGTATACACATGTCCCCTCCCTCTTATAACCCCTACCACCACCCTTCCCTCCCAACCTTCGAGGTTGTCACAAAGCATCATCTCCGGGTTCCCCGCATCACACAGCAAACTCCTGCCAGCTATCTATTTTACATACGGTTTTTAAAAATTAACACCACTTATATGCAATCTCTTCTAGGAAAATAGAACAGGAAGAATTACTTCCCAGTTCACTTTATAAAACTTGTATTATCCTTATTTAAAAAAAAAAAAAAAGAACAGACAAAAGTAGAAGAAAGAAAGAAAAGTAAGTATGATCAAAAGTCATCATCAGTATAGATACAGGAAATGATGTGACAGTCAAGGGCTTATACAAACAGCTCCACAATAAAAAAACAAACAGCCCAGTCAAAAATGGGCAAAAGACCTCAACAGACATTTCTCCAAGGAAGACATTTAAATGGCCAGTAGGCTTATGAGAAGAAGCTCGTCATCACTAATCATCAGACAAATGCAAATCAAACTACAACGAGCTGCCACCTCATGCCAGCAGCGTGGCCGTCACTGAGAAGTCTAGAAATGACAAATGTTGGAGAGGGCATGGAAAAAAGGGAGCCTTCCTTCACTGTTGGTGAGAATGTCAGTTAGTACAGCCACTAGGGAAAACAATAAGGAGGTTCCTCAGAAAACTAAAAATAGAATCACCGTAAGATCCAGCAATCCCACTCCTGGGCATACATCCAGACGAAACTCTAATTCAAAAGGATACACACACCTGGATGCTCACAGAAGCACTATTTACAGCAGCCAAACATGGAAACAGCCTAGATGCCCAACAACAGATGAAGGGATAAAGAAGAAGCGGTGCATACATATACAGTGGAACGCCGCTCAGCCATAAGAAGAACGAATAATGCATTTGCAGCAACACAAATGGACCTAGAGTTTGTCATACTAAGTGGAGTAAGTCAGAAAGACGAAAACAAGTATCATACGATACCACGTACCTGTGGGATCTAAAATATGGAACACATGAACCTATCTACCAGATAGAGACCTCTGTAAGAAAACTGAAGATACCAAGGGAACATTTCATGCAAAGATGGGCACAATAAAGTGCAAAAATGGCAAGGACCTAACAGGAACAGAAGAGATGAAGAAGATGTGGCAAGAATACACAGAAGAACTGTCCAGAAAAGCTCTTAATGTCCCAGATAGCCACAATGGTGGGATCACTGACCTAGCACCAGACGTCCTGGAGTGTCAAGTCAAGAGGGCCTTAGGAAGCATTGCTACGAAGAAAGATAGTGGAGGTGGTTCAGCTGGACGAGTGGAGTAGTTCAGCTGGATGCAGCTGAGCTACTTCAAATCCTAAAAGATGTTGCTGTGAAAGTGCTGCACTCAATATGCCAGCAAATTTGGAAAACTCAGCAGAGGCCACAGGACTAGAAAAGGTCAGTTTTCATTCCAATCCCAAAGAAGGGCAATGCCAAGGGCAATGCCAAAGAATGCTCAAACCACCGCACAATCGCACTCTTCTCACATGCTAGATTATGCTCAAAATTCTCCAAGCCAGGCTTCAGCCAACAAAGGTGTAGTGCTTTTTTGCCAACAAAGGTCCGTCTAGTCAAAGCTATGGTTTTTCCAGTAGTCATGTATGGACGTGAGAGTTGGACCATAAAGAAAGCTGAGCACCAAAGAACTGATGCTTTTGAACTGTGGTGTTGAGAAGACTCTTGAGAGTCCCTTGGACTGCAAAGAGATCCAACCAGTCCATCCTAAAGGAAATCAGTCCTGAATATTCATTGGAAGGACTGATGCTGAAGCTGAAACTCCAATACTTTGATCACCTGATGTGAAGAACTGACTCATTTGAAAAGACCCTGATGCTGGGAAAGACTGAAGGCAGGAGGAGAAGGGAACGACACAGGATGAGATGATTGGATGGCATCACCGACTCGATGAACGTGGGTTTGGGTGGACTCTGGGAGTTGGTGATGGACAGGGAGGCCTGGCGTGCTGCGGTTCATGGGGTCACAAAGAGTCAGACACAATTGAGCAACTGAACTGAACTGACTGAGGTTTCAGCAGTTCGTGAACCAAGAACTTCCAGATGTACAAGCTGGTCATAGAAAAGGCAGAAGAACCAGAGATCAAATTGCCAACATCCGCTAGATCATAGAAAAATCAGGGGAATTCCAAAAAAAAGACTCTACTTCTGCTTCACTGACTATGCTAAAGCCTTTGACTGTGTGGATCACAACAAACTGCGGAGTATTCTTAAAGAGATGAGAATACCAGGCCACCTGACCTCCTCCTAAGAAACCTGCATGCAGGACAAAAAGCAACAGCTAGAACTGGACTTGGGACAACGGACTGGTTCCAAATCAGGAAAAGAGTAAGTCAAGGCTGTATATTGTCATCCTGCTTATTTAACTTATATGCAGAGTACATCATGAGAAATGCCGGACTGGATGACTCACAAGCCTGAATTAAAATTGCCAGGAGAAATATCAACAACCTCAGATATGCAGATGGCACCACCCTTATGGCAGAAAGTGAAGATGAACTAAAGAACCTCTTGATGAAAGTGAAAGAGGAGAGTGAAAAAGCGGGCTTAAAATTCAACACTCAGAAAAACGAAGATCATGGCATTCAGTTCCATCACGTCATGGCAAATAGATGGGGAAAGAGTGGAAATAGTGTCACATCATTTTCTTAGGCTTCAAAATCACTGCAGACAGTAACTGCAGTCACAAAATTAAAAGACGCTTGCTCTACAAACCTAGACAGTGTATTAAAAAGTCAGAGACATTACTTGCCAACAAACGTCCATATAGTCAAAGCTATGGTTTTTCCAGCAATCACGTATGGATGTGAAAGTTGAACCATAAAGAAGCTTGAGCACTGAAGAATTGATGGTTTTGAATTATGGTGCTAGAGAAGACTCTTGAGAGTCCTTGGACAGCAAGGATATCAAACCAGTCAATCCTAAAGGAAATCAACCCAGAATATTCATGAGAAGGACAGCTGCTGAAGCTCCAATACTTTGGTCATCTGATGCAAAGAACCAACTCATTAAAAAAAGACCCTGATGCCAGGAAAGACTGGGGGCAAGAGGAGAAAGGGGTGACAGAGGATAAGGTGGTTGGATGGCATCACTGACTAGATGGACATGAGCTTGAGCAAACTCAGGGAGATAGTGAAGGAAAGGGAAGCCTGGTGTGCGTCAGTTCATGGGATCACAAAGAGTGAGACACAACCCAGCAAATGAACAACGACAACAGAACAAACACAGACTCACAGACGTAGAGACGCAGAGACGCAGAGACGTAGAGACGTAGAGACGCAGAGACGCAGAGACGCAGAGACGCAGAGACGCAGAGACGCAGAGACGCAGAGACATAGAGACGCAGAGACGCAGAGACGTAGAGACGTAGAGACGCAGAGACGCAGAGACTGTCTGTGAGTCTGTGTTGTTCTGCTGCTGTTGTTCAACAGGAGGAGGGGGGAGAGGGGTGTGCTGGGAGGTGGGCGTTGGCAGGTGAAAACTATAGGGTTTAGAATGGATGAAAATGAGGTCCTAAGGTGTGGTACTGTGATATACCGTACTATATCACAGTAATACACTGTGATACACTGTAATGGAAAAGAACATAAAAAGAATGTATTTATGTACAATTGAGTCGCTTTGCTGTTTATCAGACACTGGCACAACACTGTAAATCGACTGTACATATGCATACAGGCCACCTTGATAAAATATCAGCAAATGGAACTAAGCAGTGCATAAAGTAATTGTGTGCCATGAGCACATGGGTTTTTTCCAGGAGTGCAATGTTGGTTCAGTATTCAAAAGTCAATCAGCGTAATCCACCATTAACAGGCTAAAGGAAGAAAATCACATAATCATACCAAGGCAGAAAAAGTATTTTACAAAACTCAACACCCATTCATGATAAAAACTCTCAGAAAAATTAGGAATCCAAGGACTGACTCAGCTTGATAAAGAGCATCTGCAGAAAAGCTGACAGCTAACATTACACCTCAGCAGTGAAAACGGAATGCTTTCCCCTGAGCCTTGGAGAATGGGAAGCACGTCTGCTCTCACTACTCTGTTAATTACTGTGACGGTGGGCGTTTTAGCCACTGAAATCAAGCAAGAGCCAGAAGATAAAAGGCACACAGGGGAACTTTCCTGGTGATCCAGTGCTTAAGACCCCGCCTTCCAACGTAGGGGTACAGGTTGGTACAGGTTTTACCTCTGCTTAGGGAACTAGACCCCACATGTCTCATGGCCAAAAAAACAAACTTGAAATGGAAGCAACATTGTAACAAATTCAATAAAAACTTTAAAAAATTAAAACATAAAAGGCATACAGGTCAGAAAAAAAGAAATCATTCCTATTTACAAATGACACAGCTATCTATATAGGAAATCCCAAGGAATCTCCAAAAAATCTCCTAGAATTAATAAGTGAGTTCAGAAAGGTCAGGAATATAAGATCAACTTACAAAAATCAGTTGTATTTCTTTATATGTTTGTGTGCTCAGTCACTCAGTCATGTCTGACTCTTCGCGACCCTAGGGACTGTAGCCCACCAGTCTCGTCTGTCCATGGAAATTTCCAGGCAAGAATACTGAGTGGGTTGCCATTTCCTGCTCGAGGGGATCTTCCCAACCCAGAGATCACACCCTCCGCTCTTGTGTCTCCTGCTTTGGCAGGAGGATTCTTTACCCCTGTGCCCCCTAGGAAACCCGCATTTCAGTATACTAGCGATGAAACTATATATGGACACCAAGATTTAAAATACAATACCATTTACAATCTAACAAACACGTACAGGACTTGTATGCTGAAAACTATAAAATTCTGACTGAAGAAATCAAAAACAGTCTAAATAAAGGGAGAGATACTCCATGTCATGGATTGAAAGAGCCAGTACAGTAAAGATGCAATTCTCCCAAACTGAATAAAACGGGAGGGATCTATCTGGTTTAAAAGATTTATAGTATGGCTACAACACTGAGGCCTGCATGACACCAGCAGAGGGGCAGACACAGAGCTCACTGGGACAGAGATGGACCCACGCACGCATGCCCAGCGGGCTGTCTGCAAAGGTGCAAAAGCAGTTCAGTGGAGGAAATAGAGCATTTCAACAAGTGTTGCTGGGGCAACTGGATGTCCACAACCCAGAGAAAGGGAGGAAGAAGGGAGGGAGGGAGAGAGAAAAGGGAAGGAGGGAGGGAGGGGGCGGGGGGAGCACACCTCAACCTAGACCTCACACTTCATACAAAAATTAACACAAGACGGATCACAGGCTTACATGTAAAAGAATAAAAATGTTAGAAAAAATATAGGAGAAAATATTTGATTTAGGACTAGGCAAAGAGTTATTAGATTTTATGCCAAAAGCGCAGTCCACAAAAGAAAAAACCACTAAACAGGACTTTATCCAAATTAAATAGGTATGTTCTTTCACAGGTCAAGTGAGGAGTATGCAAAGACAAGCTACTGACTCAGAGAACATATTTGCAAACCATACATCTGACAAACAATTCATATCTGGAATATATATATAAACTGTACAGCAAAAGAACAATCCAGAACATGAGCTAAAGATAGGAAGAGCTATTTCACTGAAGAAGACGCACAAACAGCAAATCAGCATGAGCAGATCTTAGCACTATCGGCCACTGGGAAATCCATGACGATACATGTCTGCACAGCCAGAATGGCTGAAGTTAAAAACACCAAATATCAGTGAGGAGACAGAGAAACTAGATTACTCATACACTGCTGGTGGATCCAAAAGAATACAGGTCTTTGAAAGATGTTAGTTTCCTAAAAAATTAAACATACAACCCAGAAATTGCACTCTTGAGCATTTAACCCAGAGAAATGAAAACTTTCATTTGCACAAAAACCTGCCCACAGGACTTCCCTGGTGGCTCAGTGGTAAAGAATCTGCCTGCCAATGCATGAGACACGAGTTCAATCTCTGATCCAGGAAGATCCCAAGTAACTATTGAGCCTGTGCTCCCGAGCCCAGGAGCTGCAGCTACTGAGCCCACTCGCCACAGCCACGGAGCGCACTCGCCCAGCCCCTGAGACCTGCACAGCCTGGAGCCCGCGCTCCACGACAAGAGAAGCTGCCGCAACAAGAAACATATGCACCGCAACTGGAGAGCAGACCCCAACAAAGACCCAGCACAGCCAGAAATAAACAAATATTTTTTTAAAAATCTGCCCACAAACGTGTAGAGCAGCTTTATTCATGATAACCCCAAGCAGAGACAACACACACGTTCTTTACAGGTGAGTATTAAACGCTGTAGTTCACTCACACCTTGGGGACCACTCAGCCAAAAAAAAAAAAGAAAAATGAAGAAACTGCTGACATGCAATAATCCAGATGTGTCTCCAGAGAATTATGCTGAGGGAAAAAAAACCAATACCCCAAATCACACAGGGTCTGGTTTCATCTACATAACATTCTTGAAAAGGCAGAATTATCGATGTGGCAAAAGGCAAGTGCTGACCAGGGATGAGGGCAAGAGAGAGGCGGGCGTGGCCCTCAGAGGGCAGCAGGACACCCTGCCGACAGGACACTGTCTCCACCGCAGCAGGGTCACCGTCCTGTTCTGGGAGTCGCCTGTTTTGCAGGCTGTTGGCAGAAGCAGGCAAAGCATACATGGGCTCTCTCTGTATTAATTCTTACAACTGCATGCGCACCTACCTTACCACAAATAAAAAGTTTCATTTAAAAAGAGAGCCAAAAAATAAATAAATAAAAAGAGAGCCAGTTCCCACGTGTCCCTGCAGGTGCCTCATGGCCCTGCCATCCTCACCTTCAATCTTGGCCTCTTTAACCTGTGAATTCCAAGGCTCTATTCCCACTAACTGCCCGTCTCCTGGGACTTCTTGGCGACAGCTGGTCTGGAATCACTCTGGAAACGCTGTGCTCGGCTTCCAGGACACGGCACACTGCGGGGGCTCCAGCTCCCCCCAGGCCCGCCTCGCGCTCTTCTCTGGCTCCTTCTCTCCTACTTGGCTTCTGCGTGTTGGAAGTCTCCTGACAGCCAAAGGCTCACACAAGCTCCATTTTTAGCCATCTTGCTTCTAGCTCCACACATTCACACTGGGCGATCTCATCCTGTCTTGTAATTTGAAACATCACCCATGACTTCACACATGCACCCTCAGCCCTGCTGTCCCCCCGAACTCCCTTCTCATACACTCAACTGTATACTCAGCACCTCCACTTGGATGAAACAGTGCGTTCAGCTTCCTAGGGACAAAGCAGAGTGAGTTCTCAGTGTCCACCACAACATTCTGCTAAACAAAATTCCACAATCACCTTTCTCAGTAAAAGGCACCACCGTTCCTAATGGCTCAAGTCACAGCATCTTTGATCCCTCTTTCTTTCACATTAAACATCACACTGAACCAATGAACAAGTTTGGTCTGCACTAACTTCAAAACGGAGCTTTTCACCTACATATCTGAAGGCCCCTTCCTCAGATCTTCACAAAACGAGTGCAGTGATCAGATGCAAAACCACACGTGCTTAACCATAAACCCACATTATTTACCGCCTATGGGCCCGCTGAACATAGTCACAGCCCAGGATGAAAATGTGGATAGGTCCTGTGACGATCAACACAAGTAGAAAACACAGGCTGAACTCAGTAATTAAGCATCCCGTCCCAGCTGCCGTGCTTCTCACCGAGACCATCGTCCCTCCTCCGCGGGCCTGCACAGCTGGCTGCTTTCAGAGGGAAAGGACAGCGCAGCCCTCTCTGCCCACCACGCCTCGCTCTGTCCCTCCTTCCAGGGCCTCTGACCCCGGCGCTACTGACGCAGAGGAATGGGCGGGGGGACAGTCCTCCGTGCACGGGGCCCACTGTCCCAAGATAACCCACCTCCCCAGCCCGGCAGGAACTCGCAGCTGACTCATCCCTCACAAGACACTTGTGTGGGCTCTTTCAGGACCCATCTGACCACACTCCTCAGAACCCAGACGGCCATTTCTCCTCAAGACGGGGACCTGCCTGCCACCACCGCCAGCGCCTCAGCAGCCAGTCTCCATGAGGCGCCGGGCGGCCTGCTCTCCCCAGGCGGCACAGGTGCTTACCGCCCCCCAGCCCCAGCCCCCCACCCCTAGCCCCCCAGCCCAATGTGCAGGCCTGAGGCGCCGCCCCTCGAAGGCTCCATCAAGGAGCATTTGTCTGAGGCAACCACGAATGCCCCGACCCTGGGCTGTGGGGAAAGACAGCCTCTCCTGCCAGAGAACACTCTTCAGATGTCCTCTCTGGGGACATTCCTGGCGGTGCAGTGGTTAGGACTCTGCGCTTCCACTGCCGAGGACCTGGGTTCAACCCCTGGTGTGGACAGAAGAGAACAAAGCCTGTCTGATCTCCAGCAACTGGCCCCGTAACCCCTCCGTGTGGAACAGACTCAGCGTTCTCAGCCACGGGCTCCGGGCACCAGGCTCATGGCCCACACCCTGCATGGCATGCCGGTGCCCTGCAGACTCCCCAGCACTGTCCCGCAGGCTCTGCATGTCTGGCTCCCAGACCCCACAGATCTTGCTTTCCCAGTGCCCCTGACCTGCCACCCCTGCCCCTCGTCCTCCTGCTCCCTTCGCTGAACTTGCCGTTACTGACTGGCATTATTTATCGAAAGCCTCCTGCCACCACTGTGCCTGTAGCGTCTGCTCCCAGTGTGTCCCCTGGAAATATGTCAGGGGAGCCTCTGTGGCCCTTCCTGACCAGCGCCTCCCACCCACCCACCCCTGGGGGCACAGGCCCACCAGGCTGAGTCACCTGGGCAGTGGCCAAGTCCCATGGCTCATGCAGTGCCCCGCTCGGTGGGGCTGGCAGGGACGTGGCCATCTCCAGCTATTTTTAGGGTTTGTCTTTGTGGAAATTGTTCCTGGATTGGCTGCAGGGAGAGAATGGCCAAGCTCCTCATCACCGCCCTTGTCTCTGTTTCTCCCTTGATCAAACCAAGCCTGTCATCAGACACGACTCTGTCTCCAAGGAGGGCTCTGGCTCAGTGGACCTCGGGCCAGCTTTTCCATAACTCACCCTCTGCCACCTTCCTGCCCAGCCGGCACTTACCAAGCACTGCCAGATGTGCAGCCCTGAGACCCACCAAGTCTCCATGAACTCTAAGACGAGTCGCAGAGCAGAGGATTCCAGCCTGTTCCTCCCATCCTTGTTCACGCCAGAAGCGCGTGGCTACTCCAGAGGCTGGCGGCCCGAGCCCCGCCCCAGTGCACAAGCGACAGGTTCAAGTGAAACAGCTCACACTCCCCAAGTCCCCTCCACAGCTCCCGGCACAACACACCCTCCAGCCACCAAGACACAGCGATCCACCAGCCAGACCTTCCAAAACTCCTGTTTCAAATGCACTGCCTTTCTCCACTCCCTCTAACTTAACTGTTCTCGTGCCCATGATCACAGGACTCTAGAGCATAGCTCTGTGGGGATGGGGGTCGTCACATAAAAAAAGACACCGAGAGCAACCCAGGAGTCCCCAAGAAGAGCCTCAGGTGGAGGGGAGGCAGGCATGAGACACGTCATCAGGAAGCCCCAGAGGGCCTTATACCCAGCTTCTGTCCACAAGCACCAACCCCCAGACCACCCTACACTGCTGGGCTGGACTAGAGTCCTAACGACAGGGAAGACGGGGAGGGCGGGCAGGAGAGCAGGAGGGAGACTCAGAGGGAAGCAAACAAAGGTATACAACATACTTCCCACCCCCAGGACCCTGGTTCCCACCCCCAGGATCCCCCAGACCCCACTTCCCACCCCCAGGACCCTGGCACAATCAGTGCATCCTCCCTGCACCTCGGCCCTGCTCCTCCCATTCACCAGGCAGCAGCCTGCTGCCTCAAGCCCAGAACGAGTTAACTAGCTTCTCCAAGCCTCACTCCCACGTCTGCACGCAGGGCTCTCGTCACCAGCAGTGGCAGGTCCACCTCCTCTGGAATTGTTTTTTCTAACCTTCACCACCCAGCCCTCACCTTCACTTTCAAAACAGAAGTTGCCTGGAGACTCCAGAACCCAGGTCAGTGGCCCTGCAGGGGAGCTGCCCGAAGGAGCCTGTGTCCCATCCTGGGGGGAGAAGGCAGCCCGAGTCTGGACAGAAGCCTCGCCCCAAGGGGGCCCAGGAGCTCCCGGACCAAGACCCGACTTACGTTGTAGAGGATGTCGGTCCAGCCCTCCATGGTGATGCACTGGAACACCGTCAGGATGGCGAACAGGATGTTGTCGAAGTTGGTGATGCCGAAGTTGGGGCCCGCCCAGTACTCCCGGCACTCAGTGTCACCCTCGCACAGCCGCGCCGGGGCCTCCCTGCCGCATGGGAAGTCACCCACCGGATCTGCGTCTGCGAGGAGAAGAGCAGGCAGGGCTGCACTGAGGAACCCCGAGCTCTGCACCCCACTGGGACTGCGGGGCCCAGACCTCAGCACGGGAGAAAGGGATCAGGCACCAAGGGAAACTGCCTCCTGGCACTGCTGCACATGCCCTGTCTCCATCCTCGGCCCCAGCCTCAGACCCACCCTCTCAGGAACAGCTGGTCAACCTCCCCTTCCCCACAGAAACTGCCCATCACTATGTAAATATGCTGAGAACTCATTCACCTTAAAATCAAAAACAACCAACTCCTAACCTCCTACTCTTCCTATCGCCATCACCCCAACTGTCCCACAGCCAAACCTCCACCCAGACTTCCCCAACACACAGGTCTGCCTGTCACTCTGGAGCCAGAACCAAGCTGGACGGAGCCCTGCAGCCCCGGTGCTCTTCAGGCAGGTTGACCAACACAGGCCCAGAGCATGGCTGGGCCTCAGGGCCCAGTTCTCCTGGCACTGGCCCCAGCAAAGGGGACACACTCTTGCTGGCAGCCAGGAGCCACACAAAGAGATGCTAAAGAAATCACAGAAAACCAGGGCTAACCTCTGGAGTAAGGAGGCAAGCAGCTCATGCTAGTCCCTCCCTCCCAAAACCTAAAGAAAAAACTATTCTTAAAAAATGCATAACAACACATGGAAAAGCTCTCCCATCAGGATAGGGGAAATTTTAGGAATAGCTAGGATGGGAAGCAAATATTCCCAGATTTAGAAGGCAAAACTGATCACACAAGTTTATTCCTTTCTTCCAATTATCTCAATAAATGCTCATAAAGAAAACCAGAAAATCATTGTTTGTCTATTTGTAGACAATTGTATTCTCTGTGAATAATGACAGTTTCATTTCCTCCTTTCACATTCTTCTTAGAGCTTTTGTTCTTTTTCTTGCCTCACATCACTGGCCACAACCACCAAGGCTAGATGGACCAGAGGTGACCGCGTGTGCCTTTATCTCTGTTTTCACTTCAAAGGAAAAGCTCTCAAGACCGATGACAAAGTATGATGTCTGAAGGGAATTTTAGGTAGTTTAAGCAAATTCCCCTTATTTCCAGTTTGATTAAGAGGGTTTTTAAAATTATGAATGATTTAAACTTTAATAAACTTTTCCTGCCTCTACTGAGATGATCATACAGGTTTTCTCCTTTAATGTGTTTGTAGCTCAAGACACAAACCCTTGTGTCACCCTTAACTCTTCACTTTCCCTTACTCCACATACAGTTGCCCAGAAAACCCAGATGGCCCAGCAGGCCACACTGCAAAATATACCCAGAACATCACAGATTCTAAGAGCCAAACAGGTTTCCCCGGGGCTCAGTGATAAAGAATGTGCCTGCCAGTGCGGGAGACTTGGGTTCCATCCCTGGTCTGGGAAGATCCCCTAAAGAAGGAAATGGCAACCCACTCCAGTATTCTTGTCTGGGAAACCCCATGGACAGAGGAGCCTGGTGGGTTACAGTTCCTGGCGTCACAAAGAGTCAGACACGACTTAGTGACTAAAACAATACCAACTGCCAAACAGCCTGGCCCCCGCCTCCATCCATCTCTCCTGGACTGAGATTTGACTCTCTGACTCTCCCCTGTTTGATCTGCCTCCCCAGAGCAGCCAGAACAATCAGAGGGTACCAGCGCTCACTCAAGGCCCCACTGTCCTCCCACTTCTCTAGGAATAAGATTCAGAGTCCTACATGGCCTGAACCCACGTGAGGCCCCTCCACTCACTGCTTCTCACTCTAGCCCTTCACACTTACAAGTCCTTGTAACCGGAGCTTCTGGCAGGCTGCTGATGGGCCCCCTCTCACCACACTCAGGTCGCTGTCCAACTATCACCCTGACAGAGAGGCCTCCCCAGGCTACTGTCTGTGAGACAGACCCCAAATCATGCTATTTCAGACACCCTTCTTGTTTCCCTCCTAGAAGTTACTACTGTAACTTCAGTAATTACTTCGTGTGTTTGCGTTTATAAGACTCTTGCCTGGGTCCACTTCCTTTGTCTAGCACCTAGAAGGCCCCCTCAGGGCCCAGAACAGTGAATCTCTCCGGGACGAATGAGTCTGTGGTCCTCCTCTGGGTCCGACAGGTACTTCAAGGCCTCACCTGTGCTGTTGGGGAAACAAGCCTTGTGGAATTTGCCCATGTAGAACTCGAGGCCAATGATGGCGAACATGAGGATGGCGAAAAAGAGAAGCAGCCCAATCTGCAGGAGCGGAACCATGGCCTTCATGATGGACTTGAGCACCACCTGCAAACCTGGGCAGAGCAGGTGAAGCAGGCAGGTCAGGCACACAGTGGGCAAAGCAGGGAGTGGACTGGGGTGTGGACAGAACAGCAAGAGCCTGGGTGGGCAGGGCTGAGTCCTGGGCCAAGTGTGGAGCAATGAGTGCTCATGAGGCCGAAGGACAGAGCTGGGCCCTCAAAGCAGGGGACAGAGAGGGAGTGGTGGGGAAGCGGGACAGAACAGTGAGTGCCTCCCTGGGTAGAGCTGAGGGTCCTTGAGGTGGGGGACAAAGCAGAGGGGTCTCACGGGGGAGTGGACTGAGCAGAGTCCCAGTCAGAGGGAGGGACGGTGTGCGGGGGTATCAGTAGGAAGTACTGACGAGCACTCTGAGTCTGTGGAGGGCTCAGGGTGGAGCAAAAGCGGAGAGTCCTGAGAGGAAAGAGGAGGAACTCCTGGGAGCTGAAAGCAGGGGATCCTGGGAGGGAGAGCAGGGGATCCTGGGAACTAAGAGCAGGGGATGCTGGGAATGAAGAACAGGGGATGCTGGAACGGAAGAGCAGGGGATCATGGGAACTAAGTGCAGGGGATGCTGGGAATGAAAAATAAGGGTTCCTGACAGACCCACTCCTGAGGGAAAGGAAAACAGGGGGCCTACTCCTAAGGAGGGTTCTACCACTGACTGTAGGGCATGAGTATGTCCAGGCCAGGGGAACAATCCCACTTCCAACCTTGAACTTGCTCCTGGGTACAGGCCTGAGCTGCTTCCTGGCAGGGTCTTGGGGCAGTACAGGGAGCTGACCAGCAGTCTTCCTTGCAATGGGCTCAGGTGGCACAGTTCCAGGCCTGCCACCCGGGCCCTGAAGGAAATCCAAACTCCCACTGGCCTGGAGGAACATGGGCCCAGGCAGTCACCACTCTCAAGGCAACCTGGCCACTCTCTGCCCCCACGTGGCCTCTTAAGCCACCCAGTCCCGGAGCACGTCTTAACTGGGTCACAGGTCTTGACAGCCCTGCCTAGCCTGAGCCAGGACAGATGGCCCTCTGCAGCCTCTGAATGTGTTCCCTGCCCCACCACCTTGGCTCATCTCTCATCTGCCCTTTAACCCCAGGAAAAGAAGCAAAGAGCTGCAAATACAGCAAAGGGTGTGAGAGGAGCAAAGCTTCCACGTAGGAAGCCGGGTTACCCTCTAGTCTTTCAAGGAAACAGGAGAGGATGGAGAAGGGCCATTTGTGCCTTCAAACCTGGTTCCCTGGGGCTAAGGGTGGCAAGCTCAGAGTCACCAGAGGGTCCGGAGGTCAGGGCCTCACTGCAGCTGTGGCAGGTGTAGGGGACAAGGTCAGTGTCCAGGTAGGCTGGGCCTGATTGCTTTCGCCAGACTCACTTGGAATCCCAGACACCAGCTTCAGGGGCCTCAGTACACGCACAGCCCGCAGTGTTCGCAGGTCAAAGTCAGTGCCAGCTGTGGCGAGGATCCTGGCAGGAACAAAGACAAGCGGGAAGTAAGGGCTTCTGCACGGTGTTGAGAAGAGGGCACGCCCCTCCCGCCACCCACGTCCTGTCCTCCAAGAGCAGTGACATCTTCATGCCTGTGTCCCCCGCTGTCCAAGCACCAGCGTACCAGGCAGGGGAGGCCAGGAACTGAGTTCAGACATCCTTGCCAGTAATGCTAGTGATGGCTTTTACCAGCACGATCATGCTTCCGGGCATCACCCCTGAGAGAACACGTGGTCTCTGGTCCCTGGCCCAGCCCTGAATCTGTCCTTGAAATGAGTCCTAGCCTGAACCATGTCCCCAAGCAACCCCAGCTGCACTCCAAGTTGCCTCATGAGCGATGGTGATACTGAGAGCAGAAGAATGAGCCTGAGGGACTTCTGAACGGATGCCACAGGCCCCTTCCCCACTTCACCACAGGAGAACACAGGAACGAAGAGTGGAGACAGCGAACAGAGGGTTCAGAAAACCCCATTAGCATAAAGCATACCCCCAGTGTCTCCCATCTTAAAACAAAACAGAACATTCTGTATCTGTCTCCGAGCCCGGACACCTTCTCTGCTCCCTGCACTCCAAAACTCAGTCAGTGCCAGTCCTCGCTCTCCCACTGTTAACTCTTCAGCCTCTCCTCAGCTTTGTCCAACTGCATTCTCACTCCCACCTTTCCACTCTTTCGTCACGCCTTCTTGCCAACATCAACAGTCAAGTCTCCTGTAAATGGTCTCTCCTCTTGCCCACTGGTCAGCTCTCTCGTTTTCTCCTTGACACACTGGGAGTCCTTTTGTCAGCTCTGCCCCCTCTACCAGACTGAAAACTTTAACACGTCAGGGCTCACCGTTCAGAATCCACCCAATAGCTTTGAATACCACCGAAAGCTTATTACTCCCTAATTTATATATTTAACTCAAATCTGGAACTCTGGGTTCATATGCCCGTCCATTTGCCTTTTTCAACATTTCCATTTGGATAGCAAAAAAGCATATCACACATTAATAAAACTAAAGAATACTTTTCAAAACTTTAATGTAAATATTAAAGCATGTATTATTTTTCAGCTCAGGGCTGTTACATGATGGCAACTAGAGAACTATTTATTCTTTCTCCCAACCTTGCTCCTCCCACAGTGCTCCCCCCTCTCTGTGAACAGCACTAGTCAAGTGTTACATAAGCCAGAACCAAGGCTTCCTACCTGACTCGTCTCTCTCTTATACTCCACATCCAATTCACTGACAATCCTGTTGACTCTACCTTTAAAAAGTCTTGGACTCTCAGTGAAAAAGCATTGTTGCCTGCCCCTCTGCCCCCAACTCTAGAGACACAGCAGTAAGGAATAACATTTGAGATGCAGCTGGGGTAAAATAAGATGAAATGGCAGGGGGCGGAGAAAAGAAGGGCAACAAGAAAATCTATTCAAACCAAAATTCCATAGCACATGAGAAAATCCAATACTAAGAGGGATATTCAGCTACTGGACGATAGTAGCTAGAACTTTTGGAAAAAACAAACATTTATTTAAATAATATGAATAATAATCATACTCTAAACTGGAGACATAGACCATAGAGTACACACATCACATGTGGGGTTTAGAAACAGAGAAACAGTACTAAGAAATTAAATGAATCAGACCATATCTAACACACATCAAACAACAGAAAGACAAAGAAAAAAAATGGAAGCAATTAAATGGGGACAGAAACAGAGGAGGTTAGACCAACCATATACCTAACACACATCACATGTGGGGTCCAGAAACAGAGAATAGAGGGGACATGGTGAAGAAGAAATTAAATGACACGGAGGTTAGACCATATACCTAACACACATCACATGTGGGGTCCAGAAACAGAGAATAGAGGGGACATGGTGAAGAAGAAATTAAATGACACGGAGGTTAGACCATATACCTAAGACACATCACATGTGGGGTCCAGAAACAGAGAATAGAGGGGACATGGTGAAGAAGAAATTAAATGACATCACATGTGGGGTCCAGAAACAGAGAATAGAGGGACATGGTGAAGAAGCAATTAAATGATACGGAGGTTAGACCATATACCTAACACACATCACATGTGGGGTCCAGAAACAGAGAATAGAGGGGACATGGTGAAGAAGAAATTAAATGATACGGAGGTTAGACCATATACCTAACACACATCACATGAATAGGGGTCCAGAAACAGAGAATAGATGTGGGGGACATAGGTGAAGAAGAAATTAAATGACACGGAAGACCATATACCTAACACACATCACATGTGGGGTCCAGAAACAGAGAATAGAGGGACATGGTGAAGAAGAAATTAAATGACACGGAGGTTAGACCATATACCTAACACACATCACATGTGGGGTCCAGAAACAGAGAATAGAGGGGACATGGTGAAGAAGCGGAGGTTAGAATTAAATCACATGTGGGGTCCAGAAACAGAGAATAGGGGACATGGTGAAGGTTAAAGACCATATACCTAACACACATCACATGTGGGGTCCAGAAACAGAGAATAGAGGGACATGGTGAAGAAGAAATTAAATGATACGGGAGGTTAGACCATATACCTAACACACATCACATGTGGGGTCCAGAAACAGAGAATAGAGGGGACATGGTGAAGAAGAAATTAAATGATACGGAGGTTAGACCATATACCTAACACACATCACATGTGGGGTCCAGAAACAGAGAATAGAGGGGACATGGTGAAGAAGCAATTAAATGATACGGAGGTTAGACCATATACCTAACACACATCACATGTGGGGTCCAGAAACAGAGAATAGAGGGACATGGTGAAGAAGAAATTAAATGATACGGAGGTTAGACCATATACCTAACACACATCACATGTGGGGTCCAGAAACAGAGAATAGAGGGGACATGGTGAAGAAGCAATTAAATGATACGGAGGTTAGACCATATACCTAACACACATCACATGTGGGGTCCAGAAACAGAGAATAGAGACATGGTGGACATGGTGAAGAAGACACATCAATTAAACAGAGAATACGGAGGTTAGACCATATACCTAACACACATCACATGTGGGGTCCAGAAACAGAGAATAGAGGGGACATGGTGAAGAAGAAATTAAATGATACGGAGGTTAGACCATATACCTAACACACATCACATGTGGGGTCCAGAAACAGAGAATAATGATACGGGGACATGGTGAAAAGAAGAGGGGAATTAAATGATACGGAGGTTAGACCATATACCTAACACACATCACATGTGGGGTCCAGAAACAGAGAATAGAGGGGACATGGTGAAGAAGCAATTAAATGTGGGGTCCAGAAACAGAGAATAGAGGTTGAAGAAGACCACGGGAGGTTAGACCATATACCTAACACACATCACATGTGGGGTCCAGAAAACAGAGAATAGAGAGGACATGGTGAAGAAGAAATTAAATGATACGGAGGTTAGACCATATACCTAACACACATCACATGTGGGGTCCAGAAACAGAGAATAGAGGGACATGGTGAAGAAGCAATTAAATGGAGGTTGACCATATACCTAACACACATCACATGTGGGTCCAGAAACAGAGAATAGAGGGGACATGGTGAAGAAGAAATTAAATGATACGGAGGTTAGACCATATACCTAACACACATCACATGTGGGGTCCAGAAACAGAGAATAGAGGGGACATGGGACATGGTGAAGAAGACCAATTAAATGATCCAGAAACAGAGAATAGAGGGGGACGGACGGAGGTTAGACCATATACCTAACACACATCACATGTGGGGTCCAGAAACAGACAGAATAGAGGGACATGTCCAGAAACAGAGAAAGGGACATGGTGAAGAAGAAATTAAATGATACGGAGGTTAGACCATATACCTAACACACATCACATGTGGGGTCCAGAAACAGAGAATAGAGGGACATGGTGAAGAAGAAATTAAATGATACGGAGGTTAGACCATATACCTAACACACATCACATGTGGGGTCCAGAAACAGAGAATAGAGGGGACATGGTGAAGAAGAAATTAAATGATACGGAGGTTAGACCATATACCTAACACACATCACATGTGGGGTCCAGAAACAGAGAATAGAGGGACATGGTGAAGAAGCAATTAAATGATACGGAGGTTAGACCATATACCTAACACACATCACATGTGGGGTCCAGAAACAGAGAATAGAGGGACATGGTGAAGAACATGGTGACACATCACATGTGGGGTCCAGAAAGAAGCAATTAAACACATCACATGTGGGGGAGGTTATACGGAGGTTAGACCATATACCTAACACACATCACATGTGGGGTCCAGAAACAGAGAATAGAGGGGACATGGTGAAGAAGAAATTAAATGATACGGAGGTTAGACCATATACCTAACACACATCACATGTGGGGTCCAGAAACAGAGAATAGAGGGGACATGGTGAAGAAGAAATTAAATGATACGGAGGTTAGACCATATACCTAACACACATCACATGTGGGGTCCAGAAACAGAGAATAGAGGGGACATGGTGAAGAAGAAATTAAATGATACGGAGGTTAGACCATATACCTAACACACATCACATGTGGGGTCCAGAAACAGAGAATAGAGGGGACATGGTGAAGAAGAAATTAAATGATACGGAGGTTAGACCATATACCTAACACACATCACATGTGGGGTCCAGAAACAGAGAATAGAGGGGACATGGTGAAGAAGAAATTAAATGATACGGAGGTTAGACCATATACCTAACACACATCACATGTGGGGTCCAGAAACAGAGAATAGAGGGGACATGGTGAAGAAGAAATTAAATGATACGGAGGTTAGACCATATACCTAACACACATCACATGTGGGGTCCAGAAACAGAGAATAGAGGGGACATGGTGAAGAAGAAATTAAATGATACGGAGGTTAGACCATATACCTAACACACATCACATGTGGGGTCCAGAAACAGAGAATAGAGGGGACATGGTGAAGAAGAAATTAAATGATACGGAGGTTAGACCATATACCTAACACACATCACATGTGGGGTCCAGAAACAGAGAATAGAGGGGACATGGTGGTGAAGAAGAAATCCAGAAACAGAGAATAGAGGGGACATGGTGAAGAAGAAATTAAATGATACGGAGGTTAGACCATATACCTAACACACATCACATGTGGGGTCCAGAAACAGAGAATAGAGGGACATGGTGAAGAAGAAATTAAATGATACGGAGGTTAGACCATATACCTAACACACATCACATGTGGGGTCCAGAAACAGAGAATAGAGGGGACATGGTGAAGAAGAAATTAAATGATACGGAGGTTAGACCATATACCTAACACACATCACATGGGGTCCAGAAACAGAGAATAGAGGGACATGGTGAAGAAGAAATTAAATGATACGGAGGTTAGACCATATACCTAACACACATCACATGTGGGGTCCAGAAACAGAGAATAGAGGGGACATGGTGAAGAAGAAATTAAATGATACGGAGGTTAGACCATATACCTAACACACATCACATGTGGGGTCCAGAAACAGAGAATAGAGGGACATGGTGAAGAAGAAATTAAATGATACGGAGGTTAGACCATATACCTAACACACATCACATGTGGGGTCCAGAAACAGAGAATAGAGGGGACATGGTGAAGAAGAAATTAAATGATACGGAGGTTAGACCATATACCTAACACACATCACATGTGGGGTCCAGAAACAGAGAATAGAGGGACATGGTGAAGAAGAAATTAAATGATAGAGGGGATGGTGAAGGAAATTAGACACGGAGGTTATACCATATACACACATCACATGTGGGGTCCAGAAACAGAGAATAGAGGGACATGGTGAAGAAGAAATTAAATGACACGGAGGTTAGACCATATACCTAACACACATCACATGTGGGGTCCAGAAACAGAGAATAGAGGGACATGGTGAAGAAGAAATTAAATGATACGGAGGTTAGACCATATACTAACACACATCACATGTGGGGTCCAGAAACAGAGAAACATCACAATGTGGGGTCCAGAAAAAGAGAATAGAGGGAACATGGTGAAGAAGAAATTAAATGATACGGAGGTTAGACCATATACCTAACACACATCACATGTGGGGTCCAGAAAAAGAGAATAGAGGGGACATGGTGAAGAAGAAATTAAATGAAGGAGGTTAGACCATATTACATCACATGTGGGGTCCAGAAAAAGAGAATAGAGGGGACATGGTGAAGAAGAAATTAAATGATACGGAGGTTAGACCATATACCTAACACACATCACATGTGGGGTCCAGAAACAGAGAATAGAGGGGACATGGTGAAGAAGCAACATTTGAAGAGATAACAGATGAGAAATTTCCAGAATTCAAGACTTGATTTCTCAAATTTAAAGTGTATTAGGGGTACAATCTGATAAATAAAATACATCCAGCTAGAAATGGTGTGAGTAACTACAGAATATCAAGCATAAAAAGAAAGTATTAATGTAGAACGGAGGTTAGACCATATACCACACATCACATGTGGGGTCCAGGGTACATGGTGAAGAAGCAACATTTGAAGAGATAACAGATGAGAGAAATTTCCAGAATTCAAAAAAGAAGGATGAAGTACCTAGGGGAGAAAACTGATAGTTAAAAGGAGAGAAAACGTCACCTCAGAAAAAAAGAGAGGGAGAGAAAATATGCTAGAAAACAACTAAGTAACACCTTCAAAAAGCAGCAGGAAAGTAATTGACATCTTAGAGCCTTATATCTAGCTAAACTGTGAGAGAAGAGTGATGGCAAAATAAACATATTTTCATAGAAACAGTAAGTCATCACTCCGGAGCCTCAGTAAAACAACGCAGGAACTGAACCCGAGGGAAAGCACAGGATACAAGAACAATGGTAGGCCCAGAAAATAACTTTTAAGTAATTAATTACTCATTGATTTTTAAAATTATGATGTCCAATTTTTCACTATTTTCTACACACAAAACTAACAACCTAGGCAAAAACAAAACCATTTACAGAAGGGGCTGTTCCACCTGTAGTTGCATCAGATTATGTTACAGAGGTTAAATCACTCTTCACTGCATTAGGCCGGAGGATGGCAAACATTTTCTGAAAAGGGCCAGTAGTAAATATTTAGACTTTGTGAGTCATAAGATCTCTGTTACAACCACTCAACTCTGCCATGTAGCAAAAGAGATAATATGTAAATGAATGGACAAGACTGTGTTCCAATAAAGTTTTATTTATAAGCACAGGTTGCCAGGCAGCTGGGCTATAACCGTCTGTCCTCCATGTTAGAAGGTCTGACTCTTTGCAACCCTATGAACGGTAGCCCACCAGGTTCCTCTGTCCATGGGATTTCCCAGGCAAGAATCCTGGAATGGTTTGCCATTTCCTCCCCCAGGGGATCTTCCCAGCCTGGGGACTGAACCCATGTCTCCTTCTTGGCAGGCGGATTCTACCACTGAGCCACCTGTGAGGTGAGACTAATGCACAGCTATGAATCCATCTTTAAAAGGTTAAGGGACTCTCCTGGCAGTCCAGTGGTTAAGACTTCAACTTCCACGCAGAGGGTGCAGGTTTGACCCCTGGTCAGGGAGTTAAGATCTTTGTGGCCAAAAAACCGAAACATAAAGCAGAAGCCATATTGTAACAAATTCAATAAAGACTTTAAAAGGGTCTACATCAAAAATAATTGTAATAATAAATTAATAAATAAAATGTTAAGGATATCTAGTAAATAGATAGAATTACAGTCTATTTCAGAACCAACGGGGGGTGTAGGGGGAAGGTGTGTAGGGAACAGGTAATACAGAACATTTAGTCAAATTACAGAAATCAGACAAAGACTCCTCAAAAAAGGCAAAGAAGGAATATAAAAAGAAAACATAAGACATTAGAATTAAGTCCAAATATATCATACGATATATAAATGAATTTTAATTTCTTATTAAATCATAGATTATTAGATTGGGGCTTTTGAAAGTCTAAATATATGCTACTTACAAAAGACATACCTGAAAACAATAGAGAAATGTTGAAAATAAGCAGATTTTAGAAAGTATATACTAGGTAAACGGTACAGGAAACGAAGCTGATATATAATACTCAAGAAAAAATATAATTTAAAAACAATATTAACAATATTAAGACTAAAGAGAGATATAATACATAATAATGAAAGCAAAATTACACCAAGGAATGTGATTATCATTAATTTTTATGCATCTAACATCATAAAATCAAAACAGAGAAAGAAAAAAATGAAAACTCCTCCAACTTGGTGGGAGATTCTTGCAAAGCTCTCAACAGAATCTGAAGGACTAAACACAAAATGCAGTAATGCTGTGCATGATTACAACAGAATTAGCACCTTGATCACTTTATCGTTCTGTCTTCTGTATCCCCCATATACTGCTTTATCTATCTACCTATCAACTACAATCTATCTACTTTTCTATGAAAATGCATTCCTAAAAAATAGAAAATATATATTTTTAGAGTACACAGGAATAGCTTTGAAAATATTCTACATCACAAAAGAAGCCTCAGCAAATTTCAGAAAATTAGTGACTTTTATTATTGCACCTCTGCAATTAAACTAATGCAATTAAGTAATAATACAGCAAACGCAAAGTGAACAATACAAAGAAATAGAGGAAAACACTAGAGTGGAAAAGACTAGAGAGCTCTTCAAAAGAATTAGAGATACCATGCGAATATTTCATGCAAAGATGGGCACAATAAAGGACAGAAACAGTACAGGCCTAACAGAAGCAGAACAGATTAAGAAGAGTGGCAAGAATACACAGAACTGTACAAAAGATCTTCACGACCCAGATAACCACGACGGTGTGCTCACTCATTCAGAGCCAGACATCATGGAATGTGAAGTCAAGTGGGCCTTAGGAAGCATCACTACAAACAAAGCTAGTGGAGGTGATGGGATTCCAGCTGAGCTATTTCAAATCCTAAAAGATGATGCTGTGAAAGTGCCGCACTCAGTATGCCAGCAAATTTGGAAAACTCAGCAGCGGCCACAGGACTGGAAAAGGTCAGTTTTCATTCCAATCCCAAAGAAAGGCAACGCCTGAGAATGTTCAAACTACCACACAATTGCACTCATCTCACACGCTAGTCAAGTAATGCTCAATATTCTCCAAGGTAGGCTTCAACAGTATACGAACCAAGAACTCCCAGATGTCCAAGCTGGATTTAGAAAAGGCAGAGGAACCAGAGATCAAATTGCCAACATCCAATGGATCACAGAGAAAACAAGAGAATTCCAGAAAAACATCTACTTCTGCTTCACTGACTACACTAAGGCCTTGTCGATCACAACAAACTGAGATATTCTGAAAGAGATGGGAACAACAGACCACCTGACCTGCCTCCTGAGAAACCTGCATGCAGGTCAGGAAGCAACAGTTAGAACAGGACATAGAACAACAGAATGGTTCCAAATTGGGAAAGGAGTACATCAAGGCTGTATATTGTCACCCTGCTTATTTAACTTCTATGCAGAGTACGTCATGAGAAATGCCAGGCTGGATAAAGCACAAGCTGGAATCAAGATTGCTGAAAGAAATACCAATAACCTCAGATATGCAGACACCACCCTTATGGCAGAAAGCACAGAGGAACTAAAAAGCGTCTTGATGAAGGTGAAAGAGGCGAGTGAAAAGCTGGCCTAAAACTCAACATTCAGAAAACTAAGATCATGGCATCCGGTCCCATCACTTCAAGGCAAACACATGGGGAAACAGTGGCAGCAGTGACAGATTTTACTTTGGGCTCCAAAGTCACTGCAGACAACGACTGCAGCCAGGAAATTAAAAGACACTTGCTCCTTAGAAAAGCTGACAAACCTAGCCAGCATATTAAAAAGCAGAGACGTCACTTTGCCAACAAAGGTCCATCCTGTCAAAGCAATGGGTCTTCCAGGAGTCATGTATGGATATGAGGAGTTGGACCATAAAGAAGACTGAGCACTGAAGAACTGATGCCTTTGAACTGTGGCATGGAGAAGACTCTTGAGAGTCCCTTGGACTGCAAGGAGATCAAACTAGTCAATCCTAAAGGAGATTAACCCTGAATATTCAAATACTGGAAGGACTGATGTTGAAGCTAAAGCTCCAATACTTTGGCCACATGATACGAAAAGCTGACTCATTAGGAAAGACCCTGATGCTGGGAAAGATTGAAGGCAGGAGGAGACGGGGACGACAGAGGATGCGATGGTTGGATGGAAAGACCGACTCAATGGACATGAGTTTGAGCAAGCTCCGGGAGATGGTGAAGGACAGGGAGGGCTGGCGTGCTGCAGTCCATGGGGTCACAAAGAGTCAGACACGACCGAGTGACAGAACAACAACAAAGAACACTACTGTAAAAACACATTTTAAAAGAAAACTTGCCTTACAGAAAGCTTCAAAATGCACAAGTAAGTAACTCATTAAGGAAGAAGTAACAACAGACATTACCAGATATTCAGACTCATCAACAACAAAAGCACCACATATTAAACATGCAGGGTTCAAGCAAAGTGATGCCTTAGGGAAAATTGATCAACGTAATTGACTTTATTTTTCAAAGACTAAAAATTAACAAACCAAGTACTGCTATGTCTCAAGAGTCTTAGAAAAGAATAGCAGAGTAAATGTAGAAAAAGTATAAAAATAGAAATAATAGACAGGGTGAAAATAAAAAATAGAGAAATAATAGAAAGCTGAGTCCTTGAAAGTTTGATAGAATGAACAGGCTTCTGGCAAGAATAACCAAGAAAGAGAGAGTGTGAACATGTATACATACCCAGATACACACATACACAAATACACATCATGTACGCATGTGTGCACACATGTACACTCATATATGTGCATACGTGTACACACATACACATGCATATGCGTGTATATACACACAGGGAACACAGTGCAGACAAGAGAAGTTTTTAGAATCACAAGAGAATATTACTAACGATTTTATGCCAATAGATGCTAAAACTTGGATGAAATGGATATATCTCCCTGAAAAGCAAATTACCAAAACTAACTGGAGTAGATAAATCTGAATAAACCATGAACAATTATATTAGTTTTCTATTCTGTAAAAACTTATCCCAAAACTAGTGACTTGGAACAGCACCCCTTTATCAGCTCACAGTTCTGTGAGCCAGAAGCCAGGCACATGTGGCTGAATGCTCCGCCGTGGGCCTCACGAGGCTGTCAAGGGCCCGGCCAGCTCCATCCTCACTGGGAGGCTCAGCTAGGGAAAGGGGCACTTTCCAGCCCCTTCAGCACATCGGAAGAGTTTTCTTCCTTGCAGCAGGGACAGAGGCCCTTGCCTTGGTGCCACCCAGGCATATCTCTTAGCCCTCGGAGGCCACTCTCAGGTCCTTGTCACCTGCCTCCTCAATGGTCCCTCTCACACTTCTAAACACTCTAACTCTAGGAAGAAAAATCTCTTTAAAGGAATCATCTGACAATGCCAGTCCCACCCAAATAATCTCCGTTTGGGTTAACTCAGAGGCCAACCTAATCATGACCTAATCACAGGAGTGATATCTCATCACACCCACAGGATCTACCCGCATTCAAGGGGAGACGACTGTGCAGGGGGCAGGCAGGGACCAGCGTCCTGGAGTTGTCTTAGAATTCGTGCCTTCCAAGATCATTTAGAAGGGTTACTCTGGATTCAGGTTTCCTCTTCAGAATATCAGATCCAGGCAATTTTACAAGGGTGTCCCTACAAACATTCAGAGAGGAGATAATTCTACATTATACAAACTGTTTCAAGAACAAAAATACAAGAGAAGCTCCCAACTCATTTTATGATGAAGGTATAATCTTGATATCAAGACTGTAACTATGATTCAAAAAGATACATGCACCCCCAATGTTCATAGCAGCATTATTCACAATATCCGAGACATGGAGGCAACCTAAATATCCATCGACCGATGCATGAATAAAGAAGATGTATATTTACACAATGTCATATTACTCAGCTATAAAAAGAATGAAATAATTCCATTCATAGCAACATGGATGGGCCTAGAGATCATCACACTAAGTGAAGTGAGCTAAACAGAGAGATGCAAATGTCATATGATGTCACTTAGACAGGGAATCTTAAAAAATGGCACAAGTGAACTTTATGCAAAACAGAAATAGACTCACAAACATAGAAATCAAACTTATGCTCACCAAAGGGGAAGGGGGGAGGGAAAATTAGGAGCTTGGGATTAACATATATACTTATGATTACCAAAGGGGAAGGGGGGAGGGAGAAATTAGGAGCTTGGGATTAACATATATACACGATTAGATAGATAATAGATAACCAACAAAGACCTACTGTTTAGCACAGCATACTATAGTTAGTATTTTGTAATAATCTATAAGGGAAAAGATTCTGAAGAAAATAGACACACCTCCATGTATGACTGAGTCACTGCCGCACGCCTGCAACTAACACAACAGTGTCAGTCAACTGAACTTCAATTTAAGAAAAATAAACATTTTCTAAAGACTGGAAAAGGACAAGAAAAATTTATACACATCTCAGTTATGAACACAAATTTTAAATATCAGAGGAAATAAAAGTCAAAGGTACATATTTTAAGAGAGTAAGTATATGATGACCAAATGAGTTGTCATAAGAATAACTCAATAGTAGAATACGTATTAATGCAATCCACCACACTAAAAGTAAAAATCATATAATCATGTCAAAATATTCAGAAAAATTATTGGATAAAATTTCAGTATCATAACAGAGGGAGCCCAGCCTGGTGCTCTGTGACAATGCTGAGGGGAGGGATGGGAGTGGGTGGGAGACTGGAGAGGGAGGGGTATATGTGTACTTATGACTGATCACAGCAGAAATCAACACAGCGTGGTTAAGCGATTATCCTCCGATTAAAAATTTTTTAAATACTGAAAAATGTTCAGTATCATTCGTGATAAAATAACCACAATTAGAAACTCCCTAAACTGACAGTGTGTGCTGTGCTCAGCCGCCCCGTCGTGTCCCGCGCTTTGCGACCACATGGACTGTAGCCCACCCGGCTCCTCTGTCCGTTTTGGATTCTTCAATAAGAACACTGGAGTGGGTTGCCACGCCCTCCAACAGGAGATCTTCCTGACCCAGGGATGGAACCCAGGCCTCCCACACTGCAGGTGGACTCTTTACCCACTGAGCCTTCAGGAAAGCCCAAAATGACAACAGGTATCTAATAAAAACCATGAGGAGGATTTCTGCTTCCATTCAGGGATAAGACAAAAATACCGTTTATATTATATGGAGGCCCTAGCCAAGGTAAAATGACACAAAACAGAAATAAGATATATAATTTTAGGAAGGAGGAGACAAGCCGTCTTATTCAAGAATTGTGATTCCTACATAGAAAATCTAAAAGCATATACAGCACAGAAAAACTATTAGAGCCTAATGTTTAGGAGGTTAGGAAATACAAATACATACACAAAAATAAATTACTTTCATTTACAATTAGAAAATAGAAATTTTAAAAGCTCTTATTCTAATGGATATGGGACTCCCTTCTGGGTAACAAAAAGGCTCTAAAATTAGTGGTGATGGGTGTGCACTCTATGACTATACTGAGAATCACTGGATTGTATGCGTTAAAAGTGTGAATTTTATGGCAGGTGAAGTACATCTCGATAAAGCTGCCGTAAAAATATTGTTTAAATAGCAACCACATCTATAAAGTATCTAGGAATAATCTCAATAAAATAAATGTGATATCTTGATAATAAAACTCCTAAAACATTCTTGAAGAACAAAGGAATAATACAGATGAGCCATATTAATAGATGAGACAATTTGACATCTCTAGATGTCCCTTTCCCAGAATTAATCTACAAATTCAATGAAATGCCCCAAAAAAACTCATGAGATTTTAAGTGTAGAAAATCATAATTTGTAGAAAATCCACCAAAAATTACCAGAACTAATGAACTCAGCAAAATTTTAAGATATGAAGTCAACACAAAAAAATAGGTGGTATGCTGTACACTTAAAATGAACAACTTAAAAAGGAAATTTTTTTTAATCCATTTACAACAGCACCAAAAAGAATAAAATACTTAGGAATAAAAGTAACTAAGGAGGTAAAAGACTTGTATACACGAAGAACTACAAAACAATGGTGAAGAATATTAAAAAACACTAAACAAAGACATCCCATATTCATCAGGACTTCCTTGGTGGTCACCTCCCGATGCAGGGGACTCGAGTTCAATCCCCGGTCGGTGAACTAAGATCCCACATACTGTGCACTGCAGCCGCTGAGCCCATGCACTCTGCAGCCTACACAGCACAACTGGGGAAGCTGCCCCTTAACAAAGAGCCTGCGAGCAGCTGCAAAAGTACCTGCGGGCCTCAACGAGCATCCTGCATGCCACACCCAAGACCCAGTGCTGCCAAGTAAACAAACATATGTTCAGAAAAGGAAAAAAGACACCCCCTATTCATAAATCGGGAAACAATACTGTTAAGATGTCAATACCCAAAGCAACCTGTAGCAAACCCTATCAAAGTTCCAATAACATCCTTTGCAGAAACAAAAAAACTCATCCTAGAATTTATATGGACTCTCAAGGGACTCTGGGTAGCCCAAACAGTAGAACAATAACCCAGAAACAAGTCCTCATGTATACAGTCAACTGATTTTCAAAAAGAATGCCAGGACCGTTCAGTCTGGAAAAGACAAGTCTCTTCAGCAAATTGTGCTGGATAACCTCCTGTAAAAAGTTAAGCTGGACCTGTATCTTATGCAACATATAAAAAGCAACTCAAAATGGATCAAAGATCTAAATGTAATACCTTAATCTATAACATTCAGAAGAAAATATAGGAGAAAATCTTTATGACATTGAATTTGGCAATGATTTCTTGGAAATGACACCAAAAGCCCAAGCAATTAAAAAATACAAAAATTGGATTTCAAAAAATTTAAAACTTTTGTACATCAAAGGAGTGAAAAGAAAGCTACAGAATGGGGTGAAATATTCACAAGTCATTTGTCTAATCAGAGATTAATATCCAGAATATATTAAGAACTCCTACAACTCAACAACAAAGAAATACCCAATTTAAAAATAGGCAAAGGACTTGAATGGCTATTTCTTAAAAAAAAAAAATACAAATGGCCATTAAGCACATGAAAAGGTGCTTCACCTCACTAGTTATTAGGGAAATGCAATCAAAACTATAATAAGATACCAATTACACCCATGAGGGTGACCGCTGCTTAAGAAAATAAAAAGACAACAGTGTCGGGTGGCGATCAGAAACTAGAGCCCTTGTGAATTACTGATGGAATGTGAAACGGTGTAGCCGCTGCGGAAAGCACTGTGCTGATTGCTCAGGAAGTTGAAGATAGAATTACCATATGACCCAGCAGTTCCACGCCTGGGTATAACCCGAAAGAACCGAAACAGAATCCTAAAGGGACCTATTTATTACACCCAGAATCACAACAGCATTATTCACAAGAGCTGAAACATGGAAGGAACTCATGTCCTCACTGGATGAATGGAGAAGCAAATATGTTATATACACATGATGGAATATTATTCAGCCTTAAAAAGGAAGGAAATTCTAACACATAATGAAACTTAGGTGAACCTTGACGATATCATGCTAAGGGAAATAAGCCAGTCACAAAAAGACAAATACTGCAGGACTCCACTTTAATGAGATAATCAGAGTTGTGAAAATCATAGACAGAAAGTAGAATCGTGGCTGTCAAGGTCTGCAGGGAGGGAGAGATGGGGCTTGTCTAACGAGGACAGAGCTTCACATTCCCAAGATGAAATGAGTTCTGGAGATGGATGGAGGTTGTGGCTGCTCGATAACATGAATAAGTTTAATACCCCTGAACTACCCACTTAAAAATGAATAATATGATCAATTTTATGTTCTGTGTATTTTGTCATGATTTCTTAAATTGTTAAATAAAAGTAGGCCTAAGTGCAAAAAGCAAACTTTAAAACTTTGGGAAAACAAAACAAAATCATGTGGTAACATTTCTACAGCTATGAGGGAGGGAAGGATTTCTGAAGAACTCGTAATGGCAGACCACAAAGCGGCACACTGATGAATCTGACTACAAAAATCATACTGCAACAGATTCAGAGAGAGTGAGAGAAAGTGTGTGCAGTGAGAATCCCTATAAACTCATATGAAAAGTACAAATCACCTGTGAGAGACTTAAGCAAATTACAAAAGAGAAAAGATGTTCAAAACCACTGCCAGTCAGGGGAATTCAGAGACATCATTTCACATCCTCCACTTAGCAAACAGTGTTAAGCTGGTGATGCCAAGCACCAGCTCAGCTGGCAGAAGAGAAAACTGTAGAATCATTAGGGAGAGCATGCGGCCACTTGTAGATAATTTTCAAATGAACACACAGACTAGACTTGCCGCACAAATGCTTGCAGAAATGCGTGCAGGCGTGCTCCTTGCAGCACTTGTCGGTAATAATGAAAAACGGGAATCACCTACTGCTCATCACACGAAGACAGAAAACACTGATGATGGACCGTGATTGTGGTGAAACGCGATGAGCACATAAATCAAGTAAACTACACGTATTAAGACAAAAATGCCTAAAGCAATGTGAGGGGTAAAAAGGCAAGCTGTGAAACAACTATGTATCTATGCATAAACACATATATACACTCATACAATTCAAACCACACAAACAAGACTGCATGTTATTTATGGATATGAACATATTTAGTAAAAGCTGGAATTCCCTCTGCAATCCACACACACGTGCACGGGATCATGAACACAGATCAGTTGTTTCCATTGGAAGGTAAAAGGAAGGACAGATAAAGAGAAGATAATTTGGTTGAGGGACTGTAATCACAAGACTTCAGTTGTATCTGTAATGCTTTATTTCTCTAAAAGAAATCTCTGAAGCTAGGTGCCAACTTACAGGGAGATGCGAGGGAGGGGAACGCACACTTTAAAACAACACACGGGCAAGCTACCCTCAAAAGACATGAACGATCCAGAGAAGAGCAGTGGAGCAGCTCCATGGCCATCCCCAGGAGGAGGTAGGCCCACAGAAGGAAAAGCCATCTCTCCTTGGCCTGTGGCTTCCTGCCTCCCAGGCACCGGAACACGTGCGGGGTCATCACAACCCAGACGGGTCAGAAACACGGCCTGAGAAGTCGCGCTGCCGGGACGCGTGCGGCACAGAAACTGGTTTTGCTGGTGTTGTCACGGCCTGTGAGGCAGGAGAACAGCTCTCGGTTTTTTAAGAGCACTAAGATTTTCAGACCCAGGCAAGGATGTCCATGATATGAAGAAACACAAGAACACAAAATCTACCCAAATGATGTAAGCAGACCCGTGGAGTAAATCACAACCCAACGGCAGCCTCAGAGCCCGTGTGAGAGGCCCTGCCTTGGGCTTCGGTGCTGAGGGAGGGTCCGTCCTCAACCACCAGGAAAGTTCTCTGCAAAGGCAACATGGCCACAGGGGATGGAAATTCAGCCTTGTTCATTCTGAGATGACAGCTTCCTCAGTGGATCAGCAATGCGGAACTCCCAGGGAGAATCAGAATCAAACACAGAAATGTTTATGAAAATCAAACTTTCTGCATTATTATTACAGTATTATTACTTATCAGAACACATCAGCATGCTGAACAGGGTTGAGTTTAGCATCACATTAGCCCTGTGATTCTAATTTTTTAAGTGTAATGGGAAAATTGATTTTAGATGTATGATTTCAAGTTGAAAACTTCATAAGTTTCTAAAAAGTATTGAAACATTTAAGCAAATGTATGATTCACCATATTTATAGTCAAATATGCTGGATATACAATACTTAGGAAGATCAAGTTAGAATAAAATGCTTTACATTAACTAAGCATATGAAATGGAATAAAAAGCCCACTTAGAGTCTCCTTGAAACTGATTGTTAAAAATTGCAAAATACGTCATTTGTGTTTCCTTATTAATTTTCTGTTTTGATGATCTGTCCATTGGTGTGTGTTTTAAAAAGTCTCCTGCTATTACTGTGCTACCGCCAACTTCTCCACTATGTCTGTTAGTGTTCGTCTTATGTACTGAGGTATTCCTATGTGAAGTGCACAGATATTCACAATTGTTACGTCTTCCTCTTAGATTGATCCTTTGATCACTATGGAGTGTCTCTCTTTATCTCATCCAATATTTTTTATTTTAAGGTCTATTTTGTCTGATATGAGGATTGCTTCTCCAGCTTTCTTTTGATTTCCAATTGCATGGAATACATTTTTTCCATCTTCTCACTTTCAGTCTCTATGTGTCTTTAGGTCTAAAGTCAGCTTCTTATAGACAGCATATATATGGGTCCTGTTTTTTTATCCATTCAGCCAGTCTGTATCTTTTGGTTGGAGCATTTAATGCATCTACATGTAAAGTAACTATTGCTAAATACGCTCCTATTGCCATTTTCTTGCCCTCAGTCAACAAAAGAGTCTGAAATGCAGTACTTGGGTGCAATCTCAAAAACGACAGAATGATCTCTGTTCATTTGTCCAAGGCAAACCATTCAATATCACAGTAATCCAAGTCTATGCCCCAAACATTAATGCCAAAGAAGCTGAAGTTGAATGGGTCTATGAAGACCTACAAGACCTAGAATTAATACCAAAGAAAGATGTCCTTTTCATCATATGAGACTGGAATGCCAAAGTAGGAAGTCAAGAGATACCTGGAGTAACAGGCAAGTTGGCCTTGGAGTACAAAATGAAGCAGGGCAAAGGCTAACAGAGTTTTGCCAAGAGAACACACAGGTCACAGCAAACACCCTCTTCCAACACATGAGAAGACTCTACACAAGGACATCACCAGATGGTCAATATCGGAATCAGACTGATTATATTCTTCGCAGCCGAAGATGGAAAGGCTCTACACAGTCAGCAAAAACGAGGCTGAGAGCTGGCTCGGATCATGACTCCTTATGGCCAAATGCAGAATTAAAAGAAGTAAGCAGGGAAAACCACTAGACTATTAAGGTATGACCTAAATCAAATCCCTTACCATCATACAGAGGAAGTGACAAGAGATTCAAGGGATTAGATCTGATAGACAGAGTGCCTGAAGAACTATGGATGGAGGTTCGTAACATTGTACAAAAGGCCAGGATCAAAACCATTTGCAAGAAAAAGAAATGCCAAAAGGCAAAATGGTTGTCTGAGGCGGGCTTACAAATAGCCGAGAGAAGAGAAGCGAAAGTAAAAGGAGAAAAGAAAGCTATATCCCTCTGAATGCACAGTTGCAAAGAATAGCAAGAAGAGATAGGACAGCCTTCCTAAGTGACCAATCCAAAGAAATAGAGGAAAACAACAGAATGGGAAAGACTAGAGAGCTCTTCAAGAAAATCAGAGATACCAAGGGAACATTTCATGCAAAGATGGTCACAATAAAGGACAGAAACGGTATGGACCTAACAGAAGCAAAGATATTAAGAAGTGGTGGCAAGAATAAACAGAAGAACTATACACAAAAGATCTTATTGACCCAGGTAACCAGTACGGTGTGATCACTTACCTAGAGCCAGACATCCTGGAGTGCAACATCAAGTGGGGCTTAGGAAGAATCACTAATAACAAAGCTAGTGGAGGTGATGGAATTCCAGCTGAGCTATTTCAAATCCTAAAAGAGGATCCTGTGAAAGTGTTGCATTCAATATGCCAGCAAATTTGGAAAACTCAGCAATGGCCACAGGACTGGGAAAGGTCAGTTTTCATTCCAATCCCAAAGAAAGGCAATGCCAAAGAATGCTCAAACTACCACACAATTGCCCTCATCTCACACACTAGAAAGTAATGCTCAAAATTCTCCAAGCCGGGCTTTAACAGTAGTTGAACTGAGAACTCCCAGATGTTCAGGCTGGTTTTAGAAAAGGCAGAGGAACCAGAGATCAAATTGCCAACAAGCATTGGATCATCAAAAAAGCAAGAGAATTCCAGAAAAACATCTACTTCTGCTTTATTGACTATGCCAAAGCCTTTGACTGTGTGGATCACAACAAACTGTGGAACATTCTGAAAGAGATGGGAATACCAGACCACCTTACCTGCCTCCTGAGAAATCTGTATGCAGGTCAAGAAGCAATAGTTAGAACCAGACATGGAACAACGGACTGGTTCAAAATTGGGAAAGGAGTACGTCAAGGCTGTATGTTGTTACCTTGGTTATTTAACTTATATGCAGAGCACATCATGCAAAATGCTGGGCTGGATGAAGCACCAGCTGGAATAAAGATTGCTGGGAGAAATATCAATAACCTCAGATATGAAGATGACACAACCCTTATGGCAGAAAGCAAAGAGGCAGTAAAGAGTCTCTTGATGAAAATGAAAGAGGAGAGTGAAAAGTTGGCTTAAAACTCAACATTCAAAAAACAAAGATCATGGCATCTGGTCCCATCACTTCATGGCAAATAGATGGGGAAACAATGCAAACAGTGACAGACTTTATTTTCTTGGGCTCCAAAATCACTGCAGACAGTGACCAAAGCCATGAAATTAAAAGACACTTACTCCTTGGAAGAAAAGCTATGACCAACCTAGACAGTGTATCAAAGAGCAAAGACATTACTTTGCCAACAAAGGTCTGTCTAGTCAAGGCTATGGTTTTTCCAGTAGTCATGTATGGATGTGAGAGTTGGACTATAAAGAAAGCTGAGCACCAAAGAATTGATGCTTTTGAACTGTGGTATTGGAGAAGACTCTTGAGAGTCCCTTGGACTTAAAGGAGATCAAGCCAGTCCATCCTAAAGAAAATCAGTCCTGAATATTCATTGGAAGGAGTGATGCTGAAACTGAAACTCCAATACTTTGGCCACCTGATGTGAAAAACTGACTCATTGGAAAAGACCCTAATGCTGGGAAAGACTGAAAGCAGGAGACGGGGACAACAGAGGATTAGGTGGTTGGGTGGCATCACAATTCAAGGGACATGAGTTTGAGCAAGCTCTGGGAATTGGTGAAGGACAGGGAAGCGTGGTGTGCTGCAGTCCATGGGGTCACAAAGAGGCAGACACGACTGAGCGATTGAACTGAACTGAACTGAATGCATGTATATGGAATCTAGAAAGATGGTACTGATGAATTTATTTGCAGGGCAGCAATGGAGAAACAGACTCAGAGAACAGACTTATGGACACAGCAGGGGCAGTGGGGAGGAAGGAGAGGGTGAGATGTGAGGAGAGAGTACCATGGAAACTTTCATTACCATAGGTAGAATAGATAGTCCATGGGCACTTCCTGTATGACTCAGGGAACTCAAACACGGCTGTGTAACAACCTAGACGGGTGGGGCGGGCAGGGAGACGGGAGGGAGTTTCAGAGGGAGGGGACATATGTATACTTATATCTGATTCATGTTGGTATTTGGGAGAAAACAACAAAATTTGGTAAAGCAATTATCCTTCAATTAAAAAACAAGTAAATGTTTTTAGAACTGCAAAATGTATACATATAAATTTTCATCAGCTGAATCTTAAAAATGTTAATATTTTTGCAGTTTTATTGAAAAATAATTGACATACGTCACTATAAAAGTTTCAGGCATACAGAAGAGTGATTTGATTTCCATATGTTATAAAATTATTACCTCAATAACCTTAGTTAATATCCATCATCTCATGTAGATACAATGAGAAAGAGAAACAAATTCTCTCTCAGGATCTACTGTCTCAAGAGCCTTCTTCAGTTCAGTTCAAGTTCAGTCGCTCAGTCATGTCCAACTGTTTGTGACACCATGGACTGTCCCTGTCCATCACCAACTCCTGGAGTCTGCTCAAACTCATGTCCATTGAGTCGGTGATGCCATCCAACCACCTCATCCTCTGTCGTCCCCTTCTCCTCCCGCCTTCAATCTTTTCCAGCATCAGGGTCTTTTCCAATGAGTCAGTTCTTCACATCAGGTGGCCAAAGGATTGAAGCTTCAGCTTCAGCATCAGTCCTTCCAATGAATATTCAGGACTGATTTCCTTTAGGATTGACTGGTGGGATCGCCTTGCAGTTCAAGAGACTCTCAAGCGTCTTCTCCAACACCACAGTTTGAAAGCATCAATTCTCCAGCGTTCAGCTTTCTTAATGGCCCAATTCTCACATCTATACATGACTATTGAAAACACCATAGCTTTGACTAGGCAGATCTTTGTCAGCAAAGTAACATCTCTTCTTTCTAATACACTGTCTAGGTTGGTCATAGCTTTTCTTCCAAGGAGTAAGCATCTTTTAATTTCATGGCTGCAGTCACCATCTGCAGTGATTTTGGAGCCCAAAAAAATAAATTCTATCACTGTTTGCATTGTTTCCCCATCTATTTGCCATGAAGTGATGGGACCAGATGCCATGATCTTTGTTTTTTGAATGTTGAGTTTTAAGCCAGCTTTTTCACTCTCCTCTTTCACTTACATCAAGAGGCTCTTTAGTTCTTCTTCACTTTCTGCCATAAGAGTGGTATCATTGGCATATCTGAGGTTATTGATATTTCTCCCAGCAATCTTTATTCCAGCTGGTGCTTCATCCAGCCCAGCATTTTGCATGATGTGCTCTGCATATAAGTTAAATAACCAAGGTAACAACATACAGCCTTGACGTACTCCTTTCCCAATTTTGAACCAGTCCGTTGTTCCATGTCTGGTTCTAACTGTTGCTTCTAGACCTGCATACAGATTTCTCAGGAGGCAGGTAAGGTGGTCTGGTATTCCCATCTCTTTCAGAATGTTCCACAGTTTGTTGTGATCCACACAGTCAAAGGCTTTGGCATAGTCAATAAAGCAGAAGTAGATGTTTTTCTGGAATTCTCTTGCTTTTTTGATGATCCAATGCTTGTTGGCAATTTGATCTCTGGTTCCTCTGCCTTTTCTAAAACCAGCCTGAACATCTGGGAGTTCTCAGTTCAACTACTGTTAAAGCCCGGCTTGGAGAATTTTGAGCATTACTTTCTAGTGTGTGAGATGAGGGCAATTGTGTGGTAGTTTGAGCATTCTTTGGCATCGCCTTTCTTTGGGATTGGAATGAAAACTGACCTTTCCCAGTCCTGTGGCCACTGCTGAGTTTTCCAAATTTTTGTGCAGCACTTTCACAGCATCCTCTTTTAGGATTTGACATGGCTCAGCTGGAATTCCATCACCTCCACTAGCTTTGTTTGTAGCGATGCTTCCTAAAGCCCACTTGACTTCACATTCCAAGATGTCTGGCTTCAGGTGAGTGATCACAGCTTTCTTACAGATCATATACTCATGTGAGCCGAGGTCACCACTCTGTACATCGACTCCCCAGGCCTTATTTATCTCGTGCCTGTAACTGTACTTTACAACAACAGCAACTCCAGTTCCGCCGCCCCCTCCGGCATCCTGAGAACCAAAGTGTGAGCTCTTTTTCTGAGTCTGGGGTGTGTTTGTTCTTAGATTCCACGTATAAGTTCAGTGTTTGTCTTTCTCTGTCTGATTCGTTTCACTTCACATAATGCTTTCAAGAGTCATCCATTTTGTCACAAATTGAACCTAAAATTTCTTTAAAAAAATTGCAATTTTGGATTCGTCACTTTGACAAAAAGAATCCTGATTTTTAGAAATTAAAAGTTTTCTATGCATAAAATAAACTCTCAAGAGTACCAAAAAACCCTCATGTATCATGGAGGATTTCCTTTTAAATCAGATAATAAAATAAGAATCATTGCCATAAATCTCACTGAATCTTATTTCAAGAGTTCTGGCTAATGTAACAGAATTTGAGTAAGACATAAGGAAAAGAATAGATAAACTGATTATTTCTGGAAGACACAGACAAAACTCCCAGGAAGCTGGTTGAGAGCAGTTTCTCAAAGGCAACCTAAATGAGAAGGAAACACAAGGAAGAAGGGGTCAGCGCGTATGTGTGGCTTACACAGCAGGAACTCACACAACATGGCAAAGCAGCTGTGCTCCAAGTTAGAATGTATACGGGAAGTACACTGTGCATAGAGAGAGAGAGAGAAAGCCAGGCCCCAGGACCGCAGGCTCAGCGCCCCTGGGAAATGGCATCGGGGCTGAGCTCTGGGCCGATGGACCTCAGGGTGTGGGCCCGGCACCAAGACCACAGGAAACCCGGCGGGTGATTCTGACGCACACTCGTGCTGGGCGGATGCTGGTCAGGAGCATCTCCTTGAACCCCTTCTTGCACATTTGCAAACCCCACTCCCTACCCCCAGCTTCCAGACAGAAAGTAACACAAAGCCTTGAAAGAAAAATGCAGCACAGAGCAATTATAGGAAGAAAAAAAAAAACAGGCACAGAAAAGCAATCTGTAGATACTGTCATCAGAGTGCTGAGAAATGCAGGCCAAAAAAAATCAAAACCTGGCTGCAGGCCACCATCCGTCAGCAAATAGAGACCAGCTCAGCTCCCCTCAGCAAACTGTAGGGATCAAGCCCAGGCCCAAGACAAGAGCACAAACTCCCCAAAGGTCACGTGGCGCCAGCATGACTGGTCCGAAAGCTAATGAAACAAAACTCCTCACACACAAACCACGAGGAATGACTCCAAAATGTGTATGGGCCACACCAGTAACACTGCAGGGTCTTATTCACCAGGAACTGGACACACCCGAAGGTCCACGCTCCTCCTGGACAGACAGACGAAATGAGGGTTTTTAAAACCGGATTCTCCACAAATCAACTCAGACATTCTCGATAAGTGAAACATCCTCCCAAAAGAATTCTTTGGACTTTAATAACATGATTTCAAAATTATCTAGAAAATTAAATAGGCAAAATATTAAATAAATGTTCAGAAAAGAAAAGAGAGAAGGTCCTGTTTCATGAGACACTGAGATATTACTTTGAGCTCAACTCCTGGACCACAGGCCAGATGGGTTCAAACCCAAACAGAAGCAGCATGGGTAACACGCAAGAGCACGTCAGTTCGTGACAAAGGACGCACAAGCAAATGACGGGCAAGTTATCCACAGAGGAAAGACACTGTCACCCATCTTCTAAGCATTTGCCTAAAGGAAACAGCGGTATGGCACAGATGTATGTGTGCTTTTGGTCTTTTCTATAAAAGCAAACTTTGAAATGATGTAAACGGTCAACAAGAGGGAGATGGCTGGTCGGCCCCGTCTTCAGCGCATTCTCAGCTGTCGGGGCGCACAGACGGCCCCTGGGGATCGCGTGCAGCCCTGCACGAGCCAGCCTGCCCATGATGGCAGCAGAGTGCCCTGTGCCCCCAGGGTAGGACACCAGCTGTGCATTTCAAAAGCCTACACATAGAAAAGGCTCAGAATGAAAAAGCTCAAAATATTAACAGTGGTTATCTTAGGGTGGTGGGACTGTGGGGCATTTTTATTCTTTCCAATAGGAGCATTTTCAAGTGAGAAGATCAATATTTGTATTTACATGGCAAAGAAGAATGTGTACCCTACACTGAAATTGTTTAAAATAATAAGCTAACTTTGAGGCACTTTCATTAAAAATGAAATATTAACAACAATAACAGAAGGGTGATTATAGCATACAGCTTTGTATTCAATATGCGTTTTCTGGGTGCCTATGATTCCCAAAGTCCTTGGCTCTAGGAGATGCTGGAGAGCAAGACAGGAGGTCAGCCTGGAGGAGGAAGCAGGACTGGCTTGGAGCTGGACGCCTTCCTTCTGGGTTCACACCCAGCATGGCTCCTGGTAGGAGACACATGCTCGGTGTTAGTGAAGAAGCCCTGAAGTTTCCAAAACGAAACAGCAGAGAAGCCACACACATAACTCATAAAAGAAAACATAATGCAGAAACATGCAAACACGTCACACCACCAGTCATGGGAACAGAAGATAAAACAGCAGCAAGGCAAGGCCTTACACCCAGTACGTCATCAAGAGGAGTTAGAAACGTCACACTCGTAGTGGCAACGGAGGTGTTAAACTCAAACAGAATTCGTAGGAATGTTGGAGACGGGCATGGCAACCCACTCCAGTTTTCTTGCCTGGAGAACTCCATGGACAGAGGAGCCTGGCAGGCTCCAGTCCATGGGGCACAAAGAGTCAGACACACTGATCAACTAACACACACGTATAGCAGGAATGTAAACTAACGCATCACACTTGTAAAACAAGTTGAAAATAAAATGCCATAAAATGCTTAAACACTTTCAATTAGCCCACTCTGGGAATCTGCCCCATTGAAATAATGAAAAAAAGAAAAGACCAAAGTTGAAAGATCAACATCACAGCATCACACTATTGAGATTACAGAGCCAGACCATAAAGAAGGCTGAGTGCCGAAGAATTGATGCTTTGGAATTGTGCTGAGAAGACTCTTGAGGGTCTCCTCGACAGCAAGGAGATCAAGCCAGTCAACCCTAAAGGAAATCAACCTGGAATATTCATTGGAAGGACTGATGCTGAGGCTGACGCTCCAATATTTTGGCCACCTGATGCAAACAGCTGACTCATTGGAAAAGACCCTGATGCTGGGAAAGATTGAGGGCAGGAGAAGGGGGTGAGAGAGGATGAGATGATTGGATGGCATCACCAACTCAATGGACATGAGTTTGAGCAAACTCCTGGAGATAGTGAAGGGCAGGAAAGACTGGCATACGGCAGTCCATGGGTTCACAAAGAGTCAGACATGCCTTAGTGACTGAACAACAACAGCCATCTTTGTGTTCAGTGACACTGGAAGCCTAGGTGTTCATCACAAACAACGCATCAGACCTCATGTGTGTGTGAAATAACGTTAAAGGAATAGATGAACTGATGTCTGGGTGAACCTTAGAAATAGCACACTAGGTGAGAGGAGCCAGATGCAGAGGGCGCACAGGGACGGCGCCAAGCCTCGGGCCCGAGCACACACTCACCAGCCTGTCAGGGACGGCGCAGAGCCTCGGGCCGAGCACACACTCACCAGCCTGTGACCACTGCAGCCCAATCCCCAGGCCACGGCCCTGCACACGGAACGGCCGGGCATGGAGACACACAGGCGTGAGGCACATGCTCAGACACACAGCCCCACAAGCACACACGCAGCCGGTGTGGACGGCAGGAGCCACGGACACGCTGCACCCGACCATCCGCGGGGCCTGGACCAGAAGCATGTGGTGCAGGCACGCCGCCAGTCCCCGCCTGGGGCCCCTCACAGGCACCGGGGCAGGGGGCTCCCCCCACGGAGAAGCATGGGACCACTCACTGCAGTGTTGCCCTGGGGCCCCGACCCTGACCCAAGCACCCTCCAGTCCAGATTCTGGGATCCCCAGCTGGGTCTTTGTAGCTGCATAGTCACCATATTGCCTGTGTTGGGGCACCCTGCCTTTCCACATCTGCTGTATGATGGGGGGTCACCCCTGCCCCTCCACAGGCCAAGCTGGGAGCCCTCCCTGAGGCCCCCAGTCCATCACGTCAGACAAAGCAGCAGAGACGCCCAGGCTGCCAGCCCCACACAATTGCCGTGGACATCTCTCTGACTCTCAAAACAGAGCAGTTTGGACAACAACTCAGCAAGAAGGGTCTGGCATGCGGCCTCCTTGGAATTGTTACTGCTGTCACTGGGAGGGGTGGTGCAGGCCTCCAGGGAAAAGCCAGGAGCACATTGGGGGAGGCCTGCACCTGCTTGCCCCAGCCCTGGCTCACCCTGGGCTGGTACACGGTCCCCAGGTCAGGCCCACGCCCAGGGAGACACAGAGCTATGGGCAGACACGTGGCAAGGCCAGCACCGTCTCCAGGAACTTCTTTGTCACTGACTTTCCAGATGCTGATTCTTGCCCAGGAGGCTGAGGCAGTTGCCATGGATACAGCCTCCTGGTCTCAGCCAAAGATGCCTCAGCCTCCGCCATGCTGCCCACTCCAGCCCCATCCTGGGCTGCACATAAAGCACAGGGCCCTGCCCTGGAGGCCCTGAGCCTGCTCCAAAGCCTAGAGCCTCCAGGCAAGGCTGAAGAAGCATCAGCCCTGGCAGGCGCAGGCCCCAAGCCAGAGAACGTGACATCCACAGCTCACTCAAATAAAAACATCACACCTGTCTACCTCAAAGCAAGGACACTCGGAGGTCAGCGCCATTAGTCCCATCATACAGAGGAAGAAACTGAGGTTCAGATGGCACATCCAAGTGTCCAGGCTCACAACCCAAGAAGAGGAGGAGCTGGGGCATGCCCAAAGTACAGGAAAGTCCAGCCAAATGTTCTCACCCACTCCAACCCCTCCTCTAGGGCTAGAGGGCAGGTAGGCACCACACAGAGTGGACATCAGGGGCTCCAGGCCCCCAGCTTCTTTGGGGCATGGTGAGTGACCACTGGACAGATGCTCTCCAGTCCCTCCCTGACCACCACCCATCTGGACATGGCCCCATGTGGACACTGCACCCTTGGACTGGCTGAAGGGTTCTGTCCGGCTTGAAAGAGGCTACTACTTTCGTCACCTGCAGCAAAGCTCTGACCAGGGAGGTCAGCATGACCCAGGAAGCTCACCCACTGCAGCCACGGAAACCTTGGGAGTGGATGCCTTCACGTCACTGTCATCAGACCCTTCTTTTCAGGGTAAATAGTACTCCTCCTGCACTCCTAAGGGTCAGGGTGGCTGGTGGTTACGAGCTTGGGCTTTGGCTTAGTCTAGCTGGGATCTGCACTGGTTCCTGCAAAATGTCTGAGCTTCTCTCAGTTTCCAGTCTGTAAAGTAAGAGTGTCACCTCCTCCCTGTAAAGATGAGGGGCCCTGCCAACGATGGTTGAGCGGGGAACCTGAACTTGTACTCCACGTAGAAGTGACAAAGCAGGAAACCCTGTCTCCTTACTGAGAAGGGTCAGAGACCCAGCTGAAACCGGGTTAATAAGAACCGGAGTCTCAGAAAAACACGTGGAGATGTCCAGATTTCAATCATATCTCATTCATCAAAAAGCCAGGAAGATCTCAAACTGAGTGAAAAAAGACAATCATAGATTGTGACACCTGAGATAACAGAGGTGCTAAAAGTTCCTGACAAAGATTTTGTCGCAGTTACGACAGTCTTCCCACAAACAACCACTAACGTGTTTGAAACAAACAAACAGAAGAAAGTATCCTGAACAATATAAAGAAGAATGAAATGGAAAATTTATAACGGAAAACTACAGGAGCCGATGTGAAAAGCTAAGAGGATGGGCTCGACTGTAGAAGAGAGGGAACACGGGGAAGAGCCAAGGGGCTGAAGAGCAGGAAGGGCCAAGACCTCAGGCCCAGAGACGGGGCGGGGGCGGGGCTCCAGGGCTGTAAAAGCCGATCGGAACCGCAGGCAAGGGGAAAGAAGAGGAGCCCTCGACAAGCCGTAGTCTTTTAGGAGGCTCTGAAATATCCCCCAAATGAAAGGAACACGGCACAGAGGCACAGAGAGAGCCAAGCTTTTGAAAAAAACGGTGCTAACAGACCTGCTCAAAGCAGGGCTACCACAAGCCTTCAGTTTTAAAAAGTGCACCATCTGCAGTAGAGTGAGCTCAATGAATGACGTGTGCCTGTGTGTACTCAGCGCCGGAGCCACAAAATACGTGAAGTAAAAACCAAGAGAGATGGAAGGAGAAATAGACAGAGGCACTACTGTAAGCGGAGACCTCAGCACCCCCCGTGACAGCTGACAGAAACGCAGCAAGCCTACAGAAGGCTTATTAAGCCCGTCAACAGAATCTACTCCACATTCATGGAACATGCCACACAAAAACAGCCAGATACATGTTCTTGCCAAGTGCCATGAAACACAAACAAAGGTAGACCGTATCTGGAGCCTAAAATAAACCAAATTTAAAATAATCAAAATCACACAGACTGTGTTCTCTGACCACATGGAATCAAGCTAGAAATCAGCAACACGAAGATACTGGAATATTTCCAAACATTTAGAAAACAAATAACACATTTCTAAACAATCTACAGATCGAAGAAAAGTCTAGAGAAAATTTAAGAACACATGAAACTGAATTAAACTGAAAATACAACGTACTGAAATGTGTGAGACACAGCTCAAGTGTGCCGAGAGCGAGTTTAATACACCCTGCACACGTGAGAGGAAAGAAGAAATGTCTCAAGTCACCGATCTGAGCCCGCCACAAGAATGAGGCAAAGAAGAGAAAACAGACTCAGAGCAAACAGAAGCAGGAGACAGCACAGATGAGGGCGGAAGACAGTGCAATTAAAAAATTTAATTATTGAAACTAAGAGTCATCTCCTTGAAAAGATCAGTAAAACTGACAAACTTCCAGCAGGACTAACCCAAACCCCCCAAAAGAGAGAGAGATTGGGAGAGAAGGCATAAATTACCAGTGCAAGAAACGAAACAGGGCTGTCACCACAGACGCTGCACACATCATAAGAATAAGGGGCCACTGGGAACAACTCTACACACACGGTTTTGACAATTTAGATTTAATGGACTATGTCCTCAAAAAAATAAAACTACCTCAACTTACCCAATAGGAAATAGATAATTCAAATATCCCTTTAACTATTAAGGAAATTGAATCCATAAGATTAAAACTCCCTAAAGAGAAATCTCCAGGCCAACTGGATTCACTGTAGAATTCTACCAAATATTTAAAGAAGAATTCACAGCACTTTCAGACAATGGCTCCCAGAAAGTAGAATGGGGAAGGAACACTTCCAAACCCATTTTTGGAAGCCTGTGTTATTCTGATACCAAAGCCATACAAAGACTACCAAAAAAATAAATAAATAAAAGAACAAAACAAAGAAAAAAAACTGACAGATCAATAGCCTTCATGAATACAGATGCAAACATCCTTAAAAACAGTATTAGCAAATGCAATTCAGCAGTATATAAAAGGAATTACATATCATGACCATGTTCATTCCAGGAAGTAAGGCTGGTTCAATACTCAAAAATCAATCATTGTAATTCACCATATTAACAGGCAGAGGAAGAAAAGGTCACATGAGCATATCAATGTAGAAAGAACATTTGATAAAATCTGACATTGACAAGTGAAGAACGAAATGGCAACCCACTCCAGTGTTCTTGCCTGGAGAATCCCAGGGACAGGGGAGCCTAGTGGGCTGCCGTCTATGGGGTCGCACAGACTCGGACACGACTGAAGCGACTTAGCAGCAGCCGCAGACATTGACAAGAGGGAAGCTAATTCATGACAAAAACTCTCAGAAAAAAAGGAATAGAGAAGAACTACCTCAACTTAATAAACAGCATCTACAAAAACCTACAGCAAAGTGAAAGTCGCTCAGCTGTGTCCAACTCTTTGCGACCCCATGGACTATACAGTCCATGGAATTCTCCAGGCCAGAACACTGGAGTGGATAGCCTATCCTTTCTCTAGCAGATCCCGACCCAGCAATCGAGCTGGGGTCTCCTGCACTGCAGGCGAATTCTTTACCAGCTGAGCGAGGGGAAACAGGAAGCTACAGCAGACATGGGACTTCACGGGAGGGGCGAGTGCTTCCTCCCTGGAAACAAGGCAAAGGTGTCCACGCTCTCATGCAACGCACTGGAAGTCCTAGTTGATGTAATAAGAGGAAAAGGGAATGAGAAAGCAGAAAGAAATAAGACTGTTCCATTTGCAAATGACATACTTGTCTACATAGACAACTCCAAAGAATCTTTAAAAAAAAGAAATCTCCTGAAACTAATAAGCGCATTCAGCAAAGTTACAGAAATAAAGACAAATATAATATTAAAAAATGTATTGCCTTTCTACGTAGCAATAGCAATGGATATTTGAACACTGAAATTTTTAATGCTGTACCGTTTGTACACACATAAAAATAAAAGGAAAACTTTTAGATGTAAATCTAACAAAACATGCACAGCTCTTGAATCCCAAAAAGTACAAAATACAGAGGAAAGAAATCAATAAGGTCTACATAAATGAAAAGACATGTCATGTTCATAGCTTGGAAGACTCAACATAGTAAAGATATTAATTCTCTGCAAATTAACAAACCGATTTTATACAACTCCTATGAAGATTTTGTATGTATATTGACAAGATTATTCCAAAATTTATATGGAAACAAAGAAACTAGACTAGCTACAACAGTTTCTTAAAAAAGAATAAAGTGGGAGGAATGAGTCTGCCCAATCTTGAGACTTAAATAGTTCTAGTAATCAATACAGTGTAAATCTGGTAGAGAGAAGGACACAGGTCGATGGGACAGAAGCAGACCCGCATACGCACGGCCAGCTGACTTCTGACCAAGGGACAGAATACTTCAGAGGTGGAAACACACGCCACAGCCTTTTCAACAAGCGGTACTGGAGCACCTGGATACCCACATGCAGGCAGAAAACGAACAAAAAACAATCTCAACTGAAAGAAACCTCACTCCTGAAACAAACCCCAACTCAAGAACAGATCCCAGACTTACATGTAAAATACCGAATCATAAAACTTTCATGGAAAAAAGTAGGGGAAAATTGTCATTACGTAGGTCTGGCAAAGAGTTCTTAGACTCAAAACCACAAGCCCTATCTATAAGAGGGAAACCTGATTAACTGGACTTCATTATGATTTAAGCTTTTGCTCTGCAAAAGTCCCCATCACAAGGATGAAAAAAAATTACCTACAGATTGGGAGAAAATCAACTAGTATCTAACAACCCAATTAGAACCTGAACAGAATACATGAACTGACATTTCACCAAAATGGAGATACAGATGGCAGACAAGCCCATGAAAAGATGTCCAGCATCAGTGGCCATTAGGGGAATGCAAATCAAAGCCACCATGATATATCACTGCATAGCCAGCAGAAAAGCTAAAATGAGAAACAGTGCCAACAGCAAATGCTGGTAGGATGTGGAGAAACTAGATCATTCGTACATTGCCGGTGGGAGTGTACAGACGTGCACGCGGCACAGACGCTTCGGACAACAGTCGGGTAATATCTTAAACAACCAGACACGCGCTGCAGTAGGCCCCGGAACTGCACTCCCAGGCGTTCATCCAGGAAACTTGTGTTCACACAAAACCTGTGCACAGACAGGCAGAGCAGTCTTGTGGGTGACCTTCCAAAAGCTAGAAACAAATCGCCTGTCCTTCAACAGGCGAACAGTTAGAGAGACAACCGGCGGTAAAGAGGAAGTGCAGCCGCGTGCAGCTGTGCCTCGGCCAGCCTCAGAGTCCCCGGAACACAGCCAGCCCCAGAGGCGCGCCTCCATTACCAAGGTTTAATGCTCGTGAAGTGACAAAGTGATGGACGTGGGTGCTGGATTATGGTCATCAGGGATTAGGGGCAGTGAGGCCGGAGGAAAGTGGAAGCAGGTACAGAAGGGTGGGTCCTGGTGGGGACACAGAAGGGCAGGTCCTGACTGTGCCGGGGTCACACTCTGGCTGTGAAACCATGCTACAGCCTCCCTGGACAGCACCCTCAGCACCCTCTGTTCATACTGCAAATCTGTGATGAGCTCAAGATAAGATATTTAATTTTTTACGAGGGGATGTTAATAATAGCATCCAGCTCAGGAAGGTCATGGGACGATCACATTAGAAGAGCAGCCAATACCGAGGAGACTTCATGGAAGAGCCAGCTTCGAGCTTTCATTCTCCCCTCCTGGTCTGCTCACCCTTCTAGCCCCACCCGCTTGGTGTTTCACCAGAGGGCTCTGCACCCATGCTGCCCACTTGCCAGGCCAGGGACCCAAAGAAGCACAGGAGTGAGCGCACGACCCCAGGGGCCTCACCCCAGGGAAGGAGCCACTCACGGAGACCAAGCCCTGGCCACACAGGGGTCTCGCTCCTGCCCCTGCTGTGCCCCTGCGTCACTGTCTTGCAGGGCTGGACAGTGGAAACACCAGGCCCCAGGACTGATCAGGAGATGGGAAGAAGGACGTTCGCTTCCTGCCCATTCCCTGCCCCCACACTGCATTCGCAGAACCAGGGTCCCAGACAGCAGGTGTGGGGAGGGGTCCGCAGGCAGAGAGGGCGGGTGGTGCTGGAGGCCCCCTCAGGGATGCCCACCCTCAGACAGGTGGCTACAGGACACCCAGGACACCCTCTGACCCCCATGGGCTCAGCGGTGCCCTCCCCCAGCCCCTGCCCCAGTCCAGGCTGTAGCGGGTCCAGGGCAGAGGGCAGCCCTGCCTTCAGCCACCTCAGTCCACAGTCCCTGCCGCCAGACCCCAGAGGCTGATGACCGACCGCGAGGAGTGAGAAAGGACCTACGGACAACCAACCTGGGCCCACCACACCACAGACACCGCATACCCCGACTGGAAGCCACGCGGACGCCTGGGATCAGTCACGTGCCTCCTGAGCACGTGGGGGCTGAGGGGGTCCCCACTCCCCCGCTGGCTTTCAGTCCCGCAACACTCGCTGCACACGGGGAACTGGGGCACCAAGGCTCATCAGAGGAACCTGGGGTCTGAGCGCAGCCTGGTGCAGACTAACCTGTGTCCCCCCAGATTCCTCTGCTGAAGCTCTGACTCCCAGTGGGACTGTATCTGGAGATGGGATTCTTGGGAGGTAAATGGTTGAGCAAGGTCCTACGGATGGGCTTTAATTTAAAGGATTAATTTAACAGAACAGGAAGAGACACCAGAGACCTGTGTCTGCACACACAGAGAAGCGGCCCGGGAAGACACAGTGGGGAGGCAGCTGCCTACCGGCAGGAAGACACCTCCCCAAGGCAACCCTGCGGGCACCTTGATCTTAGACATCCAGCCTCCAAACTGAGACAGCAAACACCTGCTGTTTCGGCCCCTGACCCCCGTCTCAGGCATCTGTGCGGCGCCCAAGCTAAGGGGAAGGTTCTGCAGGGGAAAGTCCATCTGTGGAGCCGGCCAGGAGGGAAGCCCCTGGGACAAGACCAGGGCAGAGAGGCCGCCAGGCAGAGAAACACAGACCCACATCCCATCCCGCTGAAAGCAGCAGCCCCGGTGCATGGGCTCTTATACTCTGGGAGCAGAGAGGGAGCCACCGGCTGGAGTGATGAGGGCTCTGAGAGGGGCTCCCCAGAGAGGCTGAGACCTGGAGAAAGTGGGGCACAGTGGGGCGGCCAGCCGGGTGAAGACAGGACAGCCAGGGGCCTGTGCAGGCGGCCTGCGGGGGGTCCGCAGGTTCCAGGTCTGTGTGACTCAGACGGGCTGTGGCAGGGAAGGAAGTGGCCCCTCCCAGCGGCTCCCCACCGCTCAGCCAAGAAGGACCTGCTCTCCGGCCTTTTCCCAGTCCAGGCCTAGCAACACAAGAGGACATTAGCAAACATTCTCACCTCCTGTGAATTTGCAGCTCTGGGCTCACCAGCGTGAAATGGAGTAAGGGGAGGCACCTCGAGTTGAACACAAAGGTAGAGTCCAGTGCCCAGCTGCCCCACCCGCCTGAGCAGCTGCAGGAATATCCACCAGCCACAGACAAACACTCCCACTCCCAGGAAGCATGAACTTGACCTCCTGTGACCTCTGCAGGCACACCAGGCACAAGATACATGGATAGATGAGCAGTTGCTCCCTGCCACCTCTGCAGAGGGTGGGCTTCCCTGGTGGCTCAGATGGCAAAGCATCTGCCTGCAGTGCAGGAGACCCAGGTTCAATCCCTGGGTCGGGAAGATCCCCTGGAGAAGGAAATGGCAACCCACTCCAGTATTCTTGCTTGGAGAATTTCAAGGACAGAGGAGCCTGGCAGGCTACAGTCCATGGGGTTGCAAAGAGCTGGACACGACTGAGTGACTACCATGCCTCTACAGAGGCACACGGGCTCAGCATGCTTCTGGCACCAGCTGCAACAGCCCCAGGGGGCCCAGCACCCAGGACCCCGCAGTGCAGCACAGCGGAGCTCCAGGCCTGAGGCTGGCAGCCTGCAGCCCCTGTCCTGCCAGGATCGCCAGGCCCTTAGAGATGGGCAGAGGGGGCTCTCCTTCAGCACATGGTGTGACATCTGCAGGCAGCAGCCAGGAAGGGCCTGGCTCTGGCTCCCCACAGCCCTCCAGGAGGGTGTGAAGAATCCTAAAGCATAGGAAGAAGGGGGAGGGGAACCAGGAGAAAAGATACTGAGAGGTGAGCAGTGGAATGAGCCGCCCTCAGCGGACACCCAGCGGGGGGGATGCAGACGGAGGGAGGCGGGGAACCCCCTACCCCTTCCTCTGGCGCCAGCGCGGGGCTGGCAGCCCAGTGGGGCCACTGGCAGGAGGCAGGCACCTGGGAGCCAGGCAGACCCAGCGGCCAAGCCTGTTCTGAATTATCAGCGATGCCTCAGGGATGCTGCCTGGGGAGAGTTTAAAGATGCGGGCCCCAACAGCCTCCCTCTGCTGCTCCAAGGGCCACTGGTCAGAACTCAGGCCCCTCCCCATCCCAGCGATTCCCAGCCTCAGGTGGGGATAGAAGAGCAGGTCCAGCAAACCCCCAGCCTGAGCAGGCATCGGAGACCCCGTCGGCAGGACCGCATCACGGGACAGAGGAAGGGCCCACACGGGCGCTCCGGCCCCACACGTGAGCTCTAGAGCCCGAGGCCACGAGCCGAGGTCAGTACACGTCCAGACCCAGTGTCACTGGCCACCCGGGGCTAGGCACGGTGCCCTTGGCTCCCACACGTGGGCACAGGCTCCCTGCTCACCTTGGCCCTCACGTGCTGGACCGCTCCTCGCCCAGGGTAGTATTCCCCAGGGCCCGGCCTCCCGGGACCACATTCCCACGCCCTCTGGCAGCGGCCCCAGCCAGGCCCGTGTTCTGGGGAGGCAGGGCAGGGCGTGGACACAGACATCCCTCCCTAGGCAACGCGGGAGGCTCAGACCAGCGACAGGAGACCCTGAGTTCTAATTACATGTCCTGGAAAGAAATCCCAGCTTAATTTGGAGTAAAATGAGACGCTGTGGTTAGAACTGTCCGCAGGGAGCTACCTGCCCGAGCTGGGACAGACCTCTCCTCTCCCCAAGGGAAGCTCCAGGCTGGGCCATAACTGGCGGGGGACTCTGGGCCCAAGTCTTCATGGTCTGAGAGGAGCCTGCCCCGATTCCAAGTTGCAATCAACCCCTTGGGACCAAAGCCTGGTCTAGGGGCTCCCTTGGGGATGGGGAGGGCAAAAGTGCAGGGGTGGGCACAGCAGCAGTTAGGACAGGCAGGCAACATGCGTGCCACACTCGGGATGCCAGCAAGTTTCCAAGCAGCAGCGCTTCCCACAGCCCAGCCAGCCCAAGCCCACCACTTCCTCCTGGGCACTGCTCCCCACCGTCAGCACCCCACCCAGGTCAGGCCCTGCACCCAGAGCCCCAAGCGGCCCCCACGGCCTCCCAGCATCTTTGCCTCATGCCCCCTCCCAGGTTCAGGACGCCCAACCCCCTCCCACCTACTGCTCTGCTCAAGGTCCTTCTTAAGGACCTTCCCTGAACCCCACGAAGGGGAACTTCACTCCTGCCACCCAGCTTCCTGCTCATCACTGCACTTCACACCCACGTGGACAGGCTGCTTGTCGCCTGCGTCCCCGGGAAATGCAGCCTCCATGTCCATTGCTGTGTGCCTAGCAACCAGGGCACTTGACAGACACCTTCCACACGAACGAGGGGATGGGAAGCTGGCCAGAGGGTCAACGGGGAGAGAAGGGAAGGTGACCAGCCAGGGGAGCCCAGGAGAGAGCGAGAGGCCGGGCCGCGGCGTCCTCACTCACGCTGCCCACAGGCCCATCCCTCCATTGCACACCACCTGCTTCCCATGCCAGCCTCAGCTGACGGGCACGCAGAGCACTCTCACCCCATCCCTGCTTTCGCATCTGACAACCCAGCGCACGCACTGAGCTCCACCTCTGGTGTACTGAAGTCACAGAGAGGTGAGCATGGACTGCAGGGTCCCGGCTGCCCTCGTCCACCCAGACGTCACTGCAGCGCTCCAGCTGCACCGCCGCTGTCCTGCCTCCAGGGCCAGGCTGTGGCCCCCGCCTGATACAACCTTCCGCCCCTCCTCTCCCTCCCACCACTGCCCAGTCATCTGCCTGGCTTTGCTGAGAACCCCCCCGAAGGCGGAAGAGCTGCCCTGGGTGCCCTCCGGGCCTGCAGGAGCCTCCACGCCGGCCATCCGCGAGGACCCTTTCACCCGCAGGCTGCCTGCCCCTCCGGGCCTGCAGGAGCCTCCACGCCGGCCATCCGCGAGGACCCTTTCACCCGCAGGCTGCCTGCCCCTCCGGGCCTGCAGGAGCCTCCACGCCGGCCATCCGCGAGGACCCTTTCACCCGCAGGCTGCCTGCCGCGGCACTCGGGGGCCCACCCTCCCCGCACCCCCGCTCGAGAAGGACACGCCCTCCCTCCCTAAAACACCGACCCCACCCACCTCACTGGCCAGTCCCAACCTACCAGCTCTGGAGTCCCCAGGCTCACCCACGGACAGCTTCTTCTCCAGATCCTTCCCCTGGGGGTCCTGTCTGATCTTGAGCTCTAAAGGCCATGGAGACACCTGTGTTCTGGTACTGACACCGTCAGCCATGGCCTCTCACCAAATGTCTAGAGGGCTCAGCCCCTTACTACTGAGCCTACCCCAAGCCGCAGCTGTCCAGACCATGCCGTGTTCTCCTTAACCCCTTTCCTACGTGGGAACATGAAGCCTGTACTGTCAGTGAGGTGTGGTCTCCACAGCACACCCGCCCCCAGGCCCCACGATGTGGCCATGGGCCTGCACCCTCCTCCCCTGCTGAGCCTCTGGGCACCTAGAGGGAACACAGCAGGGCCAGGGAGACCAGGTCCCCTGGGAACACAGCCCGCAGGGCAGGGGCCGGGGGTCTTGCTCACTGCTGTGTCCTCAGCTCCGATTCTGAATAAATAGCAATCAAGGGATGGCCAGTGGGTGGGGCAGCAGCGGACGAGGGCAGCTCAAGTGGCTGTGCAGACAGAAACAATGTGCAGACAGACATGCGCAGACAGGACAGCCCCTCCCACTCTCGCGGGCAGGACTGGGTGCTGTATCGCTCGCCCCCCGCAATGCCAAGGGTGTGCCCAGGCATAGTTCACAGGGGAGTGTAAGAGGTTAAGAGGCTTCCCCGATGCAGGGTAGGGCCAAGTCCCATCCAGGGCACCTCCCACGCCCGGATGCCAGCCCCAGAAGCAGAAGCAAGCCCAGCTGGCCTCGGGGACAAGTCAGGCTTCACCAGGCAACGTGGCCTTCCCTGTTCACCGTGGGGCTTCCAGCCCTCTGAGTACCAATTAAGTAAACCCTAATTAAAAACAACAAAGTAACGAGGAGCAGTGCCCCGTGGCTGCCCACAGGCGCCTCGGCTCAGGAGGGCTAGGGCTCTTCTCTGGATTCCCCAGGCCCAGCACTCACCCCAAAAGCAGACAAGGCCCCCTTCTATCATGCACCACACACACACATACATACACAGACGTGCATACACAGCTGTGCACATGCACACATACACGTGGGTGCCCAGATGCATGTGTGCACACATATGCACATGTGTGCACATGCATGTCTGAACGGACGCACACGTGCACGGGCATACACACATGTGCACATGCAATGCACGGATGCGTGTGTGCATGAACAGATGCACGCGTGTGCGTGGGTGCGCACATGCACACGTATACATGTGTGCGTGCACACACATGCAGTCCAGGCATATATGTGTGCACACATGCATACATACACGTGTACACACATCTCCAGTCCCCGGGTGCTGCAAGCAAGAGCAGCGGAGCAACTCCCCCACGTGACTCTGGGCAGCATGTGAGCCCCCGTGGCACACAGACCACCCTCCCCATCTGGGGGCTTCCCTCCCAACCCAGAATAATCCCTGCAGACAAGGTGCAGAGAGAGGGAGCCTGGAAACCATCAGTGCCAACTCCCAGCCCTCCTCTCACAGACAGTGAGAGCAGAGACTTCATGACCCATACGAGAGGCACAGAACAAACAGAGAAAGGCAAAGGAAGAATCAGAGAGAGAGAGCAAAAGTACTGAGACGGAGAAACATCGAGGGGTGAAGAAATAGAGAAGATGAAGACGAGATAAAAAAGCAGAGATACAGAGAAGCTTAGAAATGGGGGGACAGACACACAAGAGATTAAGAAAGGGAGAGAGAGAGAGAGAGAGAAGGGGAGACAGACACACAAGAGATTAAGAAAGGGAGAGAGAGAAAGAGAGAGAGGGGGGACAGACACAGAGAGGACGGGGAGGGGTAGGGGCGCGCGTGAAGGTGGGAGAGAGGAGATGGAGAAACAGATGGACTCAGGGCAGGATCTCCGAGGCCAGGCTGGGGGCAGGGTTATGGTCTTGGGACCCGTGGGATCCCCCTGCTGGGGCTCCAGGAAGGTGAGCCCAGGAGAGTGGTCAACAGGCAAGAGAAAGCAGCTGTCCTTGGAGGTCTCCCAGCCCTCACGGGGGGACCAGGCTCCCTGAATCTGGAATCAGGATATGTTTGTTGGAAGACTCAGGGGTCCTGCCAAGGGGTTGGTGCGGACCTCCCTGCCATGCTCCCAGCAGCCCAAACAGCACCATGGACAGCATTCCCAGAGCCCGGTCCCACCACCCTCACCAGCTCCCAGGTGGCTCGAGCACAGAGCACCCGAGGTTCAATAGACCATTAATTCAGCAGACACTCCCTGACCCGCCTGGGGGCCTGCCCCGAGCTACGCTCTGGGGACACTCTAAAAAATACGACACCAACATCCTCAGGGACACGGGTCTAGAAGGAGAAAGGCGTAAACAGCCCGTGACATCTGTCGACAGCCCACGCAGTGCCCAGTGGACTACAGGGCGTACCCTGCCGGCCGAGGGCCCACACTCACCACCACGCCCCATCAGTGGGACCTCCGAGGCTCTCTGGACAAGCCCCCGCGGCCGCCTGCCCTCAGGCAGCAGACGGGTGTGGACGGTGAGCGCCACATGGCAGGATGGCACGCCTCCCAACAAAAGGCTCCCTGCTCCCTTCCCTCCTTGGTCATTAGGGAAAATGGAACAGATTAGAAAGTTGCCCAGCCTATTATATCCAATTTCACTGGTGCCCATCTGATCAGAGTCAGTGACAGGCTGGTGCCACAGGCACAAAGGCCAGGAAGGAGCTGAGGCATGAGGCCCACCAGCCCCTCAGTCATCTCCAGGGAGAGACCCTCTGAAAGTGAGGCACCTCGATTCTGGCCTGTGCTGGGCATGGCACAGGCACCGCTGGAGCCACCAGCAGCACCTCAAGCAGACAGAGAGCCGGCCTCCAAGGATGGGGCAGGGGATTCAGGGGGGCTTGCACTGAGGGTCTTATCTGGAGCCCAGAGGCCATGTAGCCAAGTCTGTTTATCCTCACATGTAGCACAGGAGCCCTGGCCACAGCTACCTGTCCCTTGCAAGGAGAGTTCTGGGCCACTGTGGGGCTCCAAGCCTCCCTGGGACCACAAAGCTCCAGGAGGAGTGGCTGCAGTCCCTGGGGTGGGGCCTCTGGGACCTGGGCTGTGCAAACAGGTTTCTGGAGCAAACTCCAGGCACTTAACCCCCACCCCAGCCAGAGGTGGAGGGCAGCCCAGAGCCGGGGCAATGGCAGCTCAACCTCAGAACAGGGCAGAGGCCCTGAATACCATCAGGCAGGTGGAGAGACTGAGGCCCTGAAGGCAGGAGGCCCTGTGATGAGGAGGCTTTCTGCCCACTCTCCTCCCCCTCCCCGGCCCAGCCTCAGGCAACTTTCTGGATCTCCTGGATAGCTTGGGAACCACAAACTGATAATTATTAGAGTCTATTTGAGAAGGAAAGTGGGGGATGGGACACTGATTAAGCACCTTCCTGGAAGCAGAAGCTGTGACTACAGAGGCACAGCCTCACCAAAGCACAGCTCCAGGAGCACGTGCCCACGAACGCTTCAGGCAGGAGACTCGGAAGCGCACATGTGCCCACAGGTCATGGGGTGAAAGAGGCCAGGCTGCAGCCCAGGATTTACAAAATCAGGCCCAGTGCCCTTCCTGCCCTGTGGACCTGACCACAGCACCAGCAGCTCCGCAAGCAAGCTCTGCCGAGGACAAATCTCCTCGACGTCACCTCAGCCAAGATCACAGCCCAGGCTCTTCCCGGGAAAGAACAATGCCTGTCCACCAGCACCCACCCGTGAGGACCACCAAGAAGCACCAGCCCCCAGCGTGGACACTGCTGCCCGAGCCCGCTCCGTGCACAGGGCACCCAGGCCCAGCACCTACCCCGTGAGGACCACCACGAAGTCCATGACGTTCCAGCCATTCCGCAGGTAGGAGCCCTTGTGCAAGACAAAGCCCAGCGCGATGATCTTGATCCCAGCCTCGAAGCAGAAGATGCCGATGAAGTAGGGCTCCGTGTCGTCCTGAGGAGAAGTGCAGAGCAGGGTCACCGCCGCCCGGACACGGCCGGTGAGGACCCCCAGCCCTGCCACGACACCCCCGACGGCCCTTTCAGCACGGGCCTCGGAGCTCTCCGCCAGGCTCCCCCGACGCAGAGGTGGCCCCGTCCCCACGGCCAGTGACACCCAGGCACGTGAGGAGGGGCTCCCGCCCGACACCCTGCCGCAGAGTGAGTGCCAATAACAACACGTGAGGGCTTCCTGCAATCACCAGGGCAACACTCATACCGTCCCGCAGGCACTGGGCACTGCTGTCTCCCCATCCGAGGGGGCGCTGAGGCACAGAGAGGCCAAGGAACTGGGCCAGAGACTCGCAGCTTGTTAGAGGCAGAGCCAGATTCCAGCCAGAGGTGACCTGGGTCCGACCGTGGGCTGGAACCACAGCAGGGACCACGCCCCAGCTCCCTGGAGCACAGCCCAGGACCCGCTCGCTCACTCAGTACACACCTGCTGGATATTCAAAACACGCACGTTCTGTGGCGAGCAAGCACGGCAGGCCTCAGGGAGCCTCTGCAGGGCGAGGCATCCAGCTGGGTGACTGGGACAGGAGTTCCGGGTGGAGACGACAGAGCGCAGAACTGGGACAGGGGAGCACAGAACCCCAACGGCCCGGGCCCGCCTGGTGCCAAGCACGTGAGGATGGGCTGCGGGGACTCAGGGAGTACTGGGACATCACACGCTGGGGGTGGGGGGCAGACAGAGCCTCTGTGCAGGTGACCCCAGGAGCTAGACCAAGTGGGCCCTGGAGGAGGAGGGTCAGCAAGGGAAACAGCCTGAGCGCAGACCACGGACACAGAAGGGGACAAAGAGGAGGCAGGCAGGTCCTGCTCTCAGGACTGTGGGACCTACCACCCAGAGGCTGCTCGGCCAGGGAGAGGCCTGGCCTCAGGGCCCAGGGAGGGGAGAGCCAGGCTGACTCCTGTGGGGGCTGCCTGTGCCTTCCTCCCCCAGGGAGCCTGGGCTCCAGGGCTCTCATGTCCGACCTAGGGAACCCTCAGCCTGGCCTCCTGGCCCATGGCTGCTGGTAGCAGCGTGCAGCAGAAGCTGCTGCCCCCAGGGACCAGGCAGTAGAGCGTCCATCACAGCCCAGCTCCCCCATCTTACCATCCTGATGCTGACTCATGAGGATATTCCCTCCCCAACGCTTCTGGTCTGGTTTAGTCAGAGGGTCCCCTTTCCCCAAGAGAAGAGGCTGCCGACCACCTACCCTGAATAAACATGAGGCCCCAGCAAACGTGTTCAGAGCAACTCTGGGTTTGTGGGAGAAGAGCCGACCAACACGAGGAGATGGGGTGGGGCCCCTTCCCAGACTGCTTGCTCCCAGCCCCACCCCTGACCACACTCGGCAAGGGCTGGCTCGGGGGAGGGATGAGACTGCGAGCTGGGGACTCCAGCTAAAGGCCACGTGGGAAGTTGATGGGTGAGTGGGAAGCAGAGCTGTGGAGGCCCCACCCCAGGGCAGGCACCTCTGCACCACAAAGCCCCTCCCAGCCTCTGGCAGCAACACCAGCCTCCAGACCTGACCTTGGACCACCACTGCGCCTGCTCCCCAGGCCCTCTGTGTTCAGCCTCCATCCATCCCAGGGCCGCCAGGCCTTGCTGGGGTGAGCACATTCTGCTCAACCCTCAACCCTTACAAGTGTACAGACCCCCATTACCACAAAGCAAACTGTCCCTCACTTGTGAGGCTGGAGGCACGCTGGCCCACTCAAGCCTGCTGCCCAGGGGGAAGGCCCAAGCCTGACTGCCCCTGCCACCCCCAGCCTGCCTCCCTCTGGCCCCACCCCTGCCACGCCCTGTGGCCTGGCATTCAAGGCTCCCTGCCAGAAACCCCAGTTTCCTCTTACTTTCACCCTCTTCTCCAGCCTTCAGAACGGGCACCACCACCAAGCTCACAGCAGGTCAGGGGCCCCCCACTGGCAGGAACCTGGGCCCCAGAGAGGGCAAGTGAGCCTGTCCAGCTCCACGTCTGGGCAGGAGTCACCCACGGGGACCACCCTCCACTCTGTCAGGATGCCCTTCACAACCCTCCTCTCCAAACCCACAACTGAAATCCCTCAGCCATTCTTGTGCCAAGAGAAACAACCAACCCACAAACCCCTATCTCTTGGCTGACCACCCTGGCTGTCACTTCTTTGCCTTCTTGAGGTGCCCACCCAAAGTAGAACACCCCCAGGGCAGCCTACTCTGTCTCCTCTGCTTCACCCCTTGGCCTGAAGTTCAAGGCCCACACCAAGCACAGAACAGGCTCTGCTTCATCAATGCTTATCTCTGCTGAAGTAAAGGAAAGAAGTTTGGAAGAACAGTCACTCGCCAGGATGTGGAGAAAAGGGTTCAGCCTCTGGATAGCTGGTGCCCCCAGAAGTGTCTCCGTCTTCGGGGACCCCAGGACTGCAGCACTCTCCAGCCAGGCCCCAGGCTCCCTCTCCAGCCCCTGTATGTGCTTTTCCTTCTCTCTGCTCTGAAGCTCAGTCTCTCAGGCCCCAGTGAGCCCACATCAAGCCCAGGCAGAGGGGCCAAGGCAGCTGGGACGTTGGGGGCTAGAAGATGTAGCCTCACCTTCAGAATGGGGCTTGCCTCCTAAAAAAGCACCCTGCCTCTGCCCCAGCCCCTCCAGATGCCCTGACCTAGCACTCTGGTTCCTGTGGGCTCTGTGCTTCAACAGGGGAAATATGGGGTCTGGGAGCTCCTGGTAGGAGCGGGTGAGAACTATGTTTGGGGATGTTTAGGAAGAAAGCCTGGGAAGGAGTGCATCCCATGGGAAGCAAAGGCCCCACAGGGAAGGAGTCCCAGGCAGAGCCAGAGAGGGAGATAACCAGGGCTGCACCTGGGCCAAAGCCCACCACAGCCTGGAGGGACAGGGGCAGCCCAGCATTCCAGACCCTGGGCCGTCGTGAAGGCCCCTCTCACGTGCCAGCATTAGCTCTGAGTTTCTTAGGTGTAGGGATGGCTAGTGTCACTGGGCAGAGCAGCTGCCGGCTAAAATGGTCTCCCTCAAGCCACCGGTCCCCAGCAGGGGTTGAGCGGGCTGTCCCACTCCTCCTGACCCTTGAGGGAAGTGTTAGATGCCCAGACTACCCAGCCCGAGGGAGCTGCCCCGTCACGGGTCCTGAAGAGTCCCAGAATCAGACAAGCTGCCGCCACCGCACGCCCCGCCCTCAGGCCCCGCCGCCACAGCACTCACCAGCCGCTCAGACATGGGCGTCTTGTCTCCGTCTGGGAGGTGCTGCTCCAGAGCCAGCACGATACAGTTGGCGATGATGGTGGCCAGAATCATGTACTCAAACGGAGTGCGTGGGTTAAGGACTGGCCAGGAGGCGCAAAGAGGAGAGGCGAGGACGCCAAGGCCGGCACCGCGCAGTGCAGCAGCCGGGCCCGGCCGCCTCCAGAGGGGCTGAGAATGACCAGGTCCGGAGCCCACCCCACCCTTCCGCCCCCATCCTCCCCGATCCTCGGGGCGCCGCGAGGGCCGCCTCCGCAGTCGCAGCCGCCAGCCCCTCAGCTCGTCCCCGCGGCCGTCAGCACCGCGGACAGCGCCCCTCAGAGGCGCCGCCCGACTCCCAGCCCCTCAGCACGTCCCCGTGGCCGTCAGCACCGCGGACAGCGCTCCCTCCGCGGCTCCGCCTGACGCCCGCTCCCCGAGGGAGGGGGCCCTGAGCCCCCCGCGCGCAACGGAAGGACCCCGCGCAGGCGCACACTCCTACCTAAAGACACGCAGCCACATGTACCTACACAGGCACGTGAACACCCATGTACCGAGAGTCCCGAGCGCACGCACGCGCAGCACTGGGTTCACGCTCTGCCCTCACACACTCAGGCACCTGCAGTCAGGCGCGCGCACGGGCTCGCCTCCACCCGGCGCTCACACCTACACGGACACCGATTCGCCCTCGGGTGCCCTCCAGGCTGGCCACGCGCTCTGCGCCGGCATCGAGGGAGAGAAGGGACGAGCTCAGGGGTAGGGGGCTCCGCCCAGCGCCCAGCCCGCTCCCGCGGCCGCCGCCACCACGACCACACACAGACACAGAGAAACACAAACACGCACGCACACGCGGCGCGCCGAGGGCCCGGAATCCGCCCCGCCCCCTCCTCGCCGAGCGACCCGATGCGCCTCTCCCCAGGGCGCACCCTCCTCCAGCCCCGGGAAAGATGGCCACTGGGCGCAGCATGCGGCCGGCCCCCTCCCAGGCCCCCGGCCCAGGCCGCCCCCCCAGACCCCGCAAGGCGCAGACGCCGGACGCCGCGCCCCGTTCCCGTTCCCGCGACCTCGGGAGCCCCTGGCCCCCACCCGGCCCGGCACCCGGCAGGATATGGCCACTCGGTGATGCGCTTGGCGTATTTGCGGACGACGTTGTCCTCGCTGAAGACGAAGAGCGAGCGGTTGACGGTGAAGCAGTTCTGCTTGACCGGGATGGGGTTGTACAGCGCCATGGTCCGCGCGCGCTGCGCGATCGACTGCTTGTAGAGGACCCGCTGGCCCGGCTGCAGCCCCCCGGGGCCCGGGCCGCCCGCAACGCCGGCCCCGCCGCCCCGCGCCCGCTCCCCACCGCCGGGGCCCCCATAGCGGCCGCCCAGCTCGTCCCCGAAGCGGACCATGGCTCCCGGGCGCTGAGCGCATCCCCCGGCCCGGCGGCCCCGCGGGGATCGGAAGGCGCGAGGTGCGCCCTGCGCTCTAGCGGAGCAGCCGCGGAGCCGCCGGACCCGCACCAGACCTCGCCCAGCCGGCAGCCGCCGCACCCGACTCCGCCGCCCGCGCCACGCCCTATATGGGGCCGGTCACGTGGTGGCGCCAAGCCAATCCGCGCCCGCCCCGCCCGCCCGGATCGCGCCCGCCCCGCCCCCAGCTGGCCGCCCCCGCCCTGTCCCCTAGCCCCGTCCAGCCGCCGGCCCTGGGGACCGCGCCTCGGCCCCCGGGTCCTCCCGGCTGCGCGAGAGCGGTGAGTGTGCGCCCTCCGCGCGTCCCGCCTCGCTCCCGGCCAGCAACTGACCAGATGCTGAACTGGGCAGCTGAGACGAGGAGCTGGGCGGGGCTGAGTCCTCGACGGCTAGCTGAGCCGCGCAAACGACACCCCCGGACCCCGGAGGCATCGCCAGCTCCGAGCTGCTGTCGCCCAAAGCGGGGAGAGGGAGGCCCTCGTTCCCCAGGTTCTCCACACCTCACTTCTCCCAGCGGCCACATCGCCCACTCCCCTCCCCCTCGCTGTGATCACCGGGCTCTTCCAAGAAGACGTTGACTCCCAGGTTCTCTCCTGCCTTCATTTCAGGGTCTTCGGCGTCAAAAGAGAGGATGCTGTCAACTCCTGGTCTCGGGTTTTCAGAATGCACAGCCCTCTCCTGGGCCCCTCCTCCCTCAGTCGTGTCCTAGACCTTCCCATCAACACACACTGAATCAGCTCCAAAACCTCAATTCAGAGATTCCTGTGTTCCACCATTCCCTCAAAAAAAAGTTTAAAGAGAACTTGTTGTATGCTATTCAGCCAAAATCTCCACCAAGCACTATTAGATGCCAGGTGCTAAGCTTCCAGCTCTGCCTTCAGGGAGCAGACGTTCTTATACAAGGGCAGTGTTCACACAGGGTTTATTTGTGCCCAGCCTTGTTCTCCTGGATTCACACACTATTTGCTCATCCGGACCTCACAATGTTCAAATAAGAAGCCTTTCCCGAATCAGCGACAGAGGCCGTAAGCCAAGCGTCCCTTCCACCAGCGCATGAACAGCCAGTCAGCACCACCACAGCATCGGCAGCAGGGCTGTGAAAACGGAATAGGAGTCAGAGAAGGCGACTTTCAGGAAACGGTCCTTGAGTGGACCTGAATGAAGAATGAGACAGGACGCTGAGTGCAGAGACTCGGGGATGGCACTCTCGGGGCCAGGCAGACTGAGGTCTGGCCTCTGGCTGCCGTTTTTAGTGTGATGGGAAGTCAGAGGAGAGTTTGGAACAGACAAGTCGTCCTTTGACTCCTCTAAAAAGATCCCTCTGGCCGCTCAGTGGGGAGCAGACTGCAGGGTGCGGTGCGGGCATCACTTGGGACGTATTCAGAGGCGAGCGGCCCGGCTCCCAGGTGGGACCATGCACTGTAGTTTTAACCTCCTCAATCAAGTCATGAAGTGTGCCATTTCAGGAACACAGACCCTCCCATCGCTCTTCCCTCCCCATGTCACCATGTACACTTTTGTCCTCAAGCTCGTCACCTCACGGCCCAGGGTGGCTGCCATAGCAGGAGGCATCATGTCTGTATACCACCATCTCAGATAGGAAGGAACAAGCATGTGTAAAAAGGACATTTTTTTAAAGTATAGTTGATTTATAAAGTTGTGTTAGTTTCTGGTGTACAGCACAGTGATTCATTTATATCTCTGTATAATAGTTCACATCTGCTAACCCCAAACTCCCAATCCATCCCTCTCCTACCCTCCTCCCCACTGGCAACCACAAATCTGTTCTCTGTGTCTATGAGACTGTATCTTTTCCCTAGAGAAGTTCATCTGCACCATATTTCAGATTCCATATATAAGTGATATTCTGTTCTCTGTCTGTCTGACTTACTTAGTATGACGACTTCTGGGTCCATCCCTGTTGCTGCAAATGGCACTATGTCATTTGTACGGCTGAGTAGTATTCCGTTATATTTTCTGTTTCAAGATGGCAGAGTAGGACACGTGGTCATCTTTTCCTGCAAAAGCACCAGAATTGCAACTAGCTGCTGAACAACCATTGACAGGAGAATGTTGGAACCCACCAAAAAGAGACACCCCACAACCAAGGACAAAGGAGACGGTGGGAGGGGCACAGTCCACTTAAAGCCAAACCCCGTGCCCACCAGAGATGCTTGGAGGGCACAAACAAACCTTGTGAGCACCAGGACAGAGGGAAGGAGCAGTGGCCCTCACAAGACGCTGAGCCAGGTCTGCCTTTGAGTGTTTGTTTGAGAGTCTCCTGCAGAGGCGTGGGCCAGCAGTGGCCTGCCCCAGGGACAGGGGCTCCAGCAGCAGCAGCGCCGCAGTCATGGCACGTGGCACAAGTCCTCTTGGAGGAGGCCGCCATTAGTCACGCTCTAGAGCCGCCGGCTTTACAACTCAACATCCAAAAAATGAAGATCATGGCATCTGGTGCCATCACTTCATGGCAGATAGATGGGGAAACATTAGAAACACTGACAGGCTTCATTTTCTTGGGCTCCAAAACCACTGCAGATGGTGAGTGCAGCCATGAAATTAAAAGACGCTTACTCCTTGGAAGAAAAGCTATGACCAACCTAGATAGCGTATTAAGCAGCCAAGACATTACTTCGCTGATGAAGGTCCATCTAGTCAAAGCTAAAGTTTTTCCAGTAGTCATGTATGGATGTGAGAATTGGACCATAAAGAAAGCTGAGTGCTGAAGAATTGATGCCTTTTGTGGTGCTGGAGAAGACTCTTGAGAGTCCCTCGGATTGCAAGGAGATCAAACCAGTCAATCCTAAAAGAAATCAGCCCAGCATATTCATTGGAAGGACTGACAATGAAGCTGAGGCTCCAATACTTTGGCCACCTGATGCGAAGAACTGACTCATCGGAAAAGACCCTGATGCTGGGAAAGATTGAGGGCAGGAGGAGAAGGGGACGACAGAGGACAAGATGGTTGGATGGCATCACCAACTCCATGGACATGAGTTTGAGCAAAGTCCAGGAGATAGGGAATGACAGGGAGGCCTGGCATACTGCAGTCCATGGGGTCACAGAGAGTCGGACACAACTGATCAAGTGAACAGCAACAAACAAGTATTCCACTGTATGTACATACCACACCTTCTTTATCCACTCATGTGTCCATGGACGTTAGGTTGCTTCCATGTCTTGCCTGTTAGAAACAGTGTTGCTGTGCGCGTAGGGGTGCATGTATCTTTTCAAGTTCGAGGTTTGGGGATACATATCCAGGAGTGGGATTGCTGGATCGTGTGCAACTCTATTTTCAGTATTTTGAGGACGCTCCACACTGTTTTCCACAGTGGCTGCACCAGTTTACATTCCCACCAATAGTGTAGGAGGGCTTCCTTTTTTCTCTACCCTCTCCAGCACTTGTTATTTGTGGGTTTTCTGACTGGTGTGAGGTGGCACCTCACTTGTTCTGGTTTTCATTTTTCTAATAATTAGCAATGCTGAGCATCTCTTCATGTGCCTATTGGCCATCTGTAAGGACAAACATTTCCAAAAAATAAATAAAATGATATTGTTTTATAACAAAGGAAAGTTCTCTCAGAGAAGAAAATTTATCTTCAAACTCCAGTGGGCAGACCAGGGCCATGTACCACTCCTGGCTTCAAGAGGGTGGGGAAGTGAATGTACCACAGTGAGAACTGGGACCCCCACCGTCCACGGAGGTGGGGAGACGTAGCACCAAAGAATGCCAGGGCTCACTCCACTGGGAGTTTCGGGGGGGGCTGTCACAGAGAGAAAGGGGAGGCCAGCCCGGAGATTCTCACGGAAGCCCGGAGAGGGGTGTGACGCACAGTGGTCCCCTGCAGAGCTGACTGAAGGGCTGCTGTGTCCATTGTGAGATGTGAAAGAGAACTGTTGACCGATGCTCCTTACTGAGACGGGATTGCTGGCCACGGGATTCTGTATTTCACACAAGTGGAGAGGTCGTGTCAGATATCGTGACAGAAGCTCAGAGGAGAGGCCACAGCTGAAGTGGGACTCTGGACGCCGTGTGGAGACTTCTTCTCTGCCCCCTCACCCTCCACCCCTCCCACTTTGCTCTGTGCTGTGCGCTGTTACCGAGCCAAACTTGGGTCAGCTCGGCTGCAGGCAGTAAAGTCAGCCTACCAACAGCGGGCTGTGGTGAAGCAAAGCGCAGCGTTTATTGCAAGGTGTCCAGGATGGGGCCCAACAAGGGAGCTCAGGCTCAAAGACCCCAAATCCACAAAGGCTCTCAGGGAAGGGGTTTTCAAGGCAGGACGAAGGGCGAGGGTCTCAGCGTGTGTGAGCAGCTTGTGCACACTCCTGATTGGTTGGTGGTGAGATAACCAGGCGGTATTTGGGGAATTAGCGTCATGAACCTTCTGGTTCCAGTTGTTCTGGGGTCTTCGTGCCGACAGGCAGCAGTCAGTTAGCCTCTCCACCTGGCAGGGGTTTCAGCACCTGCAAACAACTCAAGGATATGGCTCAGGGTGTTATCTGCAGCCCTTGAGGAGGAATGAAAGGTCCTCAACTTTGTTCTATGACTAAATTATTGTCTTCTTTGACTACTTCGTTTCAGCATTTTCTCACTTATCTGATTAAATTTGCTTTTTTGGATATCAGAGAAGGCCTAAGAGACTGAAACTTTTCTACAAACAAGAGACAGGGGACCCAAGGTGGTCTGTCATGGGAAGATCTCCAGGGTCCTTCCTGGTTACATGTAGACCACAGAGCTCATTCCCTTGGCCTCTGGCTCTTGGTGCTGCTTGGCCAGTGTTGAGCACCATGGCCAGCTGGAGGCAGGAAAAAGTGAGGTCAGAGTCCATTCCCCCAGCCCCTCCACTGGCCACCTGGGCTGGGCTTTAGGCCCCAGCTGAGGGCCCTCCCCTGTCAGGCACCCCCTCCCCTCCTTTTCTCTCTCCAGGCCCAGGTTTCTGCTCCTGCCCCTTGTTCCTGCCGAGGGCGATGCCAATGCCTGAGGGTTATTAGAGCTTTCCCTTGAGGTTTCACTGCACCCTGCGCAACTCATGGCAGACGGTCCCTCAAACGTGCCACCTGCCACATCCCTGCCTGAATCAAAGTCGTCATCATGGAGGGAGTAATGCTGATAGAGAGATGAGGCCCCTGGGGTGCTCAGCAAGATGGAGCAGATCAAAGGGAGACAGAAGGAGCCCCAGAGCCCTCGGAGGGGAGGAACGCAGAGTCCAGTGTCCCAGGGCCGTGAGAGGGGCAGTGTCCACCGAGAAGTCACAGTTATCGGCCAAGTGCTGTAGAGATCTGGGCAGCTAACTTTCCTTGGCATGAAAGACAGAGGTGTCTGTTCCCTTGAGAAAAGCATTTTCCAGGAGAAATGGGAAACAGCCTGAGTGGAGTGAATAAAAGAGGGTGGCTCGTGAGGACGTGCATACAAAAGGTGGACACAGCCAGCTCAGTGAGTTTTCCCCAAAGAAGCAGACATGGAACCATTGCTGGAAACACAGGTCATGGAGGGTATCTTGTGGGTTTTTTTTTTTTTTTTCTGCTTTTGTTTTTTTTTTTTAATTTTAATTAAAAAAATTATACATGTGTTCCCCATCCTGAACCCTCCTCCCTCCTCCCTCCCCATACCATCCCTCTGGGTCGTCCCAGTGCACCAGCCCCAAGCATCCAGCATCGTGCATTGAACCTGGACTGGCATCTCGTTTCATACATGACATTTCACATGTTTCAATGCCATTCTCCCAAATCTTCCCACCCTCTCCCTCTCCCACAGAGTCCATAAGCCTGTTCTATACATCAGTGTCTCTTTTGCTGTCTCGTATACAGGGTTATCTATTTACCATCTTTCTAAATTCCATATATATGCGTTAGTATACTGTATTGGTGTTTGTCCTTCTGGCTTACTTCACGCTGTATAATAGGCTCCAGTTTCATCCACCTCATTAGAACTGATTCAAATGTATTCTTTTTAATGGCTGAGTAATACTCCATTGTGTATATGTACCACAGCTTTCTTATCCATTCATCTGCTGATGGACATCTAGGTTGCTTCCATGTCCTGGCTATTATAAACAGTGCTGCGATGAACACTGGGGTACACGTGTCTCTTTCCCTTCTGGTTTCCTCAGTGTGTATGCCCAGCAGTGGGATTGCTGGATCATAAGGCAGTTCTATTTCCAGTTTTTAAAGGAATCTCCACACTGTTCTCCATAGTGGCTGTACTAGTTTGCATTCCCACCAACAGTGTAAGAGGGTTCCCTTTTCTCCACACCCTCTCCAGCATTTATTATTTGTAGACTTTTGGATCGCAGCCATTCTGACTGGTGTGAAATGGTATCTCACAGTGGTTTTGATTTGCATTTCTGTGATAATGAGTGATGTTGAGCATCTTTTCATGTGTTTGTTAGCCATCTGTATGTCTTCTTTGGAGAAATGTCTATTTAGATCTTTGGCCCATTTTTTGATTGGGTCATTTATTTTTCTAGAGTTGAGCTGTAGGAGTTGCTTGTATATTTTTGAGATTAGTTGTTTGTCGGTTGCTTCATTTGCTATTATTTTCTCCCATTCTGAAGGCTGTCTTTTCACCTTGCTAATAGTTTCCTTTGATGTGCAGAAGCTTTTAAGTTTAATTAGGTCCCATTTGTTTATTTTTGCTTTTATTTCCAATATTCTGGGAGGTGGGTCATAGAGGATCCTGCTGTGATGTATGTCAGAGAGTGTTTTGCCTATGTTCTCCTCTAGGAGTTTTATAGTTTCTGGTCTTACGTTGAGATCTTTAATCCATTTTGAGTTTATTTTTGTATATGGTGTTAGAAAGTGTTCTAGTTTCATTCTTTTACAAGTGGTTGACCAGATTTCCCAGCACCACTTGTTAAAGAGATTGTCTTTAATCCATTGTTTATTCTTGCCTCCTTTGTCAAAGATAAGGTGTCCATATGTGTGTGGATTTATCCCTGGGCTTTCTATTTTGTTCCATTGATCTATATTTCTGTCCTTGTGCCAGTACCATACTGTCTTGATGACTGTGGCTTTGTAGTAGAGCCTGAAGTCAGGTAGGTTGATTCCTCCAGTTCCATTTTTCTTTCTCAAGATCGCTTTGGCTATTCGAGGTTTTTTGTATTTCCATACAAATTGTGAAATTATTTGTTCTAGCTCTGTGAAGAATACCATTGGTAGCTTGATAGGGATTGCATTGAATCTATAAATTGCTTTGGGTAGTATACTCATTTTCACTATATTGATTCTTCCAATCCATGAACATGGTATATTTCTCCATCTATTAGTGTCCTCTTTGATTTCTTTCACCAGTGTTTTATAGTTTTCTATATATAGGTCTTTAGTTTCTTTAGGTAGATATATTCCTAAGTATTTTATTCTTTTCGTTGCAATGGTGAATGGAATTGTTTCCTTAATTTCTCTTTCTGTTTTCTCATTATTAGTGTATAGGAATGCAAGGGATTTCTGTGTGTTGATTTTATATCCTGCAACTTTACTATAATCATTGATTAGTTCTAGTAATTTTCTGGTGGAGTCTTTAGGGTTTTCTATGTAGAGGATCTTGTGGGTTATTTAAGGGAGCAGATGTTACTGGACTTCGTGTGCTGGTTGAAATGGCTCAAAAGAAAGACAAGTTCCGGTTCAACAGAAAGGATGTGCCACGCTTTCTGGGCCGAGGCTGTTGGAGGTGAGACAGGCACTCCTGAGCAGAAGGGCAGATGGGACTTACTGCAGGGACAGCAGGCTAGTTGGTTAGTGGGGGCATGGGAGGGGGCAGCTTCTGGACTGTGATCTTCTCAGTGAAATCAGAGGCCAGATCAGAGCTGAGACTGAGCAGGGGCACTGAGGTTGGAAGGAGGAGGAGTGGATGTGAAGGTTCACCCAGGGGAGGGAGAAGGACCCACTGCAGAGGCGCGGGTGGCCGCGGGCGGCGGGAGGGAGTCAGGGCCAGGCTGAGCAGGGCGGCGACACGGCTCTTGCTCTGGGCCTCAAGAACACTTGTCCCACCTGTGACTCGGGACTTGGGGTCTCCTGCCCACCCCCACCCTTCCTGGCAGGGGTCCATGGCCCCTTCCCCCGTCCTACTTACCCGGAATCCTCGGGGATGCCCCCACAGGCGCCAGCACTGCAGAGTTTCACACACCAGGCAGAGGGTGTCACCCACCATCCCCCAAGAGGTCCTCACGGGCCAAGTTGTTCCTACCACGTGCTGGCGATGGCTTTGCAACCAGGCTCCACTGTCCTCCAAGCTGGGTGCCCACTCCCAGAAGGTGGAAGGGCCCTTCCCACCTTCCCCTCTGGCACATTTCAACTCCTTCCCCTCTTTCCCCAGCTTTACTGAGATGCAACTGACACGTAACACCGTGGGTTTAGCCGCACACTGTGACGATCCGATGCGTGTGCACACCGTGGAACGATGGCGCGGGACGCTCAGTTAGCGCATCGCCCTCCACCACCTCACGCTGTCCGTCTGCTTGTTTTGGAGTGAGAAGGCTTCGGATCTACTCTGTTAGCTTTCAAGTTCACAACGCAGTATTAACTGTAGTCACCCACACAGTGCACAAGATCCTCAGAACTTACAACTGCAGTTTGTTCTTTGACCAAGGTTTCCCCATTTTCCCCACCCCCCAGCCCCTGACAATCACCATTCTGCTCTGAGTCCAGCTTTTTGAGACCTGACATATCGTAGACGTCACAGAGCATTCGTCTTTCTCCGCCTTACTTTCTTCACTTAGCACAATACCCTCAAGCTGTATCGTGTTGCCACGAATAGCAGGGTTTCCTTCTTTTGTGGCTGAATGTTCTTCACGTGTTTCAGTGTGTGTATCTATATCTCACTTCTCCTCTGTCCAGGCCTCCATCGATGGACACTCAGGCTGTTTCTGCATCTTGGCTGTTGTGGCTGATGCTGCAGGAAACATGGAGTGCAGATACCTCTTCGAGGTCCTGACCACCTCTGGATAAATACCTGGAAGGGAAACTGCTGGGTCTCACGGCGGGTCTGTGTTTACTTCTCTGAGCTATCTCTGTATATTTTCCGTAGAAGCTGCACCAATTTACATTTCCACCAGCAGTGCTCAAGGGTTTCCTTTTGGCCACATCCTCACCTACACTTGGAAGAAAAGTTATGACCGACCTAGACAGCATATTGAAAAGCAGAGACATTACTTTGCCAACAAAGGTCCATCTAGTCAAGGCTATGGTTTTTCCAGTGGTCAGGTATGGATGTGAGAGTTGGACTGTGAAGGAATCTGAGCGCCAAAGAATTGATGCTTTTGAACTGTGGTGTTGGAGAAGACTCTTGAGAGTCCCTTGGACTGCAAGGAGATCCAACCAGTCCATTCTGAAGGAGATCAGCCCTGGGATTTCTTTGGAAGGAATGATGCTAAAGCTGAAACTCCAGTACTTTGGCCACCTCATGCGAAGAGTTGACTCATTGGAAAAGACTCTGATGCTGGGAAGGATTGGGGGCAGGAGGAGAAGGGGATGACAGAGGATGAGATGGCTGGATGGCATCACTGACTCGATGGACGTGAGTCTGACTGAACTCTGGGAGTTGGTGATGGACAGGGAGGCCTGGCGTGCTGCGATTTATGGGGTCGCAAAGAGTCGGACACAACTGAGTGACTGAACTGAACTGAACTGAACTCACCTACACTTGTTACTTCTTGTCTCTTTGATGGCCACTCTGCTGTCAGCATTCAGTTGCCCAGTCGTGCCCGACTCTGTGATCCCATGGACTGCCGCACGCCAAGCTCACCATTCCAGCAGCTGTGATAGTGCGCTGTGGTTTTGATCTGCATTTCTCTGATGTTCGTGATGATGAACAACTCTTTGTGTACTTGTTGACTATTTGTATCTTGTCTCTGGAAAAATGTTCAGATCCGTTGCCCATTTTTAATTGGGTTACTTGTGGTTTGTTTGTTTTTTTTGCTGAGTTATAAGAGTTCCTTAAATATTTTAGATATTAATCAGTAATCAGATATGTGGTTTGCAAATATTTTCTGCTGTCCCATAGACTACCTTTCATTTCATTGAGGGTTTGCTGTGCAGAAGCTTTGCAGTTTGACACAGTTATGTTTGTTGGTTTTTGCTTTTGTGGCTTGTGCTTTTGGTGTCATATTCAAACAATCTTTGCCAAGACTAGTGTCAGTGAACTTTTCCCCTATGTTTTCTTCTAGGAGTTTTATGGTTTCAGGTCTTACATTTAAATCTTTAATTCAAGTTAATTTTTGTGAGTGGCATAAAATAGGGACCCATTTCCACTCATCTGCATGTGAATATTGTTTTTCCGACCCCATTTATTGAAGAGACTAAACTTGCCCCATTGAGTATTCAAGTATTCTTTCCCCTCGTCAGATATCCGTTGACTGTATACACAGGGGTTTGTTTCTGGGCTCTTGATTCTGTTCCGTCAGTGTTCATGTCTGCCTTTCTGCCAGTGCCATCCTGGTTTGATCGCTATAGCTTTGTAGTTTGGCTCGGAATCAGGAAGTGTGAGTCCTCCATCTTTATTCTTCCTCAAGTTTGCTTCAGTTATTTGAGGTCTTTTGTGATTCCGTGTAATTATAGGATTGTTTTTTCTGTTTCTACCAAAACTGCCATTGGGATTTTTTATAGGGATTATGTTGAATTTATAGATGGTTTTGGATAGTATCATCTATCTTTGGATAGATGGCAGTATCAACTTTTCCAGTCCATGAACAGGAGGTCTGGGGATGAAGGGTCATCTTTCCATTTATTTATGTCTTCTTCGGTTTCTTTCATTGATGCCTCATAATTTTCCGTGTACAGGTCTTTCACCCGGGGAGACGTCATCCCTACATACTTTGCTGTCTTGAAGCTGTTGGGACTGTGATGCCCCCTCCTAAGTTGGGCCTGTGGTGCCCCCTCCTAAGTTGGGACTGTGGTGCCCCCTCCTAAGTTGGGACTGTGGTGCCCCCTCCTAAGTTGGACTGTGGTGCCCCCTCCTAAGTTGGGACTGTGACGCCCCCTCCTAAGTTGGGCCTGTGATGCCCGCTCCTAAGTTGGACTGTGGTGCCCCCTCCTAAGTCTCGCCTCCACCACTGGCTGTCGTGCTCCCATATGGAGAGCCGAGTAGAGGAACTTGGAGGAACTTTTGTTTCCATACAGAATTAACGTTGAATTTTAACACACAGGGGCAAGCAGCACCTGAGACCAGAATGTCTCTGGGAAGGAGAGGGACCCCCATCCCTCCAGCTGATCTGCATCCCCGCAGAAATATGTAGGGGCATGTATACATACACATATGTAGATGTGTGATTTTATGTGGGCTTCCATGGTAGCTCAACTGGTAAAGAATCCACCGCAATGCTGGAGACCCTGGCTCAATTCCTGAGTCAGGAAGATCCCCTGGAGGAGGGATAGGCTACCCACTCCAGTATTCACAGGCTTCCCTGGTGGCTCAGATGGTAAAGAATCCACCTGCCATGCAGGAGACCTGGGTTCAATGCATGGTTGGGAAGATCCCCTGGAGGAGGGCTTGGCAACCCACTCCAGTATTCTTGCCTGGAGAATCCCCATGGTCAGAGGAGCCTGGTGGGCTACAGTCCATGGGGTCACAAAGAGTCAGACAGGACGGAGCGACTACGAGCACACAGTTTTACATGCTTTTACCTTTGTTTAATACCAGGCAGCACCTCCCATCTGAGTTAGGGCCCCGTATGCCTCTCCAGCCCACCATCAACCCCTACTTCTGACACCCTCCCTAATGGCCCCCACTTCCATGTTTACTTGCTGAAACTGAACAATGAGTACATGCGTATTATAAAACATGCATAAGGCTTAAGGAATAACAATACTGGAAATTCCTGTGCAACCACCAACCAGCCCAGGAAACAGATCCAGGAGACCCTGCAAAGCCCCTCTGTGCCCCTCGGGGCCCCTACTCCCCAAAGAGGTCCCCCACCTTCCTCAATTCCCCCTCTACTGCATCCTCGCACAGCATCGGTATAGTTCTACATGCTTTTACCTTCGTGTGCACAGTCCTCTGATAAACACCTCACTGAGTCCTCCTGGTACCTGATGCTGCCCTAGCAGCTCACAGGCCCCATTGGTTTCACTTGCCCAACTGGTGTGATTGATATCGTTGGCAACCTGAATATTTAAAGCATCTCGTTTTGGGGGCTTCCCGGATAGTTCAGTTGGTAAAGAGTCTGCCTGCAATGCAGGAGACACCGGTTGGATTCCTTGGGTTGGAAAGATCCCCTGGAGAAGGGATAGGCTACCCACTCTAGTATTCTTGGGCTTCCCTTGGGGCTCAGCTGGTAAAGAATCTGCCTGCAATGTGGGAGACCTGGGTTTGATCCCTGCATTGGGAAGATCCCCTGGAGAAGGGAAAGGCTACCCATTCCAGTATTCTGGCCTGGAGAATTCCATGGACTGTATAGTCCATGGGGGTCACAAAGAGTAAGACACAACTGAGTGACTTTCACTACTCTGGCTTTTAATCTGCATTCCCCGATCACTAAGGAAGTGAACAACTGCTCATGTATTTAGTACCTATTTAATCTACCCCTTGGTCAAATGATCCAACTGGATCATTTTCTTCCCATTTACTTGTACAAATGCTTTGTATGTACTGGGTGTGAAACTTTGTCAGATGTGTGTGTTGCAAAAATGTCTCATCTTTTTTAACAGTTAAGAGGTTTGATGAATTAATTTCCTTATTTTTCCCTGTGCTGGGTCTTCAGTGCTGGGCATGGACTTTCTCTGGTGGCAAGCTGGGGCTGCTCTTGCTTGCAGGGCATGGGCTTCTCCTCGTGGTGGCCTCTCTCATCGCTAAGCACAGGCTCTAGGCACCTGGGCTCAGCAGTTGTCCCGCACAGCCTTCAGTTGGCCCACAGCGTGTGGAATCATCTAGCTCAGGGATCGACCTGTGGCTCTTGTGTCTCCTGCACTGGCGGGTGGGTTCTTTAGCACTGAGCCACCAGGGAAGTCCTCTCTCACGCTTGATATGCAGAAGCCCTTAATTATAATGTGTCTAACGGTCAACTTTCCTTCATACTCTGTGCTTTTTGAATCATAGAAAATGTTTCCTTCATTAATTGCTGTGAAGATATCCTCTTGCAATTCTTTTAGCATGTTGAGAATATAGTCTCCTATCTTCTAAAGTTTGCATGTTTTGCTCTTTGGATTTTAAACCACGTGCAAATAATCTTTCTACATGATGTGATGCAGGCGGGAGTCCACTGTTTTTTATGTAATTAAATTGTCAGAACATCGTTTTTGAAAGTTATCCTTTCCTCCACTTCAGTCAGCTCTGTCATGTCAAAATTTTGTAAATGTTGGGATCTGTTTCTGGGCTCTCAGTTCTGTTCTGATGATATACTTGTCTATCTCTGGGCCAGTACGACACCACATTAATCACTAAGGCTTTTGTTGTTGCTGTTCAGTCACTGAGTCATGTCTGACTCTGCGATCCCATGGACTTCAGGATGCCAGGCTCCTCTGTTTCCCAGAGTTTGCTCAAACTCATGTTCATTGAGTCAGTGATGCTTTCTAACTATCTCACTCTTTGCTAACCTTTCTCCTTTTGCCTTCAATCTTTCTCAGTATCAGGGTCTTTTTTAATGAGTTAGCTCATCAAATCAGGTCACTGAAGTACTCTACATTCAGCTTCAGTATCAGTCTTTCCCATGAATGTTCAGGACTGATTTCCTTTAGGGTTGACTAGTTTGATCTCCTTGCAATCCAAGGGACTCTCAAGAGTCTTCTCCAACACCACAGTTCAAAAGCATCAATTCTTCGGCGCTCAGCTTTCTTTTTGGTCCAGCTCTCACATCCATACACGACCACTGGAAAAACCACAGCCGTGACCAGATGGACCTTCGTTGGCAAAGTGACGACTCTGCTTTTTAATACGCTGTCTTGGTGTGTTGTAGCTTTTCTTTCAAGGAGTGAGCATCTTTTAATTTCATGGCTGCAGTCACTGACCGCAGTGATTCTGGAGCCCAGGAATTTGTCTGTATAATTTTATTTACTTGGCCATGTTGCATGTTGCGTGATCTCAGTTCCCTGACCAAGGGATTGAACTGGGGCCATGGCAGTGAAGGTGCCAAGTCCTACACCAGACCCCAGGGAATTCCGTCTGTGCAACTGTTAGAGCCAATCTGTCGAGTTGTAACACACACAGCGGACTTCTGACAAGAGTTGAAAGTACTCAATAGATCAGTTTGGGGCAAATTACACATTTATGATACTGAGACTTTCAGCCCATGAGCAAAATATGTATCTTCATTTATTTGGGTGGTCTTTGGTTCATTTCAATAAAGTTTTACAATTTTTCCCATGAAGATCCTGTATATTTATGAGATTTATTCCTAGGTGTTTCCTGTTCTCACACGAAAACAAGGGCCCCACCCAGAGTTACACGCTCTGTTGCTCACGTTGTGTGCAACAGTTCTCTGCACACAGCAACACTGCTAAATTTTCCGATAATTCAGTCAGATTACTTTCTGTGTAGATAACATTGAAAAATGTTTCATTCCATCTTTTCCAATTATTATATGCTTTGCTTCTTTTCCTTACATTCCTGTGCTGGTGCAGTAAGTCCAGAAATGAGACGGTGCACATCTGTCTTTTTCCTCAAGTTAAATAAAATACTTTCAACCTTTCACCATTATGAGGTGGTGCTCTTTGCTATGCTCTTTAAAAAAAAAAAAAAAGAAACCCAACCCCCCCGCCGCTTACTACACAAGAAATTCTCCTCTAGTCTTAACGTCTAGTAGTTTTTATCATGATGAAGAATTCTATCACATCGTTTTTCTGCATTGAGATGAGGATATAATTTTTCTCCTGTGTAGGTGACTTACACTAACTGACTTCCTGGAGTTAAACCAACCTTTCATTCCTGTGGTAAATCACGTGTGGCCATGACTGACATTATTACGTGCTACTGAAATCTGCTGATGGGCTTCCCAGGCGGTGCAGTGGTCAAGAATCCGCATACCAATGCAGGAGATGAAGGATGCGTGGGTTTGATCCCTGGGTCGGGAAGATCCCCTAGAGTAGAAAATTGAAACCCACTCCAGTATTCTTGCCTGGGAAACCCCATGCACAGAGGAGCCTGGTGGGCTACAGACCATGGAGTTGCAAAGAGTTGGAACACACACATAAGAAACCTGGTTTACTAGCATCTGTTGTGCTGCTGCAGACGTGTCTCTGAATTCCTCTCTTTTACTGTTTTTACTAGCTTTTGGCTTCATGGTTATGGCAGCCCTGGGGAGCACTGCTGTAAAGCATCTGTATTTTGAAACTTCAGCTGAATCAACGGAGTCGCCTGATGTTTTCATTGTGATTTTAATTACTGACTCTATTTAAGACTATTCCATTTTCTATTTCCTCCTGGGCCAGTGTTCATTCAGTTATATTCTTCTAGAAATGTACTGGCCTAAATTTGTTCACTGTTTCTCTTTAGTCTGTCTTGTACCTTTGGATTCTGCCTGTCTTCCTCTCTCTCTCTCAATCTTGCTGAGGTTTACCATTTGGTTAATCTTGTCAAATAACCAACTTTGGCTTCACTGATTGTCTCTATCATGAGCTTGTTTTCTATTTCATTAACATCTGCTCCTAATGTTTCCTCTCTTCTCCTTTGTTTTAGGTTTTTTGCTCCCTCAGATGACTGATAATTACTTGTCAGCATTTCTTAAGACACACACACGAGTATCACTGTTTTAAAGAGCAGTGGCTGTCCTGAACTTGTGCTTGGCCGCCCCAGGTGCAGGAGGTGCAACTGTATTGTGCGGGGTCCCAGCTCCTGCGTGGGGCCCTGATTCCTGAACTGGGGAGTCCCAGCTCCTGTGCGGGGTCCCAGCTCCTGTGCGGGGTCCCAGCTCCTGTGCAGGGTCCTGATTCCTGAACTGGGGGGTCCCAGCTCCTGTGTAGAGTCCCAGCTCCTGTGTGGGGTCCTGATTCCTGAACTGGGGGGTCCCAGCTCCTATGCGGGGTCCCAGCTCCTGTGTGGGGTCCTGATTCCTGAACTGGGGGGTCCCAGCTCCTGTGCAGCTTCTGTGATGGGGTCCCAGGTCCTGTGTGGGGTCCTGATTCCTGAACTGGGGGGTCCCAGCTCCTGTGCGGGGTCCCAGCTCCTGTGCGGGGTCCTGATTCCTGAACTGGGGGGTCCCAGCTCCTGTGCAGGGTCCCAGCTCCTGTGTGGGGTCTCAGCTTCTGTGATGGGGTCCCAGTTCCTGTGTGGGGTTCCCAGCTTCTGTGTGGGGTCCTGATTCCTGAACTGGGGGGTCCCAGCTCCTGTGTGGGGTCCCAGCTCCTGTGTGGGGCCTCAGCTTCTGTGATGGGGTCCCAGTTCCTGTGTGGGGTCCTGATTCCTGAACTGGGGGGTCCCAGCTCCTGTGTGGGGCCTCAGCTTCTGTGATGGGGTCCCAGTTCCTGTGTGGGGTCCTGATTCCTGAACTGGGGGGTCCCAGCTCCTGTGTGGGGTCTCAGCTTCTGTGATGGGGTCCCAGTTCCTGTGTGGGGTCCCAGTTCCTGTGTTGGGTCTCAGCTTCTGTGTGGGGGGTCCCAGCTTCTGTGATGGGGTCCCAGCTTCTGTGATGGGCTCCCAGCTCCTGTGTGGGGTCCCAGCTCCTGTGTGGGGTCCTGATTCCTGAACTGGGGGGTCCCAGCTCCTGTGTGGGGTCTCAGCTTCTGTGTGGGGGTCCCAGTTCCTGTGTGGGGGGTCCCAGCTTCTGTGTGGGGGTCCCAGCTTCTGTGATGGGGTCCCAGCTCCTGTGCGGGGTCCTGGTTCCTGAACTGGGGGTCCCAGCTAACAGCAGACTCATTAAGTCAGCCTTAGACACGCAGGGAGCAGCATGTTCCCTCCAGGCTCCGTCCCTTTCTCGTCACTGGAAGTTAGAGCTGCGTCAGTCTGCCAGCCTTTCCTACTTCTTCCCAATTTATATCTAATGACAATAAGGTCTATTCATCATCATGTAACAACACTAATAAAATCTTGGTACATTTAATCCCAGCTGTATCTGAGATGAACCTCGAAGACATCACCCTAAGTGAAAGAAATCAGACAGAGAAGGCCACCCATGCATGATTCTGCTTTATGAACTGTTTCCAGGGAAATCCAAAGAGACGAAGAGTGGACTACAGGTTGCCAGGAGAGAAGGCAGAAAAAGGGACTGGTAACATGTTCCCAGTGTCTTTTCTGGGTGATGGAAATTTCCTGAAATTAGATAGTGCTGAACCGTGAACTTCCAGATCTTCAAGCTGGTTTAGAAAAGGCAGAGGAACCAGAGATCAAATTGCCAACATCTGCTGGATCATTGAAAAAGCAAGAGAGTTCCAGAAAAACATCTATTTCTGCTTTATTGACTATGCCAAAGCTTTTGACTGTGTAGATCACAATAAACTGTGGAAAATTCTGAAAGAGACGGGAATACCAGACCACCTGACCTGCCTCTTGAGAAACCTGTATGCCGGTCAGGAAGTAACAGTTAGAACTGGACATGGAACAACAGACTGGTTCCAAATAGGAAAAGGAGTGCGTCAAGGCTATATATTGTTACCCTGCTTATTTAACCTATATGCAGAGTACATCATGAGAAACGCTGGGCTGGATGAAGCACAAGCTGGAATCAAGATTTCAGGGAGAAATATCAATAACCTCAGATATGCAGATGACACCACCCTTATGGCAGAAAGTGAAGAGGAACTAAAAAGCCTCTTGATGAAAGTGAAAGAGGAGAGTAAAAAAGTTGGCTTAAAGCTCAACATTCAGAAAACGAAGATCATGGTATCCGGTCCCATCACTTCATAGGAAATAGATGGGGAAACAGTGGAAACAGTGTCAGACTTTATTTTTTGGGGCTCCAAAATCACTGCAGATGGTGACTGCAGCCATGAAATTAAAAGACGCTTACTCCTTGGGAGGAAAATTATGACCAACCTCGACAGCATATTAAAAAGCAGAGACATTACTTTGCCAACAAAGGTCCATCTAGTCAAGGCTATGGTTTTTCCAGTGGTCATGTATGGATGTGAGAGTTGGAGTATAAAGAGGGCTGAGCGCAGAAGAATTGATGCTTTTGAACTGTGGTGTTGGAGAAGACTCGAGAGTCCCTTGGACTGCAAGGAGATCCAACCAGTCCATCCTAAAGGAGATCAGTCCTAGGTGTTCATTGGAGGGACTGATGTTGAAGCTGAAACTCCAATACTTTGGCCACCTGATGCGAAGAACTGACTCATTGGAAAAGACCCTGATGCTGGGAAGGACTGGGGGCAGGTGGAGAAGGGGACAACAGAGGATGAGGTGGTTGGATGGCATCACCGACTCAATGGACATGGGTTTGGGTGGACTCCGGGAGTTGGTGATGGACACGGAGGCCTAGCGTGCTGCGATTCATGGGGCTGCAAACAGTCAGACATGACTAGCGACTGAACTGAATTGACGTGAACTGCTGGTTGAACAACACTATGTACTCGAAGTCACTGAACTGTACGTTTTTAATGACTAAAATGGTAGGTGTTATATTATGCTTATTTTACCTCAATAAAAAAATGTAAAGTGTAAATAATTTTTTTTAAATAAGGATATCTGGGTCCCTTCCATCTCTCTGGGCTTCCCTGGTAGCTCAGTTGGTAAAGAATCCACCTGCAGTGCAGGGAACCCTGGTTCAATTCCTGGGTTGCGAAGATCTGCTGGAGAAGCGATAGGCTACCCACTCCAGTGTTCTTGGGCTTCCCTTGTGGCTCAGCTGGTAAAGTATCCACCTGCAATGCAGGAGACCTGGGTTTGATCCCTGGGTTGGGAAGATCCCCTGGAGAAGGAAAGGCTACCGACTCCAGTATTCTGGCCTGGAGAATTCCATGGACTGCAGTCCATGGGGTCGCCAAAAGTCAGACACGACTGAGCGACTTCCACTTTCCATCTCTCACCGCCACAGTCATCTTCCCAGTTGCTCAGCCAGTGGCGTCGACTACCTCGTGACTGCCCCCTGCAGCTTTGACCACGTCGCAGCTGCCCGCGGCTCCTCTGTGGTTTCCTGGGGCACTGGCCCTGCCACTCTGGGCTCACTGCTCATCTGACATCAGCCCTGTGGCCCACAGGCCCCTCAAAGGTGCCACCTGCTGTCCCCGAGCCCGACAGATGCGTCCACCCAGCAGATATAAGCCAGAGCCCACTCACCAGTGACCCCCGGCACTCACTGGCCTGCACTGGGCTCCCCCTGCCCTCACCCCATGGGGCACTCGTGGTGCCTGCCGCCCCATTTCAGTCATGGGGCTGCAGGCAGCACTTCGCTGCCAAGCGCTGCTGAGGGCCCACGGCCACCCCAGGCTGTGACGCCGCCTCTCTCTCCAGACCTGCAGGCGTCCGGGGCAGAGTCAGCCCCGCTAAGGGTCGCTCTATCCAGGTAGCTCCCAAACCTCGTCTCCAGGGCAGATGTCTCTCCTGAGCGCCAGACCTGGGGGTCCAACTGTTTTCTAGACATTTTCCCAGGAGAAATGGGAGTCTGAAAGGATGAAGGAAGGACACTGACAAATACGTAACAAAAGTTAATCTACAAGTGTGAATAAATAAAATGAGGACAAAGAATAAAAGAACAGTCCCAACAACACAAAAATGGACAATAAGTAGCCTGCACTGGGGAAGGCAATGGCAGCCCACTCCAGTGCTCTTGCCTGGAGAATCCCAGGGACGGGGGAGCCTGGTGGGCTGCTGTCTATGGGGTCACACAGAGGTGGACACGACTGAAGCGACTTAGCAGCCTATACAGCCCTGAAAGGAAGTTGTAGATACACTGATGTGAATACAAACCACCAGGAGAGCAAACACGGCTTTCGACCTTCGAGTGCAGGGACACCCACCGGGAAGCTGCGTGTGGCCGACAGCAGGGTCATCTGGAGACGACTCGCCAGCAACACTGCGTGGCCACGGGCTGAGAACTACAGACTCAAAGGAAAATGCTGCTAAACCAGACTGCAGAAGACAATGAAATTCTAGTAAGGCAGAAGCAATAAAGAACCTACAAGCTGATATACATTTTTTAAATAACCCATCATAAACAAAGTAAATAAACACATTTAGAAAATGTTATCGGACTTCCCTGCTGAACCAGTGGTTAGGAATCCACCTCCAACACTCTCCAACAGTAACTGCATCAATATCTTTTTTGATCCGTCTCCTAGAATAATGGAAATAAAACCAAAAATAAACAAATGGGACTTAAATTCAAAAGCTTTTGCACAGCAAAGGAAACAACACACAAAACAAAAAGACAAGGCACAGAGTCGGAGAAATATTTGCAAATGATGTGACCGACTAGGCATTAGTCACCAAAATTTACAAACAATTCCTGATGCTTAATAGCATCAAAGCGAACAACCTAATCAACAAATGGTCATAGGATCTAAATAGACATTTCTCCATAGAAAGAAATACAGATGGCCAAGAGGCACTTAAAAAGATGTTCAACATCACCAATTATTACGGAAACGCAAATCAAAACTACAATGAGACATCACCTCACATCAGCCAGAAAGGCTAAGATCAAAGAATCCACTAACAATAAATGCTGGAGAGAGTGTGAGAGGAAGGGAAGCCTCTTAAAACTATTGGTGGGAATGTAAGTTGGTACAGCCACTATGGAGACCAGTATGGAGGTTCCTTAAAAAAGTAAAAACAGAGCTACCATATGGCCCTGCAATACCACTCCTGGGCACATATCTGGAGAAATACCTGATCGGAAAGGGTGCATGTACCCCAGTGTTCACTGCAGCACTGTTTACGACAGCCAAGACACGGAAGCAACCTGAACATCCAATGGCAGAGGAATGGATAAAGAAGGTGTGGTCGGTCAGTCAGTCAGTCACTCAGTCATGTCCAACTCTTTGCAACCCCGTGAACCGCAGCACGCCAGGCTGCCCTGTCCATTACCAACTCCCGGAGTCCACCCAAACCCATGCCCATCGAGTCGGTGATGCCATCCAGCCATCTCATCATCTGTCGTCCCCTTCTCCTCCTGCCCTCAATCTTTCCCAGCATCAGGGTCTTTTCCAATGAGTCAGTTCTTCGCATCAGGTGGCCAAAGTATTGGAGTTTCAGCTTCAACATCAGTCCCTCCAATGAACATTCAGGACTGATCTCCTTTAGGATGGACTGGTTGGATCTCCTTGCAGTCCAAGGGACTCTCAAGAGTCTTCTCCAACACCACAGTTCAAAAGCATCAATTCTTCAGCACTCAGCTTTCTTCCCAGTCCAACTCTCACATCCATACATGACCACTGGAAACCATAGCCTTGACTAGATGGACCTTTGTTGGCAAAGTAATGTCTCTGCTTTTTAATATGCTGTCGAGGTTGGTCATAATTTTCCTCCCAAGGAGTAAGCATCCTTTAATTTCATGGGTGCAGTCACCATCTGCAGTGATTTTGGAGCCCCCCAAAATAAAGTCAGCCCCTGTTTCCACTGTTTCCCCATCTATTTGCCAAGAAGTGTTGGGACCGGATGCCATGATCTTAGTTTTCTGAATGTTGAGCTTTAAGCCAACTTTGTCACTCTCCTCTTTCACTTTCGTCAAGAGGCTCTTTAGTTCTTCTTCACTTTCTGCCATAAGGGTGGTGTCATCTGCATATCGGAGAAGGCAATGGCACCCCACTCCGGTACTCTTGCCTGGAAAATCCCATGGATGGAGGAGCCTGGTGGGCTGCAGTCCATGGGATCGCTAAGACTCAGACATGACTGAGCGACTTCACTTTCACTTTTCACTTTCATACATTGGAGAAGGAAATGACAAGCCACTCCAGTGCTCTTGCCTGGAGAATCCCATGGACGGGGGAGCCTGGTGGGCTGCAGTCCATGGGTTCGCTCAGAGTGGGACACGACTGAGCGACTTCACTTTCACTTCTCACTTTAATGCATTGGAGAAGGAAATAGCAACGCACCCCAGTGTTCTTGCCTGGAGAATGCCAGGGATGGGGAAGCCTGGTGGGCTGCTGTCTATGGGGTCGCACAGAGTCGGCCATGACTGAAGCGACTTAGCAGCAGCAGCAGCAGCAGCAGCAGCAGCAGCCTGGGCCATGAGGCCCAGGGCAGGGCCCTTACTGTCTGTCTCATCATCTATTTTAGTTGGGGCGTGGGGACAACTCCCACCATATAGAATTCTCATGAATTAAATGGTCATGTATGTAAAGTACTTTAGAACAGTACCTGGACATAATAAGTGCTGTTTGTTTAAAAAACAGTAAGAGGTTTAAAAATATTATATATTATCATCACTACATTCTTTACATAAAATATCTGCAACAATATTCATGAAACTGTTAACAGTGATTAATCTGAGAAAGACACTGGAAGTGAGTTGAGTTTTAACTTTTCTCCTTTCCGTACTGTATCTATAATTGACTTTTTCTATTTAAAAGCATAAAATCATAAGGAAATAATACATCCATGAACAGAATAACATAACGGAACAATATAACGATAAAAAGGTGTGTGTGTGTGTGTGTGTGAACATAAATCTAGTGCATGAGATTTAAGATTTATGAGAAAGGAAAGACTAGTCAATAAATGATATTAAAATAATTTGGTATAGTTAAAGCTATGGTTTTTCCAGTAGTCAGGTATGGATGTGAGAGCTGGACACTAAATAAGGCTGAGTGCTGAAGAACTGATGCCTTCAAACTGTGGTCCTGGAGAAGACTCTTGAGAGTCCTTGGACAGCAAGGAGATCAAACCAGTCAATCCTAAAGGAAGTCAACCTTGACTATTCATCAGAAGGATTGATGCTGAAGCTCCAATAATTTGGCCACCTGATGGGACGAGCTGACTCACTGGAAAAGGCCCTGATGCTGGGAAAGACTGAAGGTGGGAGGAGAAGGGGGTGACAGAGGATGAGATGGTTGGGTGGCATCACCGACTCAATGGACATGAGTTTGAGTAAGCTCCGGGAGTTGGTGAAGGACAGGGAGGCCCGGCGTGCTGCAGTCCATGGGGACACAAAGAGTCAGACACGACTGAGTGACTGAATAACAAAAATAATTTGCTTTCAAGTTGGAAGAAAATATAATTCTATTATTCCTTTGCTTCTGGCCACAGTGAAATAGCGGGTACTAGATAACCATCCTGTCATAAAAACTGTAAAAATGAGCAAATGAGTGTGGAACTATTTTCAGGCATTGGACACCAGAGAGTCCGGGATACTGATTCCTGGAAAAAGGAAGACACGGCATGCAGCCCACGCTTGCCCTGGCCCAGCTGAAGGGGGCAACTTCCCGCCACAGCACAAGGAGCGGACCAAGCAGAGTCACGCTCTCCAGGCGAGACTACGAGACAGGAGTCAGAGTCTGGGGACCAGTGGGGCGGACACCAGAGGTGCAGGAGTGAGCGGATAAGGAGCTCCAGACATGCACACAGGGGGTCCGGGACCTCGGGCCGACAGACGCCCTGCACAGCACAGGCTCCACGTGACGGGGCGGCGCTCAGCAGCTGTGCCTGCACCACGCCCCACGCACCCCAGACCGCGGCCGTCCGAGTCCCAACACAAGCGGAAACCCGGCCTCCGCGCTCTGCAGAGGCCGAGAGCACGGAGCCACTCTTGCCCTAAATTAAAGGCCACTTTAGACCTTCCTCCAAAAAAGATGTAAAATAAAGACTTGAGATGATCAAGCTTATCTAAAAGTAAAGCCACCATTTGCTAATGCTTCCCAGAGAAAGACAACAAACTCCAGACCCTTACCACAGGATTCACACTGCCCATCATCCAATTAAAAAGTATCACCCACGAGAAGCAGTGTAGGAATATGACTAGGAGAAAGATCAGCCAACAGAGACAAACAGAAATGACAGGCTTAATGCAGACACACTGAAAAAGCCATCGTGAGCACTTTCCGAGAGTAGGGAAAACACGGGTACAATGAAGTCACAGAGAGTGAACCTCAAAAGAGAAACTGAGGCCATGAAGGAACCAAATGCCACCTCCAGAATGGGAGATCATGAGAAAGTCACGGACGGGTTCAACAGATGTGCCACTGCACAGCAGCCACGAACGTCTCATCAGAAACAAGGCAGGCCAGAAGGGAATGAAACGCATCCTTTCTGAAAAGGGAGAATGAACTTTCAACCTAGGACTTTAGGCCCACAGAAACCACCTTTAAAATTGAGATGAAACAAAGATACTTTGGACAAAGAAAAGATGAAAAAATTCTTTGCTAGGAAAATCTATGCTAAAATTTTTTTTAGATTTTTTCAGGCTAAAGACAATGACAGTAGCTGGAAATCTGGATTTGCAAAGAAAAGAAGAGCACTGGAAACTGTAAATGTATATGATGAAAAACACCTTTTCTCTCAGTTTTAAATTTCTTTAAAAGACACCGCACTTCCAGTTCCAGGTCTGACATGTAGACTTCTTAAGTGAACACTCCCAACATTACAGCAAGAAAAAGGCTGAAAAAACTGAAACCATTGGCTTTCCCTGAGAGGTCACAGCATGAACCACCTCCTGGATTCTGGACACAGGCAGGTGTAGACAGCCCTGGCCAAGACCCATCACTGGACCCGAAACCGCTGGAGCCATAAACTGGCGGGAACACCAAGTAACTCGGAAACGTCACAGTGGCAGGGAGTGCGCTTGGCTGGGAGTGGGAGGCTCTGGGGGCGGCGTCTTGGGGCCTCACTCTCGGGGGCACCTCTGGGGGCTCCACCAGGCTCTCACAGCAAGGAACCAAGAGCACCCCTCACACTTCTCCTGGATGAAGGGGAAAGCAACCACCTGAAATACACACGGCGTGCTCCTCATAACAGCTCGGGAAGCTCAGAGAACACAACAAACAGATGCCAAAAAGCCACGTTTAGGCAGAAAACTAAAACCAAAGAGAAAACTTTGAGAGTAGCCAGGGGAGTTGGGGAGAGCACCGTAGCTACACAGGAACTAAGATAAGAATCACACCCAGCTTCTACTCTGAAACCACGCAAGTAAGAAGAGAGTGGAACAAAGAAGTGTTGAGAGTAAACTCCCTGCCAACCCAGAATTCTATTTTTGCTGTTGTTCAGTCGCTCGGTCGTGTCCGACTGAGCGACCCCATGGACTGCAGCACGCCAGGCTTGCCTGTCCTTTACCATCTCCCAGAGCTTGCTCAAACTCATGTCCATTGCGTCGGTGATGCCATCCAGCCATCACATCCTCTGCCGTGAAATAATCATTCAAAAGTGATGGAACGGGACTCCCCTGGTGGTCCAGGGGTTAAGAATCCATCTGCCAAAGCAGGGGACACGGGTTCAGTCCTTGACCCAGGAGGATCCCACGTCACAGAGCAACTAAGCCTGAGCACCGCAACTACTGAACCTGTGCTCTAGAGCCAGCGCTCTGCAACAAGAAGCCCACGCCCCACAACTAGAGGGGTGCCCCCACTCGACACTGGAGGAAAGCCTAGAGGGGCACCCCCACTCGACACTGGAGAAAAGCCTAGAGGGGTGCCCCCACTCGACACTGGAGGAAAGCCTAGAGAGGCACCCCAACTCGACACTAGAGAAAAGCGCTTGAGCAGCAAGAAGAGCCAGCACAGCCAAAAATACATCAATATTTTCTTAAAAACTGGAGAAATTAAGACTCCCATATGAATAAAACCAGAATTCGCCACCAGCAAGCCTTTGTGCCCTCTGATGGGTGAGGGTGAGAGGCTTGTGGAAGCTTCCTGATGGGAGGGATTGGCTGTGGAGGAAACTGGGACTTGCTCTGGTGGGCAAGGCCATGCTCAGTACATCGTTCATGCCATTTCCTGCTCACCGGTGGGGCTGTGTTCCCGCCCTGTAGCTTGCCCTGAGGCCAAACTACGGTAGGGGTAATGGCAACGTCCTCCAAAGGACCTACGCCAGCACGCATGCCTCCCAGGACTTCTGCAGTCAGTGCCCCTGACCCCGCGGCAGGCTACTGTCAACCACGCCTCCGCCAGAGACCCCAAACACGCCCAGGTGAGTCCGGCTCAGTCTCCCGTGGGGTCACTGCTCCTCTCTCTTGGGTGCTGCTGCACAAAATGTTTTTTTTGTGCCTCTTATCCTATCCATCAGAGGGAAGACAGAATGAAAACCACAATCACAGAAAACTAACCAAACTGATCACACGGACCACAGCCTCGTCTAACTCAATGAACCATGAGCCATGCCGTGTAGGGCCACCTACACGGGTGGGCCGTGGCGGAGGCTTCTGACAAAACGTGGTCCTCAGGGAAGGGAATGGCAAACCACTTCAGCGTCTTTGCCTGGAGGACAGCGTGAACTGTATGAAAAGGCGAAAGGGCGTGACACTGCAGATGAACTCCCAGGCCTGTAGGCGCCCAACGTGCTACTGGAGGCGAGTGGAGAAACAGCCCCAGAAGGAACGGAGAGGAGCGGAGCGAAAACAATGCCCAGCTGTGGATGCATCTGCTCATGAAAGTAAAGCTCAATGCTGTAAAGAACAACATTGCCTAGGAACCCGGAATGTTACGTCCAGGAATCAAGGTAAATTGGAAGTGGTCAAACAGGAGATGCCAAGGCTGAACACCGACAGTTTAGGAATCAGTGAACTAAAATGGACGGGAATGGGAGAATGTAACTCAACGACCATTATATTACTGGTGGGCAAGAATCCCTTAGAAGAAATGGAGGAGCCCTCATAGTCAACAGAAGAATCCAAAATGCAGTACTTAGAGGCAACCTCAAAAATGACAGAATGATCTCCGTTTGTTTCCAAGGCAAACCATCCTATATCACAGTAATCAAAGTCTATGCCCCAACCACTAATACCGAAAAAGCTGAAGTTGAACGGTTCTGTGAAGACCTACAAGACCTTCTAGAACTAACACCCAAAAAACGTGTCCTTTTCATCATATGGGACTGGAATGCAAAAAAGTAGAAGTCAAGAAACACCTGGAGTAACAGGCAAATTTGGCCTTGGAGAACAGAATGAAGCAGGACAAAAGAGAATGCACTGGTCATAGCAAGCACCCTCTTCCAACAACACAAGACAAGACTACACATGAACGTCACCAGATGGTCCACACTGAAATCAGGCTGATTGTATTCTTTGCAGCCAAAGATGGAGAAGCTCTATACAGTCAACAAAAACAAGACCAGGAGCCGACTGTGGCTCAGATCATGAACTCCTTATTGCCAAATTCAGACTTAAATTGTAGAAAGTAGGGAAAATCACTAGGCCATTCAGGTATGACCTAAATCAAATCCCTTAGGATTATACAGTGGAAGTGAGAAATAGATTGAAGGGATTAGATCTGATAGAGTGCCTGAAGAACTATGGATAGAGGTTTGTAACACTGAAGAGGAGGTGGTGATCAAAACCATCCCCAAGAAAAAGAAATGCAAAAAGGCAAAATGGTTGTCTGAGGAGGCCTTACAAATAGCTGAGGAAAGCAGAGAAGTGAAAATCAAAGGAGAAAAAAAAAAGATAAACCCCTCTGAATGCAGAGGTTCAAAGAATAGCAAGGAGAGATAAGAAAGCCTTCCTAAGTGAACGCTGCAAAGAAATAGAGAAAAACAATAGAATGGGAAAGACTACTAGAGATCTCTTCAAGAAAATCGGAGATACCAAGGGAACATTTCATCCAAAAATAAGAATAAAGGACAGAAATGGTGAGGACCTAACAGAAGAAGAAGATATTAAGAAGAGGTCGCAGGAATACACAGAACCATACAAAAAAGATCTTAATGACCCAGATAACCACGATGGTGTGATCACTCACCTAGAGCCAGACATCCTGGAGTGCGAAATCAAGTGGGCCTTAGGAAGCATCACTACGAACAAAGCTAGTGGAAGTGATAGAATTCCAGTTGAGCTATTTCAAGTCCTAAGAAGTGATGCTGTGAAAGTGCTGCACTCAATATGCCAGCAAATTTGGAAAACTCAGCAGTGGCCACACGACTGGAAAATGTCAGTTTTCATTCCAATCCCAAAGAAAGGCAATGCCAAAGAATGCTCAAACGACCGCACAACTGCATGCATTTCACAATTCAGCAAGGTAATGTTCAAAATCTTTCCAGTTAGGCTTCAGCAGTATGTGAACTGAGAACTTCCAGATGTACAAACTGGATTTAGAAAAGGCAGAAGAACCAGAGATCAAATTGTCAACATTTGTTGGATCATAGAAAAAGTAAGAGAATTCCAGAAAAATATCTACTACTGCTTCATTGACTATACTAAAGCCTTTGACTGTGTGAATCACAACGAACTATGGAAAATTCTTCAAGAGACGGGAATACCAGACCACCTGACCTGCCTCCTGAGAAACCTGCCATGTGTATAAGGTGAGGAAGCAACAGTTAGAACTGGACATGGAACAAAGGACTGGCTCCGAATTGGGAAAGGAGTACGTCAAGGCTGTATGTTGTCATCCTGCTTATTTAACTTGTATGCGGAGTACACCATGTGAAATCCTGGGCTGGATGAAGCACAAGCTAGAATCAAGATTGTCAGGAGAAATAACAATAACCTCAGATATGCAGACGACACCACCCTCACAGCAGAAAGTGAAGAAGAACTAAGGAGCCTCTTGGTAAAAGTGAAAGAGGAGAATGAAGAAGCTGGCTTAAAACTCAACATTCAAAACTCTAAGATCATGGCATCCGGTTCCATCACTTCATAGCAAATAGATGGGGAAACAATGAAAAAAGTGACAGACTTTATTTTCTTGGGCTTCAAAAATCACTGCAGACGGTGACTGCAGCCATGAAATTAAAAGACGCTTGCCCCTTGGAAGAAAAGCTATGACAATCTTAGACAGTGTATTCAAAAGCAAAGACATTACTTTGTGGACAAAGGTCCATATAGTCGAAGCTCTGGTTTTTCCAGTAGTCGTGTATGGATGTGAGATTTGGACCATAAAGAAGGCTGAGTGCCAAAGAACTGATGCTTCTGAACTGTGGTGCTGGAGAAGACTCTTGAGAGTCCCTTGGACTGCACAGAGATGAAACCAGTCCATCCTGAAGGAGATCAGCTCTGAATATTCATGGGAAAGACGGATACTGAAGCTGAATCTCCAGTACTTTGGCCACCTGATTTGACGAGCTGACTCACTGGAAAAGACCCTGATGCTGGGATAGACTGAAGGCAGGAGAAGGGGATGAGAGAGGATGAGATGGCTGGATGGCATCACCGACTCGATGGACACGAGTTTGGGTGAGCTCTGGGAGTTGGAGATGGACAGGGAGGCCTGGCGTGCTGCAGTCCATGGGGTCACAAAAAGTCAGATGTGACTGAGTGACTGAACAACAAAACTTTGTGCAATAAATGTTAAACGAAATTCTTCAGAGAAAAGAAAAATAGGACTAACTAGAAGGTCAAATCTACAGGATGAGAGTCAGAGAAGGAATAAATTAAGCGAAAGCACAAAACTGTAATTTTCTTAATCTTAGTTGTGATTTAACCGTGTAGTGGTGACTGCAGTACATGGAGACAGGAGATGAATGAGGACAGCAGTGCTGTGATAGGCGGGAGACGCGCGTGAGGATGCTCTGTCGTAAGGGGCGGGGGCTGGGGCAGCGGGGGCTGGGGTTCTTCCTGGGCGATGACAGCGTTAATACTGTGATGATGGCTGCATGCTGAGAACATGCTAAAACCCACTGGAAGGCAGACTGTGAAGGGCACGGGCTGCACGGAATGTCCTCATGTGTCCAAGAAGCTGTTACAGGGACAGCAACTGGCTAGCAGAGCAGGACCACCGCGACACCCAGGGTGCACTCGAGGGGCCGCAGTGAGCGACGCGGGGCAGCGGGCCTGTCCCGCTGGGAGGAGAGCCCGCACGCGAGCGGCGGCCTGGGTGACGCCGCCGGAGAGCGGGCTGCGGGCGCCCAAGCGTGACCCCGAGTGCAGCAAGAGACGGGGCAGAAGGGCCGTGGGCAGGGCCGACCACAGAACACTCAACCAAGAGGCAGCCTGCGAAGCAGGGACGGCTCAAAGAGAGGGCTAGACACGCAACGAACAGCGAACGGCAGGCTGGAGCGCGAGAAGACCAGCGGGATCGGACGCGGCAGGGAAGGCGCCAGCGAGCCCGGGGCGCCTCACGCCGGAAAGCGAGATGTGCTCCGCAGAGACATCTTGAGAGGGTGCCACCACATCCAACCGCTGACATTTCAGCTACTGAATGATGAGAGACGGACTGTGACCCACTGGATGTCACAGGAACGCCTGCATGTGCACCCCCAGGAGTAGCCGCAAAGCCTGATGAAGGATGGGATCTTTCTCCCACAAAGCATTTATGAATTACAACAAAACAGAAACTGTGGGGAAGGCTGAATCTCAGGCCAGTGATCTCAAGCTTCCATATCAATAAATGGACCAAACCCAACTCGTGGGCCACCCGGGATCCCGACCAAACCAGGACCCAGTACCATGTCTGATGTGTCCCTGCCAAGACGCAGCCCCAAACCCGGCCCCGAGGAGACAGGAACAGACTGAGGACTTTTGACGAGAGCACCAACCCATCCTCTTCACGGTCAAGTCCACGAAAACAGGCCGATGGGCCTGCTCTGGCTAAAATGACGGGAGGTCAGACAGCCAGAGAATGGCGGCTGAACAGGCAGGGGCTGCCCAGGGCCTGAGGGTCGCCAAGGGGAAGGAGCATCATCACCCAGGTACCGGCGGCACTGGGGCATCGAGGAGGAGGAAATCTGTTCCCTGACGACTCAGAGAGAAAACGTTGTCTGTATTATGCTCGCAGTTCTCCATAAATTTGAGATGGTTTCAAAAGTTTAAAGTATACATGAAGCCAAGGAAGATAGATACAATGGAACCCAAGGTGTATGATTCCAATTCTAGAAAGGTCTAGAGCAGGAGACATTGGTCTGAAGGGTCAGGGCAGGCAGGTGGACGACGAAGGGGCAGGAGGGAAGCCTGAGGCAACAAAGACAGTCAGCATGTCCTGACCGTGGACACGGCCATACAAGCACAGACGCTTGCCAGAACTCACGAAGCATACAGGGCTTCCCTGGTAGCTCAGCGGACAAAGAATCTGCCTGCGACACAGGAGGAAGTGAAAGTGAAGTCACTCAGTCGTGTCCGACTCTTTGGGACCCCGTGGACTGTAGCCCACCAGGCTCCTCCATCCATGGGATTCTCCAGGAGAGAATACTGGAGTGGGTTGCCATCTCCTTCTCCAGGGGAGCTTCCCAACCCAGGGATCAAACCCAGGTCTCCCACATTGCAGGCAGACGCTTTACCCTCTGAGCCACCAGGGACGCAGGAGACCCCAGTTCAATTCCTGGGTCAGGAAGATCCCCTGGACAAGGGATAGGCTACCCACTCCAGTATTCTTGGACTTCCCTGGTGGCTCAGATGGTAAATTCACCTGCAGCGTGGGAGACCTGGGTTCGATCCCTGGGGTGGGTAGATCCACATGGACAAAGGAGCCTGGCAGGGTACAGTCCACGGGGTCACAAAGAGTCAGACATGACTGAGCGACTTTCACTTTCAAGCAACACTTAAAATGGGTGCATTTTCTGATACGTCAACATATGCCAATAGACTGTTGAAGTTTAAAAAGAGGTTTCCAGGTGGCACAGTAGTAAAGAGTCTGCCCACCAGTGTAGGGGACCTGGGCTCAATCCCTGGTTCAGGAAGATCCCCTGGGAGCAGGACACGGCAACCCATTCTAGTACTCTCATCTGGGAAATCCCAAGGACAGAGGAGCAGTCCACGGGGTCACAAGAGTCAGACAGGACTGAGCGCCTAGACAGCAACCATGCGACAGAGGATGTGTACTGGGCCACGGAAGTGACCCCCACACTCGGTAATGGACAGACAGTCTGGTCACTCAGTCGTGTCTGACTCTGCAACCCCATGAATCAGAGCACGGCAGGCCTCCCTGTCCACCACCAACTCCCAGAGTCCAGCCAAACCCATGTCCATCGAGTTGGTGATGCCATCCAGCCATCTCATCCTGTCGTCCCCTTCTCCTCCTGCCCCCAATCCCTCCCAGCATCAGGGTCTTTTCCAGTGAGTCAACTCTTCGCATGAGGTGGCCAAAATACTGGAGTTTCAGCTTCAACATCAGACCTTCCAATGAGCACCCAGGGCTGATCTCCTTTAGGATGGACTGGTTGGGTCTCCTTGCAGTCCAAGGGACTCTCAAGAGTCTTCTAAAGCATCAATTCTTCGGAGCTCAGCTTTCTTCACCGTCCAACTCTCACATCCATACATGACCACTGGAAAAACCACAGCCTTGACTAGAGGCCAATTAAAAACATACACAAGACTTAACAGACACTTGGCAAAGGAAAACACACAGGCGGCAACAAGCTTCTGGAAAGTGCCCAGCATCACGAGTCAGCAGCAGATGCCAATCCAAACCACAGTGAGATCCTCAGGACAGGCAGACTCAAAGACCAGCATCAGGCTGACCCAACAAGCCCATTTCCAGATTCACCTGAGACACACGGAAGGCACAAGGATGCTCGCAGCGGCTGTAGCGACAAAAGCCTCCAAATGGAAATAGACAGGCGTGCACGCACAGGTGAAGGGCAGACAGCCTTGGTGATTCCTACTGCGGATACGCCTCAGGAAGAGAGAGACAGCTGAGCCAGTGCTTTATGAAACTCACTGGAAACCAGCTGAGCAGAGAAGCTTGACAGAAAGAGCAACCTGCAAGTCCGCAGATGTGAGGCTTAGAACAGGGAGTGCGTCTCAGAGGCGGGAGGAGGACGGGGAAGGGGAGGAGATCTCTGCACCTCCACAGGAGAGGGTCACTTGGGCAAAGGCACGGGTCAAAGCTTGCTCGGCCGTACACAAGAAAGCCACGTGCCTCACTGTACAGAGGTTAAGTGTGTCAGCCCCTCGTCGCATCTGAACCTTTGCAGCCCCGGGGACTGCAGCCCGCCGGGCTCCTCTGCCCATGCAATTCTCCAGGCAAGAACACTGGAGTGGGCTGTCAATCCCTTCTTCCGGGGCTCTTCCTGACCTAGGGATCAAACTCAGCTCTCCTACACGGGCAGGCAGATTCTTTACTCCCTGAATCGCCTGGGAAGATTATCCCTCCATATTCATACTTAAGATTTTTCACACCACATACCAAATAAATTCCACCTGGATTCAAGAGTTAAACTTGCATTAAAATACTGAACAGGTATTGGAGAATACTTTTATAATTTTTTTTTGGCTACACCACAGGCATGAAGGATCTTCCGACGGGTCATCAAACGTATACCCTGCAGCGGGTCATCAAACGTATACCCTGCAGTGGAAACACAGGCTCTTAACCACTGGACTGCTAGAGAAGTGGTAACATTTTTGCAATTTGGAGATGAAACTCTTTCTAAATATGGTACAAAATCGGAAATCACAACAGATTTTACCATATAAAAACGTAGGTTCACCATGAGTAAAAGGATACAATATATAAAGTGAAGTGAAAGTCGCTCAGTCGTGTCCGACTCCTTGCGACCCCATGGGCTACACAGTCCGTGGAATTCTCCAGGCCAGAATACTGGAGTGGGTAGCCTTTCCCTTCTCCAGCAGATCTTCCCAACCCAGCGATCAAACCAGGGTTTCCTGCATTGCAGGCAGATTTTTTACCAACTGAGCTACGAGGGAAGCCCTTACAATATATAAAGAGACAACACAAATCAATGAGAGAAATATAAACGACACAATTAAACGTTACAAGGCAACTCACACAGGAGGGAAGGCCCATCTGTCATTAATGAGATGTTCGGTATATCAGCAGCGAAGCTGCAGCTCTCGGGTCCTTTTCTTCTGACAGTCAGAGGGCGGTGCGGGTGGAGGGTAACTGCACAGGCAGAGAAAGATGAGGCTTGGAAGCCTCCTTTCTGCCCGTCTACATCAGTGGAAATGGGAGCAGCTGTCGGGAAGCGTGGAGGATGTCGCGGTCTGGACCTGGGCAGGGGCAGCCGCAGAGCTGGGCAGGCCAGGGCACAGGGACCCCCCAGGCAGGCGGGGGACTGACAGCTCTGCCTTGAAGAGTGAGTGGCCAGGTGAGCCCCTCACAGTCCACCCATGTGCCCCCCACCCCACGGGAGGCCTCTGGCCTGCCCCCATGCCCTGGGCAGCCCCTCACGGAGGCGTCTTGGTGGTGGGGGCACCGAGGGGCGGTGCAGACCCCACAGGACCAAGGAACACACACAGCTGCCCGGCACCCGCTGCCAGAACGCCCCGTGGGGAAGCCCGCCCCACAGGCCTCCCTTACACCCCAAAGTTTGTGACTGGACTGCATCTCGGGTCAACAAAGCTGTCTGGGCACTGGCCCTGCCCCAGCACAGAACCAGCAGACACCTCTGGCCCCCGGGTTCGGAGCCTGATCCGAGGGGCAAAGAAGGCTGTGATCTCAGCCTGAGGCCCAGCTGCAGGTAGGCCCTCCAGCCGGCACAGCCCCTGCTGGGGTCCAGGCGCCCCCAGAAGAGAAAGGCAGCAAGTCCCCAGGGAGGAGAGGGCTTCTCACACAGACCAGTCCCAGCTCAGTCCCCCGGCTCCACACACAGGGCCTCGGTCCCCGTCCACAGGGAAAACACCCTGCTTGGACTGTCTGCAAAATGCAAATTCTGGACAAATGTCTGAAAACGTCTTTCTGAATGATTTCTTTTTTGTTTATATTTTATTTTTTAACTTTACAACATTGTATTGGTTTTGCCATATATCGACATGAATCTATCTAAATGATTTCTGTGTATAAAAGGCAGAGCATTCAAGCTGCTTCCTGAGTTAGAAGGTGAGGTTTGGGACCAGAGGTTCCGTAGAAGCCGGCGTGCCCAGTAGGAGGGGGACAAGCCCAGCTCTGCCATCTCCAGCCTCCCCGCGCCCGTCCCCTGCCTCCCCGCGTCTGACTCCAGCGTCACCGCATCCGGAGATCCACTCCCAGCCTCTGGAGCGCTGGACACACACAGACGCCCCCACACACATGCACAGGGACACACCCCCCGTGAGGGCTGCCTGGGGAGGGGCGGCCGCATCCTCCTCCAGGGACGGGGTGCTGCAGGCCCACCTGCTCGGAGGCGGCTCAGCGCTGGGCCTGCCCGCTGGTCCCCAGGGCTGCGTGGGAACAAGCGCGCGTGACACTCACAGGAAGCGTGGGTGTCTCGCAGAAACCAGCTGAAACATGATACCATGATAAAGCCTCATTTAAAGTACTTCTTTTTTTTTTTTTTATTGATTTCATTGAAAACAGAACAAGAAATGGTCTGAGCCAAAAGACTGCTCTTAGAACTGTCAAAAACATTTTAACAGAAAAAATAAACATGACTGCATTATGAATGTTTTAGAAGAGTTGCACAAAAAAACCCACTGTTACTGCACTAATTACAGTATTTAAAAAAGTATATGCCAAAAAAAAGTATATGACCTGGCAGGCCATCACTCAAAAGGTGACGGCAATTTTATTCACACAAGACTAACGTTTTAAAAAAAGCTTTTCCTGCGTTTTATTCTAAAATCACTTTGTTCTCTTTATACAGTTGATAGTTTATTTTCACATGGTGAGTAGAAACCACACCAGAATCAGCACCGTTGTCTGTGTTTTTGTGTTTATTTTTTGTTTGTCCTAATGTCCAATAATGGCAGAAAATAAACCAGTTTGTTCATCATCATAGCATGTGGCTTAGAAATCAATAGGACGTGCGGTGCTCCGGGGCCATGGCCGTCCTGCGCCCCAAACCGCATCCTCGGAAAGAAGCACGTGAGAGGTCTGGTGTATAGGACTAGATATAGGATTTCTTTAAAAAGCAAACCCACGTTTTCTCCAAAGTCAGCAGTGGCTCGGCCCTGACCTCGCAGGGGCGGTGGGCACGGGGTCTGTGCCGCCCAGAGCCAGCACCGGCCATGCGGGCCGCGGCGGGCCACACGGAGAGTCCGGGCCGACAGGACGCAGCCCCCAGCCCGGCGGTGAGCCGGGAGCGACGACACGCGAGGGGAGACGAGAAACGTGGAGCAGAAAGACCTCCGTCGGGAACTCACAGCGAGGCCGGCAAGGAGCCCAGGCGTCCCCGCGCAGCCGGGCCCCGCCCCCGCGGCCCTGGGCAGGCCAGCCGGTCTCCTGCACGCCTCCGCGTCCTCCCCAAACCACAGCGAACGGCGTCCACTTGGGCGCCGGGCAGCGCTCTCATAGCGGGTCAGCGGGCGAGGAGCTGGTGTCGGGCAGCCCGTCCTCCTGGGCACCGGCCTGCCGCTGGGCCAGCGCGGCCCCGGAGTGCCGGCACTTGGGGGAGCCGCAGCGGCAGCTGAACAGCTTGCCCTTGATGTCCCAGAAGCGCTGCCCATAGTCGAAGCTGCGGAGAGAGAGCCGGGGTCTGGGCCTGCGCCCCCGGGGCCGCCCCCCACCCGCCCCCGCCCGGGCACCTACCCCAGCTGCTCCCCGGCCTCAATCAGGCGGGTGCTGAAGAAGGCGATCCGCGGGAAGCGCAGGTCCTGGTGGGACATGAACACACGCACGGGCACCAGATTGGGCTCGCAGTGGTGGTTGATGAAGCGGCTGACGTTGCCATAGAAACGCGCGTCGATGCAGTACAGCTCTCCGTCCTAGGGGAGAGACGCGACGCGCTGAGCATCGGGGGCAGGCGCGGGTGCCGCCCCTGCCCCCCCACCCAGCCCCGGGGCTCCCACTCGGTGAAAACGAGCACAGACCTGGGATTCACGTGGACGGCTCCGCAGACACCCAGAGAGGGGTCGGGGTCCATGGGGACCACGAGGCAGCATAGCCCCTCAGGGACCCAGTGACGGAGGGGGAGGAACACCACCCGAGAGGCAGGGCCAAGGGGCACTGGGCAGAGGGACAGACAGACAGGGAGACAGGGGGAAAGAGACGGGGGGACAGGGCAGAGGGACGTGGGGACGGGGAAAGAGGGACGAGGGGAGAGGGACGGGGGGACAGGGCAGAGGGACGTGGGGACGGGGAAAGAGGGTGGGGGGAGAGGGCGGGGGGACGGGGGAGAGGGACACAGGGGAGCGGGGGGAGAGGGCGGGGGGCTGCCAGGTCCCTCCTGAGGGGACTTAGCCAACAGCAGCCTTCAGGGCGGTGGTGACCCCGTGGGCAGACAGTGGCCAGGACCCAGGCCTGACCTGACCCTGAGAAGAGGTCTGGCCTCACTGCTGAGGCCTGAGAAAGCCGCATTTCCCCTGTAAAGACCCAGAAGGCAAGAGCGACGCTGCCCCGGGGACGGCCACGTGGCAAGGGCCCCCGGGGAGGGGCAGGGGCCCCGAGCACCGCCGTGTCTGCGGGCCCTGACCTCCCACAGCGGGTGCGGGCCACAACTGGGACAATTCTCCCCCCTTTCCTGTGGCTTTGTCCACAGAGGCAACAGACGGGAATCCTTGCGGGAAGGAAGCTTCCTGAGCTAAACCAGAGGCTCCGGGGCCACAGAAGGGGTCCTCACCCCAGGTGTGGGAGGAAGCAGCGCGGGCTCCGCAGACGCGGCATCCACCCCGGGACACGAGGCGGCCAGGCCCGCCTGAGCCTGCAGGACCTGGGCGGTCCCCAGGGACGCAGGACTCCTTGGGGACAAGCGGGGGTTCCTCTGCCCACCGGTCCCCAGTTCCAGCCCCGACACCCCCCACGCTTCCCACAAGGTGCATCCTGGGCGCTTGACCGCCCGTCCTGAAGGCCAGACTGCACGTCGGGTCCTGTAAATTCCCTCCACAAGAACCACCGTGGCCCTCCTGCAACAAACATTGCTCAGGTCTTTAAAACACGCCTTTTCAGATGAATGTATTGCTCTGCTCTTTCAAAGCGTCTCTGATCAAAAACCACCCACACCTGGTTCTGCAGCACAAACGTGGTGGGGAGGGAGCCTGTGCCCACTTGAACCCCTTGCATCACAGCTCTGAGGTGCTGGGTGTGGGCACCCAGGGAGCCAGGTGATGTGGGCAGAGGACAGGTGGGTGGACGCTTGGAAGGTTCCAGAACAGCAAGGAGATGGGCAGATCCGCAGCAGGAGGACCAGTGTTGTGACCCAGGAAACACCTGGATAGCAAGGCCAGAAAGTGCCCTGCTGCCTCGGACGACGGGGAGTGGGGTGGCGGTGGGTGTCCAGCAGGGGCAGGCATCCTGTACACCAGAGCTCCAGAACGCAGGCGCCCAGCGGGGCGGGCACTCAACACCAGCATTCGGGGACGCAGGCGCCCAGCGGGGCGGGCACTCTGAACGCCAGTGCTCGGGGACGCATGCGCCCAGCGGGGCGGGCACTCTGAACGTCAGTGCTCGGGGACACAGGCGCCCAGCGGGGCGGGCATTCTGTACACCAGCACTCCAGGATGCAGGCACCCAGCGGGGCGGGCACTCTGAACGCCAGTGCTCGGGGTCTCGGGCCTGAGCTGGAGCAGCGGGGACTGTGAGTGCATCCGTGCCCTGTCACATGCCCAGAATGAATGTGTCATAGGACCAAACACCCGGGCCCACACGGGCTAGGCGGAACAAGGAAGAGACCTCCGGGCGTGAGCATGGAGGGCCTGCAGGGCAGCCAGTCTCTCTGAGGGGCGCTCTGCCAGGAGCCACTGGGGCACCCAGATAGGCCCTCCTCCCATCTCCCGACAGTGACCACACACCCGCCTGCCAAGTGCTGTGACAATCAGACCAGCAGCCTGGTCAGCAGAGACAGAAGCAGCAGCAGACAGAGAACCCCAGGGGGTCGAGCTCCTGGCTGTGCCGTGGGCCAGGCGGCCAGGCTGGGCTCACCGCAGGGGCAGCTGAGCCAGACTCAGAGGGGGCAGCTGCACCTCGGTCCCCACAATGCAACCACGCGCTCCCAGAAGAGGGAGCCTACGCCCTGATGCCCTTCAGGCAGGTTTGGAACCCGAACTAAAACTAATCAGGATCAGGCGGCGACAGGCAAGCAGGATGAAGACCAGGAGGAACCCCTGACGCCAGACAGACCACAGGGACCCCAGACACAGACCCACCACAGGGACTCCAGACAGCGGACGGACCACAGGCAGGTGGGGGTGGTGCCCGGAAGTCATGCTGGGGCACGCGTGAGCCACTGCAGGCGACCATCGCAGCTAAGACGCACCGAGGAAGCGGTGTGAGAGTACAACCCAGGTGTGATGGCCCACAAAGTGGAAGTACCCTCTGTATTACTCCAGCAAGTACGGGACAGACTGCAGCAGCAGCAGGATTTCAACAGATGCAGAAAAGCACCGAATACGACCTCTAGCCAATCACATGACTCCTGGTGAACTTGCAGCAGAGCCCTGAGCACCCACAGCCCATGGGAGTCTGGGGTCTAAAAGCTTCCTTCATCCACGGCGGGAACAGTGACCCAGCCGGGAGGGGACCGTCTACTGATGAGGAGACCGTGTCCATTCAGCAGGGCGCTCGGAAGACACAGCCACGCTGGGCGGGCGTGGGAGTGAGTGCCTGGCTTCACCCGGACCCACAGAGCGGGGCTCAGAGGCTCAGGCTGCCGGGAAGGACCAAGCACTTGAGGGGCCCCGCTGGCAGCACCTGTGCGCTCCAGCAAGTTCCCAGGTCAGCCTTGACGAACCAAGGAGCAACTCGAGCCAGGGCAAGGCAGAGGGCAGCTGCGCCAGATCAGAAACCCCTGGAAACCAGGGCCCAGAGACGAGAAGCTGGAGTCCAGCGACCCCGCCAGCCCCTGAGAGGGAGCCGGGACACGGAGGACCGCCCTCCGGTCACGCTCGTGATCCTCGGTGCACACGGAAGCTCCTCCCGCGCACGGGGCCTCCACCCTTGCTGAGAGGCGGGCTCAGGCTACAGAGCTGCATCCCAGCCCCACGCTCAGTAGGCTGGCAGGACAGGCAAAGGGCCTCTGGGCCCGGTGACCCCACTGCACACGCCTGAGCCCAGCAGAAGCGCCAGCACCAGCCAGGGCAGCCGAGCCTCCGCACCGCCCGACCTTGCCTGTGGGCACCGCCACACCACAGTCCCACTGGCGCCACGCCCTACCCCTAGGGCTGCATTACCTTGTTGTCAAGATCAAAGAGATAAGAGTCTTCTTCCCGCACATCAGCTTCCGAGTCAGAGATAAGCTCCCCAACGTACCTGTGGGTCAGGGCAGGGCGGTGAGAACATGGCACCAGAGGACCTGAAGGAGCCCCACTCGAGGACGACCCGCTGTGGCTCAACAAGGACTGAGCCTGGGCCTCAGGATACGACACAGAAACCCTGTGACCAGGGGTCCAAAGTGATCATCCCTGGGAATCATGAGACCCTGACAGACCTTCTGAAACGAGCTCCAAGCTGGGGAGGAAGTGCAGGCCAAAGAGCAGATGGAGCAGGGGCTGCCCGCTGCATGTGCCACATGGTCAGCCTGGGCAGCCCCGCCTGGAGAGTCTGGGCCACAACGGCAGTAGACTCTCCTGGCGCCCCTCCCCGATGCTGCCCCACCCCCGAGACCGCAGGGGCAAGGCCCGGGAGATGTCCCCCACGCACCCCGTGACCACGGAGGCAGGGCCAGAGAGATGCCCCCCCATCCACCCCGAGACCGCAGGGGCAGGGCCCGGGAGATGCACCCCCACCCACCCCGTGACCACGGGGGCAGGGCCAGAGAGATGCCCCCCCATCCACCCCGAGACCGCAGGGGCAGGGCCCGGGAGATGCACCCCCACCCACCCCGAGACCGCAGGGGCAGGGCCCGGGAGATGCCCCCCTACCCACCCCAAGACCGTGGGGGCAGGGCCTGGGAGAACAGCACTCACTTACTCGCAAACAAAGGTGCCCAGTGGGATGTCCTGCAGGGACCGGACGCCCCAGCCCATGTTCTGTGTCCGATAGAGCTGCAGCCTCGCCCTGGAAAACATGGGTACGTCCCAGGTCACTCCACTCACAAGTGACACTCGAGGTTCAGGAGTAAAGGACAGAGAAGACCACCTTCGTGTCTGGAGACGCTTCAGCGCCGGGTGAGGGAGCAACAGAGGCTCCGAGCGACCCCAGGCCCCGCCGCACCGCCCTTCACGCCCTCAGGACGCAGGGGACCTCAGCCCCGCCCGCTCGCCCTGTGACCCCAGCACCCACCACGGGACCAGGCTGGCCAAACCTCAGCTGTGACAAGGACCAGGCGGGTGAGCAGCCTGCTGGCCCCGACTGGAATGCAGCTAGGCGCAGGCGGCGTGCCAACGGCAAGGCTGAGCTGACCTCTGAGGGGCAGGGGGACCCTCCCAGCCCCGAGAGTCAGGGCATCCGCCTACTGTCTGTGTTCCAGGGCCCTCGAGGGAGACGGGTATGTCTGTCCCCTCCCCAAGGACTTCCAGCCACACACAAGGACACAGAAGCGTGGGCTGCTCACAAGGTGCAGCCAAGTTACTTACTGTTAACAGGCCCCAAAACACTGAGCTCATTACGAAAATCTGCCCTTATGATCTTAGACTTTTCAACTCTTGAGCATTTCACAGAAAAAGCTCCATGACCACAGGCCCACAGTCTGGCTCTGGGTGGTCAGCAGACCAAACACACACATATCTAAGCGACAACAGGTGTTACACCCGACAGCACCTCCACGACACCCAGGGTGCAGCGCCAGGGGACCCAAGTGTGCACACAGCTCAAACTCGCGAGCCTGGACGGGCGGCTCATGGGAGGCCTGGCTCTCGCCTTCAGGCTGTGTGACCTGAACCCACATCTGAGCTGGGGGGCGACACGGCTTCTGCTCTTTACATCAGCGTGTAACACAGGCCGCGGCGCCAAAGAACACGCACATACACACGCACGCAGGCGCGCACACATACACACACACACACATACACAGCTTCTGCTCTTTACATCAACCTGAAACACAGGCCAAGGTGCCAAGGAACATGCACGCACACGCTAAACACACGTTCTCCCATCTGTGGACACACGGGGCGCCCCTGAACTGCCTGGGGCCCAGCCCTGCGCCCTTGGCTGCTGCAGGGGCTCACCTGAGGCCATTCTGCACCACGCGGTTGCGGCACGTCCTCCAGCAGGAGCAGGCGTGGTTGCACTCGAACAGCAGGGGCGGCTCTGCCATGTTGAACTCTGGCAGCAGCCGGCCGTCCTGGGGCAGACACGAGAAGCAGTCGCCACCCACAGCAAGGCCTCCACAGATGAGCACGCCCCCAGAACACTGGCTTCCGCCCGGGAGGACAGGGAAGGCCAGGGGAAGCCTCTGGCCAGGAGTCCACGTGGCTGGTTCTCCTGGTCCCTGCCTGGCACCCCTGCCCACCTTCCCGGCACCCTCTCAGCCTCCCGAGGCCCGTGCAGCCTGCCCTGTGGCCTCCTGCCAGGACCGCCAGCCCACACCTCCTGCCCCTCTGCAAATCCCCATTCTGGAGGGAGCCAGCATGCCATGAGCTGCTGGGCTACACCAGGCAGAGTCTGGGGCCCTGGCAACTTCAGAGACCATTCTGAGAGGTCTTCCCTAATGACGACCCTGTGCCAGCAGCCTCCATGTGGGGCCTATGTGCCCTCCCCACCCAGGACACCCCACTCCTGCCCCCAAACCAAAGTCGGGGGGTTCCTGCCTCAGCAGCGCCCTCCCAGCCCCACAGCTGCCTCCAGCCAGGCTGGGGATGCCGCCCTGGCCCCAGCCGCACCACCCCCTGCCCCGCCAGGACACAGGCTCCACCCTGCCCCCGGCCCTGGCTTCCGGTCGGCACCCTCTGAACCCCCGTCCCCAGCCTGCGGACTCACCTTGTCGTACCAGCAGCGCATGCTGAGCTGGCCACACATGCAGTTGCTGGAGGAGCAGTCGTCGATGCACACGCAGTACTGTGGGGAGAGTGTGTCAGACAGAGCCCCATCCCGCAGCCCCACGCTGTTCCCAGCCCCAGGGACCGTCCTCAGGACCCAGGGCCTGCAGCCTCCCCCAAGGGAGGTGGAGAGGACACCAGGGCCCCCACATGGGGCTTGCAGGAGAGGGGGAGGGCTGGGGGCCTGGGCACACGGGCCCAAGAGCGCAGGGAAGCGGGGCCGACGCTGGGGGGAGTGGCCACAGCCGAGCCAGCAGAGCCAATGGCAGCCCGAGCCTGGGCCCGAGCCTCCTGCCACCCAGCAACCCCTCCCACCACCCAGCAACTGCCCAGACCAGGGCCCCCTGCTGACCTGCAGGTGGGTGATGTTCCTATCGATGTTCATGGGGGACGTCACACAGTTCTGAGACACGTACTTGTAGTTGCTGGGGCACGGCTCGCCGTCCACACCATTGACGCAGGGGATGGGAATCCGCTCGTAGCCCCGAGCAATGTCCCTGCCGCAGGGGGCGCACGTCAGCTCTGGGCAAGCCCAGCTCCCTCCCGCGCCAGTGCCGCTCGCCCGGGCTGGTCCCAGCCGCTTCTCGCTCCTCACCTGCTCACCGTCTTCTCCACCGGGGTGGGCCTGTCAGGGGCCGCGTCCCGCAGCGCCTGGCTCACCTGCAGGGCGCTCCACACCTGTGAGTTGAGGCTGGCGCACTGCAGGGGAGTCTCCCCCTCCTTGTTCTTCAGAGTGACATCCGAGTCCCGGGACAGGAAGAGGCTGCACGGACAGCAAGTGCACAGGACACTCAGCCCTTCTGTCCCAGACTCAAGGACGAGACGCACGCAGCACGCCCACCCGTGAAAACAGGACCCGCCGTGCACTTCAAGACAGCACAGCCCGCAGACGGACGCCTCCAGCCACCATGCAGACGCAGCCGCCTCCCCACGAGCACGGTCCTTCGCAGGACGAGCACGGAAACTAGGGACAGCTCTCAACTTTGCTCAGCTCTTCCGTTCAAGGGCCCTCGGGATCAAAGGACAGCGACGCCTCTTGGCCACAAGCTCAGTCAGCACGTGGCAGGCGATGCCGTGGCCTGACCCAGGGAGGGGCCGACATGGCGCCAGAGCTCGGCGCCCCCAGGGACCCCATCCGAGAGGGCGCAGGCCCCGCAGCAGGGGCACCCCTCATCCCAGGCCCCCGTGCAGGGAGGACGGGGCTGCACGGCCCTGAGCTTCCGCCTGGAGCAGAGCAAAGGCTCTGGCAAGTGGGGCTCCCAGTAGCCCGTGTGCCCTCGTGAGGGTGCCGCTCCCGTGGCCCCGAGCTGGGAGCCACCAGGACGGCGGATTTTCACCGCAATCCTCCCAAGCTACACTGACCACAGGCCTGACGGGAGAGGCCCGTCCGCCGCAGGAAGTCCCCAGCGCCCCGGAGCCACTCACACGACACAGGCGTAGCGGTCCTCCCGGGCCGCGATGTGCAGGGGCGAGTCCCCGTGGATGTTCACCGCGTGCAGGTCGCACCTGGCGGCCAGCAGGATCTCGGCGATGTCCACACAGCCTGAGAAGGCCGCCCAGTGCAGGCAGATGTTTTCCTCCTGAGCGGGGGACACGGGGGTGAGCCCCAGGGCCCTGCGGCCACCCAACAAAGGCTTCCTGCCATTCTGTCTTGTTTTTATTAAAACGTACGTCGATATAGTGCAGAGTAGGTTAAAACAGAAAACATCCTCCTGAATTGGGCTACACCCTGCACGACATGCCATCGAGGGCCAATTTACCTGCTTTTTGAAATTACGTTCCTTTTGAAACACAGTTAGTTATGACTGTAGAATAGAGTGATGCTTGTATAAGATTTGAAAAAGGCAAATCTGACTAATTAAAACTTTATTTCACAAAAGACTAAAAACTCTACACGATGGAGTATTACTCAGCCATTAAAAAGAATACATTTGAATCAGTTCTAATGAGGTGGATGAAACTGGAGCCTATTATACAGAGTGAAGTAAGCCAGAAGGAAAAACATAAATACAGTATACTAACACATATATATGGAATTTAGAAAGATGGTAACAATAACCCAGTGTACGAGACAGCAAAAGAGACACTGATGTATAGAACAGTCTTATGGACTCTGTGGGAGAGGGAGAGGGTGGGAAGATTTGGGAGAATGACATTGAAACATGTAAAATATCATGTAAGAAACGAGATGCCAGTCCAGGTTCAATGCACGATACTGGATGCTTGGGGCTAGTGCACTGGGACGACCCAGAGGGATGGTAGGGGAGGGAGGAGGGAGGAGGGTTCAGGTTGGGAAATACATGTATACCTGTGGCGGATTCATTTTGATATTTGGCAAAACTAATACAATTATGTAAAGTTTAAAAATAAAGTTAAATTAAATTTTAAAAAAAAGAAAAATAAATAAATAAAAACAACTGAAAAAAAAAAAAACTCCAAATGAGGCAAAGAAAAATTTTGAAGTACCTGTGCCATATGTAAAATACACAATTTATCACATATAGATTATACATGTGATATAATCTACCATGTTGAGTCTGTTAGAAGACTACAATCTTAAAAAAAACACAAATGTGAAAAGGAAAGGTAAATAAAAAACAACATAGGGTAACAATGAGGAGCAAACCTAAAAGTCAAGACAACGTCTAAATGAGAACCACAGAACATCCGACCTGCCGCACATGGGCCCAGGCACAGAGAGCCGGCCACAGAGGCCCGAGCAGGCTCCCAGAGCAGGGCGCCCTGGCCCCGGCTGCGCCCCGGCCCCGCCTCCCTTGCAGACTCGCCCAGCGATGCTCCCGCTGCCCTTTCTGGCCACTGGCCTCAGGGCTGTGGCCTCCGCTCTCTGCTGTGTGGGCGGAGGGCGCAGCACGTCCTGGAGGCCGGGCCGTGCCCCCCAGCGCCCACCCCACAGCTTGGGCGCCCTAGGCCTCCGGCTCAGCCGCCTCAAGAGGACAGCAGTGGAGCAGGAGCTGAGGCCGGGCCTGCCCGCCTCGCTGAGTCCACAGAGGAAGCGAAGCGCCGACCCACTGTCTGTCCCAGGTTCCTCTCCCCACGTCGCTCTCAGAGGCCCCAGCCCCAGGGTCTACCCGCCGCACACCTGTGGGCTCCTCAGTGAATCGGAGCCGCCCAGGGGCCTATAGCGCCCACGACCTTATCAGCAGAACTGAGCCTGTCCCAGCTCCGAGGCCTGTGGTCAGAGAAGGTGCCCGGGCCCTGCTACCTTACGACAGGTCCACACGTCTGGTGGGTGTTTAGTGAACGAGGGGCAAGAGGGGCCACAACAGGTTTACCCCCACCCACACCTCGGTGGAAATGCGGCTGAACAGTTTTCAGGAGCTGGACATCAGGCAGTGAAGGGCTGCACCCAGAGCGGGGAGCGAAGTGGCCACTGGCTCACCGTCCGTCTCAGCTCCAGATCAGGCGGCCCCAGGCCAAGGCAGCTGGGGGTGAGGGCCAGCCGTGGGCTGAGAGGCCTCTGGAGGGCTGCACATTCCAAGCCCGGGCCTCCAGAAGGACATACCGGTGCACAAGGCTCAGTGCTGGCCCCACAGGGTAGGGATGACCAGCCTCAGCTGAGACCTGCTCGGACCACCTGACAAACTTAGAAAGCAAGGCCCCACGTGATCGGGCCATTCCCAGTAACACCGCTGCACTGGGAACGCGGCTAAAGACAGATTCCCAGCAGGGTGAGCTCATACGTCCTGCGTCGGGTCTCAGCTTACCATACGGGCAAAGGCTCGGGAAACCAGACCCATGAGCAGCAAAGCCAACTAACTACCCAAAGCCAGAAACGGCACACGGGGCAGACCAGCAAGCTCAGAGAAGCTGGACAACTGCGTTCAGGAGACACGCCTCAGGAAGTACCGAGAAGGCCCTGCAGAGGGTTCCAAGCTTCGGCCACAGTGCGCGAGGGGAGAGCACGCTGGGCAGAACCGACGCACAGCACAGTGGAGGAGGCCAGTGAGCTCGACACAGCCCAAGACCAGCGAGGCACACGTCCAGGGTGAAAAATAATCACAGCAAATGAGAAGCGCTTCAGTGAGCACTGCGACAGATTCTCAAACACACGGAACCAGACCCTCCCCAAGGGGGGTGGGGCAGAGGCAGCTCTGAAAGAAGTGAGCGGGAAGCTTCCAGGTTGGTAAAGCCCCCTACAACAGACCCAGGGGGGTCCATGAACCCTGAATGCACACTTGCATGCACACACCACCAGGCACCTTGTAGTAAGATCACCAAATCCCGGTAACAAAGAGACAACCTTAAAAAACCCGAGAGTAGAGAGGCACATGACACACGGAGAAACCAAGAACAGCCGCCAGCAAGGCCTTCCCGCTGGAGACAAGTGGAGCCAGGACTCAGGGAAGCGCTGAGACCAACCGCCATTGACAACTCTTCACCCAGAACACCTTTCAAAAGCGAGGGAAAGGACTCTGCAGGCATTAAGAAGCTGAGACTTCACCACCAGCCACCCAGCATGGCGGGAAATGCTGACGGACCTCAGACACACAGAAGGAAATGGCAGTGGACACACGGGCCTGAGGGAGAGGAGACTCCGGGAGCTGCACACCAGGCTCATCGCCACAGCCTCTCCCAGAGCCCACCGCTGCCTAAACAAAATTTAGTAAAGTACATGAGAGGAACAGCAGGAAGCTGGGGAGGGAGAAACGGAAGCGGCTCCTGGGAGGTTCTCCTCACAGGCCCTGAAGCGACGTTCGTCAGGAGGGCGCGGCCCAGAGCTCGGACAGGGCCCAGGCCCGGGGGGCCCAGCGCGGCCACAGGGCAGAGCCCATCGAGGAGGAAAGGCCGCTTCCTACGCACACTGCCGCAACAGTGAGACCCCCGCAAGCCAAGAAGAGAGCCCAACCCCACCTCCTACCCTGCACTAGCGTTAACACCCAACCTACAGAGTGTCTGGGTGGGGCAGGGATTTCACATGTGATAAAGAACCCACCCGCCAACGCAGGCGACATAAGAGACGTAGGTTCCATTCCCGGCAAGGAAAGATCCCCCGGAGAAGGAAATGGCAACCCACTCCAAGATCTTTGCCTGGGAAATCACACGGACAGAGGAGCCTGGTGGGCTATGGTCCACAGGGTCGCAGAGAGTCAACACAACTGAAGCAACTCAGCACACAGAGAAAATGACTGATAAACTGAACTGAGAGGGACAGAACGTACTATCTGACAAAGGACTTCCACCTAGAACATACAGAAACTCTCCAAACTTGAGAGTAAGACAAACAATCCAGTAAAAAATGATCAAAAGACCTGAAACGAAGAGAAAGACCCAGCATGTTGAGGAGAGCGTGGAGCAGTCACAGTCACCCACCAGGAAACACTCCCCCTGCAGGGCTGGCAGCGTCCGAGAGAGGCCGCAGCCCCACCAGGAGCCTGGCTGCGGCCCATACGCAGGACGGACGAGCAGGCAGCTCCATTCAGCCAGAGAGGCAGCCAGGCCGGCACCCGGGCGGGACTGCAAGGAGCAAGGCTGAGAGGCCCACTCGGGAACAGAAGGCAGAAGCCTGGCTGTGTCCGGTTTGGGGGCTGGTTATGTATCCCAGACAGAGGAGCCTGGAAGGCCGCAGGCCATGGGGTCGCAAAGAGTCGGACACGACTGAGCGTCTTCACTTTCACTTTCACGTCTGGTTAAGAAGAACCAGTTAAGTCTGCTAAAGACGGCTGGTTCTCAGGTATCTGGTATGTCTGGTTAAGAGCACTGGTTATGTCTGTGTATATTTTGTCTGTGTGGGTATTTCCAGTTAAAGGCGTATCTCTGGTCCTGGGGCCCAGCTCTGTGGAGCTGGCAGACACCCCCAGCCAGCACTGCCCTTGGTGGGGGTTACTGCTCCCAGTCTCTGTGGGGAGGGTCTTCTTGCAAAGCAGCCACCGCTCCCATCCTGTCTTCACATGGTCCACTCGGGGCTCTGAGCAGAGAAGTGGGTGAGCCTTCCTGCCTTAATCCATCATTAAAGCCATGAGCTTGTGGCCAGCTTCCTACTTACGGCTCTGGTAACTCTGCAAAGGTGGACACAGCTCCAGGAGTACAGCCCGTCCGTGTCCCGGGAACCCTGTCCCTCGCCTGGGAGGCAGCACACAGGTTCATGCCAGAACAGCCCCCCAGCTCTGCCAGCCCCACCACCCACTGCTCCTAGGACCCCCGAAGCCTTCCGGAGATCAGACTCCCCTTCAACTTCATCACAAGTGCCCGGTGCTGCCCGCAAGCAAACTGCCCCACCAACACACAGCCCAAGGCTATTTCCAGAGAGGCCGGTGCCTCAGCACCTCGGCCCAGGGGTGGCATGCCTTGGCCCGCCATCCCCACCACACACACAGGAGTCAGTGTCTCTACACCTCTGGAAACACGGCTCCACCCAGGGCGGGTCTCAGGGCCTATGCCGCTTGGGTCACACCTAACTCCTGACCGACACAGGAGGCCGCGCTGGGTCAGCACACGCTGGCGACTGGATGGGAAGAGGTCAGGGCAGGCGCTAGAACGAGGCCTCCACGAAGTGCCTGCAGCCACCCTGCGTCCGCCCCTCCTCCAGGGCCTCTGCCGGGGAGACTCACGTTGTCCCGGATGTTGATGTCAGACCCCTTGGAGAGCAACAGCTTCACGAGGTCCACGTGCTTGTACTCAGTGGCCCAGATCATGGGCGTCCAGCCACCATCATCCTAGTTTCAAAGAAAAAGGAAAACCTGTCACAGCCCCTGGATGTGTGAGGAGACACAGAGCCACCACTCAGGACCTGAGAAGGGGCCCCGGGGAGGGGGCAGGAGTGGGGGCCCCAACCCGAGGCCCCGTCCTGCTAAAGGAAACCGAGATTCACAGCACTGCCCGGGGACCCTGGTGAGTGCAGGCAGGCCACACACCTGCCCACCTGGTGGTCCCAGGACAGACCACGCATGAGGCATGAACTACAGACACCAGATCAGGGACCGAGGAGGCCGTGAGGAACGCAGGGGGCAGAAGCCCACCCAGCTGACCCTGCCCACCAGCGAGGCCACGGTCCTGCCCAGCCCGCTGCCCCTCTACCCTGCCCCCACCCCACTCGGTGGTCCTGGGGGTTTATTTAAACCAGGAGCGGCTCTGAGCCAACAAGGACCAAGTGGCCAATTCCTCCTCTGGTGGCCAGAGGCTGAGTTCCTGCCAACACAACTTGCCGCCTGCTCCAGTTGCCACGTCTTCCTGTGGACGCACTCGGCCTCCACGACTGAAGTGAGACGGTGCCCACAGGCCTGCGGCGGGACTGGGGACACGGCAGGGCAGCACAGCCCAGCCTGCCGGGCGGGAGACGGACCTGAGCCAGGGAACGGGGCCTGCAGGGGCACAAGCCGCACTTCGGGGAGCCGCGCCCACGGGCAGGGTCCCAGGGGTGGGAAGACGCCCCTGAGAGCTGGGAGGACCCTTCCCTGCACCCTCGCCTTCTCCCCCAGCCCCTCACAGGTCAGGAGACATACACGGGACCTGCTCTGTGCTGAGCACTGCAGGACACCCCAAGGTCCTGAGAGCAGCTGGACAGACAGACAGACGCAAAGCAAACACACGGGAAGAGACAGAACGTCCAACAACAGCCAGCGCTGGGAGGGAAGGCGAGAAGCCACAGGGCAGCTCGGCCCACGGAGGCTGGGCCCCGCTCGAGCAGCACTGCCTGAAGACGGGCCTCTAGGCGGCCGGGGAGCAGGCCAGGAGGCGGACGGGGCTGGGGAGAAGCGGCCAGGTCTCCAGGCCCTGCAGAGGTGGCCCCAGAGGACAGGCGGGGCCAGGACCACCTCGAGGCCTCGCCTTGGGTCCCGGGGCGGCATCACGAGCGGACGGGGTGCGCACCTGACAGTTGACGTCCATCTGTCCGTTTGAGAGCAAGTACTGAACCACGTCGTAGTGGCCTTTCTTGGCAGCCAGGTGCAAACAGGTCGAGCCCTCTGCGTCCTGTAACACGAGAGCCGCTGAGGTCCCAGGAGCCCCAGGGCGCTGAGTTCGCCCTGCCTGACGCCCCACGGCGACTGAGCTCAGAGCACGTCAGCCGGCGCGGCTGCTGGCTGGCCTTTGTCTCCACCTCCCAAGAACCTAAATCTACCTCAGCCACGGAACACCCAGCACCAGAGCCACCGCCCACCCCCCCACCCCACCCCCCGAGTTAAGGCAGACCGGGGGGAGCACCGGCCTGATCTACACTCGCAGGTGGGAGCCACCCGAGGCTCTCACTACACATGGCCGCCCTCCACCTGCAGGAGGCCCTCCACACTGCAGTCCCTCCCACCTCTCTGCATCTTCTGTCCCACAGAAATGTGGAAATCTCTTTTTCATTTTTTGCTATGGACCATTTTTAAAAGTCCTTATTGAATTCACTGCAACACTGCCTCTGTGTTACCGTCTCGTGGTTATGAGGTATGTGGGATCTCAGCTCCCTGACCAGGGGCTGGACCTGCACCCCTGCACTGGCAGGTCGAATCTTAACCACCGCACCTCCAGGGAAGGCCTGGAGATCCTGAATTCTAACGTTCTCAGCAGTGTCAGTCTCTTCTGTACTTTTTTGTGTCCTGCTGAAGAAACCGTTCCCAACACTAGAAACAAAGGCAACATCCCCTCTTGGCCTCTGAGTGCTCTGCGCCCTCGCCTGCCACGCCTGACTCCCGTTCACCACACGCCTGCCGCGCCCTCACCCTGCTCGCTCCCGCCTGGTGCGTGTGCTCTCCACGTGTTCACATGTGCTCTCCACATTAGCGTGTGGCCTACATGGTCACTGTGCTGTTAGGGTGTGCTCTCCATGTGTTCATGGGTTCTGTATTACTGTGTGCTCTCCGTGTGTTCACATGTGCTCTCCATGTTAGTGTGTGGCCTACATGGTCACTGTGCTGTGTCAGGGTGTGTTCATGGGTTCTGTGTTCACACGTGCTCTCCGTGTGTTCGCATGTGCTCTCCGTGTGTGTCAGTGTGTGCTCTCTGTGGAGGCAGGACTCGCTCTCATCTGTTCACCGGCTCAAACGTCTCCTCGGGCTGCAGGCCTTCATCCTCCGACGCTGGACGCAACTACGACGTGGTCAGGGTCAGACAACCATCTTGCTGTGGCCCCACCTGTTTTCACTCCTCTTTTCCTGCTTTCTAGTTACAAAAGTACTTTCTAAGATTCCATTTTACTTCCTCTACTACCTTTAAAAAATTTGTCCTTAAAGCTATGCCTCTTTTAAGTTACTCCCCAGTATTGTGCAAGATCACGACTTTCGACTGTCCACAGCTCAGAGCAGCACTGACCCCTCCCAGGACTGACCGCGAGGGCCATGCTCACGCCCCTCCGCTGTCCCCCAGCTCCTGCTGTCGTGTCGACATCCCCATCTGTGTAAACTCCATCTCACAATATTCTTCTTCCTTTAAACAGGCTTCACCTTTTAATAAATTTACAGAAAACAAGTTCTTCTAATTCACCATTTCTGGTATTTCCATTATTTCCAAGGATGAGATTTTCCTCCTGGCTTTACTATAAATCCGCTATTACGTTCCATCAGTTTTTGTACACCTGAAAATGTTTTATTTCACAATTGCTTCAGAAGGACACTTTTACTGGCTGTAGCATTCTGGGCGGACGTGTTTTTGGAGTTTTTCCCCTTTCAGCACAGTAAGAAAACCACTCCACGGCCTCCTGGCCCTGCGGCTTCAGATGGGGAGCTGGCGAGCACAGCACTGCTCACCTGCAGGTGCTACACCAGGACAGGCTGCTCCTCCTGGGCGCACGAGGCTCCCTGCAGTCTAACATGATGTGTTCTGGCGCAGCAGCCTGTGCATCTGTCCAGCTTGGGGCTTGCTGAGATTCTTGAACCTGGAGGTTATTTTTCATCAAATGTGGAAAATTTATGACCACTTTTCCTTCAATATATTTTCTTCCACTGGGTCTCCCTCCTCTCTGGGACTCTAACCACACAGACAGCTCAGTGTTATCCTACAGTCTTTCTCAGACAGAGTGTCTTCTGTGACTGGTCTTGGATTCAGCCCTTCTTTCCATGGCACCCAGAGTGCAGCTAGGCTCACCGGTGACCTGCCCACTCCAGACCTGCGCCAACCACTTGTTCTGCTGGTACAGCTACTCCTACAAAGCCCTCAACCCTGACCTGCCTCTGCAGCAGTGCTTTGCTTAGGCACTGGCTCCCGTGACAGGGCCATGAAACTGCCCCCTGGCCAAGCACTGGGCAGAACTCACGCGCCCGCCCTGATGGGGACTCTCACCTGCAGGTGTTTACAGAGCAGCTACCGGTGCCAGACCGCAAAGCCCACCAACGCAAAGGACCAGACGCTGCCCTGAAAACACCTCCACGGCTCACGCAACTGAGCTGCTGCTGTTTAGCTGTGGAGTCGTGCCCGACTCTGCGGCCCCATAAACTAGAGCACCCCAGGCTTCCCTGTCCTCCACCATCTCCCGGAGCTCAAGCTCATCTCCATCGGTTGGGTGGTGCCATCCAACCATCTCGTCCTCTGTTGTCCCCTTCTCCTCTTGCCCTCCATCTTTTCTAGCATCAGGGTCTTTTCTAACGGGTCAGCTCTTCACATCAGGTGGCCAAAGTATTGGGGCTTCAGCTTCAACATCAGTCCTTCCAATGAATATTCAGAGTTGATTTCCTTTAGGACTGACTGGTTGCATCTCCTTGCTGTCCAAGGACTCCCAAGAGTCTTCTCCAACACCAGAGTTTGAAAGCATCAATTCTTCAGCACTCAGCCTTCTTTTTGGTTCAACTCTCACATCTGTACATGACTACTGGAAAAACCATAGCTTTGACTATTCAGACCCTTGCTGGCAAAGGGATGTCTCTGCTTTTTACTATGTTCTCCAGGTTTGTCGTAGCTTTCCTTCCAAGGAGCAGGTGTCGTTTAACCTCATGACTGCAGTCACCCTCCACAGTGATTCTGGAGCCCAAGAAAATAAAACCTGCCCCTGCTTCCACTTTGTCCCCTTCTATTTGCCATGAAGCGATACAACTGGATGCCATGATCTTAGTTTTTTGAATGTTGAGTTTCAAGCCACATCTTTCACTCTCCTCTTTCACCTTCATCAAAAGGCTCTTTAGTTCCTCTTCACTTTCAGCCCTTACCGTGGTATCATCTGCATATCTGAAGTTATTGATATTTTTCCCAGTAATCTTGATTCCAGCTTGTGATTCATCCAGCTCAGCATTTCACATGGTGTACTCTGCATATGTAAATAACTATATACAAAAAACTATTTCTTTGACAGAAGCAAATTAAAATAGTAAAAAAAAAAACCCATTTTTGCAATCGAATTGTGTTTTTTTAACTGTAATGGTTGGTGTTGGTAAGAGTGCAGGGAAATGAGCGCTCACAAACTTCCAGATGCATTTAAAAAAGAGGGATCAAAAGCCTTAAAAAATCATTATATATCTTGATCCCCAAAATCCCTGTCCAGAAAAATCTGTCTTAAAACAAACATGTGAAAGACTTAGCTATGAAATGCCTGCTGAAGTACTGTGTATAATAAAAATTGATCATCCACATACTAAACTAGTGAATCTGGCAAAAATGATACAAATTATATCATGACATATAACACAGCCACTTGAAATAATGTTATAGAATAACATTTACATAGAAAAACAGAATTTGATGGGAAAAAGGAGTTCATAAATCAGTATGAACTGTGTGATGACTTTTTCAGGGGAAAAAAATGTGTATTAATGTGCAACGCTCTAAGATTTAACACTTTTATTGTTACTGTGTGTGTGTACCTGACCTAAAACTTGCCATTCTAACCATTTTCGAGCCACTCCGAGCCACACAACCGTCACCACTCTGTTCTCAGGACCTCCCAGCAGCCCAGCAGGAGCTCGGGCGGCACCACTCAGCCTGTGCCTGCCCGCACACCAGGGGGCCTCATCTCTAAACCTGCCTGGTCAGCTCCCTCTGGGGAGTGGAGTCACACACTATTGGTCCTGCGTCAGCTCCCTCTGGGAAGTGGAATTCCACAGGGGAGTGGAGTCCCATGCTATCCGTCCTGCGTCAGGTTCCTCAGGGGAGTGGAGTCACACAGTGCCCGTCCTCTGGCGTCACTCCCTCCTCTCAGTGTCGCGTTCCCAAGTTCACCCGTGTCGCAGCGTGTGCTGGACGCTCCTTCCCTTTTGAAGACGGAACAACACTCCGCCTCAGGGGTGGGTCACGTCTGGCTTACCCACCACGCGCCGCTGGAGCCTGGGCTGCTGCCCCTCTGGGAGCTGTAAGGTAACACGCCTGCAACGCAGAGAAGCAGGTGTGTGCACAGCTGTCTGTGTCCTTGCTTCCTGTCCCCTTGGGTACACACCCTGGACTGGAATCACTGGCTCATACAGTTAAAACTAAATACTTGATTTTTGAGGAACCACCAGACTGTCCCCACCAATACCGTATGGGAACCCCGACCTGCGCACACCTCTGCTGGCGCTTGTTTTCTGATCGTAGACAGCAGTGGTCCTCTGGGGTCTTGCTACAGCTTTGAATGCATTTCCCCAATGACTAATGATGTTGAGCATCTTTTTATGTGCCAACTGGCCATTCAATATAAGTATCTTCTCTGCAGAAATGTCTGCTCAAACTCCGCCCACTTCTGAGCTGGGCTACAGTCTAGCAGCAGGACATGTCTGTATGATTTGGAGAGTGAGGCCCAGCAGATACAGTACTGATGAATATTTCCCTCTCCTGGCGGGTGGTTTCTTCATTCTCCTTTAATGGACCAAAGTTTTAATTCTGATAAAGTTTAAGTTACCTACTTTCTTCTTATGGTCTGTGCTTTTGGTGTCGTGTCCAAGAAGCCACTGCAAGTCCCGTGTCACACAGATCTCCCTGCTTCCTGTCAGGTGCTTACAGTCTTAGCTCCTGGATGCAGGCCTTCGATCCCCTTGGGTTAACTTGTGAATACACAGTAAGGAAGGGGCCCAGACTCACTCTCCTGTGTGTGGAGTGCACTCTTCCCAGCACTTTCCTGCCACTGGCTGGTCTGGGCCCGTAACAGAAGTCATCCGATCGTGTCTGCAGGGTGCACTTCAGGCTCTCTCGGCGCCAGCCCACACGTCTGCCTCTGCACGGCTCTCCATCTGCTGCTTCATGCGTCCGTCTCCAGGCAGGTACCACACTCTTTGGATTACTGCAGCTCTGTCCTAAGTTTTGAAGTCAGCAAGTGTGAGGCCTCCAGGTTGCTCTTCGGCAAGACTATTTTGACTGTTCAGGTTTCTCTGTGGAGAACAGCGCTGGGACTCTGACGGGGGCTGCACTGACCTGTAGGTGGTTCTGGGCAGTAAGACTTTCCGGCAATACACTCAGCACTCGGCAGCCACAGACGCAGAGCCACAACACGGGGCTGACGGCCGCACGGTCGCGTCAGGGCACTGCAGCACTGGTGGGCTGGGATCTGCGGGGGTCCTGGAATCCAGCCCCTGCAGATAACAAGGGATCAAAGTACTGCCTGCTTCTACTCGATGAACACAGGATAATTTCCACTTATCAGTGCCTTTTTAAATTTCTTTCAGCATTGTTTTACTGTACAAATATTTTACCTCCTTGGTTAAGCTTATTCCAAAGTATTTTTTTCTTCTTGACGCTACTACGAATGGAACTGTATTCTTAATTTGCTTCTTGGATTGTTCACAAGCGTAGAAATACAACTGACACGTCTGTACTGACTTGATATATTAAACATTCTCAAACGTACTTATCAGTGCTGGCAAGTCCCCGTGTGGACTCTTCATGACTTTCTGCGTGTCGTCTGTGCACAGACGACTTTGCTTCCCCTTTCCAACATGGAGGCCTCTCTTCCTCGTTTTCCAGTTGTTGTCACTGTTCAGTTGCCAAGTCACGTCTGATTCTTTGTGACCCCATGGACGGCAGCACACCAGGCCCTGCCCCTCACCATCTCCCGGAGTCTGTCCAAGTTCATGTCCATTGAATCAGTGATGTCATCCAACCGTCTCATCCTCTGTTGTCCCCTTCTCATCCTGCCTTCAATCTTTCCCAGCATCAGGGTCTTTTCCAATGAGTTGGTTCTTCGCATCAGGTTGCCAAAGCATTAGAGTTTCAGCATCAGTCCTTCCAATGAATATTCAGGATTGATATCCTTTAAGATTAACTGGTTTGATCTCCTTGTTGTCCAAGGACTCTCAAGAGTCTTCTCCAGCACCACAATTCAAAAGCGTCAATTCTTTGGCGCTCAGCCCTCTTTACGGTCCAACTCTCACATCCATACACGACTACTGGAAAGACCATAGCCTTAACTATATGGGCCTTTGTCGGCAAAGTGATGTCTTTGCCTTTTAATACACTGTCTAGGTTTGTTATAGGCAATGGCAACCCACTCCAGTACTCTTGCCTGGAAAATCCCATGGACTGAGGAGCCTGGTAGGCTGTGGTCCATGGGGTCACTATGAGTCAGACACGACTGAGCGACTTCACTTTCACTTCCGTGCACTGGAGAAGGAAATGGAAATCCACTCCAGTGTTCTTGCCTGAGAATCCGAGCGATGGAGAGCCTGGTGGGCTGCCGTCTGTGAGGTCCCACAGAGTCGGACAGGACTGAAGCGCCTCAGCAGCAGCAGCAGGTTACAGCTTTCCTTCCAAGAAGCAACCCTCTTCTAACCCCAAGGCTGCAGTCGCCAAGCACAGTGGTTCCGGAGCCCAAGAGGAGACCTGCCACTGCTCCCACCTTTTCTCCTTCTATCTGCCATGCAGTGATGGGACCGTGTGACAGGATCTCAGTTTTTTTAACATTGAGTTTTAAGCCAGCTTTCTCACTCTCCGCTTTCACTCTCATTAAAAGGCTATTTAGTTCCTTTTCACTTTCTGCCCTTACAGTGGTATCATCTGCATAACTTGAGGTTGTTGATATTTGTCCCGGCAATCTTGATTCTAGCCTGTGCTTCGTCCAGCCTGGCACTTTGCATGATGACAACTTTCTTGAGTAAGGGCTCTGAACAGCACACGGAAGAGGGGAGGTGCTCACCATGAAGGGTGGAGCCGGACCCTCCACACACAAACCCTCGTGGGTGCTTGTCCGTGTCAGGCTCTGTGGAGCCAGTACTCACAGTGCTTCCCACGAGTAAACCGCCGCCAGGCAGGCTGCACTGCCTACTTCTAGACACCTGTGGGTGCCCAGTAGCCGCCAATCCCTAAAGGCGTCCCAGGGAAGCGGCTCTGCTCCTCCTCACAAGGAGTGCTACGGGGATCAGGGTGTGTGCGCCGAGTACCTTGGGATCCACGAGGGCCCCGGCCTTGATAAGGTACTTCACCGCATCCAAGTGGTTGTTCTCCGCGGCCTCCATCAGCGGGGTCCTCTGGTCCTCGGAGCAGGTGTCAATGTTGGCGCCCGCCTGGTGAGAAGAGGGACAGACACTCAGCCTGCAGCCACACCCAGGGAGGAAAGCCCCCGGACTCAGACAGCAGAGACCCCGGGAGGTCTCTCTGCCGTCTCCAAAGTGATGGTTCTATTTTCTGTCAAGAAGAGCGTTTCACTTTTCAGTTAACTTGGTAAAGATAGCAACATCACTGACAACCCCTCAGAAGTAAGAAAGTGAGACCCCAGCGCAGACAGAGAAGTGAGGAGAGGGTCTCCGCAAGGCGGGGCCAGGAGGCAAGGGGACCAGCTTGCAGTGACCTCAGAGCTCTTTCTGGGCTGTTCTAATGCTTGCTGAAATTAACTGAACAAAAATTCATCTCCAGCATTTTTTTTTCTAGTAGTGGGTGTACTTAAAAACTAATGAGCGAGCAGGAGGCCTTGGGTAAATTCTGCCTAAAACTGCAGACGCCCAAGGTGAGTTGTCCACTCAGAGCAAAGTGACTATTTGGCAGCTGAACCTTTTCTGTGTTTTGGGGGAGAAACTAATGTAGACTAATGCACAAAGAGCTAACACCTGCAAGATTGTTTTAATTATTAGCAATTAAAACATAAGAGTAACAGTTTAGTGAGAAACTTAAAAAGCACACAAAGAAGGGCCCACGGAAGCCAGGGGCTGAGCAGCAGGGGCTGGAAAGAGACCCGCTGGCCTCCAGGCGGAGCGGGGGCAGTGGGTGGGAAACGCGAGGGACACCGGTCCGAGCCCACCTGAAGGCGAGGTGGAGTCGGGACCCCACAGCAACCTGGAAGAGCACACAGGTGAGGGGCAGGCAGGGCGGAGGCAGCACAGAGCCCAGAATGCCAGCATGGGGCCAGCCACTCTGCCCGGGTGCACAGGCAGGATGAGCCTCTGCCGGCAGAAGGCCAGGCAGTGCCTGTGACTGGGGGCACGCACCTGGCAAGACTCCCCCAGACCCCCATCCACCCTGAGCCCTCAGGGGGTGGGCAGCCTCAAAGGGAGGGCCCAGGTCTGAGAGGGCTGCACAGGCTGATGGCCAAGAGTGGAGGCAGGGGCCACGCTGCAGAGGGTCAGGGTCAGAGGAACATCTCCCCCGCCCAACGCCAAAACCCCGGGACCGCGAGGACTGGTGCTCCATGCGCTTGTCTGAAACCCGAGCTAGTCAGTGACCCACCCAACCGGCGGAACGGAAGCCCCGCACAAGGACGTGTGGGCAGCCCTGGACCACAGCAGGGAAGCCAGCCGGAAGGTGAATGACCATCCCAGGGAGAGGTGGGGCACCCAGGAGATGACGCCAAGCCATCTGAGACTTGGGAGGAGGGGGACGGAGGGTGAGCCCCCAGAGAACAGGGCGGCACATGTCAGGGCAACGGCCACTGCTCTGCCCTTCCCTGGGCCCTGAGGCTGCGAGGACAGGCACCTTTCTAATCGGCCCACAGCCAGCACCAGATCAGAGCAGAGCAGGCTGGAGGACCTGATCAAACCTCCTAGAGGGACGGACGGGGACAGAACCAGGACAGACAGACGTGCAGGAGAGACGGAGGACCAGCAGGAGAGGCCAGAACAGGGGCCGGTGTGGGGACAACCGGGCGCGGCCAGAGGCTGGGACTGGCCCAGCCCGCGGCAGCGCGTGGGAGGCGGCCCCTGCTTGGGCCTCGTTTAGTTCAATGGCCACAGTGCTGCAGCTGCCTAGTTGGAGCTGCTTCTACGGAGACCTCGGCATGGAAACGAGTCAGGCCAGGAATGACCAAAAACGCTCTTCACAGGCGGCCCCCACCCTGACCACATGGTAAGTAAGGGCGATTCCTGGCTGCCTGGGGCCAGGAGAGGGCACAGGGCCAGGGCCAGGGCCAGGGCCTGCCGGGAGGAGGGCACAGGAAGCAGGCACCCAGGAGAGCAGGGCCTCCAAGAAGCAGCACCGTGGGATCCAGGGCGAAGCAGAGTGAGCCCGCCCACCGCGCACACCGGGGCTCTGGGGAAGGGCGGCCCGCCTCGGGAGTGCACAGCCCTGGACACCACTCAACTGCGCGCTTGAGAACCTCACCTGAGAGGTGCCCAGCCGTCACACCCCCAGGCTCGGACAGACATGCAGAGTCGTAAAGATCGCCAACGTGTGAAGTGTTGTTTTTTCTAAACCAACACGTCACATTTTATTCTGCTACAGTTTATGACTCCAGAGAGGCTGCGAAACAGAACGCAACGCCTGTGCTCCCTCCAGGAATGGACAGTGAGTCACGAGTGGCCCCCAGGCCATGCTGGGCCCCCTGGGTCTGAACGACTCCTTATGTTGTTGCTGTTTGAACGAAAGAAGGCAAACAAGTCACACCGTGTGGAGTTAGAGGTGGACAGAGCTCAGCCGTGTGGCCGAGGATGCCTGCAGGGCAGTGAGCCCATAGAGACACACACATGGTCATGATGACGTCAACTTCAGAGCTGCTCAAGGAGGGGATACAGTGCTTCAGGGGAGAAGTAGCCCAGGCCAGTTCCCTCCAGAGCGATTAAAATGAACCAAGATGCTTACATTTTAGACTCTTCTTTATTAATCACATGGGCTTTCCTGGTGGCTCAGCGGTAAAGAATCCATCTGCCAATGCAGGACTCTTTACACGCTGGGTCAGAAAGATGCCCTGGAGAAGAAAATGGCAACCCGCTCCAGTATTTGTGCCTGGGAAACCTCATGGACAGAAAGGCCTGGTGGGTTACAGACCATGGGATCACAAAGACTGAAACACGACTTAGCAACTAAACAACAACAAACGTGTGCACGTGCACATACTCTAATGTTAGGGAAACAGTGGGGTCTTCCCCGGTGGCCGAGTGGTGGAGAATGCATCTGCCAGTGCAGGAGACACGGGTTCACCCCTCATCTGGGAAGATTCCGCACGCCACGGAGCCACTAAGCCCGGATGAGGCAACTGCTGAGCCTGAGCTCGAGAGCCCGGGAGCTGCAACGGCGGAGCCCACGCACCCAACTACCGAGGCCCGAACACTCAGAGCTCACGCTCCACGGTAAGAGGCCACCGCAGAGACACCTGAGCACCGCGACTAGAGAAAAGCCAGAGCAGCAGTGAAAACCCAGCTCAGCTCAGTGCAGTCTCGCTCAGTCGTGTCCGACTCTTTGCGACCCCGTGGACTGCAGCACGCCAGGCCTCCCTGTCCATCACCAACTCCCGGAGCTTACTCAGACTCACATCCATTGAGTCAGTACTGCCAAAAAAAAAGATAAATAAATTTTTTCAAAAAGGTGGAATTTCCCTGGTGGTTCAAACGGTAAAGCATCTGCCTGCAGTGTGGGAGACCCGGGTTTGATCCCTGGGTCGGGAAGATCCCTTGGAGAAGCAAATGGCAACCCACTCCAGTATTCTTGCTTGGAAAATCCCCATGGACAGAGGAGCCTGGTTGGGCTACAGTCCCCGGGATCACAAAGAGTCGGACACAACTGAGCAAATTCACTTTCTTTTCTTTCTTTCAAAAAGGTTGGAGGAAATACGTCTTTTCAAAGGAGTGCAGAGCCACCTCCTCTAAAGGAAGAAGGAAGTCAGAAGAGGCGGCAGCAGAACCCGGCTGCACGCTATTTAAACAGGTCCGTCCAAACGAGCCTCTGTCGTGCCCAAGCCAAAGCTGAGAGGGATCTGACAAGCGGGTCTCAGGCGTCAGAAATCTAAGCCAACACGTAAACCTACTATAAACGTCGATGCAGAAGCTTCACCCTGACACACAACCCTACCCTGTGTGTGCAGCACCGGTGAGGGCAAGCAGACAGGACGGAGCCGCTGAGACCACACCCTGGAGGCCAGCGGGCAGCGACAGGGGCCCCGAGGCCCCGGCAGAGGCACACTGTGCTACCAGGCCCAGAGCCCTCCTGCGGCCCCCAGCACGAAAACTGCCAGGCCACAGGCCCAACCAAGAGCCCACCTCCGGCACTGCAGCCCTTTCCTTTTCACACAAACAAGCCAGCACCAGGCATCTGGGTAAAGCCTGAAATGAGAAAGACTGGAGCACAGCGTCCAACTGCAGGGAGACGCAGAGGCCACTGAGAAGGAGCTCTAGGGGAGCAAGAGAGGACCCAGGGATTCAAATGAGGCAGCACCTGTGAGCCCCCAAAAGGAGCTGAGGGTCACGTGGAGCAGCGCCTAAGAAGGTGGACTCGAAGGACGCAGAGCTGGAGAGAAGGTGCGCCAGGGAAACACAGGGTGGGCGCTCAGGGAGGGCCCCAGAGCCCAGACAGAAAACCCCCCAGACTGAGCTGGGGGCTGAGCAGCAAGTCTAGACCCACGAGCGAAAGGAGATTTCCTGAAGGATCCAGAGTTGAAGAACCAGCTGCAAGGTGGCCTCCAAAGAATAGAGGTCCCACAGGGGCCTGGGTTGGGGAGACCTCCCAGAGAGACAGTGCTGAGAGTGGGCGACGCACTTTCAGATAACACAGAGGCCAGTGTGCCTGCTGGGTGGGGGGTGCCCCTCATACAACCATGGAATATTCACAGGACCACAGGACATAAGCTCTCATTGCAGGAGGTGGGCAGAGTGGCACGTGTGCATGCCTCGGCTGGACCCCCAGCCTGGGAAGTCGGCAACATGAAAACCCAAAGTGAACAAGAACCAATCGGGAAACACCGAGAGGCACACAACCCTCAGGACAGCAGCGGCTAGGCCCTGGGCCCTCGCTGCCACCCACGGCCCACGGCCGACCTGGATCAGCATGTGGCAGATGTCCACGTGGCCAGCCTCCGCCGCGGCGTGCAGGGGCGAGCGCTTGTTCTGATGCTCCATCTTGAAGTTGGGGTCGATCCCGTCAACTGCAAACAAACAAGAGGTGCCACTCACTCATCAGGCACGACCCCAGCACCCAGGCGGGCCGGTCCAGGGTGGGGAGGCCCCGGGGGACGGCAGGCAGGCTGCAATCAAGGCCCCAGCAGCACTCCTAACTCTGGGCCCCTGGCCCTCCCGTGTCCCCCAGCCGGCCTCTGCCCCAACATGAGGCTGGAGGGGCCCCAGGATGGACACTCCATGGGAGCAGGACCCCCAGGCCAGGCCCGAAGGGGAGGCAATTACTGAGCGCAGCTCCCAGCCTGGCATGGACACGGATCATGAGTTAACCCCAGAACAGTGAGGCGACCTCAGTACTGCACAAGGTCTAACAGAAAAATGATAAAAATTGCCACCTTGGTCAACATAAAACCTTTTTTACCCCAGGACAAACTGCTACACTTGTTTCTTAACTTCCTATCAAGTAAAGAGATTCTGCGTCCACCTTCTCCAGCCCAAAAGTCAAGCCTAAGCTGTGAGCTCAGAAGCAAAGCGCTGCCTGCTCCTCAGCACCCGGCGGGTCAGAACCACAGCGGCAGGAGGCCGCTGACAGCACGGGTGTCCCGGGCTGCTCTCTGCACAGAAGACGCAGGCAGGTCCAAACGGCACGAGCCCGGCTCCTGACCATGCCCCTACTGACTCCACAGCACCTCTTAACCATCACACACCTCATTCCTGCTAATTCCAAGCAAGCACACCCACCGCCTTGACTGAGCGTGAACGTGACGAACAGGCTGAACCCCAGGAGCGGCCTGTATGCACCGACCAGAGCAATGGGACAGGGCGGGACACGGCGGGCCCTGCGACAACAGAGGCGTGCTCGCCCACCTACCCAACATGAGCAGCACCTTCTGCAGCTCCCCTTGCCGCGCCGAGAAGTACAGCTGCTTCGGGTGGAAGCGGAGCTTCTTGGGTCTGTGGAGAGAACACGGGTCAGCGGTAAGCACAGCTCCCCTACCACACACGTTCACGCGGACACACACACACGCACGCGTGCATGTACACACCCACACCCACACACACCACCTGCAGGCTGGGGAGGTCTGGGTGAGGCCCTTATGGCCAGCCTTCAAGGTGAAAGATGCCACATCCACCAGGCATCTCACAATAAAAACACTAAAAACACATGACCATCTCCTTCACCTACACATGGGAATGGTCCCTGAGGCCTCGGCATTCCACACGGGGCATAGAGGGACCCCTGAGGTGGTGGGGCAGGGTATCCCACCCAGCTACACCCACCCTGCTCAAGTAGAGTCTGGGCCTAATGAAGGGACAGGGCACCCAATAGTCACTGTGAGACCAGGATCAGAGACCAGGCTGGAGGCCAAAAGAGAGCCGTGGGGACTCGGGACCATGTCCCACAACACAACTACCCAAGAACAAGACAGGACCCTGATGCTCCAGGGAGGAGCCACACAGCCTGGCTGCAGCCCTGACCACAAGACCCTGTGCGCAGGGTCACCTGCACGCAGGGTCACTTGTGCGGCGGGTCACCCGTGCGGTCACGGGTCAGGGGCGCCAGGCCCTCCTGCAGACTCCCAGGTGGTGCAGGCAAGACCAAGAGGGTGCCTGCTCCAGACCCGCCCTCACAGACGAGCAGCGTCAGAGCAGTGGCGGCCCTCCGGTCCTGAGGTCAGAGCTCTGGCCGGCAGCGTCTGGGAAGCCTCACCGGCTTCCGGGACTACCCTCACCATGCCATCAGGGGGTGTGCCACGACAAGCTGCGACTGGTTTCCATGGCTTCCAGACTAACGAGGAGGTGTGTCAACAGCCGTCAGAGCGGCTTCAGCGACGCCTGGGAGCACCCGCGCCCCGGGGGAGCACATGGAGGGCACATGTGGCCTCGGTGCGCACAGACGCTGGCGGACGGGGACACCCAGCAACGCAGTGGGGGCCTTGTGCAGGAGGACAGGGGGGTGGAGGCTGCAAGAAGGGCTTACTTCTCGGAATCCAGGGCGATGAGTGCGCTCTCCAGGGTCTCCTTCCCAGGGCCCTGGGAGAGGCCTGGCGCCGGCTTCCCCAGCCCAGCCGGCCCTGTGGGGTCGAAGCCCTCCGGCACCTGGGGGGCCAGGCTCTGCGGCTTGTCCTCCTCTGAGAGCAGGGGGCCAGCAGCGCTTCGGGGAGGAGGAAATAAGTGGAATTCTGAGTTTTAGAGACATGCAAACTCCCCCTCTTACGGAAACCAATGAATACACAACACAGGACCCGCAGCCCCCCAGCTGTGCTGCTCCTCCGAGACGGAAAACGACCTCGGGCTCACTGTCTGTTCCGGCCCAGAGGGCAGTGCCCAGACGCAGACCAAGTCCCAGGGAGCACTCAGAAGTGAGGGCAGCCTTTCCTAGGCTTCTGGACCAGTGTTCAAATTTGCTTTAGAATCCACTCCAGGTTGAATCTCAAGTCCACTGCCTGACCAATACAAGAACACCTTGGAATTTTGACTCAAAGAGCATTAAACTTATAGACTAACATAATTAATTCACAAAAATATGATGGCATCAACACCATCCCCATACTAAGTTCTGAATGTTTACAATTTGAGCCTCTTAACCTTCAGCGGATTTTCAGTCACGGGTTAGGGTAGGTCGTGAGTTTGCTGCTGTTTTGAAGGCTCTCCTTCACCCTGGCTTCCAGCTGGACAGGCTGGTGAGGACAAGGCTTCTGACACCTTTTCTTAACTGATCATCTGGACGACTAATTCCAATTAGCTCTATGAGTTCTTCAGCTATTTCCACCTAATTCTCTTAGGAAGAAAACTATATGTTTGCAATACAAATCCTTCTCTTGTAGACTGTTTCTTGTGTATTCAGCTAGGGCGTCCTAAACATAGCACAGTAACAGCAGACCATACAGCAGCTGATGCTGACGCTCCACGTCATACACATACACACAGGTGCACGCAGGCAGGGACAGGCACGCACAGGCACCGCAGGCTCAGGGAGCACTGTGCTTCAACACAGAGCGCGGACAAACATCACGGAGGACGGTGTGACACAGGTCCACACACAGATGAATGAGTGTGCAGAGGAGACACGTGCACAGCGCAGCGAGCAAACACAAGTCACCGTGCCTCCCAGCCTCACGGGTCAGAGCTCATGGCGCGTGCGCCAGCAGGGAGACCCCTGGCGGCTGGGGGCACATACCTGCCCGTGGTGGTGTCGGCCCTGCCCTCTGCTGCACAGCTCTTCTCCTGCCCAGGGGCCAGGGTCACCGTGGACGTCGTGTCTGCCTTTGCAATGGTCACCTCTTTGGCCTTGGAGGTCTCCTCCCCACAGTGGGGACAGTAGCTGGCATTATTGACTCGAGAGGCACAGGCTTTGTGGAAACGATGAGAAATGCTGCTCTCAGGCTGACATTCCATAAAATTACCCTAAAGATGGGAAGGCAACAAGTCATTCTCACTGGGACTAAAATGCAGAAAAGCAAGTGAACCCGAGGTGCAGGCACATGTGGGGCAGGAAGCCGGCGTGGGGAGGAGAGAAGGCCTGTGGCCCTGCGCCCTGCTTGAAGCGGAGGGCATCCCCACCCCCGCGCCTCGCTCTGCGCCACGCTGCTCAGTGGGTGAGCCATGTATAAGACCAGGTCGACAGGAGACCCACGGAGGACGCACCCGGGAAGCAGACTCACAGCCCTGAGAGCCGGCAACAGCCCTCAGCAGAGTCCCCCAGCCGCAGGCGGGGCTCTGGGGCAGAAAGTGGGACCCGGGGCCATCTTTCAGCAGAGGTATGGAAGGATGTGGAGGACTGGGAGGACACAGAGCCGTGGCATCCGGAGAAGCCCCAGGAGAGAGGCTCTCGGCTGGGAGCACGAAGGGCCACGTGGAGCCCGTGAGCCCAGGAGAGGGCCTGGGAGCACCTGTGGCTGAGCCACCGAGGAGGACGGCCCGGGGCTCTGCAGGTGGCAACACGGGGCAGGCGGTCCTGCCGGGCAGCGCCAGGAGCAGTGGGGAGGGGCTGGGCGTGCCCGGGAGGCGGGCGGCACTCACGGCCGTGCAGAAGTAGCCGCAGCCGGGGCAGCACTGGTGCTTCACCATCCGGCCCCGGTGGTCCTCACACAGCACCAGCAGCGGCGCCTTGCTGGACGGACGCATCAGCTCATGCTTCACCACGCTGTTCGTGCACCTGCCCAGCTGCAATCGGGAGAGACCGGGTCAGCGCGCCACACCCAGCACGGGAGGGGGTCAGGAAAGCAAAGGGTGCAGGCGGTGCGGTCCTCCACATCCACCAGCCCACCAGAAGAAATAGGTCCAGTGAGAGTCGATGCCCCCCCACCCCCGCACAGAAATCAGGAGTGTGCTGACTGCACGACTGTGTGTGTCTGTCACACGTGTGACAGAGACGCATGCTGAGAGGCAACCTCAAGCACGTGGACGATGCCTCGGTAAAGTTCACGGGATGGAGATGAGGGAACCGGCTCTGAGGGCGTCAGCCGCTGAGGCCGAGGTGGCCTGGGTATTCAAAGAGAAGAAATATTTTTGGGAAAGTAACAGCAGCTTAAGAATTCGATGGAATCCCACAAAAAAACCAGAGCAATTAGACAGCAAAACCAAAACCAGAGATGACACTTAAAACCAAAGGCCACAGGATGCAGGTGGGTGGGGTGGGCCTTGAGACACCAGGGTGCGGGCAGTGACAGGGCAGTACCCTATGGACCCGGGACAGGTGGGAGCCAGACACCAGAAGGGCCTCCCTGTACCCCAGAAGAGCGGGCAGCCTGGGAGACGCTGCCCAACCCCAGCGGGTCCAGCTTGGGACCTGGGGCCAGCACAGGCCAGCCACAAGGAGCCCTCAAACCCAACCTCCAGTCAGGGCACAAGGAAACCTGGACAAAGCTGAGCTGAGAGAGAGCAGGACAGGGAGAGAGAGAGAGAGCAGAGGATGGAGAGCAGTGTCCTCAGAGTCCCCGCCTTCAGCATTCTTGTTCACTCTTAACAACGGCTGAAGGCCCAAAGAGCTTTGCCCAAGTACAGTACACCCATTCATACTGACCATGTTAGAATTTAAGAGAGAATTTAAATTTAATTTAAAATAACAATTAAACCTATCACATAAAGAACATATTTTACATACTAAGTAAAAAAACAGTCACTAAAGACCACATAATGTATGTTCCCATTTATATAGGCAAATCTATAGAGAAAGCAGAAAGTAGAGCTGGGGGGATGGGAGAATTTGGGCCTGACGCTAACATGTTAAGGGGATGTGGTTATTTTGGGGTGATGAAAATGTTGTAAAATTGATTGTAGTGATAGTTGCACAACTCTGACTTACTAAAAAACATTGAATTTTACTCTTTAAATGAAAAAAAAAAAAGATCATATTTTAAATAAAAATTATTTTTAAACTATTTAATGAGCAATGTGTCATTGTTTTGTTTTATATTGTTCACAAAATTCTTTAACATCTGGTTTAATAAGACAGCCCGGTCGTACATCTGCTTCTGCATTCGGAGCAGACGAGTGTGGACATTCTTCTCTGGCTCCACAAGGGGGTTCCTTAAAAGATCTGCTGCGATGTGCATGTCTCAGTCCACCACCCACTCATCTCGTACCCCTACCCCGAGACCATCCAGGTGTCCTGACTGTGAGTGACTCTGTAACACCATGGAAATCACTCGTGCAAACATACAAACGCTCCTGTGTGCTCTGTGAAGCAGCAAAGAGAGGCAGTTCACTTTCTGAGAATCATTTCAAAAATGGTCTTCATAATGGCATTTCAGTATCACTGTGAAATGATGCTCTGAGGCCAAGATGAATAGGGCCCTGCAGGCCCAGGGGTGCGGGGAAGCTGCAATAATACCAATAACACAAAGACTAAAACCTGCTGAATCTGTTTAAACACTTGAGTTCGTAATATCTTAGAAGCAGAACTGGTCAACCTCCAAAAAACAGAGAACAAACCCACGGCCTCAACGACCAGGAAATGAAGAGAAGGCTCTTCCTCTGGGGCTGTGCTGTGTAACGTGACGAGGTGAAATGACAAGTCCTCATGAAACCATCAGCTGCCAAGTGAACAGTGAGCAGCACAGATGCACACTGAAACTCTGAGGGGGTGCCAAGCACAGGCAGTGAGACCCCACAGCTCCAGCGTCAGAAGAAGAACCCAGAGACCACGCCTTGGCTGGGGTGCACCCCCGCCACTGAGCCAGGTCCACCTGTGTCTAAACTGCAGACAAGTGGGCTGGACGCCCTGCGCGTCTGGGAGCCGCTGACTCCAATCACAGGGTCCAACGGTCCTGCCGTTCCAGAGAGAAGCACAGAGGATGAATGGGCGGCGGAACACAGAAGCCAGGTGGCGGCTACCCGGGGCCAATCCTGCTTTCTGCCCCTGGTGTGGTTACTGGCGTGCCCGCCACCTGAGACAGACTCATCAAGCCCAACATCTGACCTGCATTGTTTTCTGGATCAATTTCCCAGGAAAAGACCCTGAGTCACTAAGACGAACTGCAGGGAATGGCAGTGGGGAGAGACAGCCGAAGCACCGGCTCATTACTCGGAAAAGCAGGAAGAGACGTCACTACTTGCTCTACGAACACAGGACGGGCCCGCTTCAGGGCCCAGCAGCCCTGCGGGTGAGGGGGGTGCCTGTCCCAGCGACACTTCAGTCGTGGCAGGAAGTATGGGAAGCTGCCCAACTGCTCACCGGGCAGCATTCGGCAGAGCTCTGAAGGCACAACTGCCCTGCAGGGAGCCTTAAGGAGCTGTGGGCAACGGGACCGACGCGTCCCTGAAGGCGCTCTGGCCAAACCAAGCTGGACGCAGGGACCGCCGCATAGCCCGGACGAGTGCCGGCCTCCAGCCCCGTGACCCAAGATAAAGGGGACCAACCGGCCGGGAACACCAGGCCACACGGACGCAGGGCCACAGGCGGTGGCGGAAGCTGCCTGCGTGTGGCCAGAGCAAAGGACACACACATCCAACCGTCCGCGACGTGTCACGTGACAGCAGGAGCCACTGCTGTTTCTGCTCCACGAGACATGCCGTGACCACTGGCTCAAAGCCAAGAGTGGCGGCGGCTGGCCCCGAGCAGCAGGGTCAGCAGTCAGCTGCGAGACTCTCTGTATGGGAAGCTCCTCTAAAGAAGGTGGGTGGGGCCTCAGCCTCTGCCATCCACGTTCAAGTGCACAGCCAAGCAGGAAAGCCTCTGGGAAGCGTGGCCTCAGCAGAGCAGTACCCACGGCCATGTCCGCCCCCAGCCTCAGCATGGCCACACAAACAGCCCGCCTCCCCAGGCAGCCTGGCGCCGCCGGGCAGGGCACCCCCCGACGCAGATGCGGCGGCTCACCTGGTGGTCCACACTCTCTGTGGCCATGCACTGGTTGTTGGCCAGAGTGGTGATCTCCCGGCTCTTTGGGGTCTCCATCCGGCAGCTGCAGAGGGGCACCTCCTGGAGGCCATCCGTCTCGCCTGCATCAGGACCGTTGGCCAGCCCTGCAGTCACAGCAGATGCGTTGAGTGTCACCGCCATGCCACCCGCCCAGACGCTCCGCTACACTTGGGTCACCGGCGACAGGGTCCCTGCAGACACGCTCACGGCAGCACACAGGGAACCCAGGCCAAGACTGCACTCCCCACGAGGGGAGCGCTCGTCCTCCCTGCTCCGCTCAGAGCTGCAGCCACAAATTAAATGCTTGGGCCACTCAGAAGGGGGGCTTCCCTGGTGGCTCAGGTGGTGGAGAACCTGCCTGCGACGCAGGAGACTGGGCTCCATCCCTGAGTTGGGAAGATCCCTTGGGGAAGGGAATGGCAACCCACTCCAGTGTTCTTGCCTGGAGAACTCCATGGACAGAGGAGCTTGGCAGGCTACAGTCCATGGGGTCACAAACAGTCTGACATGACGGAGCGTGATTCCTTTGCCTTCGAGACACTTGGTAGTATCTGGAGACATTTTGGGTTTTCCAGGTGGCGCTAAGTGGTAAAGAACCCGTCTGCCAATGCAGGAGACATAGAGACATGGGTTCAGTCCCTGGGTCAGGAGATTCCCCTGGAGGAGGGCATGGCAACCCACTCCAGTGTTCTTGCCTGGAGAATCCCATGGGCAGACGAGCCCGGTGGGCTACTGTCTATGGGGTTACCAAGAGTGGGACATGACTGAAGCAAGTTAGCACCACCTGGAAGGGTTTAGAGGCAGCCTGTTCAGTGATGACCCACTATAACCGCACAGAGAGCTTGCTTCTCCAGCTGAATGACGGACGTGTGGAGGAAAACAAAGAAGAAAACCAGGATCATGGCAAGCCTTTCGGGCACAGCAACATCACCCCGACCTGCCTGCAGGCAGGCGAGGGAGCAGCGCCAGGGAAAGGGGGCCCACGGTCAGGCTGGCTCCTGGTGGGGACACAGGCCAGTGGCCAGAAACAGCCCTCAACCCAGCTACGGCTTCCAAAGGAAGGCAAGTCCCTGTTCCTTCTCACAGCACAGTCCCATGGCCCACTCCCCTCCCTGCGCGGGAGCCAGGCTGGGCCCAGGACACTCGGGACCCAGACCCAGCCGTGCCCTGGCGGCAGGAGCAGCCGGCTCATGCGAGAACCAGACTGGAGGGCAACCCTGAGACCCCAGGGATCCCGCCCTCGCTGCCTCCCAAGAGCAAACGGAGGGGTGTGACCCACCTGCACTAACCCCGATGCTGCTCAGCTGACTGACTCTGAGCCCAGGACACGGGCCGCAAGGCCAGGGCGAGGGAAGGGCCGGCCAGCAGGCCAGGCAGAGGAGCTACAGGGCGCCAGACGGACGGGTCCCAGTGGACCCTGTACATGCCCCCCGGCTGTGGCCATCTGCCCACAGCCCCAGCCAGCCACCGGGGTCAGAGCAGCACCCAACCCCGGCTCGGCAGACCCGGGGGCACGGATGAGGGCCACTGCCCATCCCAACGCAAACGCTCTCTGGGCTGGAGCCGGGACCCCGTGACCAGGTCGGTCCTCGCCTTCCCGAGGGTCCAGGTCACAGGGCTCGCTGCCAAGGATCCCAGGCCGCTGCCCTCTCTCGAGGGTCTGAAACTCCAGGACTGAATACATACACCTGGAGACCCCGACTTGTCCCTGCAAAGAGCTGGCTCTCCAGATACCGCGTGACTGGGCGGCCCTGGCAGGGCTGGCACCGTGAGAAACACCCTCAGAGAAGCATCTCGCCCCGCGCCCGGCGGCTGCCTCTCCTCCTAATGCAGGGCTCCCACCAGCGTGGCCCTTACTTAGAGGAGCTGAACAGAAGCACGCGAAGGCAGAGGCCACCGCCCCTCAGCCCGGGGCTCAGCCTAGACAGGCACCCCCGCCGCACTGCCCTCACACCACCGACCATGCGCAATTTGGTAAAATAAGCACTACTTCCCGCAGGCGTCCAAGTCAGCACACTCCTGAGACAAAGCTAAGAACGTTTGGAAGCAGAGAACACACACGTCACGTCACTGGGAAGGAGGGCGTGAGGGGTCACTGGATGGTTTCTGCTAATTTGCAGCAAGAAGAAAAGCTGCTGTTTCTCTGATGGAGAAGCCTGTGACTTCCTTCCCAAGCTACAGATGTAGTTTCCTGAGGTGAACAAGCACCCAAACTCCCCTAGTGCTCACAGCCAAAGGCCATCCATCTATCCTTTCCACAACGTCTGGCTAAACCCTGCCGGAAGCCATACCCTTCAGCCACCAAAGTCCATGAGACAAAGTTAACAGGGGTTTTACATCATCCCCAGATTTCAAACTGATTTCCCACAAGGGCCAAATAGCTGTTAGCTCCTTTTCCAGATAAAGGTTTTTGGATGGTGGGAGTACACAGCCCCAGTGCCAGGACCCCAGCACCGTGGAGCAAGGACCTCGGTGAAGGGCCCAGCCCCGGACACGCACCACGGGGCATCTGAACACCAGCAGCTCAACCCCGACGTGGGCACACGTTTCTGCCAACACTGCTGGAGTCCAAGGCCATGAAACAGTCAGGTTACGCAGAACACTGCCACCTGCGGGCAGAGGCACCTCCCGCGGGGAGCCGACAAGAGCTCGTGTGGCCTGTGGGACCGCCACCCCAGCAGGTGTCTGCACCCAACCTCTGGGGCACGGTGACCGGCACCGTGTCCTGCCCACGCAGCATCCAATGTGCCCTCCCCCCACTGGCCCCACCACGCACGCGTTCACCTTCTGTGTCAGAGGTCAGCGCACCCTGGACATGGAGATTCAAGGAGTCCAGCGGCACCTCCATGTACCCCCCGCCGTCGCCAGGCGCCGTTGGCTCCACACTGCCCGAAGATGACGCAGAGGCTTCAGAACCTGCAACCAAAGGTGCCCTCATCAAACGGGGGGCTGGGGCCGCACCGCCACCTGCAGGCACAGAGCCTCGCCAGCCACGCAGATCCCACACATGCGCGTGCAGACCATACAGACGCTCGCAGGTACACAGATCGCACACACATGCACACGAGACACGTAGACACTTGCCAGACACAGATCACACACATGTACACGAGAGACATACAGATGCTAGCCAGCAACAAACATCTCACACACGCATGCGTGTCATACAGATGCTCGCCAGCAACAAAGATCACACACGCGCGCGAGAGACAGACGCTCACCAGCAACAAAGATCACACACGCGCGTGAGAGAGAGACAGACGCTTGCCAGGCACACGGATCACACACGCACGCCAAGTGTCATACAGACATGTGCAAGACATACAGACGCTCACCAGCAACAAACATCTCACACACACGCGTGTCATACAGATGCTCGCCGACAACAAAGATCACACACGCACGTTAGACACACGGATGCTCGCCAGCCACACAAATCACACACGCGCACATGCGAGACATACACTCACCAGCCGTGCGGATCACACACACACACCCGCCCACACTTCTCCTGCCTGGTCCCATTTCCACTCGGGCTCCCCGGGGATGGGGCAGCCTCGTCAAGGAGAGCAAAGGCACAGACACATGAAAACACCTTTCTCTACACCCTCGTGAGCTGGATTAAAGCTGATAAAACGATCTGAGGACACAAGTAGAAACACTGTACACACATTCCATGTTAAAGTAAGAGAAAAATCGAATGGCAGGTTTGAAAGACTAGCTGTTGTGCGGCAGCTAAAGACGCCTCAGACACACAGCATCACTGGGAACCTGTCCAGCTCAGGCAGTGGGCTCCAGGATCCACAGGGAAAGGCTGGAGGGAATGTCCATCCATGAGAACGGGGTTTAAGGAGCCCCTCACCCGCCAGAGGGTAACACACTCTGAACATGCCAACGAGAGGCGAGTATACAAGTGAGGAGCCATCACGGGGTGAGGAGCCATCACGGGGTGAGAGGTTCCTATCTACATGACCCAGGAAGCCACCTGGGTATCAGTCATCGTAAGGGCATCTCACTGAAGAAGCCTGTGAAAACGGGCGTTTACACAGCATAGTTAACACCTCCAGCAAAGGGCAAATGCCCACACTTCACAGACAAGCCACTGATGTTATTTCAATGATGGGAATTGAACAGGTATAATACAGAAGTTTGGTATCCAAAGACCCTGAGTCCAGGCCAGTCTGCACCCAAATCTCAGGCAGGAAGGAGCTGACCGCCTGCAGAAATCACCACCCACCTGAGGAACCCCAGTAGACTGTACAATTTTAAACACTTTACAAAGGGAATACAATTCAAAGTCCTGCTTGAATAAATATTCCGGCAGGCATTCTGCATGCTATACCCAAGATGGTGGCGATCAAGCTTTCATCCCAGGACCGGTGACTTTTAGTCTTGGGTCTACGACGGCTTGTCAGCCGACAACAGAAACACAGGGTGTGTGACCTCGGGTGATGATTCGAGGCAGAGAGACGAGGAACCGTGAGTGAAGGAGAGGAGCTTCAGGGACAACATGGTGCCTGGTGGGCCAACAAGCCCCACGCACCACCTGACCCAGACCCGAGCGCCCGCCACGCGGGGCCGCCAGCGGCCCTCTGCACTTCGAGGGCAGCTCCATGACCTGCTTCTCTATCAGAGAACTAAAGCTGTGCAGCACTGCCCACCAGCAACGACATGGGTGACCCAGTGACGCGTGGAGAAGCCAAAGAGAGGTGCCCTCCGTGAGTGGGCCCCACGGCGCCGGCCCCAGGCGAGGACCCGCAGAGCAGCTCGAGGGCTGACTAGGGAGGGGTCTCGGCCAGGCAAAGGGCGTGGCAGGACCTCCTGTCACAGGCGTGAGGGGGGCTCACCAGCCCTGCTCCAGAGTACTGCACACCCCCTGCGGCGTTCAGTCCTCCACAGCAAAGCTGCAGACAAGGGCTGGGCCCTTGAGCCTGAGGCCATTCCGCTCCCAGTCTGCCTGGGACAGAACCACCCCCGGATCAAGGGGACTGACCAAAGCACTGAGCAGCGCTTTGTGGCCCAGGGCCTGGCCCCAGGACACTGAGGGCAGGGCACAGGGTGTGTGGGGGTGCGGGCCGCGGGCAGGAGACCGCCGGGCAGCCCTTGCTAAAGCAGCTCCGATTAAGTCCCTTCTGGGGTGTTTGCTGTCCTAACAGTGGAGTCCTCCAGGTGAACGCAGCCCTGCACAGACCCCAGTGCCGAGGCACGCTCCCGCCCAGGCGTCGCGCGGCTCCGTGCCTACCTAACACAGAGCAGGGCTTCTTTTTGCTTCTCCGCCTCCTCTTCCTCGCTGGCTTGATCCAAGGGCTGTCAGGCTTCCCCTTCCTCTTGAGGAACTTCTTCTTGACGCTGGACTCAGAACTCTGGGGAGTGGGGAGAGGGCAGAAAGGCAGAGCCTGGGCTCCGGGCGCAGAGGCTCCAGCTCCTGCCCTATGGCCACCACTCACCCGCAAGACCCCGCTCACTCCCAGACGGTCCCTTCTAGGTCACATTCGTAAAGATGCCCATGCTTGTCCCTAAACACACTCCAAGCCGTTACTTGAGTTTCAGCACACACACAAAAAAATACATGGGAGAGTTCTACCAGACACTAAAGCAGCTCAGTAAGCGAGTCCACTTTCAATCACACGCACCCATTCACCGTGCTCAAAGGAAAAGGAGCAAAGCTTCAGTCTGCTTCAAGTCTACATCCAGGTTAGCCAGAGCCCAGAGAGCAAGAGGCTGTCACCGCTCATGACACGCCACGATTCGAGTGTCCGCATCTCACACCTCCACGCAGGCAGGGTCTAACTGCCTTGAGCCAGACAGACAGAAAGCCAGCCCACAGACCACGCTGCCAAGTCTGACACAAGGGTCTCGCAGCCTCGCTGGCCGTGGGTGAGAAGACACTTAAGGGCCTATAATTGCGAGACCCTCAGATACCGGGGCGGCTCAGCGCCTGCGCGAGAGCCGCCTGGGAGCCTGGGCCTGGAGCTGGGCCCCAGCGCCCTGTGCCCTCGCGCAGAGAAGGGAGCAGCGCAAGCTACACTGCACCAGGGCCAGGCCCCGGGGAGACACGCGCCTCGCCACAGCGCTGCCCTCGCGCCCTCCTCTCAGCCCCCACGTGGCCACCGTCTCCCTCTCAGAGACCTGCTCTGGCTGGACGGACACGGCCACGAGCTCACCGAGCCCCGCCGCCCCGCCGCCCACCAGCCGAGCCTCCGACCCCGCCCTCAGCTCTGAGCCCCGCCCCGCTGGCCCGGAGGCCCCTCCCACTCTGCACGCAGGGACCCAGGGATCCGCGCACGCCGGGGTTACCAGGTCGGACTCGTCCCCGTCCTCCTCCTCGTCCGCGGTGCCGGCCGACTCCTGCTCCTCTTCAGACTCGCCGTCCACCTAAGCGGCCACGCGGGGGCCCAAAAGAGAAGAGAAGCCAGTGACCCTCTGGGGGCAGGCACCCGGACCCCCGTGCTGAGGGGCTGCTGGGGGCGCCCGCGTTCCCGCTCCACACCAAGGGCCCACCTGGAGGGCGGCCCTGGCGTGGAGGAGGGCATCAACTGTACACAGATCAACGTGCGTGGCAGACAGCAATTAGGAAGGACCAGCGCACACGGCACAAACACAAAGTGTAAAACCGACCCGCCCCTGCCGAGGGCCCAGGCCGGCCCAGGCTGCAGCGAACACTCAGACCCCTTCCAGGTGGGCACGCGTGCCCAGCCTCCCAGCAGCAGCACCCTGCACACTTCTCTGAGTCACCTCCTTCTAACGAGAAGTGTGTTGCAGAACCCTCCCGTCACATAACAGAGGTGCCCGTGCTCACCGCCCCTACCTGCACAGTGACCCTGAAGCCCGTGTGCACCCGTGCCCTCCTCTGCCCTGCACACATGCCCACTGTGGCTCCTCCAGGGGCTACAAACCTCCACGATCGCACAGGACAGCTAAGACCACCCCCCCTCCACGGGAAACAGCAGACACGGGCTCCCACCGCGGCCGGCGCTGGGGGTGGGGGTGCCCACAGCCCCAAGCTCCCCCAGCCCTGCCCCTGTTTCTCCCTCTGAGTCCGGGAGACCACACCCCTGGCCCTTATCTCCCCTGGGTCCCTGCTTTCTAGTAACTGTGGGAGCTACACACCCACAGGAGAGATCTCCTCTGCCTGCTAAACATGTTACCAACATTTTCCTACCAAGTCTTATGAGCTTAGCTTCTCCTCTTTCTTTTTATATAAAACTTCTGAGATTCCAACCGGACGAGTCAAACCTCTCCACTTCCCACTTCACAGCTTCTGGGTTCGTGTCTTACACCAGCAAGCCTTCATCGGAGATTAGAAGAAATGGTTTCCAAAGCTTTTTTCCCACAGTTGAGTATTTTGTGTTAACTCTTTTCTAACTTCTGGCTGCACTACACGGCATGTGGTGTCTTAGTTCCCAGCTGAGGAATGAACCCTCGTCCCCACCCTGGAAGCACAGTCTTAACTACTGGACCACCAGGGAAGCCCCTGTGTGGACATTTTACATCTTCTGGAATTTGCTTTCTTAAGTAACAACTTCTCTGATTTATACCTGCCCTTGTACACAGTGGTCTGAGTGTACTCAGAACCACGAGACCACCGCCCTGTGTGTCTGGAATGGAGCCCACGTCTCCTGTGCCCCGTGACCACCTGCTGCCAGTCATCCTGGTAACATTCACGGAGAAGCTCACGGCCTTCGCCCCCAGCTGGAAGCCCAGCTCTGACAGCAAACTGCCACGCTGCGGACGGACGGCAAGGTGGGCGGCCGCCCCGCGTGGTGCCTGCCCAGCCCCACCAAGCCCCATCCTGCCAACCCTGCCCCTGTTCCCGCCATGACACCCCCACATCAGGTGACCCCACCGAAGGTCCTGTGAGGATTCTGATGAGTTTAAGGATAACATGGGGCAAGGGAAATTACACAAGGGATCTCCTCATTCAGACAAACTATGAGTCATTCCATGAACTTATGTTTCTTTAAACCTCTCTCAGCAAAGTTATATAACTTCCCTTCCAGGTCACAGACATCTCTTGTTAAGTTTACTGCTAGGTGCTCTGGCGGTGTTTCAGGATGACAGCTAACTCTGGGGGTGATACTGGCTCTGTGTTCCGAGTCCTCAGCTGCTGAGACAGCCCCAGGACCATCAGGGAAGCAGCAGCCCCTGCACACAGGCCTGGCTGCGCCGTCCTGACCTCCCTGGTCGTAAACGCCAGCCAGCGTCCTGGGCATCCTGCTGACAGGCTGTCCGCATGTTCTCCGACTGGCAGGACCACCCACGCTCAGCTAACCGGCTACAGTGATGAGGATTATATTCTCAGCAAACTCTCTCCCTTGTCCTTTTAAATATTAATGCTCCCTCTGGCTTTCACCTCACAGCTGCGCGGCAAGAATGGCCAGCTCGGAGCACCCGTGTGAGGGGAGGTGGGGCTACCGCTGCTGTTTAGACACTAAGTCGTGTTTAACTCTTCGTGACCCCATGGACTGTAGCCCACCAGGCTCCTCTAGCCATGGGATTTCCCAGGCAAGAATACTGGAGTGGGCAGCCATTCCCTTCTCCGGGGTTCTTCCTGACCTGGGGGTCACACTGGGGTCTCCTGCGTCAGCAGGTGGGTCCTTTCATCACTGAGCTGCCAGGGAGGCCCTGACAGTGGCTATCCGCATCTTCTCTTCACTCGTGTTTGTGATGGTTTAAAACTTCCACCAACACATACAACTTTCTCCTGGTATCTTTAGTCAGCTTTATTTAAATATCTTTAAATTTCACTGGATAGTTTTTTATTTTAAAAACAGCGAGCAATGGAACTACCCACTAAAACAGGCAGATTAACACCTTCTGAAACTCCTGCCACATGACTGTCAAGGGAGGCGTAGGGGTCAGTGGACGAGAATGCACATGGCAGCCGCAGGGACCAGCTGAGGCCTGGGGACGGGCGGTGAGGGCAGCAGCGTGGCAGCGTCCAGGACGCAGATCGATGGACACCTGCGGGACCACAGCAGGCAGAGGCCGCACGGGGCAGGGGCCCAGCCAGCAGGCCGGAGTGCGGGGGACAGCCGCACCCTCCCGCCCCATCCACCCAGTGCTAAGACCAGGGTGCCGAGCGTCGGTCACCAGTGAGAAGCAGGGGCAGCATGCTGGCCGCGTGCACAGGGGCTCCTTTCCTACAGATCGCTCTTTTAAGAAGACCAACAACCACACAGATGAACAGCTGAGTTCCCAGCAGGCATTTCACAAGAGAAGGCATCACGTGGCAAACGCTCCAGGACGCCCCCAACCTTCTCGGAGGCCAGGAAACGCGAGCCAGAACTGCAGCGTGGATGCGCTCGGCCCGAGGCACACGTGGGGCGCACAGCCCCCGGCAGATGCAGAGCACAGTGACAGCCAGGCTGGAGGGGGCAGCCCCACGTCACCCCCAGCGCCCCTCCTCCCCCAGAGACTCATCAGAACAGCCAAGGGCTTGGGGACAGCTGGCCGGGAACACATGTGCAGCGAGGCTTCCGCAGAGGAGAATGAGAAAGGCAAGCGAGTCCCAGAGCCATGACGACCCCAGAGGGGCTCAGGGACCCCAGAAAGCCCCAGGCAGAGCCGTTATGGCCCCGGAGGGGCTCAGGGACCCCAGTAAGCCCCAGCCAGAGCCGTGATGGCCCCGGAAGGGCTCGGGGACCCCGGTAAGCCCCAGAGCCGTAATGGCCCCGGAGGGGCTCAGGGACCCTGGTAAGCCCCAGCCAGAGCCGTGACAGCCCCAGAGGGGCTCGGGGACTCTGGTAAGCCCCAGCCAGAGCCATGACGGCCCCGGAGGAGCTCGGGGATCCCGGGCCACCTTCAGATGCCATCACACAATAGAAATGAACCAACAGCACGAGTGAAGCCCACAGTCACAACTGAGCCGCCAGCTCCTCAGAAACAGGGGCTGCAGCCCAGAGCAAGGCCGGAGCGGCCCCACCTGCAGGCTGGCCTGCACCCTGGCCCATCCACGCAGCAGCCAGCCAGACCCCAGCACACGGCCTCCAGCTCCCTCCCACCCGGGACGCCCGCAGGTCCTGGGAAGGCCCCCACCCCAGCCCTCTGAGGCGTGGCTGTGACTGACAGACGGGCAGTGGACTCGGTGTTTAAGCGCGCTCCGTCTCAGGCCCGGCCCGTGTGCCTCGCGTGCCTTGCGCCTCCCGAATCTGAGGAGCCGCGCGCGAGCCCACCGCAGTCTGTTTCCATCGCTGACCCGTGCAGGCCTGCTCCCACCAACTTACTGCACTTTCCACATTTTCGTCTCGATTCTGCTTTTATTTGTCTTCCCGATTCTTCCGTTAGCTTGATACTCATTTGACTTTTTCCCCTTTGTATTAACATCTAAACAGTGTTATTGAGTGTTAGATTCTTTCTGGAGGAGGAGAACTTCCATCAACACTGAGAATCCAGAGACAGACCCGAATTCAAGCGCGGTGCGCGTGTGACACAGGCGGTCTCGTCACCAGGGAAGCAACGGCAGTCCGCGGCCTCTGCCGGCCCCAGAGCCCAGCCTCGCGCCCGCCCGCCCAGAACCGCCTCACGGGGACGTGGCCCCCGGCCACGCGCCCGCCCACGCTGGCTCTACCCCACATTTTACCATGAGTTCTATACGAGTCAAACAATTACACATAAAATACAAAGCAATGAAAAAACAAGAGCTAGCTTACATCAACTTATTCAAAATTGCCAAGGACAAAGGCCTGTATGTTGTACTTAGAATCCAGAACCCAGAAATCACGCAGAAGCAGCCTAGTGTCCCTGAGCTCTGGTATCACAGCCAAGGCTGACAGCAGAGTCCTTCAAGCCATCGGTCAGCAATGCACTCACATCACACTGCCCAGGTCACAGGCCAGCAGAGAGGGGGTCACAGAACAAATCCTGATGGCTAGTGACCGTCAAGGGCTGCCTGGCCCGCCTGGAACAAAACACAGAGGTGCAGGGACACGCAGACGCAAATCCGCGCCTTCCCACGCACCGCAGCCAGCGCCCTGGTGACGCCACGTCCCACCGAAGGGGCGATCTGCCGAGTGTCCCCTGTGACACCAGGGAATGGCTCGGGGAGGGGAGCAGGGGGCAGACAACACCTGCTGAAGGGCCCAGAGTGGCACACGGTGCCACGAGGAGGAGCCTGGGCACCCAGGGTTCAATCCCACTGCGGGCAGCGGCGAACGCAGGCCTGAGAGCGCACCCTCCAAATACCGTTCTAGGGGCCAGGAGGGCTTCCCTGGTGGCTCAGCTGGTAAAGAATCCGCCTGCAATGCGGGAGACCTGGGTTCAGTCCCTGGGTCGGGAAGATCCCTTGGAGAAGGGAAAGGCTACCCACTCCAGCATTTTGGCCTGGAGAATTCCATGGACTATGTCCATAGGGTCACAAACAGTCGGACATGATTGAGAGACTTTCTCTCTCTCTCTCTCTCTCTCTCTCTCTCTCACACACACACACACACACACAAACAGGCTAGGAAACTGCTTCCTCCTATGCTTCTACAGGAGTGGGAGAAAATAACAAAAGATATCTTAAATGATTTTAAAATTTCCTTTAAATCTCTAGTGTTACCATTTTCTACCAATTTATTTTTGAATAATTACACCTCAGGGGCTGGGACAACATTTAAAATTTTGCCCCCAAAACTCCTAGACAAGTAGAACTGGCATAAGTGGCTACGATGATTCTGAAATTTAACAAACACTAGAAAAAGACAAGGGGCCGTCCCCTTCTGCTCACTGACTCCACTAAGGCCTTTGACTGTCTGGATCACAAGAAACCGAAACATTCTTCAAGAGATGGGAACACCAGACCACCTGACCTGCCTCCTGAGAAACCTGTAGCAGGTCAAGAAGCAACAGTTAGAACGGGACATGGGACAATGGACTGGTGCAAAATTGGGAAAGGAGTGCATTAAGGCTGTATATCATCATCCTGCTTATTTAAGTTATGTGTAGAGTACATCGTGCTTGGCTAGATGACTCACAAGCTAGAATCAAGAATGCTGGGAGAAATACCAACAACCTCAGATATGCAGATGATACCACTCAAATGGCAGAAAGCAAAGAGGATCTAAAGAGTCTCTTGATGAGGGTAAAAGAGGAGACTAAAAACACTGGCTTAAAACTAAGATCACGGCACCTGATCCCATCACTTCACAGAAAATAGACGGGGAAAAGTGGAAACAGCGGCAGACTTTACTGTCTTGAACTCCCAAATCACTGTGGGTGCTGACTGCAGCCGTGGAATTAAAAGACGCTTACTCCTTGGAAGAAAAGCTATAACAAATCTAGGCTGAGTATTAAAAAGCAGAGATATCACTTTGCTGACAAAGGTCCATAAAGTCAAAGGTATGGTTTTCCTGTAGTCATGTATGGATGTGAGCATTGGACCATCAAGACGGCTGAGCGCTGAAGAATTGATGCTTTCGAACTGTGGTGCTGGAGAAGACTCTTGAAAGTCCCTTGGACTGCAAGGAGATCAGTCAGTCCTAAAGGAAATCAATCCCAAATATGCATTGGAACGACTGATGCTGAAGCTAAAACTCCCATACTTTGGCCACCTGATGCGAAGAGCCGACACACGGGAAAAGACCCTGATGCTGGGAAATTCTGAGGGCAACATGAGAAGTGGGCGACAGAGGATAAGATGGCACCATCGACTCCACAGACATGAATGTGAACAAACTCGGGGAGACAGTGGAAGACAGAAGAGCCTGGCTTGCAGCAGTCCATAAGGTTGCACAGAACTGGATACGACTGAGTGTCTAAACAATAAGACACTCCCGAACTCCAGAGGCTGGAAGAAAATCCTTTACACACATCAAAATCTATACCCACAGGGCTACTGCAAAGTGCAAAAGGCTAATCAACAAAATCATACACTTCCAAAAAGTCACTGCTGCAAGAAACTCACCACATCGTCTCTGCCCACCCTTAGTTCAGAGTAACTCGTCAAATATGGCATCTGTTTCACGCAAAGATGGCCCAGGGTTTCCTCAAACGGATCTGACACATGGCGGTGACGGCAAAACCACGGCTCTGCATCTGGCTGACTCTCAGCCACGGCTGCTGCTCCTCCTCCAATTCATCCGTCCCCCAGCTAGAAGGCCCAAACACCAAGAGCCGCTCTGCCCAGGTCTGCTCCCGCTGCCCCTGTGGGGACCCCCACACCACCCCGGACGGTGCACCGCCAGGACCACCACACGGCACACCCGAGCTTGTCAAGCACTCCCGCACACATAACCGCCCCACAGGCCTGTCACAGCTGGGCACTCGCCCCTCCGGGAGAACGGGGTCCTGGCTTGCAGGAAGACTGCACCCGGGGCAGGAGCCCAGGACACCAAGCCAGGGCCAAGGGCAGGCTACACAGGCACTGGTCAGCACAGCTGGCAGAGCAGTTCTTGACGACACTGTTCCTGTTACTCCACTGCCTAGAGACAAGACATTTACTCCAGGGAGCACTGCCCAGAAAGACAAGCACTGCTCTGATGAAAACAGACGGTCCAAAGACCCAAGGGAGATGAAACCCAAGAACCGCAGCCAGAAGCCAGCAGGGCTTTCTTAGGGCCCAAAAGTGCAGACGTCCTCCAGCCCCTCGCCCGGGACTGAGGTTGGGTGTACATGCCACCCACCTTCTGGCTGCAGTCAGGCGCCAACACGCCATCCTTGGAGGCCCTGCCATCCTCAGTAGGGAACGCAGCTGCTGGTGGGCCGCCCTGGTCCTCATCCTCGTCCAGCTCCTCCGAGTCATCCTCCTCCGAGTCCAGATCCAGGCTCTCACCGTTCACATGGAGGGAGCCATCGCTCAGATCCTTCTCACCCTGGAAGAGGGCAGACGCAGCGTCGGGACCCCCTGACTCCTCCCAGTGGGCATGGCAGGGGCTGCCCTGGAGCAGAGCAGAGAGGCAGAGGGCCCCCCCACAGCCTGGCACACCCCTTACCTTGGAACCCCCCGTGGAATGAGTTATGCTCTTAAACATCTCAATCACCGTCCTCTGCTTTAACACTTTGGTCTTTTTCTTAGGAACCAGGCTATAGGTTCCCATTCTTCGCTTTTTCTTCCGAGATACTGCAGCTGCTAAAACAAAAGGCAAGCAAGCTAAAAAGAAAAAAAAAGTCAAAAGGGGACAAGAGAAGAAAAGAAATGCCATTCAAACGTTTTTAAAGGCAGGCTGATCACCAAAGTACCATCAGCACCCACAATAGTGTCGCAAGTTGCACAGAGAAAGCAGAAAACCCACCATGGACCATGCGATCTGCTCACAAGGAAACACCAAGCTGCGCAGAAGGCACACCAAGCCGGCGGTGCCAGACAGGCCGTGGCCACCAGGACCCTCCGCCCTCGGCCAGAAGCCCACGACTGCTCAGCGCCCTGGCCCTGCACACGAGGGCGGGTGGGCGGTCCGGGAGCAGAGCTTCCAGGCAAGTGCAGCGGTCACGGGACCAAGCCAGGGCAGGGAGGGCTTGTGGCCACTGACGCTGTTCTGGGCAAGGCAGCCCCAGGTTCACTGCTTTGGAATGAGGGTTCCTATGATGTTTTCTTTTGTAAGAAGTTTCAAGAATTGTTTTCTAAAAAAACCTGAAAACCATTGCTTTCACATGGAGGAACTCCTCCAAAGGACTGAGAGAAATGCCTTATGTTTAAGTTCTATGAAACACGGGAAGGGGACACTGGAGAAACAGACGGCTGTGTACATGGGCGCCAGGACACAAGAGCCGTCGGCACGTGGGCCTGCAGGGGAGCACGTGGAGATACGATGCCACCCACACGCAGGACGGGCACAGGCAAGCCCCGAGCAGGCCTCCCGGCGATCTTGGGAGGCAGGCGGGTTGTGCACTTCGGGCAAATCTGGAGTTTGCCCAGCCTGTGCTGAGGCTGAATGGCACGCCCAGGCCCTCCAGGGTTCGCACCACCACGACTTAAAGTGGGAACAAGAAGGGACGAAGTGAAACCGTGAGTGTCCCGAGACAAGTCGAACACGGACAGGAGGCGGCACAGAGGAAGGAGGGGAGGCAGGTTTGAAGGACCAGGTGGACAGAGGCCGCGCGCTCCCAGGCCACACAGGCGCCGTCACAATCAGCCAGGGCCACGCGGCAGAAAAGCCACGGGAAGAGCAGGGGAGACCTGTACCCCCCGAGGAGCAGGGCCGCAGGCCGTGGGAGGGTCTGGGCGCCAGGACACATTTGTAATCCCAAGCCTGTGGGACCCCATCTTCAGCCTGCAGAGAAGGCAGGAAGGACTCCCGTGGGAAACCAGTACAGTCTAAGTGTTTCTGTTTAGAGAGCTTGTCCTGAACGGATGAGGAAATGACAGAGCTCAAACGAAAACAATCTGAACTCTTCCCACCCCTACCGCTCTCGCCCTCCCCACCAGCACCAATGGGCTTGCAGGATCTTACTTCCCTGACCAGGGATTGAACCCGTGCCCTCAGCAGTGAAAGCATCAAATCCTAACCACTGGACCATGAGGAAGTCCCCGATCTTAACTTTTCAACAGAAGCACCAGCTCCTGACATTGTCGCCGAGCCCTACACACACACGGGGGCCGTTTCACAGAGAGCTGCCAGTCTGTCTGGCTGAGACTCTATTATTATTTAACAATAGTACCAAGAAGTGGTGGGAAGACAGACTGACCCTGTTTTCTAACCAACCACTGCATTTCGACAAACAGAACATGAGCTCCCTGGAGATAAGGCTGGGCCCAGGACCAGGAAGGACAACACGCGACAGGTCCACCTGGAGAAGGCAGGGAGTCCTCAGAAGCGAGGGGGTCGTGTCGGAGGACTCAGGAGCCAGCCTAAAAGGCAGACCCGGGACAACGCAGGCATAACGGTGATGGACGGAGACGCACAGGAGGGCCCACGAGCTGAGACAGAGGCACGGCTGGAGAGGGAAGCCCTTCACTGCAGCAGAAGCGCCAAGAGAAGGCGGGAGGGGACGACGGAGGGGAAGCCACCCTGGCGGTCAGTCCCGGCGGATGTCCCCAGACACCTACGCTGCAAGTGGGAGGAGCAGACCACACAGTCCTTTAGGCCCCACCTCCCAAGACACACAGGACAGTGACCCGGGGGTCCCCAGCCCCCGGGGGACGCAGCGAGGACATGGGCCTCGGGGGCGGTCCAGAAGACAGCTGAGACCCCAGGGGCGCTCCAGATTGACCACATGCTCCAGGGGATGGCAGGAAACGCCTGGCCAGAAGCACCTCCCAGGCGACACGTGAGAGGGCGCCACGCGTGGCAAGCGCACGCCCAGGGGCCCAGGTCTGCAACCGCCACGAGGGGCAGAGGCGAGTGCCCCTCGCTGGGTGACTGCGCCCGTGGTGAAACGGGGGGTCCTCCACAGAGACTCGGGTCTGAAATCCAACTCCTGACAGGCACCAAGAGAGCGCCCCATCCCGCACCAGGGCCTCTCGCAGTCTGCGTCCCGCCTCGCGCGAACCCAGGGCCTGGCGGAGAGCCCATCTGTCCTGAGAAATCCAGTCTCCATAGGGAGCGGGCTCCACGGCTCTCCCCCCACAGCCCCCCAGGAGCCACCCCCTCTCCAGAAAGGCCCACCAGGGACCTGGTGTGCCCTGCTCCGATGCAGGAGGGGCCGTCCCATGCGCCAGGCCCTGGCACTCAGCCCCTGAACTGACCGCCACCCGAGACCTACATTGCCCACCCCACCGAACCACGGCCTCAGACCGTCAGACTGAAAGCGACCTTCGTCTGGGAGCTGGAGGCCAGCAGAGGCAGCGACACGGGCTGGGCGAGGGCGGAGCCGGCGGACACCCCGGAGCGCGGCGGGCCCCTTTTACCTGTCTGGGCCTTCGCGGTGGCCACGTAGCATTGGTTCTGAGGTAGCGACTGGTGAAGGGACGGGAAGGGGGGTGAAAGCTGCTGGCGTGCGAACTCCGAGGCGCCCCTGCTCAGCTCCTCCTTCGGCTCCTCGTGGTCGCGGGCGTCCCGGCCTTCCCTGGGGTCCTTACTCGCCGCGTGCTTCAAAACAGAGACAGCCGACAATGACACACAGGCGGCACTGACGCACAACCGACAGACGCACACCTGACAAGACACACAGGCGGCCCCAACACACAGCCGACACTGACGCACAAGCACAGAACCCGCTGCCCCGCCCCCCAGCCCCCAAGGACGGGCGGGCCGGGCGGAGCGCGGTGGCGACGCGAGGGGAGCAGGGCCTGCGTCTCCAGGGGAAGCGGCAGGGAGCTGGCCAGCCTGTGGCTCGGGTGCCGCGTGTGACCCGCGAGAGACGCCCAGGAAGCTCTGAGGAAGCGCCTTCCACTCGGGGCACCCCCAGCGGGTTTCACACCATGGCATCACCACGCCACGTCTTTAAGATTCTTTTGCTGAGTTTTACCCACTTGCTCGGTGTCCTGGCCTCAGCCTTCCCGGGCGACGAGGTCAACACCGGCAGCAACTGGCACCCCCACCTTCGCTCCAGACGCCACTCACGCGCCCCCACCGCACGCTCCCCAAGTCGCCAACAGCCTTCGGAGGCGCGCCCTTGGCCCGGCGCGGCTGCACCGCACGCGCCTGCACACGCAGCAGGCACTCTCCCTCAACACACAGGGCTGGGAAACGCGGGAGGACCCTCGCCTGACACCATTGGCAGAGGTGAACTCAGCGCATCAGAGGCCTCAGCGAGCCAAAGTGTAGGAAAAAGCAAAGTGCAGGCGTCACAACACTGGACTTGGTGATGACCCCTTCGATATTACAAGGGCACAAGCAACAAAAGAAAAAAAAAGATGAATTAGACTCTATTACGAATAAAATTTACTTATAGATCAAAACTACAATGAGATAGCCCCTCATGTCTGTCAGGATGGCCGTTATCAAAAGATGGCAACTCATACATGCTGGAGAGGACGTGTAGAAAATGGAACCCTAGGGCCCATCGACGGGAACGCCAACTGGTGCAACACTATGGGGATTCCTCAAAAAATTAAAAACAGAACTACAGTATGACCCAGAAATTCCACTCCTGGGTATTTATCCAAAAAACCCAAAAACAACAGTTCATGAAGGTAAATGCACCGCATGCTCACTGCAGCGCTAGTTACAACAGCAAGACGCGCAGGCAGCCCAGGCGCCACCAGCGGACGGACGGGTGAGGACACGGGGGTTCAGCACACACGGTGGAACTGCGCTTGGCGGTAAAGGAGAATGAAACCTCGCTGTCGGTGACAATACCGACAACACCTCTGGATCCAGAGGCACTCCCCTAAATGAAGAAGGGAAAAAGACAAATACCATGACTTCACTCATACGTAGAATCTAAAAAACAAAAACAACGAACAAACACAACAAAACAGACGCAGAGACGCAGAGAATAAACAGAGGGGAGGGGTGGGGGACAGACAAGACACGTGAAGGGGATTACGGGGCACAAACCTCCAGTTACGTAACAGGTAAACCATGGAGGCGTAATGTACAGCATGCAGAATACAGTCAACAGTAGTGTACAACAACTCTGCATGGTGACTGTGACTAGACTTACCCTGGTGATCATTTTGTAACATATAAAAACATTTAATCACTATGCTGTATACTTGAAACTAATATAATAATCACACGTCAATTATACTTCAATTAAGACTTTTTTAATTTCTGTGCCTCAAAAGACAACCAACAAAATGAAAAGGCAACCTACAGAAAGGGAGAAAACATTTCCAAAGCATGTATCTGATAGAGGATTCACATCTAGAATATATAATAACTCTACATCCCAACACAGAACTGAATTTAAAAACGGGCAAAGCACGTGAACAGAGATTTCTCCAAAGAAGACACACACAGGGTCAAAAAGCAGACGAAACGACACTCAGCATCACTGACCATCAGGAAAACAACTCAGAACTGCAGTAGGACCACCTCGCACTCCTGGGATGGCTGCTACCGAACGACAGAGAACACCACGTGCTGGCAAGGACCTCTGCGCGCTCTGCCTCCAGCGCACAGACACCACAGACAGCAGCCTGGCGGTTTCTCCAGAGGGAACAGAACTACCACACGATCCTGCGATCCCACTTCTGGGAGCACACTCTCAAGAACCGAAAGCAGAGGCCAGAAGAGCTCTTTGTACAAGTGGGTTCACAGCAGGTGAGGGAGGCGGCAGCCCAAGTGCCTGATATGGGAGAGTGGATAAACCAAGTGTGTATGTGTGGTGTGTACATGGACGCTCGTGCAGTGGAATATCACTCAGCCTTGAAAAGGAGGGATGCTCTGAGATAGTGTGGACGACTCTCGAAGACCCTGTACGGCATGGAATAAGCCAGACACAAAGGACAGACCCTTGTCTGAAGGACCTTTGTCCCACCGCTTCCTGGCAAACAGATGGAGAAGCAGTACAAACAGTGACAGACTCTTCTCGGCTCCAAACTCACTGCAGGTGGTGATCGCAGCCATGAAATTAAAGGACGCTCGCTCCTTGGAAGGAAACCTATGACCAACCTAGACAGCATATTCAAAAGCAGAGACATGACTTTGCCAACAAAGGTCCATCTAGTCAAAGCTAAGGTTTTTCCAGTAGTCATGTAGTCATGTATGGATGTGAGAGTTGGACTATAAAGAAAGCTGAGTGCCAAAGAACTGATGCTTTTGAACTGTGGTGCTGGAGAAGACTCTTGAGTCCCTTGGACTGCAAGGAGATCCAACCAGTCAATCCTAAAGGAAACCAGTCCTGAATATTCACTGGAAGGACTGATGTTGAAGCTGAAACTCTTAATACTTTGGCCATCTGATAACAAGAGCTGACTCATTGGAAAAGACTCTGATGCTGGGAAAGATTGAAGGCAAGAGGAGAAGGAGACGACAGAGGATGAGATGACTGGATGGCATCACCGACTCAATGGACATGAGTTGGAGCAAGCTCCGGGAGTTGGTGATAGACAGGGAAGCCTGGCATGCTGCAGTCCATGGGGTTGCAAAGAGTTGGACATAACTGAGCGACTGAACTTGAACTTGCTTGTATGAAGGACCAAGCACTGATTCTGTCAATCGGAGAGTACAGAGGTGTGTGTGTGTGTGGAGTGGGGGTGGGGCAGAGACAGAGCTGGAGGAAAGGAGGGGAGGGAAGTGAGTCTAGCAGGGACAGAGGGTCCATTTGGGGAGACGAGCAAGCTCTGGGATGACAGGGTGATGGCTGGGCACTTAAACATGGCTACGATGGTAAATTATATGTTATGTGCATTTTAATACTGTTTTAAAAAAGGCGCCCTCATCTCCTGGAGTCAACATCCAGGAGAGGTTGACAGGCCTGCCTGGGGGCAGCCCGGGACCCAGCTCCATGCCATGGCTCCTCGCAGCAGGACCGAGCATGCTCCGCCCTCTGGCTTCTCCAAAAGTTCCCCACCTGCCTGGGGGCCCCGCACAGGGCTCCTTTTGAAATATCTAAAAAATAAAGCTAAGAAGTGCTAAACTTGAATGAAGACTCTACATCTGGATAGGGCTCTATCCTCCGACCAAGCAAACCCACCGAGGCAGAGCAGCTAGGGCGGACTTTCAGGCGGTGCCCCTGCCAGGGCCGGGCCAGTCCCCCACGCGGGGAGAGGACTCGTACCCACATCTGCAGTCCCTGCACACGCCCGCACGGCCACCTATGACCAAAGTACCTGCGGACAACTGCCATCTGCCCCAGCCCAGCCTCTGCTCGCCACTCCCCACTCGATGCCCAGGCCAAGCCAGGTGCCCCCAGGGCAAGTTCTCACAGACCGGTGCCCCCCCTCCAGGGGAAGCAAACACCCACCCTACCTGGCCCACCTTCCTCTCCTGAACCCAGAGACCAAGACTGCTGTCGGGACACAGACACCCAAGGAGACAGCCAGGCCCACGCAGCACCTCCAAGAGCAAACACGAGTCAGTCAGGGAGCCAGTCTACACAGCGTGCCAGCGCGGGACACGAGGGCCTCCCTCACTTCCTTCGTGTGAACAAGGGCTGATGTAACCCTGAGCCGGGGAGTCTGATGGTGTGGACACCACCATCCAAGAGACAAGCTGGTTCTGCCTTGCGTGGGGACGAGAGGCCACCCGGCTGTGAAAAACCCTGCATTTTTAAACTTTTAATGGAAGATAGATTTCTTGTCATAAACATGCAACACGTTTGTTCTCAAAACTCAATTTTCAATACAACATGCTTTCCTAAGAAAATCGAACAAGACTGAGCAGGGTCTGGGGAGCAGAAAAGCCAGCAGTCAGGAGAGGCCAGGTCTGGGTCTAGGAGCCAGGAGGGCCCCCAGTCTCCACATCTCCAGTCCCCTCCTCTCGCAGGGGTCTGGGAAGCAGACTGAGTTACCAGTGTGCGAAGAAGGCGAGCATGGTCTTCAGCAAATCAGCTTCTGAAGCCTCAAAACCCTTCTCTCTCCTTTCCCTGCAACAGCCTGAGTGTGCTCAGTAATTGCCAACAGAATGATGAGCATTGCAACTGACTGTGTACTAATAACAATCATAGCAACTCCACCAGAACAAAGTTAACCCTTAGATAAATGTTACGGTCAGAGACATTTCTTGAAATTAAATTCCAAATTGCTTTTTTTTCCCTAGAGGAATACAACAGTGACAGTAAAAAACTTTCAAGAATAAACTATGTTAGAGCAGAATTCTAGAAGTGGGAATGGAGTGAAAGTGTAATTTCAATGAGATAAAGAAATAACGTAAAATTTTCTGACATGCATTTAAAAATCGATAATGGTGGTCCAAAAAATGGTAGGCAAATAAATAAACTTCACCTTAACCCTCAAGTCTAATACAAAAATTAATTCACAACAGGTCATATATTTAAGGCTTCCCTGGTGGCTCAGTTTGGTAAACAATCTGTCTGCAATTGGGAGACCCAGGTTCAATCCCTGGGTTGGAAGAGTCCCCTGGAAAAGGGAATGGCAATCTACTCCAGTATACTTGCCTGGAGAATCCCATGGACACAGGAGCCTGGCAGGCTATAGCCCATGGGGTCACAAAGAGTCGGACACAGTTGAGTGACTAACACACAACCCATATATTTAAAGTTCACATAAAACTAAAAAACTATGAAAATCAGAGAAAATCTTCAGGATTTAGGGCTGGCCAAAGAGCTTTTAGGCATGATACCAAAAGCACGGTCTTAATAGAAAAATACTGTATAAGTTCTATTTCTGCTTTATTGACTATGCCAAAGCTTTTGACTGTGTGGATCACAATAAACTGTGGAAAATTCTGAAATAGACGGGAATACCAGACCACCTGACCTGCCTCTTGAGAAATCTGTATGCAGGTCAGGAAACAACAGTTAGAACTGGACATGGAACAACAGACTGGTTCCAAATAGGAAAAGGAGCACATCAAGGCTGTACATTGTCACCCCGCTTATTTAACTTATACGCTGAGTACATCATGAGAAACACTGGGCTGGAGGAAGCACAAGCTGAAATGAAGACTGCCAGGAGAAATATCAATAACTTCAGATATGCAGATGACACCACCCTTATGGCAGAAAGTGAAGGAGAACTAAAGAGCCTCTTGATGAAAGTGAAAGAGGAGAGTGACAAAGTTGGCTTAAAGCTCAACGTTCAGAAAACTAAGATCGTGTCATCCAGTCCCATCACTTCATGGCAAATAGATGGGAAACAGTGGAAACAGTCACAGACTTTATTTTGGGGGGCTCCAAAATTACCACCACCATGAAATTGAAAGATGCTTACTACTTGGAAGGAAAGTTATGACCAACCTAGACAGCATATTAAAAGCAAAGACATTACTTTGCAAAGAAATGTCCATCTAGTCAAGGCTATGGTTTTTCCAGTGAGAGTTGGACTGTAAAGAAAGTTGAGTGCCAAAGAACTGATGCGTTTGAGCTGTGGTGTTGGAGAAGACTCTTGAGAGTCCCTTGAACTGCAAGGAGATCCAGCCAGTTCATCCTAAAGGAAATCAGTCCTAAGTGTTCATTGCAAAGACTGATATTGAAGCTGAAACTCCACTACTTTGGCCACCTGATGAGAAGAGCTGACTCATCTGAAAAGACCCTGATGCTGGGAAAGATTGAAGGGAGGAGGAAAAGGGGACGTCAGAGGATGAGATGGTTGGATGGATGGCATCACTGACTCAATGGACATGAGTTTGAGTGAACTCCAGGAGTTGGTGATGGACAGGCAGTCCATGGGGTCGTAAATAGTTGGACACAACTGAGCTGAACTGAACTGTATAAGTTAAACTTCATCAAAATGAACAACTTTTCCTTAAAGAGACCATAGGTCTTCGGAAGCGCAAGGATGAAGCCTGGCTGCAAGCCAGCACCTGACAAGGGAGCACACCCGAAACCCCCAGAGCAAGGGCTGCAGCCCAGACACAACACATACGAGGCGCAGCGAGGCTGTGACGGAGCAGCCCAGAACCGAGGGCCCCCCAAACACCCCGGGATGGGCAAGCGTTGCCACACACACACAACTTGTCAACGTGCAAAGGAGGGCCCTGCAGACACAGCCTGCCAAGGTTGGGGGTGCAGAGTGAGAAAAGAAAGCCCCAAATTCCATAACCCCGTGTTATGGACCATCTGAAATGATGCTCAACAGACATGCAGGATGGGGATGGTGGGGTGACCACAGAGGGGGCCTCATGGTGCCAGGCGGGCACATAAACCCACCGTGCTGTGCCCTGGGTAGGGGTCATGGGGTCTCTCTGCACCACCTGTGTGGCTTCCCATGAATAGTTATTTAAAAGTTTTTTAAGTTTTGGCACATACAAAAAGTACTGCAAAAAGTAGAAGCCATGCCAGGGCCAGCCACTGCATGGGTAGTGGTCCAGCTCCCAGCACCTCCGGCCCCAGGGGATGGGTCAGGCGACAGGGAGCCGTAGCACAAAGATGAGCACAATCCTGGCGGAAAGGTATTTCAGAGGAAAATCACCCGAATAAGAGGTGCCCAGTCCAAAGAGAACCCCATGTGAAGAAACCGCAGTTTCAACCCAGACTACAGAAGATTTGTAACTATCTTTTGAAGGATAAAACAAAAATGTAACTGAGAACACAGAGATTCTTAACTTAAAATCTAATCATATACACTGGATATGAAAAAAAAAAACTGTCAAAATGGAAAATATCAACGCGTGAAAGGACCAGCAAGACTGAAGCGCTGGGGACACAGGAGGGAGATGGACGGGGTAATGAGCTGCTGCAGAGGCGGGGCTCGGGGAGGAGCAGAGGCGGGGCTCGGGGAGGAGCTGGGGGCGGGGCTCGGGGAGGAGGGATAGAGGGGGTGGAGCTCGGGGAAGAGGTGATGGAGGGGGCGGGGCTCAGGCGGAGGTGTTGGAAGGGGTGGGAGTTTCAGGAGAAGGTGCTGGGGCAGTGGATCTGGGGACCCCGCAGAACCCTCAGCCTCAGGTGTGCGTCAGGCCGCGGGGGCCCAGGGAAGGCCCTCAGGCACCAGCAGGCAACACGCCCAAGAAACTCCGGGGTGTAACTGCACACCTGGGAGCAGAGAGCTCAGCAGCTCCAGGCCTAACTGCCCTCCCCAATGCTTGCTCCCCAATGAGACGGGTGGGTGCTGAGCCTCCTAAGAAAGTGACTCCCAAAGAGGGGGAGGAGCAACCCGTGGGCTGGGCACACCAAGGGAAGCCTCAAAGACAGGCTGGCAATCACCCGCCAGGACCCAGCTGGCAACCCTGGCGAATGACCCCCTCTTCCCGGCCTCTCCCCTCCACGCAGAGAAGTCCACCTGCCGTCCAAACACGAAACCAACAGCAGACAGACAGGAGAGGCCCTCCCAACAGGGACGTGTTACCAGGCCCGGGATGGACTTCGGCATGGTCTTCCGAGCCCTGTGGACCTTGACGTCGGCGCCTGGGGCCGGGGCCTTCTTGTCCTCTGTGTCCTTGCTGCCCTCCCCAGGCTTGGCCGGCACAGCAGCCAGCGGCTGGGGAAAAGCACCGGGAGTCCTCCCTTTGCCAGCCCCGCCAGGGAGGGTCTTCGCCGCGTGGCCAGGCAGGGAGGAAGCCAGGGCGCTGGCCACCCGCAGTGGTGGCTCAGACAAGGGGGCCTTGCCAAGGAAGTAGCCGTTGCTCCCAATGACAGGATTCTGGGGGAAGCCATCAGAGCGGATGTGGTTCTGCTTCCCCACCTCGGGGTCTCTGTCCAAAATCCCATTTTCCGCTATCCGGGACCCCGGGCCGGCCCCTTCCTGAGGGCTGCCTCGTGTGCTCTCCTGAGGGTGCTTCACAGCAGCCGCGTGGCCACTGGCATCGCTCTGGTCACAGGACCCGTTGGTCTCCCCGTCTGCAGCCACCGGGGCCTCCCCTCCCTGCTGTTCTGCTGAGCCGTCATCAGCAGCCATGGGTGACCCTGCAGAAAGAGAACAAGAGTCAGGGGTGCCCACCTGAGACCCCAACAGAGTCCCACTGCTATGCTCACAGGAAACTGTCTTTACTTCATGACAAACATCTGACTTCAGATGGACTAAATACAAAGCACATCACAGTCACTGTGTCAACAGGGACTTGATGAAGTGGGGGACAACCTGTCCCCGGGAGGGAAGGCAGTCTGCCCTGAGCCCCAGCTGAGGAGTGGGTGGGGCCGTGGTCCTTGAAACAAACACCCAATTGTCTGTGAATTACTTCTTAAAAGGCTTCAAACACATGACACAGATTTAGTATCCTCCAGGAACAAAGTCACTGCTAGAAAACAAAACTGGGGAGGATTCAGACAGAAAACAAGGTCTCCGGAGCAGCTGCTCAAGAACAGACATAAAGAAAACAGGATGCGTTCAGTCTGTCAGTCAGGAGCTTAACAAACCTCTGGTCTCTGAAGCTCCTCTCCTCCACAACTCGATAAACAAAGAAACACACTTGCCACCGCAGGAGAAAGCCCACAGTTACAGCGCTGGGTGCAGGGGACAGTGGTCATGTCCAGGAGCCCAGCATCCACCAGCCCAGTCCCCGGGTAATAGCACAGCACCTCCACAACTCTGTCACGGCAGCACTGGCCCCTGGGCGAGGCCCGCAGTCACCACTATAGCCTGAGCACAGAAAGCTTGTAAGTGCAGCAAGTACGATCTCAATCGATAAATGGCTATTAATTTTTTTAAATCCTCAGCAAAACAGAATAGGTGAGAAACCTTCTCAGCTTGGAGAGGCCCGTGTGCCAATCTATGCAAACGTGTACTTACTCAGAAACGTTACACGAATTCCATGTAGGATCAGAAACAACGTCAGGACATCTAATCTATTAACACCACTAAGGTTCACACAAGAGTGAGGTCCCAGGCAGCCCCACAGGAGTAGAGATGAAGTGAGAGGCCTGGCAACAAGGGGTGAGCTCTCCCGCACCCCTGGGGCGCAGAGGCACGTCAATCAGGGGTGCAGAGAGGCTGCCAGACGTGAAATCAAGTGCAAATAACAAGGACATTTTTCTACGCCAGCCTTAACTTTGGGGAAGAAAACACGAGAAAAAATAAGATAGTATTCACAAAAGCAGAAAACTATAAAATAGGATATAAAATTTAACCGAGATCATGCAAAGCCTCTATGGAGATGGCAAAGATACAAAGATGCGTGTCACCTCAAATTAACTCTCTGAGTCCAATGATGCCCTAACTGGAGCTCCAATCAGTATATGGAGGAACTCCATAACCTTACTCTAAAATGCACAGGGCAAGTAACTTAAAGAAGGAAGTTGGACCCTTGACTCACACCATATACAAAAATTAACTGAAAAGGTATCCAAGATCTAACTATAAGATGAAAAACAGGCATAAATCTTTATGACTTTCTATTAAGCAATGGTTTCTTAGATGCTATAACAAAAGCATAAGCAACAGAAGAAAAACAGATAAACTGGACTTTACTTTGTGCTTCCAAGAACACAGTCAAGAAAGTGAAAAGACAACCTATAGACTATTGTTGCTGTTCAGTCGCGAAGTCGTGTCTGACTCTTTGCGACCCCATGGACTACAGCACACCAGGCTCCCCTGTCCTTTACTATCTCCCAGAGTTTGCTCAAACGCACGCCCACTGAGTTGATGATGCTATCTAACCATTTTCTCCTCTGCGCATCAGGTGGCCAAAGTACAGACTGGAAGGCCGTGTTTGCAAATCATGCATTTGATAAGGAGCTTGTATTTTAAATGTATTTTGAAAAACCTCTGACAATTCATCAATAAAAATCAATAACCCACCATATGACCCAGCAACCCCACTCCTAATCAAGTACCTGAGGAAACCAAAACTGAAAAAGACACACATACCCCACTGCTCGCTGCAGCACTATTTACAACAGCTGGAGCATGGAAGCGCCCGACATGTCCATCGGCAGAGGAGCGGGTACAGAAGCCGCGGCACAGATGCACCACGGGGTATTCCTCAGCCATGAAAAGGGACACTCTCGAGTCAGGCCTAATGAGGTGGACGGACCCAGAGTGAAGTTACATCCGAAACAGAAATTCTAACACGTATATACGGAATCTAGAAAAATGGTACTAAAGAATTTATTTACAGGGCAGCAATGGAGAAACAGACATAGAGAACAGACTTACGGACATGGGGAAGGGGGAGAGGGTGAGATGAATGGAAAGAGTAACGTGGAAACTTACATTAAGTATTAGTGTTAGTCGCTCAGTCGTGCCCGACTCTTTGCAACCCCATGGACTGCAGCCGACCAGGCTCCACTGTCCATGAGATTTTCCAGGCAAGGATACTGGAGTGGGTTGCCATTTCCTTCTCCAGGGGATCTTCCCAACCCAGGGTTCAAACCCGGGTCTTCTGCACTGCAGGCAGATTCTTTACTGACTGAGCTACAAGGGAATGGAAACTTACATTACCATATACAAAATAGATAGCCAACGGGAATTTGCTGTATGTCTCAGGGAACTCAAACAGGGGCTCTGTATCAACGTAGAGGGGTGGGGTGGGGTGGGGAGGGAGATGGGAGGCAGGTTCAAGAGGGAGGGGATATATGTATATCTATGGCTGATGCGTGTTGAAGTTTGACAGAAAACAACAACATTCTGTAAAGCAATTATCCTTCAATTAAAAAATAAATTTAAAAAAAATCAATAACCAATTTTATGGGCAAAGGATCTGAACTGACATTTCTGCCAAGAAGATATACAGAAGGCTAAGAAGCACACAAAGAAATGCTCAGTGTCAGCAGTCAGCAGAGAGACACACTAAACCCAGATGACTCTGACCAGAAAGACGGGGCCCACGAGCCGGTGCTGTGGGATGGGTGCGGGGCAGCCGCCTCGTCAACCAGTCTGGAGGCCCAGGGCTGGGCTCAGGGCCACACGTGTGGAGGAGCCCCGCACCTGGCAGCACTCACCCTCAGGCTCTTTATGAAAAGGCCTAGGAGGGTGGCGGGAGGGAGGAGCCCATGAACGGCAGCATGCCGGGGAGAGGAAAGCACAGCGCCAGAGGAGAGCGCCGAGGCAGGGCTTCAGGGGTCCCGCACGGGAGGAGAGGGGCAGCAGGACAGTGTGTAGGTGGCCGGGGACAGCAGAGAGGGGCTCTAGGCTGCACCCCTAGGCACGAGTGAGGCAGTAAGCAAGTCAGGGCCACGGACGTCCGTCCATCAGCGCATGGGACCGAAGGCAGACATGAACTGGCCCCCAGGACGGGCTTCCGACCTGGGAAGGGGTGGGGCTCCAGGAGAGTCTTGGGCAGCAAGGGCCCTCAAACCCCCAACCAGCCCCATAGGCTCTCCTGGGATCGGACGCGCTTCGATCATGTGCCACCGCCCACACGACCCCGCCCTGTGGCCTGTGCCCCGGGTCCTTCATCCCAGCGTGAGGCTGCCTGCCGCCAGCCCCGGCCCAGGGCCCACACTCTGCATCCCCAACAGGCACCCTCAGGCATGCACGCGTGGTCACAAAAGAGGACCCCATGGATGTGAAAGCTGACAGAGATGCTGCCCAGGAGGGAGCAGAGCCACCGGAGTCCCCATCACAGCTCAGGACACACATGAACGTGGCCACCAGCCTGGAGCACGAGGTGTTCCCTGCCAGCAGGCCACCTGAGGCCTCGTCCTGGGAGGCTCAGCCACCGGACCAGGCGCCCGGGCCCCGTCTCCCAGCACATCTGCCAAGATGGCCCAGCCTGCACCTGGCGGAGCGGCTGCCCACACGCAGCAGGCTCGACCCGGCATCTGCGTGCCCTCAGAGGCCAGGGCCCAGCTGGGCGTCTACAGCCGCAAGCTCGGCTGACCTCGGCCCCGACCTGGTCTCATCCCCAGCTGAGAGGCGGGCAGATGTGCGGGGCAGGAGTGCAGCGGGCCCCGGGTGGTGCCGTCCAGCCAGGATGCTGCTCTCAGGAGGACCACCGGCAGGCTCGGGTGGGACAGTGGGCTCACCTCCCACGGTCGTTCCCAGCGCGGCCCCACACAGGGCGGCCAGAGGCTCCCTGGGCACCAGGCCCTCACCAGCCTCGCTCCACCGCCGGGCAACTCGGGGGGCTTCCAAGCCCAGACACCTCACACAGCCGCCCCTGCTGGCCCCAGCGCCCTGGGGACCAGGACCTCTGCCTCCCAGCGGGCCGGGAGCCCGGGGCCCCGCTCACGGGACCACCCTGCAGGCCCGCAGCCCCGGCGCCCTTACCTTCGCTCGGCAGCTCAGCTCCCAGGCCGCAGTCCTGCTTGGTCTCCCCCTTCGCCGGAACCGCCTGCAGAAGAGAAGCAGTCGTCAGTCACACTCCACCAGAGGACCCCAGCCCATGGGCATCACACCCAGATGAAAACCAGCCCACCAAGGACGGCAGACCAGGCCCCTCAGGCCCGTGAGGACGCCCGTGACACAGGCTGCAGGGCGAGAGGCCGGTGCTCACACAGGCCCGGGAAACTCTGCGGCAACGGAGGGCCCCGCCCTCGCACTCCCAGGCTCCCTGTGTGTGGCCTGACCAGCGGTCTGAAACCCAGGGGTTTTCAAAGTGGGGGACTCTGGGGTCCCTGAGGACCCCCAAGGACCTAGGACCAGCTGTTTTGAGTCACGTGCACACACATGGAGGGGCCGGCAGCACTACTGAGTCCTGGCCCCCAGATCACAGCTGCTGGCACCGGGGTGGTCAGCCGCTCCCATGGGACGCCCCATTACAGGGGCGAGCTCAGTCCACGGGCACAGGGCCCTGAAGGCCGGCCCCGTTCCCGAGCGCCTGTCCTGTGCCAGGGACGCCAGTCCAGGGGGCGCACTGCACAGCAGGGCCCAGGTGACAGGACCAGGGACAGCGGGTGTGACACCCCCCAGAGCCAGCAAACAGCAACAGGCGGCAAAGAGACCTCTGCGCTCGAAGCCACAGGGGCCTTTCTCAGCAAAGTCCTGGGAGCTGAGTTCCAGTCGGGGCTGAAGAGACAGACACATGAACTTCAGCAAGAGTGTGGGGGGCCGTGAGAGTGTGACAGAGGAGGGGCCGTGAGGGTGTGACAGAGGGGGGCTGTGAGGGTGTGACGGGTTGGAGGGGCCGTGAGGGTGTGACAGAGAGGGGGGCCGTGAGGGTGTGACAGAGAGGGGGGCCGTGAGGGTGTGACGGGTTGGAGGGGCTGTGAGGGTGTGACAGAGAGGGGGCCGTGAGGGTGTGACAGAGTGAGGCTGTGAGGGTGTCACAGAGTCGGGGGGGCTGTGAGGGTGACGGGTGGGGGCCGTGAGGGTGTGGGGGGGGGCTGTGACGGTGTGAGGGGGGCTGTGAGGGTGTGACAGAGGGGGGCCGTGAGGGTGTGACAGAGGAGGGGCCGTGAGGGTGTGACGGGCGGGGGGGTGCTGTGAGGGTGTCACCAAGGGGGTGGGGGCTGTGAGGGTGTGACAGAGCAGGGGGCTGTGAGGGTGAGAGAGGGGGGCTTTGAGGGTGTCATAGAGTGGGGGGCTGTGAGGACAGAAGTAGGGGTGCACAGCTGTGGTGTCTTCCCCAGCCCTCTCAATAGCCTGCATTCACCCCATTCCGGGCCTGGATGACAGCCTGGTCTGCTGTCGCTGGCCAGCCGCACGGCCCCGCCGCAGTTAGGAAGTCGGAGCATGGCCAGGCACCAAGGAAAGCCGAGCAGCCCCAGACAGGCCTGACAGGCTCTCCTCATCAGGAGAACCAGCCTTCAGGGTGAACAGCCAACAGCCCCCTGCTCCGCACCCTGAGGCTGCCCCCAACCCACCCCCGCCACCTGCTACCAGCAGGAGGCCCAGCCACACCCCCTCAGGCGGCTGTACCTGTGTCCCCACCCGGCACACCGCCAGCACTCTGCCCCCAGCACCTGCACTCAGGGAACACAAACCGTAACAAAACCCAAACCACGCAAACGTGGGCTGAGACCTGAGGCCTGCCTGCGACCCTCCAGGCAGAGGCTGTGACAATCCCCACGGGGAGAACTGGCTGGTAAGCCCGGCCCTGCTCTGCAGAAGGAGCCTCAGCACTGCAGCACGCTGGGCCTCCATGCCCATCACCAAGCCCTGGAGCTTGCTCAGACTCATGTCCATCAAGTGAACAGCAGCAGCAGTAGCTGACAGTCCAACAGGGACGCACCTCCTTAGCCGAGATTCCACCCACTGATGGCAGAGCACGCTGGAGGGGGAAGCCGTCACTACAATTCGTACAAGAGCTTCACGAGAAACACGACCTTTACAGAATCTCCCAGTATGTCCCGCAAGACTGTCCTCAGGTACCAGGGACACTTTCAGGCTCTCCTCACGCTGGGTTGTCATGGACAAAGGGGCAGGTCTCTGGTCTCCTGACACCCAACCCTGCTGCTGCTGCTGCTAAGTCACTTCAGTCGTGTCTGACTCTGTGACCCCACAGACGGCAGCCCACCAGGCTCCCCCATCTCTGGGATTCTCCAGGCAAGAACACTGGAGTGGGTTGCCATTTCCCTCTCCAATGCATGAAAGTGAAAAGTGAAAGTGAAGGCGCTCAGTCGTGTCTGACCCTCAGCGACCCCATGGACTCCAGCCTTCCCAGCTCCTCCATCCATGGGATTTTCCAGGCAAGAGTACTGGAGTGGGGTGCCATTGCCTTCTCCGACACCCAACCCTAGGCTTCTGGAAAGCAGTGCAGGCCCTTGGATCAGGAAGACCAGGGAGCTGGAGACCAGAGGAGCCAGGAGTCCCCGCAAGTCCCTGGCCAGAGTGCAAAAGCACCCTGAGAGATTACCATGATGACTGTACACCCAGCAACCAGACACCATCTCTGTGTGCGACCACGCGACGGCTGTGCACACCCGGGACCGGGCACCATCTCTGCGTGACCACGCGACAGCCATGCACATGGCAACCAGACGCCGTGGCCACGTGACCACTGTGTATGCAATGAGTGGGGTGCTGTGTCCGGGGTGACCACGTGTGACCACGTGATGCCTGTACATACACTGACAGGTACTGTGTCCATGTCACGTGACTGTACACACAGTGACCACGTGCCGCATTCACAAGTAACCACGTGTGACCACGAGACTATACACACAGTGACCGGGTGCCCCATCCACGTGTAAGCACGTGTGGCGATGTAACAGCTGACTGGGGGCTGTGTCCTCGTGTGACCACGTGACAATACGACTGAATGTGCACACAGTGACCAGCATCGTGTCCACATGTAACCACGTGTGACGAGATGACTGTAAGCACAGCAACGACCAGACACCATGAACGTGTCCGCGTGTGACCACACGGCTGCACACACAGTGAACGGGTGCGGGGTCCATGTGCGATTAACGTGACAGTTGGGTGCAGACCAGACACCTGTGCCATCACCTTCTGACGCTTATTCAGGAGGACTGTCCTTGTCTGCGTAAGAGTCGACCTGACTCCGAGCGGTGCAGAGGAGACACGCTGCGCACATGTGCCTGTGGGTGTGTTCACATAGGGGCACATGTGAAGGACAGAGTGGAGGTTGGTGAAGACAGACGGGCATCACTGTGCTAACCTTGGAACTTTCTGCATGTTTGAAGTTATTTCAAAATAAACTGTTGTAAGAAGCAGCTAGAAAAGCCTTCAGACGAGAAGCAGGCCGTGCACTGCAGGCTCAGAGGCCAGAGCCGAGCATGAGGGCAGAGACGGCAGCGAGGACACGTGGCAGGAGCGCAGGCCCTGTCCCGAGGACCCTGGCGCACTGGGCAGCGGCTCCTGCGGCTGAGGGTGGGGCCCCGCCCCGGGCGGCCGGGGGTGAAAGGCCTGGCGCCCGACACAGGGCCAGCAGAGGGCGGGACCCGTGCCCCTGGGGCGGCCAGGGGTGAAGGGCCTGGCGCCCGACACAGGGCCAGCAGAGGGCGGGACCCGTGCCCCTGGGGCGGCCAGGGGTGAAGGGCCTGGCGCCTGACGCGGGGCCCACAGCCCAGGGTGCTCAGCGCTCACGCCACACCCACGTGCGTGGGGCTCCTCCGGCTTCTGCGCCTGCACCCCGTGTGCACGGGGGCTGGGACTGCAGGCACACACACAGGCCCCAGCGTGGCTGAGGGACCCGTGTCCCAGAAAGTGCAAGACCAGGACGTAGAGACGGGTGGGGCAGCAGGCCCAGGAGCCAGAAGCCATGGCTGTGTCCACCTCAGTCAGCACGGGGGTCTCAAAGTCTGCCTTTCCAGAGTCGGGAAGACGAGAAGCTTGGGCGACCCTGGGCTGGGGGAGGTGGCGCCCAGTCAGGCCCCTGGGGGGAGCTGGCCTCCAGACACCCAGGACCAGCACTGAGTCCGCACGTGGGTCCCGACCCACAAGATCTGGGCCATGAGCAACGCTCACACAGCTCACCCACCTGCCTCGACATCGGCACCTGACTTCAGGCGTCACCTCCCGGGAGCGTCCTTGGCTGCCCCTCTAAGTAACGCCACCATGACCCACCCCACCAGGTAGGGCGGGGGGCCAGCTGCCTCAGCCCAGGACACCAAAGTCCCACTGTCCACTGAGGGCGGGGTGGGCCACGCCTCGTCTCCAACCGTGGCCCCACATGGATGGACCCCGGCACCCCTCAGCCCATCACAGCTGCACCCCACCACCCACCACCCACACCCGTCAACCCTCCCTGCAACAGGAGGCCTTGGGGTCCCAAGGCCCTTCTAAGAGGTCCTTCCAGGACCTCGGCCGGCAGTTTCACCGATGCTGCCAGAGCTGTGCTGTCGGCGCCTGCGCAGGAGTCAGGACGGTGGCGCCGAGTGGCCGTCAGTGACCGAGCGCACCCCACTGCAGGCCCACCACTGACACCGCCTCTGGGCCCCGGGTTCTCGCTGGCGAGAAAGGGGCGTCTGGAGACGAACCAGAGTGGGCACAGCTGCACAGCCCAGCACTCCCACGAACTCAGCAAAAACCACCGACCTCCCATCACCACTACCAGCCACGTCTGCCCACAAAATTAAGGTTCATAACTCCCCCCGAAAAAGGTCTGTTTTAAGAATATCATGTAACACGCCTTCTAACAATGTCAGAGTGAGCACGTTTTATCCTGCATCTACCCGAGGGCACTCAGGAGCCACCGACACACAAAATGTGCCGGGCCCGGGCGAGCGCGAATCTCAGCTACACCCGTCCCCACTTAAAGCCCAAGCACTGCTGCTGGGGGCACGGGGCGGAAGGGGCACGCACGGGGGACGGGGGAGAGGACGGACAGGCAGGTGGGCAGGACGTGGCTACGAGAGGGCGAGGGTCCTCACGGGGCTGGAGCCTGAGGTGCTGGTGGGTCTCCAACGAAGGACAACCTAGCTCGTCAGATGAATAGAAAGAGACGCTCCAGAGAAAACGAATACTCTCTGGGCCTGAAATGTCTGCACAAGCCTCTACCTAACAAAGCCTGTTCTGAGCCTCTCCTCTAATGCCGCTGTGCCTTTAAAACTCAAGCCACCAGCGGCCAGTTTTGCATAAAAAGGAAGAGCAGCACTTAGTCACAAGCTCACAGAAAAGAAATGATTTCACTTCTCTCAACGTCCTCTAGCCTGGCAGGTTATCCTCTGTCCCAGATCGAAGCAAAACAAAATGATGGGTTAAAACAAAGTTTTCAGCTATGATCTGACTTTAAATTAGGACTTCTCCATTTATAATCATCTACCTGATTGACCTAACAGAAGCAGAAGATTTTAAGAAAAGGTGGCAAGAATATACAGAAGAACTATACAAAAAAGATCTTAATGATCCAGATAACCACGAAGGCATGATCACTCACAGACCCCAGACATCCTGGAGTGCAAAGTCAAGTGGGCCTTAGAAAGAATCACTACAAATAAAGCTAGTGGAGGTGATAGAATTCCACTTAAGCTATTTCAAATCCTTAAAGATCATTCTGTGAAACTACTGCACTCAATATGCCAGCAAATTTGGAAAACTCAGCAGCGGCCACAGGACTAAAAAAGGTCAGTTTTCACTCCAATCCCAAAAAAAGGCAATACCAAAGAATGTTCAAACTACCACACAACTGCACTCATCTCACATGCTATTAAAGTAATGCTCAAAATTCTCCAAGTGAGGCTCCAACAGTACATGAACCAAGAACTTCCAGATGTTAAGCTGGATTTAGAAAAGGCAGAGGAACAACAGATCAAATTGCCAACATCTGATGGATCATCAAAAAAGCAAGAGAGTTCCAGAAAAACATCTGCTTTCTTGACTACGCCAAAGCCTTTGACTGTGTGGATCACAACAAACTGTGGAAAATTCTTAAAGAGATGGGAATACCAGACCACCTTACCAACCTCCCGAAAAATCTGTAGGCAGGTCAAGAAGCAACAGTTAGAGTCAGACATGGAACAATGGACTGGTTCCAAACTGGGAAGAGAGTATGTCAAGACTGTATAATGTCACCCTGCTTATTTAATTTACATGCAGAGTATATCGTGCGAAATGTCGGGCTGGATAAAGTACAAGCTGGAATCAAGACTGCTGACAGAAATATCGATAACCTCAGATATGAAGACAACACCATCCTTATGGCAGAAAGCGAAGAGGAACTAAAGAGCCTCTTGATGAAATTGACAGAGGAGAGTGAAAAAGCTGGCTTAAAACTCAACATTCAAAAAACTAAGATCATGGCATCCGGTCCCATCACTTCATGCAAACAGATGGGGAAACAGTGGCAACAGTGACAGGCTTTACTCTCTCGGGCTCCAACGTCACTGCAGATGGCGACTGCAGCATGAAATTAAAAGACGCTTGCTCCTTGGAAGAAAAGCTATGACCATAAAAAGCAGAAACATTACTCTGCCGACAAAAGTCCATCTAGTCAAAGCTATGGTTTTTCCAGTAGTCATGTATGGATGTGAGGTATTGTCACTCAGTCATATCTGACTCTTTGCGACCCCATGGACTATAGCCCACTAGGCTCCTCTGTCCATGGGATTCTCCAGGCAAGAATACTGGAGTGGGTTGCCATTTCCTTCTCCATGGATGGGAGAGTTGGACCATAAAGAAAGCTGAGCGCCAAAGAATTGATGCTTTTGAAGTGTGGTGTTGCAGAAGACTCTTGAGAATCCCTTGGACTGCAAGATCAAACCAGTCAATCCTAAAAGAAATCAACCTTGAATATTCATTGGAAGGACTGATGCTGAAGCTACAATACTTTGGCCACCTGATGTGAAGAGCTGACTCACTGAAAAAGACCCTGATGCTGGGGAAGACTGAGGGCAAGAGAAGGGGGCAACATAGGATGAGATGGTTGGATGGCATCACCGACTCAATGGACATGGTTTGAGCAGACTCTGGAAGATGATGAAGGACAGGGAGGCCTGGCATGCTGCAGTCCATGGGGTGAGAAAGAGTGGGACACGACTGAGCGCCTGCACTGAACTGACGGAGTTGGCCGTAAGCGAGTGAAGCACGCTCACACATGTGAAGCACCAGCCGGCAGTGCAGGCTGTGACCATGTCACCATGGCCACAGACGCCAGGGCCCGAAAGGCCGCTCTCTCCGTGCAGAGACCACAAAACCAACACGGGTGGGGGCCTGCCGGCACTTCCCTTGTTTCCCAAAGCCTGGCCTTTTTCCTGGAAGAACCTCCAATGAAATGCTCTAAAGTCTCCCTCAGGCCTCGTCACTGACGGGTCACGGCTGCCCTACAGGCCTGTGACCCCGGCCCCATGGGCCCGGAAGCCCAGTGCCCCCGCCTCGGAAGGAGAGGCGCCCCCACTGGGGACAAGCCCTCCACTCTCCTCCCTTCCTTCCGCACCTGCTCACCTGTCCCACCTCCAGCCAAGACCCACGTGTCCCAAGAAAGAGGGGCCCTAGCTCCTTCACCTCCTCCCTGGGAGACAGACACAACCCAGAGTCAAACCCGCACAACCACCGGGAGCCCAGACCTGTGAGGCGTCTGCAGCATCAGACCTTCCGGTTGGCAAAGCACAAGCCTGAGCACAGTTAAGAGTGCACCGCACACAGCGGGAGCAGGCGGCCGTGTGCTCACTGGGTGTGCGCTCAGCACACACGCCGCTCGGCTCTCGTGCAGCACACCACCAAGACACGGCAGTCCCAGAAAGACAGCTCCCCCAAGGTCTGCTCACCGCCACCCACAGCACCCTGCCCAGACTCCAGGAACTCTGCGAGCAGACCTCCCCTCTAACTCCCAAGCCCAGACTGAAAACGGGATCTTCTCAGGGCCTGGGACTTGCGAGACTCTGGGGCTGCTTTCGGTCAAAGAGCCTTTTACACACAAACTTCCAAACAAGCAGACAGCTACAGGGTGGGAGCAGCGGAGAGCCTGAAAGGGTGACCGGGGTCCTGAGGGCGGGGTGCAGCGCCGCACCAACGACGCAGAGCTCACAGAGGCAGGGTCTCGGAGAAGGCAGGACTCCGCGGACAGCGCACCCGCTCTGGGCCACGGGAGAGCAGGCGGGCCCCGGCCTCATCCTCGGTCAAGCGCCGCAGGCTCAGCCCCGCACCTGGCTCCCACACAGTGACCCCCCGCTTCTGACAGTGAAACTGGAGCTGGCGCCCACGATGCCTGAACTGGCCTGGCAAGAGCCCCTCCACCAGCCTATCCAGACCCTCATTCAACCTCTTCACGCCTCCAACACAACTCCTATCAGACCTGGCTGAAAGGCACGGGGGAGGGGGACAAAGTCCGCCCAGGAGGGACCAGCGCAGACAGGGAGCAGAAGCGCACCCCTGGGGAAGGGCGCAGAGCCACCCCACACACGCCCGCCCCGCGCTGGGCCTGATGTCCTCTCCCAGGAGACCACACTCCACGCTTTGGAACATCCGCGTCAAATCCTATCTAAGGCACTGATGTGGCTGGAGAAAAAAAGACAGAAAGCTCTGTGAAGTTTCTTACTTGAATGCCAACGGGCAGATTTCGATATACACAAGCCTTTTCAGTTGGTAAGTCATGTCCAACTCTTTGCAACCCCATGGACCACAGCACACCAGGCTTCCCTGTCTTTCACTAGAAGCCCTTCACTATCTCCCAGGGTTTGCTCAAGCTCATGTCCATCGAGTCGGTGATGTCCTCCAAGCATCTCATCCTGTGTCGCCCTCTTCTCCTCCTGTCTTCAAGCTTTCCCATCAGGGTCTTTTTCAATGAGTTGGCTCTTTGCATCAGGTGGCCAAAGTACTGGAGCTTCAGCCTCAGCATCAGTCCTTCCAATGAATATTCAGGACTGATTTCCTTTAGGATGGACTGGTAGGATCTCCTTGCAGTCCAAGGGACTCTCAAGAGTCTTCTCCAACACCACAGTTCAAAAGCATCAATTCTTTGGCACTCAGCCTTCTTTATGGTCCAGCTCTCACATCCATACACGACTACTGGAAAAACCAAACCCTAAGGGGTTTGACATCACCAGATGGTCAACACCGAAATCAGACTGATTATATTCTTTGCAGCCAAAGATGGAGAAGCTCTATACAGTCAACAAAAATAAGACCAGGAGCTGACTGTGGCTCAGATCATGAACTCCTTATTGCCAAATTCAGACTTAAATTGAAGGAAGCAGGCCATTCAGGTATGACCTAAATCAAATCCCTTATGATTATACAGTGGAAGTGAGAAATAGATTTAAGGGCCTAGATCTGACAGATAGAGTGCCTGATGAACTATGGAATGAGGTTCGTGACATTGTACAGGAGACAGGGATCAAGACCATCCCCATGGAAAAGAAATGCAAAAAAGTAAAATGGCTGTCTGGGGAGGCCTTACAAATAGCTGAGAAAAGAAGAGAAGCAAAAGTCAAAGGAGAAAAGTAAAGATATAAGCATCTATATGCAAAGTTCCAAAGAATAGCAAGAAGAGATACGAAAGCTTTCCTCAGCGATCAATGCAAAGAAATAGAGGAAAACAACAGAATGGGAAAGACTAGAGATCTCTTCAAGAAAATGAGATACCAAGGGAACATTTCATGCAAAGATGGGCTCGATAAAGGACAGAAATGGTATGGACCTAACAGAAGCAGAAGATATTAAGAAGAGGCGGCAAGAATACACAGAAGAACTGTACAAAAAAGATCTTCATGACCAAGATAATCACGACGGTGTGATCACTCACCTAGAGCCAGACATCCTGGAATGTGAAGTCAAGTGAGCCTTAGAAAGCATCACTACGAACAAAGCTAGTGGAGGTGATGAAATTCCAGTTGAGCTATTCCAAATCCTGAAAGATGATGCTGTGAAAGTGCTGCACTCAATATGCCAGCACATTTGGAAAACTCAGCAGTGGCCACAGGACTGGAAAAGGTCAGTTTTCATTCTGATCCCAAAGAAAGGCAATGCCAAAGAATGCTCAAACTACCACACAATTGCACTGATCTCACACGCTAGTCAAGTAATGCTCAAAATTCTCCAAGCCAGGCTTCAGCAATACATGAACCGTGAACTTCCTGATGTTCAAGCTGGTTTTAGAAAAGGCAAAGGAACCAGAGATCAAATTGCCAACATCCGCTGGATCATGGAAAAAGCAAGAGAGTTCCAGAAAAACATCTATTTCTGCTTTATTGACTATGCCAAAGCCTTTGACTGTGTGGATCACAATAAACTGTGGAAAATTCTGAGAGACAGGAATACTAGACCACCTGACCTGCCTCTTGAGAAACCTGTATGCAGGTCAGGAAGCAACAGTTAGAACTGGACATGGAACAGACTGGTTCCAAATAGGAAAAGGAGTACGTCAAGGCTGTATATTGTCACCCTGTTTATTTAACTTATATGCAGAGTAAATCATGCGAAACGTTGGGCTGGAAGAAGCACAAGCTGGAATCAAGATTGCCAGGGGAAACGTCAATAACCTCAGATATGCAGATGACACCACCCTTATGACAGAAAGTGAAGAGGAACTAAAAGGCCTCTTGATGAAAGTGAAAATGGAGAGTGAAAAAGTTGGCTTAAAGTTCAACATTCAGAAAATGCAGATCATGGCATCCAGTCCCATCACTTCATGGGAAATAGATGGGGAAACAGTGGAAACAGTGTCAGACTTTATTTTTTGGGGCTCCAAAATCACTGCAGATGGTGATTGCAGCCATCAAAATAAAAGACGCTTACTCCTTGGAAGAAAAGTTATGACCAACCTAGATAGCATATTCAAAAGCAGAGACATTACTTTGCCAACAAAGGTCCGTCTAGTCAAGGCTATGGTTTTTCCAGTGGTCATGTATGGATGTGAGAGTTGGACTGTGAAGAAGGCTGAGCGCCGAAGAATTGCTGCTTTTGAACTGTGGTGTTGGAGAAGACTCTTGAGAGTCCCTTGGACTGCAAGGAGATCCAACCAGTCCATTCTAAAGGAGATCAGCCCTGGGTGCTCTTTGGAAGGAATGATGCTAAAGGTGAAACTCCAGTACTTTGGCCACCTCATGCGAAGAGTTGACTCATTGGAAAAGACTCTGATGCTGGGAGGGACTGGGGGCAGGAGGAGAAGGGGATGACAGAGGATGAGATGGCTGGATGGCATCACTGACTCGATGGACGTGAGTCTCAGTAAACTCCGGGAGTTGGTGATGGACAGGGAGGCCTGGCGTGCTGCGATTCATGGGGTTGCAAAGAGTGGGACACGACTGAGCGACTGAACTGAACTGAACTGAAGGGGAAAAAAGCATCCCAGGAGGTGAGACAGAATCCAATCCCATGCTTGACGTGTAAATCCAACTGCAGGTCCAGCCACCAGGGCAACAGGCACTACCAGCTGCCCAACACAGGGACGTCCAGCGGTATCTGAAGGTTGGATAAGTGACAAGTCATGTTTCAGCATTAATAAGTGCACCTGAACTTCTAATGTAACTGGGCACCCTGTATCCTTACTTCCTGAACCCGGTAACCCTCCACTGAGTCTGTGAGAATCAGCAAGAGACAGAAGGACCCTGGGTTTCTGATATTCTGAGATGGTGATTTACATTTTCAAAAGGCAATATTCTCTGCCCTATAAAATCATACTCCTAAAACAAAAAGAGAAATATTAATCAAATAATTTCTTCATAAGAGAACAGAACACAGAAGAAAATAAAATTCAGAGAAAAAAAAAACAAAGGAATTATAAAGTCCTGCTCTAAGGTTGTCAGGTACCCTTACGTAAAACAAAGAACAGGCCCAGTCCGAGGTCCCTGCACAGGGTCCAGCCCAGCGGTGGCCTCTCCCCCGAGAACCATGCGGGCGCCAATGCCAGCTGGGCTGTGAGCACCAGACGGGTTTTCAAAGCTGGAGGCTTCTAGAGTGCTCCCCACCCACCCGCACTCCCTGATTTTAAACTATTTACCACATATCAATTTCACAAGCCAATTACCAAGACAGTTGGGAAAGAAAGAATGAATCCTTTCAACATCTCACATATTTTTTTCCCCTCTTTTGTCTGTTCTTCCCCTTGACAGAAAAAAAAGAGAGTTCCTAAATTTGGAGAACACAATTAATACCCAATGTGGCCGCATACAATGCGTATCAGTGACTCTGAAACAGACAGGCTCCTTGTTGTCTGCGGTTTCTCCTCAGCCGGCCTCTCTGCAAAGAGGCAATGGCAGCAGACGGCCGCTCTCCCGATGCCCGCTCTCCCGGTGCCCGCTCTCCCGGCCGCCCGCTCTCCCGGCCGCCTGCTCTCTCGATGCCCGCTCTCCCGGCCGCCCGCTCTCCCGGCTGCCCGCTCTCCCGATGCCCGCTCTCCCGATGCCTGCTCTCCTGATGCCCGCTCTCGGGGCTGCTCGCTCTCCCGGCTATGCATCTTCATCCGTCCTCCGCACCCTGCAAAGCCTCCGACCCAGGCTCCTCCCCAAGCCAACGCTTTGGACTGAACAGAACCCTCACCCGTGCACGGCAAGTACAGGCTGTGTTGGGACGCTGATCTGAACCAATCATCCATAAAGTGACATTCCGACAAGACTGGAGGAAAATCTTAAAATGGTTAGATGATGTGAATTACTGGAATTTTGTTAGGTCTCAGACAGCAAAGAACCTGCCTGCAATGTGGGAGACCCAGGTTCAATCCCTGGTTGGGGAAGATCCCCTGGAGGAGGGCGTGGCTACCCACTCCAGTGTTCTAGCCTGGAGAATCCCATGGACGGAGGAGCCTGGCGGGATACAGTCCATGGGGTCGCAAAGAGTCAGACACGACTGACCGACTAATATTTTCACATTCTCTCAGTAAATGACATGCAGTTACGTTTAAAATGCCTGCATTTAATAAAAAACAAAACACGCTCCAAGTACAGAGGTGGAAATTTCATGACCCCTAACGCATGTTGCCGAGACCTGCCCAGCCGCAGAAAGCAAGGGAGGCGCAGGCCGTGTGGTGAGGTCACTTTTGTCAGAGGTGGGAACTCGCTCTTCACGGGAGTCCGGAGCAACAGCAGAGACCCGCATAGAAGCAGAACTGCACGTGCCCCTTCACAGGGTCCAGCAACACCCCAGAACCCGGCCCTGCCCAGGCCCTGTGCCGTGGGATCGCCTACACCCTCCACCAGCCCAAGGAGACTGAGGAACGCCTGAAGCCAGGGGACACAAGCATGCCTGACAGACCCCAGCCAGTCTCACTGTTTAACACACACAAGTGCATCACAGACACATCTGCAGAGTCTGCTGTGAGCCAGACCAGTTCAGTCGCTCAGTCATGTCCGACTCTTTGCGACCCCCTGAACCGCAACACGCCAGGCCTCCCTGTCCATCACCAACTCCTGGAGTCCACCCAAATCCACGTCCATTGAGTCTGTGATGCCATCCAACCACCTCATCCTCTGTCATCCCCTTCTCCTGCCCTCAATCTTTCCCAGCATCAGGGTCTTTTCCAATGAGTCAACTCTTCACATGAGGTGGCCAAAGGACTGGAGTTTCAGCTTCAACATCAGTCCTTCCCATGAACACCCAGGACTGATCTCCTTTAGAATAGACTGGTTGGATCTCCTTGCAGTCCAAGGGACCCTCAAGAGTCTTCTCCAACACCACAGTTCAAAAGCAGCAATTCTTCGGCCCTCAGCTTTATAGACCAACTCTCACATCCATACACGACTACTGGAAAAACCATATCCTTGACTAGATGGACCTTTGTTGGCAAAGTAACGTCTCTGCTTTTTAATATGCTGTCTAGCTTGGTCATAACTTTCCTTCCAAGGAGTAAGCGTCTTTTAATTTCATGGCTGCAGTCACCATCTGCAGTGATTTTGGAGCCCAGAAAAATAAAGTCAGCCACTGTTTCCACTGTTTCCCCATCTATTTGCCATGAAGTGATGAGACCAGATGCCATGATCTTAGTCTTCTGAATGTTGAGCTTTAAGCCAGCTTTTTCATTCTCCTCTTTCACTTTCATCAAGAGGCTCTTTAGTTCTTCTTCACTTTCTGCCAGAAGGGTGGTATCATCTGCGTATCTGAGGTTATTGATATTTCTCCTGGCAATCTTGATTCCAGCTTGTGTTTCTTCCAGCCCAGCGTTTCTCATGATGTACTCTGCATGTAAGTTAAACAAGCCGGGTGACAATATACAGCCTTGACGTACTCCTTTCCCAATTTGGAACCAGTCTGTTGTTCCATGTCCAGTTCTAACTGTTGCTTCCTGACCTGCATACAGGTTTCTCAAGAGGCAGGTCAGGTGGTCTGGTATTCCCATCTCTTTCAGAATTTTCCACAGTTTATTGTGATCCACACAGTCAAAGGCTTTGCATAGTCAATAAACCAGAGCCAGACAATCACCCCCAAATCCAGCTGTGCAAAGGCGAGGTCCCGCCACAGCCTGGCCCCAAGCCGCGGCTGGCCCAGGTGCCCGCCACTGCCCCCGCTTCTCCCGACCCTGACAGCAGCAGCAGCACTACATCTCTGTTAAAGCCCCGTCTCTGCCCCCTCCCACCCCGGCTGGCCCCACTCCTGAAGGCACGTGCAGGCCGGAGCCAGGTCCCGCCCCACCCCACCCTGCCGAGGCCACCAACTCGCAAACTTCAGACTGTCCTGGAGCTGCACACCCGTGTCCGCTTCGGAAAGCCACCTGGCCCTGTCCACACACACCCAGTCCCTCCCTCAGCGCCTCAGCCGCCACGAGGGCCCGAAGGCATGGCAGCCAGCAGCCACACCCCCGGCGCAGGAGCCCAGGCTTGACGCACACACACCTCACAGCAAGCATGCCCTGCGCACAGCCAGAGAGCCTGCAGCCACAGCTAAAACCCAACACGGCCAGAGAGGCACTCTTTAAACAGGAGTCTCGTTCAGGCTTCACTCCTGCGCACCATCAGCAAGCTCGACGCCTCCTCACCAAGCACACACACGACACTGCTCCCTTCCTGTTTCAACCCCTGAGGTCACGAGTAGCAGGAGCTGCCCATTAACTCCTGTTCACACTCCAGTCTCGCCCCTCTTCAACCTTCACGTCTGCCCTGCAGTTCAAAAGCCATCTTCTACAACTGTGCCTGCCCTGCATCTTCTCACAACACCCAGCGCCACCCCGTCCACGAGCTCACGCCCACATCTAGCAGCACGGAGAATCCCAAAGCAGCCACCGGCCAGCTCCAGACCCAGCCCATCCATGTGCTTCCAGCAGCTAAGAATGGCTTTCGTATGTGTAAGGTGTAAAAGTAAGAAAGTGTATGTATCAGAAACCGTGAGGAGCACGCACAGATGGCCTTGCCAGAAGAAGTTTGCTGACCCCTAATCCAGCGCCAACAATTTTCAGGTCCAAGTCAGCCTGCCAAACACCCTGAGGTGCCAACCTATGGCATCAAGCTACTCAGCACCCCCAGGTCAGAGCCTTGGTCTTGGGCTGCATGCCCTCCGCTCAGCTTTCACCCCGAAGGTCCAGCTCTGCACTGAGCCCCACAAGGAAGTACAACTCTGCCAACCTCACTGGACAGGGAGACCCCAGGAAACGCGGTGGACTGACTCCCCTGGGTAAGCCCTAACACCCAGCCTAACAATGCCCCAAGATACGTGTTCCCTGCCACGTGTCCCAAGACCGTTTGATGAACACATTTCAAGGAATGATGGACCACAAAGTGCAGTCCTGTAACATCAAGAGAGAAGTCACGCGGTCACACAAAGACTGCAGAAAGGAGAGCCCACCGCATCACACTGACCTGCACCTGCTCTTTGAGACGAAACAGGAAAACAAAGGAACAAAAAGAGATGCTCTGCAATGGGGGCAGGGAGCATTCTGGGCTCTCTGCCAAGGAAGATACTGCGTCTTGTGCAATGAGGGGCCTGGACGCGAGACGCTGGCGAGCGGCGAGGGGCCTGGACGTGAGATGCTGGTGAGCGGCGAGGGGCCTGGACCAGAGGCCCGGGAGGGTGGCACCACCACCACATGCTCTCTGACAGACGCCTGTCAAGACTGCACTCCTGCCTGCTGTCAGAAGACACTCAGAAGCTGCTTCCTAAACTGGCTCTGTAAAGAGACGGCACACAAAGCCCGTCCACCACGGCTCTGCTGCCTCCAGGGCCTGCACCTCTGCTCCAGGACGGGCACTGTGTCCTCAGAGGGGGGCCAGTGCGCCAGGACTCTCCCAGCGGGTGCCCCCCTGTGGCCACTGCTTCTTACAGCCCAAGCAAGGTCTCACGCTGGACCAATGGCACCTCCGGGAACAGTCACCAGGGACCCGCACTGGCCCGGGCCCCACGGCTGCCGTGGACACCAGGTGGGCGGTGCCGCCTCACTCGAGAGATGCTCCTTCCCACGGGCACAGCGAGAGTCCCAGGAACGGGGTCATTTTCTCTCCTCTCACCGGTGCATGCTTCTCCCCATTACTAACGTGACAGGAACGGCCTTCAAGTGTTTTAATGAGAAGAAAGTTTTCAATCCACTGAACAGCGGGCAGCACGAGCGTCCAGTAACTGACCACCTCCCCGGGCCAGGGCTCCGCAGCCCAGCTCCACACTCCCTGTAGAACAGGGGAAGGAAAACAAAGCTGGATGGAACTGATACATCAAGGAGGAGGAGACACCGGCTCCCCTCCGCAGACCTGAAGCACCTCCCACGAGACACCGGCGGGGAGGGGCACTATCCACCCCGGAGGGCCCTGCAGGGTGGCCAGGCAGACGGAGGTGGGCCGAGCCTCTGACGGGCAGGAGAGCCCCGAGCTTCCTGGGAGGAGGACCGGCCCCTGCTGAGCACTGACTCAGAGGGGGCCAGGGACCAGGGCCCGCGCCACCCACAGGAAGGCGGCGGACGTCCAACAGAGCCCCGGCTCGGCGGGACGGGCCGCCATCTGGTGGTGAGCAGCGGAAGTGCAGGCTATGTGCAGAACACCAGAGAAATTCACTACGTTTTCCTTCATCAGAAAGGTTCTTGCAAGAAGACTATGTTCCTAATCTGATTCGAGATTTTTTTCTAACCTTCCCACAATACTGCTCTATAATGGGACAGAAATAACATGGGAAAAACAAACACATTCACGGCTGAATTTCCTTCACAATCCCCATCTGACACAAGGATGGAGCACAGTGGAGACAGTAAACCAAGGCGGTGGCGCTGTGCAGCCGCGCGCAGCAGACACACGGAGCCCGCTCCCGTCAGAAGGAGCGCCTGCGAGACGGGTTCTGCGGGGTCCAGGCCCCTGCTGGCCCAGCACGCCCCCCAGCAACGCTGAGCGGCTCGGCCCGGGCCAGCTGACACCCGCTTGGGGCAGCCACAGACGGTCTCTCCCTGTGTCTCTGGTTACAGCCACTCCCTCCTACATCAGAAATCGGAACTGGGACAGTCCGCCACTGTCTTTCAAAATAACAAGAAACCCACATTAACATAAAATATATTTATGAAAAATAAAGTTAAGTCGCTCAGTCGTGTCCAACTCTTTGCGACCCCGTGGACTGTAACCTATCAGGCTCCTCTGTCCATGGGATTTTCCAGGCAAGTGTACTGGAGTGCGCTGCCATTTCCTTCTCCAAGGGATCTTCTCGACCCAGGGATCGAACCCCGGTCTCGCGCGTTGGACGCTAGGGAAGTCTACCACTTTTCAAAACAAAAGCACAGTTTTTTCAAAACAAAAACTCTACTCACTATCTTATAATAACCTGGAAAAGAACCGAAGAAGAATGAATAGATAACTGAACCATTTTGCTGTAAAAACAAAAACAGTAGAGACAAGAGCGGTGTCGCTTCACCTGCATGTTTACAACTTGCCCTCCTGGCTTCACAGAGCACACGCGCCTCCTGCACACTCGCCGCCTCTGCACACTCATCTCCTGCATGTTCATCTGCACACTCGTCTACTCAGCACACTCATCTGCACTCTCCTGCAAGCTCATCTCCTGTCCTCTCTCCTGCACACTCACCTCCTCTACAAGCTCATCTCCTGCATGTTCATCTGCACACTCGTCTACTCAGCACGCTCATCTCCTGCACTCTCTTCTGCACACTCGCCTCCTCTACAAGCTCATCTCCTGCACACTCGTCTGCATGCTCATCTCCTGCATGTTCATCTGCACACTCGTCTACTCAGCACGCTCATCTGCACTCTCGTCTACTCAGCACATTCATCTGCACTCTCCTGCATGCTCATCTCCTGCAGTCCCTTCTGCACACTCGCCTCCTCTACAAGCTCATCTCCCGCACACTCGTCTCCTGCACACTCATCACCCACAGGCCGCCGCCCTCAGAACCCGCGTTCTGTGCTCAGCACCGGGCAAGAGGGGAAGGCAGGTGACAGTGGGCCTGCGGCTGTGGCGGGCCCTGGGCCTCTGCTCTCACTACACAGGGCTGTGGACGGTGCTTCCTGCGTGGACGGACGGTGACCGAGCGGGGCTGGCGCTGAGGAGCCAGTGAAGGAAGGGTGGCTGGTGCAGCCTGATTGGGAGGAGGGGTGAGACCTGTGCCCGCACACAGCAGGGGTGACCTGATGCATCTCCTGGGGCAGCTCTGTTTCCACAGAGCATTATTCAACTCAGGGTCATCGTTCTATTAATTTCTTTTTCTACTATAAAACTAATAAATGTTCATTGTTTTTAAAAAAAACTTATATTCCAAAAAATATTTTTAAAACCACTATCAATCCCAATCCCATAATTCAAATACCTACGTTAACTATTGGTATAGTTCCATCTGTTTTTTTCCCCAAATTTCATAAGAAATTTAAATTTGGGTTCACCTGTAATGTACACAAAATACTAAAATCCTGTATGTAGGTCAAGAAGCAACAGTAAGAACCGGACATGGAACAATGGACTGGTTCCAAATTAGGAAAAGAGTAGGTCAAAGCTGTATATTGTCACCCTGCTTATTTAACTTCTATGCAGAGGACATCATGAGAAACGCTGGGCTGGAAGAAGCACAAGCTGGAATCAAGATTGCCGGGAGAAATATCAATAACCTCAGACATGCAGATGACACCACCCTTATGGCAGAAAGTGAAGAAGAACTAAAGAGCCTCTTGATGAAAGTGAAAGAGGAGAGTGAAAAAGTTGGCTTAAAGCTCAACATTCAGAAGACTAAGATCATGGCATCCGGTCCCATCACTTCATGGAAAATAGATGGGGAAACAGTGGAAACAGTGACAGACTTTGTTTTCTTGGGCTCCAAAATCACTGTGGACAGAGACTGCAGTCATGAAATTAGACGTGCTCCTCAGATGGAAAGCTATGACCAACCTAGACAGCACATTAAAAAACAAAGATAACACTTTGCCGACAAAGGTCCACATAGTCAAAGCTATGGTTTTCCAGTAGTCACATATGGATGTGAGAGGTGGACCATAAAGAAGGTTGAGCACCAAAGAATTGATGCCTTTGGACTGTGGTGTTAGAGAAGACTCTTGAGAGTCCCTTGGACTGCAGGGAGATCCAACCAGTCCATCCGAAAGGAAATCAGTCCTGACTGATGCTGAAGCTGAAACTCCAATACTCTGGCCACCTGATGTGAAGGGCTGACTCATTGGAAAAGACCCTGATGCTGGGAAAGATTGAAGGCAGAAGGAGAAGGGGATGACAGAGGATGAGATGGTTGGAAAGCATCACCAACTCAGTGGACATGAGTTTGAGCAAGCTCCAGGAGATTGTGAAGGACAGGGAACCCTGGCACACTTCAGTCCAAGGGGTTGCAAAGAGTCAGACATGACTGAGCAACTGAACATAATCACTCCTTCCTTGTTGAATGTGAATGTCACGTGCTATTGAGAGGCCAGTAAAGAAGGCTGAGGACCAACCAGGGGGGTTGGCAACACTCAGGTCAATGGTGTCCTGCTTGAACAGGTTCAAAGGGCAGGTATGGGAGGTCCTGGAAACAGCAAAGCGTTTCCAGGACGTCTAAGAAACTGGGATTTCATTTACAGGAAGGTCAAGAGAGTTGGACCATGAAGAATGCTGAGCACCAAAGAATTAATGCTTTCAAACTGTGGTGCTGGAGAAGACTTTTGAGAGTTTCTTTGACAGCACGGAGATCAAACCAGCCAACCCTAAAGGAAATCAACCCTGAATATTCATCAGAAGGACTGATGCTGAAGCTAAAGCTCCAATATTTTGGCCACCTGATTGATGCAAAAAGTCGACTCATTGGAAAAAACCCTGACGCTAGGAAAGATTGAAGGCAAAAGGAGAAGAGGGTGACGGTTAGGTAGCATCACGAACTCAATGGACATGAATTTGAGCAAACTCTGGGAGACAGTGAAGGACAGGGGCGCCTGCTGGGCCGCAGTCCACAGGGTTGCAGAGTCAGATGCGCCTTAAGGACTAAACAACAGCAAGAAGCACGTGTGCACAGACACCCGCGTCTCAAAGCCGGGGTGATGGGCGTTCAGGCTAAAAAGCAGCACAGGCCTCTGTGCTGGAGTCAGAAAGCAGAGCCGGAAGCCGCCATCCCCAGCACACGCACCGGGCAGGGCTGCAGACACAGACGGGAGCGTCTCACACGCCCCGCGGCTCTCAAGTTCCAACCCAGGCAGGTGGCACCAGCCCGCGTCCCAGCTGCCACCTCCTGTGCAAACTGGGCCCCTCACCTGCAGGCGCGCGGGCCCGCCGTCCACTAGGAGCCCTTCCTTTCTGGCCCTCTCCCTGGAGAATTAGCCTGTCTTTCTCCCACAGGCTGCAGGATTCTTTTCCAAGATGGACCAGAGTCAAGACAAACGTGAAAGGGTTTCAGCCCAGGGCAGCACTGTGCACAGTGATAGCAGGGCCAGCAGGAGCAGCTTTAAACTCTCCAGCAGCCCTGTTAGAGAGTGCGAAGAGGAGTGATTACTTTAAATAAACGTTATTTAACCCAATACACGTCCAAAATGTTACCAGTACAACACGTAACTAAGATTAAAAAAAAAAATAGTACCCTGCAAAAGCACAAAATGTCTCAATAAGCCTCTGAAATCCAATGTATACTTCACACATAAAGGGCATCTCAGTTGGGGTGGACCGATTTCAGATGTTCAAACATCACTTGGGGCTCACGGAAGGGAGTGGCAGCCAGCTCTCCACTCCAGCCTGAACAAGTGCACAGGCCAGCCCACCCCAAGATTCCACCTGCCTCCTGGAGTCGGAGCACTGGGTCTCCACCGGCAGCAGGAGGGGGCACCAGAAGCCTCCTCCAGCCGCCCCAACGGGCAGGCGCCTCCCCAGGGCTGCTTCCACACCTTCTCTCTCCGTTAACAGCAAGCGATTAAAACTAATAAAGCTAATAAAGCTGTGTAACCGTGAGACTTGCTCAAACTAGAACACAAGGACACCTTGACAGAGACAAGGCACCATATTCATTCCCCCCGACCCTCCGTCAGAAGCTGACACACAGAGGGAGTGAAATGCCTGCTACCAAAACCACCACAGGAACAAGGGACTGAATGCAGGGCTCCTGCCTGCACTCGAGGCCTGCAGGACTCAGCCTCGGCCACCATGGTCAAATTCACATACATATAAATAAGCCACCCAGTCTATCCATCCATAGGCCAGTTACACCTCCTCCTCCTATTATATGTTGTTATACAACAGAAATCACCTACAATTCTGCTGTGTAAAGTTAAGGTATTGGGAAACCAAGAAAACCTACAGTCCCAGCTTCGAAAAGTTTACAGTCCCATCAGTGAGACAATGATAAAGAAAGCTTGCATAAAGAAACCAGTAATCAAAATACAAAGTAAGTGTTCTGACACAGGACAGGGAGCCCGGGCTCAGTCAGCGGCCACAGACCCAGCGCACCGCCTGCTTCTGGAGAGCCTGCACGCCAAGGGTGGCTCCATGTTCTTAAATGCAGAAAAGGCCACGTGAGACTCCAACCCAGGAGCCACACGCAGCAGCGCACAGCCGGGCTCCCAGGCCCACACGCACCCGGGCTGCCTTCACGCCGCAGGCAGAGCTCAGCAACACCAGGCAAACGCCTCTCACCGAGCGCCACCTGGTCACCACGCCAGCTGAACTCGTCACGTAAACACGAGGAGAGGTGTGGCTTCAAACACTGAGCGCCAGGCTCCAACCCCTTGATCGCTGTGTGTATCTTCCAAAGACACTGGCCAGGGTAAAAGAGGGCGATGCGCTCTGCAGACAAAGCACTCGCCACAAAATTCACAACTCAAAGGAAAACAGCAATCAGAACTCAGAAAATTCTGAGAAGCTCAACAAACTCTAAGATAAACTCAAAGAGATCCTCACTTAGACACATGATCTAACTGCTGAAAGCCAAGGCAGAGAACCCCAAATGCAGCAAGACAGAAGCAACTCGTTGCGTACAGGGGGCCTCCCCAAGGCTGACCACTGACTGTATACAGGGGGCCCCACAAGGCTGCCATTGACTTCTCAACAAAGCCAAGAAGGCCAGAAGGCGGTGAAATGACTTCTAAAGTATCAAAAGAAAAAGACTGTCAACCAAGGCTTCTAGACACACCAAAGTATCTTCATAAATGAAACAGAAAATAAAGCATGCCAAGAAAAACAAGAGAGACTCGTCACCAGCAGACACAGCCTCCATGAAACATTAAGGAATCCCTTCATACTAAACGAAAGGACTTAGGCAGCAACACAAATCCACATGAAGAAACAAAGACCACCAGAAAAGGCGACCACACAGGGAAACATTAACGACAGTGACTTGCATTTCGGGGCATCACTCTTTGTCCTCCCACACGACTCAAAAGACAAGGGCACAGCGCAGCCACTGCCGGGCGGCGCGGACGGGACGCGGCGGCAGGGCTGTGACGTGTGTGGCGATGACAAAGCGAGCACGCATGCAGCGGGGCTGGAGGAAGGGATCCAAGTTTTCAAGTCGCTCAGTCGTGGCTGACTCTTTGGGTCCCCAGGGACAATACAGTTCACGGAGTTCTCCAGGTCAGAATACTGGAGCGGGTAGCATTCCCTTCTCCAGGGGATCTTCCCAAACCAGGGATGGAACCCAGGTCTACCACATTGCAGGCAGATTCTTTACCAGCTGAGGAACCAGGGAAGCACGTTTTTTCTGTATTTTATTTTTTATTGGAATACAGTTGATTAACAATATCATTAGTTTCAGTTGTATGACAAAGTGATTCAGCTATACATATACACGTGTTTATTCTTTTTCAAATTCTTTTCCCGCTTAGGTTGTCACGTAACACTGAGCACAGTTTCAGCTGCTGCACAGCACGTCCTTGTTGGTTATCCATTTTAAAGGCAGCAGCACGTACACGTGATCCCAAATTCCCTAACTATCCGTTCTCCATACCCCAGGAGCAAATTTTTTGATATATACTATTTTAATAACACTAGTATAATACAAAGGAGATCGTTGTAAGTTAAAATATTAAATAATAATCCTCAGGGAAATAAAGAATAGTAACTACAGTCAGACAATAAGGGAATTAAAATGGCACACTGGGAAATATCTAACAAAAAGAAGAAACTAATGGAGGAAAAGAGGAACAAAAGGGGTAAGACATTCAGAAAACAAACACCAAACTATGTACATCCTGCCTTTTCAGTAATTACAATGAATGCAAATAGACTTTCTTAACGTTAATTAATTAATGAATTTGGCTGTGCCAGATCTCAGTCATTGACCCGAAACTGAACCCAGGCCCCTGCACTGGGAGCACAGTCGCAGCCACTGGGCCACCAGGGAGGTCCCGAAACAGCCTTTAAAACAAGAAATACTGCCAGAGACGAAGAGGGACATTTCACACAAGGAGAAGCAACAGGTAGACGTAACAACATAAATATATGCGTAACTAACAACAAAGCAAGAGAGTTCCAGAAAACATCTATCTCTGCCTCAGTGACTATGCTGAAGCCTTTGACTGTGTGGACCACGACGGTGCAGCATTCTTAAAGAGACGGGAATACCATCTGACCTGCCTCCTGAGAAATCTGTATGCAGGTCAAGAAGCAACAATTTGAACCGGACATGGAACAATGGACTGGTTCCAAATCAGGAAAGGAGTACCTCAAAGCTGTGTATCATCACCCTGCTTATTTAACTTATAAGCAGAGTACAGCATGTGAAAGGCGGGGCTGGAGGAAGCACAAGCTGGAATCAAGACGGCTGGGAGAAATATCAGTAACCTCAGATATACAGGCGACACCATTATGGCAGAAAGCGAAAAAGAACTAAGAGCCTCTTGATGCAAGTAAAAGAGAAGTGTGAAAAAGCTGGTCTAAAACTCAACATTCAGAAGACGAAGACCATGGCACCCAGTGCAGTCCCAGCGCTTCACGGCACACAGACGGGGACAACAGAAACAGACTTTCCACTTTGTTTCCAAAACTAAAGTCACAGAGTTTACTTTGGGGGCTACAAAAATCACTGCAGACGGTGACTGCAGCCACGAAATTAGAAGATGCTTGCTCCTTGGGAAAAAAGCTATGCCCAACCTAGACAGCATATTTAAAAAGCAGAGACATTACTTTACCAACAAAGGTCCGTATAGTCAAAGCTGTGGTTTTTCCAGTAGTCATGTATGGACGTGAGAGTTGAACCGTAAAGAAGGTTGAGTGCCAAAGAATTGATGCTTTCGAACTGTGGTGTTGGAGAAGACTCTTGAGAGTCCCTTGGACTGCAAGGAAATCCAACCAGTCCATCCTAAAGGAGATCAGTCCTGAATATTCATTGGAAGGACTGATGCTGAGGCTCCCATACTTTGGCCACCTGACGCGAAGAGCTGACTCATTGGAAAAGACCCTGATGCTGGGAAAGACTGAGGGCAGGAGGAGAAGGGACGACAGAGGATGAGATGGCTGGATGGCATCAGCGACTTGGACCTAAATTTGAGCAAGCCCCGGGAGTTGGTGATGGACGGGGAAGCCTGGCGTGCTGCAGTCCATGGGGTTGAAAAGAGCTGAGCACAACTGGGCGACTGAACTGACAACAAAGTCTCAAAATCTGTGATGCAAAACCTGGCAGAACTGAAAGGAGAAGGGAAGTGGCAGGAACAGCTGGCAATTCCAAAACCCTACCATTAGTAACCGACAGAATTACTAAAGGAAAAAAGAGGGGTGGGGAGAGAGGCTTAAGAAGACTCGAGACTGGGCGCCCCCACCTGACCCAGCGGCGCGGCCGCCTGGACGGCGCAGGCCATGCTCTGAGCGGGGCAGAGCAGACTCTGAGCCATTACAAGAGTCTAGCAGATTCAAACAAACCGATATGAAAGTACGTCCTCTGACCATAATGGAGCTAGGAATCAAGGGAACAGGGTAGTCCAGGAAATACCTGAACACTGAGAAATTAAACACTACAATTGTAAATAAGCCACGGGTCAGAGAAAACAGAACACATTTTGAGCTACAAAAACAGAAACCACAACATACCAAGACTCACAGGAAGCATCCTGCTCGTTACCGAGGGCTGCCATAACCGAACGCCATAAACCGGGTTGATTACAGCACGAGAGACTCACTATCTCACAGGTCTGGCGGCCAGAAGCCCAGCTGGGCCACGCCGGCTCTGATGACTCCAGGGGAGCTGCCTCTTGCCTGCCAGAGATGCTGGGCACTCACTCCGGGCAGACAGTCGCCTCCCCCAGGGACTGCCCACCTGGCCCTCGCTCTGTGCAGGCCTGTGCTCGCGGGGCACTCTCCTCTCCGAGGCTGACGCCAACCACACTGACACCTGGGCCCGCCCTGCTCAAGTCCAGCCTCATCTGAACGCATTTGCTGTGACCCTATTTCCAAACAAGGTCACGTTCTGAGATACTGGGAAGTCAGGACTTCAACATACCTTTTGAGGAAACGTTAAGTCAACCCAATAACACAGGAAAGAAACACTTTGAGGGAAATGATACAGTTTTAAACCCCTGTATCAGAAAAGAACTCAAGCCAAGATCCTAAGCTTCCACCTTAAGAAACTAGAAAAAAGAAAACGAATCCCAAAGCAAGCAAAAGGAAGGGAATAAAGACCGGAGTGAAAATACAATAGGGAACAGAAAAACAACCAGCAATCAATAAAATCAAAAGTTACTTCCTTGCAACTTCAACTTAACTCAAACCTCTGACTAGACTGATCAAGAAAGCGAGAAGACTCAAATACTAAAGTCAAGCAGGAAAGCGGGAGAACTCCCCTGTGGCCCAGTGGTTAAGAATCCACTGCCAACGACAGGACGCAAGCCCCCTCCCCGGCCCTGAAGACCCCACAAGCCTCAGAGCGACGAATCCCGTGCGCCACGACCTCTGAGCCCAAGGTCTGAGCCCATGCTCCACACCAAGAAGTCCTCGCGCCAAATCCAGGGCAGCGGCGCTGCCACGACTACAGAAAGGCCACGGCCGCAACGGAGGCCCAGCACAGCCAAAACAAGGCAATGAGCACAATTATTTCTGTATAAAAAGAAATTAGAGACTTAGCAAATGGAAGCATCACCCGAGTTCATGGACTGAAGACTTCAGATGGACACGCCCCAAACTGACCTACAGTCAGCACAGTCCTGATCACAGTCCCAGAAGGCTCTTCCGCAGGCACCAACCTGCTCCTGAATTCATAAGGAAGCAGGAGTCTGGGTAAGCCTGAAAATATCTTGAAAAAGAAGAACTAGGTCAGAGGGCTCATGCCTCCCCATTTGTTTCACTTATGACATGAGCACAGAAGCCAAGACCAGGTGGGACCGGCAGCGGGACAGACACACAGCTATACAAACTAGATCTGAGAATCCAGAAATGAGCCCTCACATTTGTGGTCAACTGATTGTCAACAAGGCTGTCTTCACAATTCAATGCGGAAAGAAGAGTCATCAGTAAACAGCGGTGGACCACCTGGAGAGCCAAGAGCACAGAAGAATCAAGTTGTGCTCCTGCCTCATATCAAATACCAAAAGCACCTCAGAGCAAAGACCTAAATGTTATAAAACCCTCAGAAGGAAACAAACTGCATGACATAGATTATGCAATAATATGGCACCAAAAGTTCAAGCAACCAAAGGAAAAAAAATTTTAACTGGACTTGTCAAAATTAAAAACTTTTGTGCTTCCAAGAACACAAAAAAAAAAAAAAATCAGAAAATGAAAGACAACCACAGAATGGAAAAATTTTTTTTGCAAATCATTATTACCTAGTAAGAGACCTGGGTCAGAACACAGAAAATCTCTTACAACTCAATAAGTAAAAGACAACCAAATTAAATGTGGGCGCAGGATGTGAAGGCAAGGATGTGGAAAACCTGGATCCACCCACCGCGGGTGGGAACGCAAGAAGTGCAGTCAAACAGGTGAACGCCGAGTTACCGTCTGACCCAGCCACTCCAGCCCGAGGTACATGCCCAGGAGAACCGAATGAAGAGGCCACCGCACAGAAACTTATACTCAGATACGCCCAGCAGCCAAAAAGTGGAATCAAGCCCAAGTCCACGTGCTGAAGAACAGAAACAAACGTGCCACACCCACACCACACACCCCTCCCGGGCCATCACGACGGCATCCGGGGCCCACACGGCCTGCAACGCGGACGCCCTGTGCCACACGAGGAAAGACAATCACAGAAGGCGTTCGTGTATGAGTCCATCTGTAAATTCCCTGGTAGCTCAGCCAGTAAAGAATCTGCCTGCAGTGTAGGTGACCCCGGTTCAATTCCCGGGTCGGCAAGATCCCCTGGAAAAGGGACAGGCTACCCACTCCAGTATTCGTGGGCTTCCCTGACAGCTCAGACAGTAAAAACTCACCTGCAATTGGGAGACCTGGGTTTGATCCCTGGGTCGGGAAGATCCCCTAGAGGAAGGCATGGCAACCCACTCCAGCGTTCTTGCCTGGAGAATTCCCAAGGACAGAGGACCCTGGCAGGCTACAGTCCATGGGGTCGCTAAGGGTCGGACACGACTGAGACACTAAACACAAGCACGTGTGATTCCACCCAGAACACGCAAATCCGCAAGGACAGAAAGGAGAGCGGGGTGCCGGGGACTGTGGGGAGGGAACAGGGAGTGGCAGCTAATGGGCACAGGGTTTCTTTTCAGGGTGACAGAAATGTTCTGGAATTAGTCGTGATAGCTGCAAAAGGCAGGGGAAAGTACTAAACAGCACACTTCACAAACGTGCAGTTGGTGGTGCACGAATAATACCCTAAGTTCAACAAATCGTGCTTCTGGACTGATTCTGGCATTTGGCAAAACCTATCAGCATAGAGACATTTTCAAAGATGGGAACAGAAAACTGATCTTTGCTCAAGTTCAGCATGAGCAGATGAGCATTTCCAACAGATCCTGATGACAAGGGACCAACTCCAAACGCAAGCAAGTAAAACACCCATCCAAAACAGCCACTGCTCGTACATCTGTATCACCAGGAAGGCAGAAAAGAGCAGTCAATCATCAATATCGTATTCTGACTTTTGTCAATAAAAAATTACGAAATTATCTTTGATTTTGCTTCGTGGTGCCCAAAGCCTAAAATATTTACTATCCAACCTTTCCAACCTCTGAAACGAACTGTGCCTGGAGCTCACCTCAGCCCTGTCTGTGCCTGTTTTAATGACTGGCACCACCCTCCAGTCTGGAGCTCAAGCGGAAGCCAGCGTCCAGCTCAGGCCTGGGGCCCAGGAACCATCCTCAGCCACCTCAGCGCCCATGGAATCAGCTCTCACAGGGAAGGGCCTCTCCATCTCCCCAGGACTGCCGCCCCCACCGCCGCAGCCACTGCACAAGCCCCTCTGCACACAGCGGCCGGGAGACCTTCCCAGCACACACACCTGACCACGCCACCCCCTCCCGAAGCTCGCCACCGCCCTTGGGACAAGGACGACAATCTCTCTGGGCTTCTGATCGTGGACCAGCCACTTCGACTGCCCATGCACCGTGCTGGGCTGTGTCCAGGATGAGGAAGAAACTTCCACAAGGCATTTATTTACACAAGTGTCTAACACCATACACACTCATAACTGCCCAGCTGCTCCCAATTCATCCCGCTATTCCCACACAACGTCTTGCTGGATTCTCAAAACCAGAGGGCAGAGCACCCTGTCCCTCGGTGGGGGCTGACGCCGGGGTCAGCAGGACTCCCTCCCCACCCGCAGCAGCTCTCTGAGCTCCACTGCACCACAGATTCGGTTTCATCCTGGTGACTCAGCTTCTCTGTGTGTTCCAGGACCAGGGTGGAGGGTGATTCTTCCCGCTGGCATCTCCAAAGTACCCTCTGCAATTTCTTCTTGACCTTGGGACGCCCTGCACAGCACCTTCCCACATGGGCAGAAGAGGCTCCAACATCCCCAGTCACGTGAGGGAGCCCCGAACATCCAGAGCGGGTGGCAGCACCTGCCCCGCACACGCAGCACTCCAGCCGCGCCTCACTCGGCACCGGAGCGCACCCCGGGGCCACGCCCACTCGGGGCGTCCATCACCCCCGCGGCCGCCCTGCAGCCCGGCCGCCCGTCTTCCGCACCACTCAGCCCCACCCTGGCTTCCCAGCCCCGCAGCCGCCTTCGCAGCAGGCCGGCCTCTCTCCTGGACTCCGTGGACCACCGTCCCCCGCCCGACCTTCCCCTCTCAAAGTCCACCAGGCACCTGGCCCTCCCGTCTCAAGAAACGACAACTGTGGTCCCGTGGGTGCTCGCTTCCTCCACGCCTCCCTTCTTGCTCTTCTTTCAGACGCACAGTCGGGCCTATTCTTAGCACCTCAGCTGTTCCCACCCTCGCCTGAGCCCCACCGCTCACCAGCCGCCTCCAGCGTCTCCCGGCTGCTCCGGGCCCCCCACCCCAGCCCGCCCTAGGCCCCCCGTACTCCCCCCGTCTCTGTGCCCCAAGGCCCCTCCAGAGAACATCCTGCTACCAAAGGCCTTCAGGACGGTGAACAATGAGCCCCGTCCGGAGCTCACATCGGCCGCTACAGGGAAGGGCCCGCTGCCCAGAAGTGCTAAGCTCCTCACGTGCCGTCCACACTGGAGCGAACAGATGGCAGCGCCGCCTGCAAAGTGTGCACTGCCTGGATGTGGCAAAGAGCACGAAGCAAGAGCAGGCCAGCAGCGCTCCAGGGCAGAACGCACGCAAACCCACGGGAGCAGTTCGTTTGCTGACACCCTCAACACGCTGGCGAACACTTCACACCCGTTCCTGAACGTCAGGATCTAGAAGTTCTGATCTTGATCTTAAAATCCACGCCAAAAAGTCCTACCTCCACTGGAGCACCCAAGAGTCTGCACTCACTGATTAGTTGCCCGTAAGTTAACACAAATCAGGACAAGGCAGCCCTTAGAGCATCGAAGCGACCAACAGAGCTTCTGTCCCCTGTGAAACCCACGGCGTGTTCACACACCAGACGGGCAGTATTCCACGGCTTGAGAGTCCATCCTAAGACACAAGGCAGGTAGGTAGACCTGGTCCGCAACGCCCAGCCTGCCTCCGTGCGACCTCCCTTCTGCTGACCAGTCCCTGAAGCCTCGGGGCGGACGGAAGGGCCCCTGCCTTCCCTTGGGCAGTGGGAGAGCTCAGGCATGTTCTTCCCTCACCCCGCCGTCCTGCTGAGTCCCCGGCTCCAGAGCACAGGGACCTCACGAGACCCTCAGGAGCCCGGCCTCGACCACACTTCAGGGACAGGGAGCCTCCCCACCGGGGGCTGGACGCAGTCCTGGTTTAGCCCTGAAGGCTCTCAGGCCCCTGGCTCTCTGCCCGGCAAACATGGATTCTTTCAGGTCCTGTCCTAACGACACCTCCCAGCAAAGTCCTTGCTCACCGCGGAGTCCAGCACCCCCGGACGAGGACACACGTGACCCCTGCCCCCTGACCCTCTGAGACACCCACCGCGCCGCTCCACCCTCGGGCGCCGGCACCCACGGGGAGCGCCACAGCAAGCCGGGGCTCCGAACCAGGAGGGGAGGCCGCCCCCAACCTCAGTTCAACACGACGAGTGATGACGGACAAAACCTAAAGAAACACACACACACCTAGAGGGAGGTCGGACCCGAGACGGGGAGGCGCTCCACATGGACAGGAGAGCGGAGCGGCCACGGGGCGGACCGCACCCTCACACGGGGGGCTCTGCCCAGGCCGCCGCGAGGGCCCTGGGTACTGCCGTCCCGCCTCCCCACAAAGCCAAGGCCGAGCACAGGCAGGAGGCACCGTGACTGCAGTCACAGCCGCGTCCACCGCCAACTGGGCTCCTTGAGCGGAGACTCGGGCCAGCTTCTCACGGTGGGTGCTCCGCAGAAGCTTCTCCGCCCCAGAAAGGGGGGAGACAAGGAGCCGAGAGCCACCCATTTCCTCCACACAGATGTTACCGGGCAAAAGTACATGATCTGAAACAAGAGAACCAGAAACATAACAGATACGGATAAAGGAGAAACCTGTGTCTGACGGCACCAAGTACCGGGAGCGCTCTGCATGAGGCCCAGACAGCTCACGGCTGGCGGCCAAGACAGAGCCAGACACGAGGAGACAGACACGGAGCAGCGAGGTCGGGGCGCTGCCGCGCGTGCAGGCCCTCGCCCCGCGTGCAGCGGCACACGCACACGCGGCACGGACTGTGCCCCCTCCGTCCCACACAGCTAGGACAGAGCGTGAGTAGGAAACCTGGATTTAACTGCTTCTCCGACCTTCAGAGGTCTCACCATTTACTGACCTTTGAACAAACTCCACAGCATCTGGCAAGCAACACAGACAAGACTCCTCTGTGAAGTGGAGAAGGTGGGACGGTGGCCCCATCTGATGGAGGAGCCGTTGGGACGGAGTGGAAAACCCCACGGAGCTCCTCAGTAGAGGCTGAATTCCTAATGCACACTAGAAAAGCAACGCTAGACAGCGCCAAAACGTGTGCCCTGCTCCGGCCCAACTAAAACCTTTTGAAAAGGTCCAAGTGCATTCACGTGACCAAGGAGACCCTTGCAGGCCCAACGGCAGGACCCACCTGGTCACAGAAGACTCACTTCCAGAAAACAGCAGCCCCACTACTGCTGGCGCCTGAGACGGGCCAAGCTGCCCCACCGGCCCCTGCGCCCACCAAGCAGACATCCACTGCAAACGCTCCCACGCCCCACAGCCGCGCCACAGCCCCACCCCCTCCCACGGGCACCCTACGGCCAGGGTGCTTCTCCCACAGCCGTCGCTTCTCCAGAACAGCCCTCAACCCGAGCACAGGGCCCTGCACGCTGCCGGAGAGCAAGCGGTGTGTGTGGAGAGGAGCCCAGAGGAGGGCGTGTGAGCGTCCACATACCTGCTCTGAGCCAAGTGCCTGGCACGTGCAGTCACCACAAACCCCAAGGAGGGGGCTGTCCCACATGGCGGGGAGCGGACAGCAGAGGCTGTGCCACGTGGTGGGGAGTGGACGGCAGGGGCTGTGCCAAGCGCCAGTGGTCAGCGTGCCGCTGGGGTGGCCACCGGCCGCCTGGCAAACAGCCCACCATCCCCACACGACACGGGGTCTCACTTCTGGGCGAACACCCACAACACCATGCAGGTCAGGCCGTGTGCTGCCCATCCACCTTCCCTGCCTCTGCACCCCATTACATGGTGGGGACACACCTTCAACCCTGAAGAAGTGAGCATGGCAGAAGGCAGGAAGGAGTTACTATGGGAGAGTCTTCGAGAGCCGCACAGCTGTGCTTCTCCTCATTTCTGCCAAAGCGACCCTGGACTACAAGGAGAACAGGGTGGTCTTTCCAGTAAATGACGCTGTTCCCGTGCACAGCCACACAGGGGGTAAGGGGTCCTGACCCCTACACCGCACACGTTACACACCCAAAAACAATTCCACCAAGTGCAAACTAAACCCAAAAGAAGCAGAAGAAGTAACAAAGGTTAGAGTGAAAATTTAAAAACAAAGACTAGCAAAACCGACTGGGTTCCCTGGTGGTCCACTGGTCGGAACCCCGAGCTTCCCGTGTGCGGGACACTGCTTCGGTCCCTGGCCGGAGAGCTAGGATCCCACATGCTGCAAGCAACCGCCTACCTCCCCCCAGACAAAACGAGAGAAGAAAATCAGAGACTGTCATCAAAACCAAAAGCTGATTCTTTGAAGCGATAACAAAACTGACATAAATTTCGCTAACCTGACTAAGGGGGAAAAAAAAGACTGAAAGAAGATAAAGATCTAAACAGATGGAAAGACACCCTGTGTTCGTGGACTATTAGACTAAGTATCATCACAACGGTAAGACTCCCTGACGTGAACCACAAGATCAAGACAGTCCCTACAAAAATCACGCAAGGCTTTCTGCATCTGTGGACAGTTCAGTTCAGTTCAGTTGCTCAGTCGTGTCCACTCTTTGCGACCCCATGAATCGCAGCACACCAGGCCTCCCTGTCCATCACCAACTCCCGGAGTTCACTCAGATTCACGTCCATCGAGTCAGTGATGCCATCCAGCCATCTCATCCTCTGTCGTCCCCTTCTCCTCCTGCCCCCAATCCCTCCCAGCATCAGAGTCTTTTCCAATGAGTCAACTCTTTGCATGAGGTGGCCAAAGTAGTGGAGTTTCAGCTTTAGATGAAACTAGAAGTCACATTCCTTCCAAAGAGCACCCAGGGCTGATCTCCTTTAGAATGGACTGGTTAGATCTCCTTGCAGTCCAAGGGACTCTCAAGAGTCTTCTCCAACACCACATTTCAGAAGCATCAATTCTTCGGCGCTCAGCCTTCTTCACAGTCCAACTCTCACATCCATACATGACCACTGGAAAAACCATAGCCTTGACTAGACGGACCTTTGTTGGCAAAGTAATGTCTCTGGTTTCGAATATGCTATTTAGGTTGGTCATAACTTTCCTTCCAAGGAGTAAGCATCTTTTAATTTCATGGCTGCAATCACCATCTGCAGTGACTTTGGAGCCCAAAAAAATAAAGTCTGACACTGTTTCCACTGTTTCCCCACCTAAAATTCACATGGAATTGCAAGGGACCCAGAGGAGCAAGAACACGGCTGGTGGACCCACACTTCCAAGGTACGGTTCAAGACGGTGTAGTACTGACATATAAACCAATGTGCAACAACTCAGAGTTCAGAAATGAGTCCCAGCGTCTGTGGTCCATCAATTTACAGCAAAGGTGTCCCAACAATCCTGAGGGGAGGATTTCAGCCAATGGTTCTAGGATAACTGCATCTCCACTAGCAAAGAATAAGGTTGGACACGCTACCTCACACCATACACAAAATGTAAGTCAAAATGGATCCCAGACCAAAATATAAGAGTTAAAACTCTAATATAAAACTCACAGGAAAACACAGTGCTAACTTCTTAACAATGGATCTGGCAACGGACTCCTAGATATGACACCAGAAACAACAAAGGAAGAGAGCAGACAAACTGATCTTCGTCAAAATCAAAAACGTCTGCGCTTCAAAGAACCCTATCAAGGGGCTTCCCTGGTGACCCAGTATTAGGAGTCCACCTGCCAACGCAGAACACATGGGTTTGGTCCCCGGTCCTGGAAGATTCCATATGCCAAGGGGAACTAAACCCCGGAGTCACACTACTGCGCGCACGTGCCCACCGCCTGTGCTCCGCAACAGGAAAAGCCACTGCGATGGCGAGCCCGTGCACCGCAGAGCAGCCCCGCTCATGACACCAGGGAGAGCCCGTGAGCTGCAGCAAAGCCCAGCGCAGCCCAAAGCACACACTTCAAAAAGAACACCAACAAGAACCTGAAAACATGCCTACAAGATGGAGGGAAATGTTTCGTAATCATTTATCAATAAAGGATCTGTATCCATATTCTTCAATACATAGAAAATGTTTACCACTCATCACAGAAACAATCTAATTGAAACGGGCAAAGGATTTCTGCAGACATTTCTGTAAGGAAGATAACACAAACGGGGAACCCAAATCAGCAGCAGCGTGAGACACCCCACCAAATCCAAAAGGGCGGCCGTGACCAGTTAACAAGTGTCTGCGAGCACGTGGGGCAGCAGTGCGTCTCACACACTGCCGACAGGAATGGACGATGCAACAGCTGCCGTGTAACACAGGCGAGCGGCTCCTAAGCAGAGTGACCCCGCGCCCAGCAACTCCACTCCCTGACAGACACCCGCGAGAACGAACACACACACCCACACAAACACTCGGTCGTGACTGTCACGGCAGCGCTAGTCACCACAGCCAGAACGGGAGCAACTGATCAACGCGTAAACAAAACTCAGTACATTCCTACTGTGGAATATCATTTACCATATAAAGGAATCAAATATGCCCCCAGCAGGAAAAAACTTACATAGGCACGTTCCGAAAGTGTCTACACAACATAATTAAAAGCATACGGGGACTAGGGCCGCCCTGGTGGTGCAGTGGCTAAGAGACTGCCTGCCAAATGAGGGGACACGGGCTCAATCGCTGGTCCAGGAAGGTTCCACGTGCTGAGGGGAAACGAAGCCTGTGCACCGCGCCATTGAAGCCAGCACACCCCAGAGCCCGTGCTTCTCAACAGAGAGGCTACGCAACGAGCCGCCGTCACCACAGCCAGAGAGAGCGCCCACACACAGCAACAAAGACCCAGCACAGCCGGAAATAAAACAAATGAATATTTTTTTTAAAAAAACATACTAATGCTTCACATCAACAGTCATCAGGGAAATGCAAATTAAACCACAACTGGACACACTACACACCTACCAGAATGGTAAAAAGACAAACAATATCAAGTGTCCACAGGACTAGCCGCTGGGCTTCCTCACACCTGTCCTTGGGTACAACCCCTGGGACACGCACGCGCGTCCATGACTCGACACCCCCACTCCTGGCCACACCCCACAGAAACGTGCACCAGTGCTCACCAAAACATGTCCACACCACCTCAGCTCAAGACCCCAGACTGCAGACAGCTCAAAGAAGAAGGCCCATGACTGAAGACACGGGAATATTACAGAGTGATGGGGAAGCAGGCGACCCCAGGCCTCCACAGACAGACGAAGTCTAGAAGGCAGACGCGGGCACGCCCTGCACAGCGCCCTCACATCAGGCTCAGAGTCAGGGAAACAAGGAGGGTGTCAGGAGTCGGGGCAACAGTGACCTCTGGGCAAAGACAGGGCAGCCTGCCAGGGGCCAAGGGGGCTTCTACGGTTCTGGTAATGTCCCTGCTTGATCAAGGTCTAGGGACATGCATGGCATTAGACACATAAAGTGTGCATGTTTCTGTATGTATGTCATACATTAATACCATCTCCAAAAAAAGTCTTCATGCTTTGGTTAAATGTCTTATTGCTACTGAATCTGATACAGATAGTGACAGACAGTATGGAACCATGACGACAGATCTGAGCAGACCGTTTCTACGAGAAGGAAAACAGAAGGGCAGGCTGAGCCAGAGCTGGGGGAACTCCTGACCATTCAGTGGGCTACATGACAACTGGCATTCTATTTCACTGTGGTGTTCAAGGAGTTCACAAAGCACAAGCCAACAGCAAGGATGAGGAAGCAACCACGACTCTAGGTCCGAACGCCAGCCTTGGAGTCTGACAGGCAGAGAGGACCTGTGTTCCAAGGAGAGAAATCACTCAGCAGCCTGCTTAGCAGACAACTGTCAAATTACAGCACAGAGAACTCTCTGGTCCTTCTTAGGCAAGCACTTACCAAGAAGCTCCAGGGTATCAGCCCAAACAGTGTCAAGAACCTACACCTCCTTGCCCATATGAGCGTACTTCACGGGCAGTGAACAGCCTTCCTCTGTACAGCCTGCCATTCTGTAACCTAATGACCTAACAGCTCTCAGCAATGAACATCAACGACTGCTAACACCACCAAGCAAGAGCTACTATGTCTGATAGAAGCCTTAACACCAGTAATAACGTGTTTTTGCTTAGTTTTTAAAAAGACAAACCTGCAGGACTCCCATGGCGGTCCAGCGGCTAAGGCTCTACGCTCTTACTGCAGGGGGCCAGTTCGATCCCCGCTCAGGGGACTAAATCCCACATGCCACACCATGGCCAGAAAAACAAAGGAAAGAGAAACACAAATCGTGTGTAATAAATGTCATTTAACCTAACATACCCAAAGTAAGTACTTCAACATGCAGACAATGAGCTTAAAGCGTTCGTGTGACACTCCCCTCTCCCCTGCACCAAGCCTTGGGAATCCAGCGCGCACTCCACCTGCAGCGGGCTCCCGGCACAGCCCCCGTCTCACCGGCTGAGGAGCTGCCCGCGGCAAGCGGCTATCATGAAGGCAGGCTGCAGCTGCAGACCTCAGGCGTCGGTGGCGGGAGCAGAGCACAAGGGGCATGGTGCGCAGTGTCTTGGGGAGGGGCAGCAAGAGTGACTGTGGGGAACTTTGGGACAGACAGACCAATCTCTCCAAAACTCAAGTGCAAGGGGAAACAGCGACGTGGAAATCAGTGGACTGAGAATTAACAGATGCCTATCAAGGGCAAAGAGACGAGATTTTGTTCCTAAGAAATCTGAACAGTGACTGAATATTTACTGACTGAAAGACTTACTTACTCTAACTGAAATACTCACATATGAAATATATCTGAGAACCGCTTAAAAATACTTAAGGATGGACTCAGGGGTGCTCATGAGGAGACAACGGCTGACTCGGGGACAGAAACATGGGGTGTGTCTGACCACCAGGTCTACATCTGAGTAGGTCGGAAGAAGGTCCACAACAGAAGTTCTAACGTATCCACGTGTGCACGTCTGCACACACAGTGATTACAATGCTGGTAGCCTGCCAAGAGAAGAACTGAGTATCCACGTGTGCACGTCTGCACACACAGTGATTACAATGCTGGTAGCCTGCCAAGAGAAGAGCCGAGTGCCTGGGGGACGAGAGAGGGGGATGCCTCACTCCATACTCCTAGAATCTGAACCATGAAACTAACTCATCTACTCAAAACAAACTCAAACACATGTGCCTGGACTCCACCCACCACGGGGCCAAGCATGTTCACTGGCCCCCTGCTCCCCTCCAGCTTTCACCCAGCCACCCTTCACACAGCAGCCAGGGTGGTCTTTTTAAAATGTGAATTCCTAAAACAATGCCCGCTGATGTCTACAGCACTCAGGAGACCACCAACATGTCACCAGTGACAAGGCCCTCAGTGACCCAGCCCCCGCCTGTCTGGCTTCAGCCAGTGCCGCTCGCCCCTCCTGACCACCTGTGTACAAAGGCTACAGATCCACCCAGCTCATAACCAAGGAAGCTGGGACGTCTATAAAGCAAACACCATCTGGCCACTGAAAACGTTAAAAGACACAAGCCCACAAGATGACCTGTGAAAGAAAAGTGCACACAGCACACGCTCCCTGCTTACCACCGCTGGAGGCACAGACTTGCACACTCGGATCAGAAACAAGTCGACGGTAAGTATCTGGCATTCTCATGTCTCTAGGGTCAACTTTTCTCGCAGCTGCTGTTGCTGCTGAGTCGCCCAGTCATGTCAGACTCTCTGCGACCCCAGGGACTGCAGCACGCCAGGCCTCCCTGTCCCTCACCATCTCCTGAAGTTTGCCCAAGTTCATGTCCATTGCATCAGTGGTGTCATCCAGCCGTCTCATCCTCTGACACCCTCTATTCCTTCTGCCCTCAGTCCTTCCCAGCATCGGGGACTTTTCCAATGGGACGGCTGTTTACATCAGATGACCAAAATACTGGAGCTTCAGCTTCAGCATCAGTCCTTTCAATGAGCATTCAGGGTTGATTTCCCTTAAGATTGACTGGTTTGATCTCCTTGCTGTCCAAGGAACTTTCAGGAGTCTTCTCCAGCACCACAGTTCAAAGACATCAATTCTTTGGCACGCTGGCTGCCTTCTTTACAGTCCAGTTCTCACAACCGTACATGAGCACAGGGAAGGCCACAGCCTTAACTATACCGACCTTTGTCGGCAGAGTAATGTCTCTGCTTTTCAACTCCTTGTCTAGGTTTGCCATAGCTTTCCTGCCAAGAAGCGGTCGTCTTCTGATTTCATGACTGCCTCACCGTCCGCAATGATTCTGAGCGCAAGAAGAGGAAATCTGTCACTACTTCCACCTTTTCCCCTTCTATTTGCCATGAAGCAATGGGGCCGGATGCCACGATCTTAGTGTTTTTAAAGCTTACTTTTAAGCCGGCTTTTTCTCTCTCCTCCTTCACCCTCATCAAGAGGTTCTTTAGTTCCTCTTCGCTTTCTGCCATTACAGTGGTATTTTTCTAACTTTGCTAAAATGCCTAATTTTTTTCCTTCTGAAAGGTACAACCGAACTTCGCCCTTCCATTTCACGTCTTACCTCCTTAGGACCTTCAGCGGACTCATCTTCCTCAAGGAGCTTTTCCCAACGCGAGTCCGCCTGCAGCAAGCAGCACGGCAGCCGGGCCTCCTCTTGTTTACTCTCAGCTGATTCCATCTCATTTCCTGCTTGGTATTTGCTCTATTACACTGTTAAATTTTGTGAAATCAGATGCCAACCTCATAAGCTTGCATATCCTCTCACACAGCATCTAGACCAGCACCTCCCGGCTCCACGCTGCCTGCAGACCCCTCGGAAACGGCACTTTAAACACACCCTGATCAGAACTTACAAAGCTGTTAAACGTGGGATGCAGAAAGCAGTCCAAAGACCGTTCCAAAGTAAAATACCAACTGACAGTTATGTTAGTGGCAAAGTGACTTATACAGGAAGCGCCACCTTCGAAGAGTCAAAAGAACCACTTCAATTTTTGTTCTTTAAAATCCAAAACCGCTGAAGAGTTTTCTGTTTTAATAAACGAAAATACCAGAAGTTAAGTAAAGTGGGACAGCAAGCGGGCAGCTCTGGAGTGATGCCCTCTGCAGCACACCTGCAGAGCCTGACAGCTGGGCCCCACTCGCCACTCCTTGTGTGGTCTGCTGGGAGCAAGGCCAACTGGACCCAGACCACCCGCTCACCGAGACAGCAGCATCCATCACACGTGCAAAGTCCAATGAATGGCAGAGAACATAAAGTTCCTGAAGAGGAGAGCCCAAAATATGGTTCCCGTAAGCTAAATCATTCTAAAAGACGAACTCAATTAAAATGTGGCCAAATATACAAACCGGTTAGCAAAGGCAGGAAGCGGGGCTCTGGCCCTGGTGCAGCACTGACCACGTGCGGGGTCTCCAACAGCCAAGCTGCCCACAGGTGTCCTTCTGGGCCTCAGGGCTGGGGTGCAAGTACTGCCCTTGACAACCTCTGTGATGATCCAGAACCACAACCTACACAGGAAGATCTGAGACGGGCAGCCCTTTCCACAGGAGAGCTGTTAGTATGGGTGAAACTTCACAAGATTTACTGTAAATATTTCTGATTGCTAGATGCAAAACAGACTCTCCACCCCTTCTCTTATCAAAGATCAATCCAAGACAAGAACAGGAAAGAGAAACATGCACCCCACCTAGGAAACACTTGGAACCACTACACAAAATACGGCTAGGAAGATGGAGGCGAAAGGAACCTGAACCACTCCACAGGGCAGAGGAAGGGGAGACCACGTGCAGGGCCGCTGCCGAGGAGCAGGCTGACCGGCGGAGCTGTGCAAAGGCCTGAGAAGGGCTGACCGGCGGAGCTGTGCAAAGGCCTGAGAAGGGCTGACCGGCGGAGCTGTGCAAAGGCCTGAGAAGGGCTGACCGGCGGAGCTGTGCAAAGGCCTGAGAAGGGCTGACCGGCGGAGCTGTGCAAAGGCCTGAGAAGGGCTGACCGGCGGAGCTGTGCAAAGGCCTGAGAAGGGCTGACGGCGGGCTGCAAAGGCCTGAGAAGAGCGGAGCTGTGCAAAGGCCTGAGAAGGGATGACCGGCGGAGCTGTGCAAAGGCCTGAGAAGGGATGAAAGGCCTGAGAAGGGATGACCGGCGGAGCTGTGCAAAGGCCTGAGAAGGGATGACCGGCGGAGCTGTGCAAAGGCCTGAGAAGGGGTGTGGCGCAAAGCTCCAAGCACGGGCCCAGCCCCTCCGCACACTCAGACAAGCACTTCTGCACAGCTACGGGCACCAGAAGGCACCACGCTCGGGGTGAGTGGCACACGGAGAGGCAGCGGTGGGCGCCGCAGGGAAAGCAGGGGGTCAGGAAGAGGGAAGCCCCTCACTGCCTCCCTGCCCCTTAATCCAGCTCCAACATCCATCCAACCAGGCAGACCGAAGGCTCCCCTCTAAGGAAACTAAACCAGCGGACAGCAACGTTTGGAGAAGAGCCAACAAAAAACATTAGTCATCACCCTGCAGTGAAAGCAACAAGGAAACAAGCCCCCGCTACACTCAGTTTTCCATTTTTAGTATTTTATTCATAAGGACGAATAAACAGCCAAGGAGCACTAGACACTGGGAGAAGGGTTTCCAGCATGAAAGAAAGAAACCAAAACATGTAAGAGCAAAGAGGAATGCATGGCAAACAGAAAACGTGCAGGAAACAAAATTTTTTTTAGTTTTCAAAATTTTAACTGTACTTTTAAAAACCGAAATTAAGAGATAAGCAAAGACGTTGTATACATAAAACAAGAACAGGAGGCATTTAAAAAGGAACAAAAAACAGTAAAGAACACGATAATATTAAAGAAGTTAAAATTTTTTAACAAATTGGAAAATTGTTAAAAATACTCTCAAAAAGAACAAAAAGATCAAGATATGATGAAAAGATTTAAAAATGAGAATATTAAGTACAGTAAGTCCAACGTTCCAAGAAACTGGAAAAAGAGAGCTGGTAGAGAACCATCTCAAACACATAACACAAAAACTCCTGTAAATTCAAGGACCTCGGTCCCCAGATCCCAGGCCTGCTGAGTGCTCTACAGGGTGAATGAAAATACACTACAACAAAGGCATTTCAGGCAAGTGAGGAAAATCAAGGATGCAAGGGTCCTAAAAGTTTGATGTGGGAATATGCTTACGAACGATTAATAATCAGGCTAGCAAGTTCCCTGGCAGTCCAGCAGTTAGGACTCCATGCTCTCACTGTGGAGGACTTGGGTTCAATTCCTGGTTGGGGAACTAAAATCCCACAAGCCATACAGAGCAGCCAAGAAAAAAAAAAATCAAACTATAGAGCTCTCAATAGCAACAACAAAGACTGTAAGATACTGAGATGCCAAGTCCGGCCAAACTGATTCTTTAAGTGTGGCAGCAGAATGAAAACATTTTCAGACAGGTGAGTCCCAAAGCCTTGGTCCCAGCAACTCCTGCAGACTGCTCACCGCCCCAAACAAGTGAGGCAGTGCCAGAGGCAAGGAGGCGGGCAGAGCCCCAGGGAGGCGGCGTGCAGGCCTGGAAACAAGGTTCTGGGCTGGAGCACTGTGGCAAGGGCTGCTGAGCCGACAAGGCTGAGGGGTAAAAAATTAAATTAAGGAGCACTTTACAGAATGAAAGGTGCGGGAACATTATTCTGAGATTCAAAGGGAACCAGGCAAATGAAAAATAAAGCGATTATTAATTCCAGGGAAATAAAAATGTCTGTATAAGGAAAGAAATCGAATTGTGTGTGGTCCACCGTCCAGCTCAGCAGGGCACAGTAACGACCTGAACAGACTGATGAAGATCCTGACACGGATTTAACCACAACTGTGCGTTACCTAAACCAGAGAGAGTACAAGAAAACTGAAAACTTAGCGGGAGCCAGCAGATAACCCCTAAAACTGGTGAATAAAGATAAGACGACACAAGCATATTGCTTAGTAACACAAAGTGAAAGTGAAAGGCGCTCAGTCCTGGCGACTCTGCGAACCAGAACTCTCCAGGCCAGGGAGTGGGTGGCCATTTCCTTCTCCGCGGGATCTTCCCAACCCAGGGATCGAACCCAAGCCTCCCACATTGCAGGCAGACTCTTTACCAGCTGAGCCACCAGGGAAGCCCCATAAGGTAAATGCGCAGAGTCAAGGGGCTGCCACCTCTGGAGAGGACGCAGCTTCTTCGCCACCTTCAGGCACTGCCTGACTCTCAACCATGCACATGTGCGCATCTCTTAAGAAACACAAAAGGAGAGACACGCAGGATGCGAGAAATGCAGGGAACTTTCCTGGGAAGGCCCTCCTGCTGAAAGGTAGCATCTTGCTGGGTCAAAAGCCTGAGGTGACCTGAACACACACTACACTGAGGAGCCCCCACTCAGTAATCCACAAAACGAAGACAGACTCCAAAAGCGCGTTTCAGAATCCACAAACCAGGGGGCCTCTCTTCAGTGTGAAAAAGTGGTGACCTTTCTCTAGGCTGAGGAAAGAAGAAAGAGTCAATATGCAGCCAGATAAATTTCAATGTCCACCTTCCGGTTTAATCGTTTGGCCATTAGAGAACCCTGACACAGTAACCATTTCCCTGATTTAGTGGCCACACTTGACCCCAAGCCTAGCCACTGTCCAGGAGCCCCTCCCCGCCCTAACGTGCACCTCCATTATAAACACTGAGGACCGCCCACCAAAGCCCAGAGCTTTCATCAGCTTAAAGTGACCACCACAAATACAGCTCAAGGGGCTCTGCAGCCAGACCACTGCATCCATCTTCTGCACAAGTTCTGTAACCTGGGGCCTCACTGTGCCTGTTCCCTACTGTGCAAAAGGGGATGTAATTGTACCCACCTCAAAAACGGCTGTCAGACTTTAATGAAGGAATTCAGGCAGCTGAGGCAGGGTTGGACACAGGTAAGGCTTAGGAAACACAGGCTTGTCACTGCCACTGGCTCGGGCAAGCCCTGTAGTCAAGGCTGCCTGTGGAATCAGTGACATCTGGGGCAACGTGTTCATCAACTATTAATTAAACACCTACTATGTGCCAGACACCAAACAACTGCTAACTGGGTAACTGGCTGGGCCGAGTCACCCAATCGCTCCCAAATCTCGTTTCCCATGTCAGTTAAACAGGAAATGGCAGCACCTGCTGCACAGAGCAGAGCAAACTGGAGAGAACTTACCTAAGCGCCTGCAGTGCCCGGGACCCAGAAGACGCTCAATAAGCGGTATCGTGATCACTGCTCATCTTCTCTCCTACAAGTGACTGGCGGTTATCTAATTCACCTGTTCCGTTTTGCTCAGCCTAATACACTCCTTGAGTGTTGCAGGTGCTAACAAATACTCTTCACGTTGAATTCAAGAACTTTCTTGTACGTTCTCAGTTTACTTACATCCATACCCCCCAAAAATGCGAGAGAGAAGTAAAGAAACGTTAAAAGACTGTGCATTACCCGGATAAAAGTACAGGTCCTACACACCACATTACTGTAACAGGGTCTTATCACACACCTTGGCTTCCTGATCTTTAGAAGTCGCCGGGTTATTACTACACAGAAAACCTGGAGTAATTCCACAGAAAAACTGCTAGGTCATCACTTTCTTCCAAACTGGTCCCTCGTGTCAGCCCGGATAGCGCCGTTCCTGCCTTTCCCCAAGGCACACCGCCTCCCGCCGGCTTCTCCCTTCTGCGGGAAGCTACTGGCCCATCTCACAAGAGTTTGCTTTCTCTGCTGCCACGAGCCAGGGAAAACTATTCTCGAGAGCGAGCAAAGGGGAGGCCAGAAACATTAACAAAGGGAGGGCAACTTTTTACAGCCAAAGCCCGCGTGAGCGGTTTGCCTGGAAATAAACCGAAGTCGTGCGACCGTACTCCTGACAGCCACGGAGCCGGCAGCTTTGTCCGGGGAGAAGAGCGCCGGCCCGGCCAACTTTTCCTTCAAGACCCAGCCATCCTCTCCGGAACAAAGTGAAAGGTCAGCGGGCGCAGGAGCAGCGCCGGGAGCGCACGGCTTCGCGTCGCCCGCGCCGCCAACTTGGCGGGCTCGCCCCACTTTCCCTTTTGTCCTCCGCCCCTCCCGCGGAGCTCCCGGTCGCGGCCCGAGGCCCGGGGTCGCGGCGCGCCGGGCGGCGGCCCTCCCCGCGCCCCCGCCCCGCCCGCGCGCGCCCCTCGCCGCCCGCCCGCCCGCACAAAGCACGCCCCGCGCAGCGCGGCCCGGACGCCCGGCCGCCTCGGCCCGGCCTCGGCCTGAGGCGCGCGGCGGCGGCGGCGGGAGGCGCCCGCCCGCGCGCCCCGCGCCCGCCCGCGCCCCTGCCCGCGCGCCCGCCGCGCCCGGCCCGCCGGCCCGCGCCGCCCCACCGCGCCCGCGCCGCCCGCGCCCGCCGCCGGCCCGCTCCTCACCTCGGCATCGGCGGCGGCCATGGCCCGGGCCCGCAGCGTGGCCCCGCCCCTCCCGCGCGCCATCGCCCCGCCCGCTCCTCGCGGCCCGGGGCGGGGCGGGGCCGGCCGCCCGCGTCTGCGCCTGCGCGCGCCCCCGCGCCTGCGCACTGCGGCCCGGGAGCGGCGTCCGCAGCGCGGGCCTGTGCGGGCCGGAACCGGGTGGACGGCGGCTGCGGGGGCGGGGCCGCGCGGAGCCGGCTTCCGGGGTCGGCGCGGCTCCGGACGCCGGCCCGTCGCGGTCCTCCCGCTCGCGCGGTCCTCTTTCGCTCTGCGTAGGCGCTCTGGCGGACCGGCCGGGGTGCGGAAGGACCCCTGACCTCTCACCCCGGACACACATCGGTTCCGTCGGCCTTCGTAGAAGGCGGACCCCGGCTTGCGTCCTAGGGCGGTGCCCGCGCAGGGGGTTGTGCACGGGTGGGAGGGGTGCCCCAGTTGCGGCTGCGTCGGGTTAGGGACAAGCGCCCGGCTGCGGGCCGGGGGTGCTCCGGTGGTGGGGCGCGCCTGTCCTGACTGAGAAGGCGGCCCTGAGCGGGAGGGGTGAAGCCCCCCTGGGGAGGGCTGCCCCCGTTGGCGGTGCTGCCTCGGGGGAGGCGTCTGTTAGTGTGAATGCCCTTGCGCCGGGGTGCTCGGCCGGGGGCATTTCCGGACTGTGGGGATAGATGCTCTGATTCAGGAAGATGCCCCGTATACGGCTGCGCTTTGGCTGGGGACAGTGTACTGTTGGGGAAGAGTGGGCAGTGTCCCATTGCGGGGGGATTGGCTCTTTGGAGGGCGCTCTGGTTAAGGAAAATGCCTGGCTTGTACAAGGGAAGTGGGGTTCTCCAATTTGGAGGTGGCCCCGGTTGGGCAGCCTCTCGGATCACCCCAGCCTTCCTGCAGGCCACCCAGGGTGAGACCTTTCCTGCGCACCCAAGCAGCCTTTACTGGACAGCACCACACAAACTGGCCTGGGCCACCCACTCCACATGGCTCCACCCGTTTCTTCCATCCCTTGGGAGTTGAGAGAAGACTCATAAACTGAAATTGCGGTTCTCTGGCCGGTCTTCACGACAGGAACTGAGGAGGTCCCAAGTCAGAAGCTAATCTCTGGGCCTTGGGGCTGTGAGGGTTCAATCTCGTGGAAATGTGGCATTGAGAGGGCCCACAGCTGCAGAGGAGGCAGTGGACGACCCTAAGTACCAAGGAAGCCTTCCCCAGGTTTAGGGGCTGGGGGCAACCTAAGTCAACTTCCGACAGGCCGGGAACCCCAAGCTCTATCTGGAGCCTCAGGAGAGGCAGCTCAGGAGTTGTCCTCTGGCCTGCACAGCCAAGCTAGCCTTCACCTACACCTGCCTCTCTGGTGCCATCTCCGTCTCCACTCCTGCCTTGGGCCCTAGTCTGCCCCTTCTCTGAAACACTTTTTTCTCAGGTATCTGTGGCTCACTTCTTGACAATCCTTAGGTCTTAAACACCACCTCTTCAGGGAAGTGTATCCTTGCACCTACTTAAAAATACTACTGCACCCCAAAACTTCCTTCTTATTTTACTCCATAGCATTCCATTGCCATATTGTCTGTCTTCCCCACTAGAATTCAAGTCCAAAAGGTCAGAGATTTTTGTTTTGTGTGCCCTAGTACCTAGAACAATGTTTGGCAGGCAGGGGACAAATATTTGTTGAAAGAATAAAAGAGTTAAGATGTGGAAGAAAGTATTTTACTAGGCAAATATCGACCGTAAATGAATGTGTCAGAAGTAGGCAATGCTCCCATTTTGCACGGTCAGCCCAAGCCACCCTACATGGTGTTATCCCTGCTCACTGATGACGCATTACGCGCTGTCCCTGTGACTATCAGGTCAGTCCTCAGAGGTGGACGTCATTTTTATCCACGGTCTTGTCAGTGAGCAAAATAAAAGGGGGTGGGGGTGCCTTCCAGGTTAAGACTCTCAAGAAGCAGAGATGGGATTTGAAACGCAGTCTCGACTGTGAGGCTACAGCTTCTAGTAGCTGTTTCACAGGTCATCCTGCTTGAAGATGCTTTGTGTTTTTCTCCAGTATTCATCTTCTCCTTGTCCCACAAATAGTAAAGTCAAGTTTTAGGGTGCATAGCTGCCTGCACATTCCAGGTAGGATGGCCGATGGGATTTGCCAAAGTGATACTACTGTCCCCCAGAAAGTGGGAGGTGAAGCCTGGTAACCTGGATGACAGAACTGCCAGCCGTTTCACCCTCGACTTGAGAATGACAGCTATGCCATCTCCGGACTATTAAATGTGCAAGAAATAAACTTCTGTAATGTTGCGGGGCCGGGGGCTGGGGTGGGGGCACTCGACTTGTCCCCTTGTAGTCCCATGAGCTTATCATAAAGTTAACTGACACACCTAGCCAAAGTGACTCCTTCACCATATGGCAGAGCTAGAATTTGAACCTGAAGTAACACCACCTCCAGGGTCTCCCAAAGCACACCAGGATCCTGGCCCTGCAGGACTTTTACGGGCACTCTGGAACTCTGCAAAATACCCCTTTGGGAAAGCCTGCCTTTTTATTTGTTCCTGGGTTCCTTGCGTCCTAGACAACAGTCCTTTGCAGAGCTCGGGAGCGGGCTTGTGTGTTCACACACGGATGGGAGTCGAGAAGCTGAACCCCTCCGAACTAAGACTTGGCTGCGGTGCCAACAGGGACAGAGTTTGAGGGCAAGGGACTTGGGGAAGCCTCACCCTGACTGGATTTCCTAAACTGCATTGCCTGGAGCGATTGGTGCTAACAAAATGGAACAGCGGTGGCCTTCTCGCCTTATCACAAGGCCACTTTAACGCTGAGGCTCCAGACATGCAAACTGCCTCCGAAGTCAAATCCTGAAGCAGAACCGGGAGGCCAAACGCCAGCCCCAGCCCTTGTTAATCGGCACTGCTGCTTAGCCCGAAGCGACCAACAGCCATCGTCCGGACCAAGACGCCCGGAAGTATAAGGGACCCAGAGAGGAAAGGAGAGGCACGGAGGGCGAGGGCGGGGCCAAGGAGGGGCGTGTCTGGGGAGGGGCGTGTCCAGGGGAAGGGGTGTGGTGATAAGGGGCGTGTCCAGCGGGGGGCGGGCGTCGTGATGGGGGGCGGTGTACAGTGGGAAGGGCTGGGCACACCCCCAGGTCCGGGGGAGCCAACTCTTCATGACCCTGTAGACTAGCCCACCAGGCCCTTCTGTCCATGGGAATCGCCAGGCAAGAATACTGGAATGCGTTGCCATGCCCTGCTCTAGGGGATCTTCCCAACCGAGGGATCAAACCCATGGTCTCTTGCATCTCCTGCATTGGCAGGTGGTTCTTTACCACTAGAGCCACCTGGGAAGCCCAGTACCCCCTACTGGCGGGGAACACAGACCCCGCAGAGGAGGGCCCCAACAGGCCACTGTGCCCAGCGCTACAAATGAATCACTTTATTTACACCGCGTCTCTCTAGGCCCCAACCCCCTGGGAGAGGCCGACTGCTGGGGAGCTGAGGAGGCTGGCCGGGGCAGAGGCTGGTCCGGAGGTAGAGGCCACGGGAAGAGCGGGCAGCAGCGGGTCCTGAGTGGGCCGGGCCAGGCCAGGAGTGAAGGCACGAGGTCCTGGGAGCCCAGTCCCAGGGCAGAGGGCCGCCCATCCAGAGGAGGTGGCATGGGGTCAGCTCCCCGGGGTCAAGCCAGGGTCCACACCACCACAGCTCTGCTCATAGGACGGTGGGGCCTCTGCAGGGAGACAGCCAGGTCTGCACAGGGCCCGGGGCACTCCCTCCCCACCAGGCCCCAGGCCCCCACTCACCATAGGGGTAGCCCCACGAGCTGTACTCTGGGGGGAGGATCAGGGTGCTGGAGGTGGGCACCGGACCTCCAGAACCCTCTGCAAAGTAGGGCACGGTGGCACCTGTGGAGATGCACAAGGGAGGTGGCAGAGGGTGCGGGGCAGGGCTGCCATCCTGAGGATGGGGTTCTGGGGCACCATGGGGCACAGAGCCAAGGGCTGCATGCAGCTGCTGCTGCTGGGAGTGGCTCTTGGTGGAGAGAGAGACGGGATCCGAGAAGAAGTGAGGGCTGCTGGCCACAGCCTCCGCCTCCTCCTGGGGTGGCGCTGAGGGCACCACCAGGCCAGGGCCTGGCCGGGGGCTCAATGGAACATGGTTCACAGCAATGTTGCCGATGAAGACCGGCAGCGTCACGACAGCTTCCGGTTGTTTCAGGGAGACCTAGGGAGGTTGTGCATGTGAGGAGCCAGGCCTCGGCCCCTCCTCCCACCCCACCCCTGACCCCTACCACCTGCAGATAGTAGTCCACGTGGATAAGGCTACAGCCCGGCAGGGCGGACTGGGGCAGGGCGGGCACCAGAACCTGCTCTTGCCACTGAGCCCGCCGCCAGGCCTTGACGCCGGCTCCCTCCACCTCGGCGATGGTCCGCACGTCATAGATCCAGCGCCTGGCCTTGTAGGACACTTTCTGGGGAAGGGCCAGCCTGTGAGCCTGGGCGGCCAGCCACCCGCCCCTCCTCTGCCCCAAGGGACGGGGCCCAGCAGCCAGGGGACGCTGACCTGCAGCAGACTGGCCACCACCGGGCCGGTGTCCTTGCCTGACTGGTTCTCAATGTCTGCCTGCAGCCTCAGCACCTGCCCTACCACATAGCCTCGGAGGTCGGTGCTGGCCGTGAGGACCACGCTGCCCGTCTTCACCAGCTTGTAGGAGAACTTCTTGGTGGTGGAGGCCACATTGGGTTGCTTGGGAGGAAGGCAGGGAAGGGGTTTGGCGGGTGTGAGCAGACAGGATCCCTGGGTCAGCTCAGAACTGAGGCTGCTGCTTCCACAGGCCGCCTCACCTGTGCTGGGGACAGGGCATTGCACAAGTGTGGGAGCCACCCAGGAGGCCACTGCCCCAGCCTCACCTCGATGTCTGGGATGCTGTTCAGGTTCAGGGGCTCAAGATGTAGAAGACACGGCTGCACTGGTGATCCTTGGAAAAACGTGGTGTGTCGATGGTGGCCCGTACCTGGTGTACAATCTTCCCAAAAGGGCCCTCGAAGGACGTGGGAGCCGTGGCTGGACAGAGAGCAGGGACTGAGGTCCCACTGTCCCCCACCTCCCACCCACCCTCACCCACTGCCACCGCCGGGCCGGGCCGGGCTCTCACCAGGAAGCAGGAACTGGAAGGGGAAGCTGTGCTCTCCAGCAGGCAGGCTCCCTGAGGACACGAGAGGTGGGAGAGGGGACAAGGCGCCATCACAGGGCCCAGAGCCGAAGCAGGCCCTGCAGCCGACAAGCTCCCACTGCACCCATCCAAACCTGGGAGGGACTGGCCCCTTCAGCCCCAAGCGCCCAGCAGGCAGTGCCCTGTTCCTGCCACAGAGAGAAACCCTGGGAGAGGGCGGGCCAGCCACGGGGAGGCCAGAGGCAGGTGGGAAAGCAGGGGGACAGACAGACCCATCTTAGTGGGAGGAGGGGAGGGGTGGGTTCCAGACTCACCCTTGTCGGCCAGAGACAGGGCACTGTTGAAGTAGCTCTCCTCCACCACCCAGGCCGAGTCGTTGGCCTTGTTGGAGACCCTGCAGGACCCCGTGCAGGTCACGCGGATGGCTGCAAGGTGGGGCCCGTGTGAGTCACAGGCAGGTGCTGGCCTTGGCCCCTCCCTAGCCCCAGCACAGGCATTCAGGCAAGACTAACGGGACCCAGGATCACCCAACTAGGCTCTGGGAAGGCCAGTGCACGGCCGGCTGCCCTCCAGAGGACACAGGCTGCCTCTCCCACATCCCGAGGTGCTCCCACCGAGCCAGGGTGCTGAGGCACAGGGCTCCACCCATCCCGCAGTCCAGAACAGGAAGGCCCCAACGGTCACCCAGTTGACCCCTGGGCAAACCCCAGCCCCTTGACCCCGCACCAGACCCTAGAAAACCCCTTCCCTACAGGGGAAGCTTAGGAAACCTTTGGTGAACAGAGGTGGGTGGGGCAGCTGACCTTCACCCCCACCTTCCTGCTGCCTCACCGGCATGTCAGTGAGGCTGGGAGCCACCCCTCCAGGCACCAGGAAGCTACCTATTAGCCCTTATGCAGCAGGAATGTGGTCAGACCTGCCTGAGAAAATAGACCAGCAGTCTGGCAGCCAGAGGGTGGGGACACCTTGGCCCCTGGGCCAGAACTGCCCAGGAGCGCTGATTTCTGCATTGAGGTGGCTAGGCCTTCCCCCTGCTCCCAGGGGAAGCCCGCAGACAGGCAGCAGGTCACTGCCTATGTCCAGGCCATGCTCAGGAACTTGAACTGCTCAGTCCAGAGCCCACTACTGCAGTCGGAAAGCTGTGGCTGGACCGGCCCCAGCCAAGGCTGGTCACCAGAGGGGACACCACAGCTGGAGGCCCGCAGGCCAGGGGGTGGGGATTCGGTGACAGGTAGCGCCGTGGCTCCCTCCTTTCCTTCCTCTCCCTGCAAGCTGAGTCAAGACCAAAGATTTAGCCTGTCTGCCAGCCGCCCTTCCTCCCCTGAACTGAGGGATTAGTGAAGGAAGGCGACTCGGAATCTGATACCTTCCTGACAGAGCCACCAGGCAGAAGGCGGCATCTCGAGTGCCCGGGCTGGGGGAGGCAGCGGCGCCGGCTCTGTCCCCGGCTCCCCAAGGCAAGCCCCACCTTGCTGACAGGGGACAGGCCTCCTGCGGGTCACCCACAGTGTGCTGGGCTGCCTTTCACGAACCCCTGGCTCCCCCTCCGCCCTGTCGGCACTTCCAGTGACTGGCCTCAGCCTCCGTGCCAGCCCAGCGTCACCACCAGGACCTCAGCCCTAATTTCTCATCTCTGCTCCACCGGCCATCCCCTCCAAGGGCCAGACCTGGAACTGTTCCCACTGGAAGTCCGAACACAAGCAGCGCACCTACAGACCAGCACAGCCCAGGAGACACAGCAAGGAACAGACAGAAAAGGGGAAGCCAGACTGGAAGGCTGACTGGAAGACACCCCAATGGAGTCCAGACACTACACTGCTTGAAACTCCCCGTGGAGAGGGTGTGCCCCCCCCCCGCCCCGCCCCTGCAAATCAGGCTGCCCTGGGAACACTGGGAACAACAGAATATACTGGAAGAAGTGCAGTGGTCCCTGGGCTGGCCCGGTGCCGGCTGGGCCTGTCAAGTGACCCCAGTGGATGAACACGGAGCTGAAGAACCACCCAAAGACTTCTGCCCAAAGTCTTGACTCACAACAGCGTGAGTTAAAATGGTTTTTTTAAACCACTTAGGTTAGGGGTGATTTGTTACTTAGGGGTGACTGTCGCATAGCAGCAGATAAAAGAATAGCTGTCTCACCTCACTAGAATTCAAGGAAACTCAGATGACTTACCATTTTAACCCATCAGGTTGGCAAATGTTGTTTGACGTGTTACAAGCAGGTATTAATAGAAAGACCCTTGCTTATGGCAGTCAGACTGTCGGCTGACACAGGGTCCTGGAGACAAAGCCAACAGATCTGTGCAAATTTTACACACAGGTTCCAGGGGTCCAGCAGTTCCCCTTAGAATCCCACCCTGTTTACTCAGGAGCCTCCAGCAACACTCCTCGTAACGGCAAACCATCTAGGCCCAGCCTCCAGGTCCAACAGCGGGGCGGATAAACCAGGCATGCGCTCAGCCAGAGCCCAGCTCCAGAATTAAGGTGAACAAGCCACGGTGGCACCTGGCCCCAGAAAAACAGACTGACCCTTGGTTATCCCAGGCGGGCCTGAACTGTTTAACCTTCCCCATGATCGTGCCATGGCCTCCTCTGCAAACAGGTTGAGCCCCCTTCGGGGACCCTGCCTGCGGGAAAGGCCCACCCCTATGCATGCTCTCCTCCTCAGGGGAGCGGTGGAGACGTAGGGAGATCCGCAGGTCTCCTCGGTCCTCCAAGGAGGACCGTTAAGTGGATCCTATGCCAGAGTGACCTCTGGAACTTCTTGAGCCAGCACGCTCACCTGCCAGCAGCCCTCCTCCCAGGCACGACCTGCAGTCTGACCATGACGATTTCTGTGTCCCTGCTTCCGCCAGCTCCCACAGACCTGGGGTGGCCCAGCCTCCGCCGCATCCTCTCACTGCAGCTCTGGCCGGAGAGCCACTTTCCTCTGTCCTGTTTCCAAATCTATAACACCAGAGGAATGACGACGCCCACCTCCCAGTGTTCCTGGAACTCGAGGACTCGTGGGTTGGTCCTTGGGAAGTGGGAAAGACCTCTGGCCCAGGGTGAGAGCCCAGTGAGTCGCCAGAGCCAGGGGCTGGCTGCTGCTGTCGTCCAGGCATTGCCCTCCCTTTTCGAGAGCAGAGCACAGGCCAGCCCTGCCTGACCCCTGGCCTGACCCTCTGACTGGGCTGGATCCAGGCTCCAGGAAAGCACCTCCTTCCCCAGCTGTCTTCCACATCAGCTCCCAGGGCTGACTGCAGATCATCACCGACTCTCCTCAGTCAGGTGCTTAGAGGCCCGCTGCCTCCCAGCCTCCATGTCCTGCTGGGGGCCTCCCTGTTGCACCACTGGCTGGTTACAGGAGCTCAGTTCAGTTCAGTTCAGTCTCTCAGTCGTGTCCGACTCTTGGTGACCCCAGGGACTGCAGCAGGCCAGGCTTCCCTGTCCATCACCAACTCCCGGAGTTTACTCAAACTCATGTCCATTGAGTCTGTGATGCATTCCAACCATCTCATCCTCTGTCGTCCCCTTCTCCTCCTGCCTTCAATCTTTCCCAGCATCAGGGTCTTTTCCAATGAGTCAGCTCTTCGCATCAGGTGGCCAAAGTATTGGAGTTTCAGCTTCAACATCAGTCCTTCCAATGAATATTCAGAACTGATTTCCTTTAGGATGATTCCCTTTAGGATGGAAATCCTAAGGATCCTGCTCCTATGGATGCAGGAGCTCAACAAGTATCTTTTGAGTGAATGTTTAAAAAACACTATGGGGGGCTTCCCTGGTGGCTCATTTGCTGAAGAACTCACCTGCAAATGCAGGAGATAAGGATTCGATGCCTGATCCATGAAGATCCCACTTGCCTCAGAGCAACTAAGCCTGAGCACTGCAACTACTGAGCCTATGCTCTAGAGGCCAAGAGCCGCAATTACTGAACCCCGTGCTCCCTAGAGCCTGTGCTCTTCAACAAGAGAAGCTGCCACAGTGAGAAGCCCGAGCACTGCAACTAGAGAGCAGCCCCTGCTCGCCACAAGTACAGCAAAGCCCGTGCAGCAATGAAGACCCAGCACAGCCATAGATAAATATAAAAAATTAAAATTTAAAAAAAAAAAAAAAACACACAGTCTTTCCTCTCTCACCCCTGGGCCCGGCCAGAGGGCATCCCCTCTACCCCTGGGGGCAGCCTGAATAAAACCCTCTCTGGCCCGAGGACCCCTGCTCCTCTGGGAGCACCCTTACAGTCAGGACCATCAGCAGAGTCTCCTTCAGCCTGCTGTGACCCAGCTGTCCGTTTACCCACATCCCACCCACCATGTGGAGGCTGGGAGGCTCTGCCCCACCCAGGTTAGTCATGCACCGCTCAGGCCACTGCTCCACTGTAGACACCCTGGACCCCGGCTACAGGGGACGACAGGTCAGCAGGCCAGTTGGAGAGCTCCACGTGGGATCTCATAGGGTCTGTCCGTCCTCTGGCCTGCCTCTCCCTTCTGTGCCCCGCCGGCTGCACTCACCTCTCACCACCAGCTTATGCCCCAGAGAAAAGATGCGCCAGCTGCGGAGCCCCTGCCAACCACACCTACCCAAGCAGCCCAACCCCAAACTCCAAGTGTGGAGACATTAAAGAGGCCACGGGTTATGGGGAGGGGAGTCCCACCCGTCCAGGATGAGGCAGTGGCTGCCCAGAAAGGAGGACAGCGGCTCTCTGTCCTCAGGGGGCATCCCATGTGCTGGATGGTCAGCCCCAGGGGCGAGCCTGGAGGTCCAGAAGGAAGCCCCTGCAGCTATGGTTCTGGCCAATCAGCCCGAGGTAGAGAAGCGCCCCAGGACGGACACATCGCACAGCCTCACACTCAGCGCCAGGCTCAGGAAGAGGCCCAGCCACCGGCTGCGTCCTCGTCCACCACCCGGGTGTGAGGTCCCCCACAGGGCCCCGTCCACACCTCAGGCAGCAGACCAGGCCGGCGCCATCAGGGAGCCCTAGTAAGGGCCGCCGCAGCAACCGGATCCCGGGTCTCAAAGTCCCAGCTGTCTGCGCCAGCAGAGAGACCGGATCGGAGGGCTCAGGTTCGGGTCCCAGATGCTCCCTGGGCCGGGGGCCTGCGGCGCGCAGGGATTAGCAAGACCCTCTCAGCCCTCAGGGCCTGGCTGGGTGCGGGTACGGCCCCGCGGCCCGGCCGGGGACCCGCACACTCGGGGGACTGCCTGAGTGTCTGGGGGAGAAAGCGAGCGCGGGCCGGGCTCGAGGGGAGGGCCCAGCAGGTGCGGGGCGTAGTGGATCTGAGACCCGACAGGGAAGGTCAGGTCGGAGGCGTCGCGGGTCCAGGTCAGAGCGGCCTTCGGCAAACCAGATGGGCTCGAAGCCCCGGCCCCGAGTCTGGCCGCCCCTTGGCGGAAGGACAGGAAGGGCAGATGCGGAAGGACTGGGCCACCCTGGCTTCCCTGCTCCGCCCCGCCCGGCGCCTGCCTCCCACTCCGCGGCCCGCCGCCCGCCTGCCGGCCCGGCAGCCCTCCCCGCGGTCGGACGGGAGCCCCGGCCTCAGAGGTCCCTGGCCCCGCGCCCGCTCGGCCGCTCCGGGGCGCCGCCCGCTCGCCGCAGGTGCGGCCCTCCCCGGACCCCGCGCCCACCTCGGAAGGGCAGCGGCGCCGCCAGGCGCACGCGCACGGCCCCCACCAGCGGTTCCCCCGGGCTGTAGACGACGCGGCCGTGGTTCAGGCGAACCTCGAAGAGCTGCACCCGCCCCATACCGCGGCCCTGCCGGGCGGCCGCACTAAGCCTCCTTCGCCCCCGCCCAGCCGGCGCCGTGGCCGCCGCGCTCCCAGACCCGCCCTCCCGCCAGACACGCCCCCACCAGCCACACCCCCGGCACGCCCCGTTCGCCCAGGCCACGCCCAATCATCGCCACGCCACGCCCCCATCAACGTTCGCACCCCACTCACCGCGCCCCCGCAACGCCACGCCCACGCCCACGCCACGCCCCCCGTCGCCACGCCCCCTCCCCTCCATCGTTGGCACCCCAGTCCCCGCGCCCCGCCCCCTAGCCTGCCAGGCCACTCCCCGGCCGTCCCCGCTTCTTGTCCCCAGCCCTCCCTCCCCCCGGGCTCCCCAACGCCCCCAGCCCGCTCCAGCCCTGCCCCCAGCCGCGCCTGGGTCGGTCCGCCCGGCATCTCCCCGCCCACCCCCTCGGCCAGCCTAGAGCAGCTCCAGCGCAGCTCGCGGGAGCCCGGCGCACCTGCGCCCCCTCCCGCCCCACCTGTCAAGGGGCCGCCCGGCCAACCCCAATCCCAGGCTCCTCCCAGGGGTCGCCCCCGCCCCGCCGGAGGTCTCCAGGCTGGGTTCGTGTCCTGGGCGGTGGGCGCTTGGGTCGGCCGCGAGGAGCGAGGGGGTGGTGAGGGGGTGAGGACAGAGAAGGCGGTGCTGGGCGCCTCCTGGCTGGGGAAATACCGGGTTGCTGTAAGGAGGGCGTCAGGATGATGCCACGTGTTTGTCCAGAACAGCTAGGCGAATGGGTGGCATTTTTTGATGGAGACACCGGCCTCGGTACAAGCTATTTTGGAAGAAAATCATGACCCGCAGAGGCAGAGGTGCCCGTTAGGCACCTGAGTGAACCGGCACTTCTAGGCATGAGTCTGGGGGGCGCGAAGGACGAAAGATTTGTCAGAGACATGTTTGTACCTGGTGACTCTATTCAGGACGCTGATGACATCAGAATCGGGGGTGAGAGCCGCAGAAACCTAATCTAGGCCTCCAGTGACAAGTTAGAGGCTGAGGGGTCCCCGGAGGCCAGGGAGATCCTGAAACCAGGGCTCTCGCAGGCTCCAGGCCCACCGGCCCACCTGGGACTCTGATGAGGCAAGAGGGAGCTTCTGATTGGCTGCTCTGACACTTTGCTGTCAGGGGCGTGCAAATGGGGGAATCCCTGAACCAGGAGTTTGGGATGCTGAGGGATGTGGGAAGCCCTAACATGCTAAATATCCATGGCAGAAATCAAAAAGGAAGTGTTGGAGGAAACAGGGAGAGAGGGTGTGCTGGCTGCTGCAGAGATGGAGGCAGAAACAGGGGGCCTTTATTTCCCGCAGTTGGCCCCCAATAGGGCTCTGCACACTCCTTACTCTGACCCTTCCCAACCCGTCCCCCTCCAGAAGCTCTGCTGCTGTGTCCTCATGTCCACCATCACCACCCTGACATCCCATTTCTCTAAACGCCTTTCGTCTTGCTCTCACAGAACCCAGGCTTCTCCTGGCAGCTCTAAAGTATAAATGTTTATTTTCAAACAATACCTCTGGGCCTGCAAGTAGGGTGAACTCCTGACTCTCTATGACTGCCTCCAGACCATTTCCCCCTTCACCCTACTAACTTCCAGCTTTAACCCTCATTTTCTCAGAGTAATAATTCCCCCCCACCCCAGCACTGTTACTGGTACCTTCAGAACCGAGGCCCACCTCCCCTTACTCTTTGGTGATTTCAGCGCCTGACTCGCTCCCTGTCGTTCTCTCTCCGGTACCACTGGTGCTGGAATTCTGACTTCAGAATCCGCATAGGCTTCCCTTCCATTTTCACTTCCTGGCCTATATCTGAACATGAACCTAGGATATGTTGTAATCAGCTATGGTAACGTGACAGACACAGAGCCAACTGCCTTGAAAGAAGAGTTCAAAGCTTACACTTCCCAAGAGGGGCAAGCCACTCAATGCAGGGCCACCTGGGGAAGCACCAGTATCAGCTGTGAGCAGAAGCAGGGACGAGAGCTTGGCCGGAGCCTTGCCTGTTTTTTCAGTGGGCAGGAGGCAGGCAGGCAAGCTTCTGTAAGCTGAGGACTGGGTGGTGAGTGATTTCAGTGAGTTACTGTTGTCCAGTGCCCGGCCTGGGTGGTTGGCCTGATGTGCAATTAAAGGAGGCGGGTGGGGTGTGGGCCCTGGACCGGTTGCTTTGCATGTGAAAGCTGTGATGGCAGGCGAGTTGTTTGCTCTCTAGGAATTAGCCAGCCTGGGAGGGGCAGTCTCTCCCCAGCCAGCAAGGCCCTCAAGATGTCAAAGCATCGAAGATACAGAAAATAAAAAACATGATCAGTGCAGTGCTCATCCCCATGACCCTGTCCTCCGAGAACCTTCCCCAGTAGCCTCTCCTGCAGCTTAACTTTTGTCTGAACAACGTCTCCGAACAACTCCTCACCCCTTCCCACTCTCACTGTTGCTCCCGTCAGCAGGTGGATTCCATCCCCTCTTGTTGAATAGGCCCGGGCCCTTGACTTGCTTGAACTGCCAGAGAGATGCCACGTGACTTTCAGGCTCTAAGGAGGGCTCGCAGCTTCTGCTTTCATTCCCTGAGGGTCCCGAGCTCCACGTGACAGTATCTGGCTACTGCTCTGGAGTGATCCCCTGGGGGTGGGGGAAGCCAGGACGTGAGAGTCAGACTTCCCACCTCACTCACACACCCTGACTGAGGCTGCAGGAGGGACCCTGACTGTCCCAGCTGTCTAACGAGCCACCCCATTTATTACTTACTCTGAAAACTAACGGTGATCTCCTTCAGAAGGTCCCGGGCACGCACTGCTGCACTCAGTGCCCCCGACCCTGCAGCAGGCCACTGCACACCCACAGCTCCGTCGGACACTGCTGGACACTCATAGGCAAGTCTGGATCAGTCTCTCGTGGGGTCACTGCTGCTTTCTCCTGGGTCCTGGTGTGCACAAGGTTCTGTTTGTGCCCTCCAAGAGTCTGTTTCCTGAGTCCTGTGTAAGTTCTGTAATCCAATCCCACTGGCCTCCAAAGTCAAATTCCCTGGGTGTTCTGAGTCCTTTGCCAGATTCCCAGGTTGGGAAATCTGTTGTGGGTCCTAGAACTTTATTAACAGTACGAGAATTTCTTCAGTATAATTGTTCTTCAGTTTGTGGGTCGTCTACTCGGTGGCTCTATGGTGGGTTAATGGTGACCTCCTCCAAGAGGCTTATGCCACAGGCTTTTTGACCCAGGTCTCCTGCACCCAGAGCCCTGCCCCTGTGGCAGGCCACTGCTGACCTGTACTTCTGCAGGAGACACTCAAACACAGTTCTGGCTCAGTCTCTGGGGTCTCTGGGTCCTGGTGCACGTAAGGTTTTGTTTGAGCCCTCCAAGCGTCTCTGGCGGATATGGGGTTTGATTCTAAATGAGATTTCACCCTCCTATCATCTTGCTGGGGCTTCTCCTTTGCCCGTGGATGTGGGGTATCTTTTTTTGCTGGGATCTGACATTCTCCTGTTGATGGTTGTTCAGCACTTCAGTTCAGTTGCTCAGTCCTGTCTGAGTCTGTGCAACCCTACGGACTGCAGCAGGCCAGGCCTCCCTGTACATCACCAACCCCCAGAGTATACTCAAACTCATGTCCACTGAGTCTGTGATGCCATCCAACCATCTCATCCTGTGTCGTCCCCTTCTCCTCCTGCCCTCAATCTTTCCCAACATCAGGGTCTTTTGCAATGAGTCACTTCTTTGCATCAGGTGGCCCAAGTATTGGAGTTTCACCTTCAGCCTCTGTCCTTCCAATGAATATTCAGAACTGATTTCCTTTAGAATGGACTGGTTGGATCTCCTTGCAGTCCAAGGGACTCAAGAGTCTTCTCCAACACCACAGTTCAAAAGCATCAAGTCTTCGGCTCTCAGCTTTCTTTCTCGTCCAACTCTCACATCCATACATGACTACTGGGAAAACCATAGCTTTGACTAGATGGACCTTTGTCAGCAAAGAAATGTCTCTGCTTTTTAATATGCTGTCTAGCTTGGTCATAACTTTTCTTCCAAGGAGCAGGTGTCATTTAATTTCATGGCTGCAGTATCCATCTAAGGTGATTTTGGAGCCAAAAAAAAATAAAGCCTGTCACTGTTTCTGTTGTTTCCCCATCTATTTGCCATGAAGTGATGGGACCAGATGCCCTTAGTTTTCCGAATGTTGAGTTTTAAGCCAAAATTTTCACTCTCCTCTTTCACTTTCATCAAGAGGCTCTTTAGTTCTTCAGTTTCTGCCCTAAGGGTAGTGTCATCTGCATATCTGAGGCTATTGATATTTCTCCTGGCAATCTTGATTCCAGCTTCATCCAGCAAAGCCTTTCTCATGATGTAGTCTGCATATAAGTTAAATAAGCAGGGTGACAATATACAGCCTTGACATACTCCTTTCCCTATTTGGAACCAGTCTGTTGTTCCATGTCCAGTTCTAACTGTTGCTTCAACAGTTAGAACTGGCTGTTCAGCACTGAGTTGTAATTGTGGAATTCTTGCAAGAGAAGATAAGCACACCTCCTTCTACTCTGCCATCTTAAGGGTTCACCTTAACTCCACCATAATTTGGTCTCAGGTCAAACAACAGGGAGGGAACACAGCCCCACCCATCAATAGAAAATTGGATTAGAGATTTACTGAGCAGGCCCTGCCCATTAGAACAAAACCTGGTTTCCCCTGAGTCTGTCTCTCCTAACATGAACCTCCCTTATCTTAACCCTAAACCTCTTATCCTCCTCTGTCTGAGGGCAGACAGAATAAAAATCACAATCACAAAAAAACTAATCAAACTGATCACACAAGCCACCACCTTGTCTAACTCAATGAAAATATGAGCCATGCCATGTAGGGCCACCCAAGACGGGCGGGCCATGGTGGAGAAGTCTGACAAAACTTCAGTGGTCCACTGAGAAGGGAGTGGCAAACCACTTCAGTACTCTTGCCTTGAGAACCCCATGAACAGTATGAAAAGGCAAAAAGATAGGACACTGAAAGATGAACTCCCCAGGTCGGTAGGTGCCCAATATGCTACTGGAGATCAGTGGAGAAATAACTCCAGAAAGAATGAAGGGATGGAACCAAAGCAAAAACAACACCCAGTTGTGGATGTGACTGGTGATGGAAGCAAGGTTTGATGCTGTAAAGAGCAATATTGCATAGGAACCTGGAGTGTTAGGTCCATGAATCAGGGCAAATTAGAAATGGTCAAACAGGAGATGGCAAGAGTAAACATAGATATTTTAGGAATCAGTGAACTAAAATGGAATGGAATGCAGGAATTTAATTCAGATGATCATTATATCTACTACTGTGGGCAAGAATCCCTTAGAAGAAATGGAGCAGCCCTCATAGTCAACAAAAGAGTGTGAAATGCAGTACTTGGTGCAATCTCAAAAATGACTGATCTCAGTTCATTTCCAAGGCAAACCATTCAATATCACAATAATCCAAGTCTATGCCCCAACCAGTAACGCTGTAAAAGCTGAAGTTGAAAGTTTCTATGCAGACCTACAAGACCTTCTACAACTAACAGCCAAAAAAGAGGTCCTTTCATCATAGGATACTGGAATGCAAAAGTAGAAAGTCAAGAGATACCTGGAGTAACAGGGAATTTTGGCCTTGGAGTACAAAATGAAGCAGGATAAAGGCCAACGGAGTTTTGCAAAGAGAACGCACTGGTCATAACAAACAACCTCTTCCAACAACACAAGAGAAGACTCTACACATGGACATCACCAGATGGTCAATACTGAAATCAGACTGAGTATAGTCTTTGCAGCCAAAGATGGAGAAGCTTTATACAGTCAGCAAAAACAAGACGGGGAGCTGACTGTGGCTCAGAAGATGAACTCCTTATTGCCAAATTCAGGCTTAAATTGTAGAAAGTAGGGAAAACCACTAGACCATTCAGGTATGACCTAAATCAAATCCCTTACAATTATACAGTGGAAGTGAAAAATAGATTCAAGGGATTAGACCTGATAGAGTGCCTGAAGAACAATGGACAGAGGTTTGTAACACTGAATAGGAGGCAGTGATCAAGACCATCCCCAAGAAAAAGAAATGCAAGAAGGCAAAATGGTTGTCTGAGAAAGCCTTACAAATAGCTGAGAAAAGAATAGAAGTGAAAGGCAAAGGAGGAAAGGAAAGATACACCCATCTGAATGCAGAGTTCCAAAGAATAGCAAGGAGAGATATGAAAGCCTTCCTCAGCGATCAATGCAAAGAAATAGAGGAAAACAACAGAATGGGAAAGACTAGAGATCTCTTCAAGAAAATTAGAGATACCAAAGGAACATTTCATGCAAAGATGGGCACAATAAAGGACAGAAATGGTATAGACCTAACAGAAACAACAGATATTAAGAAAAGGTGGCAAGAATACACAGAAAAACTATACAAAAAAGATCTTCATGACCCAGATAATCATGATGGTGTGATCACTCACCTAGAGCCAGACATCCTGGAATGCACAGTTAAGTAGGCCTTAGGAAGCCTCACTATGAACAAAGCTAGTGGAGGTGATGGATTTCCAGTTGAGCTATTTCAAATTCTAAAAGATGGTGCTGTTAAAATGCTGCACTCAATATGCCAGAAAATTTGGAAAACTCAGCAGTAGCCAGAAGACTGGAAAAGGTCGGTTTTCATTCCAATCCCAAAGAAAGGCAATGCCAAAGAGTGTTCAAACTACTGCACAATTGCACTCATCTCACACACTAGCCAAGTAATGCTCAAAATTCTCCAAGCCAGGCTTCAACAGTACGTGAACCATGAACACCCAGATGTTGAAGCTGGATTTAGAAAAGGCAGAGGAATCAGAGATCAAATTGCCAACATCTGTTGGATCATCGAAAAAGCAAGAGAGTTCCATCAAAACATCTACTTCTGCTTTATTGACTATGCCAAAGCCTTTGACTGTATGAATCACAATAAACTGTGGAAAATTCTTAAAGACATGGGAATACCAGACCGCCTTACCTGCCTCCAGAGAAATCTGTATGCAGGTCAAGAAGCAACAGTTAGAACTGAACATGGAACAACAGACTGGTTCCAAATTGGGAAAGGAGTACGTTAAGGTCGTATATTGTCACCCTGCTTATTTAACTTATATACAGAGTACATCATGAGAAATGCTGGGCTGGAAGAAGCACAATCTGGAATCAAGATTGCCAGGAGAAATATCAATAGCCTCAGATATGCAGATGACACCACCCTTAAGGCAGAAACTGAAGAAGAGCTAAAGAGCCTCTTGATGAAAGTGAAAGAAGAGAGTGAAAAAGCTGGCTTAAAACTCAACACTCAATAAAATGAAGATCATGGCATCCAGTCCCATCACTTCATGGCAAGTAGATGTGGAAACAATGAAAACAGTGACAGACTTTATTTTCTTGGGCTCCAAAATCACCGCAAATGGTGACTGCAGCCATGAAATTAAAAGACGCTTGCTCCTTGGAAGAAACGCTATAACCAACCTAGACAGCATATTAAAAAGCAGGGACATTACTTTGCTGACAAAGGTCTGTCTAGTCAAAGCTATGGTTTTTCCAGTAGTCACGTATGGATGTGAGAGTTGGACTATAAAGAAGCTGAGCACCAAAGACTCTTGAACTGTGGTGTTGGAGAAGACTCTTGAGAGTCCTTTGGACTGCAAGGAGATCCACCCAGTCCATCCTAAAGGAAATCAGTCCTGAATATTCATTGGAAGGACCGGTGTTGAAGCTGACCCTCCAACACTTGGCCACCTGATGCGAAGAAATGACTCCTTGGAAAAGACCCTGATGCTGGGAAAGATTGAAAGTGGGAGGAGAAGGACGTGACAGAGGATGAGATGGTTGGATGGCATCACCTACTTGATGGATGTGAGTTTGAGTAAACTGGGAGTTGGTGTTGGACAGGGAGGCCTGGAGTGCTGCAGTCCATGGGGTCCCAAACAGTCAGACACTGAGAACTCGGTTGCGTTCAGCCAAGAGGCTCTCCTACTTTGGGTGGTGTCTGCCCACGTTAGAATGTCCTAGATACCTTTTTGCTGGTCTGACACTTTGACCCGGGTGGCTGGGATGGCGGGGGCTGGTCAGGTTCCCCTTCCCTGAGGCCTCCCCATATGATTTGCTTCAGGGTCTGCACAGAATGAGAATTTACAGGTAGTGAGACTGTTTACCTGTAGGCAGGCCCCCGAGACGGAGGAAGATGAAGCTGTCAGGCCTCAGACCTGGCCTCTGAAGTCCAAGAACTTTCTACCAGTTTATGTGCGTCAGAACAGTCAGAAGAGGGAGATCCCTGGCTGGGGTTCAGTCCCTGGTTGGGGAGCTAAGATTCCACAAGCTGTGAGTCACAGCCACCCCCTCAAAAAAAAAAAAAAAAAACAATCATAGGATTGGTACGGGAGGGAAAGAATTGAATTGATGGTGACAGTTTGAGACAAACCAGCACACCAGCCATCAGCAGGAGAGTCAACCAGCTGAACCCGATCTTACCATGGAATCATTAGAAAATCAACAGCTGTTTTAAGCCGCTGAGGTTTGGGGTTGTTTATTATGCAGCAGCATGTATCTGGACCAGACACTGACACTTAGAAGTGAGATGCTGCCAGTCACAAAAGTCTGAAATGTGGCTCTTTGGAGCCAGGCAGCAGGCGAACCTGGCAGGCAGTGAGGACTTCCATCCCCGGTGAAGGACAGAGAAGGGCAGGGCTGGGTCAGGATCGGTGGGGAAGTGGAAGACCACCGGCTGTGGTAACAGGGCAGACAGAGGCCAACTGGTTTCTTCAGTCATTTATGCTAAAGTAAAATAAAGAAAAGACAAATGAACCTTACAAGTAATGTTCCATGTCCCACCAGAAGCTGGAGGAAATATTTCAAGTCAGGTCTTACAATTGGAGAATAAAAAGATTTCTCAATCCCAGTCTTTCCAGGCAGCAAATGTCCTCAAGGTAAGAAATGGCATCCTGCGGAAGATTAAATCCAGGGCACTGCCAGCAAAGCACAACTTCAGGGTTAGAAGAAATCAAGGGCGTGGTATATGACCCTTTGTTAAAATTGCTGAAACATCCCTGGGGGAGCGGACCCTCCCAGACGCTCTGAGCCACACGAAAGGGCTTCCAAGTGTCTTGAGGAATTGAGCACACAGCTCGACCTTGATGTTCACAGCACAGAGGAGCCTCTCAAAGATGTTTGCAGGGTGGTTTTTGTCTAATAAAATGTGTTATAATTTGATACCTAGAAAATCTGCAGTTTTTTTTTTTAACGGTTGTATCTACTTAAACTAAAATGGATGATGTTCAAAATAAAAGGGGCTTCTGGGCCCTCAACTTTCTCCAGAAAAGAAGCAGGCTGAGGAAGCTACTTAGGCTGCAAAAATTTCCCCGTGGAAAAGGGAGGATGACTGAGGGGTAGGGCAAAGAGGCAGAGAGAGAAGCCCACCCCAGAAGAGGGAGGGGGAGGGCAGAGGAGCCCTTAAAGGAGCATTGTGACCATGTCCGCTGCATTTCAACCCTGTCGCGCGTGCCCGTGGCTACAGGGAGCACGCCCCCCTTTTCCTTTTTGAACCGGGTGTCTATTTACTTTTCCTGTGCTTCCCCATGGAATGTGGGTCTTGCAGGGGCAGATAACTTGCTTCTGGCTTTGCTGCGTGTCACAAGCCAAGAGCAGTAGTGAGATGTGGTTCTGGGATCTTCATGCAGGAGGAACTAAATCATTAGGGGCCAGAGTGTGGACGGGTGGCGGGCAGGTTGTTCCACTGGTTCCCACCGCCCCCCTGCACGAGCTGTGCTTTCCAGAACTCGTGCTGCTGTGCGCACCCTTCCCACACGGATTCCAGGCTCGCCTGCAGGACTTGCTGTGGCCAGTGGGATACCAGCAGGAGAGATTCAAGCAGAGGTCCAACAGGACCTGTCACGGAGAGCAGAGCCTCCACGTGGTAAGCGGTCCAGCTCTCCTGGCTAAATAACAGGACACCCCACCCAGGGCAGGTCACATGGAAGAGAAATGTGCTCCAGGTGAATTCTCAGCTGACTCCAAATAAAGGAAGGACCCCACCTGTAGCCCCTCGCACGTCTGCGCAGCTCTGAATCCCTTTCCATCTTTGCTCACCCCCCAACAGCGATCCTCTGAAGCCCCCTGAGTGCCCTGGGCAAGCACTGGGACCAGACCCTGAGACACCTCCCCCTGTCCCCCTTGCCCCTCCACACTCGCCCGGGATCGCCTCAGTCTTGGCTGCACCCAAACCTTCTTTCGCCTTGCTTTCTCAGGAGCAGCCTAGACAGGCTGGAGAAACGAGTCACACTGACGGGGCAGATGACACTGCCGGGCTCCCTGCTGTCTTCTGGTTCCATCCTCGTCCTCTCTCCTGGGACCGGCTCCCTTCTCACCTTCAACTGATGGCCTCCTTCTCATCAGAGGAGAGCCCTCCAGCTTCCTACATCCACACTCCCTTACCTCAGACTCCCCTTGGAGCTGTGGCTGAGCGAACCGCCTGAGCAGTTAGTTCCAGGCCAGCCCTCACACTCTCCTCTCGGCAATGGCTCGCCTCCTTCTCCTCCACGGGCTCATTCCCACTGGTGGAAAACCGGCTGTTTCCTTTCCCACTGCAAAACCAACAGTTTCTCCGGACTTGCCTTTCTTTCTCGCTTTCGTCGTTTCTCTGCTCCCTTTCAGCCAGAACACCCTGAAGAGTAGTCGGTCCCGAGGCCGTCCCTTCCATGTCGCCTCAGCCCCCTCAGTCGGGCTTGCTCCTCCGCCGCGTACACGTGAAGGTGACCGGCGCCTTCGTTGTGCCTTCTGTGCCCACCATTCGGATCTCTCAGCAGCACTGGACAAGGCCGATCTCTCCTTCTCAGCCTAGCACCGTCATCGCTTGGCCCACTGCCCTCTCCTGACACTCCTCCTACCTGACATCCTCATCCTCTGTACCAGCTCCTCCTTCCAGCTTCCCTTCCTCCTTAGCGTGAGAATACCCAGGGCTCAATCTTTTCCCTCTCTTTTTCTCTATTTGCATTTCCTCCCATGGTGAACTCATCCAGTTGTATGGCTTTAAGTACAACAAATACCCTCGTGAACATCAATCTATACTCATGTGTTCAGTTGCCTTATAACCTTAACCTGTGGCATGAGGAAGAAATACATTTTTATCTTGCTAAGCCACTGAGAATTTAGGGTTGTTTGTTACTGCAGCATAACCAGGGCTATCCTGACTGCTACAAAACACTGCCATCAAAGGTGTGCCCAACACCATCATTTCTTAGTTGGGTAAGCTTGCATTAGCTTCCTAAACATCCTGCCTGCTTTCACCCTTCCCTCACTGTCTACATCAGCTGCCATGATGCACTAAAAAGCTATTCCTCCTTTCCTATCCTCCAATGGCTCACTTTTCTGAGTGTAAAAGTCACAGTCCTCACCAGACGCCACACCCATCCCAACCTCCACCTCTCTGGCCATGTGCCGTGTTGCTCTGATGCACTCATTGGCTCACAGAGACCGCCTCCACTTTTCAAAAACGCCCAGTTGGGGCCAGATTAGGGCCTTGGCACTGGGCTCTCCCCGCTGCCGGGGATGCTCTTCCCCTGGACCCCGCATGGCTCACTCCCTCTCTCGCTCCCAGTTTGCTCAAGTTACTTGGCAGTGAGATCTACCCTGCCCCCACTTTCCCGGGACCTCCAACTCCCTGATGCTGGTCTACTTGTTTCCCCACAGCGTAGATCACTTTCTAACAAGGCGTGTAACTCGCTGGTCATGGGCCTTTTCTGTCTCCCTCGCTAGAACAGGAGCAGGGGTTTGCTTGGCGCACTGGTGTAGAGCGGTTTCATTGCGGGTTGGGAGTGAGAGCCAGATGGAGTTATTGCCAGGAGACAGGTGTACGCCCCCCACCCCCCACCCCAAATCGTCAGGTCTGGGAGTTCCTGTTCAGGAAGGATTTGGAGCAGGCTTTTCAGCGCCCCTTCTCGAAGCCCAGGGAAGGATCCTGTAGCACAAGCATGGGCTATGGAATCCTGATCCCGGCCCATGCGCGGAGGCGGCCAGGGAGAAGGGCGGCCCGGTGCCCGGTCAGCCAGCAGCACTCGCTGGGCTCCCACGTCCCGAGGGCACTGGATCCAGCCACGGAGTCATAGGGGCCCCGGGACTCCGGATCCGCGAATCCACCCCGGCTTCCTGCCCTCTGTCCACGGACTGTTCACAGGGAGCCGCAGCCAGCCCCGCACGGACCCCGACCTGCAGGGCCCGGACGGCCCAGGGTGCCCAGCCAAACCGCCTGCTGCGCGGGCCGAGGCCGGGCTCGGGGGTCTGCGCTGCGAGCGGGTGGCACAGCCTCCCGCACAAAGCTTCCCGCGAAACTGACGTAGCGCGGGGCGGCCGCGCAGGCTCCGCCCCCGGCCGCGCCCCTCCCCCGCGCGCTCGCGGCGCCCCAACGCGCCTGCGCACTCGCCCTCCCGCCACTGGCTGCGGCGTGGCGGCGCGCGCCGGCCGGCGCCCTGCGCGCCGCGTGATTGGCCGGGCGGCGGCGGCGGGGGTGTGTCCGCCGCGCGCCCGCCCCGGCCCCGCTTGCTGAGGTGCGCGCGGCGGCGGTGGCGGCGGCGGCGGCGGCGCGTGGCAGGTCCGGCGGGCGCCCGGCGGCGGCGGCGGCGGCCCGACCCCGGCCCAGCCTCGTCCCGCCCGCCCGCCCGCCTGGCCCCGTTCCCGTCCCCCGTTCGCCCGCCCGGCGCGCCGCGGCCCCGCCCCGGCATCTCCCGAGGGAGCGGCGCCGCCGGCCGAGCACAGGCCCGGCCATGACCGACTTCAAATTGGGCATCGTGCGGCTCGGCCGGGTGGCCGGAAAGGTGCGCGGCGCAGCTTGGGGCCGGGGCCGGGCGGGAGGCGTGGGGCGCCGGGCCGGGGCCGAGGGCCGGGGCTGGTGTGAGGCTAGGGGCTGAGCGGCGCTGGGGGTCGCGGGCGCGGTCTGGGAGTCGGAGTCGGGGGTGCGAGGCTGGGGGCGTAGGGCCCGGCCAGGGCGGCTGGGCGCATGGGCACAGGCCCGTAGGTTCGCCGGCGGCCTGGTTCCTGGGGCAGCCTTGGTCCAGTGCCGGCTCCAGCCGTGCGCCGCGGGTCGGGGGCTGCGGCCGTGCCTGTGGCCGCGAGGAGCGCAGGCCCTTCCGGGGCAGCGCGCTCGCTCTCCGCTGGCCCTTGCGGGTCCATAGTGAGCTCCGCGCAGGGCTCGTGCTGCCCGAGGCGGCCCCCTCGGGCTGAGCCTCAGTTGGCCTCGGCCGAGCGGGGCCTCCCTCTGCTTCTCTCTCTTACCGGGCCCCGCCCTCCGCGTGTTCGAGGCTGGGCTTCCTGGCACCTGTGGGCATTGAGGCTTGGCTGTTTCCAGGAGCCGGCCGGCCGTGCAGCTGAACCAGCCACGGACCTTACCCTGGATGGGAACCCTGTTCCCATCACCAGCCGCGGAAGCTTCTGGTGGGAGAGAGGAGCAGAGGCAGTCAGATGAAGGTAAAGCCGGTTCAGATACTAGTAAAAAGCTCTCCAAGCGAAAGTGAGACTGGTCCATTTCGGGGACCGTTTCCTGCCCTCCCGCAAGGGGCAGTGACTGTCTAATTACGGAAGGGTGGGCTCCTTATTAGCGCTGAGATCTCTGCAACTCAGTGGTTGTCTGCAGTAATGCCATCCTTTAAAACTTTTACTTGGAACGTTTTAGACGAAGAGGTAGGAAGGACAATTCCGTGAGCACCTGTGTGCGGACTGCCTGATAGTTGAAACCTTCTGGATATTCTGCTTCAATCCCAGGGCCCTGCCTCTATTCCTGTGACATCGTGGTCTTGGACTGGGTTTATCAACACAATAAAACGTGCAGCTTAGTGGTTGAGCAGGTCTCAGGCACTTCTCGTGGCTAGTCGTGAGCAGATGCCAGGTGGAGCCTGGTGCCACAGCTGTGCGCAGTGCTGCGTGGGGAAAGAGCCGCCTTTGGCTACCTTCAGGGTGGACTGACCTCTCTGAGCCCATGAGGGCTGCTCCTGCTTATCGGTAGTGCCCTGTGCTGATTCCAAATGTAACGCCTTGAAACGTTAATTTCCAGACCAAGTATACACTGATAGATGAGCAGGACATCCCGCTGGTGGAGGGCTACTCGTTTGAGGTAAGGATTCTGTTCCTTTGCTGGCCTGCCTACGGTCGTGCCCGGGGGGTCACGAGGGGTGGGTTTTCGTCCGTGTGATGTGAGGCAGACCCTTGCACACGAGCTGCTCAAGCAGGCCAGTGAAGCCCTGTCCAAACCCTGGTCTCCAGGGAACCTGGCTGTCAATGTGGAGCCCCTCCCACCGCTTCCGTGATGCGTGCTGTCTTACTCACTTCCATGTTGCTTGCAGGCTCTTCCCAAAAAAGAGACAAATTGTGCCCTGTCTTTGATTGAGTTCAGTCAGATGAGCCGCTGTGCTCAGGGAGACTCCAGGGCTGCCCCGCCTCCTCTCCAGCCTCGGGCTTCTGCAGGGCTGGGTGCCTTTGTCCCTACCTGGCTGTTTGGGCTCCAGTCCTCACCTGCCTGCTCCTCCCTCCACCCTGCAGACCCACCCCACTCCTATCTCAGCCTTCACCCTTTTACAGTTACTTGTTCCAGGGCTTATCTTTTTTACTGGATTAGGGACTTTTTTTTAAGGTAGGGAGATTTATTTCTCTGTGTCCACAGTATTTTGCAAAGAGTGGTTCTTAAGTGTGTCTTGCCTTCACGTAGGCGGGTACTTCTCCATGCCACGTGTCTGGGAGCCTCCAGAGACCACCAAGGTCCCAGGAACAGGCCTGGCACTTGTCCCTCTGGCTTGCTTGTTTCATTCATTTTTCTAAGAGGAATTTGGAATGTTGTTGAGAATTGCAGGCTTTTTAACAGAGCTTTTTCTTATTTCTTCTCAGGCCCGGATGGAAGTAGACGCAGATGGAAATGGTGCTAAGATATTTGCATATGCCTTTGACAAGAACCGAGGAAGGGGGTCGGGAAGGCTCCTTCATGAGCTGCTGTGGTGGGTGTTTCCAAGCTGCTTGTTCCCCTTCTGGGTTTGCACCAGCCTTGCAGTGCAAGGGGCTCGGGCAGCCAGAGACCCTTCTGCCCTCATCGACAGATGATACCTTCCCCAGGTCTCCCAGTTACTTCTTTGTCATTGCCACTAACTGGGAGGATGGCTGCTCTGTGTCCTCTGGCACTGGCAGGGTAGCGTAAGAGTCTGTAAGCCCTGTGCCCTTCCTGCTCCCAGCACTTAGGCCACAGCGCCTCTGGAGGCGGGCGGGGTCTGGCCCCTCCTAGGTCCTTTTGAGCTTATCCGTGGGACATGGGGAGGGCCGCCCTCGCTTCCCTGTGAACGCTGAGGTTCCGAAGTACTTGGGCCCACTCGTGGGTGCCCGGCTGGTGTGAGGCAGTGCGGTGCCTTCCTTGCCCCCTGGCGCCGAGTGCTTCAGTCCAGGGGTTCCGAAGTACTTGGGCCCACTCGTGTGCCCCCGGCTGGTGTGAGGCAGTGCGGTGCCCTCCTTGCCCCCTGGCGCCGAGTGCTTCAGTCCAGGGGCTGGGCTGTCCCCTTTGGCCCACAGACTGGGTTCCCCTCTGCAGCCGTGCTCCCAGTGGGCCGAGGACCATTCAGCGCGCGTGGCTGAGACGAGCGGTCAGGGAGCCTGTCTGGAGCACTGTCTGTTTCCTAGGGAGCGGCACAGGGGGGGCATCGCCCCTGGGTTTCAGGTGGTGCATCTCAACGCCGTCACTGTGGACAACCGCCTGGACAACCTGCAGCTGGTGCCGTGGGGCTGGCGGCCCAGAGCCGAGGAGGCCTCCAGCAAGCAGAGGTGGGTCTTCCTGGGGCTGGCGACGTGGCCCCGCCAGGCTCACTGCCGAGAGAGGCCGGCTCGGCTCTGTGCTCTGCAGCTTCTGTGGGTTTGGGAATGCTAGTCATCTCCCCTCAAGGTGTGTGGTCAGGACAGTGGCTCAGAGGTCAGCTGGGCAGCCTTCACCTCTCCTTGGTCCAGACTCCATTGTTAGAGTCTGATCCTGGCTAAGGTGTCCTCACATGGCTCTTGAAGGAGGCTGAGCCTCACGACAGTTAGTTAGGATTCTTATCCTCCTGGGGATTATGGTAGTCTAGATTTGTGGTTGCAAGCGACAGAAACTGAGCCCAATTTGGCTGAAGCAAAAATAGGACCCTTGCTGGCTCCCCTGCTGAGATGTGGCAACCCACCAAACCACCTGGAGGTCTCGGGAGCTCCGCCGGGGCTGCGCACTGACTGACTGCTCAGCAGTGACCAGGGGCGCTGAGGAGTTGCTTGTCTTGAAGCACTTTTCTGCTCTGCTGGGGATAGCACGGTTCTTTCATCAACAAAAAGGAAGCTTGGGGAATTCTCTGGTGATCCAGTGGTTAGGACTTGGCACTTTCGCTGCTGTGGGCCCAGGTTTGAACCCTGGTTGGGGAACTTAGAACCCACAGGTTGCATTCTTGTTCATTCGAGAAGTCCTGTGTGACTCTGCAACCACATGGACCACAGCACGCCAGGCTCCTCAGTCCTCCACTGTCTCCTGGAGTTTGTTCAAACTCATGTCCACTGAGTCGGTGGTGCCATCTAACCATCTCATCCTCTGTCGGCCCCTTCACCTCCTGCCTTCAATCTTTCCAAGCATTGGAGTATTTTCCAATGAGTTGGCTCTTCGCATCAGGTGGCCAAAGTATTGGAGTTTTAGCTTCATCATCAGTCCTTTCAATGAATATTCAGGATTGACTTCCTTTAGGATGGACTGGTTGATCTCCTTGCAGTCCAAGGGACTCTCAAGAGTCTTCTTCTGCACCACAGTTCAAAAGCATCAATTCTTCAGTGCTCAGCCTTATGGTCCAACTCATCCATACATGACTATTGGAAAAACCATAACTTTCACTACAGACCTTTGTTGGCAAAGTACTGTCTCTGCTTTTGAATATGCTGTCTGGGTTGGTCGTAACTTTTCTTCCAGGGAGTGAGCGTCTTTTCCTTCTGTGGCTGCAGCCACCGTTGGCAGTGGTTTTGGAGCCCAAGAAAGTAAAACCTGTCCCTGCTTCCACTGTTTCCCCTTCTATTTGCCATGAAGTGATGGGACCGGGTGCCATGATCTTAGTTTTCTGAATGTTCAGTTTTAAGCCAGCCTTTTCACTCTCTTTCACTTTCATCAAGAGATTCTTTAGTTCTTCTCTTTCTGCCGTAAGGGTGGTATTATCTGCATATCTGAAGTTATTGGTATTTCTCCCGGCAGTCTTGATTCCAGCTTGTGCTTCCTCCAGCCCAGCGATTCTCATGATGTACTCTACATATAAGTTAAATTAGCAGGGTGACAATATACAGCCTCGACGTACTTCTTTTCCTATTTGCAACCAGTCTGTTGTTCCATGTCCAGTTCTAACTGTTGCTTCCTGACCTGCATTCAGGTTTCTCAGGAGGCAGGTCAGGTGGTCTGGAATTCCCATCTCTTTAAGAATTTTCCCGTTTGTTGTGATCCACACAGTGAAAGGCTTTAGCTTTAGTCAGTGAAGCAGAAGTAGGTGTTTGTCTGGAATTCCTTTGCTTTTTGTATGATCCAGCAGGTGTCAGCAATTTAATCTCTGGTTCCTTTGCCTTTTATAAGTTTAACTTTAACATCTGGAAATTCTTGGTTCATGTACTGTTGCCTCGCTTGAAGCGTTTTGAGCATTACCTTGCTAGCATGGGAAATGAGTGCAATTGTATGGTAGTTTGAATATTCTTTGGCATTGCCTTTCTTTGGGATTGGAATGAAAACTGACCTTTTCCAGTCCCGTGGCCACTGTTGAATTTTCAAACTTTGCTGGCATATTGAGTGGAGCACTTTAACAGTATCATCTCTTAGGACTTGGAATAGTTCAGCTGAAATTCTATCACTTCCACTAACTTTGTTCGTAGTGATGCTTCCTAAGGCCCACTTAACTTGGCACTCTAGGATGTTTGGCCCTAGGTGAGTGATCACACCATCGTGATTATCTGGGTCGTGAAGATCTTTTTTGTATAGTTCTTCTGTGTGTTCTTGCCGCCTCTTCTTAATCTCTTATGCTTCTGTTGGGCCCTTGACATTTCTGTCCTTCATTGTGCCCATCCTCACACAAAATGTTCCCTTGGCATCTCCAGTTTTCTTGACTAGCTCTCCAGTCTTTGCCGTTGTGTTGTTTTCCTCTGTTTCTTTGCGTTGTTCCTTTAAGAAGGCTTTCTTGTCTCTCCTTTTCTCTGGAACCCGGCATTCAGCTGGGTGTATCTTTTCTCCTTTGCCTTCCACTTCTCTTCTCTTCTCAGCTATTTGAAAGCCCTCCTCAGATGACCATGTTGCCTTACTGCATTTCTCTTTCTTGGGGATGGTTTTGCTCACTGCCTCCTGCACAGTGTGACAGACCTCCGTCCACAGTTCTTCAGGCACTCTGTCTATCGGATCTAACTCCTTGAATCTATTTCTCACTTCCACTGTATAATCGCAAGGGATTTGATTTAGGTCATACCTGAATGGTCTAGTGGTTTTCCCCACTTTCTACAATTTAAGTCTGAATTTGGCAATAAGGAGCTCATGATCTGAGCCACAGTCAGCTCCCCGTCTTGTTTTTGCTAACTGTATAGAGCTTCTCCATCTTTGGCTGCAAAGACTATAATCAGTCTGATTTCAGTATTGACCATCTGGTGATGTCCATGTGTAGAATAGTCTCTTGTGTTGTTGGAAGAGGGTGTTTGCTATGACCAGTGCGTTCTCTTGGCAAAACTCTGTTGCCCTTTGCCTGGTTTCATTCTATACTCTAAGGCCAAACTTGCCTTCAGGTTACTCCAGGAATCTCTTGACTTTCCACTTTAGCACTCCAATCCTCTTATAATAAAAAAGACATCTTTTTCTTGTCATTAGTTCTAGAAGGTCCTGTAGGTCTTTCTAGAACTGTTCAAATTCAGGTTCTTCAGCGTTACTGTTGGGGCAGACTTGGATTACTGTGGTATTGAGTGGTCTGCCTTGGAAACGAACTGTAATCATTCTGTCGTTTTTGAGATTGTTTCTAAGTACTGTGTTTCAGACTTTTTTGTTGACTGTGAGAGCTACTCCACTTCTTCTAAGGGATTATTGCCCACAGTAGTAGATATAATGGTCATCTGAATTACAGATGACCTATCCACAAGTTGCGTGGCACAGTAAAAAAAAAAAAAAAAAAAAGGTTGTGTCATCAGGACAAGTGTAGGGGCAGCTGAGCGGTCAGAAGGCGGGTGGCTCAGCACTTGCACAAGACCAGAGTGGACCTGGCCAGCTCTGCCACTGACCGCTGCAGTCGCTGGAGGGATGGTCCCATTCTGCTTCACACCGCTCTGGGGCCCCGCCCCGAGGTTCCTCCCTGTTGGTCATCCCAGGAGCCAGCTGGTCGGGGTTGCTGTGGCTTGCCAGCAGTGGTCAGCCTGTCCGCAGTGCTGCATGTGCTGGGGCCCAGCTGTCCGAGGGCGGCCTGAGCTCCCCGGCGCCACGTGTCCTCCCGCCTCATCTGTGGCCTCTGCCCGGTGGCTCGTGGTGGGAATCGGCCCCTGCGACTTGGGGGTCCCTGCACCCCTGCTTGCTGCCCTGGAGTCACCCCAGTGGGCACAGGGTGGCCCAGCCAGGTGGAAGGTGCTCTGAGCCAAGGGGCAGTGTCCTCCCTTCCCATCTTCAAACGCCGGCTGGGGCTGAACCTCCCCTCCTCTCGGTCTTCTAGGACCTCACTGAAGAGCTCGGAAAGCACCAGCATTCTCCCCCATCCTGACTTTCACCCTTTTCTTCCTTAAAGAAATCTTTGTATTGTGGTAAAATACGGATGACGTCGTTTTAACCACTTTGCAGTGTGTGTTCCTGTAGCGTTGAGCACTTACGCTGCAGTGCAGCCGTCACCACCACTGTCTCCGGAGCCATCTCCTCTTCCCAAATGAAGCTGTGTCCTGACAGAACACTGCGCGGCCCGCCCCCGGCCCCCAGATGCCCAGATCCCCCGACCCCCACCGCTCTGAGCCGCCAGGTCCTTGATCCCAGCTGAGCGGGCTCACGGCACTCGACCTCGGGTCTGGCTCCCTCCCGTCTGCTCATTTACGTCCTCAGGGCTCGTCGGCGTCGTGGCCTGTGTCAGAGCTTCCTTTTTAAGGTTAAATAGTGTTCCATTGTGTGTGTATGTGTGCACGTGTGTAGCGCACTTGGTTTATCCACTCTCCCGCGTCAGGCACTTGGGCTGCCGCCTCCCTCACCTGCTGTGAACCCACTTGTACAAAGAGCTCTTCTGGCCTCTGCTTTCGGTTCTTGAGAGTGTGCGCCCAGAAGTGGGATCGCAGGATCGTGTGGTAGTTCTGTTCCCTCTGGAGAAACCACCAGGCTGCTGTCTGTGGTGTCTGCGCGCTGGAGGCAGAGCGCGCAGAGGTCCTTGCCAGCACGTGGTGTTCTCTGTCGTTCGGTAGCAGCCATCCCAGGAGTGCGAGGTGGTCCTACTGCAGTTCTGAGTTGTTTTCCTGATGGTCAGTGATGCTGAGCGTCGTTTCATCTGCTTTTTGGCCCTGTGTGTGTCTTCTTTGGAGAAATCTCTGTTCAAAACTTGGTGGTTGGTTTTTCAGTTGAGCTGCAGAGCTCTTTATTCAGGGGATACATGGTTTGCAAATGTTCTCTCCCATTCTATAGATTGTCTTCTTCTTCTTCTGTTTTTTTTTTTTTTGATGTACAAAATACTTGAATTTTCATGTTTTTTTTTTTACAAAAAACTTTTTTTTTTCTTTTGTTACTGTGCCTTTGCTGTCATATCCCAGATCATTGCCATATCTGAGGCTGTGAAGCCTTCGTCCTGTGTTTTTCCTTGAGAGTTTTGTTGTTTGGGGTCTTATATTTAGGGCCCCGCCCTTTTTTTTAAACTCTTTTTTAAACTGAAGTATAGTAGATTTACTGAGGTGGCTCAGTGGTAGAGAATCCACCTGCCAGTGTAGGAGACATAGGTTCAGTCTCTGCCTGGGTCAGGAAGATCCGATGGAGGAGGGCCTGGCAACCCACTCCAGTATTCTTGCCTGGAGAATCCCATGGACAGAGGAGCCTGGTGGTTTGTGGGGTCGCAGAGTCAGACACGACTGAGCACGCACGCATAGCAGATTTCCAGTGCTGTGCCATACCCTTCCGTTTTTATCCAAGTCCCTCTCGGCCTGGCCTCCAGAGACAGCAGGCGGGTTGGAGGGGATGGACCACCCACCCCATTGCTCTCGCAGGGCAGCAGGTACCTCCTCTGAAGGCCAGCCCCAGGGGTGGGCTGCTCATCGCTTGGGGTTTGCCCCATCCACCTCTGCCTGTGGTGGTGGGGCAGGTGTGGGCAAGTACGAGCTTCTGGCCCCGTCTAGGCAGAGAAGCAGTCAGGAGGATGGAGAGCAACTGCAGCGCCCAGAGGGTGGGTCCCCAGATCCCCAGATCTCTCCAGGGGCAGGTTTGAGCACTTCGGCTTACAAGCGGGAAGAGAGGCGGCCTGGTGTTGACCAGGCCGGGCTGAGCCTGCGGCTGAGACCATGTGGTCTCCATGCCTGTCGTGTGCCCGGCTCTCACAGTGTTGGGAAGACTGAGGGGCAAGATGCACACAGCCCTTTCTGTGCCTTTTAGTGAGAAGAGAAAAAGGCTGAACCATGGGTGTTGTGGGGAGGTGAGCCAGTGCAGCTGGTGGGCCAAAGGACAGACTGTTGGTCACAGCTGGGGAGGGGGTGTCCTGCGAAGGGGAGGCAGCTGGTCCACCCTGGGGTCACCTACTCTTACCTCTGTGCCTTGCCCCTTTGTGGCCAAGGGGATCTGAAACCCTGTTTCTTTTGTTAAGGGAGCAAAGCTTATACTGGCTGGCAATTCAGCAGCTGCCCACAGACCCCATAGAGGAGCAGTTCCCGGTCCTGAACGTGACGCGGTACTACAACGCCAACGGCGACGTGGTGGAGGAGGAGGAGACGTCCTGCGCCTACTACGAGTGCCACTACCCTCCTTGCACGCTGATCGAGAGGCAGGTGCGTGCCGGCCGCCCGGGGCTGCGCTTCTCCCCTGCGGGGCTGCCCGGCCGGAGCCGGGCCCCCCGCGTCCGCGTGTGACCGGATCGGGCTCCTCTGTGTCCTTTCAGCTCCGGGAGTTCAACATCTGCGGGCGCTGCCAGGTGGCGCGCTACTGCGGCTCGCAGTGCCAGCAGAAGGACTGGCCAGCCCACAAGAAGCACTGTCGGGAGAAGCGGCGCCCCTTCCCGCACGAGCTGGAGCCCGAGCGATGACGCAGCGGCCGCACGGCTCCTGGCTCCCCGGCGGCAGGTGCAGCAGCCAGCCGGCCGGTGGGCGTGGGGTTCACCCTGCACTGGCTCCTGCCCGCGTCCGGCAGCCAGAGGCTCCCCTGGAGCAGAGACAGCTGGGAGGGCCTGCCGGACGCTTCTCGTTATTTATATGTTAATATGTTTGTAAACTCATGTACAGTTTTTTTGGGGGGAAGGCGGGAGGGTTCAGAAGTACAAATAGGGTCGTTTGCTGTAACGCTCACCGGGCGGCCGGGCCGAGGCGGGCGGGGGACAGCAGGCACAGTAAAGTGGGGCCGCCCGCACCCTGGCCGCGCTCTGGTCTCTGCCTCAAGCGGCTTCCGAGCGCACAGATGATGAGGCTGCGCTCCACCGGAGCCCGGGCGGCGGGCGGGAGGAGACGCAGGCCTGCCCGGCCGGCAGGGGGCGCTGTTGTCCCCACACACTTGGGCGCTCAGGTCGGGTGGGTTGCCGGCCCTGCTGCGGGCCCCCATGACTTGGAGCTTGCCCTGGCGCCCAGCATCCTGAACACCTTGCTGAGCCCCCCAGGGCCCACAGGCAGCTGTGGCTGCGACCTTGGACCGTCCCGGCTCGCCCCCGGCCCCACGTGGCCCCACAGGCTCCCTGCTGTCTGCCGGGACACCCTGCGTGTGCCTCCCTGACCAGGGCCAGCTCATGGGTGGCCTTTGGTCTGTGAGCTGAACTTTCTGTGGCTGCCTTTGCAGGACTTGGAGGCTTCTTGGGCAGTGTGTCTGGAGAACAGGACTGGGGAGATGGGTGCTTGCAACATGTGGGGAGCAGGCGGGCACCTCAGTCCCAACACCGAGGGAGGGCTTTCCTTCAGGGGAAGGGACCCCAAGTGCCCACGGGTTTTTGCTGAGAAGACCTGGCTGCCGTGGAGGTTGGCCGTGGTGCCTCTTCCAAGTTCAAGTCTTTGCTGCAAGGGGGTCTGCTCCAGGTGCCCCCAGACCGCAAGGGGGCTTAGCAAACGGTCGGGGAAGAGGATATATGTGATTCTGAGAGGCAGTCCTGCAGACCACAGCTGGCCTGAGGTCAGCTCTGGCCAGGGCGCAGGGTTGGGGAGTGCTGTGCAGCCAGTGTCCTGGGGTCTGGGGCCGCTTGTGCTTGATTCACCTTCAGAAACAGGCTCCTGGGATGAGCGCCAGCCTACAGGCTGTGTGTCCCGCCTGTGTGCTTGGGGGAGTGGCCAGGTTGGCCCTCCAGCCCGTCTCTGTTCCCCGACCAGCACTTAACTCCCCTGTGGTTAGCTGCTGCTGCTGCTAAGTCGCTTCAGTCGTGTCCGACTCTGTGCGACCCCATAGACGGCAGCCCACCAGGCTCCCCCGTCCCTGGGATTCTCCAGGCAAGAACATTGGAGTGGGTTGCCATTTCCTTCTCCAATGCGTGAAAGTGAAGCCACTCAGTCTTGTCTGACCCTCAGCGACCCGATGGACTGCAGTCTTCCAGGCTCCTCGGTCCATGGGATTTTCCAGGCAAGAGTACTGGAGTGGGGTGCCATTGGCTTCTCCGTGTGGTTAGCTAGTCCTCAGAAAATTCCATTGGAATGGAAGTGCCAGAGTCTCCACTGACCTGGAGGACGTCACGCTGGGTGCTGACCTTGGGTGCTCCTTGCTGTGACTCCTGGCTCACCTGGAACAGCCGTGCCCTGGGACTCACTGTCAACTGTGGCTGCGGGGGAGGGGGGTTGGGTGGGCATAGCTAGTGGCTGTGGCCTCCTGGTGGTGCTGCTTGTCAGACTCTGAGTCTGGGCTGGTGCAGGGCCCTGGGTGGAGCTGAAAGGGTGGCTGAGGGCTTGCTCTCACTGCCAAGGCCCCTGGAGTGGCCACCCAAGGGCCCACAGCCTGGCTGTATCCCCTTGCTTCCCCTGTCTTTTATTGGATATCTGGCCGCTGGCTCTGCTCTTCCGACCTCTTGACTTCTGTAGCCACACATCCGAGAGCGACTGAAAGTTCAACATTCATGGCTGTTACCTGTTAGGAGTGAGGCAGGGGGCTGCTTGGCCTGAGTGCCTTTTGCACCAGACTAGATCAAGGTGTGTGGCTCAGCCACTTCAGGGTACCCTCCAGTTTCCTGACCAACCTTTCTACTCTGCTTCAGCTGCCATCTGAACAGCTGACTTTTTCTAGCCATAGAAACCACCTCAGAAACCACAGGCTAACCACCCAGGTCTCCATGTGGATTTTGGTCTTGTCCCATTTCCTGCAGCTGCTGTAACAAAGGAACACAAGCTGGGTGGCTTAAAACGTAGGGTCTGGGTCCTGCACACCAGTCTCTCAGGTCAAGGTATGGGCAGGGCTGTGCTCCCTCTGAAGGCTCCAGGCTCTTCCAGTGGCTTCAGGCAGTCCTTGCCTTGTAGAGGCTTCATACCTCCCAGGCTTCTGTGGGTGTCTGTAATAGACCACATCTCCTCTTAAGGATGCCAGTGATCCTGGATTAGGGGTACACTAATGACCTTAACTGGATGGCGTCTGTGAAGACCCTGTTTCTGAAGGTCACATTCTATCATGTTGCAGATAAGACTTCAGCATATCTTTGGGGGAGGACACAATTCTGTCTGGGAGATAGTGAGGGACAGGGAAGCCTGGCGGGCTGCAGTCTGTGGGGTCGCAGAGACACAATTTTGCCACTGAGCAATAATAACAGCAGTTCATAACAATATCTAACACTTGGCTTCCCCAAACTTGTTCTGTAGAGTTCACTGGCTTTGTTGAATGGTGCCAGCACATAACTCAGTTTTCCAAGTCAGAGAGAGTGTGGTGGGTCCCTTCTCCTATATCCTATATCTAATGGGCACAGACCCCACCTGCCCCTGGAGCTCAGACACTGTCTTTTCTCCATGTCCTCTGTTCACCTTCCTGCTCATCGTTGGGCCCTGGGGCCCACCCTGTCTCCATTCTCTGCTGTCCTGGCAGGATTCTGCGTCCACAGATGCGCTGCACTTACTGCGCACAGGCAGCTAGCTCCCTGCGGTGGACGTGACCAGGGAGAGGGAGGGGAGCCTGTGCCCAGGCTCTTTGGGTCAGACCCTGGACTCTGCTCCCCTTTCAGAGTCCAGCCCTCAGGTGACTCCGTGCCGGACGCTCAGGTGCCCAGTCCCAGGCCGGCCTCGCCGCCGCACGGGGAACGTGGGGCGGGTTGAGATCTGCCGGCCAGCAGGGGTCGCGGCCTCGCGGGGATGTCAGTGGGGCAGGAAGTCCCTCCCCGGAAGAGGCCTGGCGTAGACGGCGGAAGTGGAAGCAGTGCCGTCCACCCGGCTGGGCGGCTCCTGTCGCAAAGCGCCCGCGCTCCGCGCTGTCAACGTGGGTACCTTACTCCGCCTCTGCCGCGCGCTACCCGCCACCACGGCCACCGCCGCGTCCTCCGGGTGTGCGGGGGCCGACGGCCGAGTCCAGCTGTTGCAGGCTGTGGACACGGAGCACACCGTGGACTCGGTAGAGTGGTGCCCGCTGGCCGGCTGCAGGCACTTGCTGGCGTGCGGCACCTACCAGCTGTGGAAGCCGGAGGACCGGCCCGCCGACGGGGAGTGCCAGGTGCGCGGGCCTCCTGGCCTCGGGCCTCGGGCGGTCTGCGGCCCCAGGTGGCCGTTCCCAAGCGGCTAGAGTCCCCGACACGACCTCCTCTGGAGAAGGGCGAGTGAGAGGCAGAACCGACCGCAAGCATCGAGACCCCTCTGGTCTGCAGCGGTGAGGCTGGCCAGGTTATGGGTGAAGTCTAGAGCAAAGAGAAACGGGGATGTCATAGGAGCTCTACCTAAAGCCTTGAAGGAGCTCTACCTAAAGCCTTGAAGGCATCCACTTATGCGGATCCAAACCTAAACATTTTTAAGAGTGAAAGCTGGCACTGGGACCGTCCTAGGCAGGCAAACTGTGTCCCATGGGAATCCGAACCACAGCTCCTTTCTGTTGGCCCCTTTAGAAGACACATTGTATCCTAATCCAACTACTCGTTAATCACTTACAAGAGAAAAGACTCCAGCTCAGAAAATCAGAGTTCCCGGGTCTTGGCAAACCTGTTCTTTCTCTGTCCCTTTTCCCATCCTTTGGGTTCCTCAGTGTGTGTTAAGGTATTCAGAGAACGTATCTGCATTTTTTTGTAGAGTGAACTGGATGTTGACGAGCCTCCAATTCGTTTGGGTCGTCTCTACCTGTATAGTTGGAATGAGGACAGGTCTCCTTGCCCCCTGGTTGAGGTCCAAAGAAAAGATACTTCTGCGATCCTGGACATGAAATGGTACACGTTTGGTAACAGTTCCCCTTGGTTGGAATTTGTCATGAAAACCTGATTGTTTAGTCAGAGGAGCCTGATGCCTGGCGGCCTTCAACAAGACAGGGAGGCATCTGCATTAAGTTGGGGTTCATTTCTCTCCTGTCCTGTCTTTCCTGCCTGTGGAGGCTGCTGTAACTTGGGGCTCATTTCCTCTTTCAGTTTCCAAGCTGTACAGGTACTGTTGGTCTGTCTGGGAAGCAGTGCTGATTTTCTGCTTCATAAACTGGAGGATCTTGTAGGAACAGAACTGTAGGCTCCAAACTGGCTTTGGAGCTGAAATCTATAGCAGTGAGTCACGGGGGTGCCTGTCGTTCTGTACCCCAGGCACATCCTGTGTTCTGAGCGGCACGTGCATTCTCTCCTAGGTGTCACGTTCCAGTGGCTGGCCATCCCCTCTTGGGTGTGGCAGATGCTTCTGGGTCCATAGAGCTCCTCCGCTTGTTGCCATCTGAGGTCAGTGACTGGGCCAGGCTTCATGACGGGTGCAAGGAACATGGAGGGAGGCTGTGCTGAGACGATCTGTTCAGTGGTGACCTTTATCGTGAAATGTTCTAAGGTAGCACACAGTCTCTTAAGTTCATGGGTTCTACATCTAACTCCAGGAGGAAGACACTTTGTGTGTCACCAGCAGAGAAGCTGAAGCAACAGGCAGGTCCTTTAACCTGACAAGGGACGTGAACACCCTGTTAGGAAAGCCTGGGCCAGCATTCTTGGGCTGACGGTGCTGGGGCAGGAAGAGCAGTGTTTCCTGGGTCGAAGTGGTGTTTATCATCTGTAATTAAGAGAGCATAGGATTTCTCTGGGCTTCCCCAAACACGGCTCAGTGGGTAAGGAATCCGCCTGCAGTTCAGGAGACGTGGGTTTGATCCCTGGGTCAGGAAGATCCCCTGGAGGAGGGCATGGCAACCCACTTCAATTTTCTTGCCTGGACGAGCCCATGGACAGGACCCTGGCAGACTACTCCATGGAGTCACAAAGAGGCGGACACGGCTGAGCAACTTAGTGATGTGTTGTCCCCCAGGCATCTGACAGCAATCCCACATCACACATTTGTAAAATGCCCACATGTTGGGGGACGGGAACAGGTGAAAGAAAGACCCCTGACCATGTCTTGACTCAGTGGGCGAGGGGAGTGGAGGGGGAGGCGCTGATGCAGGTGCTGCGAGTGGGCCTTGGAGCAGGTCCAGCTGTACGGTGCTGAGCGCTGGTGAGGGCGGCCTTGCTTCAGACCTGCTGAGAGCAGTGGCCCTGTCTCAGGAAAGATGGCAGGAATGCCTGAGGAGGACTGGGCTCAGAACCAGAGCTGGAGGCAAGAATAGGAAAACCCAGGAGACAGCACAGCTTCTGGGACCCTGCAGATAGAGTCAAGCCCAGGGAAATGGCATTTCCATGGCTGGCTGTGTCCGGGCGAAGCGAGTCCGGGGAAAGTTCCCTTTGTCTTGTCCCTGGAGGCCCTGGGCGATGGGAACCCACAGCAGCAGTGCTTCCAAGAGGCTGCGTGGGTGCTGCGCTAGTCTCCAGGAGGGCTTGCAGCTAGTCTCCAGGAGGGCTTGGGCAGCAGAAAGACCCGCTTCCCCTGAGGTCTTGTGTGTGGGCAGGCCCTCCTTCAGCGATGAGGACTCCTGGAGCTGGTTGGGCAGTGTTCTCAGGCTCTGCTCCGCAGGGTGCCTGAAGACACATGTCCCCTGGAGTAGACAGTGGTCTCCTCTGTGTGCCGGGGCCGCTCGTTCCCCTGTGATGGCTTCCTTCTCTCTAGCAGGACACTTGGACACTACAGCCCTGCTCCCGCTTGGCCCTGGAAAAGCAGTGTCTGGCCTTGTCCTTGGACTGGTCCACTGGGAAAGCTGGAAGGTGAGGGCCAGTGGTGGTGGGCCAGAGTCTTGGCTATTTCGTGTGAGAGACAGAAGGAAAGCCACCTTGCTGGCTGTGACTGTGGCTCTCACGCCTGGGAGTGTCACTGCCAGTCCTTATCTTGAAAGAAAAAGGGAGCATGTTTTCACCAGGGGAAGCTGACCCTAGTTTATTTTGACAAGCTCATGGCAGCTTCGGTTTCTGCCCAGGCAAGCCTCTTAGGAAGCTTGTTCACATACCAGGGCCTGGAGAGCCTCTCTCTGCTGTGTCTTGGAGGCATAAAGTGTCCCTGCTTGGGAACCACAAGAGGTGAGGAGTTTAGGGCAGTGAATCGATTTCAGCCAGATTCTCCATTGGTTCCCTGTGTCCAGGGCCAGTGACCAGCCCTTGAAAATCATTAGCAGCGACTCCAAAGGGCAGCTCCACCTCCTGAAGATCCGCGAGGCGGGGCCCGGATTGCAGGCCGTGGTCACCTGGCGGGCCCATCAGTTCGAGGCCTGGGTTGCTGCTTTCAATTACTGGCAGACGGAAGTCGTGTACTCAGGTATCCTCCGCTGAGCGCCCCCCTGAAGACTTGCTGAGGGTGAGGGACGGGAGGGAGCAGAGGCGATGCAGGTCACGCGGCAGAGGCTGAGCTGGTGCTCACGGAGCTGTCCTTGGAGAGCGAAGCGGAGTTTGCCCAGGTCCGCGGGCTCTCGGGTTGCGCTGCTCCCCTGTGGAAGCTCCCCCGACACTCATTCCCTGGGAGGGGTCCTCGCTCTCCTTCAGAAGTCCTGTTGGAGACCCTTGCTTGCTGCCCGGTCGTCTGGGTCAGTGCTGAGCTGTCATGTTGGGTCTTAGGCTTGCCTGTGCCCTTTTGGAACGGCTTCCTTCCCAGGTCAGGCCGGCGGCAGGGAAGACGGGCTTCCTGGTGCTGTGCGTGGCGCGTGTGGACAGGGTGGTGACGTGGGCACCGGGAGCCCCTTCCACCCTGATGACCTCGGAGGGCACAGGGCTCTGAGGGAAGACAGCTGAGGGCTGCGGAACCCGCAGAGGCCGGAGAGCAGCCGAGGCCTTGTCTCCTGTCTGGGTGCCGGTGGCATGCCACACTCACCACGAGCGGTGCGGCCCCGGAGCCTCGTGTGGAGGAACAGCGCGCTGCCCAGCCCAGGGAGCAGGTCCACGGGCCTGCCTGGTCGTACCCCGCATCCCTCCCGGGCGTCAAGGCTGCGCAGTCCAGGCGCCGCTTCTCCCTGCAGCCACGCACCCTCCGCCCCGTGGGCTCGGCCCGCGCCAGCACGCCCTCCGCCCTGCGGGCTCATCCTGCGCCAGCCCCGCCTTGGCTCCGTGCTTGTCCCGCGCCAGCCTGCCCTCTGCTCCGCGGGCTCGTCCCGCGCCAGCGCGCTCGTGGTCCCGCCTGCGTCCTCTTCTCGCTCTGCGTTGTCGCTCTCCTGACTCCGTTACCGTGTCTCCACAGACACTGCGCTGGGAGCAGACCTTTCTTCTGAGCTCTGTCTGCGTTGTCTTGCCAGCTCCCCGCGCTCATGCTGGGGTGCTCGCCAGCGCTTCCCTCCGCGGGCTCTGGCCATGCCTGTGCTCCCGTGTGGCCCTGCCACGCCCTGCGCCCCGGGACAGGGTCTGGGCACCCAAATCAGATGTCTCTGTCCACTCACCCTTTCTGAGAGTCTGTGTCTTGGTTTTGTCTTCTGAGCATTTCTCAGAATTTTCTGTATCTCTCCTACTCTCTTTCTGCTTGTCAGGACTACGGTCCCATGCTGTGGTCACGGCAGAGCACCGAGCAGTGGCCTGTGTTCATGCTCAACCTCTCCTGCCCAGCCTCCCATTCAAGGATAGAGCAGGTGGTTGAACACATTAGTTTCTTGCTCGCGCGGTCCTGAGCCTTCTGCAGCTCCCACCCAGGGTACCCAGCAGGGCCCCGGGTCTTATGTGACTGGGTTTCTGCCTACCTGGCTGGCCCTGTTTTGAGTGATTCTTCCTTGCTCTTAGTTTTCTTTTCCTCAACTCTTCTATGTTTTCTCTAATCTTAGTTTAATTTTTCACAGGTTAATTCTACTTTTCTGGCAGGGCCCAGCTTAAAATCTTGTCTTTAGAAACACTGTATGTTCAGTCCCTCACCATTGGTCTCATGGCACCCTGTCCTCATCCTATTTATTAATTTTTTGTCACATCACAAGGCACATGGGATCTTAATTCCCTGACAGTGATCGAACCTGCATCCCCTGCATTGCAAGGCAGATTCTTAACCACTGGACAGTCAGGGATGTCCTCAGACCACTTATGATTTTGTGTTTAATGCTTATTTTCCCCTGAAAGGAGATCTTTTCTGGAGTTTTTGCTGTTGCACCCTTGAACAGACTCAGGGAGAACAGTAAAGACTTATTTTTTGAGCTCTTGTTCATGGATTAATTCTTCTGCCTTGAGGCTTAGTTAATTCAAGCCACAGTGGAGTGAGACAATGTTTTAACAATTCGGGATCAATTCATTCATCCAACAAGTGTCTGTTGAGCACCTGCCACATGCCGAGCACTGTCCCAGGGGCTTGGGACTGTGATTTCTGTGAGGAAAACCAAGTCCCTGCTTTCACTGAGCTTCCAGTGCTTGATGGAGACAGACAGGGAATGCTGAGTGTAACGTGCTTGGTGGTGAATACACTTTGGAAGGAGGAAGGTGGGACAGGCACGGGTATCGGGTGCCGCGGGTGGCACAGACTGTCCTGCTGTGGAGCCTGTGTGTCTCACGTAGTTAGTATGGAACAGGAGGCAAGGGGTCACGGAGACAGGGCGCTGGCTGAGGCCCCGGGAGCACGCCGGCATTTGCTCAGAGTGGAAGGGAGCCATTGTGGGGTGTTGGACAGAGGAATGTTTCCTGACATAACATTTTAAAATTTAAGAGGATCCTTATCATTCTAATGAAGGAAAATGAAGAGGAACTAAAGAGGCTGTTGATGAAGGTGAAAGAGAAGAGTAAAAAAGCTGGCATAAAACTCAGCGTTCAAAAAGCAAAGATCATGGCCTCTGGGCCCATCACTTCCTGGCAAATAGATGGGGGACAAAAGGGGAAGCAGTGACAGACTTTATTTTCTTGGGCTTCAGAATTGTTGCAGACAGTGGCTGCGGCCACGGAACTAAGACACCTGCTCCTTGGAAGGACAGCGTACTGAAAAGCAGGGGTGTCACTTTGCCAGCGGAGGTCGTATAGTCGAAGCTGTGGTTTTTCCAGTGGTCAAGTGTGCATGTGGACGTGAAAGTCGGACCATGAAGGCTGAGCACCAACAATCTGGTGCTTTTGAACTGTGGTGCTGGAGAAGACTCTTGAGAGTCCCTTGGACTGCAAGGAAATCCAACCAGTCCATCCTAAAGGAAATCAGTCCTGAATATTCATTGGAAGGACTGATGTTGAAGTTGAAACTCCAATACTTTGGCCACCTGATGCGAAGAGCTGACTCACTGGAAAAGACCTTGATGCTGGGAAAGACTGAAGGCAGAAGGAGGAGGAGGCGGCAGAGGATGAGATGGTTGCACAGCATCACTGACTCTGGGCATAAATCTGAGCAAACTCCAGGGGATAGTGGAGGACAGAGGAGCCTGGCATGCTGCAGTCCATGGGGTCACAGAGAGTCGGACACGACTTAGTGATTGGACAACAGCCTTAGCTACTGTGTTGAGTGTAGACTGCAGGGGGGTGAGGGTGTGGGTTAGAGACCTACTGTATGCAGGGGAGGGATGAGGTGGGGGCAGTGGAGAGGAGGAAGGGTGGGAAACTGCTGCGTGAAGGTCGATCAGTAGGAGCTCCTGGTGGAGCACGTGGAGTGTGAGAGAAGGGAGCCCAGAGTGTAAAGAAACCAGAGCCAGTTCTCTTTACGGATCTGCCATGGAATGGCAGCTTGTATTTGAGGCTCACCCACAGCTCAGTGCCGGGATGGTGGCTTCTGCTGGTCCAAGGACACAGGTCACGTTCACCGCCGTCCCCGTCTGTGGTGCGCCCAGGAAGTGCTGGTGGACGGGTGGTGGGCGGTGGGTGGAAGACGGTGGAGGAGCGCTGCGTTCAGCGCGGTTGGCTATGTGGTTGGTTTGCTCCTTTCCATCCTCTCTGCCCGTCTTCCTTCAGGACGCTGTGCCCTTCTCTCTCGGTGTTGCTTTTCTTCAAAGACTGGCTGTGCGTCAGGGCACCGACTCCCCTCTTGTTTCTGTCGCTTCAGTTTCCTCAAAAGAAGCCCTTTTCCTGCGAGGTTACCAGGGACCTTTCTCTTTAAAACACACGGAGATGTGTCGCCAGTTGCAGGCATCTGCGGAGCCTCCTGCAGACACGTCTGTTCCGAGCGCTCGGATGTGGCCACGCTGGCTCCAGGCGGCAGGAGCCGGAAGGGTTGAGTCCGTGTGGCTGGTCGCTCTGCACCCGTGCCTTTGTGTGCCCTTCTGCGGGTGTGGCCCCCGTCTACCCCTTCTTCCCCACAGCGTGTGAAGGCATGGTGGTGGCACAGCTGGCTGCCTCTGGGGCTCGCGTGCCTGTGTGGGAACACCCTCACAGACGTGATTGCGCCCTGAGAAGCGGCCGGTGCCCGTCCTCAGCGTGCCTCCTGGCCAGCGGGGGCGGTTTCCATTTCCCTGCAGGTGGGGACGATGGCCTCCTGAAGGGCTGGGACACCAGGATGCCCGACACTGCTGCCTTCAGCAGCCGCAGGCAAGTCCTCGTGGGGCCAGCCCCCCCCCTGCCCCGCCCAGCCCCACCCCGCTTCTGCCTGCTCAGACCCCCACCCCGGGCTTCTGTTGGGGAGCTGCGGGGCACTTGCTCAGCCCCTACCCCGCCGCGCCCACCCCGGGCTTCTGTTGGGGAGCTGCAGGGCACCTGCTCACCACCCCCCCACCCCCTGCAGACACTCCATGGGCGTGTGCAGCATCCAGAGCAGCCCCCACCGTGAGAACGTCTTGGCCACGGGAAGGTGAGTCCTGGCTGTGGCACCGATTCCCCCTGTGGCTGCTGTGATGTCTGACCAGCCCGCTCTTTGAACCAGAGTGTGGGCATCGGGGGCTCAGGGAGGGACTGTGTCCTGGAGGGGTGGGGCCGGGTCTCCTTCGAGGCGTGTCCTGCCCGCGGAGCCCCGCTTCGCCGCACGCTGGTTGAGATCTGTGGGTTTCAGCTACGACGAGCATGTTCTCCTCTGGGACACGCGGAGCCTGCGGCAGCCACTGGCGGATGTGCCCGTGCAGGGAGGGGTGTGGAGGCTCAAGTGGCACCCGTTCCAGCGCGACCTGCTCCTGGCGGCCTGCATGCACAGCGGCTTTACGATCATCAACTACCAGATGGCAGCAGGTGAGCGGTTCCATGCCCCTGCCCACCAGGCTCCTCCTCTGTCCTGACACGTTCCCGAGTTACCCGGCCTTGCCATGAGGGTGACTCCAGAGCCTCAGCTTCGGCCACTGCTCTCTAACCGCGGTCCTCGCCTGACCGGCTCCGTTACCTGGGTGCCTCTGCACCCAGCGACGCCCAGCCCCAGCGGGGCCTACGGGGTGGTCACCACTGCTGACAGTTCGGGCTCAGTGGCCTGCGTTCCAGACCGCTTCAGCTGCTGCCCGGTTCCTTCTCCTGCTCCAGGCAGAACCCAGCAGGGCCCCGACCGGCAGGCGGACTGGCCTTCCTCTCACCAGGGGTCCCTCACGTTTTCTTCTCTCGAAGCCCCACCCCGCTCTTGCCCCGCATCCCCGCCGGGGTCGTGTCCCCTCCTCCGTAGGAGCCCGCGCCCCTGCACGTTCCCGACCATGTCCGCCGGCGGTGGCCTCCAGGCTTTCTCTTCTGAGCCCTCGGCTCTGCTCCTGCGTGTTGCCGCCCTTTGTCCTGTGGATGCTGTGGCAGTTCTCTGCCCGCTCTTTCTCTCAGTGTAGGAGTTACAGTGATAGATTGCCTTCTAAACACTGCTTTCACTGTGTCCCATGAGTTTGGTATGTTGTATTTTTATTTTCGTTCATCTCAAAAAGTATTTTCCAACTTTGCGATTTCTTCTTTGACTCAATGGTTACCTTGTAGTGTGCTGTTAAATTTGCACGTTTTTGAGAGCATCCTGAATCTCTGTCACTGATTGGAGTTTTAGGGTCCCTGGGACTCACTGTGGCCTGTCTGTGGTCCGTCCGGGGAGGGCCGTGTGCTCTGTCCCGGCGGGGGAGGGCCCACTGTCTGCTCTTGTTGCTGTGTCCGGTCGTTCATTTCTCAAAGTGGGCAGTCAGTGTCTGCAGTCCTGCTCCTCTGGTAACTGGACCACAGTTGCTTGAGCGGTCGTTGCTGATTTAAGTCTGTTTCCTCCCTCGTTTCTGTCAGTTTTTGTTTCAGAGACTTGGGGGCTTGTTAGCTGTGTATATGTATGGTCGTGCTTGTGTGTTTTCCTGACTTGTTGACTCTTCTCATTACAGGATGTCCCTGTTTATCTCTAATAACATTTGTTTTAAGGCCTCCGTCGTCTGACCCTAGGAGAGGTGCTCACGCTTCCTCAGGGGTGCCGTTTGCTGTCAGCCTGCCCACGGCTGTGTGTCCGCAGCGTATGCAGTGCGGGTTATGCGCTGGTGTTGGGGCTCCCGGAAGAGGCGCTCTGCCCTCCGAGTGAGGGGTCAGCAGCCACGAGATGCCACTGTGTCCTTTTATTGCTGATGTTTCTTTTGGGCATGTGGTTGAGTGGCGCCGGGCTGGTCACTCTGGGCTCATTTTGGGCTGTCCCTCTCCACACCCTGGACAAGCTGCTTTTCCAGGAAGTCCTGGATCCTCTTAATAGCGAGTGTGTGTACACATATGTGTATGTGCGTCTGCATGCCTGCACAGACACGTGCATGTACACGTTTGTATATACACTTGTGCTCATGCTTCTGTAGCTGTGTGTGTGGATTTATGTGTGTACACGCGTGTGTGTCAGAACATGAGTTCATGCTGACACCTCTAACTCATTCCAGCAGCACGGCTTTCTCTCTGCTGCCCTGTTCTGCATCTCCCTGGCTCCCAGCAAGTCTTGACTCGTGTGCCCGAGCTTGTGGAGCGCTGTTGGTGCCACACCTCAAGCAAACCTGCACATTCAGTGGGTCCGACGCTCCTGCCATTCTGTGTGTCCCATTAGTTTGATTTAGTCACTGTGCTGTGTTCACAATTTACTTGGATTAGAGTTGTTTTGTCCTTCTGTATGGCAGTTATATTTGCAGTACAGTTAGGTTCGTTTCTTTTTTAAAGAATGTTTTTATTCATTCTCATTGATTTAATTTTGGTTTTGAATGTGTAAGAACATTAACAGTGTTCTAGAAATGAAATTACACTAGGAACTCCCCTGGTGGTCCGCCACTGAAGACCCCACGCTCCCACTGCAGGAGGCGTAGGCTCAATCCCTGATTGGGAAGCAAAGATCCTGCGTGCCAAGGTGCAGCCAAAAAAAGAAAAAAAAATGTGTTAAAAGGCATGCTCAGATTCCGGGAGGTAGTGAAGGGCAGTGAAGCCTGGGGCACTGCAGTCCGTGGGGTCAGAGTCAGACACGACTGAGCAGCTGAACAGCTACACGCAGGCCAGACCTCTTCTCACACAGCTGCCATCACCTCTGGCAGGCAGCCTGTCCGTCAGCCTAGGGTTACAAATCTGTGTCTTTTTGCAAAAATTAGTGTGTATGTTTATATATCCATACTTCTCCTTTGGTACGGAAAAGATATTCTGTATAAATTCATGTTTTGTTTACTTCACTTTTAAAGCACATCCTGGAAATCACTCCTTATTGGCTCAGAGTTTGTTTGTTTTTTTTCAGTTATATAGCACTCCATTTAGTGGGTATACTCTAGTTTTTTCTCCCAGTTTTCTATATGATTATTTGGGTTATTTCTAATATATTATAATTACAAGGAATGCTTCAATATGTTGTTTTGCGTATGTGTTTCTGCTTGTTGGAGGTGTGTCTTTAGGGTTACTGCCTAGATGTGGGATTGCAGGGTTCATAGACTGCTGTCTGCCTGACTTCACATCTCACCAGCCGCGGAGGAGAAGCCTGCTTCCCCGCAGCCTTGCCAGCAGAATGTGTCGCCAGTTGGAATTCTGCATCTGACGGGTGTGAAATAACATCGCGCAGTAGTTGAAATTTGCATGTCCCTAATTAGGAGTGAAACTGAATATATTTTCGCTTGCCTGAAGGGCTGGTTTTGTATTCCTGTTTTTCTTAATTGTGTTTTGCTTGTCTTTCTCTCTGACTTCTGGTCTTTTCTCCCTTGGTTTAAAGAGCTCCTGTGTATCAGCCCGCTTATTAGTGGCATCAGCCCTTAGTCTTTGGTTTACGTTGGAAATAATTTTTCTGTTTCTTACCTTGATTTTGCGTATAGTGTTTTTCCTCCCATACAAAAGTTGGGTTTTTTTTTAAGTGTAATTAAATTTATAGGTTTTTTCATTGAGTCTAGATTTTTGAATCTTAGTTAAAAAGACAGCCAGGTTCTAAAGGAACTCATCAGTGTTTTCTCATACATGTCGGATGTCATCTTTCTACAATTAGGATTTTGATCCAAGTCCTCCTGTCTGGTGTTTGGGACTGTCCCGACACTGTTGCCGGAACCCCGTCCTCCCCCCGCCCCTACCCCCACTGACTCGAGACACCAGCTCTCCTGTGCAGGCACTTCCCGAATGGACCCTGCACTTCTTGTCTTCTCTTCTGCCCCCCGGCCGTCTCAGTGTGTTCACACCTGCTCTTCAACCATGGAAACATTCAGTGCATTTGTTAGAGTGGGCTGCCTGCCTCCTCTAGGTCTTTCTCAAGGGCTTCCTGACTATTCTTACGTTTGAACTTAGTATCAACTTAGCTTGTCCCAGAAAAAAATGTTTATTGGTTTTTTTATAGGGATTGTGTTAAATACAAATTAACTTCCCAACTGACTTATTTGTCATCTAGGATCTTATTCAAGAAAAGGGCTACCTTTCCATTTGTTCAGATCTGTTCTTGTATCTTTTTGTAGTTGTTCATTCGCTAAGTCATGTCTGATTCTCTGTAATCCCATGGACTGCACCACGCCAGGCTCCTCTGTCCTTCACTATCTCCCGGAGTTTGCTCAAACTGGTTCATTGAGTTGGTGATGCCATCCAACCATCTCATCCTCTGTCATCCCCTTCCCCTCCTGCCCTCAATCTTTCCCAGCATCAGAGTCTTTTCCAGTGAGTCAGCTCTTGGCATCAGGTGGCCAAAGTATGGGAGCTTCAGCTTCAGCAGCAGTCCTTCCAATGAACATTTAGGGTTGATTTCCTTTAGGATTGACTGGTTTGATCTCCTTGCAGTCCAAAGGACTCTCAAGAGTCTTTTCCAGCACCACAATTCAAAAGCATCAATTTTTGATGCTCAGCCTTCTTCATGATCCAGTGTGACTACTGGAAAAACAATAGCTTTGACTATATGGACCTTTGTTGGCAAAGTGATGTCTCGTCCTTTTAATACACTGTTTAGGTTTGTCATAGCTTTTCTTCCAAGGAGCAAGTGTCTTTTAATTTCATGGCTACAGTCACCATCAGCAGTGATTTTGGAGTCCAAGAAAATAAAATCTCTCACTGTTTCCATTGTTTCCCCATCTATTTGCCATGAAGTGATGGTACCAGATGTCACGATGTTAGTTTTTCGAATGTTGAGTTTTAAGCCAGCTTTTTCACTCAACTCTTTCACCTTCATCTAGAGGCTCTTGAGTTTCTCTTCACTTTCTGCCTTCACGGTGGTGTCATGTGCATCCCTGGGGTTGTTGATATTTCTCCTGGCAGTCTTGATTCCAGCTTGTGATTCATGCAATCCAGCATTTCACATGATGTACTCTGCATATAAGTTAAATAAGCAGGGTGACAATATATAGCCTGTTGTATTCCTTTTCCAGTTTTGAACCAGTCCACAAGAACTGACTTTTCTTCTGTGTGCATTCATTGCACATTTCTTGTTAACTCTATTTCTCAGTGATCTAACATTTTTGTTGCTCTTGTAGGTGGGCATTCTTTTCATTGTATCTTCTAACTAAATTATTGTCTATTTGAACGTTGTTGGTTTTTTTGTTGGTAGTTTCATATTCTGCCAATATAAACGTGTGTTTCCGTTAGTTTTGCTATTGATTCCTTGGGTTTTGCAAGTAAATATTGTGTCATCTGCAAAAAGTAAGAGTTTTATTCTTTATTTTCCAAATTGAATGCCTTTAGTTATTTTCTCATTTAACTTCATTTACTGGTGTCTCCAGTACAATTTTAAAAAAGAGTGGAGGACATCTTGTCTTATTCCTGACCTTGAAGAGGGGCCCTGCTAGTTCCCATGATGGCACCCCACTCCAGTACTCTTGCCTGGAGAATCCCATGGACGGAGGAGCCTGGGAGGCTGCACTCCATGGGGTCGCCAAGAGTCGGACACGACTGAGCGACCTCACTCTCACTTTTCACTTTCCTGCATTGGAGAAGGAAATGGCAACCCACTCCAGTGTTCTTGCCTGGAGAATCCCAGGGACGAGGGAGCCTGGTGGGCTGCCATCTATGGGGTCGCACAGAGTCGGACACGACTGAAGCGACTCAGCAGCAAAGTGTGTCCTTGAAAGAAAAGTGAAAATGTTAGTCATTCAGTCGTGTCTGAATCTTTGCAGCCCCTGGGCTGCAGTCTGCCAGGCTCCTCTGTCCATGGGGTTCTCCAGGCAAGAGCACTGGAGTGGGGAGCCATTCCCATCCCCAGGGCATCTATCCAACACAGCGATCGGACCTGGGTCTCTTAATCGCATGCAGACTCTTCACGTCTGAGCCGCCTGTCCTTAGTATTCATCAATTTCTGTTTTCTTGAGTATTTTTAAAATCAGGAATTGTTGATTTTTTTTTTGTCAAATGCTTTTATACTATCTGTTGAACTGTATTATTTTTCTCCTTGAATATATTTATATAGTAAATTTTGTTTATGGATTTTCTAATATGGAATATATATTCCTGGAATAAATCACACTTGGTTATGGTTTTGTTTTGTTTTAGTTGTCAAAGTAGTTTTTTTTTTAATTAAAAAAATTTTCTTTTATTGAGGTATGGTTAACTTACAATATTATGTTTCAGATATATAATATAGTGATTTACAATTTTTAAGAGTGATACTCTGTTTATAGTTACTATAAAATCTTGGCTGTACTCTCTGTGCTGCACAGTTCAGTTCAGTCGCTCAGTCGTGTCTGACTCTCTGCGACCCCATGGACTGCAGCACGCCAGGCCTCCCTGTCCATCACCAACTCATGCTCAAACTCATGTCCATTGAGTTGGTGATGCTGTCCAACCATGTCATCCTCTGTCTTCCTCTTTTCCTGCCCTCAATCTTTCCCAGCATCAGGGTCTTTTCCAGTGAGTCAGTTCTTTGCATCAGGTGGCCAAAATATTGGAATTTCAGCTTCAGCATCAGTCCTTCCAATGAATATTCAGGACTGATTGCTTTTAGGATGGACTGGTTGGATCTCCTTGCAGTCCAAGGGACTCTGAAGAGTCTTCTCCAACACCAGAGTTCAAAAGCATCAGTTCTTGGCTCTTAGCTTTCTTTATGGTCCAACTCTCACATCCATACATGACTACTGGAAAAACCATAGCTTTTACTATACGGACTTTTGTCAGCAAAATAATGTCTCTGGTTTTTAATATGCTGTTTAGGTCTGTCATAACTTTTCTTCCAAGGAGCAAGCATCTTGTAATTTCATGGCTGCATTTGCCAACTGCAGTGATTTTGGAGCCCAAGAAAGTAAAGTCTGTCACTGTTTCCACTGTTTCCCCATCTATTTGCCATGAAGTGATGGGACCAGATGCCATGATCTTAGTTTTTTGAGTGTTGAGTTTTAAGCCAGCTTTTTCACTCTCCTCTTTCCCTTTCATCAAGAGGCTCTTTAGTTCCTCTTTGCTCTCTGCCATAAGGGTGGTGTCATCTGCATATCTGAGGTTATTGATATGTCTCTTGGCAATCTAGATTCCAGCTTGTGCTTCATCCAGCCCAGTATTTCACATGTATATACTGAATATATCTATTTCAAATATATATATCTTGAATATATCCTTTTTTGGGGTGGGTTTGTTGCACGTCATGCAGGAACTCAGTTCCCCTACTGGGGATCGGACCTGCGCGCCGTGCAGCGGAAGCACAGCATCCTAACCACTGGACCACCGGGGAAGTCCCTGTGCAATATATCCTTGTAGCATAGTTATTTTATATATGATAGTTTAGTTTGTAACTTGGCTTACCAGATCTCATAGCGGTAAAGAACCTGCCTGCCAGTGCAAAAGACAAAAGAGACGTGGGTTCAGTCCCTGGGTCGGGAAGATCCCCTGAAACAGGAAATGGCAACCCACTCTGGTATGCTTGCCTGTAAAATTCCCCTGCACAGAGGAGCCTGGTGGGCTACAGTCCAGGGGTCACGGAAAGTTGGACACAGTGAGCGACTGAGCACACACACATCGTTTGTATCTTCAACCCCCTGTCTCTATGTTGCCCTCCTGCCTCCCCTCTCCTCACTGGTAACCGCTAGCTCTCTGTGCTGTGCTTGGCGGCTTAGTCATGTCTGACTTTGTGACTGTGAATAATGCTGCTGTGAACATTAGAGGGCTTCCTTGGTGGCCCAGATGGTAAAGAATCTGCCTGGAATGTGGGATATCCAGGTTCAGTCCCTGGGTCAGGAAGATTCCCCTGAAGAAAGGAATGGCAACCCACTCCAGTATTCTTGCCTGGAAAATTCTATGGACAGAGGAGCCTGGCAGGCTACAGTTTGTGGGGTTGCAAAGAGTTGGACACGACTGAATGAATCTCTGCCTTCTGTCTGTATGAACATTAGAGGGGTTCCTAGGTGGTGCGGTGGTAAAGAATCTACCCACCAATGCAGGAGACGCAAGTGGTGTGGGTTCCATACCTGGTTCGGGAAGATCCCGTGGAGGAGGAAATGGTCACCCACTCCAGTATGCTTGCCTGGAAAACTCTATGGACAGAGCAGCCTGGTGGGCTACAGTCCGTAGGGCCTCAGAGTCGGGCATACGCACATATGAACACTGGGGTGCCTGTCCTTGAATTTTTTCACTTTCTTTGGACATGTACGTAGGAACAGAATTGCTAGATCGTGTGGTTGGTAGGCCCGTGCCCAGCTCCTTGAGGAACCTCCATGCCATTCTTCAGTGTCTGTGCCAGTTACGTTTCCACTGACGGTGTGGGAGAGTCCTCTCTCCTCCGCAGTCCCCCTAACGTGGTGTTTGTGGTCTTTTGGATGATGGCCATTTTGACAGGTGTCAAGTTATATCTCATTGTGATTTTTACTGCATTTCTCTGATGATTTTCAGGTGCCTTTTGACCACGTGTGTGTCTCCTTTGGAAGACAGGTTGTCTTCTTCAGTGTAGTGCTGCATCCTGGTGCATACTTTATTTGGGGTTTTCAATAATGTTCAAAGATGACGTGAAATTTTTTTATGCTATTTATCAGCATTATGTTTCGTTCATGTGAAAATCAAAACAAAAAATGTGAAAAAATTTTTATCATTTTATCATGTCTTGAATAATGTATATGTCATTTGAGTTATCTTTATATTCAAGATGCAGTGAAAATTCTCCTATCTGGGCCTGATTAATTTTTGAATGATGATTCTGTGTGAACTTTATATTTTTCTGTGAAAGTTGCTTTGTTTATGCTTTGTGTCTCTACTTGGGTCAAAATTTCCTAATAGTTACTCCCTTTATCATGTTTTACTTTGTATAGTTATACAAATACACAAATATGCGTGTTTCTGTCCTTAATTCAATCAGTTAGTAGTGTGTACACTTTAAGGAGGCTTTGACTTCTCGTTATCACCGCGTTGTTGCTCCTCTCCACCTCATCGACGTCTTTTACCTTTGTCGTTTCTCTCCTTCTGCCTCCTTAGTTCTTTTGAGTTGGGACTACGATTCACTTATGTTTGTTACTTTGCTTTGTATTAAGTGTTTTTATGTCTGAATTATTCTCTGATTTAAGCACAGTTTTAGGTTCTGATATGTGGTGATTCTGCTTTCATTTTTATGAAGAAATTCTGTGATTCAAGTTTGTGTTTCCCCTTTTATCCAAGTGTGGTTTAGTAGAAGGTTTTAAACTTCCCAGGTGGAAACACTGTTTTTGTCTTTTGACCACGATTGATTTTGTTTCGTGAGCTGTGGTCAGTGTTGCCTGTACTCCTTCTCCTTCATGGAGCCTTTTGACCGCCTGCTGCGCAGCGTGCTTGCTTAGCTCTTGCTGCGGTGGCCCTGAGCAGCAGGCATGCCGCGTTACCGTGCAGTGCTGCCCTGCGGCAGGAGGGTTCTGTGTCTGCCTGGACCACGAGTGGGCGCTGCCTGTGGTTGTGGGACGTGAAAGTGTCACGGGCCTTGGCTGTGCCAGCGACCCTGCCTCCCAGGCCCCCAGATGTTCACAGCGAGGGGCAGGGCGGTCTCCTTGGAGCTCCCTTCTGTGCTGGTGCCAGGTGCCTCTCTGCTCTCCGGGAGAGCTCGGCACCGGGCTTCTCTCTGGAGCCTCCTCTGCTCAGGCAAAGCCCTGGCTTGGGGAGGATCTCTGGTGCGTTGGTTGTATCCTTGGTCTGTTTCCTGATGCCAGCTTTGGCCTCTCCTCTTCACTGCTCACTCTGGTCATGGTTCAGAGTCTGACCACAATTCTGAGTGTTGTGGCCTTGATCCCTACACCGGGGACGCGGCTGGTGACAATTTTCACATCCCCAGTTTTCACATCCCCAGCTCACTGGCCACAAGTTTTCTGCAGCTGCTTTTACCAGCCTCAGCCTTGACCTGGACCCTTGACCAGCTCACGTTTGGAGACACCGCATCATGTTTATTTTTCAAATTTCTATTTGTTTATTTTTGGCTAGGTCTTCATTACAGTGCAGGCTTTTCTCTGGTTGCAGAGAGCAGGGCCCCTCTCTAGCTCTGTGTGGCGCTTCTGACTGTGGGGCTTCTCTTTCTGCGGGGCACCGGCTCTAGGGCACGCGGGCTCAGTGGTTGCGACGTGCAGGCTTAGCTGCTCCACGGCACTTGGGGTCCCCCAGACCCGGGGCTGAACCAGTTTACCCCGAACTGGCAGGCAGGTTCTTTACCACAGACCACCAGGGGGCCCTCATCATGTCTTCCCTGGTCACGTGTCACTTCTCATCCTTTCTCGGCAATGTTCTGTCCAGAACGAGGTCTAACATTTTCCAGTCTTGCCCTTCATCTTCAGAGTTGCCATAGCAACTCACCACAAGGACACCTGCTCAGGCAGTGAATGACTCCTTTCCCAGTTCAAATCCAGACTCTCTAAGGGAGCTCTGTGTGCCGGGACACTTCTGACATGTTGCCAGTTCCAGATGACAACTCACCACATCCACACCTGTGTGGTTTCTCACACACACCAAGCTTTCCTTGTGGTGTGCTTCACGTGTGCTTGTTCCCTTCATTTCTGATACACCCCATTCCCTCTGTCTGGCTCAGAGTCCTCAGGCGCCCTGGATGGGAGCTCCGTGGCGCAGGATGCCTCCTCTCTCAGGCACACAGAGCGCATTCACTGCAGGATGAAGGCCTGCCCTTCTCTCCTTGTCTGTCTGTGTCTCAGCAGTGCTCTGCGTGACACACGGTGGTTGCTCTTGGAAGTTTCTCTTTGAGGGTGGGCAGGGTCTGTTGCGGAGAAGGCAATGGCACCCCACTCCAGTACTCTTGCCTGGAAAATCCCATGGGCTGAGGAGCCTGGTAGGCTGCAGTCCATGGGGTCGCTAAGAGTCGGACACGACTGAGCGACTTCACTTTCACTTTCATGCATTGGAGAAGGAAATGGCACCCCACTCCAGTGTTCTTGCCTGGAGAATCCCAGGGATGGCGGGGCCTGGTGGGCTGCCGTCTATGGGGTCGCACAGAGTCGGACACGACTGAAGTGACTTAGTAGCAGCAGCAGGGTCTCTTGGGGGTGGGTGATGAGATTAACTCTGGCTAAGTTTCCTGTGTCCTCCCATCTCGCTCCAGAGGGAGAACAGGAAGCCATCTCTCTGTCCTGCCCCTTGCCCAACTCGCTGGTATATGGAATCGACTGGTCCTGGCTCTACTTCTGCCGTCTGCCACAGACCCAGCCGTCCTTCCCTGGCAGTGACCCAGAAGCCAGAACAGCAGACCAGGACCCTACCCTGAAGGTTGCAGACCCGTCACCAGCACCCTCTTCAGAGTGTTTAGCTGACAGTGATGGAGTGGGTGGCACCACACCCCAGAATGGAAGCAAGCTAGAGGCTCCTCTGCAGCCATCTGCAGAGGACAAGAAGGATGGCCGGCTGCCTACTACAGGGATCAAGATCTGTGACTGCGACCAGGATCTGGAGGCAGCAGACTTTAACATCAACCTTCTGGCCACTTGCTCTTTTTATAATCGTGTTCTTCACCTCTGGAAGTGGGAGAACATCTGAGCTGGGGAAGACCTTGCTTGGTTTGACATGGTAAAGACAATTTCCACAAATAAAACTTGAGTACATCTTTATCTTCTTTAAGAATGAAGTGACCCCAGACTGTCTCACTGATATTTTGGTTACATGTTTTCTGTATGGGGCTCAGTGCATCTGTGGAATTTTCTCAGTAAATAGAAAAGCTGTTGGCCTCTCAGATAAACCTTATCTACTGGGCCCTTCAAAATTGCAGCTCTGTGGCAGCAGGGGGTAGGGTGGAGGAGGGGCTTGGTTCCCAGCTAGCAAACTTGTCAGTTTCCTGTGTTTTGACTTTCAGTTCTTAGGACTTATATAAGCAACTATTTACATTAACTAAAATTTTTAAAGCTACTTTATAATACCAAAGTAGTTTTATATGAACATTAAAAAAGACCATGGCACCAGAAATGCTTGTATAGCTTCCTGTGCAAATAACCAAAAAGAAGGGTGTATTGCTTTAGCATACCATAAACTTGAAATATGTTAAGTCCTATGGTGGATTAGTCACGCTTCCTCACTGTGGCTTCAGTTAAACCTGGACACAGCTTAACTCCATAGTACTGGGCTTGTGACTGGTCTGACTCCAGTAGGTGAGTCCCTCCTCCTCTGGAGGAGCAGATGTAGAACTGCAGGTGTAGATGTAGAGCAGATGTAGATGCCACTGTGGCATCTGTCAGCGCCTCAGCATCCACTAATAGGACAGGCAAGTGTTCTGAGTCAGAAAACACAAGCTTCTATTCTTTATTTCCTGATACAACTGCCAGCACAGGTTAGAAGGTATTAATGTTGAACCCTCTTCCAGGGTTTAGTTTAGGGTATTTCGCTTAAGGATCAATTAAACAGAATTAGGATCTGAGGAATTATGCACTGAAACAGAACATAAAGAGGAAAGAAACCATAGATTATTAGGGACATAGCAGTTTGGCAGCAACTTCCCATGTGGCCTTATCTTTAGGTTTGCCCCAAGGCGGGGAGTTTCACCAAAATAAACTGCTTTGGGACCCATAAATGTGCTCATTGGTTGTTCCCTGGGGTGAGCTCGGGATGAATTACCCAGTGCTGTCACGTGGCTGGATCTGCCTTCTGAACTATCTCCCTCCTGCAAGCTGAGCCACATGTTCTTGCCTACTTCCCTCTCGGTAGGGGTTCTGGTTTGGCTGCAACCTGAGAACGTCGCCTAGGTCTCTACTCCTTAACCTAACACGTGGCGTGCTTCCTTTACACAGTGGCCAGATGCCCAAAACAACACCGTACGGTAGCAAGGTCTTTAATAGAAACGAAAACGAGGGAACCGCCTCTCCACCCGCCACCCCGGAACTAGGCTGGGCGAGGAGGGTCCAAGTCCTCGGTCGCAGGCACATCCGGCGCGGCCGCCGACCACTCCTAGCGCGGGAAGTTCTTGGGATACAGCTGGAAGAGCTTGCCTTCCTGCGTGGGCTCAAACCCGTACCGTTCCAGGTGCTCGGGGTCGAAAGTCCCGGCCTTAAAGTCCTTCTCGATAGCCGGCGCCGCCGTCTCCAGAAAGAGCTGCTTGGCCGTCAGGGGAACGTCTGTGCCCTCCGGGGCGCGGTAGTTCACGTAGGGCTTGAGCTTGAAGCCGGCCAGGTCGGGCACCACCAGCTCCGGGACCATTTCCTTGACCAGCACGAACTTGCCGCCGCGACCGTGGAAGCCGACGCCCTTGGCACCGCGGCTCTTGTGGAAGGTGCGCGGGCCCCGCTTGCTGGTCCACTTGCTCATACGGTCGGCGCCCCGCACCAGGGCGCGAGCCGCCCCGCTCAGGAGGCCCATGGCGAGGCCTGCGCACAGCCACCACGCCAATGCCCGCTCCAGCCGCCTCCGATTCCGGCCCCGCCGCGCTGCGCTTCCGGCGCCTTCGGTAGCTTCCGGCCCCACCGGCCCCCGCGCCGCAGGAAGAGCGGCTCCGATTGGCTGCGCCGTGTCGAATGTGCAGCCTCGGCCCCGGGAGGGGGCGGGACCGGAGGTAGCCCGGCCAATCCGCGGGGAGAGCCCTCGTCCCGGGGGGACGCCAGGAGCGCCGCCGTCGGGGGCGGGGCTTCGAGGCGGCGCCGGACGACGGGAGGTGGATATCGGGAGCGCGGACGTTGGGGGCGGGGCTTCGGGGAGGCGGGACGGGAGCGCGCGGTGCCGGTGAGTCGCCGTCTAGCGCCGCGAAGTGGCCAGCTTAGGGGTCTGAGTCTGTGAGGAGAGGTAGCCATCATCTCCCCCAGCCCGCGCACACTGCCCCCCAGGGCCGCCGGCGCCCCCAGCCAGACTGCTTCCAACCCGACGTCCGTCATCTCGACCCCCGCTTAACTCGACGCCTCCCAACCTCGACGCTCCCCCGCAACCCCGACACCCCTCAGCTCGACGCCCCTAAACCCGATGCCCACAACCCGGGTGCTCCTCAACCCGACACCCCTAAACCGAGTGCCCCCTACACCAGACGCCCCCCCAACCTGAGAGCCTTCAACCGGACGGCCCCTTAACCCCTACCCTCCAACCCTACGCCCTCCCTTAACCACGCCCTCCCTAAGCTCCAAGCCTTCAGCCCTGCTGCCCCCGGCTCCTCCAGGTCTCCTGGACTTGACCACCTTTCCTCTGGCCCCACGCTGTGGAGCAAGCGGAGCAGCTGACGGCGCTTCCGTCGTGTGGCAGGTGCTGGGGGCTTGAGCTTTTGTCCCCCTTGAGCCTAGTGGGCATCGGGAGATGGGACTGGGCAGGGCTGGGCGGTAGAGCTGGGGTCAAGGAACTGCTGGTCCTTGAAAAGACGTCTGAGAAGGAAGTTTCCCACAGGGCACAGACCAGTGAGCAAATGCAGGTGACTCTGCACCTGCGTTCTGCTCCCTGACTTGTCTGGGTGGGATTTTGGAAGAGATAAACCCTTCCTTACTGTGGCCCTTCTAAGAGACGTGGGAGCCACAGGGTAAAGGCCCTAGACATGGCTCCTCCTCCTGGCAGAGAGGTCAGGTGCGCAGGGCTGCTCCTCAAGTTCACCACAGCCGGGACCAGCACACCCACCTCCAGGGCTCCACCACACTGGTGGAAAATCCTGTGCCCAGCCCACTAGGCAGGGTCTGGCGCACAGCCTGCGGTGGCCACACACCCCTACCCCTACCCAGCTTCAGCCTCCTTGCCATGGTCCTGGAACTCCCAGCTGCACTAGGCCTTTGCCCAGATGCCCACACTTGTCTTTGACTGACTGGGAGAGGAGCCCGGGGCTTGGCTGCAGTTCCCGGTTCCTTGGGCAGCCACACAAGGGCTGTTTACAGAGAGGCAAGTGGCTCCCTTTGCTTGCTCCCTTTGTTTTCTCCATGGAGAGCACAGTGTTTCATCAGAGTTTTCCTGTCAATAGACATGTAACTTAACGTGGACAGGAATTTAGGGAAGGGCTGGGAGGCACTGCTTTGCACGTGAGCCTGAGGTGGTACAACCTGTGCCCTCCTCAGAACATGTCTTTCTTCTTTTGTTTCACTTTTTAGCCATGGAGCAAGAGGAGGACACTGGCCCAGAGGTACAGAACCTGAGGAGTCCAGTGAAGAATCAGCCTGAAAATTCCCAGTGTGGCCGCTTCTGGACAAGGAGAAAGCTGCCATGCAGCAGCTCCTTGAAGTTGGCTGCCTGTGGGAGTGGTGTGCGGGCCTCTCTTCCCCTGTCAGGACTGAACCCCTCCCTTCTGTTCCTCAAGGTCACACTTGTCAGTTCCTGCTTCCCTTTAGGAAGCCTGCTTGCTTTGAGGTAGGGCCTTTTTCCCGTGGAACATCTGTAGCCACATCACAAAGACTTTTATTCCTAAAACAGAAAATTAGATGCATTAAAACAGCAGTGAAAAGCTGAAAAGTCGGGGATGTCAACCAGTAGAGACTGTATGAATAGGTCTGGGTCACTCTTATAACTGTTCCCCTGGCTCCTCCCCTCCCCCGACCCCGGGGGTGGCTGAGCTCAGCGGACCCACTTATGAGGAGGGTGCTTGTCTGCCACCCCGTGGAGGTGGTCTCTAGCCAAGCACACAGCCTAGGCCAGGAGGGCCTGGGCACCTCACTCTGAGGCAGCAGCTCCCACTGCTTCCTCTGCTTTCTGAGCCAAGTTCAGAGGGTTGAGTCTTTGGATCACTTCCTTGTTCTGTCTTGATGTAACATTCTGCTTTTGAAACGCTTTTCTGAGTGCACTGAACTCCTCGGGTTTTCTGGCATCAGCACTGTGTGTGATCCTGGCTCTGAAGGATCAGGCAAGCTGCCTTAGTCCTTGGCACTCATGTAAAAGCTTGACAGAACTCTCACGCACACACCGCCCCCCCTCCATGCGTCCTGTTCCTGACGCTTGGAGGGCGTGAGGACCAGGAGGAGTGGAGCGCAGCTACTTGTTTGACTGGTTTCTTGTCTTTGCAGGGAGCCTGCCAGCATCCCTTGTATAGGAGGTCCAGGCCGTCTGCCCACTCACCGTTCCACACTCACTGTTTTCTCTTACCTTCCTGTCTTTCTCCCTGCGGTCTGGGATTCTGAAGCTCCTTGTTAACTCCCTCCCTGGGAGCCCTTTGCTGCTGTGTGCTGGATTTAATGTTCTCAAAATCCAGTTGGCTCGTTAGGGTTTCTCAGCACTGCTGCTGTGTGGGCGTGCGTCCGCCCTTGGGCCAGCAGCATGTGGTCCTGCTTGTGATGAGAGGGCACTGGAGAAGAGGCCTTTGCATGCCCCCACTAGCCAGGTTTGCTCCCTCTTGACTTGCACCCCGAGGAACAGGGAGGCTGAGAATGGAGGGCTCAGATGCCCAGAGCATTTGCTGTCAGTGCAGCGCAGCTGCTGGCCCTGCCCAGCCATCCTATGGGTGGGTAGCCCTTCTCCAGAGCAGACTGGGACTCAGGCCGTCTGCCTCCTGAAAGCCCGCTTCATTTTGGAGGTCTCCAGGGCTGCCAACTTTTTCCCTGACCCACAGCTCTGTTCTTGCTCCCTGAGAAGCTGGGGCGGTGCCCATCCTGGCCCTTCCTGACTGCAGGCTTCTCCCCTAGGTGGGCTTCTATCTGGCCACCCTATGGTCCTGGGGTCTGGAGCTGATGGAGCAGCATTCCCAGTCCACCATGGTAACCACCTCACTGCTCCCAGGTGATGGGCGGGCCCCAGAATCAGCGGCCCCCTTCACCCTTGGCCGCCCGGGGCCCTTTGTGTCCAGCCTGTGTTTGGGGTTGGGGGGTCTTGGTGCCTTGCTGATGGGTGCTCTGTCTATGACCTTGCCCAGCTGCTGGGGATTGTGATTGGAGTCCTCCTGGCCCTGGCCCTCATTGGCACCACCATCTTTTTTGTGTACAGAAGGGTTAGCCAATTCCGTGAGTATCTTGCTTGAGGCTGTGGCTCCAGTAGGGGAGGGAAAAGAGGGCTTGAGCGGGTGGGAGATTCGGGTGATTTCTCCCCATATTTTAAGCTCCCACAAATAGCTCTCAAGGCATAGTGGCTTTTGTTGAAAACTGCTGGCCTGTCGACAGCTCATCAGATCCATGGAATATAACTGTATCCTGAACTCTCTTGGCTCTCATTTCCAAGAAGAGATGAAGTACCGCTTCCTCTGCTTCGGTGTGTCACAGCCCAGAAACAAGATGCTGTGTGACACAGGGTGGGCAGGACAAGCTCAGTGTGCACACACAGATGGCCCACCTGTGCTCAGGCAGCCCCTTGGCGCCCCTTGGCCCCCCTTGCAGGACAGGTGCAGCCCAGTCCTCAGTACAGGTTCCGGAAGAGAGACAAGGTGATGTTCTACGGCAGGAAGATCATGAGGAAGGTAACTCACGCTGCGGGTCCCCTCCTCCCTCAGAGGGGTCGGCTTCAGACTGTGCCTAGGGTTGAGCAGGGCCCCGGGGTTTGGGGAAGGTCTGACCTAGAGAGGAAATGAGCCATGAAGGAGGGCAGAAGCCCCTCCCAGGAGCATCCCCGAGTGGGTCAAGCAGAAGGTCCTGGCTGCGGTGTAGATTGGTGGGCCTCCCATGATTTGGGGCCAGGCCCTGCAAGGTGGAAACTCCCAGGCCTTACTTTCTAGTGTCACAACCATCTTGGGGATGAGCAGCCTTTGCTGGTGGGCCCCACACCCTCCCACCCACTGAGGACAAAGGGCTCAGCAGACTCCCAGAGGCTTACTGTGCCGCAGAAGCATGCTTGAAACATTTGCTGACGTGTAAAAATATTTTGTTTGTTACTTTTCTCTAGATACACAGTTAGTTTGTATTCTTTGTAGAAGAACTTGAACTGTCAGACACATGGGTGTCCCTGGGTGGCTCCTTCTCCTCTTCAGGGTCAAGTGCTCTGAGAGGGAGGTTGGTTTGGGCTGCCGTGTCTGGCGGGGGCGGCCCTGGGACGTGGTGTGCGGGCTGCTGCAGTCTCGTGTGGGGCCACATGGGATGACCTGCGAGCAGGTCTCAAGGCGCTCGTGTGTGGCTGGACCTGGGGCTGTCCACGGATGACCCCACTGAGGACTGTGTGGTGGCAAGCTGGATTTGGTCTAAGGAAGACAGGAACATGGTCTGGTGGGGCCAGAACCCCTTGGGGGCAAGGAGGAGTCATGGTGACAACACCGACATCCACAGCCAGCACCATGGGGCAGACGCAGCTGGGGAGCTGCCCAAGGGGGCCGGCTGATGCCTGGGTAGGAGCCAGGCCCTTTGTCCTCCTCGGCAGCGCTGTTTGCAGCGGTCTAGTGGGCCTGGACTGTGAGGGGGACAAAGAGCTGTCCAGGCCGGGAGGGTGTGCAGGCACTGGGGTTGCGTGTACCAGCGTGACAGGTGTGAGGAGGAGGGCGCTGGCCAGCCTTCCAGGAGAAGGACGTAGGGCCGAGGACGTCAGAGCTCTCGGGGCACGGGCTGTCTGGGGATGTGGCCCTGTGTCCTCGCTGTCAGCAGCGCCAAGGAGGTTCCCTGTGTCCTGGGCAGGCGAGCAGGTGGGGCCAGGCCGGAATGCTGGTGTCAGGCCCGCAGGGGCCACGTCCTGAGGGCCGGAACCGACCCTGAGACTGGGAACTGGATCTCACAGGTCTCAGAGTCCAGACTTAGCCTCCCCCTCTCATTCTGCAGGTGACCACGCTTCCCCACACACTTGTGGGGAACACAGCTGCTCCCCGACAGCGGGTGAGGAAGAGGACCAAGGTGCTATCTTTGGCCAAGAGGTACTGGGAATGCCCTTCAGACCAGTCAGGTCCCAGCTGCCCTCCCCAGTGGGCTATCCGTGGCTTCCCTGCTATGGGTCTCACAGCCTAAATGCTCTTTTTTTTTTAATTTTTAAAATATTTAATTGATTAATTTGGGTGCATCAGATCTTAGTCATGGCACTCAGGCTTTGTTGCTCTGTGGCATGTGGGATCTTAGTTCCCCAGCCAGGGATCAAACCCACGTCCCCTGCATTGCAGGGTAGATTCCTAACCACTGGACCGCCAGGGAAGCTCCTTGCTGTCTGCTTTTGAGCCCCTTTGGGCCTCTGCTCCAGGTGTGTGCCTCTGCTTTGTAGGATCCTGCGGTTCAAGAAGGAATACCCTACCTTGCAGCCAAAGGAGCCCCCGCCCTCCCTGCTGGAGGCTGACCTCACAGAGTTTGATGTGAAGAATTCTCACCTGCCGTCAGAAGTTCTGTACATGCTGAAAAACGTCCGGTAAGAGAGAGGTGGGCCTGGAGGCTTTCTGTGTGCTCACCTGGCCTCCGAGGTGTCCTTTCCCTGCGGCCACTGATGGTTGCGTCGACAAAAAAAATCAGTAAACAGTGTGTAACAGGAATAGAAAAGAGTTTTATTGGAGCCAAACTGAGGACTGTAACCCAGAAGACAGCCTCTCAGACAGCTCTGAGGAGCTTCTCCAGAGAAGCGTGGTTTTCAGCACAGTTTTATATCTTGTCTGATGAAGAATATTAAACTAGTCACGGATACATTCCTTCAGGGTATCAGAAAGAAATCAAAACCAGATCAGCACGTACACGGCAAGTCAGTATGGCACTGACAGCTGGGAAGGGAGTCTTATCGTGGAAGGAGCACCAGGACTGATGGCCCAGGACGGGAGGTACTGAGCCCTTATCTTTAATGTGGGCGTTCTTCTGCTGAGTGTTCAGTTCAGATCAGTCGCTCAGTCGCATCCCCATGGACTACAGCATGCCTGTCCATCACCAACTCCCGGAGCTTGCTCAAACTCAGGTCCATTGAGTCAGTGATGCCATCCAACCATCTCATCCTCTGTCGTCCCCTTCTTCTCTTGCCCTCAATCTTTCCCAGCATCAGGGTCTTTTCCAATGAGTCAGTTCTTCACATCAGGTAGCCAAAGTGTTGGAGTTTCAGCTTCAGCATCAGTAAGTGTGAAGTGAAGTCATTCAGTTGTGTCTGACTCTTTGCGACCCCGTGGACTGTAGCCTACCAGGCTCCTCCGTCCATGGGATTCTCCAGGCAAGAATACTGGAGTGGGTTGCCATTTCCTTCTCCAGGGGATCTTCCTAACCCAGGGATTGAACCCAGGTCTCCTGCATTGCAGGCAGACGCTTTAACCTCTGAGCCACCAGGGAAGCCTCAGTAAGTGTGCCCTTTAATAATTAAAGCAGATGTACAGTGTGTGTTTGATCAGCCACAAATAGGATATTCTGTCTATTGAGCATAAAGTGGGTGTTCGCACATGTAGCAGCCAGAATGACCTCTCTGGATCTCAACCTGTGATCATTTCTTTTATCACTGGCAAAGCTTCTCTCCTCTGGCTGTCACTGCCCTCCTGGCGGTGAGCAGAGCCTCCTCGCTGGTTCTTTCCCATGTGTGTCTGCTTCTCAGGACGATGCAGAGCGAGTGTGGGAAGTGAGTGGCTGGATGGAAGATTGAAAGTCTGGCTCCCCGTCTCTCCCTGGAAGCCCCAACCCCTCTTTCCAGCACTTCACTAACTGCCCTTGGTTACAGACCTGGCTCAAACGCACAGGCACAGCCTGAGAGTTCTCTGAGCTCCTGGAACAGCAGCTGATGAGGATTCCTAAACCTCAGGCTCCTATCCTGCTGGTGACCAGGCGCTAGTGCTGCAGGCTCTGCGGCCCTTGGAAGCTCTCCCTGTGGTCTGGCCAGCAGGGACAGTGGCCTCTGCCCCTCCCCTCCTTCCTGAAGGTGTCCCACGTGTTCTGTTTTCTGTAGGGTCCTGGGTCACTTTGAGAAGCCGCTATTCCTGGAACTTTGCAAACACATGGTCTTTGTGCAGCTTCTGGAAGGGGAGTACATCTTCCGGCCGGGGGAGCTGGACAACAGCATCTATGTGGTGCAGGACGGGCGGCTGGAGGTCCGCGTCCAGGACTCGGTGAGAGCCCTCGGGCGGGGCGGGGCGGGGGTGCTGTTGTGTTGGCACTCAGTGGTCTGCCCTCTTGAAGATTTCTCAAGTTTTCCATTGAAAAGTTAGTGCAAAACGTATTTTATTTTATGTAGATAGGAGATTCATATTTTACTTCTCCAGCAACATATATACAGTTGAATATAAGTTAAAGGCTAGCTTGCACACCAAAACCAGGTCCTTTAGGTGGTTCAGTCAAAGAGGTAAGGCCTTCAGCTGGCTCACATGAGAAGTGTCCACTCCTTGGCCCACCTTTTGGGATTTTGCCAGTCCTGAGTTCATCAAAAATTTCTTCCATATTCTGAGGTGGCAGATCCTGTAGTAGTTGTCATGAATTGAACCACTGGTTCATTTATACAGATCCCTAAACACTCCATTCATGGTCAACAAAAGAGTCCGAAATGCACTACTTGGATGCAATCTCAAAAACGACAGAATGATCTCTGTTCGTTTCCAAGGCAAACCATTCAGTATCACAGTAATCCAAGTCTATGCCCCAACCAGTAACGCTGAAGAAGCTGAAGTTGAATGGTTCTGTGAAGACCTACAAGACCTTTTAGAACTAACACCCAAAAAAGATGTCCTTTTCATTATAGGTGACTGGAATGCAAAAGTAGGAAGTCAAGAAACACTTGGAGTAACAGGCAAATTTGGCCTTGGAATACGGAATGAAGCAGGGCAAAGACTAATAGAGTTTTGCCAAGAAAATGCACTGGTCATAACAAACACCCTCTTCCAACAACACAAGAGAAGACTCTATACATGGACATCACCAGATGGTCAACACCGAAATCAGATTGATTATATTCTTTGCAGCCAAAGATGGAGAAGCTCTATACAGTCAGCAAAAACAAGACCAGGAGCTGACTGTGGCTCAGATCATGAACTCCTTATTGCCAAATTCATTCTTAAATTGAAGAAAGTGGGGAAAACCACTAGACCATTCAGGTATGACCTAAATCAAATCCCTTATGATTATACAGTGGAAGTGAGAAATAGATTTAAGGGCCTAGATCTGATAGATAGAGTGCCTGATGAGCTATGGAATGAGGTTCGTGACATTGTACAGGAGACAGGGATCAAGACCATCCCCATGGAAAAGAAATGCAAAAAAGCAAAATGGCTGTCTTAAGAGGCCTTACAAATAGCTGTGAAAAGAAGAGAAGCGAAAAGCAAAGGAGAAAAGGAAAGATTTAAACATCTGAACGCAGAGTTCCAAAGAATAGCAAGAAGAGATAAGAAAGCCTTCTTCAGTGATCAATGCAAAGAAATAGAGGAAAACAACAGAATGAGAAAGACTAGAGATCTCTTCAAGAAAATCAGAGATACCAAGGGAACATTTCATGCAAAGATGGGCTCGATAAAGGACAGAAATGGTATGGACCTAACAGAAGCAGAAGATATTAAGAAGAGATGGCAAGAATACACAGAAGAACTGTACAAAAAAGATCTTCATGACCCAGATAATCACGATGGTGTGATCACTGACCTAGAGCCAGACATCCTGGAATGTGAAGTCAAGTGGGCCTTAGAAAGCATCACTACGAACAAAGCTAGTGGAGGTGATGGAATTCCAGTTGAGCTATTCCAAATCCTGAAAGATGATGCTGTGAAAGTGCTGCACTCAATATGCCAGCAAATTTGGAAAACTCAGCAGTGGCCACAGGACTGGAAAAGGTCAGTTTTCATTCCAATCCCAAAGAAAGGCAATGCCAAAGAATGCTCAAACTACTGCACAATTGCACTCATCTCACACTCTAGTAAAGTAATGCTTAAAATTCTCCAAGCCAGGCTTCAGCAATATGTGAACCATGAACTAACATCCTGATGTTCAAGCTGGTTTTAGAAAAAGCAGAGGAACCAGAGATCAAATTGCCAACATCTGCTGGATCATGGAAAAAGCAAGAGAATTCCAGAAAAACATCTATTTCTGCTTTATTGACTATGCCAAAGCCTTTGACTGTGTGGATCACAATAAACTGTGGAAAATTCTGAAAGAGATGGAAATACCAGACCACCTGATCTGCCTCTTGAGAAATTTGTATGCAGGTCAGGAAGCAACAGTTAGAACTGGACATGGAACAACAGACTGGTTCCAAATAGGAAAAGGAGTACGTCAAAGGTGTATATTGTCACCCTGTTTATTTAACTTATATGCAGAGTTCATCATGAGAAACGCTGGACTGGAAGAAAAACAAGCTGGAATCAGGATAGCCAGGAGAAATATCAATAACCTCAGATATGCAGATGACACCACCCTTATGGCAGAAAGTGAAGAGGAACTAAAAAGCCTCTTGATGAAGGTGAAAGTGGAGAGTGAAAAAGTTGGCTTAAAGCTCAACATTCAGAAAATGAAGATCATGGCATCCGGTCCCATCACTGCATGGGAAATAGATGGGGAAACAGTGTCAGACTTTATTTTTCCAGGCTCCAAAATCACTGCAGATGGTGATTGCAGCCATGAAATTAAAAGACGCTTACTCCTTGGAAGGAAAGTTATGACCAACCTAGATAGCATATTCAAAAGCAGAGACATTCCTTTGCCAACAAAGGTTCGTCTAGTCAAGGCTATGGTTTTTCCTGTGGTCATGTATGGATGTGAGAGTTGGACTGTGAAGAAGGCTGAGCGCCAAAGAATTGATGCTTTTGAACTGTGGTGTTGGAGAAGACTCTTGAGAGTCCCTTGGACTGCAAGGAGATCCAACCAGTCCATCCTGAAGGAGATCAGCCCTGGGATTTCTTTGGAAGGAATGATGCTAAAGCTGAAACTCCAGTACTTTGGCCACCTCATGTGAAGAGTTGACTCATTGGAAAAGACTCTGATGCTGGGAGGGATTGGGGGCAGGAGGAGAAGGGGACGACAGAGGATGAGATGGCTGGATGGCATCACTGACTCGATGGACGTGAGTCTGAGTGAACTCCGGGAGTTGGTGATGGACAGGAAGGCCTGGCGTGCTGTGGTTCATGGGGTCGCAAAGAGTCAGACACGACTGAGCAACTGATCTGATCTAATCTGATCTGATCTGAAACACTTCATGGGGCCACAAAGAATCGGACACGACTGAGCGACTAAACTGAACTGAAGCACTCCAGCTAAGAGTGAAAAGTTTGCCATGAAGTTGTCCCCCTGCCTTTCTGCTGAGCATTCCTGAGTGATCGTCAGGATGTTGGTAGAGTTTGGAAGTGTGCGAGGTGGAGTAGTGCAGCCATGAATATGAGACTTCCAGTTGGCTTGCAATTATACGTTGTATGAGAAGTTGCCGATTCACATGCTCTCCCTGGAGGCACTTGTGAAACCTCTGCGCCTGGTCGTAGTGGAGCTGAGCAGCCACCCCTTCTGTCTTCAGGCTGGAAGCAGAGCTGCTGCTCTTTGCCCCTCTGGGTAGTTTTCTATAGTTGCTTCTGTCCTTTGCTAGTTTTATGGTGTGAAACCCAGTGGAGCATCTGGGTTATTCTCAGGAGTGCCTCTGGGCAGACTGAAGGCCCCTCCAGCTCCATTCTGCACAGCTGTCTTATGCAAATTCCTTCATGCCTTCCCCACTGGGTGGTGAGGCTGGCTTTGTGAGCCAAAGCACCTTGGAGATAAATGCGGAGGGCCAAGCTGAGGGCCTTCGGAGTGCAAAATCTCAAGTTTGAGTTCTTTGGAGGAAAAGACACACTGGACCACGGCTGCCCTTGACACGGCCTGTCTGCCTCCGCGACACGGGCTGCGCGGGGGCTCACATCACTCCTACTGCCATGGGGCCCCTCAGAGGGTGGGCACTGACCTGTAGTGGTCAGCTGCACACGTGTCTTATTTTCAGGTTTCAGGCTATAAATAGTTTTAACTGTAAGAAAATAATTAAGGTATTCAGCTGGAAGCTAACTCCTTGCTGCCTGCCTCTGTTGAATTATGTGCTTAAATCACAGTTGCTGGCTGAGGGGTGATCTCTAGACCAAGCCTCCTGGGTCCTTGGTTTGTTTGCCTGGTGGTAGGTGACCAGGCTTCCCACCGTAGACACTCAGTGAGCCCTGGACTGCACAAGGTTGCCCCGTCCCCGGCCACGTGAACTTCCCACCTGTTGGGCCCTGGGTGGACCTGACCCAGGACGGCTCCTGCATGTCCTTCCAGCTTTTAGATCACAGTGTTGTCGGGGCACAGGTCTCATGTGTAGCTTTGTCTGAGTGACCTGAGGAGATAATCAGAAAGGACATGCTTTCATCCAGCCTCCTCCGGGGGGCCTCCATGTCATCGGCCTGGCAGGCCTTCCCAAGATGGGAAGCCTTTGGCCCAGATGGGAGGGCTTCTGGACTGTGACCTGTGCCAGGTTTGAACAAGTTCAAAGGTATTTTTCTGGGTCACCCTGAGATGAAGTTCCTATCCTAAATCACCAGCATTGTATGCTTTCCTTTCTCCTTTAATCCAGTGGGAAAAAATAGGTCAAAATGCTATCATTTATACTAAGAATAACTGCGTTTGGTTCCCATAGCCTTTTCGTTAGGCCCACCAGCTCTCTCAGGCAGATCCTCCTGGTGCTGACAAGACACAAGGCTGAAGGCCAGGCTGGGCCTCCCTGTTCCTCTTAGTCACCCTTGTCTTCCTGCTCTCGTTCTGCGCGTCGACAGGGTGCAGCCTCTGCCCCGCGTGACCAGTGGTGGGTGGCGGTTTGCCTGGCCCCACCATGGGTGGCTCTCCTCTGCTTCCCAGGCGCAGGACGGCACTGAGGTGACGGTCAAAGAGGTTCTGGCTGGAGACAGCGTCCACAGCCTCCTCAGCATTCTGGACGTCATCACCGTGAGTATCTCTTCTCCCCCGGTCTGCCCGCACTCACTAGACGGCAGGTCCCTCGGCGCCCCGGCCAGCTCTCCAGTGACAGGAGGGTCACCCTAGTGGGTGGGGGGGTGTGCCTGGAGTGGCCTGGGAGTGCCTCTGACTGAGTGTCTGAGGGGAGCTCGGTGTTGGCTTATGGGTTTTGGCGTCTCTTGAATGATCGGTTTTTGGACTGAGGAGCATGTGCGTGGGCTCCACGCGTCACGTGCATATAACGTCACAGGATGAAGGCCACTTCTCCTGCCCTCAGGCCCTAAGGCCCCTTCCCAGGAGAGGCCCTTTCTGGATCTTCTGTGCTCACGTGTGTCCTTCAGTGATTTCTTCAGCTTTTGTGCTGTTCATCAATGCAGTGAATGGTCTTGTGTGGACATTGTTGCCTGTGTTTGAAGGCCAGTCTGTAGGGCAAATCCTTAGGAGACTCACTGGATCCAAGGGACCTGCCTCCCACCACAGAGACTGAACCGCCAGACCTATGAGGGCACCTCACCCGCTGGTGAGCTGTCTCGTAGCTGATGTTCGCTAGTTGTCTCACTGTATCTCACTGTTTGCTGAACCCGAGGTAGGCAAGGTGCAAGCGGGGAAGCTGAAAGAAGATGTTTTGATTTTCTTTTTAGCTGTGTACTGAGGCAACTTGTACTTCGGTTTCTCCAGACCCTGCACAGAGGGGTCTCTGGGGCAGGTCAGCAGAACCGTGGCAGGGGTGCCTCTGTGCGGGCCCAGGAGTCTAGGAGCCTGTGTGATGCTGACCGTGGATGGATCCCTGGCGGGTGTCCTCCAAGCCAGCCCTAAGTTGTTCTGCATGACGAGGGGGGACAGGCTCCAAATGGAGACCTCAGGGGTGTCTACTGTGCTCAGCCTGCCCCTGTCAGACCAGTACACTTGCTTCGAGCTGTGTGGGGGCCGGGGGTGGAGATACGCATGGGGCTCCGGGTCTCTGTCTGCCCCCAGGACCTGACCTGCCTTTAGCACATGCTTGGCCAGGGCTGAGAGGGACACCACCCACTCTGAGCAAACCTGCCTGCTTCCTGCCTGGGGGCAGCTCCTGCCTGGAACCTTGTGCTTGGAGAGGGCACTGGGTGTGCCCGTTGGGCCATAGGAGGGTGCTTCTGTGGGGTTCTGGCTTGAGTGTCTGAGTCTGTGAGGTGTGCTGTAGGCCTGGGAGGTCTAGACAGGCTATCCGTCATATGGAGGCTCCTGGATAAGAATGAGAGAGGGGCGGGGAGGCTCCTGTATTACCTCTTGGTCTGCTACTGATCCCGATCCTGTTGTGACTTCGGGGTTGAGCACCCTCTGTGGCAGCTCCGTGGGCTGTGTGCTGAGAGCAGGGCCGGCTGCTGCTGTCTCCCAGCCGCTGCGGCCCCCTCGGCCCGGGTGCCCGCGGGCTGCTGTCGTGTCCACACAGTGCCCCCAGGGCAGAGAGCCGGGAGGCGGGTGTTTGGAAAAAACAAGTGTGTACTGGGTTAAATGGTCATTTGGAAGGACATCATTTTTGCCTCACCAAATGTGTATTTGTGATTTAAAATTCTTTTTATTTGTTCTTATCAAAATAACCTGAACAAATTCCAGAAATGGTTTTGATGTTTTGGGAAGCGCAGTTGTCTGTCCCACCACCTCCCCCAAGAAAGGCCGCTTCTAGCTCTTTCAGTCTGCTGGCTACAGCTGCGGCTCTTGCTGTTTTATGATTCTCCTGTCTCGATTTTGTTTTGACTTGCCGCTGTAGAAAATGCCCTGCTTGCCTCACCATCCTGCTCCTCTCATCCCACCTTGTGGGCGTCGTTGGCAGCTGAGCCTGTGGAGCCTGGGTTAACAGTTGCCTCGCTTTTGGTCGCTTGGTTTTCTGTGCGTGGCATGCACTGCTGCCCTTGTCCAGGGCTCCGTGAGTCGGGCAGCGACCTCCAGGTCCGCAGGCTCTGTCCCCCTGTGAACTTCCGGGCCACTCGGTCCAGCCCCTGCCCCGGGCAGGGCTTCTTCCTTCCTAGGCAGGGCTCCCACCTCCTCTCCTGATCTGCCTGTTCAGGTGAAGCAGATCTTCTGTTGCTTCCTGAGAAGTGTGCAGGGAGGTTGGGTTTTGAAACCTTACAGACCTAGAATTGTCTTTATTCTGCACTCCCTTTCTCTTTCTATTGTACTTTTAAGGAGATTTTGTTAACTTTATTTTCCAGATCTTCCATTGAAATTTTAATTTCTGTCATCATTTTTTTTAATAGAAGTCTAGTTGACTTAAGTGTTGTTTTACTTTCACACATACAGCAAACTGATTCGGCAACATGTATATTATGTATATACTTTTTCAGATTCTTTTCCATAATGGTTTATTACAGGGTATTGAATGTACTTTCCTGTGCTATAGAGCAGGTCCTTGTTGGTTACCTATTTTAAATATGCTGTTGTTCAGTTGCTAAGTCACATCCAACTCTTTGTGACCCCATGGGCTGCAGCATGCCAGGATCCTCTGCCCTCCGCTATCTCCAGAAATTTGCTCAAATTCATGTCCATTGAGTCAGTGATGCCATCCAACCATCTCATCCTCTGCCTCCCCCTTCTCCTCTTGCCCTCAATCATTCCCAGCATCAGGGTCTTTTCCAGTGAGTTGGCTCTTCACATCAGGTGGCCCAAATATTGGACCTTCAGCTTCAGCATCAGTCCTTCCAATGAATATTCAGGGTTGATTTTCTTTAGGATTGACTGGTTTGATCTCCCTGGAGTCCAAGGGACTCTCAAGAGTCTTCTCCAGCACGACAGTTCAAAAGCATCAATTTTTTGGTGCCCAGCCATCTTTATGGTTTAACTCTCACATCCATACATGACTGCTGGAAAACCATAGCTTTGACTATACGAGCCTTTGTTGACAAAGTGATGTCTCTCTGCTTTTCTTTCAAGGAGCAAGCATCTTTTAATTCATGGCTGTAGTCACTGTCCACAGTGATTTTGGAGCCCAAGAAAATAAAATCTGCCACTGCTTCCGCTTTTTCACCCATCTATTTACCATGAAGTGATGGAACCAAATGCCATGATCTTAGGTTTTTGAGTATTGAGTTTTAAGCCAGCTTTTTCACTCTCCTCTTTCACTCTCATCAAGAGGCTCTTTAGTATCTCTTCACTTTCTGTTGTTAAGAGTGCTATCATCTGCATATCTGAGGTTATTGATATTTCTCCCAGAAATCCTGAATCCAGCTTTTGGTTCTTGCAGTCCAGCATTTTGAATGATGTACTCTACATATAAGTTAAATAAGCAGGGTGACAATATATAGCCTTGAGATACTCCTGTCCCAATTAGGAACCAGTCCATTGTTCCATATCTGGTTCTAACTGTTGCTTTTTGACCTGCATACAGGTTTCTCAGGGGACAGATACGGTGGTCTGATATTACCATCTCTCTAAGAATTTTCCACAGTTTGTTGTGATCCACACAGTCGAAGGCTTTAGCATAGTCCGTGAAGCAGAAGTAGATGTTTTTCTGGAACTTTCTTGCTTTCTCCATTTTCCAACCAATGTTGACAATTTAATCTCTGGTTCCTCTGCCTTCAAAACCCAGCTTGAACGTCTAGGAGTTCTCAGTTCATATACTGCTGAAGCCTGGCTTGAAGAATTTTGAGCATAATTTTGTTAGCATGTGAAATGAGCCCAATTGCAAGGTAGTTTGAACATTTTTTGACATTGCCCTTCTTTGGGATTGAAATGAAAACTGACCTTTTCCAGTCCTGTGGTCACTATTGAGTTTTCCAAACTTGCTGGCATATTGAGTGCAGCACTTTCACAGCACCATCTTTTAGAACTTGAAATAGCTCAGCTGGAATTCCATCACCTCCACCAGCTTTGTTCATAGTGGTGCTGCCGAAGGCCCACTTGACCTCACACTCTATGATGTCCAGCTCTAGGTGAGTGACCACACCACTGTTTATCTGGGTCATTAAGACTTTTTTTTATATAGTTCTTCTGTGTATTCTTGCCACCTTTTCTTAATCTTTTCTGCTTCTTTTAGGTCTTTACTGTTTCTGTCCTTCATTGTGGCCTTCTTTGCATGAAATGTTCTCTTGGTATCTCTAATTTTCATGAAGAGATCTCTAGTGTTTCCTATTCTATTATTTTCCTCTATTTCTTTGCACTGATCACTGAGGAAGGCTTTCTTATCTCTCCTTGCTGTTCTTTGGAACTCTGCATTCAGACGGGTATATCTTTCCCTTTCTCCCTTGCCTTTCGATTCTTTTCTTAGCTATTTGTATACTCTCCTCAGACAACCACTTTGCCTTCTTGCATTTCTTTTTATTTGGAATGGGTTTGGTCCCTGCCTCCTGTTGAGTTCAGTTCAGTCGCTCAGTTGTGTCTGACTCTTTGTGACCCCATGGACTGCAGCACGCCAGGCCTCCCTGTCTTATTATCACCAACTCCCGGAGCTTGCTCAAACTCATGTCCATTGAGTTGGTGTTGCCATCCAACCATCTCACCCTCTGTCGTCCTCTTCTCCTGCCCTCAATTTTTCTCAGCATCAGGGTCTTTTCAAATGAGTCAGCTCTTTGCATCAGGTGGCCAAAGTATTGGAGTTTCAGCTTCAATGTAAGTCCTTCCAGTGAACACCAGGACTGATCTCCTTTAGGATGGACAATGTCACGAACCTCCCTATAGTTCTTCAGGCACTCTGTCTACCAGATCTAACTCCTTGAATCTATCCGTCACCTCCGCTGTACAGTCATAAGGGATTTGATTTAGATCATACCTGAATGGTAGTGATTTTCCCTAAGGAGCTCATGATCTGAGCCACAGTCATCTCCCTGTCTTGTTTTTGCTGACTGACTGTATACACCTTCTCCATCTTCAGCTGCAGAGAATGTAATCAATCTGATTTCAGTATTGCCCATCTGGTGGTGTCCATGTGTAGAGTCATCTCTTAGGTTGTTGGGAAAGGATTTGTTATGACCAGTGTGTTCTCCTGATCAAACTTGTTAACCTTTGCCCTGCTTCATTTTGTACTCCAAGACCAAACTTGCCTGTTATTCCAGGTATCTCTTGACTTCCTACTTTTGCATTCCAGTCCTCTATGACGAAAAGGAAATCTTTTATTTTTTTGGTGTTAGTTCTAGATGGTCTTGTAGGCCTTCATGGAACTGGTCAATTGCAGCTTCTTTGGCTTCAGTGGTTGGGATATACCCAACCACTGAAGTTGGACTTGTATTTGTGGTATTTACAAATACCACAGTTGGATTACTGTGATGTTGAATGGTTTGCTTTGAAAACGAACAATCATTCTGTGGTATTTTAAATATAGTAGTATGTATATGTTACTCCCAAACTCCTAACCCCTCCGCCTTTTCCCTTTCCCATGTCTGTGCATCTGTTTCTGTTTGTAAATAAGCCCATTGGTGTCATTTTTTTGATTTCACATGTAAGTGATGCCATACGATATTTGTCTTTCCCCCTCTGAGTTCCTTCACTTAGCATGATCTTCTCTAGGTTCATCTGTGTTGCTGCTAATGGCATTGTTTTGCCCTTTCTTATGACTGAGTAATACTCTGTCTGTGTGTGTGTGTGAATACCGCACACTCCACATCTTCTGTAGCCGTTCATCTGCTGATGGACATTTAGGCTTCCCATGTCTTGGCTGCTGTGAACACTGGGGTGTGTATGTCTTTGCTAACCAGAGTTATCTCCAGATCTTTGGCCAAGAGTGGGATTACTGGATCATATGGTAGCTCTATTTTAGTTTTTAAGGAACCTCCATATGGTTCTCCATGGCAGCTGCACACTCGCATCCCCACCGACAGTGTGGGAGCGCCTGCACACTCGCATCCCCACCGACAGTGATACGGTTCCCCATGGCGCCTGCACAGTCGCCTCCCCACCAACAGTGTGGGGCTCCCTTTCTCCTGTCGTCATGTTTTTTATTTCGAGAGCTTTTTTTTCCTCTCAATATTTTTTTTACCGATGAAGTAAGACGAGATTTTCTTTGCTCCCTGTGTCACCACTGGCTTTTCTAAGTTTCTTGACTCTGCTTGTTTGCTTCCCTCTCTCAGATCTGGGCCTGTCGTGTTACCAACAGTCCAGTTATGTGAGAGGGAAATCCACCTCTGACCTGGCTACACAGCCAGTGCGTGTGAACTGTGGAAATGTGTGGTGCTCGTTTATCTTGTACGTGGAGTCTTGCACCTTTTGAACACTTTCCTCCAGTCCCACTGCCCCATTGTTTTAATTTTTACAAATGTGTTATGAAATATTTCAGATATATACAAAAGCACAATGCAGGAAGCGGGTGTGTCAGCTGTCAGCAGGTGAGACAGTGATGGCCCTGTAGCTCAGGGTGGCTGTAAGCTCTCAGTACCTTTCCGCTTCTCTCCACCCTTTCCTAGGAGGCAGCTGCTTTTCTGACTTGCCCTGATATTCTACAGAGTGTGGTATAACTGCCGTGACCAGCTCGCCGGCGGGGTCGTACTCTGCACGGTTCTGCAGCGCCCTGGTCTGTGGGGGTTACCATCCCTCCATGGAGACGTGTTGTTCCAGTTCCATTGTCTGCTCGCTACCCTTTGATCTGCTCGTTGTTCGCTGACGAGCTTTTGTGACTATTTCCCATGGTGGCCAGTGCCACAGGAGACATTTGTAGACATGTGTAGGTGTGTGCCACGCCTGTGCACACTCCTGCAGCTGTCTCACCTGTGCTTTTAAGGTTTCTTGGTGAGGTTGAGGGCAGTATTTTCCTAAGTAAACAAGTCCGTTTGAGCTGTTTTTAGTGTCAGCTGTTGAGTTGTCATTTTCTCTTCCCACCCTGCCCTTAAACACACAGACATACTCACAGATACAGACACACACACGCTTTTCTCCCTGATTCTGGAACTGATGAGAGTTGCTGTCTGTTAGGGCTTGTGGGGGTGGGGTTGTGGGGATGTCCGCCCCTGTTTCCCCCGGGGTCTCCTGGCTGCTTGGCTCCCTGGTGAGTGCGAGACATGCCGCCAGCACGGGTCTTGTAGAGCTGGCCTGGAGATGGAGTGAGGTCGCGTCTGAGAGCGACCCTCACCCCTGTCAGCCCACGCGGAGCGCGCCTGCTCCCCACAGAGCAGCCAGTGCTGCGTGCGCATCGAGGGCCGAGCCGTGACCTGGCTTGGCCTCTGCTGCTGCCTCCCGGGGCCTCTGGAGCTGGCCCCAAGGTCCTGTGTTGGACGCCTGGCAGGTGGCTGTTCTGTGTTGCTTAGGGCTCCTGCTTCTTGTGGTGTGGTCGTGGATCTTTTATGGATCAACCTCCTCTCTTTTTCTTATTGTTTTGAACTCAAAACTTTTTGGTTTTTATGGGCTTTTAAAAATTGAATTATGGTTAGTTGATTTACAACGTTGCATTAGTTTTAGCTGTGCAACAAAGTGACCCAGTTATACGTGTGTGTCCCTTTTTCTAGATGCCTTTTCCTCGTAGGTTATTGCAGCCTTTTGAGTATTGCTCCCTGGGCCGCAGAGTAGGACATTGCTTTATCTGTTTTGTACATAGGAGTGTGTCCGTGTTAACCCCAAGCCCCTGCTGTCCCCCTCCCCCATTTCCCCTTCTGCAATCGTAAGTTTGTTTTCTATGTCTATCTGTTTTCTGTGAGTCTGTTTCTGTTTTGTAAATAAGTTCATTCGTATCATTAAAAAAGAAATCCCACATATGTGTGGGATTCATCCACATGATAAAGTCCGTGATATTTGTCTCTGACTGACTTTACCTAGTAATCCCTGGTCCGTCCATGTTGCTGCAAGGCATTGCTTCACTCCTATTTTGTGGCTGAGCAGATTCCACTGTGGGCTTCCCGGGGGGCTCAGTGGTAAAGAATCAGCCTGCCAAGCAGGAGACACAGGTTCGCTCCCTGGTCTGGGAAAGTCCTCTGGACAAGGAAATGGCAACTCACTCTGGTATTCTTGCCTGGGAAATCCCATGGGCAGAGGAGCCTGGCAGACTGCACTCCTGGGGTTTCAAAGAGCTGGGCATGACCTGGTGACTAGGCAACAACAGCAGTGCCCACTGTGCGTGTGTACCCACAGCCTCATCCACTCACTTGTTGATGGCCGCTGAGGCTGCGTCTGTGGCCTGACTATTGTGAAGAGTGATGCTGTCAACATTGGGGTGCATGTATCTTTTTGAGTTTTGGCTTCTCTGGATTCGTACAAGGACAGCCTTCTCTGTATAAAGGATCTGAAGCAGGCAGAAAGGACTTCAAGGCAGAAGTGATATAACTAAGCCCAGAACACACCGAGGACCCCTTGAGCCAGAGCCCAGTGTTCCCGACCAGCAGGGCTGTCTGGAGGAAGGGGCATTTTCCATGTTCACTCATGGACAGTCACGTCAGGAGACTGGACATTCACTCGGTTTTATCTGTGTGAGTTCTTGTTTGCAGGGCCTTGCATACGAGTAAAGCAGGGCTGTCCAATAGCAGCAACAGTGAGCCTGACCACACGGGTGTGCTGCTCTCTGTGGCAGTTTATCAGGCTTCTTCATTCTGGCTTCCAAAGAAGAGAGACATTGAGATTTTATTTTTAATAAGAATGAAATAGAATTCCAGTTCTGCTGTGGCAGAATGATGCTATCATAGCCTCTCGCTCCTGCTGATTACAACAGGAACTCTGGGTAGAATGCAAAGCAGGTACCCAGGAAGCTAAAAATAAAAGTGGGGAGATCGCAGGTGGGAATTGAAAACAGGAAAAGCAGCCCAAGAATGGTCAGTTCCCTGGGTTTCCTCTTCTGTCTCAATACTCTGCCTCAGAGCAGCCCAGTCTTGGGCTCTCTCAGTATGGGAGAGAGTGTGCATGGGTCTTGAGAGTCTCAGGGCAGACAGAGAGCAGCATGGCACAGGCCAGGCACGGCCATGAGAACCAGGCTAAGATGCAGCCTCAGCCTCAGCCCAGGTTTCAGACTGAGGGGCGTTGGTGCCAGCGGAGCCAAGCACTTGAGGCATCACCCAAAAATCAGAGATGCTGGCACCCAGCCCCACACAGCAGTGGGATGAGGCAGGAAGTAAGACAGAACTTGTGGTTTGAACCCAGTCAGCTTGCTAAAAATGTCAACATTCCCCAGAAAATTGGAGCCTAACCCTAGATCAGATCAGATCAGATCAGTCGCTCAGTCGTGTCCGACTCTTTGCGACCCCATGAATCGCAGCACGCCAGGCCTCCCTGTCCATCACCAACTCCCAGAGTTCACTGAGACGTCCATTGAGTCAGTGATGCCATCCAGCCATCTCATCCTCTGTCGTCCCCTTCTCCTCCTGCCCCCAATCCCTCCCAGCATCACAGTCTTTTCCAGTGAGTCAACTGTTCGCATGAGGTGGCCAAAGTACTGGAGTTTCAGCTTTAGCATCATTCCTTCCAAAGAAATCCCAGGGCTGATCTCCTTCAGGATGGACTGGTTGGATCTCCTTGCAGTCCAAGGGACTCTCAAGAGTCTTTTCCAACACCACAGTTCAAAAGCATCAATTCTTTGACGCTCAGCCTTCTTCACAGTCCAACTCTCACATCCATACATGACCACAGGAAAAACCCTAGATACATCAGTAATAATGTTGTCATCAATTAATCATCAATTAAATGGTGATCAGTGTAGATAGAAATACCAATATCCAGCACATGCTGGCTTTATAAAACTACTATAGCTATAAAAACTTAAGTAGATTAAAAAGAAAACAATATGATAGACTATATCATGAAAACTCAAAACCGAAAGGCTGCATTAATGTTAGACAAAGTAGACTTCAGACCACAGAATGTTTCTGGGGTGAGGTATACCACTCACCAAGAAGATAGAGCAACCCCAAATGTGTGTTCTCCTAAGAATGGAATTTCAAAAGTGGAGCAGAAACTTATAGATGTGAAAGGAGAAATGGATCCCTAGTTATAGCTGATGACTTCACTCTTTCAGTAATCAGTAGGATAGGTAGACAGAAAGTCTACAGAGATGTAGAAAATCTAAACAGCACCATCAGCCTCCTTGCTTAATTAAGTGAACATTTATTGAACACTCATCCCAACAATAGCAAGTACATTCCTTTCATGTGGACATGGGGCACCCATAATACATACTGTTAATATATTGAGTCTTAAAGCAAATGGTAGTAAATGTCAGCAAATTTGGAAAACAGTAGTGACCGAAGGACTGAAAAAGGTCAGTTTTCATTCCAATCCCAAAGAAAGGCAACGCCAAAGAATGTTCAAACTACCCTACAATTGTGCTTATTTCACACACTAGGAAGGTAATGCTCAAAATCCTTCGAGCTAGGCTTCAACAGTACATGAATCGAGAACTTCCAGATGTGCAAGCTTTATTTAGAAAAGGCAGAGGAACCAGAGATTAAATTGCCAACATCCGTTGGATCATAGAAAAAGGGAATTCCAGAAAAACATCTCCTTCTCCCTCATTGGCTGTGCTAAAGCTTTGACTGTGTGGATCACAACAAACTGTGGAAAAATTCTTAGATAGGAATACCAGACTACCTTTCCTGCCTTCTGAGAAACCTGTGTGCAGGTCAAAAAGCAACAGTTAGAACCAGACATGGAACAGCAGACTGGTTCCAAATTGGGAAAGGAGTACATCAAGGCTGTATGTTGTTACCCTGCTTATTTAACTTATATGGAGAGTACATCATGTGAAATCCTGGGCTGGATGAATCACAACCTGGAATCAAGATTGCTGGGAGAAGTACTAACAGTGTCAAATATGCAGATGACACCACTCAAATGGCAGAAAGTGAGAAGGAACTAAAGAGCCTCTTGATAAAAGTGAAAGAGGAGAGTGAAAAAGCTGGCTTAAAACTCAGCATTCAAAAAACTAAGATCATGGCATCCAGTCTCACCACATCATGGCAAATAGAAGGGGAAAAATGGAATCAGTGACATATTTTCTTTTCTTGGGCTCCAAAATCACTGTGGATGATGACTGCAGCCATGAAGACATGCAGACACTTGCTCCTTGGAAGAAAAGCTATGACAAATCTAGACAGCGTATTAAAAAGCAGAGACATCACTTTGCCAACAAAGGTCCGTGTAACCAAAACTCTGGTTTTTCCAGTGGTCATGTACCAATCTGGGCTTCCCTGGTAGCTCAGCTGGTAAAGGATCTGTCTGCGATGTAGGAGACCCCTGTTCAATTCCTGGGTCGGAAAGATTCCCTGGAGAAGGGAACAGCTATCCACTCCAGTATTCTGACGTGGAGAATTCCATGGACTGCATAGTCCCTGGGGTCGCAAAGAGCTGGACACAACTGAGCAACTTTCACTTTCATGTACCAATACGGGAATTGGTCCATAAAGAAGGCTGAGTGCCAAAGAACCAATGCATTTGAACTGTGGTACTGGAGAAGACTTTTGAGAGCAAGTGTCTTGGATAGCAAGGAGCTCAAACTAGTCAATCCTAAAGGGAATCAACCTTGAGTATTCATTGGAAGGACTGTTGCTGAAACTGAAGCTCGAATACTTTGGCCACCTGATGCAAAGAGCTGACTCATTGGAAAAGACCCTGATGCTGGGAAAGACTGAGTGTGGGAGGAGAAGGGGCGACAGAGGACGAGGTGGCTGGATGTCATCAGTGGACTTGACTGGCTCAGTGGACTGGAGTGAGCAGACGCCAGGAGGTAGTGAAGGGCGGGGACCAGGCAGGCTGCCGTCCACGGGGTCGAGAAGTGTCGGAGCTTCAGCATCAGTCCTTCCAGTGAATACTCAGGGTTGATTTCCTTTAAGATTGACTGGTTTGATCTCCTTGCAGTCCGAGGGACTCTCAAGAGTCTTTTACAGTTGGAAAGCATCAGTTCTTCCGTGCTCAGCCTTATGGCCGGAGGACAGGTAGAGGCAAATTCCCAGCCAAGATGCAGGCAGAGGCCTCTTCGTCTCTCGGGTAACTGACGTGGGTGGTAACTGACATGGTGGTAGGTGTGAGCGCCCCGCTTACAGGTCAGCCCCCACTCCAACTCCAACTTTAGCTGTGGTTTTGGTAAATAATTCCACAGTATTTAGCAAGGAAAATGAAAACTTTGTTCACACAAAATCCGGTATGGAAATATTCATATTAGTTTTATCTGTAATTGCCAATACTGGGAACGATCCAAATGTCCTTCACCTGCTGGATGCATAGGGCTTCCCAGGTGGCTCAGTGGGTAAACAATCTGCCTGTAAGGTAAGAGACACAGGCAGTTGTGAGTTTGATTTCCAGTTCAGGAAGATCCCCTGTACCAGGACATGGCAGTCCACTCCAGTATTCTTGCCTGAGAACCCTGTGGACAGAGAATCTGGCGGGCTACAGTCCATGAGGCTGCAGAGTCAGATGTGACTGAAGCGACTGAGCATGCAAGCATGCATATGCTAGGTGCGTGAGGAAACTGATGCAGCCGTAGAACAGGCTGGTTCTCATCAGCAAACGGCACAGACTCCTGGTATACCAACAGCATGATGACCCTCAAGTGTGTTGTCTCAGTGGAAGGAGCCTGGCCCTGTGTGATTCCACTTATGTGATACTTTGACAAAGGAAAACATCAGTTCAGAAAAAAGCTAGTGGTTGCCTGGAAGCGGCACTCAGAGGAGAGGTGGTGGCAGGACTCAGAACTGCAAGCCAGAAAGGGCCAAGGTCACTGCCCAGGAATGATAACAGACCGAAAAAGTCAGCTTTGCTGTCGAGCACCCGCCAGTTCCCAAGTGGCGCCCAGTCGGTCCTTGGCCACCTGCAGCTGCGCTGGTGGCCAGGCAGGGCTCCGCAGGCTCGTTGGGTGGGTGATCCTGGCTCCAAGTGGCCTTGCCAGAGGCCTAGGAGAGCGGGGAGCTGAGAGCTGTGATGCTTGAGGCTGCATGAGGTCTAGGGGGACCAGGCTCTGCGTCTTGGGGCCGGCTGGCGCGGGCTGACTGGGGCTGTCGTTGCAGGGCCACGCCGCGCCGTACAAAACTGTGTCCGCCCGCGCTGCCGTCCCCTCCACCATCCTCCGGCTCCCGGCTACAGCTTTTCAAGGAGTGTTTGAGAGATACCCTGAAACGCTGGTGAGGGTGGTGCAGGTGAGCCACTTTTCCAGGCAGTCTGTCTGGTGCCCTGGCCGTCTCAGGGAGGGGCCCAGGGTCGAGGCCCTGAGTATCTCATCATCGGTTTACTGAGTCCCGGGGCCACAAGACAGGTCCACAGTAGTGGAAGTGACTTCACTGGCAGGACTGAGTGCTGGCGACATGGGGTTCAGGGTGAGTGTCGGAAGAACTAAGATTTTTTTTTAAAAACTTGTAATACATATTTTGCTATAAAAATTAATATTGATAGCTTCAATGAGGTCTTCAGATTACCTACCATGTCCCAAAAGAACTCTTGTTATTATTAAATGTCTTGAAGTAATTTTAGAAACTTGCAGAAGCAATGCAGGTTCCTTCTGGCCCGTGCCCACACCTTGCGTGCGGGTTGGGTTGTCTCCACCAGGGGCTCTCCGGCCCGCGAGGTCGGCTCAGCCCTTGGGGAGGCCCATCCCGCTCAGCTGGCCCGTCTCTCTGCAGATCATCATGGTGCGGCTGCAGAGGGTCACCTTTCTGGCTCTGCACAACTACCTGGGCCTGACCACGGAGCTCTTCAATCCCGTGAGTGTGCCGGCACCCACCACGGGTCCGCGGGACAGCCGCTTCTGCCTCAAGGGGCGGGCCAGCACGCAGGCCGGGGTGAGGTCTCCTGGGGCCCAATGCTGAGCCTGTCCCGCCCGTTGGGTCTTGGGGGCTTCCTGGGGATGCACTGCCTGTCTGTGGGCCCCATGCCCACACGGTTGCCCTCCAGGAGGGCCTGTGGTTTGGCCGAACTCCGCTTCTCTGCTCCCCCTGCTCTGTGCACGTGGCTGCCCTTCCAGCTCCTCACCCGACCTGCACCTAGACGACCCCCACCAGCGGAGTTGTGCCCCCTGCCTGCCCCTTGCCCTGGGCCCCTCCTGAGGGCCCCTGGGGCAGCGTGCCCTGCCCTCGACCCTGCCTCAGTTGAGGCCAATGGATTGAGCTGATGGCTTTGGGGTGGGAGAAGCTGCTTCGCCCCCTCAGTTCTGGTGAGCGATAAGCATGACGTGGGGGCCAGGGGGTCCCAGAGCCTCGTGAGCCACACTCCGACGGGCCCGTGGGCCTGCAGGCTGAGCGGGTGTTCACTTGGCCTCCACACCGCACTTGGGAACGCTCCCGGTTCTCACATCTCCCTTTGCTGATACATCAGGGCGTATCCTATGTTTCCCGCGTTATGTCTCATCTTAATGAAGCGTATTAAGGTTCTGACAGTTTTGACACTGTTTAAACATGATGGAGTTGTCAGGACAACAGCAAGCTGGGCCTTTCTTGCCTTAAACCCTCCTCTTTCTGCGTCGCCGGTGCCCTGGTTGGTTACTGCCTCCCTTCCAGTTGCCGAAGCCTGGTGTCTCCCCGCTCACAGGAGGCTGCCCCGGGAGCGCTCCTGAGGCAGCCCTGCCTTTCCCCATCTCAGGAGAGCCAGGCCATCCCGCTCGTGTCTGTGGCCAGCGTGGCTGCCGGGAAGGCCAAGAAGCTGACGAGCTGCAATCTGGAGGAGAGGCCACCTCGGCCCCAGGAGCCCTGCGGCCCAGGTCCTGCCCGCCCCGGGGCCAGCCTCCTGCCCTCGGGTCACCACCTGTCCCCCCCAACACACATCCTGCCCCCCCACTCCTCCTAGGAGGAAACCAGCGGGCCCCCAGCTGTGCCCTCTGAGCGCTCAGGGAGCGTGGGTTTGAGGAAGGAAACTGTTGGCTGGCCTTGTCTCCTGGGAGGCCCCTCTGGGATGATGGTGCCGTACAGGCACACTGACTGCTCTGGGCCCTACCTGTTTATGAATGACGAGCGGGGGCTGGGGGGGCAGACTGGCCAGGCTCTTCGGGGGTGCTCAGAGCTGGGCGGCAGACCTGGGAGGGCAGCCAGGGCTGGCGCTCACTTGCCACTTGCCTGAGCAGGTGGGCACGGGTGATGGGCCAGACAGGTGCGGGGGCAGGTGGCAGGGTCCACCGGGGGCTGTCCCCAGGCCTCCAGGCGTGTGGTCTGTGCACTCTGGGAACAGAGACCTTGCCTCATGCTGGCTCCTCCCAGCAGATCGTGGGGGCAGCCACGCCACAGTCTGTGGCCCTCTGCCCAAGAGGAGCCACTCCGTCCTGCTACCTTCTGTCCACGAAGAGGTGGCGGCCGAGCTCAGCCAGGCCCAGGCTGGCATCCAGGCCTCTTCGGCTCCCGCAGGTAAAGGACCCTCTGACCCACCCAGATGGCCAGCGTGCTCTGGGTCCAGGGGCCCCTGCACCTGCGTCCTGGCCTCCGTGGGAAGCCTCAGTGGCCCTGCATCCCTCCCTCAGCCTCGTGTCCAGGGTGTTTCCCCGGCTGGGCCCTGCACAGCCCTGCTGTAATCGCTGACTGCTGCCCTCCCTTTGCCCCTGAGCTGGGCTGTGCTAGCAGGCTGCTGCCTCCACTGTCTCCTTGGTGCCCCAGCCATCGCTCAGCTTCCCTCCCCACGAGGTGCCCGCACCAGCCCTCTCTGCTGTCTGCTTTGTCTTCTTGTCGGGTCTCGGTTGCAGAGAGGGTTCATTGCGACCTCTGGTGAGCAGTGAGCTCTCTCCCCTCTCCCAGGCACCTCCCTGCTGGGGACCTCGCTGTGACCTCAGCTGGCCGATGAGGCCTGCAGCGCGTGATTGCCCTCCGTGTGTCCCGGCCGTGGGACGCTGATGGTGCCCCCGAGGATGGCTCTGTCCTGTCTTCCCTTGTGTGTCCTGGGTTGCTGGCAGCTTTACTCGCCTCCTGGTGTGTTGGAGAGCTGTTTGGGTTCCTCTTTAAGAACTGTCTGTTTATACTCTTTGCCCATTTTCTGCGGGTTTCCTGAATTTGTTTTGTTGGTTTGCATAAATTTTTCGTATGCTCCAGATAGAGATCTCCCATCAGTTTTAACGTCCACATGCCTTCTCCCGGCCTCTGTTTTTGGGACAGAGACCCTCGGTGTCCGTATCTGGAAACCAGCTGTTGCCCTGTGGCTGTGTTCTGGGCCTCACTTGCTTCCCCTTCTTATTGGATATAAACACACTCTTCTGGATTCTTGTCTGGTGGCTTTTCAGTTTCACTTCCCATGTGGAAGTCTTTCTTTCCTCATGGTTCCCTCTTACGTTATATTCAGGGTAGGAAATTTAGCTTTTTTTACCCAGCCCCATTCACAAAACAATCTTTCACTTTTCTGATGCGTTTTCCTAGGGCTATCTTCATTCGGTATCACCCTTCCTTTCTGTATCTACATAGAATTTTTTTTGGTCAACTGTCTTGAGGTAAAATTAACTTATCATAAAATTCACCCTTTTAATTATTTATTTTGGCCACGCCACATGGCTTGCAGGATCTTAGTTCCGAACCAGGGGGTCTGAACCTGTACCCTCTGCAGTGGAAGCGTGGAGTCCTAACCACTGGAATCCCTTTTAAAGTATACAATTTTAGTGGTTTTCAGTATTTTCACAAAGTTGAACATCAGCCTCCACTACCTAATTCCAACACATTTTCGTCACCTGGTAGAGAAACCCCCACCCGTCAGCCATCACTTCCCGGCTCCTGGCTGCTCGCTACCCACCTGCTTTTGTCTGGGGATATGCTTGTCCTGGATGCTTCATTACTTGGAGCTACTGTTGAGGAATCTCTACGTTCTGTTTGTGTATTTATCTGTTTCTTCACAATTAGCAAATTATTCTTTATTTTCATAAACTGTTTATGGTTGTGTAAAGTGCATACAGAATGTGCAAGCCCTCGGGGACTCTGGATGAATTTGCTTAAACTGAGCTCCCCTGTGAGGCCAGCAGCCAGAAGGGACCCCGGTTGGGGACCCTGCAGTTCCTTTCAGCAAAGTGCAGTTGTCATCCTGTGCCCTCGCATTCCCCTGACCTCTGAACCCTGAGACTGGCTTTGAGTCTGGCTTCTGCTCAGCCTGGTGTTTGTGGCCTCAAAGTGCCATGTGGCAACACACCATTCTCAGTGTGAAGCGTTGTCTCACTGTGAACACACACGGTACCCGTGTGTCCATGGGACATGTGTTATCTGTTTGTTTGGAACTGCCAAGTGACGAGGGCAGGTGTGCTGTGTTTAGCTTGGGAGGCGCTGCTGGGGGTTCCTAGTGCTCGCCTGTGACACAAGACAAAGACACCTCACCAGTGTCACAACACTGTCTGGTTGCTCCAGTCTGCACGGTCCAGGACGTGGCCACCTGCCACATGTGGTTGTTTGTATTTAAATTCCAGCAGTTTGGTTCTCAGCCCCACTCAGGTGCTCATTGGCCTCGTTTGCCGGAGAGTCAGCACACAGGCCACGCCGCTGGGGACCGTGCAGCTCAGAGGCCCCCGCGCTCCCAGGAAGCCTTCCTCTCTCACTTGGCGCCTGTGCGCGGCAGCCAGGCCTTGCTGTGGCTGCCGCCCCATCTTCCTGACGACCTGTGAATCTGAGGGTCTTCCATCTCCTTGGGGATAGGGTTTTTATTGCCTTTTGGCCTTTTTCACTTAGTTTACCTTTCATTTTCCTACTGATTTATAAGAGTTCTTTAGCTATTCTCTGTATGAGCTCTTTGTTGCATGTATGTATTAAAAATATTTTCTGCTCACTTTTCACTCTCTTAATAGTATTTTTTGATGAATAGAAATCTTTTAAGAATCCCATTGATCAAATTTTTTCTTTTGTGGTTAATATATTTTGTGTCCTGTCTAGGAAATCTGCCTGTAAGATTTGACATTTTATCTTTCATGTGAAAGTGAAAGTCGCTCGTGTCCGACTCTTTGCGACCCCATGGGATTCTCCAGGCCAGAATACTGGAGTGGGTAGCCTTTCCCTTCTCCTGGGGAATCTTCCCAACCCTGGGATCAAACCCAGGTCTCCCACATTGCAGGTGGATTCTTTACCAGCTGAGCCACAAGGAAAGCCTTTTGAATACTGGAGTGGGTAGCCTATCCCTTCTCCAGCCAGTCTTCCCAACCCAGGAATCAAACCGGGGTCTCCTGCATTGCAGGCAGATTCTTTACCAACTGAGCTATGAGGGAAGCCTTTATCTTTCATACTCACCTAGAATTGAATCCTTTGTCTGAAGTGGGTAGGGTTGGGATATATTTCTTCTATGTGTTATCCATTTGCTCCACCATATAAAAAACATGCTTAGTGATTTTTTTTTCAGATAAAATAAATAACAGATAACTAAAAATAATAGCAATCCATATATAACAAAACCTGAGTGTGAAGTATCCAGTTCCATGAATATATCTAGTTAACATCCACATAGGGACAGACTTACCTTTCCTGTGGTCTGTACAGATAATGCTCTCTTAGAGGACATGATTCTGGCAAAAATCTGAGATACACTCAGTCATCCCTTGGCTTCCATAGGGGATTGGTTAAAGAACCTGCAGTGGGTGCCAGGCCCAAGTCCCTCGTTTGAAGGGTGCAGTGCAGTCAGATGGCCTCAGGTAGGCCCTCAGGCTCCACATCCACAGACTTAACCAACTGCAGATCCAATTCCATAAACTGGCAAGCTATACTCAACATTTTAAAGTTTTATAGATTGTATGAGCAGAACAGCAGGTCAATGTAGAAATGTATGACTTTTCATATATGCATGTGTTTATCACGGGGAGCGTGGTTGGGTTTTATTTTTCAAATACTGGTATCATAATGCTTTGACTTATTAATAATAAATAATAGTACAGCATATTGGTATGTATATAATGTTATTATAATAAAATACTATGAGTGCACAGTTTCTTAGGATGGACAAAAGTAGTTATTAACTGCTGTGTTTGTTTTAAACATTTCAGAACCTTATTAATATAAGAAAATCTCTGTACAGATTTAAATATTTTCCTATGAAACATAATATTTAAAAAATTAGTGGATATTGGTCTTTGTAGGGGGCTTCCCTGGTGGCTCAGATGGTAAAGAATCTGCCTGCAATGCAGGAGACTCGGGTTCAATCCCTGACTCAGGAAGATTCCCTGGAGAAGGGAATAGCTGGTTCCTGTTAATAATCCATTTTTTACTTTTTCATACAAGTACAAACTGCATTCATTTGCCCCGTGAAGGGTGGTACTGAGGCAAAGTTGCTCTCAAACTGTAGGCAGACCCGCAGCTGCTCCTTCCCGCCTCCCGGGTCCCCCGCCCAGTGGGAGCGGACCGCCGTGCTCCTCCCGCTCTGCCTGGGGCTGGGCCTGGCCGTCCTTCGCATGCCGTGCGGTTGTGACCGCAGCTTTCTGCGAGGGCCTGAGGCTGCTCTTTCTCTAGCGTCACCTACGGGTCTGTGCACTCAGCCAGCCCTGCCCTGGGTGGGTGCCCAGGACCCGGTGTGTACAGGGCACCAGCGTGGCATCCTGAGTCTCCCCTCCATTTGCAGGGGCCACAGCAGGTGCCGCCTCAGATCTGAGGGTGGTGTGTGACCGAGCCCGGGTCCTGCCGCACACAGAGGAGCACCCCGGGGGCGCTGTGGCCAGCAAGGTAGGCAGCTCCCCGCCCTGCCCCCTGCGCTGGAGCTCCCTGCTGGCCCGTTTTGGGTCAGGTCCCAGGCTGGCCGGCCACCCGCACCCTTCTGATCACGCTGCCTGTGTTCTTCTCCAGCCCAAGAAGAGTGTGGTTGTTGCAGAGACCCCATCGGCTGTCCTCCCCAACTCGGACGGTACCTTGGACGAGTCTGTCACCAGCAAGAAGACAGACTCCATCCTCAGAGCCGCCACACAGGACCTGCTCACCCTGATGAAGCTGGATGTGCGTGACCCCGCTGCCTCCTCTGGTTGGGGTTGGTGGGGGGGCGTCTGCCTGTCCTAGAGACCCTGTCCTCAGAAGTCCCGCTTCTTCAGTCAGCTGTTCCAGCGTAGGAGTGGCCATGGCTACCCCTTCCCCCTGGCAGGGCTCAGGACGGCGTCCTGATGGTCCTGATGCTGGTGTTCCACAGACCCCCTCCCAGGGCAGTCTGGGGTCCTTGCCCTCCGGGTGCTCACAGGGAACAGGGCACCACTCACGATGCTAACAAAGGGTTAAAAACGTGCGTTCATCACTTACATGTTTTTTATTTATCTTTTTCCTTCACATAAAGAGCTGTGCATGCCTTCTAAACAGAAAAGCATGAAACCACCTTGTCCCAGACTAGACTGTTAGTGCTCCCCGGGGGACGGCTGCCCAGCGCCAACATGTGTGCTGGGTAAGAGGGACGCGTCCTGTGTGTCTTCCGAGTCTGCGCCCACGCTGCTGCCTGGGCCAGAGACTCCGTCCACGCCAGTGCTGAGCTCAGTCACACGTGGTCTGTGTCCTGTCCAAGCTAGTGGATGAGGGCTCTGTGCCAGCAGTCAGAATTCGGGGGCTTTTCCATTTTAGATAAAAGTGGGGATGTGGGCTTGGCTTTTAGCGTTAATTCGATCTCCTTGGTTGCTAGTGGGACTGGGTCTCTCACATCTTACTGTCTTTGCCTCTGGTGGGGGAGGCATGTGGAGCCTTCTGCCCATTTCTCTGTCATTTACTTTTAGGCTTCTGGGGTTTCTTTCCAGTTTCTGAACTAGAGTCCTGTGCTGCGTAGGTCTCGCACATGGTCGTCTCCTCTGGGATTTGCCTTTTTTTGCCTTCTGAATGGTCTTTTTGGTGGATGGAAGTTTGTAACCATAATGCAGTCAGCATCACTTTTTTCTCTTACGGTTAGTGCTTTTTGTGCCTAAGAAACATTTCCTTACTTGGGGTTCATAAATATTTTTATATATTGTTGTCAAAAAGCTTTACTGCTGCACCTTTCTTAGGTTTTAAAGCAGATGGGATTAATTTTTGTGCGGGATGCAGGGGAGGACTGGATTGATGTATTTTTGCTCACGACTACCTGGCTGGCTCAGAATCATGCTCTGTCTCCAGTGTCTCTGTTGGGATCTGGCCTGACTCCTCTGCGGTTTGTCTCTTACTTCTGGTGCCGCACAGGGCAGCGCAGCTCTGCAGCCGGACTGCCCTCCTTGAGCCTCAGAAAACAGGGATGGACGGGGCCTCCCACAGCCCTCAGCTCACGGGGCCTCCTTTCCTGGCCTCCCTGGGCGGGAACCGGGGGATTCCACCAAGGTTTTGCCGCCTGCACCCGCGCACAGCACAGCCCCCTGAGTGGGGCAGCTTTCGGGCCAGCGTTGGGCACACGGGCGCCTCCGCTGGCTGGTTCAGATGCTGACGCGTGCCAGTTCTTGGGCGCGGGGAGCTACCTTGCGTGCAGAGGGAGGCTGCGGCTGGTGCGCGACTCCTTCCTCCTGTGGGACTCAGCCTCCTGAGGGACAGCTCACGGCTCCTGGGCTGGGTCCCTGGTGGCAAGTCAGCGGCAGCACTCTGCCTCTGGCCCGAGCGTCTGCGGAGGAGAGCATGCTCGTCTTCTCCCTGTTGCTGCCAAGACAGGCTCTCTGGGATCAGGCGGTGTCGCTTTGACAGCACTGAGCACGGGTTTCTTGTTACTCATTGTGCCCGAGACTCTGTGGGCCTCTTCAGTCTGTCTCTCAGTCATTGTTGACCAATTGTCAGCATTCTCTCTCCAAGAATTGCCTCTGTCCATTTCCTCTCTTCTCCCTCAGAGACTCGAATGAATGTATGTTCTCATTTATCCATTATGAATCTTACCCTTTCTTCTGCCACTGCTGCTGCTAAGTCGCTTCAGTCGTGTCCGACTCTGTGCGATCCCACAGACAGCAGCCCACCAGGCTCCCCCGTCCCTGGGATTCTCCAGACAAGAATATTGGAGTGGGTTCCATTTCCTTCTCCAATGCGTGAAAGTGAAAAGTGAAAGTGAAGTCGCTCAGTCATGTCTGACTCCTAGCGACCCCATAGACTGCAGCCCACCAGGCTCCTCTGTCCATGGGATTTTCCAGGCTAGAGTACTGGAGTGGGGTGCCATTGCCTTTTCCGCTTTCTTCTGCATTTTCCTTATAAAAGTCTTTGAAAGAAATAGAAATGTTGATGTTTTTATTTAAGTTCACTAATTCTTCTGACGGAAGCAGGTCTGCTGGTAAAGCTGGGATTGAATTCTTGCGTCTGGCTCTCCATTGCCATGCTGGCAGCCGTTTCTTGGCTCTGCTGCCTCGAGCCCAGCTGCCATGTGCTTCAGCCGCGTGCGTGCGTGCTGCTGTGGAGGCCCTCCCTTGGAGTCGCTCTGCCTCCTGTGTCCCCTCTGGCCCTGGCTTGTGGGGTCTCACCTCTGACTGGACCTGGGTTTCCTTGGCAACTGTGCTATACATGGTGTTTATTTGTAGAAATTATATGAGACCAAAGGTGACATTGTTTCCTTCAGAAAGGCATTCTCTTTACTTTTGCCAGAAGTCTTGGCCAACCAGATGCCCCAAAGCTGGACTTCAGAATTCCTCAGTTATGCTTAAAATTTTATTTATCTAATCCATCAATAACATTTTCAGATTATTTTAGTTGATATTTTCTCAGTCTCATTTTAATAATTTTAAACAAACTTATTTGTATTATTTTATTTTTCATATTCAATAATTGGTACATCCAGAATTTATTTTTTATGTTCTTATTCATTATATAAAGCTTTAGACATGTAAAAAGATAGTGGAAATAACCTTATGCACCCCCAGGTATCTGTCACCCAACGGGTAATCCTCTGCTCACAGCTGGTCTTTTTACTACTTTGCTCCTAACCCCTCCTCCAGTTGTCTTCTGCCTGGAAAATTTCAGACACTGTATCGTTCCACATCATCCCTCTCTAAAGGTTAAGGACCCTGTTTCAAAACAGAGCCATAATATCATTCTCACAATTCAAGTGTTGAAAAGGCCTCAAAACATAATCCACTCAACCAGTTTTCATGTTTCCTCAACTATCATCATGAAATGTTTTTTTTCCACTATCAAAATTTTTTTAAAGCAGATTTTATTTTTTAGAGAAGAGCAGTTGTAGGTTTACAACAAAATGAAGCAGGTGCAGAGGTTTCCCATGTCCCTGCTGCCCCCCGGAGAGCACGCACCCCCTCCTCTGGAGTCACACTCGTCACAGTTGGGGCACCTGCCTGGAGACGTCATCCCCCAGAGCCCACAGCTCCCCGTGGGGCTCGCTGCGGCCGTGCCGTCTGTGGGCTTGGACAGGGTGGGCTGACACATGCCCACTGTTGCTGTTTCACGCGGAGCGGTGTTGCTGCCCCAAGGTCCCCCGTGCTTTCCTGCTCACCCCTCCCCAGCCTCCAGCAAGCCCTGACCTTTTACTGGTGCCGTAGTCCCACCTTTTCCAGAACGCCGTGGAGCTGGAGTCATACGATGCACAGAGCATGCAGAGTAGGCCACCTTTTCAGACAGGCTTCTCTGACTTAGCGGTTTGCGTCCAAGTTTCTTCCATGTCTTTTCATACCTCAGTGGTTCATGTCTTTTTTTGTGCTTAATAATATTCCACTGTCTGGAGGGGCCAGAGGTTATTTGTCCATTCATCAACTGGAGAACATCTTGCTTCCTTCTAACTTTAGGCAATTACGAATAAAGCTGCGCTATGCGCCTGTGTAGACCTAAGTTTTAAACTCATTTGGGTAAATACTAAGGGGATGTGGTGGCAGGATCATATGGTAAGAGTGTATCAAACGCTTATTTTGTAAGAAACTGCCGCAGCACCTTCCAGACTGGCTGTGCCGTCCCCACGTCCCCGCCAGCAGTGAACGAGCGCCCCATCCGTCCCCGTCCTCGCCGGCTCTCGGTGTCGTCACTGCCGCAGACCTTGGCCGAGTCTGGTAACCGTGTAGCGATATCTCACTGTTGTCGTTCGCATCTCTCTGATGACACGATGGGGAGAATCTTTCCACGTGCTCACTTGCCATTTGTGATTCTTCTTTGGTGAGAGGTCTGTTAAGGTCTTTGGCCCCTTTTTAAAAAAACATAGTGTTTTCTTATTGTTGAGTTTTAAGTATTCTTTATATTTTTAGATAAAAGTCCTTTATCAGCTGTGTCTTTTGCAAGTGTTTTCTCCCAGTCTCTGGTTTGTCTTTTCCTTCTCTTGACAGTGTCTTTCACCAAGCAGAAGCTTTTAATTTTAATAAAGTCCATCTTATGAATTCTTTCTTTCATGGATCGTGGCTTTGGTGTCACATATCTGTTGCCCATCACACAATCCCAGGTCATTTAGATTTTCTCCTTTGGTCATCTTTCTAGCATTTTTATAGCTTTACATTTTATATTTAGGTCTGTGATCCATTTTGAGTTAATTTTTTTTAAAGAGTAAAAGGTCTGTGTCTGGATTAATTTTTTGCACATGGATGTCCAGTTGTCCCAGTACCATCTGTTAACAAGGCTTTCTTTTCTCCATTTAACTACTGCCTTTGTTCCTGCATCAAAGACCACTTGACTGCACTTACTGGGGGTCTATTTGCAGTTCTGTGTTTTGTTGCATTGACCTCTTTGTCAGTATTTCTCCAGTGCCCCCCCCGCCCCCCGTCTTGGTAACTGCAGCTCCACAGTAAGTCTTGTAGGTGGACACTGTCAGCCCTCCGACTTTGCTCTCCTTCAATACTGTGTCGGCTGTCTGGGTCTTTTGCCTCTCCGTGTAGACCTTACAATCAGTTTCTCAATATCCACAGTATAACTTTTCCAATGAGTTGGCTCTTTGCATCAAGTGGTCAGCTTCAGCATCAGTCCTTCCAATGAATATTCACAGTTGATTTCCTTTAGGATGGACTGGTTTGATCTCCTTGCTGTCCATGGGCAGGAGGAGAAGAGGGTGACAGAGGATGAGATGGTTGGATGGCATCACGGACTCAATGGACATGAGTTTGAGCAAGCTCTGGGAGATAGTGAAGAACAGGGAAGCCTGGCATGCTGCAGTCCATGGGGTCTCAGAGTCGGACACGACTCAGCAGCTGAACGACAACAACAGAATAACTGGCAGTGGTCGTGACTGAGATGCACTGATCCGTAGGTCCAGTTGGAAGAGCTGACATCATGACAATATTGAGTCTTCTTTTCCATAAACATAAAATAGTTTTCTTCATAGAGATCTTGTACATATTTTGTTAGATTTATACTTAACTATTTCATTTTGAGGCGTGCTAATATAAATGTTATTGTGTTTTTAATCTCAAATCCCACTATCCATTGCTAGTATTTAGGGAAACAATTGACTTTTGTGTGTTAACTTTGCATCCTATAACCTTGCTAAAATTGCTTATTAGTTATAAGAATTTGTTGTTGTTGATTCTTCTTAAAATTTTTTCCTGTAGACAATCACGTTATCCATGAGCAAAAACAGTTTTATGTCTTCCTTACCAGTCCTTATGCCTTTTATTTCCTTTTCTTGTGTTACAAGAAATGTTGTATAATGTTGAAAAGGAAAGATGAGAGAGGACATCCTTGCCTTATACCTGATTTTAGTGGGAAGGCTTTGCTTTTCTCACCAGTGAGTATGATGTTAGCTGTAGTTTTTTTGGTAGATATTCTTTATCAGGTTGAGGAAATTCTCCTCCGTTATAGTTTACTTGTCATGAATGCACATTGCGTGTGTGCTTGCTCAGTCGCTTCAGTCATGTCTGGCCGTGTGCGACCCTGTGGACTGTAACCTGCCAGGCTCCTCTGTCCGGGGGGTTCTCCAGGCAAGAATGCTGGAGTGGGTTGCCGTGCTCTCCTCCAGGGGCTCTTCCTGATGCAGAGGTTGCACCCGAGTGTCTCTCGTCTCCTGCACCGGCGGGGCGTTCTTCACGCCTGCTGCCACCGTTCTGTCAGATGCTTCTCCTGCGTTTATTGGTCGGATCGTGCGACTCTCCTCCTTTAGCCTGTTGGTGTGGACGTTGGACCGGCCTTGTACACCTGGGATAAATCCTGCTTTCTTGTTGTGTATAATCCTTTCGGTATGTCGTTAGATTCAATGTGCTAAATGCTTTGCTGAGGATTTTTTGAATCTGTGTTCACGAGAGATATTGATCTGTGGTTTTCTTTTCTTGGAATGTCTTTGTCTGGTGTTTGTGTGAGGAAAATGCTGGCCTCATAGAGTAAGTTAAGTGGTATCCCTTCTGCTGCTGTTTTCTGACAGAGTTTGCAGAGAACTGGTACACTTTCTCCCTTGAATGTTTGGTAGAAGCTGCCAGTGGTCCTTCTGGGCCTGGTGCTTTCTGGTTTTGAGGGTTATTAATTGTTGACTTAATTCCCTAATAAATATAGGCCTATTCAGGTGGTCTCTCTTCTTGTGTGAATTTTGGCAGATTGTGTCTTCAGAGAATTGGCTGACTTAATCTAGGCGGTCAACTTTGTGGGCATAGAGCCGCTATAGTACTCCTTGACTATCCTTTTAATTTCCATGGCATCTGTAGTGATGGCACCTCTTTTGGTTATGATGTTAATAATTTGTTACCAATCTCTTTTTTTCTTGGTTAGCTGAGACAGAGGTTTGTCCATTTTTTTTGGTCACACCACTTGGCATGTGGGATCTTAATTCCCCAGCCAGGGGTCAAACCCACACTGCCTGTATTGCAAGTGCAGAGGCTTAGTCACTAGAAGTTTGAGGCTTATCAATTTTATTGATCTTTTCAAAGAACTAGCTTTCAGTTCTGCTGATCTTTCTCTATTGATTTCCTGTTTGCAGTTTCATTGATTTCTGCTCTCATTTTTATTATTTCTTTTTTCCTACTTACTTTGGATTTAATTTGCTTTTCTTTCTTTAGTTTCCTGAGGCGGAAGCTTATATTACTGAGTTCAACTACACTCTTACAGATTCTCTGTCTGCTGGGTCTGTCTGTCTCTGAGAGAAGGGTGTTGACGTTCCCAGCTGTGTAGTGGATCCAGCTGCCTTTCCTCACAGTTCTGTCAGTTTTCGTCTCGTGTGCTTTGATGGTCTGTGATTAAGCATTCATGCATTATGCGTTGGATTGTTACACAATGGAGAGAGTGGCAGACTTTGTTTTCTTGGGCTCCAAAATCACTGCAGATGGTGACTGCTGCCATGAAATTATAAGATGCCTGCTCCTTGGAAGAAAACCTGTGACAAACCTAGACAGCATATTAAAAAGCAGAGACATTACTTTGTCAACAGACATCCACGTAGTCAAAGCTATGGTTTTTCCAGTGGTCATGTATGGATGTGAGAGGTGGACCATAAAGAAGACTGAGTGCTGAAGGATTGATGCTTTTGAACTGTGGTGTTAGAGGAGACTTGAGAGTCCCGTGGACTGCAAGGAGATCAAACCAGTCAATCCTAAAGGAAATAAGTCCTGAATATTCATTGGAAGGATTGATGCTGAAGCTGAAGCTCCAATACTTGGGCCACCTGATGTGAAGAGCTGACTCATTAGAAAAGACCCTTATGCTGAGAAAGACTGAAGGCAGGAGGAGAAGGGGACAACAGAGGATGGGATGGTTGGATGGCATCACTGACTCAATGGACATGAGTTTGAGCAAAATCTGGGAGAGAGTGAAGGACAGGGAAGCCTGGCGTGCTGCAGTCCATGGGGTCAGAAAGAGTTGGACATGACTGAGTGACTGAACAACAACAACAACATTGGATTATTATGTCTTCTTGGAGAATTGCCTCCTTTATCATTATATGCGTATCATACCCTTCTTTATCCCCCAGAATATTCCTTTTCTGAAGTCTGAATGTTCCTGTCTGAGGTTCCTTTGGCTCCTCCTGCTTTCCTTTGACCAGTGTTGGTATGATGGGCTTTCCCTGCCCATCTGCTTTTTCTGTTTTGAATCTGTTTACGTGTTTGGCTGTGTCAGGTCTTGGTTGTGGCAAGGCCATCGATCTTTGTTGTGGCTCTTGGCGTCTGTGGTTGCGGCCTGTGGGATCTAGTCCCCTTACCAGGGGATGGAGCCGAGCCCCCTGCACTGGGAGCAGAGTCTTAGCCACTGGTCCACCAGATAACTGTCCCCCATCCATTTCAGTCCAGTTCAGTCGCTCAGTCGTGTCCGACTCTTTGTAGCCCCATCGACTGCAACACGACAGGCCTCCCTGTCCATCACCAACACCTGGAGTTCACTCAAACTCATGTCCATTGAGTTGGTGATGCCATCCAACCATCCCATCCTCTGTCATCCCCTTCTCCTCCTGCCCTCAATCTTTCCCAGCATTAGGGCCTTTTCCAGTGAGTCAGCTCTTTGCATCAGGTGGCCAAAGTATTGGAGTTTCAGCTTCAACATCAGTCCTTCCAATGAACACTCAGGACTGATTTCCATTAGCATGGACTGGTTGGATCTCCTTGCAGTCCAAGGGACTCTCAAGAGTCTTCTCCAACACCACAGTTCAAAGACATCAGTTCTTTGGTGCTCAGCTTTCTTTATAGTCAAACTCTCACATCCATACATGACTACTGGAAAAACTATAGCTTTGACTAGACGGACCTTTGTTGACAAAGTAGTGTCTTTGCTTTTTAATATGCTGTCCAGGTTGGTCATAGCTTTTCTTCCAAGGAGCAAGTGTCTTTTAATTTCATGGCTGCAATCACCATCTGCAGTGATTTTAGAGCCTCAAAAAATAAAGTCTGCTACTGTTTCCCCATCAATTTGCCATGAAGTGATGGGACCAGATGCCATGATCTTAGTTTTCTGAATATTGAGTTCTAAGCCAACTTTTTCACTCTCCTCTTTCACTTTCAACAAGAGGCTCTTTAGTTCTTCTTCACTTTCTGCCATAAGGGTGGTGTCATCTGCATATCTGAGGTTATTGATATTTCTCCCAGCAGTCTTGATTCCAGCTTGTGCTTCCTCCAGCCCAGCATTTCTCATGATGTACTCTGCATATAAATTAAATAAGCAGGGTGACAATACACAGCCTTGACGTACCCCTTTTCCTATTTGGAACCAGTCTGTTGTTCCATGTCCAGTTCTAACTGTTGCTTCCTGACCTGTATACAGATTTCTTAAGAGGCAGGTCAAGTGGTCTGGTATTCCCATCTCTTTAAGAATGTTCCACAATTTGTTGTGACCCACACAAAAGCTTTGGCTTTGTGTCAAAGGCTTTGCCATAGTCAATAAAGCAGAAATAGATGTTTTTCTGGAACTCTCTTGCATTTTCGATGATCCAGCAGATGTTGGCAATTTGACCTCTGGTTCCTCTGCCTTTTCTAAAACCAGCTTGAACATCTGGAAGTTCACGGTTCACATATTGCTGAAGCCTGGCTTGGAAAATTTTGAGCATTACTTTACTAGCGTGTGAGATGAGTGCAATTGTGCGGTAGTTTGAGCATTCTTTGGCCTTGCCTTTCTTTGGGATTGGAATGAAAACTGACCTTTTCCAGTCCTGTGGCTACTGCTGAGTTTTCCAAATTTGCTGGCATATTGAGTGCCCCACTTTGACAGCATCATTTTTTAGGATTTGAAATATTTAGTTTTTCTTAAAGTTTTTTTTTTTTTGGATGTGGACCATTTTTTAAAGTATTGAATTTGTTACAATATTTCTTGTTTTATGTTTTGGTTTTTTGACTGTGAGGCATGTGGGATCTTAGCTAAGAACATGCAATGGAGTTGCATATAAGAACATGTAAGGGCCATGGGGCAACTATTAAAGGTACAACATGCATAATGGGAATGCCAGAAAAGCGACTTTCACTTTCTCTGTGTCCACAGTATTCAACCAACCACAGATCATGTAGTATTATATGTATTTATTGAGAAAAATCCACATTTAAGTGGACCTATGCTTTCAAAGCCATGTTGTTCAAGGGTCAACTGTATAATGAACTAGTAAACATCAGTGTTTTCCTGAGTTATGTGAGCCATTCTGGCCAATTACAGTTGTGGGAACTCCTGATGTGTTGCCAGGTTGGACAGAAGCGTGGGCAGCCTGAGGACCCTCTTCTTGCAGTTGGTGTCTGAAGAAGGGGCAGTCTTGCGGGACTGAGCCCTTGACCTGTGGGTCTGGTGACAAAGCCAGGTAGTTAGTGTCAGAACTGAGTCTGGGACACGTCGCGCCTGAGGAGTTGGAGGAGGATGTGGTGTCAGAGGTATTCAGTGTGCAGCCAGAAAGAGAGTTTCCCTTTTAAACACTGTCTGCTTTGTGGGTAGTGTGAGTGCCTATAATAACAAAATAGTCCCGCTCTCCCTCCCATCCCTGTACGTATCACTGATGGCCTTCATTTCACGCTCATATAAGCCACATAATCTAAAGCATTGTTGCTAGTGTTATTTTAAACAAACTTCCCTGTGAGATTAAGAACAATTCAAGTTTTTATTTTATCTTCACTTTTCCTCTCCCAGCGTTCTCCCTTCTGTATTATGTAGATCTAAGGCTCTGACCTACAGCATTAGCTTCTCTCTAAGGAGCTTCTTCCAACATATCTAGGTCTACAGGTGGCATGTTCCCTCAGTCTCTGTTCCTCTGAGAGCACCTGTTTTTCCTTCACTTCTGAAGAATAGCTTCACAGGGCATAGACTTCTACGTTGATGGGTTTTTCTCTCAAACACTCTGCTGCTCTCCCCCTGCCTGCATGGTTTCCGAGAAGTCTGAAGTAAGTCTTATCTTTGTTCCTCTGCAAATCAAGTGCTACCTCTGGCTTCCTCCAGGGCTGTCTTCATCTTTGGTTTTCTGTAGTTTGCGTATGGGATGCCCAGTGTCGTTTTTTGACATTTATCCTGGTCGGTGTCCTCTGAGCTTCCTGGATCTGTGCCCTGGCCTGACACTAACCTCATTCATTATTGCTTCAGGCATTGCTTCTGTCCCTTTCTTTTCCTTCTGGATTCCCATTATGCACGTTGTACCTTTATAGTTGCTCCCTGGCCTCGCACTTCTGCTCTCGTTTTTATCAGTCGTTTTCCTGTTTCCTTTTCTGTTTGGAGCTTTCTGTTGATGTATCTTCGAGCTCAGCTTCTTCCCTCAGCTGTGTCAAGGCTGCTGATAAGCTCATCAGAAGCGCTCTTTGTTTCTATTAAGTGGTTTTGGCCTCCAGCATTTCCTTTTGTTCTTCTTTAGAGTTTTCATCTCTCTGTTTACAGTGCCCATCTGTTTTTACATGCTGTCTCCTTTCCCTTGAGAGCCTTAGCATATTCAGTTCAGTTCAGTTCAGTCGCTCAGTCGTGTCCAACTCTTTGCAACCCCATGAATTGCAGCACGCCAGGCCTCCCTGTCCATCACCAGCTCCCAGAGTTCACTCAGACTCACGTCCATCGAGTCAGTGATGCCATCCAGCCATCTCATCCTCTGTCGTCCCCTTCTCCTCTTGCCCCCAATCCCTCCCAGCATCAGGGTCTTTTCCATGGCGTCAACTCTTTGCTTGAGGTAGCCAAAGTACTGGAGTTTCAGCTTTAGCATCATTCCCTCCAAAGAACACCCAGGGCTGATCTCCTTCAGAATGGACTGGTTGGATCTCCTTGCAGTCCAAGGGACTCTCAAGAGTCTTAGCATATTAACCATAATTATTTTAAATTCCAGTCGGATAATTCCAACATCCTTGCCATGTCTGACCCTGGTGCTTGTTCTGTCTCTTCACATTATTTTTTTTTTTTTTGCCTTTTAGTATGCCATGTAATTTTTTCTTGATGGAAGACATGCTGCACCAGTTCTTTGGTGATGAGGTGGTGAGGCGTGTGGGCCGAGAGGTCTCCGTCTTTAGTGTGTCTGTGCTTCTGGACTGTGACCTTCCCTGGTCTCACCCCTGACCTCTCAAGGAGACAGGACGGTGGGAGAGGCTGGAGCTGGCGTTCTCTGCCCCCACCACTGGCAGTTAGGCTCAGATGGACTCTAGCATGTGGGGCTCTGGTCAACTAGTTTCCCCTGAGGGCAGGCCTTGTTGACCAGTTCACAGAGGTTCCTTTCCTCTCCCCTCCTGGAGGCCCGAGGCGATTTTTCTCTGCTGTTTCTGCGGAACCTGGTAGAGCGCCTGGAGGAGAACCTCACAAGGCTGAGGGCCTGTGACCTGTCCCTGGAGTTTTCATCTCTCAGACTTGTTCCTTGAGCCTCCACACTTGGGGCCCATGGAGGTTTCCCTCTGTGGGGTTCGTTACTGCACCCCACCTCTCCACGGGGGGAGGCGAGCACGTCTCTCGTGGGTCTGAGAGCTGTTGACCTTTCAGGGTTTTCAGCGTCCCTTATTAGGACTAGTGGAGTCTTCCCGGCTCCCTCCTTGCTGGCGCAGAGGCGGCGAGTCTCCGTGTTGTCTGCAGCTTCCTGTTCCCGGCTGCGAGTCAGGGCCACCCGTTCCCGCCTGCGAGTCAGGGTCTGAGTGAGTCCACGCGCTGTGGGTGGCGCTCTATCTCTTCAGTCTCTCTTGAAAGACAAAAAGCAACCAACTTGTATTATGAGACCGTACAAGACGGGCAGAGGAGAGGAGGGTGGGCCCCGCTGTCCTGCAGAGCCGATGAGCTCATGCAGCCCGTCTGCCCCCACGGCGTCCTGCGCAGCGCCCAGCGTCCCGTTTTAGCAACCGCTTCAGTATTCCTCCCGAAAAGACGCAGGCTGCTTAAACACAACGCAGGCTCCTGTCCCCCCAAAGGCAACAACAGTCCTTCAGTCTTTTCCTGTCCAGGTTGCTCCTGAAGGTGCTGAGTGGTGGGGGCTGGTGGGCTCTCCGGCCTCTTCTCTAAAGCCCCTGTCGTCCTTTATCCAGAGACTGCATCGTCCTCATGTCTGGCAGCTGGGCTGGCCCCCGCCCCCCGTGGTGGGGGCACCGGGCGCAGGTCTCGCTCTTGGTCAGGAGGCAGTGGCGTCCATCTTCCTCTGTGGGTGTCGGCTGGCAGCCCCAAAGCCCGGGCTTAGACTCCTGCCACCTTGGCTCTGCAGGGCTGGCACTGGTGATTTGGGTACCGTAGGTGTCCTCTCCCCAGGCAGCGCTAGTGGTAAAGAGCCCGCCTGCGCTTCAGGGGGCACGGGAGGCGCAGGTTCAGTCGCAGGTCGGGAACGCCCCGGAGGACGGCACGGCAGCCCACTCCAGTACTCTTCCTGGAGACTCCATGGGCAGAGGAGCCTGGCGGGCTGTGGTCCACAGGGTTGCAAAGAGCGGACACAGCTGCAGTGGCTTTGCACGCACGCACGCCTCTCCAGAGGCAACTAGTGCGTTTCCTCAATGTTTCTGTTCTACTGTCACCGTGAGCTGTGAGCACAGCTGGCGTTTCCACACCCTTGGTGCTCACTTGGCGGATTTCTCTCCTCACAAGACCCTGGGTGTGCTCCTGAGTATGCTGTGAAGGGCTCCTAGCGCAGCTGGTTGGGACAGGGCGCCCGACCAGGACGCTTGCCCGCCAGGCCTGCGCCTCACAGCCAGCCGGCCGCCCATCTCGTGGCTGCACGCAGTGGTGGCGCGCATGTCTATTTGCAGCTGTCGCACTGATGTCCGTCTGTCCTGCGCCAACAGTACCAGCTTGTCGCCGATGGCACCCTCCACGCCTGTCTCCACGGGTGGTCCTCCGAGGGCTGGCGACACCCTGTGGCCGTGCGTCCGCCTGGGGGCCGTGTGCAGCCTCCACATGAGCGTGTCTCTCTCTGCTCCCTGTCCTGACCCTGTGTTTCTGTTTCTAGGACCCTTCGCTGTTAGATGGCCGGGTGGCGCTTCTCCACGTCCCAGGGGGCACGGTGGTGTTGAGGCAGGGAGACCAGGTGAGGGAAGGCGGAGTCTGTGAGAGTGGCCCACCCGGACCCCAGACCTCCTGGACCCCAGCACTGGCACTGGGCGGAGCTCAGAGCAGGCAGCCTCCGCGTGGCCCTCTGGACCCAGTGGCCACACGGAGTGCGGTCCGCTGGCACTCAGCGCGGACGGGCTCTTGCCCTCAGGCCTGTGCAGCCGTCTGCAGGCCTATTGACGGTCAGTGAGCCCGCCCTCTTCCTGGGGTGGCTTTGTCCAGCCCAGCATGGGCGTGTCCATCTGCACATCCGCGTTGCTGTTGCCAGTCTCACTCAGGAAGTCAGGTGCAGGAGGAGCACTGTGTTTGCTCAGTCCTCAAACCTGATATAGATGAAAAATAATTTTGTTTCTCATAAATGAACGTGGGACTTCCCAGCTGAGGCTAGTAGCAAAGAATCTGCCTGCCAATGCAGCAGATGCAAGAGACCTGGGTTCAGTCCCTGGGTCGGAAAGATCCCCTAGAGCAGGAAGTGGCAACCATTCCAGTATTCTTGCCTGGGAAACCCTATGGACAGAGGAGCTTGGTGGGCTACAGTCCATGGGGCTGCGAAGTGTCAGACATGACTGAGTGAGCACAAATGCATGTAGTTCCTGCTCCCTAGAACCCTGCTTTGCCAGGCGGCAGAGGCTGTCTCTTCGGCCTCCTGTGGTGAGGCCGCCCCCCAGCCCTGTGCCAGCTGGGGGCAGGAGTCCTTCATCTGCCGGGCGAGCAGCAGTGCTGAGGAGGCCTTCCTTGTTGAGCGAGCAGGCTGACCTGGGTCCCCTTTCTGTGCGGTTCCCCAGAGCACGGCCACTGGGGCCAGTGCTGAGGAGGCAGACCACCTAGCAGCCCTGGGGGGCTGGGTGGGGGGCACGGAGAGCCAGCCTGGTGGGGACCCTCCCGGGCCTCTTCCCCTCCCCTCTGTCCTTTCTCTTGTTCTCTGGGGACAAGACAGGGGAAAGGCCTGTCCTTTTCCTGAGGGAGGCGGGCTGCTGGCTGGCCCCCGGCCATCGGGCCCTGTGGGAAAGCCTGTCCTGGGTCTTCCACAGCACCCAGTACCCTCAAGAGGCCATGCTGGAGCAGGGGCCGCCTCCGCCTGCCCCCAGCCCCTAGAGCCCTGCGGGGCCTGGCACAGCTGCTTTGCATTTTTTCCATTTCTGACACACCCCTTTCTGCTCAGACCAGGGAGAGGGGTCCCACGGGGTGGGGTGAGCACATGAGGAAGGGTCCTAACAGGGGTTGCTTCAGACTGGTTTCACAGGCACATCTGCGAACGCTGGGCCCTGAGAATATGTGCTGTGTGCCGGGCGGGGGAGGGGGGGTGTTGTACCGCAGGCTTTAGCCGCTTTCAGGGTCGAGCTCGTGTCTCCGCCTTGCGCAGTGCTGAGCTGCTGGCATGTTTGTGGGGAGCAACTCGATGTGTAGGTGCCTCCGGGGTGGGCGGCTGCCGTGGACCCGAGGCGCAGAGCGGGCTCGTGCCCTATGGCTGGTGATAAGTGACCAACATTCCCAGCAAGTCTGGGCCTGGGGCCGGTTGCCGGAGCCGTGCAGTGAAGGCAGCGTGGCGGCCTGCCCACTGCTGGCCCGGGCTCGGGGGCGCTGCCAGCTCCGCCCGTGCCTGTGTTTCGGCAGGACACGAGCATCCTCTTCGTGGTCTCGGGGCTGCTGCATGTGTACCAGCAGAAGATTGACAGCGAGGAGGACACGTTCCTGTTCACGGCACGGCCCGGTGAGATGGTGGGCCAGCTGGCAGTGCTCACGGGCGAGCCCCTCATCTTCACCGTCAGGGCCAACCGGGACTGCAGCTTCCTGTCCATCTCCAAGGCGCACTTCTACGAGTGAGTGCCCTGCTGGCCACCACTCTGCGCGGCTCCCTCATGGCCGCCTGCGCTTGTCTGCAGTGCGTGTGCGTGCCTCCAGGTGGGCCCGGGGCCTGCTTGTGATTGTATCTGTGCCATGTGCATGCGTGTGCGTGTACTTGTGTGTCTGCATGTGTCCGTGTGAGCGTCCGCGTGTGTGCGCTCACGGCGGTGCCTTGGCTGACGTCCCAAGGGACCCTGTGCACTAGTCCCTTCCCTCTGGAGGTGAGGCTTGTGTCAGCTGCTGTCCTGACATCCCCTGGGGTCCTCAGGGGCTCCCACATGTCACCTGAAGCAGAACTTTACGTTTCCCTGACCTGCCCCTGCTCCCGCCTTAGTCGTCTCAGAGACTGGTGACTTCATCTGCCCATTGCTTGGTGGAGTCCCGAGCCCCCCAGGCCCCGCATTCTCTGTGGCCCAGTGCAGCCAGGAGCTGAGCACTCCCCTGGTGCTGCCCTCCAGAGGCCTCCACACCATAGCAGGTACCTGCTTGGCTCCACAGCCCCAGCCTGGTTCACAGTGGCATCAGGGGACAGCAGCTGACGCTTCTGCTGGACCCAGTGGCTTTCCGGGTGCCAAGCCTCCACAGTCTCTGCCACTGACCCCTCAGCCACACCCTCCCGTGCACCCCCACTGCTCTAGTCTTCTGGCACATCCTGGGGGGCTGGGGTTTGACCCACTGCGAGCACTGGGCCCTTACACATGGCATGTGCTCCCAGGACACTGTGGGTGGTGATGACTACTGTGGAGGGGCTCCGACAGCCCTCCCAGGGTCGCTGGCCACTGGGCATACCCAGGGGGCCGGGGAACAGGTAGCTGACCAGAGTCTGTGCTCTGGTCTCACCCTTGGCTCAGTGGGCATTGTGATAAGTGGGGACGGGGGGCACCTGCTGCCTGGAGTGAAGGGGTGGAGGCTGGCGGGACCGGCCAGGGAGCTGGGGCAGGGAATGACTCCAGGATGCCCTGCAGCATCATGCGGAGGCAGCCGGCCGTGGTCCTGAGCGTGGCGCACACCGTGGTGAGGCGGGTGTCCTCCTTCGTGCGGCAGATCGACTTCGCCCTGGACTGGATGGAGGTGGAGGCCGGCCGCGCCATATACAGGTGAGGCCCGCCTTCCGGCCGCACCACGTCTGGGCAAGGCCCGCCTTTTGGCCGCGGGCACAGAGGAGGGCCGCTTTGCTCTGCCTCAGGGGTGGCACAAGCAGAGGCCTCACAGCGGCCTCCTAGCTTCCATGCGCACACTGCCCTCAGGCGCGCTGCCTCCTCACCTGCACGGTCTCCACGGGGCCCAGCGGAGCCGCGTGGAGGCCGCGTCCAGGAAGCTGTTCGTGTGCCAGGTGCGGGCTCAGATGGGCGGCCTCAGGCCCGTGTCCTAGCGGCTGAATTCAGGCGTCCACGCTCGCTGGGTCAGACCCAGCTTCAGTTCAGTTCAGTCGCTCAGTCGTGTCCGACTCTTTGCGACCCCATGAATCGCAGCATGCCAGGCCTCCCTGTCCATCACCAACTCCCGGAGTTCACTGAGACTCACGTCCATCGAGTCAGTGATGCCATCCAGCCATCTCATCCTCTGTCGTCCCCTTCTCCTCCTGCCCCCAATCCCTCCCAGCATCAGGGTCTTTTCCAATGAGTCAACTCAGACCCGGCTTAGAGCTACCAGTTTTCATGGTTTTAAAAATGAAAACTAAGATCATTATTGACCGTTTATTTAAAAATCACAATAAACCCTTTATATGTTAGTATACATGTTTTTTAATAGAAAATAACGATTTTCTAAAACAAAAACATGTAGTGAGAAGAATAGATTCCTTTTTCTGTTTCGCTGACTCTGGTAGCCAAGGGCTTCCAGCCAGGTGCCCCACCCACCCCCACAGCCTCTGTCCCGCAGGCAGGGGGACAAGTCCGACTGCACCTACATCGTGCTCAGCGGCCGCCTGCGCGCTGTGATCCAGAAGGACGACGGCAAGAAGCGCCTGGCGGGCGAGTACGGCCGAGGAGACCTCGTGGGCGTGGTAGGGCCGCCACGCCCTCCCCTCCCCTCCCCATGGCGCCCATCCTCCCCACCCCACCCCTCCTCTCCCCTCTCCCTTGCCTTTCCCGCCCCGCCCCTCCCCGCCCACTCCCTTTCTTGCTCCTCCCCCTACGCCCATCCCCTCACACCTTTTCTCTTCCCACCTTGGGTGCCCACCTGGGCAGAGGCACAGGCAGTAGAATATCCCAGGAGTTGCTTCCCACAGGCCGCCTCCCAGGAGAGCAGGCCTAGGGTGGGTTCGGCAGCCACCTTTGGGACGGTGGTTCCTCCGAGACCCCGAGGCCCTCGGTGGGGAGGATGAGGCCCTGGCCTATCTGGGCTGCTGGTGGCAGGCCCACAGCTCTCGCTGATGCTTCCTTCCTCAGCACAGGGTGCTGGGTGAGCCCCGTTTCCTCCTGCTCTGGAGGGGCCCTGGGACCCTGCTCTCAGGCCTGCCTCCGGGCCCTGGGGTCAGCCTGTGGCCATAGCACCAGTTCCCGTCCCCAGGTGGAGACACTCACCCACCAGGCCAGGGCAACCACAGTGCATGCTATTCGGGACTCAGAGCTGGCCAAGCTTCCCGAAGGAGCCCTGAACTCCATCAAGCGCCAGTACCCACAGGTGAGAGCTGTGAAATTGTGAAGTCAGAATGCCAGAACCGGGTCAAGACCAAGACTGCTGCCATCAGGCAGGCTGCAGGAGGAGGGCCGGCCCCCGCTTCCCCAGACAGCAGTCCCCGCCGGCTTCAGGGCAGGACTGCAGTGCCTGGCAGTCAGCCGGGAGGCAGAATGAGGGCAGCCTGCCCTGCTTCTGGTTTTCTGATGTCACTTCCCTGCTTCTGAGTCTTGAGAGTGCAGACAGGGAAATGGAGAGCCTGCACTTTAGCACTTTGGAGGAAGAGGCAGGGCTGCTACTGGAGAGTCACAGGAGTGGCCCCTCTGAAGGCTTAGGCCTGATCCGTCCCTGTGAGCCCGTGTGTGAACAAGTGAAGCAGCCCGCAGGTTATTTATGAAGTTAATGTGACTTTAATACCAAAACTTGATAAAAGTAACAGAAAATGGATCATTTCTTTTAGTACCATAGTTATAGCAGGTCAACTATTAATGCAATAAATATGTGTGATTGGAGTAAGCTGACAACGGCTTCTCTTTTCAAAACTGATTCTGTACAGCATGCAAGAGCCACAAAAGCAGGTTTCCTGTTTCCTTCTCTGCCATCTTGCAAACTGTAGCAATTAAAAAACTTTCAACCGACTTTATCCTCATGCAAAAGCGCTTAGAAGTAAATTATACATACTTTGACATTTCAACTTTATTTACTTGAGTCTGCAACTCAAAAAAATTAGAATTAATATAACCAAACTAGCATTATTATATTTAAAAGGTAGTTCTTCGTGGATGTCATGTAGTACCAGCCCATGTCTGGCCAGAGCTGGCACTCAGCAGCCCACAATGACCCTTGGCTCTGGGGACGTCCCTTGTGGTCTGCCTTTGGGGGTTGTGGCTTCCCCATTTGTCCGTTTCCTGCCTGGGGAAGACAGGGGCCCTCAGCCAGGGCAAGATCGCAGGCCACGTGCCTGCCCACCCGTCTGTGACCAGACAGCGGCCGTGTTACCATCCACTGCCCGGAGCAGTGTACAGCCGAGGCAGTTTTGAAACCATGGATCTAAGGTGCTTGGCTTTATGGTTTACAGTGTGTGGTTGAGGTCTCTGTTCTTTCTCTGCCCCCAGGTTGTGACTCGACTGATTCGCCTCTTGGGCGAGAAGATCCTGGGCAGCCTCCAGCAGGGAGCTGCGGCAGGTGTGTGCCCAGGCCTGGCACCTGGGAGCCCCACCCACCCCGCCTGGAGCCCCTGCTTACTTTGAAACTCCCCTTCACACAGCGTTAGTTTTGTTTTCAGCTGTCAGACCCGGTGTTTGAAACTATTCCCTCATCCTGGTGTTCCAGGCTTCCTCCTGGTGTCCTCTCCTTTCTGTGTAAAGAGTTGCTTTAATAATGGTTCTTAAATTCTCTGAGTTTTCCTATATCGAAGGATGTCTTTGCCTTTTTTCTGAAGGCTACATGTTGCTGGATGTACCATTCTGTCTTAACAGCCCTTTCATTTCAGCACTTGAAACATTGGCCACTTCCCTCTGGCCTCCATTGTGTCTAATGAGAAATCCGGACTTCGAATTGCTCTGAAGTAGGCGTGCATTGTTTCTGACTGTGTTCAAGATTTCCCGTCATCTTCAGTGTTTAGAAATTTGATTCTGGAATGTTTGGGCATGAATTCCTTTGAGTTTATCTTGTTTGGGGTTTTCTCATCTTCTTGAATCTGCGGGTTTATTTTACATATATGTCCGTATGTATGTTTTTACCACGTTTGGGAAGGTCTCAGCTTTATTTCTTCAAATACTCTCTTGGCCCTGTATTCTTTCTTCTCTTGTGGAAACTCACAGACGCAGGTGTTAGACCTCTTATTATCATCCCCAAAGTCTGGGACATCGCTTGTCTTTTAACCGTTTTTCTGCTCTGATGCTCAGATCAAGTAGCTTCTTTTGATCTGTCTTCAAGGTCTTTGGCTCTTTCCTCTGTCTTCTTGACTCTGCTCCTAACCCCACCCAGAGAGGTTTTTGTTTTAGTTATTTTATTTCTACATTTGCTTCAAGACTACCCGTGATGGCTGCTTCTGGCCGGCTGTGGACCCCTGTTTTGGTACCTTCCTGTGATGGCTGCTTCTGGCTGGCTGTGAACGGCCGCTTTGATACCTTGTCAAGGGCTTGCAGCGTCTGTGCCCTGGTGTCGTTTCTGTCTTCTCCTGTCCCAGTTGAGGCCTCCTGGCCTTTGGTGCGCCTGGTCGTTTTGGACTGTGTCCCATATTTCGGGATTTATGATGATCTGGTTCCCATTTACATCTCTTACTTTTGCAGGCTCAGTGTGCTGGTATTCAGAGCACGTCCTGGCCCTCTTCCCGGCTGCGTCTGAGTGCTAACCTAGTTCTCGAGGCCTCTGCCTCACTGCACTGGTCTGCTGCACTTGGGTGCTCCCCCGAGCCAGTGTGAAGGCTGGCGGGTGCACCACCGCCTTCTGTTCTCAGAGCCTCTGCTTGTGCTTCTGGCCAGTCTCCCACAGGGGCTCCTTGGGGGTGAGCCCAGCACTTCGCCCAGGGTTTAGGGGGCTCTGTTCTCCACATCCCCCTCTCTGGACAGGCTGCTGCTTCCGCTTGCTAGTGCTGGTTGGAGAGCTGGGGCTCCACTCTCTGTGTCTAGAGCCCAGGCAGGGCTTGCTTAGGGCAGGGGGCCCTGGAAAGTCTCCTAGGAGGCAGCAGCACTGGGGAGGGGAAGGAAGGGCTTACGTGGCGGTAGCTGGGTCAGGGTGTGACACTGCCGCTCTGCTGCAAGTGGAATGGTCTTCCCGTGCGCTGAGGCCCCTGGCCAGTTTGCCCTCCTCTCTGCGCCCCTCTGGGCCTCCTAAGAGCTGTGTCCAGGGGCTTCTTGTAGCTGGTGGCTGCGGGTAGGTGGGATGTGCCAGCTCCATCTCCTTGGCCAGAACCAGAGCATCTCATAGCTTTTCCTAAAAGCTAAACGAAAGCTATCAGGAGCTGGCAATAAATTCCCCCTCTGGGCCTACCGTAGATGGAGGGTTCTGATGTCACAGGTCACTGGGAAAGAGAGAGAGGAAGGGACTCCTCACAGAGAAGCTTCAGGAAAGCCAGGGACGGGCCCTCTGCTGCCTTGCGTGCAGCTAGCAGTGGGATCACAGCCCTCCCTCCTCTTTCCCTGTCCCACATTAGCTCTTGGGAGCCCTGTCTCTGCCTCCTGAGCCCCCACACTGACTTCTGGGTCATGCCTTGTGGGGGAACCCACCCTCCTCCATAGGGACAAGAGCAGCAGTCAGAAATGGACAGAACTGGGCCTTCCTGCATGGCCAGGGCCTGCACCTGTGAGGTCTTTGTGAGGTCTGTGTGGGAGCTGGGCTATGACAGCGGCCAGCCAGGGAAGCTGGGAAGAGAGCCCTCAGCGTGTCCGGGCCCCAGAAGACTGGAGCCTGGCTGGGATGTGGCCAGCAGGAAGGGTGAGGCTGCCCCCTCAGCCACCTCCATGAAAGGAGGAGATTCCACCCACCAAGAAGGAACTTTGTGATTGGAAGTAAGCTTCAGCTAGGGACGCGCTGGTGGAGGGTAATGACCTCGTGGACATAAGTGCCTGCAGATCCATTGCTGCTGCCGTGGGGCATCCTGGCCTCACAACTAGAGAATGGGGAGCCTGTGGTCCTGAGGACCCAGCCCTGACCTCCGGCGGGTGGTTCTGCGCCTCACCCCTGGGTCTGGAAACCTATGCAGATGAGACAGAAGAAAGGTGTCATTATCTAAGACTCAGGCTGTTCCCCGTCTCTGGAGGAGGCGCGGTCAGAGGACGGGTCCTCCCCGGCTGGCCCTTCATCTCTTTGCATTTTCTCTGGGCCCCACGGTCTTCTCTGAGTCTATGCCCGTGTCCCCTTCAGTGGGGCCGGTCCTGCTGTGTATGAGACGCAAGGGCGCCGCGGTGCGTTTCGCTTTCAGCAGGAAGGCTGGGAATCTAGTTGTGGAGACCAGGGCAGACCGGGTGCCCGTTCCCCCAGCCAGGCTGCTGGGGCCACGCAATCACCTGGAAACACTCAGGGACACTGAGCCTGTCCTGGCGGCAGCCGGCTCCTCAGGCTAGCACACACCCCTGTGCTCTGCAGGTCACCAGTTTGGGTTCCATACTGTGGGCAGCAAGTGGGACTCGGGGAACGCCGCCAGCAACCTCTCCACAGTGGCCGTCATGCCAGTGTCGGAGGACGTGCCCCTCACCGCCTTCACCCTGGAGCTCAAGCACGCCCTCAGCGCTATTGGTAAGCCCTGCCCAAGGCCACCTGAGGTCCCCTGGGCCCCCTCCTCCCCCTGCCTCTCAGTCCTTCCAGGTTCTCCTGAAAGAGCGCTCAGCGTTGCCCGCAAGGCTGGTAACCCTGGGTGGGGGTGGGGGTGGGGGTGCGGTGCTGGGGAGGGACCACCACAGTGCGACGGAGCCTCCGGACAGTCTTGATGGGGACCCGACGCCACAGGGGCTGGTGTGAGTCACACTGCACTCCTCCCAGCTGACCCCACAGAGCCCCTGCGCCCCCTGCAGAAGCCGTCTTGGGGTGGGCGCCTCCAGCTGCCCCACCACTTGGAGAGCATGCTGCAGTGGCCAGGGAGCTGGCTGACCACGTGGGAACACCCTCAGTGAGGGTCCGTCAGCTTAGGTCTTGCTGCCAAGATCCTGACAGCTGGGAAGTTTGGGGCTCAAGAACAAGAAACTGAAATTCTGGAGAATTCTTAGGAATTCTCCAAATCATAAAGCATTCCATATTCTTAACACTTTACTCATATGGTTTTATATAATTGTAAGTGATCATAGTAATAGACAACAAGTCAATTTTCTGAGACAGGGCTATTTTACTGGCTTCAAGGGGTAATAGAAGGCATTGAATAGATGCCAAACAAAAATGATTTACAAAATTGAGCTACTATTATAAATATTCAATATTTAAAAGTTATTCTCCAAGTGAAAATTTAAATCACAGAAAGCATTAATTTCCATTAGTCTTGGTCTCTGTTTCATAACAAACGTTCTGGATCTGGAAGCCTCCACTTGTTTTCAGTGAGGTTGGTCAGCCTGTCCAGGGCGCACCAAGAGACCTGCAGTTGTACAGTGCAGACGTACGGACTCATAATAGTGGCTTGTTCCCTTTGAAAAAATGACTTGTATTTTGAAATAATTATAGATTCATAGCAAGTTATAAAAATAGTAAAGAGAGAGCCATATGCCAGCCCCCACCCCTGGTTATGTAACCACAGCACAGCATCCAGACCAGGAAATCGGTGTCCGTGCGGTGCACTCATGCGACTGCATGTGTGTCCGTGTGAATTTCTGTTTCTGCGAGAAACGGGGGTCACGACAGGGACGGTACTGGACTGTCGGTGGCGCTGGGTGGCAGTGACGTCCAAGCGATGTGAGGACGAAGCAGCCTCCTGCCTCATTCCTGGTCTTGGGGAAAAGCTTTCAGTCTTTTGTCTTTGAGTAGGGTGTTAGCTGTCAGTCTCTCACGGATGGCCTCTAACTTAGGAAGGTTTCTTTCTATTCATATTTTGTTGAGGGTTTATATCATAAAAAGATGTTAAATTTTGTCAGTGCTTTCTTTTTCTGCAGCAATTGAGATGATCATATTTCCCCCCTTTGTTCTGTTGATGTGATTTATCACACTGATTGATACTCACGAATTGAGTCATTCTTGCACTCCAGGAGTAGCTCCCACTTGGTGGGGTGTGTAGGCCTTTTACTGCCCCTGGGTTTGGTCAGCTCCTCTCTCATTCACGAATTGAGTCATTCTTGCACTCCAGGAGTAGCTCCCACTTGGTGGGGTGTGTAGGCCTTTTACTGCCCCTGGGTTTGGTCAGCTCCTCTCTCATTCATGAATTGAGTCATTCTTGCACTCCAGGAGTAGCTCCCACTTGGTGGGGTATGTAGGCCTTTTACTGCCCCTGGGTTTGGTCAGCTCCTCTCTCATGGAGGGTTTCGCACTGTCAGGGTTGCCTGTCTGTAGTTTCTTGTGGTGTCCTGGTCCCACCGTGACTCTGGTAAGGGGGTACTGTTGCTAGCCCCATGGAATGAGTCAGGAAGTGTTCCCTCAGAGTCAGTATTTTGGAAGACTTTGAGGAGGACTGGTATTAATTTTTCTTTTAACGTTTGTTAGAGGATTTTCCCTGGTGGTTCAGTAGTTAAGAATTGGCCTGCCAGTGCAGGGGTGACAGGTTCCTCCCTGGTCTGGGAAGACTGTACGTGCCGCAAGGCAGCTCAGTCCATGCGCCACAGCTACTGAGCCCAAGCTCGGGCCTCAGTGCTGCAGCTCTCCAGCCTGCATCCTGTGGGGCCCACGCTGCACAACGAGGGAAGCCCGGGCCCCACAGCCGGAGAATGGCCCCGCCCGCCGCAGCTGGAGGAAGCCTGTGCCCGGGAGCACAGCCCCAGCGCGGCTCTGGCTCTGTGTTTAGTGTGAGATTCTTCTGTTACTTAAGGTACAAAGCCAGCTGTTGGTCAGAGATCTCTCTTCTTCCTCAGAGGAGGCATTCATAGCCATCAGCGTCCCTCCTCGAAGGGCTCTCGCTGTGTCCTTGTACATTCTGGAATGTTGTGCTTTTGTTTTCATTTGCTTCAAGTATTTCCTCGTTTCTTTGTGATTTCTTTGACTCATTGGTTGTTTAAACATTTAATTTCCATATATTTGTGAATTTTCCATTTTCATACCATTGTGATCAGAAAAGATACTTTATGTAAGTCCAGTCTTTACCTGCCTCCTGAGGAACTTGTATGCAGATCAAGAAGCAACAGTTAGAAGAACTGGATGTGGAACAACTGACTGGTTCAAAATTGGGAAGGAGTGCGTCAAGGCTGTGTATTCTTACCCTGCTTATTTAACTTATATGCAGAGTACATCATGCTAAATGCCAGGCTGGATGAACCACAAGCTGAAATCAAGATTGCCAGGAGAAATATCAACAAACTCAGATATGCAGATGACACAACTCTAATGGCAGAAAGTGAAGAGAAACTAAAGAGCCTCTTGATGAGGGTGAAAGAGGACAGTGAAAACGCTGGCTTAAAAGTCAGTATTCAAAAAACTAAGATCTTGGCATCTGATTCCATCACTTCATGGCAAATACATGGGGAAAAAGTGGAAACAGTGACAGACTTTAATTTCCTGGGCTCCAAAATCACTGCAGATGGTGACTGCAGCCATGAAATTGAAAGACACTTGCTCCTTGGAAGAAAAGTTATGACAAACATAGACAGCATGTTAAAAAGCAGAGACATCACTTTTCTGACAAAGATTCGTCTAGTCAGAGCTATGGTTTTTCCAGTAGTCATGTATGGATGTGAGAGTTGGACCATAACGAAGGCTGAACGCCCAGGAATTGATGCTTTCAAATTGTGATGCTGGAGAAGACCCTTGAGAGTCCCTTGGACTGCAAGGAGATCAAACTAGTCAAACCTAAAGGATATGAACCCTGAATATTCATTGGAAGGACTGATGTTGAAGCTCTAATAATTTGGCCACCTGATGGGAAGAGCCAACTCACCAGAAAAGACCCTGATGCTGGGAAAGATTGAAGGCGGGAAGAGAAGGGGGCAACAGAGGATGAGATGGGTTAACTCCAGGAGATAGTGAAAGATGGGGAAGCCTGCCTGACATGCTGCAATCCATGGAGCTGCAAAGAACTGGACCCAACTTAGCGACTGAACAACAGCAACCGAAGACTTGTGGCCCAGCATCCAGCCTCTTCTGGGGGAAAGGGAGAGTGTGTGGTGTGCTGGGCTGCTGGGCACTTGTGACTGTGAGGCAGTGTCCCATCTAGCTTGGATCTGCATTTCCCAGTAGCTGAAAAGTCTGTCTCGCGGCCACTGGGATCCCTTCTTCTGAGTGCCTGTCAAGTTGCCCACTGTTTTGTGGGGCTGTTATCTTTTCCTTGTCAATGGGCAGTCTGGATGCAGTTGCTTTTTTGGATGAAAATGCAGATATCTTTCCCTCTGTGGCTTGCTTTTTTATTCTTTTAATGATGTCTTTCGACAAATGCTTCCTAGGTGGCACCAGTGGTAAAGAATCCACCTGCAGTGCAGGAGACACAAGAGACACAGATTTCACCCAGGTCAGGAAGATACTGGAGAAGGAAATGGCAACCCACTCCAGTATTCTTGCCTGGAGAATCCCATGGACTGGTGGGCTGTAGTCCATGGGGTTGCAAAGAGCTGGACATGACAGCATGCATCTAGTTCACTGACTTTGACAAATGCAAGTTGTTAATTCTAATATGGACCAATTTATTTATCATTTTTTCCCTATATTGTTACTGAATTTTGCATTTTATTGAAGAAATTTCATCCTATCCCCAAGTCATGAAGAGGTTCTTTTAAAAACATTATTGTATTACCTGTCAAGTTTACAATCCATTGGGGATGATTTTGATTATGAAATAAATAGAGTCAGGATGCATTTTTCTGTAGGCTCCTCAGCTGACCCAGAGCCCTCACTCAGAACCAATGGACCCTGCCCTGAGGGTTCCTTTGCTGAAAGGTGATCACATCTGTGAAGGGTGTTTGTAGAGAGAGGATCTAGGCCGATGGCCTTGTCTTCCAGCTTCAGGGTTTCAGCCACTTCCTCTGGCTTCCACAGTTTGGAGGAGAGGCTGTGTAACAGCCAGGCTGACAGTGACTCTCCAGGCCTGAGCAGCCCCCACAGAGCCGACTCAGAGTAACTGGGAGTCACCCTGTATCCATGCACTACCCTGGCCCTGTCCATGGCTGGGCCTTAGGCAGACCCCTCCCAGGGACAGGCTAGTCACCACATTCCTAACTGGCCAGGACTGTAGCCAGCGCCTTGAGAGCCCAGGGCACTCCTAGGGGCTCCACACTTTCCCAAGGGCCTCCTCAGGACCCTCGAGTCCAGGCAGAGGCCTAGAGCAGATGTGCACCGAGGGTCAGAGAGAGCAGCCACCGTCTCCAGGGCCTCAGGCAGGGCTTCTCAGTGTTCCCGCAGCAGACATGGCCTGCCTGTCCCGTCTCGTCCTAGACTTCCAAGAGGTGAACGGAACTAGTCACTGCAGTGCCCAGGAGTGCCCGCCCTTGCAGGCTGAGAGCCCCTCCAGCCCCGAGAGGGGTCCCTCTCTGTCAGGCCCTTGTGGGTGCCCGACCCCCAAGGCAGGAGTGCGGCCTTAGTGGGACCAGCGCCCTCTGTCCCGACCCCCAGAGGAGTTGCTCCCCCACTTCCACAGGCTTCTGCCTTTGAGTCAGAGCTGCTCCCCTGCAGGTCAGACCAGCGGCCACCTCACAGGCACCACCCTGTGGTTCAATTCAGTCACTCATTCATGTCCGACTCTCTGCGACCCTGTGGACTACAGCATGCCAGGCCTCCCTGTCCATCACCAACTCCCAGAGCTTGCTCAAACTCATGTCCATCAAGTTGGTGATGCCATCCAGATATCTCATCCTCTGTCATTCCCTTCTCCTCCCGCCTTCAATCTTTCCCAGCATCAGGGTCTTTTCCAGTGAGTCAGTTCTTCGTATCAGGTGGCCAAAGTATTGGAGCTTCAGCTTCAGCATCAGTCCCGCCAATGAATAGTCAGGACTGATTTCCTTTAGGATTGACTGGTTGCATCTCCTTGCTGTCCAAGGGACTCAAGAGTTTTCTCTAGCACCACAGTTAAAAAGCATCAATTCTTTAGCACTCAGCTTTCTTTATGGTCCAATTCTCAGATCCATACATGACTACTGGAAAAACCATAGCTTTGACTAGACGAATCTTTGTCAGAAAAGTGATGTCTCTGCTTTTTATGGTCGTAACTTTTCTTCCAAGGAGCAAGTGTCTTTTAATTTCATGGCAGCGGTTACCATCTCCAGTGATTTGGAGCCCAAGAAAATAAAATCTGTCACTGATTCCACTATTTCGCCATCTGTTGGCCATGAAGTGATGGAACCGGATGCCATGATCTTAGTTTTTTGAATATTGACTTTTAAGCCAGCTTTTTCATTCTCCTCTTTCACTTTCATCAAGAGGCTCTTTAGTTCTTCCTTGTTTTCTGCCATAAGGGTGGTGTCATCTGCATATCTGAGGTTATTGATATTTCTCCCAACAATCTTGAGTCCAGCTTGTGTTTCATCCAGCCCAGTGTTTCTCATGATGTACTTTGCATGTGAGTTAAATAAGCAAGAGACAATATACAGCCTTGATGTACTCCTTCCCCAATTTGTAACCAGTCCATCGTTCCATGTCCAGTTCTAACTGTTGCTTCTTGACCTGCATGCAGATTTCTCAGGAGGCAGGTAAGGTGGTCTGCTATTCCCATCTCTTTCAGAATGTTCCACAGTTTGTTGTGATCCACACAGTCAAAGGCTTTGGCATAGTCAATAGAGCAGAAGTAGATGTTTTTCTGGAATTCTCTTGCTTTTTCTACATTCCAACGGATGATGGCAATTTGATCTCTGGTTCCTCTCCCTTTTCTAAATCCAGCTTAAACATCTGGAAGTTCTCAGTTCATGTACTGGCTTGGAGAATTTTGAGCATTGCTTTGCTAGTGTGTTGTGAGATGAATGCAATTGTGCGGTAGTTTAAGCAGTCTTTGGCATTACGTTTCTTTGGGATTGAAATGAAAACTGACCCTTTCCAGTCCTGCGGCCACTACTGAGTTTTCCAAATTTACTGGCATATTGAGTGCAACACTTTCACAGCATCACCTTTTAGGACTTGAAATAGCTCAGCTGGAATTCCATCACCTCTACTAGCTTTGTTTGTAGTGATGCTTCCTAAGGCCCACTTGAATTCCTGCTCCAGGATGTCTGGCTTTAGGTGAGCACTCCACTGTGTGGAACACGCTCTTATTCTGTGTGCTGTCAAGAAAGCAGACACCTCCAGTTAAACACAGGCAGTGATTTCCTGTCTCTCCCCTTCTAATCGTGAGCCCTCAGGGAAGTTCAGATGCCAGTGCAGGGGGAGCCTGGGCTTCTCTTGCTGCAGCAGGACTTCTTCATCCTCAGGGTAGTCCAGCAGCCTTCCTGACCCTGAGGGCCACTGTCTCAGCTTTTGTCCCCACCCCTGGCAGCCCTCCTGGTTGAGCAGATGTGTCGTTCGAACAGCAGCTCCCTTCTCCAACAGATCTTCCTGACCCAGGAATCGAACTGGGGTGTCCTTCATTGCATGCAGATTCTTTACCAGCTGAGCTATCAGGGAGGCCCAAAGGAAAGTGAAAGTCACTCAGTTGTGTCCAACTCTTTGCAACTCCGTGGACTCAGTCCATGGAATTCTCCAGGCCAGAATACTGGAGTGCGTAGCCTTTCCCTTCTCCGGGGGATCCGCCCAACCCAGGGATTGAACCCAGGCCTCCTACATTGCAGGTGGGTTATTTACCATCTGAGCCACCCTGTGGATGGAAGAACAAGCTGGCCTCAGAGACAGCGTGTGAAAGCGTGCGTCTCCATCCTGGTAGACCGCATCTGCTGGGATCCAGCCAGCCACTGACTTGGGTTGCGGAAGTTGTCTAATCTTGCATTTTACAAGCTTGTGCTTCCCCTGCCCCCAGCACACACACAGTTTCAGAGCTGCAGAAATTCAAGCCCAGTGTGTACAGAGGAGGAGACTGAGGTTCAGAGAGGCCGCCCGTCCCTGTGCCTGGCGCAGCCCTTCCCTTGGCACACCGCAGGCTCACCTGCCCGGAGGGTCTCCTTCAGGGCCACAGGCACTTTCTCGAGAGCTGTGAGAGGTTTCTGCTTTCCCGACAAGCAGATTCCAGGAGAAGGAAGGGCCTCACGTCTCCTCCGAGGTGGGCTGTGGCAGTTTTCTGCATCTGGTGGTTGTTTTTAGGCCCTGCCCTGCTGCTGACCAGTGACAGCATAAAACAGCGCCTTGGCTCTGCTGCTCTGGACAGGTATGAGGCCTCCACGTGGGAACAGCCTGGCCAAGTCCGGCTTCCTGCTCTCAGGGGGCCCCTGCCCAGCCATGAAATACACCAGGGTGTCTGTGCCTTCCAGTATCCACGAGTACCGGCTGTCCAGCTGGCTGGGGCAGCAGGAGGACATCCACCGGATCGTGCTCTACCAGGCGGACAGCACACTCACGCCCTGGACCCAGTGCTGCATCCGGCAGGCAGACTGCATCCTCATCGTGGGCCTGGGCGAGCAGGAGCCCACGGTTGGCGAGGTGAGCTGGCTGCGGAAGCGCGGCAGTGGGCGGGGCTTCGGCAGGTGGGGCCGAGTAGTGGGCGTGGTCTCTCGGCAGAAGGCTGGGCAGGTCCTGGCTAGCGTGGCCCTTTTTTCTCAGACCCGGTTTGTCTTTTTTCCTTTGAATGAAGTATTTCAAGGACTCAGGAAGGGATGAATAGTAAAAGCAAACACCCAGACATTTGCTCTCCACATTTTGAAAACATTTTGCTGTGTTTACCTCTGGCGTTGTTCTGGCAGGAGCAGGCAGATACCTATGGTTTTTCCAGTATCACTTATAGATGTGAGAGTTGGACTATAAAGAAATCTGAGTACCAAAGAATTGTTGCCTTTGAACTGTGGTGTTGGAGAAGACTCTTGAGAGTGGACTTCAAGGAGATCCAACCAGTCTATCCTAAAGGAAATCAGTCCTGACTATTCATTGGAAGGACTGATGCTGAAGCTGAAACTCCAGTACTTTGGCCACCTGATGTGAAGAACTGACTCATTGGAAAAGACCCTGATGCTGGGAAAGATTGAAGGCGGGAGGAGAAGGAAAGGACAGGATGAGATGGCTGGATGGGATCACCGACCAATGGACATGAGTTTGAGTGAGCTCCGGGAATTGCTGATGGACAGGGAAGCCTGGAGTGCTGCAGTTCACGGGGTCACAAAGAGTCGGACACGACTGAGCGACTGAACTGAGCTGAGACAGATACCGTGCGGTAGCCGGTAGCCCACCGCAGGTGGTGTCTTGTGAAGCCAGAGCCTCGTTTTACTGTGTGTGTGTCTCTGTTTTTTATGTAGATAGTGTTCTACTTTATTCCATCTTTGTTGCTTTATTGTTCAGTCACTAAGTTTTTTGTTCAATCACTAAATTGAGTCAGACCCTTTGCAACCCTGTGGACTGCAGCATGCCAGGCTTCCGTGTCCTTCAGTGTCTACTGGAGTTTGCTCAAATTCATGTCCATTGAGTTGGTGATGCTATCTAACTATCTCACCATCTACCACCTCCTCCTTTTGCTGTTTTCTTTCCCAGCATCAGAGTCTTTTCCAGTGAGTTGGCTCTTCCCATCAGATGGCCAAAGTATTGGAGCTTCAACATCAGCAACAGTCTTTCCAATGAATATTTAGGGTTGATTTCCTCTATGATTGATTAGTTTGATCTCCTTGCAGTTCAAAGGACTCTCGAGAGTCTTCTCCAGCACCACAATGTGACAGCATCAATTATTCAGCACCCAGCCTTCTTTATGCTCCAGCTCTCACATCTGTATGTGACTACTGGAAAAACCATAACTTTGACTAGACGGACCTTTGTTGGCAAAGTGATCTCTCTGCTTTTTAATACATTGCCTAGGTTTGTCATAGCTTTCTTTCCAAGGAGCAAGTGTCTTTTAATTTCACTGTCTGCAGTGATTTTGGAGCCCAAGAAAATAAGATCTGCCACTGCTTCTAGTTTTTCCCTTTCTGTTTGCCATGAACGGATGGGACTGGATGCCGTGATCTTAGTTTTTTTGAATATTGAGTTTCAAGCCAACTTTTTCACTCTCCTCTTTCACCCTCATCAAGAGGCTCTTTAGTTCCTCTTCACTTTCTGCCATTAGAGTGGTATCATCTGCATATCTGAGGCTGTTGATATTTCTCCTGGAAATCTTGATTCCAGCTTGTTATTCATCCAGTCCAGCATTTTGCATGATGAACTCTGCATATGGGCTTCCTGGGTGGCTCAGAGGTAAAGAATTCGCCTGCAATGCAGGAGCTACAGATTTGATCCCTAGGTCAGGAAGATCCCCTGGAGAAGGGCATTGCAACCCACTCCACTGTTCCTGCCTGGAGAATCCCATCGACAGAGGAGCTGCGTGGGCTATAGTTCTTGGGATCACAAAGGATCGTACGTGACTAAAGGGACTTAGCAAGCACGCACGACTCTGCATGTAAACTGAATAAGCCGGATGGCAGTACACAGCTTTGTGTTCCTTTCCCCATGTGGAAGGTCAGTTGTTCCGTATAAGGTTCTAACTGTTGTTTTTTGAACTGCATACTGGTTTCTCAGGGTGCGAGTAAAGTGGTCTGGTGTTCCCGTATCTTTTAAGAATTTTCCACAGCTTGTGTGGCCCACACCGTTAAGGGCTTTCGTGTGGTCTGTGAAGCAGAAGTAGATGGTTCTCTGGAGTTTCCTTGCTTTTTCTATGATCCAACGGATGTTGGCAATTTGATCTCTAGTTCCTCTGCCTTTTCTAAATCCAGCTTATACATCTGGAAGTTCTCCGTTCACATACTGCTGAAGCCTGTACCATCTTGAGATTTCCTTTTTCCCTCAGTGCTTACACTTCTGAGTTTTATCCATATTGTTTTACTCGTCTTATGGCTGTTTAGTTTCTATTTGTGAACGCCCCGCCATCTGTCTGTTCTGTCAGTGGACTGTGAAATTTCCTTACTACACGCGTGTGCAAGGGTGTCTTCAGGGCACCACCTAGAAAAGCTGCCGAGCCGGAGCCTGTGTATTCAGGTTCCCAGAGCTGCCAGACCCCACTCCAGTCAGCTGTGCTGCCGGGCAAGGCCTGGGGCTCCGTGCTCGTCGCCCTGCACCCGAAGCCCCACGTCTCCAGCTTCGGGTGTCAGGTGGAGTCGTCATCTCTTTGTTTTCTGTCCGTCCTCTTCTCACCTCACGTTCTGCCCCGTCCTGGGTCAGCTACAAACTCGTCATCTCTGCTGCGGGTTCCAGTTCTGCCAGGAGCGGTGCCCCTTTGCCGAAGATGGTTGCAGCATGTATTCACGAGGCCATGTTAGAGAAGCAGAGGGCGGTGCGCTCCCTGCCTGCAGGCCCGCAGAGCTTGGCGGGCACGCAGCCGCAACCCCTGGGGCCCGGCTTCACAGAGGAAGGGCCCAGCACACTACAGCCAGGCCGGTGCCGCAACCCCTGTGGGCTGATGGGCGAGGTGGCGTCCAGCCTGGGGCCGCCGTAAGCCGGGGCTCTGCTGCGCTGGCTGACTCGCGGCTCCACTCTCCCTCAGCTGGAGCGGATGCTGGAGACTTCGGCCGTGCGTGCCCAGAAGCAGCTGGTGCTGCTGCACCGGCAGGACGGGCCCGCGCCGGCCCGCACCGCGGAGTGGCTCAACATGCGGGGCTGGTGTTCTGGCCACCTGCACCTCTGCTGCCCTCGCCGCGTCTTCTCCAGGAGGAGCCTGCCCAAGCTGGTGAGGTGGGGCCCTGGGGCCTGCTTCCTGCCCTCCCTCCACTTCTGACCCCAGCCCGCAGCGCTGATGCGGCTCTCACTTCTGCTCGAGCCTGATTGTTGTGTGGCGGCACCTCTGATGGAGGAGCCCCGCTTGGTGCCAGAGCCGAGCCCAGGGGCCTCAGGTTGGCCCTGCCTCCTCCTTTGGACAGAAAAAGCCGCAAATCCTGAGGCACCTCTTCCTCGGGGTCCTCAGCCCTGGAGACTAGGCAGGGGCCGCAGTGGGAGCAGGGGCCCCGCAGCACGGTGGACTCAAACTGACCGTGGTGTCGATGCCCAGACATCCAGGCCCCGCACGCCCTCCACTTGGAGTGGCAGGTGTCGGCTAGGCTCAGGGCCGTGGCGCCCTCCCAGGCGAGCCCAGGCACTGAGGTGCTGACGGCGCAGCTCAGAACCACCGGCGTGTCCTGGAGACAGCTTTGGGTCAGGAGTCGGGGAGAGCAGCGGGTCAGGTTGGCCCTGTCTGCTGGCCTCTCTTGTAGGTGGAGCTGTACGAGCGGGTTTGCCAGAGGCCCCCGGACCGGCACTCGGACTTCTCCCGCCTGGCAAGAGTGCTGACCGGCAATGCCATCGCCTTGGTCCTTGGGGGAGGGGGAGCAAGGTGAGTACCTCTGCTTCCCATGCCCTTCCCTGCATGTGGGTGTGTGGGTGTGTGTAGGAGCGTGGGCAAGAGTGTGTGTGCGTGGCTGTGTGTGTGTAGGTGCAAGGGGCGTGGGTGTGTGTGCATGGGCGTGTGCGTGTGCACATGGCCATGTATGTGTGTGCAAGGGCGTGGGTGTGTGTGGCTGTTTGTGCATGCATGGGTGTGGGTGTGTGTGCGTGGCTGTGTGTGTGTGTGCATGGGTGTGGCTGTGTGTGTGAAGGTGCAAGGGCATGTGTGTGTGTGTGTGGCTGTGTGTGTGTGCATGGGCGTGGGTGTGTGTGTGTGAAGGTGCAAGGGCATGGGCGTGTGTGTGTGGCTGTGTGTGTGTGTGTGTGCGTGGCTGTGTGTGTGTAGGTGCGTGGGCGTGGGTGTGTGTGCATGGCTCTGTGTATGTGTGCATGGGCGTGGGTGTGTGGCTGTGTGTGTGTGTGTGTGGCTGTGTGTGTGTGCACGTGGCTGTGTGTGTGTGCGTGGCTGTGTGTGTGTGTGCATGGGTGTGGCTGTGTGTGTAGGTGTGTGTGCGTGGCTGTGTGTGTGTGCGCGTGGCTGTGTGTGTGTAGGTGCGTGGGCGTGGGTGTGCGTGCATGGCTCTGTGTATGTGTGCATGGGCGTGTGTGCGTGGCTGTGTGTGTGTGTGCGTGGCTGTGTGTGTGTGTGCATGGGTGTGGCTGTGTGTGTGTGTGTGGCTGTGTGTGTGTGTGCGTGGCTGTGTGTGTGTAGGTGCGTGGGCGTGGGTGTGCGTGCATGGCTGTGTGTGTGTGCATGGACGTGGGCATGGGCCCCTGTGCGCTGCCCATGCACAGCTGTGGCCCCTCCACAAGGCTTCAGGAGAGCGTGTCTCTTCCTGGCTGTTCCCTCTTTCCTCTGGCCTGCAGGTGAGCTTCTCTCCGCTTTATGAAACAGGGGTCTGCTCTGCTCACGACCCTCTGAAGCAGCCTTTAGCTCCTTGGGCTGGTGGGTGGGTTCCTTTAAGGATGTTGAGCCCAAACAACTTGAACCCAGGTTGTCCTGACACTTGCCGCCCTTCTCCTGACGTGTGTTAGAGAGAAATTTACACGCGGGGCAGAAATGGAGCGCGGGTGTGCGGTGAGCGTGCGACAGGCCCAGGCCACCGGGTGAAGCGGCGATGCGCGGAGGGGCAGGGCAGCACCTGTGCTGGATCCCTGCCCACCGAGCGTGGGTCCCAGGGCCGGGGCACCCTGCAGGCTGGAGCCCAGGCCCCTGGCCACAGTGGGCATCAGGGCACTCCCTGGGCTGGCCGCCTGTCCCTGGGGCCTGCTGGAGGGACCTGGCTCACCACCTCCCTTGGCTGTAGGACACTCCTTCTGGAGTGAGCTGAGGACAGAGGGTGGATGCCCTGCTCAGCTCCTGCACTCCTCGGCTAATCATAGCTGGATGAGGTCTGAGAGAGAATGCAGATGAGCCTCAGAACTGCTTGTCTGACTGGACTCAACGCTCATTGCTTCCCTAGGACTGGAGATACTGGGGCTCGAAGCTCTGGCCCAAGACCCCTAGGGAAGGATGGAGCCTTCTTAGGGAAGGGAAAGTAGGGCGAAGCTGGTCCGCTGCTCTTCCCAGGGACCCTGCCCCTCACTCCAGCTTCCTCCCTGGTTTCATCTTCCTCACAGCGCGTGTTGCTGCCTGTTGCCGCCTCGCTCTGAGGGCTGGGCTGGGACCAGAGCCTCAGGCTGCCGGGAGGGACCCCTCGTGGTGACACTGGCGCCCTGAGTGTGGCCTGGCCGGGGGTGGGGGCTAGTGAGTACTGTGTCTGTTCATCTCGGGTAGTTCAGAGGCATCGTCAGCACCACGTTCTCACTTGAAAGCTGAACTAGTGGGCCTGGAAACCGGGCAGTTTGCTCAGAGTTGCCAGGTGAGGGGCACTCAGGCACTTTCTGTGGGCTGGGACAGTGAGGTGCTGGAGCAGCTGGTCTGCTACAGCATTTTTAGTGAAATTCGCTCAAAGTGGCGTTTACTAAGGCCCTGCAGTGTTCGTGGGACACACGGTGCCTGTCCGCAGGTCCAGAGCTGTCCCCAGACAGTGTCCTGCGGACGGTCATTTCAGCCGCTCCACAGCTGGTCCCCATTTACACTCTGTGTCTCACGCCAGAGCATAGCTGGTGTACAACACTGCACTGGTGTCGGGTGTATGCGGAGTGACTCAGCCACACACACGCACACGCCCCTTCCCTCTGTGGGTTCTTACAGGACAGTGAGCGTGGCTGCTTGTGCTGCAGTGGGACTCTGTTGTTTGCTTTTGTCTGCTTCATTCTTTTCAGTTCTAAATTGCTGAGCTCTAAGGCCAAACGCACAGTCAGACTCTGTCCACCCCCTGTCACCCATCCTCTGCCTCCTCCTCAGCTCAGGGTCCCAGGCGGCCCCTCCCCGGGGGCGGAGCCTGTCTCCTCTGGAGTGATGCAGCTCCACTGCTGTGGGCGCACAGTTCGCCGGCGCCCGCCGAACTCTGCTGGGCCGGGCAGCGGCTTCCTCCCGGGCACAGGGCTGAAGCACTGCCTTCAAGTTTCTGTCCCTGTGATCTGGGAGCTGCCCCATGTCTCCTGTTTGCAGCTCCATTTCTGGGTACTGTGTCTTCCTCTCTCTCGCTATATTCCTGATTCTGTTAGAGTTCATACTCTAGAAATTTCCTTGAGAGCACTGCCGGGAGAATGCTTGGCAGATAGTGTGCCGGTTCTGTGCGCACTTGCAGGACAGTCTGGCTGTGGGATTCTGGGTGGAAGTGGTTTCCCTGGGAGTTCTTTCTATTGTCCATGTAGCTTCTAGGATTGCTGTGAAGTCCAGTGCCATTTTGTTCCCAAGGTCTGTTCCCTCTGGGTCTTGCAGGCGAGTCTCTTCATTCTCGTGTTTCTCAAAGAACTTGGTGAAGTGCCTGGGTCTCGCAGTTTGAGTTTCTCTGAGAATATCGGTGCTCGCCTGCTGAGCTTTCCGCTCCGTGCTGGCCTGTGTCTGCTCGGTCCGTGAGCTCTGTGCACGTAGCATTGTCTGTGCCCCGGCTGCAGCTGTAGCAGCGCTGCCTGGACTCCGGGCTCCACACTGCGCTGGTCCTCCTCCTGTCAGCGACGTCCGGGTTGTGTTCTAGGTTTGGTTACTACGCACAGAGTGGCTGTCAGCATTTGCACACGAGTCTCCCTTGTGGGATAACACGTAGGAGCAGACCCCCTCTGCCTGGAGCGGTTGAATGTGCCCGACCCCAGGGCTGCGAGGGCCGCCTGCGCTTCTGCCACCCTTGACCCTGTCAGGGTGAGCGTGGCCGCTCCCGGTGCCGCTGGGACCTGGTCTGCATCCCCGAACTCGGGCTCCAGGGCCTCCTTTCCCGGTGGCCTGTCCTCTGCTGTTTGGTTGGAGGGGTTGTGGGTAGTCTGGATACAAGTCTTCTGCCAGATGTGTTCATTACTGATACTGTTTCCAGTCTTTGACTTTTGTTTCCTAGTGGCTTTTTTTGATGAACTCATTTTAGCCTGGTGAAGTGGGATTTCCCTGGTTCTTACAGTTTAACTTCTGGGGCTCAGGGGGCTCTTGCTGGGGTCTCATCTTCTCGAAGCTTGTACTTCTGGGCCTGCGATCCGCCCACAGCTGCCACCTCTGAGTGGCGGAGCTCTCGGTGGGTGAGGGTCTTCTCCCTCACATTGCTCACTCCCTGCTAAGCTGCCACGGCATCCAGCTCAGATGCCAGCACCTGCCCAGGTGTGGGCTGCGCTGGGGCCTGCTGTGCTGACCGCACTGCACGCCATCTCCCTTGCCCTGGCTTTGCAGGGAGCCTCTGTAGGAAATCATCAGGCAGTGTGATTCCTTCACCCTCCCTCTCCTTGAAATTATTTTGATCATCCTCATTCCTCTGCATCTCTGTGTAAATTTTAGAATCATCCAAGTATTTTATGGGTTTTTGCTATTGTAAATGGTCTGCTTTAATTTCATTTTAAATTGTCTGTCGCCAATATGTAGAAATACAAACGATATTTGTAAATATGTCGTTTTACAGCCTTGGTAAACTCACTTCTTCTATTTCCTTTTTTGTAGTTCTTTTTCATTTTTTATGTATACAGTTAAGTCTTCCGAGAATAAAGATAGTATTTCCTCTTTCTTTTCCGTGACTTTGCTTCTCTTCCTCGTCTGTTGCGCTGGTTAGAGCTTCCCGCAGGTCTGAGCAGGTGTCGAGCGAGCCCTTGCCGTGCCCGCAGCATCAGGACTGCGCCCCCTCTAATGGCTGAGTGCCGCGCAGCTGCTGATCTCTGAGACGCTCTGTACCAGACTGAGGGCGTGCCTTCTGTTCTTAGCCAACCGAGTTTTTATCACGGGGGCTTGTTTTTCTGGGTCTGTGGGATTCTGTGATTTACTCCTTTACTCTGTTGATATGATGGATCACACTGAGTGATTCTAGCGTCACCTCCTTGGGACAGACTCATTGGCCTGTGGCCCTATCGTGTCTGCCCGGCCCTCGGGTCTGCGGGAGGCGGGCTGCGCTTGTCCTCGCCTGAAACGCAGGCAGGTTTGTTTGCCGCTGCTTCTGTTGTCTGGAAGGTCTTACGTGGCTTGTGCTGTTCTTCTTTATGTTTAGTACAATTAACTAGTGAAACCATCTGGACATGAAATTTTGTAAGGATTCAAGAATTAAAAACTCACTTGTTTTGATGGTTGTAGGACTATCCAGGTTTTCTACTTCTAGTGTCGGGTCTGGTAAGCTGTGTTATTCGTAACTGGTGTTATGAATGTGTCCATTTTATCTGATTTTTCCTACTTAAGGCACAAAGTTACTACTAACTTCTTAACTGGAGCATCTCTGATGTTCCCTTTTTCAGTCCTGAGGTTAGTTATGACAACCGCCTGTCTCCCTCCTCCTCCTCCCTCCTTCTCTGTCCCACCCCCGCGTCTCTCTCCCCCTCTTTTTACTTTTCTGGATCAGTCTTACCAGGAACTATCAACTGAATTCATCTTTTCAAAGCACCTACTTGTAGCTTTCAGGGTCCTGTCTATTATGTTTGTTTTCTGGTTCGTTAATTTCCTGTCTTTATTATTTCCTTAATTTTGCCCTCTTTGATTTAAGCTGTTGTTTCTTTCCTGACTTACGGGCCAGCAGACGCTGTCTGAGAAGGGCCGGTGGCGAGGCCACAGCCTCCCAGACAGCGCGGCAGGCCGCGGCTCTGGGTGCTGCCCCTTGGAGGTAACGTGCCTTTTTGTTCTCAGTTTGGTCTGAAGTTTTCTTCACTTGGGTTTTCAACAGTGCAGGAATGGTTTGCTCTTTGAATTCACGCTCTGCGTTTAGAATTGAACCCAAGGCTCGATGTCAGTCGCAGGTTCTAGACCTTCCCGACCTCCCTGTCTCTCGGGTGTCGCTCTGTCTGCTCCTGCCGTCTGTCCCTATTCCTGCTGCAGTCCTGGGGTCTCTGCTCCTCCCAAGTGGTGTTTCTGGTTGTGTGGTGGACGCCCCGCAGAAGAGAGAGACAAGCCTTTGCCTGGCCCGGAGCCAGCCCCAGCGCCCCCACAGGAGGCTGAGCGCCGGCTGCCGCTCAGGAGCGCCGCTGCCCCGTCTGAATGCCACCGTTGCCCCGTCTCCTGTGACGGGTGCGGGGGGTGGGCCCTGGGGGGTGGGCAGGACAGGACGGCGGACCTGGGTTCTGGCGGGCAGAGTGGGTGCTGACTTCCTGCTCCTGTCGGTGTAGAGGCTGCGCGCAGGTGGGCATCATCCGGGCTCTGACGGAGTACGGCATCCCCGTGGACATGGTTGGAGGGACGTCCATCGGGGCCTTCATGGGCGCCCTGTACTCGGAGGAACGCAGCTACAGCCAGATCCGCATCCGGGCCAAGCAGTGGGCGGAGGTGAGGCCCTGTAGGCGCAGGCCGGCAGGGGCCTGGGGACAGGCGGCCCTGCCAGGCAGCCTGCAGCGTGGCTGGGGAGCAGGGAGGGCGCAGCGAGGACTTCGCTGCCAGGGGCGGGGGCTCCGGTGCCTGGTCTTGTGAAGGTGACTGAGGACAGGTTAATGCACCCGCAGTGCGCCCACCAGGGCACCAGTGCTGGGAGGCGGGCTGGGGGAGGCCTGGGCCTGGGGGTCTGTGTGGCACAGGCAGGGCAAGGCAGGGCACACAGCTTGAGACCTGCCCGTTCCAATAATTCCTGCAGATTTGGGGCTTCGGGGCTGTCCACTATTGTCTGGCATCTGGCCCTGAGATATGCAGGCTTGGCGTGTGGGGTAGATAGAGGGGGTTGGGTGTGGACTCTGGAAGGGCTGGGTGGGCCCTGGGCTGTCTCTCTCCCTGGGTGTGTGAGACCCCAAATGTCAGTAAGAAGTACACATTGTGGACACAGTGGGTCCTGTAGTGAACGGGTGCCAGAGGACAGCCCAGAACCTGGGCCCGGGCGGGGCAGAGGGACGGCAGGGGAGGGGCACATCACCCGCCCTCCTAAGGGCTCTGTCCAGGGGACGGGTGCTTCCCCCGCCCTCCTAAGGGCTCTGTCTGGGGAGGGGCACCTCCCCTGCCCTCCTGAGGGCTCTGTCTGTCTGGGCGAGCAGGACAGAGCCCTGGCTGAGGCTGTGAGAGGGCTCGGAAACGCATCTCATTTTTAAAAGAAAGGAGCCGGTCGCACTCTGTGCAGAAGCTGTCAGCGCGGGCCATCTGCCCAGTGCACATGTCCCCGAGGCTCCTGTCACTGAGGACAGCCTGTGAGGGCAGTGGCCCCAGGGGACAGTGAGGGTCCATCCTCAGTGAGGGACCAGAGACAACCGGGCAGGTCCCTGTCTTCTTCACCCTGCTGGTGTGGAGGTGTGGGAACAGCCATGGAGCTTTGGGCCTGATGGCCTGCCATCCTGAGTGTGTGCTGGGCCACGCGAGCCTGCTGGGCAGCCCCTGCGAGGGGGCATGGGGCTGGAACCTGCCGGCCGCCCTGCGGCCCTTGCCTTTGGGCCTGTGGAGGGGCGTGGGGGGCGGTGCTGAGCAGGGGCTTCCTCGGGAGGTAGGGGCTTGTTGGCCACAGAGGAGCCCTGGAATGCTGGGCCACCTGGGTCCCTGTCTCCACGAGCACGTGTGCTCCTGCTTGTCCTGGGCCCCGTGTGAATGCCTGCGCACGTGCCTCCCTCCACCTGCAGCCCCTGCCTGAGCTTTCCCCTCTCGGGTCTGTCTGGGGAGGGAGGAGGCCCCTTCCTCCTCACCCCGAGCCCTGAGGGGTCAGGCGCTCCTGGTCCTGTGCTCACAGGCCGAGCTGTCCAGCCTCAGTGAGGAGGGCGGACCTCTGTTCCACGGTATCCTGGGGCTTCGGCAGTCAGGCCCTCGGTAGGGCCCTGCTTCTGTCGGGGAGATGGAGTGCCTGCCCTGGCACCTGGGCATGGGCAGCAGTGGGCATGCAGCCAGCCCTGGGCCTAGATGGCCTCGTCCCAGCATGCCCAGAGCTGGCCCTTCTGAGCGGGTAGCAAGGGCCCAGTGAGTCAAGCCTGCCAGGGGCCAGCGGCTGCTCCAGGCCCTGCCACTCAGGCTGTGGTGTTTGCTCCCCCAGGCCCTGGGTGCTTCCAGGAGGCCCCCGTTCTGCTTGCAGGAAGCAGGTGTGCCCGTGTGCCCACTCCCTTCTCCTGATACAGGCTCTTGGTGGTCCCGCGGGGGGGTTGCTGCCTGTGCCCATAGGCAGGGGTGTGCGCCCCTTTTCCTCTGCAGGGGCTCATGTGTGCCCTGTGTGCCCCCCAGGACATGATGTCGATGGTGAAGACCATGCTGGACCTGACCTACCCCATCACTTCCATGTTCTCGGGGGCTGGCTTCAACAGCAGCATCTCTAGCATCTTCAAGGACAGGCAGATCGAGGTGCCCCCCCTACCCCGCAGGGACTAACCTGGGAGCCCCAGCAGAGTCCGTGGCCTCCGCCTGCCTGGGTCTAGACGCCCTGGGCCCTGAGAATCGAGGGCTGGCAGCCTGGGTTGGTCCACCTGAGTCCTGTCCCCTCACAGGACCTGTGGATCCCATACTTCGCCATCACCACGGACATCTCCGCATCTGCCATGCGGGTCCACACGGACGGTGAGTGCCTCCTCCCAGGGCGCACGTTCCCAGCGGGGCGGAGTGGCTCCAGGGAAGGGGTGCCCCCCAGAGGAGGCAAGGGACTTGGGAGGTCTGAGCAAGATGACTCTGCTGCGGGCTTGAAGCCTGCAGGGTCAGTGGAGACAGGGGGCAGAGTGGAGCATGAGGGTCATGGCAGTGTACAGATCGCACTCAGGGTCTGGCACTGCTCGATGGGGATCCCGGGGAAAACCGACCCATGGGTGGGCAGCTGAGGGCCCTTTTCCAGGCCAGGGTGTTGGGGAGCCTCTTGAAATGAGTCTGGTTGGAAGTGAGTAGGGTGGCAGAGCCTGCAGAAGGGCGTGGCCAGGGGAGATGTGGGGCGCCCCGGAGCAAGTCCTGCCCCACCAGCTTCCTCCAAGGAGGAGGGTGCCCAGGAGGGGTGTCATCTGCCCGGCCTGGCACCCTCTGCCGGGCCAGGTGTGCAGGGGCCTCAGGACCTGTCTGGGCGAGGCTCTGAGCTCATGGCAGCGGAAGTCTGCTTCCTTCTCCCGGACTCCTCTGCACACCCTTCCAGGATCACTGTGGAGGTACGTGCGTGCCAGCATGTCCCTGTCGGGCTACATGCCCCCACTCTGCGACCCCAAAGATGGGCACCTGCTGATGGATGGGGGCTACATCAACAACCTCCCAGGTACTGGGTGGGTGGGGAGGGGCACCCACCTGCCTTGACCCCATGGCTCCGTGTGCCCCATGGCGGGGCAGTGCAGGAGGCATGCAGATACACTCCCAGCAGATGGCTCCATTGGCGGCTCCGCAGTGCTCAGAGCTCAGAGCAAGGCCAAGTGGCGGTCGGTGCAATTAGGGCCCATCTGTGCCCACAGCGAGAACTAACAGCCTGCAGGTGTCAGGGCTGCTGTGGGCACAGCCCCTCCTGGGGCACGCCAGCCACCTGTTGGACAGCTCTACACTTGCCAGGGCCTGCACAGGCCCCGGTGTGACAGTGGAGAGGAGACCCGCCCTGCAGGCCCATGTGCTCCCCCAGCGCCTCTCAGGCAGGCTCTGCCCCCACCCCTAGCTCTACCCCAGCCTCCCCTCAGCTGTGCTCCCACCCAGGGCTCTGCACACCTGTCCCCATTGGTCACCAGGCCACCTCCTCCCCAGCGGATGTGGCCAGGTCAATGGGGGCAAAGGTGGTGATCGCCATTGACGTGGGCAGCCGGGATGAGACAGACCTCACCAACTACGGGGATGCGCTCTCGGGATGGTGGCTCCTGTGGAAGCGCTGGAATCCCTTGGCCACGAAGGTCAAGGTGGGCCCAGCCTTGCCTGCTCTGGCCGCTCCTCCCCACGCCCTGGTGCCCACGTCCCTGAGACGGGCAGGGAGGGAGTAGTGTCTTCCAGGCTCTGGGTCTAGCCTGGGGGATGGTCCCTGCCTGCCCAGGACCAGCTCTGGGGAGGGGGACATGTGTAAAGACTCCAGACCCCCTGGTGGATGCCCAGCCCCCTCCCCCAGGTCCAGCAGAAATAGTCTCCCCATGGGGGAGGGGAGGGGCTGGAGGGGCCAGGGAGGAAACAGGGGCTGTGCCCAGACGGAGGCCAGGAGCTGCGTGGGGCCAGGACAGCCACACTCAGTGCTGCGGCCCGGCAGGTGCTGAACATGGCTGAGATCCAGACACGCCTGGCCTACGTGTGCTGTGTCCGGCAGCTGGAGATGGTGAAGAGCAGCGACTACTGCGAGTACCTGCGCCCTCCGATTGACAGCTATGGCACCCTGGAGTTCAGCAAGTTTGATGAGATTTGTGTGAGTGTCCAGGCCGGCTGCACCCCCGGGCCTCCCTGCGCTCCCATTCCCATCATGGGGTTCCCGTGTGTGTGCAGGAGGTGGGGTACCAGCATGGCCGGACAGTGTTTGACATCTGGGGTCGCAGCGGTGTGCTGGAGAAGATGCTGCAGGACCGGCAGGGGACAAGCAAGATGAAGGCATGCGACGTGAGTGCCCGAGCAGGTGGCCGCTCCCCTGCTGAGACCCGTCCTCTGGTGCTGGGTCCTCACCCTGCGGCACCTGGCACCCCCACTCAGCCACTCAGGAGGGCAGGTGCCCCCTGTCCCTCCCAGGGGCCAGAAGGCACGGGCCTCTTCTGACTCTCCACCTGGGAAGTGCTCATGGTGGGAGGAAGGTACTGGGGTGGGGCTGCTCAGGACTCTACCCATCACCCACGCCCCCCTCTGACTCAGAGGCTGGGACCACAGGGTCACAGAGAGGGCGGGTGCAGTCAGGAGAAGTCAGATGTCTTCTTCACCTCCGCCCCCAGGTCCTCACCTGCCCCAACGCCTCCTTCACGGACCTTGCTGAGATTGTATCACGTATCGAGCCTGCCAAGGTGGCTGCAGGGGACGGTGAGTTGGATCCCGAGACATACATGCCCAACAGCTGGGAGCGGTGGTGGCAATGTCCCCTGCTGACCCTCACTCTCAATAAGCTGCCCTGGGCACCAGGCTGGCTCTGGCAGCCCCTAGACCTGGTTGGCTGCACAGCGGGACCCCTGCCTGTGTATGGCCCCTGCCCCTGCTCAGGAGGTGACCCACATGGCCCTGCTCTCTGCCCAGATGAATCTGACTACCAGACTGAGTATGAGGAGGTGCTGCTGGGAGGCCCCAAGGACGCGTACGTTGACTTCCAAAGCGCCCCAGCCGACCGGGGCTCCGACTCGGTGAGCTGCCTGGACACCCTGTGCCCCTTGGCTGAGCCACGCGCGCTGAGGGCTCCAAAGCAGGCCACTGCTCCCTCCCTGCTGCCCTCCAGGGTTGCCCCACCTTGACCTTGACCATGTGCTGTTTACTAACAGGAGAATGAGCCCTCGCTTCGGCATCAACACTGAGGTCTGGCTTCCCCCAAAACAGCCGAGGACTCCTCAGCACCCCAGCTCTCTGACTAAGATGGGTAGAAGTTTCCACCCTGAAGCCAGCACCTCCGTGGCTCCATCTCAGAGTGCCTAGCTCCTGCAGCTCTTCCAGCCTGCCAGGGGGACCCACTGGGGCCCTGTGTGGAGTGTCACTCTGGGGCCACTCTGCCCTGGCCTCTCCTGGAGGGCCACTGGTCCTGACATCCTCTGCACACGCAGCAGTCATCGGGGTTGTGTCAGCCCTTGGGGCCTCTCGTGCTGGAGCCCTCGTGTTTCTGCTTTGCCTGTCAATAAAGGTAGATCTGATTATGTGGGACATGTGGTCCCTGTGCCGAGGTCCCTGGGGCCGGGGGCCCCACCAAGATGGGCAGCTCACAGTCCTGACCCTGCAGGGTATAGGGTTGCCTGCCTGCCTGTGAGGTCACCGCGTGAGACCCTGGGACCCCAAGCCAGGCAGGCAGGGCACCCAAGGTTGGGATGGTGCTTGTATCCGCCCAACCAAGCATGAAGCCCCCGAGAGCTCTCAGGCGTTTTTCCTACTTTGTACACACAAAATTTTTCCCTAAGATGACGCGGGCACTTTGCTTTTCAGATCATTAAATAGCGCCAGGGAGTCCTTTTGTACAAAAAAATAGATCTGTCAGGCCTTTGACTCTGGGGTCCACGGTCCCTGCAGGTTTCCGAGGCGGGCACGTGGGTCTGCGAGACCAGGGAGCCCCTTGACCAAAGGGCCTGGGACCCTGTATCCAGGGGACCGCAGGCCTCGGTTTCCGGGTTCCGGGGGCAGCGCCGAGAGGGCAGACCCGTGGTTGGTCCCGCCCATTGCCGGTGGGGCAGGCGGGGCTTCGCTGGGCCCCGCCCCTCTGACGCAAGGTGGGCGGGGTTTCCACCTCCCTGACGTCGCGGTGGGCGGAGCGCCACCCCCGGGCCTGGCAGTTCAGTCCGGTGCGGCGGGGCGCGTGGAGGGCCCCGGAGCTGCCATGCGGGTCCAGAGCCCGAACCCGAGCCCGAGCCTGATCCCAGTCCTCGGCGCGGCGCGGCACCCTCGACGGAGGCGGCGGGCGCGGGGCGCGCTCTGAGGCCTGGGGATGCGCCGCCGCCTCGATCATGGGCGCCGTCGCCTCCCGGAGGAGGGCGCTAAGAAGCGAGGCCATGTCTTCGGTGGCGGCCAAAGTGCGGTGAGTGCGGCGGGCCGCCCGCCGGGGCCAGCGCCGCCCCAGCCCCGTCCCGGTCCCTGCAGCATGCGCGTAGCCGGCGCCCGCCCCCACCTCCGTTCGGCTCCCCTCCCTGAGGTTGCGGTGGGCGAGGTGCCCGACCTCACGACCCCCACACGCACTGGGCGGCCGGGGCTGGAGGGAAAGCAGACCCGGGCCCCACCTGCAGGTCCGGCCAAGATGCGCGGGGTGCCAAGGGTCCCCGGAACTGCGACCTGTCAGCCCTGGGCGGTCTGAGGTGGGATGGGAGTGCTTGCTGGGGATGACCCCTGAGCCCTCCCTTGCGGGTGCAGAAGGCGTGGGTGGGGGGTGGGGGCGCCAGAGTGGGTGGTGTGCCCTGACGGCGCACCTCGCTGTCCACCCCCTCAGAGCAGCCCGAGCGTTTGGCGAGTACCTGTCCCAGAGTCACCCCGAAAACCGGAATGGTGCAGGTAGGGGCACGCGAGGCAGGGCCAGGACCTGGTCCACCCGTAGCTGCTAGTCTAGGGGAGGGCGTGCTGCTTGCTGCCCCGCAGACACGGCCCTTGCTTACTGTGTGCTGTGAGCGGGCAGCTACCGCCCTGCTGGGCTGGCTTCCTCACGCCCCCTGCCCTCCCTGGCCCAGAGCCCCAGGAGGAACTGCGAGTCACTCATCACCATGGCACCCACCCAGCCTGGGCCGTTGGCATGGCAACAGGCCTCCTGGCACCCCCCAGGGCTGGCACCACTGTCTCTGGGGGCCAGCTGGTGGGGGGGAGGGGAGAAGTTGGCACTGGGCACACGGGCGCGGTGGCAGGCTGGGAGGTGGCCTGCCTGTTCCTGCCCCCCATCACCCATAGGTAGCACAGTCTGTCACCCACACGGTGGAAGTGAAGTATGAACCTCTGGGGCATGGCACAGCTCAGAAAGCCCTTTTGTGAAGTTGTTCAGGCCCAGGGTTTGGTCAGTGGGCCAGGCACCCGCTGGGTGTCCATGCCCTGCCTCCAGAGCACCAGGAGACGGGAGGCAGGGCCAGCAGGCTGCGAGCTCACCTGGAGCCTCTCCCCAGACCACCTGCTGGCTGACGCCTGCTCTGGCCACGACGGGTCCCCCGAGATGCAGCCGGCCCCTCAGAACAAGCGCCGCCTTTCCCTCATCTCCAACGGCCGATATGAGGGCAGCCTTCCGGAGGAGGCTGCCAGCGGGAAGCCGGCTGGTGAGGGCCCCCAGCCCCGCGTGTACACCATCTCAGGGGAGCCGGCCCTGCTGCCCGGCCCGGAGGCCGAGGCCATCGAGCTGGCTGTGGTGAAGGGGCGGCGGCAACTGGAGCAGCACCCCCACCACCACAGCCAGCCCCTGCGCGCCAGCCCGGGCGGCAGTCACGAGGACGTCAGCAGGCCCTGCCAGAGCTGGGCGGGCAGCCGCCAGGGCTCCAAGGAGTGCCCCGGATGCGCCCAGCTCGCCCCCAGCCCCTCCCCTCAGGCCTTTGGGGTGGACCAGCCGCCTCTGCCTGAGGCTCCCGGCCGCCGCAAGAAGCTGGAGAGGATGTACAGCGTTGACCGAGTGTCTGGTGAGGGGCTGGGCGGGGGCCCGGGCAGCCCCCTCTGCAGCAGCAAGCGCCAGGAGGCCTGGACAGTGCGGGTGCCCCGGCCACCGCCCGCAGGTGGCGTCCTGCCACCACACCCCACGCCCAGCCAGGCTTCATGGTTGGCTTCAGGCTTGCCAGCACCAAGTCATGGCAGGCTTGCTTCCCCAGCACGGGGCTGGGAGGGTCTTCAGGGTGGAACGGGCAGCAAGCCTGGTTGAGTGGAAAGGTGGGGCTGCCTTCTGGGAGTGCTGGGGGACAGTCCCTCCCCTGGCACCCACCCAGTGGGACTCCTGCTCACCAAGGGGGCCTGGCCAGCTAGTGGGGCCCCCCACCAGAATTGTCGAGCAATGCGCATGGCTGAGGAGCCCTGGAGGCCTGCTGTCAGGAAGAAGCTGCCTGGGACATTCAGGTGGTCCCCATGCTTCTGGGCTCCGAGCCCATCACTTCCGGAAGAGCAGAATTCTACCTGGCAGACCCGCTGTGTGCTCTCCGGGCACCTCTTGAGCCTCCAAATCCACAGTCCAGCGGGGCATCAGGGCACAGGCCAGGGGTGCAGACATCGCCAGGTCCTCGTGCTCCTCTGAGGAACACAGGCCAGGTTCTGGAATGCGGTCAGGGAAGAGAATAGAGTGGCCTTCGACCACCCTGTCTGGTGGCTATAAGGCCTCTGGGAAGGGTCAATCTCCCTGCCTGGTGAGGGCCTCCACCAGGAAGGTCTGAGAGAGGGAAGGGCCGACCATGTGGACTCCAGAGTGTCTGGGCGGCAGAGAAAGCCCTGGAGCCCCAGGAGAGGCAGCCACGGTCCCTGCCCCGCCCCTCCGGCTTGAAGGCGACGAGTCAGTGCTTTTCCTGGGTGCCCTGGAGGCCGGCTGTGCTTTCCGGGAAACACGTGTCCGCTGTGGGCAGCAGGGGGAGAGCCAAGTGAAGACGAGCGTCACGAAGCCGCTGAGCTGTCGCGGCTTGAACAGCTGAGCGGGCCTCGGAGCCTGCTGGCGCGGTGCCAGGCCCCGCCCCCCTACCCCGGGATAGGTCTAGGGAATTCTGTGCTCAGGAACACCCCCAGCCCTGGGCAGGTGGGAAAGGGCTCAGGAACCCCTAAGCCACCCTAGTCACTGCCCCCTTGGCCTCTTCCAGATGACGTCCCCATCCGTACCTGGTTCCCCAAGGAAAACCTCTTCAGTTTCCAGACAGCAACCACAACTATGCAAGCGTGAGTTGTGTCTGCTGTGCGCGGGGCCCAGGCCAGGGGCCTCTTCCTGCTGTTCAGGAGCTACTGCCCGGAGCCCACTTGGGCGGCCGCTCCCGAGCGCCCCCATTCCACCCGCTCTGCCTGAGTGTCAGCCTGCAGGAAGGCGGGCCTGGCTGCTCGCACCCCACCCCCACCCCCACCCTGTCCTGTCCCCACTGCCCTGTCCCGCGCGGTGCCGTCTCCTGGGGAGCGGGCGGGGGGCTGCGGCTGATGTAGTCACCAGCAGGGGTGCTTCTCCCGGGCTGCTGCCCAGCTCTGCCCTGCGCACGCTCCAAACAGCAGCCTCCTTGCGTTTCCACGCACCGCGAGCCATCACAGCTTAGTCCTCTGGGGGGCGTGCTCTTGACCGTCACCCAGCTGGGTGAACGTTCTGTTGAGGAGTTCCCTCCAGGGCGGCACTCTGCTGCAGTGTCCCCTGCTCTGAAGATGCTCCCTGCAAGCTGCCTTGGGGCGTGCACTGCCGCCCTCAGGCTGAACAGGGGCCACTCTGCTGCGGGTCCCAGCAGGGCCAAGGCACACAGTCAGGCCTCTGAGCAGCCTGAGCAGCATCTGGTGGCCTGGGCCACCGTAACCTCAGCATCTGCTGCCCTTTCAAGGACTGGCCCGTGGCATAGCGGGCACCCTGGGGTGCCTGTGCGGGACCCTTCGAGTCAGGGACAAGAAGGAAACTAGCCCCGTGGGGTCAGAGGTCTGAGGGTCTCTGCTCACTGTGTCTTCTCCCTCACGCTGCCATTTCCCGCTGGGACTCCAGCATCTCGTAAGTACCAGGAGGACCTTGAGCCTGAGGGCGTGGTGGTGGTCCCTGGGGAACTCGCCCACCCGCACGTAGGTCGGGGCAGGCCAGGGACCTGGGCCCTGACCAGGAGGGCGTGCTGGGTCCTGGCGAGCAGCGAGCTGCACCAGGGCCTGTGGGGAGCTGGGCTGAGGACACGGCGAGGCAGGCTGGGACCCTCTGTCTGGCCCAGGGCCCTGGGTGCCTGCGGGCCCCGTTCTCGAGCCTCCGTCCCCACGTCTGTCCCTCCCGCCTGCGGCCAAGGGCAGTGCTGACTCGTGGCGGTTTCCCAGGGTGTTCAGGGGCTACGCGGAGAGGAAGCGCCGGAAACGGGAGAATGATTCCGCGTCTGTAATCCAGAGGTAGGGCCTGCCAGCCACTCGCCACCAGGGTCTGTCTCTTGTCTGTTCTGGTCTAGCCTGGGCCCCCCCAGTCCAGTGGACCTGATGGGGAAGGGCGGTGGCGACCACTGGCCTGGCCCTGCTCTGGGGACGCGTGCAGGCAGGAGGGGTCGTGTGGCCTGAGCTCCCAGGCCTGTGTGTTGGGGACACACTGAGCTGAACCGCAGCCAGTAGGCCCACGCATGCCTTTCTTGGGCCCTTGAAGCCCAGAGCTGTGGGATCAGCAGGCAGGCTTATCCTCCCAAACCCCACCTCAGATGTGTCCAGGAAGCTTGACTGTCTGTCTTGCAAATGGGGCCTTGGCAGGACACAAAGTTTGGAGTTCAAGAGACCTGCCTCTGAGGCGGCCTAGGGACACAACATCAGGAGTGGGGGCATCTGCTGGCCCCAGGCCCACCTTGCAGTGCGGCCCGCTGTGCTGCCTTGGCCATCGTGCGCGGGAAGCAGGAACTCTTGACTCCTTGAGAAGGGGGTTGGGGGTGGTCAGAGTGTGCCTGGGTGCACGGAGGGAAGGGAAGGGTGGGCAGCAGGGATGGGAGACCAAGTGCACAGGTCACCAAGGGAGCTGTCCTGGGAGGAGGGTGGGGGGCAACAGGAAGCTTGATAACCTTGCTTGTGTCCCAGCGGCCAATGGGCTGGGAGGCTCGAGGAAGAGAAGACCGGGTGGGATTGGCCTGTGGAAGAGCTGGGGGCGCCGGGAGGGCACCCCTCACGGAAAGGGACGAAGTCGGGGAGGGGAGCACGGAGGAGGAGCATGCCCAGCCCTCCTGGTGGCCCTCAGCAGCACCCCTGTCCTTCCACCCCTAGGAACTTCCGCAAACACCTGCGCATGGTCGGCAGCCGGCGGGTGAAGGCCCAGAGTAAGGCCCAGAGTGAGGCGAACGGGTGGGCGGTGCTGCTCTTGGCCGACTGCGGCTTGGCGTGCTGCTCTCTGCGCCCCCAACCTTCCCACACCCAGGCTCCGCCCAAAGGACAGGGCCCCGCCCCTTCACGCAGACTCCGCCCTTGTCCCCCTACCCTGCCCGGTCCGCCTTTTGCCCCTCTCCTACCCGTCCCATTGCAGCGGCATCCTGCACCCTCCAGACCCCGCCGGCCCGCGTCCTGCCCAGCCGCCGATCCCAGCCACCTCCCGTGGCTGCAGGCCACGTCCCTAACGGGCTCTGCTCTCACTGCAGCGTTCGCCGAGCGGCGCGAGCGGAGCTTCAGCCGGTCCTGGAGCGACCCCACCCCCATGAAAGCCGACACCTCTCACGACTCCCGAGACAGTAGGTGCCCGGCACCGCAGGCCGGCCCACCTTCCCCAGAGGCTCCCCTAGGCCCCCAGCCCCACGCTTCCAGCACCCAGACGGCTGGGCTTCTGCGCTTCCGCTGGACCTCGGTTTATTGGGCTGAGGGGGGCGCTCTGACACCTCCAGTCTTCTGGGTAGGGGTTACTAAGGGCCAGGGTTCACTGGCTACCCTGCCTGGTGCCCCTAACGCCGGAAACCTGCAGTACCTGATTTCTCCTTGGCCCAGACGCCAGGCACACTGGGCTGGAGCTGACACTTGCACCTCGGCTCCCACTGGCCTTGCCCTAGGGCCCACAGCCTTCCCTGCCAGGCAGCCTCCAGCTGGTGGCAGCAGCCCGGCTTGCCCTCAGCTTGGCTCTCTTACCTGCCCTGGGTTTCTCACTGGCCTGGAGGGCCCTCTGGGACACGGCTTGCTGGCTCTGTCCCCTGCCCATCTCTGGGGTTGCAGCCAGGGCGGGTCGTACTCCAGATGGTCCTCAGCCTGGTGGCACGTCCTGCCCTCCAGGTAGTGACCTGCAGAGCTCCCATTGCACCTTGGGCGAGGCTTTCGAGGACCTGGACTGGGAGACTGAGAAGGGCCTGGAGGCTGTAGCCTGTGACACTGAGGGCTTCGTGCCACCCAAGGTCATGGTGAGGCCCGGTGCAGCTACTGCTCAGTGGTGGGGGCGGGGTGGGGGGCTCCAGGACGGCCAAGGCCCTGAGTGCCTCCCCTGTCCACAGCTCATTTCCTCCAAAGTGCCCAAAGCCGAGTACATCCCCACCATCATACGCAGGGACGACCCCGCCATCATCCCCATCCTCTACGTGAGTGCTTCTGTCTCGGGGTTGGGTGGGGGAGCACTGTCCCGATCCTTTATGTGAGTGCTCCCAGCCCTATCTTGGGTCGCGTGGGGGCACTATCCTTATCCTCTGTGTAAGTGCTCCCAGCCCCGTCTCAGGGTTGGGTGGGGGGCACTATCCCCATCCTCTATATGAGTGCTCCCAGCCCCGTCTTGGGGTCTGGTGGGGGCACTATCCCCATCCTCTATGTGAGTGCTCCCAGCCCCGTCTTGGGGTCGGGTGGGGCACTATCCTCATCCTCTGTGGGAGTGCTCCCAGCCCCGTCTCAGGGTCGGGTGGGGTGCTATCCCCCTCCTCTATGTGAGTGCTCCCAGCCCCGTTTAGGGTTGGGTGGGGGGGCACTATCCCCATCCTCTACGTGAGTGCTCCCAGCCCCATCTTGGGATCGGGTGGGGCGCTATCCCCCTCCTCTATGTGAGTGCTCCCAGCCCCGTCTCAGGGTTGGGTGGGGGGGCGCTATCCCCATCCTCTACGTGAGTGCTCCCAGCCCCGTCTCAGGGTTGGGTGGGGGGGCGCTATCCCCATCCTCTACGTGAGTGCTCCCAGCCCCGTCTCAGGTCGGGTGGGAAGCGCTATCCCCATCCTCTACGTGAGTGCTCCCAGCCCTGTCTCGGCGTCTGGTGGGGGCGCTATCCCCATCCTCTACGTGAGTGCTCCCAGCCCCGTCTCAGGTCGGGTGGGAAGCGCTATCCCCATCCTCTACGTGAATGCTCCCAGCCCCGTCTCGGGGTCTGGTGGGGGCGCTATCCCCATCCTCTACTTGAGTACTCCCAGCCCCATCTCGGGTCGAGTGGGTAGCACTGCCCGAGAGGGGCTCTAACCTGGGATCTTGTCTTCCCTAGGACCATGAGCATGCAACCTTCGAGGACATCCTGGGTATGTGCCCTCTGACCCCTCTGCCTTCTGATCTCCGAGGGGCGGGGGGGAGGGTGGGGGGAGGCGCAGACGGACGGTGGGGGCAGCATTCATACCCCTCCCTCCCCAGAGGAGATAGAGAAGAAGCTGAATATCTACCACAAGGGGGCCAAAATCTGGAAGATGCTGATTTTCTGCCAGGTAGGGCTCAGCCCTTCCTGCCCGGGAGTGGGGCCGGGGTGGAGGATGCCACCTCCAGAGATATGCACGTTTGCATCTGCACGTGTTGAGGGAACAGTGGTTGGACACCCCCAGCGTGCAGTCCCATCCCACTAACCGCAGACTCTCACAGGGTGGGCCAGGACACTTGTACCTGCTCAAGAACAAGGTGGCCACCTTTGCCAAAGTGGAGAAGGAAGAGGACATGATCCAGTGAGCAGGGGTGCCCGGGGGGCTGGGGGGCAGGGGCCAGTGTCTGCTGGGGTACCATGTCCCCTCTCACTTGGCGGTCGGGCTGGAGGCTGCCTGTGACCACCCCTTCCCCACCAGCTTCTGGAAGCGGTTGAGCCGCTTAATGAGCAAAGTGAACCCTGAGCCGAACGTCATCCACGTCATGGGCTGCTACGTCCTGGGGAACCCCAATGGGGAGAAGGTACAGCACCCTGCTTCTCTGCAGACTCCCTTTCCGTCTCAGCCCTCCCATAGAGATCCCCGTGCCTGGCCTCACCAGCTGGGGCTTCTTGCTCCCCATCCCCGCTTCTCCCCGCCGCTGTCTTGCTCTGCCCTGCACTCAGAGTCCACTCCCTCCTTTCAGCTCTTCCAGAACCTCAGGACCCTCATGACTCCTTACAGGGTCATCTTCGAGTCGCCCCTGGAGCTGTCGGCTCAAGGTGAGCGCTGGGCTGGCCGGCCGGGGCGTGGTGTCCCCGCGGGCGAGGCGGGGCGGGGGGCGGGGCGGGGTGTCCCGGAGGCGGGGCTGAGCCCGCCCTCGCCCCTCCCGCCTCAGGGAAGCAGATGATCGAGACCTACTTTGACTTCCGGCTGTACCGCCTGTGGAAGAGCCGCCAGCACTCGAAGCTGCTGGACTTTGAGGACGTTCTGTGAGGGGCGGGACCGCCGCCCGGCCGCTCCCTCAGACCGGCGCCAGGCTGGGCCGCTGCGAGCTGCCCGGTGCCGCGTGGGTCCCGGTCTTCACGGCCACTTCAGGGCATCTCAGACGTCGCTCAGGTTCCCTCCCAGGGCTCCGGTCCTCACGGCACCACGGGTCTCAGCGGCCACCGCCCCCGCGCCCCGGAGGAGCCCCCGCGGCTGGCGGATGCTGCCCGGGCCTCGCCTGGAGGCTCAGCGCTGGGGCGGCGCCTCTGCAGGTTCATAGAAATAAGTGCAATTTTCTACAACCCCTGAGACAATTCAAAGGGAAGCAGCGTTACTAGTTAACTAGTTAAGTGCTGAGTTACTAGTCATGGCATAGATCACCCGGCTCAACGTGTGTCCAGGACCCTCTGCCTCAGCTCCCCAGCCCTGCCGTATCCGATCACCAGCACCAGGGCGGCCCGTCTGCCCGGCCTGGCTCCGTCCCGGCCGAGTCCCTGATGGTCTGTGCTTGCGCTGCCCTCGCCCCTGCTTCCCTGACCGCGGCACCGGCTCGCGGGGGTGCCCAAGGGCAGCGGGGACACGCCTTCCTTTCACTCGGAGGGCGCCCTGGGTCGAGCCAGGCCCTGCCTGCTCCCCGGCCCCCTGTACCCAACCGGCTCCCCGCTGCTGTTCGGCTCAGCTTTTGGCAGCCGAGCTCTGAAGGCCTCTCCCGGTGCAGGGGCTTGGGTCTTGGCGGGGCCTGCCGGGGCTGGGTCCTGGCGGGTGAAACTCCTGCCGCCTGCCGCATGGGGGCCTGGACCCCCCGCAGCCTGGCCCGAGGGAGGGCGGGGCAGCCGCTGGGCTGTGCACACGCAGCCTGCCGGTGGCCCAGTGGGCCGGCCCTTGTACATAGCTGGCGCTCGGGGGCTGGCCCCCCTGTGCAGAGTGTGGTCTGAGAAACCCGGCTGTGCCCCCCGTCGAGGGGAGAGGGGGGCTTGTGCCGGGCTATGAACAATGTACGACACCCTGTAGAGTGACCATTAAATCTGACCCTCTGCTGCGGCCACTGCGTGGGTCTCCTCTCTCAGCGCCGTGCACTGCCTCTCTGGACCCAGAAGATTCTGGGCCTGCTGATCTGAGCTTGTTGCTGTGGTGGCCGCCTGTGCACCCTGGCCCGGACTGAGGGGCACGGGCGGGTGGTCTGCAGATGAGGGCAGAGACGCCGCGCCCGCAGCCTCTGCCCCACCCCTGCACACAGAGCTGAGGGCCCCGTGGTCAGCAGTGTGGCCACAAGGGGAGCCCAGGAAGTGATCACAGGGCCGGCTGGCCACCCCGACGTGTGCCATGCCCCCTGTACCCAGTGACCAGGATGTTGTTGGGTCCAGCTGGGCCTGGCTTCCCTGGAGGTTTCTGGTCCAGTTGCCGGTGGGCAGATCAACAGGTGGCAGGTGGGTTCATCTAGGCTACCAAGGGCTGGGGAGGGTGGGAGGCTGCCCATGGTGGCCTGAGTGAGGGCTGGGAGGCTGGGGGTCCCGGGGACTTGGAGGCTGGTGGCCTGGAAGGGGGTGATGTTGCCAGGAGAACTCACGTCTAGATGAAAGTCTGGGCGAGGAGCCAGGCGGATAGCCCCCCAGTGCGACCCACCCACCTCTCCCTGGGCTTAGGCGGCACGACGGCCGTGTCACCTGCCGACCTGACCTGGGGCTGCCAGAAGCTTTGTCACGTGCCCCCGCCCCTCTCCCGACCTCCCACAGGGATGCTGGAGTCCATCTGGGCTGCTTCAGCAAGTAGACTTGCCCCACAGTCTTCAGGGTCAGCCTGGTGGATCAGGGCTGGCAGGGTCTGCCCTCGGAAGACTTGAGGTCTTGCATTTGGTCCACGAGCTTCCCTCCCTCACGCACAGAACCACCAGAAGCATGATGAGGGGGCGTCAAATCCAGAAGGCACCCAGGAGCAAAGCGGTGTAAACACAGAAAGCATTGTGGGAAAAGAACAGAGGGAGGGGGTGGCAGACGTGGAGGCAGGCTGGGTGGGGGTGCCGAAGCAACCTCAGGTCTGCAGCCTCTGCACACCCACCTCAGCTGGGAGCAGCAGCCACCAGGGGGCTGAGGAGAAGTGCTGGCACCTAGTGGGAGAGGTAAGGGCTCCCCTGGGGGCTCAATGGGTAACAGTCTGTCTGCCAAGAGACGTGGGTTCGATCCCTAGGTTGGGAAGATCCCCTGGAGTAGGAAATGGCAACCCACTCCAGCCTTCTTGTCTGGAAAATTCCATGGACAGAGGAGCCTGACAGGCTACCGTCCGTGGATTGCAAAGAGTTGAACACAGGTGAGCAACTGAGCAAGCATGCACATGAGGGATTGAGGTCCTTCCCATACGAAGGTTTATATTAACAAGAAAGAGACAGAGCCAACAGGGAGAGTGAGTGGAGGGCTGAATCGACACCTCACAGAGAAAGAAATCAAGCGGCCTATAAAAAGCCAGTGAAGGGAAAGAGATGTGTCCTGCCTGTTGGTTTTGCAAACATTTTAAAGGATCTGAGTCACCCTGTGCTGGTGACTGTGTGGGGAGGAGATCATGTTAATTGCTGTAGACTTCTTGGAAAGCAATCTGACAATAGCTCTTAAAACGTAATTGGTAAACATGGAGCCAGCACCTCCCAGGACCTGCATGGGTGTCCATGTGCCACAGCTCACGCCACTAATGGGGGCCAGCCAGGTCATGGGGACGGCCGTCCCAGAAGCAGCACATCATTCCCAAGTGGGGTTTTGAGGGAGAAAGATGGTTGGGCTCACAAGAGGCCTGCACGTTCTCCGTTTAAACTGAAGAGGTCACACAGATGGGTGTGTGACCTCCCGTGACACGTGAACCCTTTTAATTACCCGGGCAGGCCTGCTGTCCAGCCCTCACCTCCTGGGACAGCATGGGCAGAGGTGGCCCCGGCCTGCCCTCTCTACCTTCCTGCTCTCTCCAAGCCTTGCAGCGTGCACACCCCAGCCTACATGGCCACGCTCACCCCCACAACCCCACACAGTGTCCCCCGCGCGCCTGATGCCCTGCTCTGGATGTGTGCCCCAGGGGACAGAGCCACAGCACATCTGCCTTGTTTAGAACCTTCCATCACCATCAGGATGAAACTCAGACCCACCATCTGCCCTGCTTCCAGAAAGGACACGCTGTACCAACAACTCCTTTAATAGGTTTGTGTCCAGAGTCTCATGTGAGTTCCCAGGGAGGAGTCAGAGATCAGGATTAGGAAGGCAATCATCAAAGCCACGGTGGGAGGCACCCTCCATTGGTTCCAGCCCTTGCAGTGGTCACTAGACTGGGCCAGGTCTGTCTGAGAACCAGGAAGACAGTCACGTGGACTAGACATGCTGTGTATATCAGATAGGCTCAAGGGCTGGGAAGGGAACTGTCGGTGGGGGTGGGAACCAGGATCTGTAAAGCACAGGAAAACCACCTGCAAAGGTATTTATGAGTCCTTGGCCTTGCTCCCAGGGCTGTGTGGGCTGAATCCAACCAGCACCTGCAGCAGCGGCCCAGCCCACTCCCAGACCCACCCTTAGAGTGTGGCTGAATCCCCAGCACTCTCCACAGGCCACAGACAAGACCTCAGTCTCATACAGGGTACTCGAAACATTACAGACCGGAAGAGCCATAGAGATCTTGACCAGCAGACACAGGCTGCCAGCAGGTGCCAAGGATGAGAAGCCGCGGTGTTGAAATTATCTGATGAAGACTTGGAAGAGCTGTTGTAAAGATGCTCAAATAATAAAACAGCCAGTTGTTACCAGCAATGTGGGTTTATTTGGGAACAGGAAATAATTGGAATGCAAGACGAGAAAACTAAGGTGAACCATAAGCAAGTACAGAGAACAAAAGAAAGAAAGCTCTATCATAGAGAAAGGGGGTTGGAAGGGCTGTTCTAAACAGAGAGCCCATTGGAGGAAGCCGGGAGCCCGAAGTGTGGCGGCTTTCCATGGGTCGCACGGCGACAGCCTCTCATTGGCTGAGCTGTTGCCGGCCGGGGAGAAAATCTCCCGCCTGGGGCGCAGGTCTGCACCTTCCCGTGGGGTCTGCGACCGAGGCTGCGCCGCAGGCCCTCGGGGCTTCCCGGGCGGCGCTGGTGGTAGAGAGTCGCCTTCCGGTATAGGAGACCTGGGTTTGCTCCCTGGACGGGAAGACCAAGGTCCCCACCCCAGTTCTGCCTGGAGAGTCCACGGACCGAGGAGCGGGCGCCGGTCCGGGGTCGCCAAGGGTCGGGCGTGACTGAGACCGACCCTCGGTAGGGCTGAGAGCGCCCCCTTCTGGCCTCGCGTTAAACAAGGTTTCTGCTTACTAATTTTCACATTTCCCCTCTTTGATGAAGATTTTCCTCTAAAAGTGTTGCTTATCAACACATTTTTTAAATGGATTCAGTGACTTTTTGTCAGTGCCAGGGAGGACCTTTCCTGGATATCATGTCCCTCTTGGAAGAGAGGTTGGAAAACTCTGGAGGCACATTCAAGTAACAGAGGGGTAGGCCAGAGGTCTCAGGGATTTCCCTTCTGAAGCGTGTCTTAGAACAGTGACTGCAGCAAGGGCACACGCGACTCGGAGAGAAACAAGCACTTGGAGAAGGCGCGGTACAGGAATGACATGAAGCAATAGCTGATGAACTCTCCCCCAAACAGGGAAACTGCAGGGACTTCTTGTTTATTTAAATTGAAGTATAGTTGATTTCCAATACTGGGTTATCAGAGACTTTCTCATTTGGGAAAGACTGTCAGTCACACAGCCTGCAGGTCACACATCCAGCCCGTAAATTTTGGTAAGATTGCAGAGTTAGTTAGTAGTCCAGATGAGAGAGGTGTGTGAATTTCAGACCATCTAACAAGCCTGATCTGGCGTCGGCTCAGATGTGGTCTGCTTCAGTTCCAGAAAGTCTTCACTTTCAGGTCTCCAGTTGGTGTGCAGGGGTGGGCACTCTCGGCGTGTCACCTGGATCCAGAGTCTCTTCCCTGGAGCCTGTAATAGCCCAATTGGGAAAAGAATTTGAAAAAGAACGACACGTGTGTAGGTATACCTGAATCACCTTGCTGTACCCTGAAACTAACACAACATTGTCAATCAACTATGTTTCAATATAAAACAAAACTTAAATACAGGGGCAGATTCTGAGAGGTTCAGAGCAGGAGGAAGTGGGGAGAGCTGCACGTACAAAGGCAGCTCAGTGAGAGAATTAGAAAGCGGCCGCCGAGGGCAAGGAGGAGGTGAAAGCTGAGCAGAAGAGCCCGAAGAAGGTGGGGGCGCGGAGAGGCCACTGAGCACACGGGGCTGCTGAGCACACGGGACTGCTGAGCACACGGGGCTGAGCACACGGGGCTGCTGAGCACACGGGGCTGCTGAGCGCACGGGGTGCTGAGCGCACGGGGTGCTGAGCACACGGGACTGCTGAGCGCACGGGACTGCTGAGCGCACGGGGTGCTGAGCGCACGGGGCTGAGCACACAGGGCTGCTGAGCAAACGGGGCTGCTGAGCACACGGGGCTGAGCACACGGGGCTGCTGAGCACACGGGGCTGCTGAGCACACGGGGCTGAGCACACGGGGCTGCTGAGCACACAAGGCTGCTGAGCACACGGGGCTGAGCACACGGGTGCTGAGCACACGGGGCTGAGCACACGGGGCTGCTGAGCACACGGGGTGCTGAGCACGGGGGCTGCTGAGCTGCGGGCTGCTGAGCACACGGGGCTGCTGAGCACACGGGGCTGCTGAGCACACGGGGCTGAGCACACAGGGCTGCTGAGCACACGGGACTGCTGAGCACACGGGACTGCTGAGCACACGGGGTGCTGAGCACACGGGACTGCTGAGCACACGGGGCTGAGCACACGGGGTGCTGAGCACACGGGACTGCTGAGCGCACGGGACTGCTGAGCGCACGGGGCTGCTGAGCACACGGACTGCTGAGCACACGGGGCTGAGCACACGGGGTGCTGAGCACACGGGACTGCTGAGCGCGGGACTGCTGAGCGCACGGGGCTGAGCACACAGGGCTACTGAGCACACGGGACTGCTGAGCACACGGGACTGCACGGGTGCTGAGCACACAGGGCTACTGAGCACACGGGGCTGCTCAGCACACTGAGCACACGGGACTGAGCACACGGGCTGAGCACAGGGGGCTGCTGAGCACACGGGCTGCTGAGCACACGGGGCTGAGCACACAGGGGTGCTGAGCACGGGGCGGGACACGGGGGCTGAGCACACGGGACTGCTGAGCGCACGGGGCTGCACACGGGTGCGCACACGGGTGCTGCGCACACGGGCTGCTGAGCACACGGGGCTGAGCACACAGGGCTGCTCAGCACACGGGGTGCTGAGCACACGGGGCTGCTGAGCACACGGGGCTGCTGAGCACATGGAGCTGAGCACACTGGACTGCTGAGCACACGGGACTGCTGAGCACACGGGGCTGCTGAGCACACGGGGCTGAGCACACGGGCTGCTGAGCACATGGGGCTGAGCACACGGGACTGCTGAGCACACGGGGCTGCTGAGCACACGGGGCTGCTGAGCACACGGGTGCTGAGCGCACGGGCGGGGCTGAGACACAGGGCTGCTGAGCACGGGTGCGGGACTGCTGAGCACACGGGGCTGCTGAGCACACGGGGCTGAGCACACGGGGCTGAGCACACGGGGTGCTGAGCGCACGGGGCTGAGCACACGGGACTGCTGAGCGCACGGGGCTGAGCACACGGGGCTGCTGAGCACACGGGGCTGCTGAGCACATGGGGCTGCTGAATGCACGGGGCTGAGCACGGGGTGCACACGGGGCTGAGCACACGGGCTGCTGAGCACATGGGACTGCTGAGCACAGGGGGGCTGAGCACGCGGGGCTGGGCTGAGCACACGGGGCTGCTGAGCACACGGGACTGCTGAGCGCACGGGGCTGAGCACACCGGGCTGCTGAGCACACGGGACTGCTGAGCACACGGGGCTGCTGAGCACACGGGCTGAGCACGGGCTGGCGCGCGGGCTGCTGAGCACACGGGACTGCTGAGCACACGGGGCTGCTGAGCACACGGGTGCTGAGCACACGGGGCTGCTGAGCACACGGGACTGCTGAGCACACGGGCTGCTGAGCACACGGGCTGAGCACACGGGGCTGCTCAGCACACGGGCTGAGCACACGGGCTGCTGAGCACACGGGGCTGAGCACGGCAGGGGTGCTCAGCACACGGGGCTGAGCACACGGGGCTACTGAGCACACGGGACTGCTGAGCACACGGGGCTGCTGAGCACACGGGGCTGAGCACACGGGGCTGCTCAGCACACGGGACTGAGCACACGGGGCTGAGCACACGGGGTGCTGAGCACACGGGGGTGCTGAGCACACGGGGTGCTGAGCACATGGGACTGCTGAGCACACGGGCTGCTCACACGGGCTGCTGAGCACACGGGGCTGCTGAGCACATGGGGCTGCTGAATGCACGGGGCTGAGCACACGGGGTGCTGAGCGCACGGGGCTGAGCACACGGGGCTGCTGAGCACATGGGACTGCTGAGCACAGGGGGCTGCTGAGCGCACGGGGCTGAGCACACGGGGCTGAGCACACGGGACTGCTGAGCACACAGGGCTGAGCACACCGGGCTGCTGAGCACACGGGACTGCTGAGCACACGGGGCTGCTGAGCGCACGGGGCTGAGCGCACCGGGCTGCTGAGCACACGGGACTGCTGAGCGCACGGGGCTGCTGAGCGCACGGGGCTGCACAGGGACTGCTGGGGCTGCTGAGCACGGGGCTGCTGAGCACACGGGCTGAGCACGGGGCTGAGAGCACGGGGCTGCTGAGCACATGGGGCTGCTGAACACACGGGGCTGAGCACACGGGACTGCTGAGCACGCGGGCTGCTGAGCACACGGGCTGCTGAGCACATGGGGCTGCTCAGCACAGGGGCTGCTGAGCACACGGGGCTGAGCACACGGGGTGCTGAGCGCACGGGGTGCTGAGCACACAGGGCTGCTGAGCACACGGGACTGCTGAGCACACGGGGCTGCTGAGCACACGGGGCTGAGCTGAGCACACGGGGCTGCTCAGCACACGGATCGGGCTGAGCACACGGGGCTGAGCAGCACGGACTGCTGAGCACACGGGGCTGCTGAGCAGCGCGGGGCTGCTGAGCACACGGGTGCTGAGCGCGCGGGGCTGCTCACACAGGGGACTGAGCACACGGGACTGCTGAGCACACGGGGCTGCTGAGCACACGGGGCTGAGCACACGGGGCTGCTCAGCACACGGGACTGAGCACACGGGGCTGAGCACACGGGACTGCTGAGCACACGGGGCTGCTGAGCACACGGGGCTGAGCACACGGGGCTGCTCAGCACACGGGACTGAGCACACGGGGCTGAGCACATGGGGTGCTGAGCGCACGGGGTGCTGAGCACACAGGGCTACTGAGCACACGGGACTGCTGAGCACCGGGCTGCTGAGCACACGGGGCTGAGCACACAGGGCTGCTCAGCACACGGGGTGCTGAGCACACGGGGCTGCTGAGCACACGGGGCTGCTGAGCACATGGAGCTGAGCACACGGGACTGCTGAGCACACGGGACTGCTGAGCACATGGGGCTGCTGAGCACACAGGGCTGCTCAGCACACGGGGTGCTGAGCACACGGGACTGAGCACACGGGGCTGCTGAGCACACGGGGCTGAGCACACAGGGCTGAGCACACGGGGCTGCTGAGCACATGGGGCTGAGCACACGGGACTGCTGAGCACACGGGGCTGCTGAGCGCACGGGGCTGCTGAGCACACGGGGTGCTGAGCGCACGGGGCTGAGGACACAGGGCTGCTGAGCACACGGGACTGCTGAGCACACGGGGCTGCTGAGCACACGGGGCTGAGCACACGGGCTGAGCACACGGGTGCTGAGCACATGGGACTGCTGAGCGCTCGGGGCTGAGCACACGGGGCTGCTGAGCACACGGGACTGCTGAGCACATGGGGCTGCTGAACGCACGGGGCTGAGCACACGGGGTGCTGAGCGCATGGGGCTGAGCACACGGGGCTGCTGAGCACATGGGACTGCTGAGCACAGGGGGCTGCTGAGCGCACGGGGCTGAGCACACGGGGCTGAGCGCACGGGACTGCTGAGCACACAGGGCTGAGCACACCGGGCTGCTGAGCACACGGGACTGCTGAGCACACGGGGCTGCTGAGCGCACGGGGCTGAGCACATGGGGCTGAGCACACGGGACTGCTGAGCGCACGGGGCTGAGCACACCGGGCTGCTGAGCACACGGGACTGCTGAGCGCACGGGGCTGAGCACACCGGGCTGCTGAGCACACGGGGCTGCTGAGCACACGGGGTCCTGGGGCTGAGCACACAGGGCTGCTGAGCACACGGGGCTGAGCACATGGGGCGGCTGAGCACACGGGGCGGCTGAGCACACGGGACTGCTGAACACACGGGACTGCTGAGCACACGACTGCTGAGCACACGGGGCTGCCGAGCACACAGGCTGCTTTGTCCAGAGGCAGAGGAGGCAGGAGGGGAGAGGCCTCTGGACCCATTTTGTATATCTCAATTATCTGTTTGCCTCAGTTAATTTAAAAATTGTATTTTGCTAATAGGCAATTTTATAATCTTGATAACACTTAGAAACCTCAAAGTACCAATAATAATAGGAATTCCATATAGTTTTGAAAATTTTTAGAGCATGGCTGTCCAATTTATCTTTAAGAAAAGTAAACTTGGGAAGTTTAAGAGTTCCCCCTAATGACTGTTAGTGTTCTAAATTACTTTTGGTAAAGTTAGTCCATTTAATTAGAAGTGTGCCTGAGGAGGGACCACAATTTTTAAACATAAAGCTGTCTGAAGGGGGTAGAGGGGACACCATCAAAACATTTAAATGACTAGAATCCCTTATCTTAGAGATTTTTCTCTACAGCAAAGGAAAAAATTTTCTAAATAGCGCAGTTCCAATAGGAATCGCTCAGTTCCAAAGGAGGTGGACGAAAGGTCTAGCAGCTCGGTTTCAGTAGGAACACCCGGGAGTTGGACGAAAGATCTAGCAGCTCGGTTTCAGTAGAAACACCCTGGTTTCAAGAGATGTGCCACAGCACCAGACAAATGCTCTAAGAAAAGATGAACCTTTTAAATACAGGATGAAGGCTTCAAAAATGGTATATCTCCAATAACACCTGGAGAGCCTCAAAACTCAGAAAGAGTGGAACTTGAGTCCAGGAGAAAACTTACCTTAAACTCTAGGGTCAGCAAGAAAGCAGTGAGCTCCCTGGGCTCTGTGAGCTCACACTGGTTTGCTCACTACATTGGAGTTATCAGGGGTCCTTTCTGGATCCCACTTCTGACACCAAGTAATGTTGACCTAAAACAGTCAAACAGCCAGTTATTTTACCAGCAAAAATGGTTTATTTGGGACTAGCAAAGAGTTACAATTCAAGGTGTACATTCTGTGGTGAGCCATCGGTCAGCCCAGAGAACAGGAGAGGGACTGTCTTTTACAGAGAAGGGAAGTTGGGAGGGGCTGTTTAAAGCAAAGAATCCGTTGCAGGAAGCTGGGAGTTGAACGTGTGGAGATGGTGAAGTAAAGATAGTCTCAGATGAAGGAAAACCAAGAGGCTTTGAAGGCAGCACACGTGGACTAAAAGGCAATACAGGGAGATTCTTCAGACGTAATCAATCAGTTCAGTCTCTCAGTCGTGTCCGGCTCTGTGAACCCATGGACTGAGGCATGCCAAACTTCGCTGTCCGTCCCTATCTCCTGGACTTTGCTCAAACTCGTGTCCATGGAGTTGGTGATGCCATCCAACCATCTCATCCTCTGTCATCCCCTTCTCCTTCTGCCTTCAGTCTTCCCCAGTATCAGGGTCTTTTCCTATGAGTCAGTTCTTTGCATCAGGTGGCCAAAGTATTGCAGTTTGAGCTTCAGCATCAGTCCTTCCAATGAATATTCAGGACTGATTTCCTTTAGGATGGACTGGTTTGATTCCTTGCAGTCCAAGGACTCTCAAGAGTCTTCTCCAGCACCGCAGTTTGAAGCATCAGTTCTTTGTCACTCAGCTTTCTTTATGGTCCACCCCTCACATCCATACATGACCACTGGAAAAACCAGTGTCCCAAGAAGGAAATCTGGAACACTGGGATTGAGGAAGAGCAACAGACGTGATGGTGTTTTCTCCTCTCAGGTTCTTTCAAATATGTTGGACAATAAAAGCAAAAGCTGTGGCGTTGTTCAGGGCAATTTCAGTGTCAGTCAGCGTGACACGCGAGACAGCTGCGGCACGAAAGGCGGAGGGAAGGCGGCTAAAGTGTCGCAGGAGACGGGTGCAGCCAGAGTCACAGCAGAAAGACCTAAGGCCACTCAGAAACGTTCCTGACGGCCCAGACGAAGGCCACTCAGAAACGTTCCTGACGACCCAGACGAAGGCCACTCAGAACTGCTCCTGACGACCCAGACGAAGGCAAGAAAGGTGAAAGGGAGAGATGAGACAGAACCCACCAAAATAATAAAATGCTAGGATAAATTCAAGTTACCATCTTGAATTGAATTCCCAATGTCAGTTGACTTACGTGATAGCTCAGCTGGTAAGGAATCCCCCTGCAATGCAGGAGACCCCAGTTCAATACCAGGGTTGGGAAGATCCCCTGGAGAAGGGAAAGCTACCGACTCCAGTATTCTAGCTTAGAGAATTCTATGGACTATATAGTCCCTGGGGTCACAAAGAGTCGGACATTTTCAGTTGACTTACCAAATTAAAATTATCCATAATTACAGCAGGTGTAAATGGATTTCTCTCATAGCCTAGGAAAATGCAGGGTTTTAGGAACTGAGAATCAGAAACAGATGAAGACCAAATATTTATTTCTCATTATAAATTACAATTTCTAAACCTTACTTCAAATATAATGATACATAGATTAAAGTAGAAGGATGAAAGATGATATACTTGCAAAACTAATAGGAAGAAGACAGGAGTGAGCGGTTTTGTTAATGCCACACAACAGAAGCTTTGGAACAAAGAGAATTACGGAGGATAAAGAGGATAATATATTGATAAAACTGACAATTCTTCAAGAAGCCATAACAATTCTAAAAGTATGCACCTAAAAAGAGAGCTTTAATAGAAAAAACTTTTTGAAGCACAAATGGACAGAACTAAAAGTAGAAATAGGGACTCCCTGGTGTCCCTGGCTAAGGCTCTGAGCTCCCAATGCAGAGGGCCTGAGGTTGATTCCTGGTCAGGGAACTGGATCCCACACGCTGCAAGTCAGAGCTTGTGTGCCACACTAAAGATCCCACGCGCCGCAAGGAAGACCCGGTGCAGCCAGAGGAGTAAAGGTTAACAAAGAAAGTAGAAGCAGACAACTCTAAGACTCCCCTCGTGGCCCAGCAGTTGCGACTCTGAGCTTCTCCTCCAAGAGGTGTGGGTTTGATGCCTGTTCAGGGAAATAAGATTCCACATGCTGTGTGGTGTGGCCAAAAAGTGAAAAAGAAAAGGAAGTAGATAAACTCTCAATTATAGTTGGAGTCAGCAGTTCTTTGGGCTTCCTCAGTGACTCAATGGTAAAGAATCTGCTTGCAATGCAGGAGACTCAAGACACATGGGTTCAATCCCTGGGTCGGGAAGATCCCTTGGAGGAAGGCTTAGCAACCCACTCCAGTATTCTTGCCTGGAGAATCCCATGGGCAGAGGAGCCTGGCGGGCTACAGTCCAGAGGGTCCCATACACACAGCAGTGCTTCCCCCTCAGTAATAGATAAAGCTTATAGACAGAAGAACAGCAAGGACATAAAATAAGTGAACAATACTATCAACCAACTGGACATAGTGTCACGCACAGCACGACCCACACAGCAGCAGCAGGGTGTGCGTCCTTCTCAAGTGCCCAAGGAACATCCAAATAAAGCACGTCCTGATTAAAAAAAAAAACCCGAGCAAATTTAAGATGGTCAAAAACATACAAAGCATGTCCTCTGACTATAACAGAATTAGAACAGAAATCAGTAAGAGAAGGATGTCAGAAAACTGTTTAATTAGTTAGGAATTAAACACCAAAATCCTAAATAATCCATGGATCAAAGAGGAAATCGAAAGAGGAACTTAAAATATTTTTAACAGAATGCAATTAAAATGGAGCATGTAAGAAAATTAAGAGATGCAGCTGAAACAGTGCTTAGAGGGAAATTTCTAGTACAAATGCTTACATTAGAAAAGAAGTCTCAAATCAGTAATCTAAGCTTCCACCTTAAATTAGAAAAGAAAAAGCAATGTAAACCCAAATCATGCAGAAAAGAGGAAAGACATGTAGTTTTTATCGTTCAGTCGCTAAGTTGTGTCCTACTCTTTGCAAAACCATGGAGCGCAGCACACCAGGCTCCTCTGGCTTCCGTCGTCTCCTGGAGTTTGCGCACGTTCCTGTCCATTGAGCTGGTGGTGCTGTTACTATTCCCCCTCTTCCACTCCCTTCTCCTCCTGCCCTCAATCTTTCCCAGCATCAAGGTCCTTTCTCCGGGTGGCCAGAGTATTGGAGCTTCAGCTTCTGTCAACAGCTCCAGTGAATATTCAGGGTTAATTTCTTTTAGGATTGACTGGTTTGGTCTCCTTGTAGTCCAAAGGACTCTTACGGGTCTTCTCCAGCATCACAATTCGAAAAGCATCCATTCTTCTGCACTGAGCCTCCTTTAGGGTCCAGCTCTCGCACCTGTACACGACAACTGGAAAAACCGTATCTGACTATACGGGCCTTTGTGGGCAAAGTGATGTCTTGTTTTTTACACACTAACTTTTATACACTGTCTAACTTGTTTTTTACACACTGTCTAACTTTCCTTCCGAGGAGTGGCTGCTGTCACTGCACACAGTGGTTTTGGAGCCCCCCCACCAAAACAAAATCTTCCTGTTTCTACTTTTTCCCCATCTATTTGCCATGAATGATGGGACCAGATGTTATGATCTTAGTTTTTTGAATGTTGAATTTCAAGCTGGCTTTTTCACTCCCTCATCAAGAGGCTTTTCAGGTCGTCTGCACTTTCCGCCATTATAGTGGTGTGTCTGCATACCTGAGGTTGTTGACATTTCTCTTGGCAATCTTGATTCCAGCCTGTGATTCATCCAGCCCAGCATTTTGCATGAGGTACTCTACACACAAGTTAGATAAGCAGGGTGACAGTCATACAGCCTTGAAGTACTCCTTCCCCAGTTTCGAACCAGTCTGTCGTTCCACGTCTAGTTCTGTTGCTTTTTGACCTGCATACAGGTTTCTCAGGAGACAAGTAAGATGGCCTGGCACTCCAATCTTTTAAAGAATTTTCCACAGTTTGTTGTGATGCACACAGTCAAGGGCTTTAGCGTAGTTAATGAAGCAGAAGTAGATGGTTTTCTGGAACTCCCTTGCTTTCTCCATGATCTAAAGAATGTTGGTAATTTGATCTCTGGTTCTTCTGCCTTTTCTAAACCCAGGTTGTACGTCTGGAAGTTCTCATTTCACATACTGCTGAAGCCTAGCTTGAAGGATTTTGAGCATAATCTTACTAGCATGTGTAAGAGCAGAAATCAAAAGAATTTGGAAACCAAAAAAAAGAAAAAATTGTGAAACAAAAAAAATTGGTAGACGTCTAGCAACAGAACAGCAAAAAAAAAAAAAAATTGCAGGCCCAAAGACAGTATCAGGAATGAGAGAGGTCTGTCAGTGCAAACATGGCAAGCAGGTAGGGAAGGAAGGCTCTGGGTAATTCTGTTGACAGCAAGTCAATAACTGGAGTGACGCGGACCAAGTCCTCAAAAGCCACAAACCACCAAAACTCACGCGTCGTGAACCGGATAGCTCCATTAGCCTTATCACCATGGAAGAAATTGACTCTGCAATTAAATATCTTCTGAAAAAGCAAGTCTCAGATGGTTTCCCTGGAAATTACACAAAACATTTAAAGAAGGAGACTAGAAATCCCTTCCAGGAGATGAAGGGGGAAGGAAGCTTCCCCACCCATTCAGCATCAGCCCAGCACTGTGAACACAGCTGCAGAAATCCTCCAGATACACTTCTTCTGTTCTGTAGAGTCACTGCAAGCCCCAAGTCAGCCGACACTGAACCACTGCTCCCGGGGGAAATACAGGCTCAGATTCCCGAAAGCTCACAAGTACAAACAGATGGCTCGAAACTGACCGTGAAAGGGACACTTGTTCACAGCGGGAGCTGAAACAGGAAGGCAGTGTCGCCTCGTTGAACCTCGGCTGAGGACGGGCGGGCCAAGTCACTCGTGTTGGCTGCTCCGCTCGTGCCCACAAATGCCCACCAAGGGGATTACAAAAGCAGTTTGAGGTTGGTAGGCAACACTGCAAGTACAAAATCCACGAATAATGAGACCCGACTGTGTTAGTAAACAAAATCCAGTAATATAAAAAGAAAATAGCGCACCACAACCCGTGAAGTTTATCCCGGTTCAGTAGTCAAGAAAATCAACGCAATGCACCACACCGTGTTCAAAGAAAAACCACACGAATGTACGGATGGATGCAGACAAGCACGTGCTGAAATACAGAACTCATTCGTGATGGGAACTGGCAAAGGAGGCCCCTGCGGCGACGCCGTGCCTCAGGGCGCTTCAGGCCGGACGGGGCTCCCGCCTCCACGCGGCGGCGTCTTGGCTCACAGTCTGCGAGCAAGGGCAGGAAGAGCCACCACGCGGGGAGGCGGCGCCGCTGCCCCGGGTCCGTGACTGCCGCGCCCCAGGGAGCTACAGACTCCTAAACCCTAAATAGAGAGAAGATACACTGTGCTCGAGGATTGAGAGGCTCAAAATTGTAAAGACACCAATTTTCCACAAAGTGATCGTAGATTTTTGGCGTAACACCAACGAAACTTCCAGATTGTTCTGTACTTAGTGAGGGGCCGACTGTAAGTTTACATGGAAGGGCATAGGAACTACATGTTTCTTCTTTCAAGCATGGAGAATGTTTATTTCCATCCTGCTACCTCCAAAAGAGGGGCTTTCCTGACGGCTCAGCGGTAAAGTATCCCCCGGGAATGCAGGAAGCCCAGGAGATGAGGGTGCGATCCCTGGGTTGGGAAGATCCCTTGGAGGAGGAAATGGCAAGCCACTCCAGTATTCCTGCCTGAAAAATCCCGTGGACAGAGGATCTTGGTGGGCTACAGTCCCTAGGGTTTCACAGAGTCGTACACAGCTGAGGAGTAAGCATGCGGGAACTAGAACAGCTAAAACCATTTTGAAAAAGAAGATTGGAGTTGGAGGCTCATATTGCACAGTATTAACTGTGAGGCTGCGTAATCGAGACAGCCTCAGGGACGAGAGACGCAGCGGAGAAACGGGCCCTCCGCGCAGGGCTGTTTATACGGAGGTGCAGAGGCCGTCACAGAGAAAGGGTGGTTTTCTTAAATTTTATTGAAGTATTGTTGTTTGTGATGTTTCATTGTTTTTGATGCTGAGTACGACTCTATGTTATGTTTACCCTGATAGCTCAGTTGGTAAAGAATCCACCTGCAACGCAGGAGACCCTGGTTCGATTCCGGGGTCAGGAAGATCCCCTGGAGAAAGGAAAGGCTACCCGCTCCAGTATTCTGGCCTGGAGAATTCGACGGACTGTGCAGCCCATGGGGTCGCAGAGAGTCAGGCACGACTGAGCGACTTTCACTTCACTCACCGTTGTTTCCATTTTGTGTTACTTTCTCCTGCACAGCAGCGTGCCTCAGTTACACACACGGACAATCTTGGTCACACTCTTTTCCATTCTGGCTTATCACAGGATACTGAATACAGCTCCCTGGGGTGCGCAGCGGGACCTTGTTGTTTCTCTGTCCTGTAGGTAAGAGTTTCATCCACTGACCCCAAGCGCCCGGCCCTTCCCTCCCCGCTTGGCAACCATAGTTTGTTTGTGTTTCACAGGTTGACTCGTATTTCAGATCCCACATGAAGTGCTAGCGTGTAATACTTGTCTTTGCGTCTCTGACTCACTTCACTTAGTCTGATAATCTCCAGATCCATCCCTGTTGCTGCAAATGGCATCATTTCATTCTTTTTGATGCTGGGTACTACGCTACTGGATATATAAATATATGTGGGCACCACATCTTCTTTGGAAAGGATGGTGCCAGTGCCTCTGCCATCCACACGCAGAAGAGGTGGATGTGATGAAGTCACACCTCTTAGAATAATTCAGAATGGCTCATTGATCAAACCACATCATGAGACTAGGAGACTTAAGGAGAAAGAAATCTTCATGACCGGGGTTAGGCGAAGAGTTCTTGGTAACAACACAAAAAGACCATCCACAAAAGAACACGCTGATAAATTTGATTGCATCAAGAAGTTAGGAATTGCTCTGTGAAATACACAGCTGAGACAAGCTACAGACTGAGAAGGTGTTTGCAAACCTCATATAGGAGAAGGAGCTGCACGTAGAATATATAACTGCTGCTGCTGCTGAGTCGCTTCAGCGTGGCCGACTCTGTGCGACCCCACAGATGGCAGCCCACCAGGCCCCGCCGTCCCTGGGATTCTCCAGGCAAGAACACTGGAGTGGGGTGCCATTTCCTCCTCCAACGCATGTAAGTGAAAAGTGAAAGTGAAGTTGCTCAGTCGTATCTGACCCTCAGCGACCCCATGGACTGCAGCCTTCCAGGCTCCTCCATCCATAGGACTTTCCAGGCAAGAGTACTGGAGTGGGGTGTCATTGCCTTCTCCAAATATATAAAGAACTCTTTAAACTCAACAGGAAGCAATCAAATGGTCCAATTAAAAGACATGAGACTGCGCCCGAGAGGGTCACGGGTGCAGATGCAGATGTAGGGAGGCACTCGGTCCCCAGCCCCGTGTGAACGGAAGCCGCAGGAGGCCTGACTACACGTCAGATCGGCTGAGAGGAAGAGCTGTGACAGGGACGCCCGAAGGACACAGAGAAGCTGCAGAGGAGCGAGCTCTCTCATGGGAGAGCCTCTGGGCTTTTAAACCTGTTTTATTCGTCTGTTTGCTGCGTCGGGTCTCCGTTGCCACGTGTGGGAACTTTAGTTTCGGCGCACAGACTCTGCTTGTGGCTCGTGGCCTTAGCTGCCCGGTGGCATGTGGAACCTTAGTTCCCTGACCAGGGATCAAACCCCCGTGCCCTGGGGTCCGTGGGCAGTTCTGAGGTGAACCCAGTGGTCAGTCTCCAGGAGGGCAGTGAAGCACAGGTGCCGTGAAGCCTGCGTGTGCTCGTCCGTGGCCGCGCCTCGCAGCTGGGGAGTGGGATCCCGCGGCCTCCAGCGTGGGGGGCTCAGCTCCCTGGGGCAGCCCGGCTCCTCGCAGGCCCCGGGAGCTGCCGGGTCTCCCTCGAGCTGAGGGAAAAAGCCAGGCTTGGTCGTTTCTGACTCCCTCGCAAGGACAAATCATCAGCAAGGGGAGCCGAGAGCTGGGGGCTGGGCCGGGCCGTAGGGAGCGCTGGAGAACCTCGCCGGGCCGCTGTGGTCACACGAATGGACACGTGTGCACAGAAAAGCAGCAACTTCACTGCACGGGGGGGAACAGCCTGACCCTCCCCCTCCTGCCTTCCGGCCTTTGCGTGGGTTGAGTCCTGGGCCTCAGGCCTTTGCAGTCACCTGACTCCGACCTGCCCTTTGCCCAGTCCTGGCGCCATCCTCTGCTGGGGAAGGGTGGGGTCAGAGGCAAAGTCCGAGCAGCTCCCAGGAGGGACCCCTCTGTGCGGGGGCCAGGTGGTGACCCTGGGTGGGGGCAGGCAGCAGGGGCCGTCACCTGCTGGGTGGTGACCAGGCTGGGGGGGCGGTGATGGGGGTGGGGTGGCAGCAGGTGGACAGCGCCGGGCAGGCACCCGAGAGCCAGCAGCCGGTCCAGCTCCCTCCTCACGGCCTCCCACTGCTCATCGACAGCCCAGGTGAGGGGCGCTCGGGCTGTGGGGGCATCCACCCAGCTCCTGCCCACCCCCGGGGGCTCAGGGCACTGTGTGCCCTGGAGGTGGGTGTGGGGTGGGGTCCTGGTGTCCCTGGTTCCTGCCCGTCTCTGACGTGGCCTGCGGCTCGGGGACAGAGGCTGGGTCCCGTGGGGACAGCGACTCAGGCAGGTCACCCGCCCTCTCTGATCCTTGGTCTTCGCCCCTTAAAACGGGAACATGACCTCGCTCGGAGGCCCCACTCCCGTGCTGGCCGGGGGCCCGGGGCCCGGCGATCGGCCAGGAGGAGGAAGCCTCCGGGAGCATCTGCGTTCCTGCAGACATGGACGCGGCACAAAGTCCGCGACCTCAGGGTCCTGGTGACCTGATCACTTCCTCCGGCAGCACGGCCGCCGGCCCAAGGCTCCTGGTGACTCCTGTGCCCTGGCCCCGCTCAGGGACGTGGGGTAGGGCTGGCGAGGCCTCAGACGCTGAGCTGGTGTTCAGCCACCGGTGAACCTCTCTCCTGGGTCGGCCTGGGCCCACTGCCGAGGGTCAGTTGTGGGCCCACTGCCGAGGGTCAGTCGTGGGGCTGGGAAAAATGTCAGAATCAGATCAGAGAGGCGCAAGGTCGGGCTTTTAAACAGAAACCAGATGCCTCTGTTCAGAGCTCCTCGGCCCTTGGGAGAGACAACGCACTTCCCGGGACCCTCCTGACCTCATTCACCAGGCTCCAAGCGGGCAGCTTGGCAACAGTGGGGTGGCCAGGCAGTTTCCTGTCCCAGTGTGGTTCAGGCCTGACCTCAGGGCTCTTAGAAAACACCCTGGGAGAGGCCTGGGGTGGGGGCCTCAGGGAGGAGCCTGGTAGGTGGGAGAGGTGGGGTCCTGGGTCCCTGAGGTCAGTGTGGAGCTGGCAGTCCTGCCCGGTGGGGGATAGGAGGGGAGCGGGGTCCTAGGGGTGGGGGGAGAGGGGCTCCCAAACAACACGGGGGTGGCTCTCTGGCCCCTGGTGTGACCCCAGCGCCCCCTCTGCGCTGTATGTGGCCGGCTAGCTTGCCAGACCGGGCATCCTGGCGCCTGGCCCCTGCAGCCGTCTGATGCCATGCACGGGGCGGGCACCCCAGCTCTACAGCACGGTCCTTGGCCCTGCCTGTCGACCAGCAGGAGTGGGCTGCCTGAGCCCCGGGGAGGACAAGGGGCGCTCCAGCCAGTGGAGTCGGGGTGCCCCCGCGGCCCCACGGGTGCCAGTCCTGCCCCCCAGCATGGGGCTGACCTGGAAGCAACGGGTCTTCACGGCTCTGCTGGGCGCCGCAGCGGTCTCAGGCCTCACCGCGCTGCTTCTCGTCCTGGTGGGGACCATGAACGTCCTCCTGCCTCCAGACACCAAGGTGTGCCCCTGGGCCCTCCCGGAGAGGCTGGGCTGGGCTGCGCCTGCCCCCACGCCCTCCTGACCCCGGTGTCACCCCCAGTTTGGGATCGTGTTCGACGCTGGGTCCTCCCACACGTCCCTCTTTGTGTATCAGTGGCCGGCCAACAAGGAGAACGACACCGGCATAGTCAGCCAGGCCCTGGCCTGCCAGGCGGAAGGTCAGTGGACAGTCTGCCGGTGGTGGGCGGGGCTGGGAGCTGCCAGCCACTGCCCGACTGGGCTCTCAGCTGGACGGGGCTTTGGGAAGCGGTGGTGCAGGCTGGAGCCGGGCAGTAGGGAATCAACCTGACGGAAAAGGGCTCAGAGAGCTCTGTGAGTCTCCCAAGGGGCCCAGCTGGTCAGTGGGTGCTGGGCCGAGGCTCTGGCATGGGCTCTCCTGAGCCTCTCCCCGTGTGCCTCCAACCCCCTCCTCCATCTCTTGTAAGGACACTGGTCGTCGGGTTTAGGGCCCACCCAGGGAAGCCAGGTCATTTCGTCTTCAGACCCCTAACTTAATTACACCTGCAGGGACCTTTTTGCAAACACAGTCCCCTTTGCAGGCTCCGAGGGTGAGGACGGGGACTCGTCTTTGCAGGGCGACCTTTGCACCTCCCTCGGGCCTGCTCAGCTCCGCCAGCCTCGGGGCCTGGGGCCTCACCTTGGGTGCTGTGTTCCAGGGCCTGGAATCTCGTCTTACGCCTCCGACCCTGCGCGGGTTGGCGAGAGCCTGCAGGGCTGCCTGGAGGAGGCGCTAGCACTGATCCCAAAGGCCAAGCATCATGAGACACCCATGTTCCTGGGGGCCACTGCAGGCATGCGGCTGCTCAGGTGAGGGGCTGGCGTGGGGTCCACGTGCCCCTGGGGCTGAGGCACCACCCAGGTTGGTGAACAGGGGCAGCTCCCGCCAACTCTGCCCCACCCTCCCTGTGCAGCCGCAAGAATCGCTCCCAGGCGGAGGACGTGTTCGCCGCGGTCAGCCGGGCCCTGGGCCAGTCACCGGTGGACTTCCGGGGCGCAGAGCTCCTGACGGGGCAGGACGAAGGCGCCTTTGGTTGGATCACCATCAACTACATCCTTGGCCTGCTGGTGAAGGTGTCACAGGCGGCCCCAGGGCGGGAGGCCATGGGGGCGAGGCTGTGGCCCACGCGGCCGGGCAGGGACTCAGTGCCCCCGTCCGTGCCCAGTATTCCTTCTCTGGAGAGTGGATCCGGCCTCTGGAGGAGACGCTGGTGGGCGCCCTGGACATGGGTGGGGCCTCCACCCAGATTACCTTTGTACCTGGAGGCCCCATCCTGGACAAGACCGCCCAGGCCACCTTCCGCCTCTACGGTGCCGACCACACCGTCTACACCCACAGCTACCTCTGCTTCGGGCGCGACCAGGCGCTGAGCAGGCTGCTGGCCGAGCTGGTGCAGGTGGGCTTGCGTCCTGGGGCAGGGCGGGGGGCCGGCCCGGCCGGGGCTCTGAGCGGACCCGTCCTCCCGCAGGCCAGCACGGGCCTCCTGATCCGCCACCCCTGCTACCACAGCGGCTACCGGGGCACGCTGGCCCTGGCGTCCCTGTATGAGTCGCCCTGCGCCCCGGCAGCGCCCCCCGACCTCAGCCAGAACCTCACCGTGGAGGGCACGGGGAACCCCGGGGCCTGCGTCGAGGCCCTCCGGAAGCTCTTCAATTTCTCCAGCTGTGACGGCCGAGAAGACTGTGCCTTCGCCGGGGTCTACCAGCCCCCCGTGCAGGGCCAGTTCTACGTGAGCCCCCCGGCCTGCCCTTGGGACCCAGCTTCCTCCCGGAGGCTGAGGGTCCCAACCCCTGGCGCCCTTGGGGAGCCTGGGACCCCGGGTGGGGAGGGTTAGGGCTGCATCCGGCTCGTCCTGGGCCCTGCCCCTGGGCACCACCCACAAGGGCACATCGCCCTTCCCCACAGGCTTTCTCCAACTTCTACTACACCTTCAACTTCCTGAACCTCACCTCCAAGCCGTCACTGAGTGGGGCCAACGCCACCATCTGGGAGTTCTGCCTGTGGCCCTGGAAGCTGGTGGGTGGGCCCCGGGCTGCAGACTCACCAAGGGGGGCGGGGGTGCCTCCGAGCGGGACCTTCCCTGGGCGGGGGTCAGGAGAGGGGCTCACTGGGCTCCCGGCCCACAGGTGGAGGCGAGCGCGCCCCCGGGCCAGGACCGCTGGCTGCGGGACTACTGTGCCTCGGGCCTATACATCCTCACGCTCCTGGTCGAGGGCTACGGGTTCAGTGAGGAGACCTGGGGAGGCATCGAGTTCCGCCAGCAGGTGACAGCTGGGGGCCTGGGGGGCTGGGGAAGGGTGGGCCTCCAGGGCCGAAGCCCCGCGGCCCTGACCTGAGCCCCGGCCGGGGTGTGGCCCGCAGGCAGGCGGCGCTGACATCGGCTGGACGCTGGGCTACATGCTGAACCTGACCAACCTGATCCCGGCCGAGGCGCCCGCCCAGGGTTGGGCACAGAGCTTCGGCGTCTGGGTGGCCGGGGTCGTCTTCGTGGTGCTGACGCTCGCGGCCACCCTGGGTGCCGTGGCAGTGCAGGTCTTCTGGCTCCAGGACTAGGCCTGCGGCCCCTGCTGCCGCCACCGAGGCCCAGCGCCCTCCCCATCAGGAGCCTTGGCCTTCGTCCTGGGGGCTCCGGCCAGCCACCAGACGGCCCCCTTCTGCCCCCGGGGTCGCCCTGGCTGTGGAGGCTGTGGAGCCCCGACCACCGCCCCTGGCTCCCAGCACCCCAGCCTGTTTCCCGGGACCCTCTGCACAGAAACCAGGCTGTCGGGACCTGAGCGGCACCTGGATTGGTGGCGGCAGACTGACGGGTGTAGGGCCGGCTCTGGCCTGGGGTGGGGGTGCCTGCTGGAGCCAGAGCGGCTGGTTCTTTGGGAGGGGTTGGCCGTGGGCCATGGGGTCTCTGGCAGAGCCGGTGTCCAGCTCTGTGGGGTTCTCCTGAGCAGCCCACCTGCACCCCTGGAAGCCCAGTCAGGCCGAGACAGGTCACGTGTGGGAAGCAAATGCCTTTATTAAACCCTCCCCGCCACAGCCTCTTCCGCCGAGCTTCTCAGGCGCGCCACGCAGCTGGGACAGTGAAACTCTTGGGGAAGATGCCAATGTGGCCGTCACAGTGGCCCTCCAGCCACGCCTGGTCCACTGTGGGCGTTGGGTCGTTACTGCGTCTGCGTGCAGACCCTGGTCGGGCACCCCCCGGCCTGGGCAGCGCAGGCTCTACCTTCACACAGGACATCCACGGTGTCTCCTGGCTGCAAGGCCAGATCCTCGGGCCTCTGGGCAGAATAGACGTGCTGGGCCACCACCTGGTAGAGGACTGGCCGGCCGCCCACTCCCTGTGGCAGGATGAGGGCTGGAGGGTGAGCTCAGCCCCGGGAGAAGGGCCAGCCACCCCTGCGCCCACCCTGCTCACCCGGCACTGCAGCTGCAGACCCCCAGGGCCGGCCGCGTCCCGCCAGGCTCTCTGCAGTGCCTCCTCCCCAGAGAGGGGCACCCAACGCCCATCCTCGCTGGGGTCTTGGTAACTGCAAAGAGATGCCTCAGAGGGGGCCGCGCAGGCTAGGGGCTTCAGAGGGTGCTAAGCTCTGACCTCGAAAGCCTCTGACGGGCCGGGCCCTCCTGCAGGGCAAGGCCAAGAGGTGGCCAGCCTGGAGCCCCCTTCCCGCCCTGCACATCGTCCCAGCCCACCTGAGCTGGGCACGCTGGGCGTGGGGGGGCAGGGCCTGGCTCATCAGGGCCCGCAGACTGGACAGGTCAGCTCCTCTCGGGGCCGTCAGGCTCAGGGTGAGGGCACACTGCACGGTGACGGTCGCCAAGGACTCAGAGCGCCCCGGAGCCGCTCCCTGGGTGCAGGCAGAACGGTGTCTGGGCCCCAAGGCCCCAGGTCCGGCTGGGGTGGGCTTCCAGCCCAGGGGGCAGGGCAGGGGCGGAGAGGTGGCGGGGCGGGGCCACGACTTGGGAGGCTTCCTCGGCTGGATAGGAGAGGGGCCTGGCCTCGGGGAGTGAGGGTGACGTGAGAGCTGCTGGCTCTTACCCCTGTGCTGGCGGCCTCGGAGGAGGAGCCAGGGCTGGGCCCCCCGGCTGCCAGCAGCCCTGCAGGGAGAAAGGAGGGGGCAGCCAGGGAGTCAGGTGACTGCTGTCCCCTGAGGGGAGCAAGTCAGAGTGGGGGCTGCTGGCACCCCGCCCCGGGAACCACAAGGCCACCAGCTTCCTCTGTGGAGGACACAGCAGCTGCTCCCAGCACTCCCCCTAGACGCCTGCCTGGGCCCTGAGAGCACCCCGCCCTCCAGGGGGCCCTCACACCCGGCCCTGCACGGGGCCTCACCTGGAGGAACCTGCTGGCCAGCGTGTTCCCCGTGGGCACTCTGCAAGGAAAGCCACAAGCTGGGGCTCTGCTGGGCCTCAGGTCGGGGCAGAGGGTGGGGGCGGGGGCTCTGCTGGGCCCAGCAGACCCGGGAGGGTGAGGGGCACGGCCTGCAAGATGGCCCAGCCCGGCAGGAGGCCACCAGCTCAGCCCTGTCATGGGTCAGTCTGGAGCATGAACCAGATCCCTATGGACAGGAGATGACAGACAGGCCGCCGTGCCTGTGGGTGTGGACCTGTCTTCCCCTGGCCAGCCAGGAGGTGGCGGCTGCAGCTGAGGGGTCCCAGCCAGCCCGGGAGGCTAGGGCTGAAGTCAGGGACCCGCTGGACATCACTCTGTGCCAGGACTGCAAGCCGCGGGCGTGCTGCGGGCGGGACGACACAGAGTCCCCAGCCCAGGCCGCCTGACCCGCAGACGGAGACCCCGACTTCAGGGTGGGCCGAGAGGGCTGAGTTTGCACACGAAGCGTTTGGATTTCTATCAGATTTGCCGGCTGCTAAAAGCAGTCAGGGAGCTGCTGTCGTTCTGTCTGGAAGGCTAGCGCTAAGCACAGCGGTCATGAACCAACGGCTTTCAAGAACACCAATCAGCCCAGCGAGTGACCCGGCCGCTTTCTCTGTGGTTAACTCTAACTCCCTCATGGCGGCCTCACCGCTCCTGGCGCCCCAGCCCTCAAGGCACACCTGCCCTGAGGAGCCCCGGCCAACCCCTCCTCAGCTGCACACAGCCCCTGGGGCATCTCGGGGAGTCCTGCGCCCAGCAAGGAAGGCCGGGCGCCCCAGCTGAGGGGCGGAAGCCTCACGGCTCTGATGCATGCACTGCAGCCTCTCCCAGGTCTGGGCTGGGGAGCACCCCCCGCTCCCTTCTGAGCACCTGTGAACGTCTGTGTGTCCCCGACCCCTGGCATCTGGTTGCTGCGGCTGGCTCCCACCCGGCCCCTGGCCTGCCTAAGGAAGCCAAAGCCCTGTCCCCAGCAGGCGATGAGGCAAGCTGCCTGGCCTGAGACGCCCTGCTGGGGCTGGTCCCCCAAGCCCAGCCTGGGGTGGGGGTCTTGCAAATGCTGTGGCCCCTGCCTGCCCCACCGGGGCTCACCCACCTTGTGGGTGACCAGCGTGCCACGGTCGTGCTGCCTAGCCTGGCCGGAGCTGACCTCCATCTCGGTGTCAGTAGGTGTCCTGGGGCTGCAGGGGGTGTCAGCTCTGCCGGGGGCAGTGTCACGGGCCCTGGAGGGGAGGGGCCGTCATTCCCAGGCCTCACCCACGGGCAAGGCCTCGTGAAAGGTGGGCCTGCAGAGCCCCAAGCTGGAGAGGAGCACCCCACTCAGAGGGCCACCTGCAAAGCTGCGTCTGGTGGGCTTTTCCTGCAGCCTGTGGCCAGCTGCACCCCACCGGTGCCTCTGGTGCCCCCTGGCCTGAGCAAGGGTGGGCTCTCCCCCTGGGGGCAGGATGGGCTCGGGACAGATGGGAAGGCTGAGCAAGGCAGGACGCCCCCCACCACACTGGGACCCTGGACAGTCTGGAAAGGGGACAGGCCATGCTGGCCCCCGGTCCCTGGCCCTGAGTGGCCACAGCAGGTCTGCCCAGGAGCTCCAGCGTCAGGCTGGGAGGCAGGCCTCGCAGGGCCCCTGCTGATAGGAGAAGTGGGTGCCGACCCCTTCCTACCGTGCAGCAGCCCGAGGCCTGGCTTCACCACGCACGTCCAGAGCCTGTGGGCACAGATGACCCCTCCTCAGGACGCAGACCCCCCAGGAACCCCGGGGGCCAGGGGGCAAGGCTGCAGGGTTTCACAGGCTCTCACCAGGATGGGCTGCCCCCTAAGTCTAGATCGGAGGGACACAGGGAGCCCCGGGGAGGGTTCAGGCACCCTTAAGGGTAGAGAATTCAGGAGGCCCCGACCTGCAAATGCCAGAGGAGACGCGGGGGGCGGGAGGTGGCTCGCCTACCTGTGGCTGCGGCGGGGCGACCCCGTGGGAGTCGGTGGGGAGGGCGGAGGCCAGCACCTGTGAGCGTCAGCAGGGGCAGCCGCCTCAGCGGTGCCCGGCCCGCTGCCCACCTGCACCCCAAGTCCCCACCTGCCTGGTAGGCCTGCCGGAGCCGTGCTCATCTATATGACTTATTTCCAGTACCACTTTTAAAATGTTCTTATTTCATAGAAACAGTCACCTCCTGTGGTAAGGGCTCCAAGTGGGTGGATTAATGCCGCTCAGAAGCGCCTCCTCCAGGCAGCCCTCCAGCTAAGACACCCAGTGCCTGGCCCTGGGTGACTGGGGCGTCAGGGGCCCAGGCCACAGCTGGAGACCAGAGTGAGCCTTCCTTTGTGCACAGGGAGCCCTTTTTCCCCGCACACCAGCCCACCCTGGGGTGAGCTGCACCCCATCAGCCAGCAATTTTGCTGGTGCTGCTTGCCCGGACCCCAGGCTGGGCAGAGGTGGCCGTGCCAGACCACCCTGTTCCTCCAGGGTCCTGCCCCCTGAGGCCGAAACGCAGGGCGAGGTTGAAGCCAGGAGAGCGAGGCTGGGGCTGAGGCAGGCAGGGCCATGCTGGCTGGGGGTCCGCAGCGGCTTCCGGTGGCTCCGCCTCCAGGTCCCAGGACCCATCTGTGAGCCCGTCTAGAGGCACTGCTGACCCAGGAGCCTTGTGCCCACCTCCCACCCCAAGGCCTCGATGGCTCCAGCGCTCGGGACAGTGTGAGCTCAACAGGGCCTGGCCGCCCGCCCTGCGGCCTGCTGGCGCCGCTGGCCCTGAGCCCTGGGCCCAAGCAGCGAGAAGCTGCCTCCCTTACCTTGGCCTTGCCCAGGAAATCCACAGGCTCCAGGTGCTCCACGTGCCGCCTATGGGGCCGGAAGACCTCACCCCTGGGGACCTGCCGAGGCTGCAGGGGGACCTGCTTCTGGAGGGGGCCAGGGCAGCCCTGAGCGCCGGGAGCCACCCAGGGCCTCAGAGCAGGATGGCCCACTCCCCAGCTCCCATGGCCTGTGGGAAGCCAACCCCCTGCAAGGCACATGGGTCCCCTACCTCCAGACGTTTCTTTATCTCATATAGTTGGTCTTGGGGGGCTAGATGAATGTGAGCCCCAAACCTGCAGGCTGTGGGCCTGGCAAGCCCCCCGAGTCAGCTCAGGAGCCTGGCTCCCCTTGCCCGTCCCTTACCTGCACTTGGCCCAGGGCGACGTCCAGGCCGTTGCGGGCCCCTTCCGGCCCCTTGGAGATGGCGTCCCCCAGGCTGCAGGCAGCCTCTGCCCAGAGCCCCAGCTGGCTCTGCACCGCAGCCATGTTGAACAGCACCTGAGGGGGTGGGGAGGGGGGGCGGGGTGATGACAGGCCCAGCACTCCCCTCCCCCACAGGGCCACCACCTGGCCCCACCCGACCCTGCACTGGTCCAGCCCCTGAGCTGCCCAGACACAGTGGCCCAGGGCTCTTCCAGGTGCCCCCTGGCTCCCGCCCTGGGGTGGGCTCTGCCTGCCTGGTTTCTCTCTGGACCCCCCCAGCCAGAGCCGACCAGCCCTCCCTTCTTTTATTCTGCTCTGAACGTCAGGCCATGTCCCATCTCTGGAAGCATCTGCTCAGCCTTCACGCCTGTCCTGCGTTTAGCCTGACCCCTTCCTGCCTGTGCTGCCCTGTTCCCTGAAACCGCAAGAGTCTGGGGCGCTATCTGAGGGGCACCTCTTGTCCGGCCCTCCCCTCCCATGCTGGGCAATAGCAGTCAAGTCGTCCAGTGCTGCCGGGAGGACGGAGCACTGCCCGGGGCAGCCTCTGCCCCCGCGCTCTGCAGGGACTGTGCGCTCCTAGAGCCGCTGCCACGGGGCTGCCCGGGCCACAGACGCCAAGCCCAAACCCCGCCCTGCAAGCCAGGGCTGGGGCCTGGCCCACCCTGCTGGGACTCCCCCACGGCTGACCTACTGGACACTGTGGCTCCCAGAGGCTGCAAGGCGGTGTGTTTCTGGGAGCGGTGGGAGCACCTCCCAAGCCTTTCTGTCAGTGCCAGCCACTTCCCAGGAGGCCAGGAACTGAGCCAAGCACCAAGCCCAGGGCAGGAACGCCAGAGCCCACTGCCAGGCCAGCTCCTGCCCTGCCCACCCCGCCACCTCTCACTGACTTCTGACACTGCCCTCTCCTGCTGGGATTTTGGGGCCCCTCTGGCCAGAGGGAGCACCTCACTTAACTCGGGCCCACCTGCCTCGGTGACAAGACGACAGGGCCCAGAGGGCGGGGCCTGCAGCCCTGGAAGGACCTCCCCCAGGCTGCCCACCCACAGGCAGCCCCCAGGGCCCAGCCACACGGCCTCCTGGTGGCCTGCTCCCTGCACGCTCACCTCCCAGGCTTGCAGCTTGAACCGCAGGCCCAGCTGGGTGTAGTCGATGGCGGTGTTGTCCCTCAGCTGGGCCAGGGTGCGCTGAAAGTCGGACAGGGCCTCCATGAACCTGTGGGCAGTAGGGGAGCCTGGCATGGGGGCCCCGGGTGGCCCCAGGGCGAGGGCTCCACCTTGGCCCGGACTCGCCCCCCGCCCCAGCCCCTCCTGCAGCGCGGAGGCAGCGATGGTCGGCAGGCCTCAGCACACAGGGTCCACACAGATGGGCTGTGCAGCCCGTGGGCTCCTCCGCCTGCACCCCAGGCCCTCTCCCGAACCTCAGGGTGCAGAGTGCCCTAGGCGTGTCCTGCCTGCTTCCGGGGTCTCTGTCCCGCAGGCCTCCCCACCCAGACCCTGGCTGGAAGCCCCAGCCCCGACCAGGATTCTCATCGCCCCTGGGGAGGCTTCCGGGCTGATGAGAAGGAGGTCACCCTGGAGCCCAGCCACCCTGTGTAGGGCCTTCTATGGGCGCCAGGCCTGCCCTGCAGCTCTGATTCCTTCTCTGGGAAGGGCCTGGCGCAGAGAGCCGGGTGGGCAGAGGACCCTCCCCCCACACCGCCGAGTCCTGGGATGCGCCATTCCTCCATCCCTTTCCTGGGTTTCCCGAAGGCAGAATGGGCAGAATCATGCCGTCCCTGCAGTCCAGGGTGTTGGAACGGAGGAGGGGAGCCAGCAGAAGTGCTCTGTGACCCTCTTCCGCACAGAGCCCAGGGTCACTGTGCAGCCGGGTGTGGGGACAGAGAGACACGCCCCCATGTGACACAATCCTGTCCCCGGGCTCCAGGGAGCAGCCCAGGGGGAGCTGGCCAGAGGAGGTGACCATAGGCAGAGAGGAGCACAGGAAGGACTCTGCAGAGACAAAGGGCCGTCAGAAAAGGAAGAGGGGACGTCTGTGTTCACCTCTCCAGCTGGAAGTTGGCCACTCCGCGCTGGAGGAAGCCGACAGCCAAGCAGGCATCCTTGGTCACCGCCTGGTCAAATGCCTGCAGACAGAAATGTCTGTGGACTGCTCGGGCCTGTAATCCCATCACCCCCGTGTCACAGACGGGGATGCCCAGCAGTGGTCAAGGAAGCCCGTGGGCCACATGATGGTCACCTGCAAGAGAAAGTCTCCCTCGCCTGCCCAGGGCCCTCTGAGTCCAAGGGGCGCAGGTGTCACGGCCTCAGTGCAAGCCTGCCTGGACTCCCCAGGTGTTTTCTGGTGACCGCTCGGGGGTAGTTAGGTGGCAGCACAGACCAACATGTTAACCACGAGGACAAGGAAACGCCCAGCATGTTGACAATAGTTGCCTCCACGGGAGGGAGTCATGCTAAGACTGTTGTGTCCTTCAAGCCCTAGTTTTGGTAGTTCACACAAAAAGACACACGTCTCACCTGTTAGAATCAGAAAAGAACAGCACGAAAGTCTTAATATGTGCGTGAAGCCCAGCTCTTCCTGAAACTGAACTCAGAAATGATGTCGTCTATAAGGACAGCAGCCATCAGTTAAACACAAGCAAAAGGAGTGCATCCAGCAGCCATCAAGTTAACTACAGGCAACTGGAGGGTGTCATGGTCCCACTCTAACAAACCTGGCTGAGTGGGGGCTTGTTGAGCTGAGTCTGACCAAGGTTGAGGGTCAGCACTCGGGCACTGATGTGGCCGCTCAGCACAAGGGAAACCCTTTTATCCTGCCACATAGAGCGGCCAGATAGGAGCTTCTGGGGGGCTCCTGCCAGAGACAGAGCCCCAGCTCCCCCACTACCCGAGCGCTCCTGCCAGAGACGGAGCCCCAGCTCCCCTCACCCTGTCCAAATCAGCTTTATTGATTGTAGCTGTTCCATCTGCCTTTTAAAATTTTCCAACAAATATGCCTCTGCTACTCCATCTCCAATTAGGGTGGAGGAGAATTTAACGTGCACACCCTTGGCCGGGAACCTCTGTCCCCTCTCTGATTAAATCGATGTTTAGAGGAGGGAGTGGCTGGACTGGCCTCATTCCACTGACCCCGTGGCGTCCAGTGATGGCATCCCCATTGCTGGATAACATTTTAACACTGACATTGCTGCTGAGATAACTGTAGATTCGAACACATGTGAGGAACGACAGGGCAGGCCCCTTGGACCTGTTTTCGGTAGTCGTCGCCGTTGGCCTGAACGATGCGGGAACCTGGCTTTTTCTGGGGGCCCTTGGGGACACAAGCAGTGTGCAGGGTGCTACTGCTTTCTGTCATCGCCCATGGGATATGCACCACCGTGATGAACCTGGAGGCTTGAAGGGCAGGCATGGCCCTGCCAGGCCCTCAGCAGAGGCAGGTGTGTGCGTGCCCGTGCATACATCTGGCTCTCGGTTCTGCTTTGGGGAGTGGGTGGGGGACAGGTGAGCACACACATCTGGGGTTTAGGCACCAACCAGAGACTGTCTCCTGGCTGTCGCCACAGGTGTCTGCTGAAGATCTGACCCAAAGCTTGCACCTCAGCAACCCTCCCAGCCCCATCCAGCCTCGAGCCTCTGCAGGTACATTAGCACCTCCATCAAGAGCACCCGAGCCAGTGCGCACTCGGCCTTTCTGCAGGACAGCAGAGTGGGGCAAACGGTCCCCACAAGTGGAGGCCGTGCTGGAGCCTTGCGACCCCATCCTGGCCCTGACGCAGCTCAACAGGGTCCCCCCTGGACACACACAGGTCCCACTTGCATGGGTGTTCGCTGAAGCAGAATGCTGGGGTGGGGGGAGTCCCCAGGTCGCCATCAGGGAAGAAGGGTGGGAGCCCTGGGCTCACCCCTGCAGCTATGGCACCACGCATTGCCACCCCACCCCTCCAGCCCTGGCCACCAGGAGCAGAGAGCTGCATCCCCCGAGGTGGAGTCTCTGCGACCAAGCCTGGGGGCCCCCTGGCTCACCCGCAGCGCGGCCTCCGGGTCCCCGGCCAGCAGGTGCACGCAGCCCACGTTGAAGCTCACCCTGGCGGGCGGCTCCGAGATGCTCGAGAAGAGGCGAAGGGCGCAGTCCCAGTCCCCGCGCGCCACGGCCTGCGCGCCCTGGTGCCAGTCGCGCAGCAGGTCCCCGAGCGAGGCCATGGTGGAGTGGACCCCGCCTGGCCCCACGCGGAAGTCGGCGCTTCCCGGCCGGATCGCGGGAGGCGCAGGGGGCGGTCGTGAGGGTCCTGCCTCGGCCCGGGGGTGCTGGGGGCAGAGCACCGCGGGGCCGGGGCTCTGGAATCCGGAGACCAGCGCGGGCCGAGGGGGCCCTTCGAGGCGGACAGAAGGGGCGAGGACACGCTCCTGCGCCAGGTACTTGGTGCGGGCGGGGCGGAGCGCCAGGTGCGTCAGGGGCGCCAGGTAGGCCCGCAAGCCCCGCCCCTCCTGACCACGCCCCCACTGGAGGCCCGTCCCCGTCCCCGAGTCGGCCCCGCCCTCTGGACTTTAGCCCAGAGCTCCCGCGCCGGCGCTTTCCCGCCGCCGCTGACAGCTCGGAGTCGGCCTCGGTGCGCTGGGGAAAACCGTCCGGGCCCGCCTCTGGCGCCGCTGCCGCGGCCGCGCTAAGGTTCCGGGCGGACCCTGCCGTGTCAGGTAAGAGGCCCCGGGGCCGGGCCGTGAAGCGATCCTGGGGCCTCGCGGGCCGGCGCTGGACGCGGGCGCCGCTGGGAGGGGCCGGGAGCGGGTCACCCGTGGGCCCCGGGTCGGCGCCGGAGGGGCGGCTGGGGGCTCGGCGCGGAAGCTGGCCGTGGCCCGGGGCCGACGACCCTGTGCGGGCGTCTGTCAGGCCCTCAGCCCGCCGGGCTCGGCCCGCCGGCGGGGACGCGTGAGGGCCCCGAGCCTGCCCTGTGTCGGTGCCACACCGTGAACACCGGAAGCCCCTTCTTCTCCACAGGGAAAGCGGAAGCCGCCAGGGCTGTGCGCCCGCCCTCGGGGTGACGCGGGCCGCCCTCGGGGCGCTGGGGCTCTGTCCCGGCGGAGGCGGGGCCCTGCGGGTGCCCGGCCGCCCGGCGCCGCTCGCGTCCCGCGGGGCTCCCTCTGCGTCTCACGCGGCTCTCTCAGCCCCACGGTGCCCCAGGGCCTTCACAGAGGGTGGCCGGCGGGGAGGACGCGCTCCGGCAGCTGTGGGGGCTGCATCTGTCTGAGGCGCCCACAGGCTGGGAGAGCCGCAGCGTCCCTCCTCAGGGGCCTGTCTTCGCCCTTTCACCCCTGCCACGGAGGGTCTGCTTTCTATCGCTTTGTCTACTGTTTTAAATGTTAATCTCATCTGAAAAATGCTTTCACTGCAACATGTGACTCTTTGACCAAACACCTGGGCACCGCGGCCTTTCGATGCTGGCGCAGAAACGTTCCCATCACTGCACGAACCCTGGAAACTCTGCCGGACACAGGCTCTGCCCTTATGCCTGAGCATCCTCCAGGGTCCGGGGAGGTGTGTGTCCTGGGCGGCTGGCAGAGAGCCACCTGCCTCCGACTTTGGCCACCCTCCCTGCTCAGTTGGGGCTGTGACTCTGCTTCCTTCCCTGAGGACCAAAGTCACTGAGGACAAGCCAACAGGGCTGCGAGATGATGCTTGTCGACTGGGAAGCCCTCCTGGGCCGTGCGCCCCTGAGGAGGCTGCCCTCTCACCATTGGGGCACTGAGGTTCCCAAACTGTTGGTGTGGAGCTGGGCAGAGCCCCACTTCTCACGTGCTTCTCTCCTCCCCGAATTCCCGTGTGGACGCTCCCTTCCTCAGACCAGACCTCCCAGCCCCAGGCCTCCCACCGCCCTGCCTGGTACAGCCTCAGGACCCTTGCAGCCCTGAGGGTCCCTGAGCTCAGCTGCACCCTCCCACCCGCCCACTTGGGCCTCCTCCTTCCTGCAGCCCCCCACCCACACCTGTCCTTGCAGCTCATGCCCTCTACCCACCAAGCCCCCACCGACCAGTTCAGTTCACTTCAGTTGCTAAATTGTGTCCGACTCTCTGCAACCCCATGGACTGCAGCATGCCAGGCTTCCCTGTCCATCACCAACTCCCAGAGCTTGCTCAAACTCATGTCCATCGAGTCGGTGATGCCATCCAACCATCTCTTCCTCTTCCCCTTCTCCTCCTGCCCTCAATCTTTCCCAGAATCAGGGTATTTTCCAATGAGTCAGTTCTTCACATCAGGTGGCCAAAGTATTAGAGTTTCAGCTTCAGCATCAGTCCTTTCAATGAATATTCAGGACTGATTTCCTTTAGGATTGAGTGGTTTGCTCTCCTTGCCGTCCAAGGGGCTCTCAAGAGTCTTCTCCAACACCACAGTTCAAAAGCATCAGTTCTTCGGTGCTCACCTTTCTTTATAGTCCAACTCTCACATCCATACATGACCACGGGAAAAACCATAGCTTTGACTAGACAGACCTTTGTTGGCAAAGTAATGTCTCTGTTGGCAAAGTAATATGCTGTCTAGGTTGGTCATAACTTTTCTTCCAAGGAGCGCCCCCCAAACTCTTGTCCAGGTCCTGGTCCCTCTGTCTCAGCAGGAGAAGCCTGGCCCCACTGGCCTGTCTCTGTCCACAATAACCTCAAGCCTCAGGTGGGTCACGTGGCTCATGCCCTGGGAGCTCGCCCCTCCCCGGCCCAGTCTCTTCCCTCCCCTCCTTGGCCTCACCTCCACCCATCCTGCCTCCCAGCTGGAAGGGATCCCCGGTGCCTGCACCCCAGATCTGCCTCCTCCCTGAGAACGTGCCTGCCCCTCGGAGCACTACCCCGTCCCCAGTGTGTCTCCCGGGGGCACTCCCCCCAGGTGTCATTTCCCCTCTATACGGATGTCCTGTGTTTCTTCCCACCTTGAACAGAAAGCCCCCGCCCTCAGCCCACGTGTCTCCTTGCTCCTTTACAGCCAGACTCCTTTTAAGAATCGGCAGGATTTAGCGTCTCCGTTTCCTTTGCCGGGTGATTTTTAGATACTGAGATGTGCTTCACAAATCATACAGCTCATTTTAAAATGTACAATTCTGTGTTTTTGTCAGATTCACAGAGCTGTGCCACCATCGCCCCTAATGCATCCCCCACTGCAGCACCACCACAGCTCCCCCCCCCCCCGTCATCCCTGCCTGAGGCAACCAGTCATCCAGTGTCTGGATTCACCTCTTCTGGACTATTCATATAAACACAATCACAAAGCATGTAGATTTCTATCTGGCATCTCCCCCTCAGCATCATGTGCTTGAGGTCCGCACACATTGCAGGAGGATCAGTGCTTCGTTCCTTTTCAGGCTGAGTCATTTCCATTGTGTGGACGGACCCATTTTGTTGATCAAACCGACCCCCGCTGGGGCACTCCAAGGGGCCCCGCTGTCTGGCTCTTGTGAGTCACACACTGTGGGTGTTTCTGTGGCCTTGTGTTCTCTGTGCTCTTGGGTGCACCCCCAGGAGTGGCTTTGCTGGGTCAGGCGGTCATTCGGCGTAGCTCTTTGACTGTCTTTCCATAATGCTTTTTATTCTTGATCCTGCCGGGGTGCTGCCCAAACTCCTGTCAGGGTTTCTGGCGGCCTCCTTTGACTCATCCCTCCTCGGTGCCTGGCCTCTGGGACACATGTCCTTTGGGTCTCCTGTGTTCCCTGCCCCTTCCACCTCCTCTGGGCACATGCTCCCCCAGGTCCCTTGAATTACCGTCTGGCTGTCCTCTGTGCCCACTAATCTTGTGTTTTTCTATTTTCACAATAAAAGAATGAAAAAAGGGACTTCCCTGGCAGGCCAGTGGTTAAGACTCCACACGTCCAATGCGGGGAGCACAGGTTCAATCCCTGGTCCAGGAACTGAAATCCCACATGCTCTGAGGCATGGCCCCCAAAAAATGAAGATGAAAGAAGTGACATCGCGGTGCCTGCCCCTGTGGCGCTGCAGCTCTGCCTCCTCACGGCCCAGAGCTGGAAGCAGACTAGACGCCCTTGGGGGTGCTTGCCAAGCGGCCCCTGCGTCCACACCACAGGAGCCCACTCTGCAAAAGGGTTGGGCCCTGGGCGCACACAGCGACTCGTGTGTGTCTTAGGGGAGTGTGCCAAGTGAGCGCAGATGCACAGAGGCCAGACTGTGTGGTTCCATCCGTGCAACTTTCCTGAAATGACAGACGGTGTGAACGGAGATGCGACCAGCGTTGCCAGGGCCGCTCGCAGATCAGGGCCTTGGGGCGACTGCAGAGGGCAGCGAGGGCTCCGTGGCACTGCCGTGCTCTGGCTCTCCTCTAATCCACACGATGCCCTGCTTGTGATTTGGGGTGAAAGGTAGATGGGACGTCTCTTTATTATTTCTTACAAGTACATGCATATCTATAGTCATCTCAAAATGAAATGTTTAATTAAAAAAATCCTTAAGAAGGTTTCAATTACAAGTTTTTCTGTTTTACAGATACTCTGAAAGTTGGAGTGATTCAGTGACCGCTAAGGTTCTTCCAGCTCTGAAGAAGGTGGTTCAGAAACACTTCATTGTGTCTGAGCTAAAATCTACTTCCCAGCAGCAGTGGAGGCGTTGGGAGCAGCTTCCGTCAGGACACTGTTCCACCTCTGGCCGTGAGAGCTCCCGGCCGCTCACGTCACCAGCACTGCTGAGACCGTTTGGAGCACACAGCTCACACGTGAGTGTGTGAGGGAACACACGCCGGAGGGAGCCCGGGAGAGGGAACCGGTTCCTGAGGTAAGGACTCAGCTCAGAGGCCAGCTTAGTGCTGGAACTTGCTTCCCAAGAAACTTAATAGCTGGTTAATTCTGGAGCTCAGGGGTCAATCAAATGGGCAGGAGTTTTGGATATTTGGGAATTGATTTTAGCCCAATACAAGTGGTTGGGGTTTTTTTTGTTTGTTTGTTTTTGTTTGTTTTTCCCCTTTTTAAACAATAGGCACGTCCAAGAAAAAAGCTAAATGCCAGATAAGATTTTTCTCTCAGAAAATAAATGTAGGCTCACACGTGACAGAGGCGCTTGGTGTCCATGGTCCCCGCGCGGAGCCTGGGTTCCTCAGGCTGTGCCCGTCACACGAGCCCGTGGAGAGCTCCTTGACCCAGTGCTGGGTGACCACAGTTCCTGGGGGCTCAGCACACCCGCCGCTTCCGCTGCTCAGGGACCGCCGACAGAGAACCTGGGTACTGAGGGCCAGTCCCGCCCCCCAGGAAGCCCTATGGAAGGAAAGGCAGCATGCCGGGAGGGGCGCGTTCAGACGCGAGCAGGGCTTCCCACCCGGGGCAGTCTGCACACCAGGGCAGCCATGCACGCAGGTGGCTCAGGATTCGTCTCCTGGAGGTTCGGAGCCGAAAGGAGACTATAAACAGGGGAACTTGTAGTTCTGTCCTGCAGGACGCTGTGGGGAAGGGCTGCGTCTCCAGGGAGCCGGGCGTCGGGTGCCCTGGACCTGCAGGCGGCTCCTCACCTGTCTCTGCTCTCACAGACGGAGCCCCTCATGCAGTTTCAGAGCAGAGGCCACGCTGCTGCTGCTCCCCGAGCCAGTTCCCACTCGCAGGCCCCCTGCACAGCCATGTGGCATCCTGCCCACGACAGCTCTGCGGCCAGGGCCCACCCCCAGGTTGTGCCCCATCTCCAGGAGAAGCCAGAGTGTGAGGAAGGGGGAGGAAACATGATGCGAACTGGCAGCGACAAACCTGGAGCCAGAAACAGCCTGAAAAGAAGAAGCGTGCGTCACGTGGAGCCAACAGAGCAGCCAGCGAGTGCTGCCCCAGACGGACAGTGCCCCAGAACCACTCCAGTGGCTTCTGGAGTCCAGAGGGAAGGGCCGGCCTGGGGGCCTCCAGGGAGGAGGGCCAGCCAGAGGGAAGAGGACCGTCAGGGCTGTTACAACAAAAGGCAAATCCAAGAAGCCTGCATTTAACCAGAAAGCATTCATCTCTGGTGGAGAGCAAACCAGCCCCCCCCCCACCAAAGTCAAAAATAAACAGAAGAAACGGAAGGAAGCAGGAGGAATTAATATAGAGGAAAACTTCGAATGAAATGATGCTGTTTGCAGCAGCATGGATGGACCTAGACATTATCATACTAAGTAAAGTAGGTCAACGGAGAAGGCGGTGGCACCCGCTCCAGTGCTCTTGCCTGGAGAATCCCGGATGGAGGAGCCTGGTTGGCTGCAGTCCATGGGGTCGCTGAGGGTCGGACACGACTGAGCGACTTCACTTTCACTTTTCACTTTCCTGCATTGGAGAAAGAAATGGCAACCCACTCCAGTGTTCTTGCCTGGAGAATCCCAGGGACGGGGGAGCCTGGTGGGCTGCCGTCTATGGGGTCGCACAGAGTCAGACACGACTGAAGTGACTTAGCAGCAGCAGCAAAGTAGGTCAAAGACAACAGCACACGATGTCTCTTACATGTGGAATCTAAAATATGACGTGAATGAACTTACCAGTGAAACAGAAACAGACGCAGATGTAGATGACAGACCTGTGACGACCCAAGCGGAAAGGGGGTATAGGTTAGGGTTCTGAATTGACGGGTACACACAACTCTATGTAAAACAGATAAACACCAAGCATCTATTTACTGTACAGCACAGAGAACTATATTCAATATCTTTTCATAATCTATATTGGAAAAGAATCTGAAAATATATATATATATCTGAAGAAAAAAAAGAGAAAAGTTAATTAAATACTTAAATCAGGAGATATAAAATTAGTAAAACCAGAAGCTAGTTCTTTTTAAATTTTTGGCCATGTCGTGCAACTTGAGTCCCAAAGAAAGGCAATGCCAGAGAATGTTCCAACTACCGCACAATTGCACTCATCTCACATGCCAGCAAAGTAATGCTCAAAATTCTCCAAGCTAGGCTTCAAGAGTACATGGATGGAGAACTTCCAGATGTTCAAGCTGGATTCGAAAAAGGCAGAGGAACCAGAGATCAAATTGCCAACATCTGCTGGATCATAGAAAAAGCAAGAGAATTCCAGAAAAACATCTACTTCTGCTTCTTTGACTACGCTAAAGCCTTTGACTGTGTGGATCAGAACAAACTGTGGGAAAATTCTTAAAAGAGATGGGAATACCAGACCACTTTACCTGCCTCCTGAGAAACCTGTATCCAGGTCAAGAAGCAACAGTTAGAACAGGATATGGAATAGCAGACTGGTTCCAAATTGAGAAAGGAGTATGTCAGGCGGTATATTGTCGTCCTGCTTATTTAACTTCTATGAAGAGTACATCATGTGAAATGCCAGGCAGGATGAATCACAAGCTGGAATCAAGATTGCCAGGAGAAATATCAATAACCTCAGATATGCAGATGACACCACCCTTATGGCAGAAAGTGAAGAAGAACTAAAGAGCCTTTTGATGAAAGTGAAAGAAGAGAGTGAAAAAGTTGGCTTAAAACTCAACATTCAGAAAACTAAGATCATGGCATCCGGGCCCATCAGTTCATGGCAAATAGATGGGGAAACAATGGAAATAATGACAGACTTTATTTTTGGGGGCTCCAAAATCACTGCAGATAGTGACTGCAGCAGTGAAATTAAAAGACGCTTGTTCCTTGGAAGAAAAGCTATGACCAACCTGGACAGCATATTAAAAAGCAGAGACATTACTTTGCTGACAAAGGTCCATCTAGTCAAAGCTATGGTTTTTCCAGTAGTCATGTATGGATGTGAGAGTTGGACTATAAGGAAAGCTGAACTCCAAAGAATTGATGCTTTTGAACTGCCGTGTAGGAGAAGACTCTTGAGAATCTGTTGGACTGCAAGGAGATCAAACCAGTCCATCCTAAATGAAATCAGTCCTGAATATTCATTGGAAGGACTGATGCTGAAGCTGAAGCTCCAATTCTTTGGCCACCTGATGCAAAGAACTGACTCATTGGAAAAGACCCTGATGCTAGAAAAATTGAAGGCAGGAGAAGAAGGGGACGACAGAGGATGAGATGGTTGGATGGCATCACCGACTCGATGGATGTGAGTTTGAGTAAACTCCGGGAGTTGGTGATGGACAGGGGAGTCTGGTGTGCTGCAGTCCATGGGGTCACAAAGAGTCAGACATGACTGAGTGACTGAACTGAACTGGTAGAGCTTGAGAGATCTTAGTTTCCCAACCAGGGATCGAACCCAGGCCACGGCAGTGACAGCACCAAGTCCTAATCACTGGGCCACCAGGGAAGTCCCCCAAAACTAGTTCTTTGAAAAGACCAATGATACAACCTTTTGCTAAGAGTAATTAAGGGAAAATGAAAGTGAAAAAAATTTTGAACACTCACGAAAGGTGAGAGCCACACACGTAAACGGCATATACACCGAACCCTGACGTTACAGTAATAAACATGGGAACCTCCTCAGAAATCAGGGCCTCCTGTCAGAACAGGCCTGGGGGAGGGGGGTTGGAGTAGGCGGTGGGCGAAGACCAGCTGGGCTCAGAAATGCTCGCTGTCTGGGCCTGGGGTCCCAGCCCCCAGCCCTGGCTGCAGCCTGGGTCACCCCGAGGCAGGACCACCAGCCGCCCCTCGAGACGGTAGGTGTGCCTGGCAGCATGGAGAGGCGGCGACAGGAGAGGCCCGCCTTGCAGCTCATAATCCTGGGTGCCCAGGTGGGTGCCCAACTCCTCTCTAGAGCTAAGAGTCCATCGTAGTTTAACTTTCAAAAATAACTTTGTGGTTTGATTACTTTTTCATGAATACGAGGTGGAGTGTGTTCATCGTGTAATATCTAGAAGATTCAGAGAGTGAAAGAGAAGACCCAGAGGGCCGGTAGGTGGCCCCAGTGCCGAGTGGGCCGGGGCCCGAGGCCCTTTATTCCCAGCAGCTGCTTTGGTGACAGCTTCGTGCCACATGGGGAGGCTTTGTCCCCGTGACATTAAATAGTCAATGTAAAATGCAATTTTTAAGGTGCTTCCCAGGTGGCTCAGTGGCAAAGAATCAGCCTGCAATGCAGGAGACTGGGGTTTGCTTGCTCCTTGGAAGAAAAGCTGTGACCAGCCTCAGTCAGAACAGGCAGGGAGCAGGAACCTCCACCCAGATGGTGGGGCTGCTGACCGCTGACCTCTGCCCCTGCTCCTGCCGCCGCCTGGCACCCAGTGAGAAAGGGTACTGAAGAGCTTTGTGGCCGAGACTCCCAGGGCTGGTTCCTGTGTGCTGCAGGGAAAGCGCTGCGCCGTGGGAGGCCAGGGCGGTGATCCAGGGGGCCAGAGACCACCACCGCGGTGTCCCTGAAAGTCACTGTCTGTGTTTAGAGTTGATGAGTCTGATTTTTAAAGAAAGGAACAATCCTGAAGTCAAATCAAGAAGTTAAGAATCAAGCCCCTGGGAAAGAGGGAGTGAGAAGGACGGACTGCCCAGTATCGCCCAGTGTTGGCGAGGACGCTACGTGAAGACCCGCCTACGAGGGGAGTCTCCCGCAGCTGCTGCCCTGGAGGCGCCCACAGGTTCCCCAGAGTCGAATGCCAGCCGCGTCTGGCCTGGCACACTGCAGAGAGGCCGGCAGGCATCCACACGGGCCACGGCTGGGTCCACAGCAGATGCCCCGCGGTGTGGACAAGCCCTGTGCTGAGTGTACGGAGCTGGATGAGAAAGGATGGCTCTGTTTTCACAAGGTGTCCTGACCAGGTGGAGCTGCCAGGCCTGGGGCGGGGGCAGTGATCTTCGGGTAACGGTGGCTCTGGGTCAGGGGTGACGGTTGCCCATGCCTGAATATATTAGAGATGCTGAGTTGTCCACTTTAAGAAGTCAGTTCCACAGTCTGTGGATTACATCTCCATGAAGCTTTAAAAGCGTCACTGAGATGAACGCACACACGCTGAATTGTGTTTTAGGGGCGCCCCCGTCAGTGCTGTTGCTTCACTGAAGAGGCCTGAGCGGCCCCATCCGCAGGGGCCCGGCCTTCCGCCCCTGTGTCTCGGGGGTCCGGGGCGGCTCTGGCATGGTGACCGCGTCCTGCAGTGGGGACAGCAGGGTGACTCCTGCGGCCGTTACGCGGAGCAGTGGCTGAGGAGCCGGGCATCCGCCCGTCCTGCCGAGGCCCCGGTATCGCGGTGGGGAGGCAGTCGGGCCGCCAGGGCCACCCTCCTCCCTGGTCAGCGGCGTTTCTCCAGAGCAGTGTGTCCAGCAGAATTACCTGAGCCACAGGTGTGCCTTTAAATTTTCTGTGAAAGAGGCAAGCTAGTTTTCATGACACACTTTATGTACGCCTAGTGCGCCCTGCGCTCCTATTCCCGAGCGCAGCCGGCGTAGAGAAGCCGGCAGTTTCCTGCACTAGGCGGCCTGCCGGGTTGCGGGCGAGGAGCGGCCTCGGGCCGCCGGATCCCGCGCTGAGCCCCGCCCCGCCGAGCTCCTGCTCGGGTCCTCCCGGGGAGCCGGAGCCTGGGCCCGGCAGCCCCCTTGCCACGCCCGCGTGCCCCCTGGCCGCTGTGGAGGCGCAGGGAATGCCTGCGGGGACACGCAGCCAGCGCCCCGTGTTTGTGGAAACAACAGAGACGTAGCGACGGGAGCGGGACGGGGCCTCCCAGCCGGCGTGCGGCGCGGACCCCGTCACTCCCCGCGGGCGGAGAGAAGGCCTCCTGCTGCGCTCTCCTGGGCCGGCGGGTGGAGGGATGGACAGAGGCCTGGACCTGGGCAGCAGCGTGACTCCTGCGGGCCCTAAAGCCCTGCTGTCTGGCTGCTTGAAAGGCAGCTTGGGATCAGAAACTTGGGCCCTCCACTCCTCGCTGTGCCCCCCGAGCCAGGACTCGTCCTCTGGGCTCCCATGGGGTCTCAGGCTTCGAGGCTGGGGCACAACCCGTTCACAAAGCCGCTTTGAGGGGGACGACAGGCCCGAAGGACGCACCCCAACCTGGCCTCCTTTGGATGTGAGGGGTTGAAGGGCGGGGCGGGGGGGGAAGCGGGGCCAGGAAGGGACACGCCCACGAGCACCTGCTCTGAGCCCCCTTCTGCCTCACACGGGGCTGGGGGCTCCGCTGGAGGCGGCAGCTTCCCCGAGGGTTAGGGCCTGCTGGTGTCCTCTTCCTCCTCTGGGTCTCCTCGGGCCTGACTGAGGGCAGAGTTCAGGACGCGTCTGCTTGGGGGGCCAGCCTGGTCAGCGTGCCAAGCAGGAGGATGGAGGCACAGCTGGGGGCCCTGATCGCCTGGAATTTGTGGCAGCACGGGCTGGCTCCCGGGAGGCTCCCAGGTAGATAATCCAGCCACCTCTCAGGAGGAAGCAGTCTGGCCGGGCTTCTCTCTGGAACCCCCCTGCCCCCTCCTCTCGTTTGAGTCCGTTTCGGTGGGTTTGGTGTCTGACAGGGGTTCCCCGCCCAGGTGTGGGGCGGAGCTGAGAAGCAGGAGCCTTGGGGGCGAGCAGGGATCTTTGAGGAGGACCTCCGGTCACATGCCAGGCCTCCCTGCAGGGATGTGGCTCAGCCTAGCCCCTTTCAGCAGAATCACAACCCTGAATGAGTTGTATTTGGTGACTGATTTAGAGAAAGTTAAAAAACTAGAGGAGGTGCGCGCCCAGGGCTCCCGTCCCGGGACGGCCTGTTTGCCTGGTGTGCGCTGCAAGCCCAGCACCACCACTGCAGCCTGCTTCATTTTCAAATGAGGTCAGTTTATAAGGGCTGCAGTGGGCTGAACTTGAACTTGGTAGCTGCCAGCTGTTTTCAATCTCAGAAGCACGTAGTTGCTGATTTCAGATTCTGGGGCTCGGGAACAGACCAGAGCTGAGCTCTGCTGGCCAAGGAAGGTCTGGGTCTGTCCGCCTGACCTGGGGCTGGCCTGAGAGCAGAGACCATCGCCTGCCTCACGTGGCCAGGCGGCACCATGCCCTGAAAGAAAGTGGGAAAGTGGCCCCGCAGAGGGAGGTGGAAATATACCCACAGAAAAACCTTGGAATTGTAGAGGTTAGCCCTAGTTGAGAAGATTGGAAAACACACCCTCCCACAGCAGAGCCGTTGGGTCATCTGCCCCCTTCCTGGTTGTTGATATTCAGTCATTCAGTCATGTCTGACTCTTTGTGACCCCATGGACTGCAGCATGCCACACTTCCCTGTCCTTCACTATCTCCCAGGGTTTGCTCAGACTCACGTCCATTGAGTCGATGATGCCATCCAACCATCTCATCCTGTAGCCACCTTCCGCTCTCAGTCTTTCCCAGCGTTAGAGTCTAATGAGGTGCCTCTTCGCATCAGGTGGCCAAAGTGTTGGAGCTTCAGCATCAGTGCTTCCAACGGATATTCAGGGTTGGTTTCCTTTAGGGTTTATCGGTTTGATCTCCTCGCAGTCCAGTGGGACTCTCAAGGGTCTTCTCTAGCACCACAATTTGAAAACATTCAGTTCTTCATTGCTCAGCCTTCTTTAGGTCCAACTCTCATGTCTGCACGTGACTACTGGGAAAACCATAGCTTTGACTACATGGACCTTTGTCGGCAAAGTAAAGTCTCTGCTTTTTAATACGCTGTCTAGGTTGGTCATAGCTTCTCTTCCAAAGAGCAAGCATCTTTTAATTCCATGGCTGCAGCCACCATCCGCAGTGATTTTGGAGCCCAAGAAAATAAAGTCTCTCACTGTTTTCATTTTTTCCCCACCTATTTGCCAAGAAGTGATGGAACTGGATGCCATAATTTTAGTTTTTTGAGTGTTGAGTTTTAAGCCAGGTTTTTCACTCTCCTCTTTCACTTTCATCAAGGCTCTTTAGTTCCTCTTCACCTTCTGCCGTTACAGTGGTATCATCTGCATATCTGACCAGCAAAGTGGATGCCTGCAGTGGAAAGAAGGCCATCGAGGCCTTGTGCTTGGACAAACCCTGACTGGCTCACATGGAAAGAGCATGCGGCGTGGGGCCCTGCTGGGCCCAGGTTCCCCTGGAGGGCGGAGGTTGGGCAGACGGGCCTTCGCTGCTGCTCGTCTTTACACGTGTTCCCTCCGTGTGCATGTTCACTTGTGTCCGACTGTAACCCTTTGGACTGTAGCTTGCCAGGCTCCTCTCTCTATCAGATTTTTTCATGCTGGTGGTCTTTACTACTAAAATAAAGCCTCCATCTTTTCACAGAGGAAATGTCCCTGGGGTCACACAAGGGTGGAGTGGCCTGGGGGCTGGACTGTGCTGGGACGGAGGGAGCTATGGGCTGGAGACCCTCTCAGAAGCCCCCACGGCAACCATGGGCCCTGCCTGCAGCAGACTGGAGGCCAGGAGAGGAGCCTGTTTGGAGTCTCCTAAAAGCAGCTGATTGCTCTCAGCCGTGCATGGGTCCCAACCCCAGCCCCACCAGGAGTTCGCTGCCTCAGGGCTCATTGGCTGGGTCGGTGGGTGGCCGTGGCTGTGTGCTGTGCAGGGTCAGGGGCTCCAGGAACAGCCAGCGACAGTGTTGACCACATGGAGCCTGCCTGGCCAGACGCGCACTCAGCCCAGGGCCCTGGGTGGGGCCTGGCCGATGGGGGTGACGTGAGGAGGAGCCAGGCTGGGCTCCTAGGGAGGGGCCCTGCACCGTCTCCAGCCCCTCCTGTTCGGGACCCTCTGGCTGGCCCCAGGGTCCCCCCCTGGGGACCTGTCTGACCTCAGGCCAGACAGGTCGCGGAGTTGGTGGGGTCACAGTGGGGTCACAGAGGCACAGCGGGCCATGAAGCTGGACCAGCCTTTGTGCCCAGCGCTGCTCCGGGGCCCCAGGGGACGGACAGACAGTGGACATGCCAGACAGGAGGGCGAGGGGTATGAGCGGCACTTGCCCACGCACAGGACGCGCTCGTCCTGTTGCGCCCTGGCCGGGCCCCAGTGTGGGCAGGACCCGGGACGGCACTGCCTGCAGAGGGGCCCAGAGCCCGGCTCTGGCCTTGCCCGGCCACGCAGCACTGCCCTCCCCCTCCTGGTGCAAACACCTGCCTGCACCCACTCCATGGGTGCCCTGAGGGTGTGGCAGGTGGGAGAACCGGCCCCCCAGAGAGAGGGTGCTGTATCAGAGACCCCAGCCGCCGGGAGTGGCAGTCCTCCCAGGGTTGGGCCAGACTTGGGGTGGGAGGTGGGCAGAAGGCATCTGGGATTAGGTCCCAGCAAGGGGTAGGCAGGGGCGGGCAGCTGGGTTTTTCCCAGTGGTTCCTGGGCAAACAGGCTGGATTGCCTGCCTCACTCCAGGTCCATTCAGGTGACCGTAGACAGGAGGAAAGCAAACGCTGAGGACAGGGGGAGAGGCCTGTCACGAGTGAGGGCTGGCCCAGCCACTGCAGAGCCCGGGAGGCTGGAGCTGGAGACAGAGCCTCGGGGACATCTGCATGGGCTGGGCACCCAAGACCCCAGGTGGGGAGGGAGGGTTCCTTCCCGACAGACCGCTCCTCCAGGCACCGGTGCCCCCAGGGAGGCTCTTCCCAGGAGTGCCTTCCCCCCTGGCCCAGCAGCTGTCCAGGGCCTGCAGGGTAGGCCGCAGCCCTCAGACCTGAGGAAAGGGGCCGTGAAGGGAGGGAGGCATCCATACCGACCAACAAAGCACGCGGAAGCCACCGGGTCCTTGGGGGTGAAGGGAGACGGAACTCGTGGATGTTATTAAAATTCTGGTAGTAGGAATGAGTAATTAACGAAAGAGTGGCAAAATAAAAGTCAAGAAATCTCCCCCAAAGGCAGAGAAGAGGAGACATAAGAAAATTAGAGGTTCTTCCAGGAAGCCCAGCGTCCGAGTCAGAGTAACCCCAAGAGCAGAGAATCCAGGGGTGCCTAGCAGACCTTGCCCCGTCCGTCCCTCCTGGCACCTGCAGGCTGGCAGGGGAGGTGCCCCAGGAGGGGAGCAGAGTCCCAGCTGCAGTCAGGAGGCAGGTGGTTCAGAGCTCGCAGCACCACGGGAAGGACCATCACCACCACTCCTGGGGATGGCTCCTCACCCACAGCCAGGCCCAGCCAGGCTTCTAGCCAGGCTGGGGGCCTGTGAAGACACTTGCAGATAGCCGAGAGCAGTGGCACATCCCCCCCTTGCAGTTATTCTCAGGAAGCTTGTGGAGAATGTGCTCCTCTGGAGTCAGGAGGAGACAGAACATGGAGGCTTCGAGGTCAGGGATGCAGGACGCGCTGGGCAGAAGCGGGGCGGGAGGCGCCAGGCTGGAGAGCAGCCGTCCAGACCAAGACGGGCGGCAGAGGCTCGGCAGAAGCTCGGGAGGGGCTGCCCCCGGGAGCAGGCGGCCCTCCTCCAGCTTGTCTGAACTTCCTGGGGAGGGTTGTGGTGCTCAGTCCCGTTCGTGAAGGCTTTGCAAGGAATCAACAGGGAAGAAGTGGTGTCGCTTTTTTTTCTTTACTCTTCCGCCCTCTTTAGATACGATAATTTTGACTGCGTGCTTAGTTACTAAGTCGTGTCTGACTCTTTGCAACCCCATAAACGGTAGCCCACCAGGCTCCTCTGTCCATGGGAATCTCCAGGAAAGAATACTGGAGTGGGTTGCCATTCCCTTCTGCAGGGGATCTTCCTGACCAGGGATCAAACCCAGGTCTCCTGCATTGCAGGCGGATTCTTTACCGTCTGAGCCACCAGGGAGGCCCTAATTTCCATTGACCTGTCTTCAAATTCACTGACTCTTTAATCTGCCATCTCCAGTCTACTGTCAAGCCCAGTCAGTGGGTTTTCCGTTTGAGTCGTACTTGTATGTGTTTTATTGGAGAACTGCCATCTAGTTCTTTATTGTTGTTGTGGTTCAGTCCAGCTCACTTGCAGCCCCGTGGGCCGTAGCCCGCTCCGCTCCTCTGTCCATGGGATTTCCCAGGCAAGAAGGCTAGAGTGGGTTGCCGTTTTCTTTTCTAGGGATCTTCCTGATGCAGGGATGGAACTCACATCTCCTGCATTGGCAGGTGGATTCTTTACTGCTGAGCCGTCAGGGGCTCCCGTTCTTCTATGTAGGTTCATGTGATTTCCATTTCTGCCTCTCTGTTTCATGAAGATCGTATTATCCTGTAACTTTCTGAGCGTGATTTTCATTCGTCTTTTTAACACACTTATGATAGTTGTGTTACAGTCTTTGCTAAATCCAACCTCTGAGCCGCCTTCAGCTTGCTTTCTGTCAAGTGCTTTTCTGTATTCTTCCCCCTTACCTACAGGTTGCACTTTCCTTTGTGATTTTTATATTACCTCTGAACATCATGAATGATATGCTGCAGGGACTCTATTCTGTTACCTTCATCTGAAGAATGCTGAGTGTTGTTCCAGTGAGCAGGCAGTTTCTGATTACCTTGAGCTGGTGAGGGGGGCATAACTTGGCATTGCATTCAGTCAGTTCAGTTCACTCACTCAGCCGTGTTTGACTCTGTGACCCCATGGACTGCAGCACACCAGGGCTCTCTCTCCATCACCAACTCCTGCACCTTGCTCAGACTCTTGTCCATCGAGTCAGTGATGCCATCCGACCATCTCATCCTCTGTCGTCCCCTTCTCCTCCTGCCCTCAATCTTTCCCAGCATCAGGGTCTTTTCCAATGAGTCACTTCTTTGCATCAGGTGGCCAAAGTATTGGAGTTTCAGCTTCAGCCTCAGTCCTTCCAATGAATAGTCAGGACTGATCTCCTTTAGGATGGACTGGTAGAATCTCCTTGCAGTCGAAGAGACTCTCAAGAGTCTTCTCCAAAGCCACGGTTCAAAAGCATCAATTCTTCGGTGCTCAGCTTTCTTTATGGTCCAACTCACATCTGTGCATGACTACTGGAAAAACCATAGCTTTGACTAGATGGACCTGTGTTCGGGTAGATCTTTATCTTGGAGAGGTTCAGCCTACAAAGTGTCCCGTGGACTTGCTGGGGCTTAGGGGCCTGGTTACACGGTTGGGTTGGCAGCACGGGTCTACAGTGGGTCTCACTCGCTGTGGTCACTGGGATGGGTCCCTGAGTGAGCAGCATCGCTTGACCACTCGTGTCTCTGACGAACTCTCGGCCCAGGGACAGCTGCCTCTGGGAGCTCTGGGGGTCCTGCATTCTCACCTGCACTTCTGGCCCCAACAGCCCTTCCAGCTGGTGCCTGGGCTGCAGACTCCTCTACTCAGTGGGAGGCTCTGCTTGCCAGGCTCCAGGTCAGTGGTCTTAGCTGGGCTACTGCCACTAGCTGGGAACTGGCCCATCCCTCCCCAACCCTGGGCATCGCTCGATGGCAGGAAGCACATTTGTACATGGCCTCTCGTCCAGAAGCTGGCCTAAAACGTGTCCAGTGGACACTGTTTGCAGCAGGAGTTGCTCCGGCCTGACACAAGTCTGGAGCAAATGGACAAGGCAGAGAAGCACCTGGCGTTCACGCCAGCTCAGCCGGGCTCTGCCTGTGGCTCCCATGAAGACTCAGTGGAAACCCTCAGAGAGCTGTTTCCAGGCTCGTGGGCTGGGGGTGGGTTCTCACCTTGAGCTTGGTCAGTCAGTGTAAGACTGGAGAGTCAGCAAACAGCTGTATCAGCCTGTTAGAGAGAAGTTTGCCAGTAAACGTACAAAGCTTGTGGGAGTGGTGGCCTGCGGGGCGGCGGAGTGGGTTGGGGAGCAGACGACACGGGGGCAGATGGGGGACCCCTTGATCCAGGCCTGTGTCAGGACCCGGGTCTAAACAGAGGCGCTGCGACAGTCTCGTGATACAGACCACACCGCAAATGAGGACAAACTGGCCCGTTTCCCTAAATGTGGAAAAGCAAAATGCATGTTGTCAGGAGCCTGTTGGCCACCTGGGAACGGCAGTGCTTTGCTGTCAGCCTGGATGACCCAGAGCTGGCTGCGCCCGTGGGGCAGACTCCAGTAGGGAAGCTGCGGCCGCCCGAGACCTTGCCTCCCAACCACAGAAGTGGGCCCTGCGTGGCTGCCCTTCAGGGTCTCTCCCTTGTGTGTGGAGCCTGCAGCCTGACTGTCTCCACTGGTCTCCAGCAGCTCCTGCATCTTCCCTGAGAATGGACCCTGGAGACCCAGAAGAAAAGCCTGCTGCCGGTGACCCCGCTGGTGGTGAGTCCCGTGGGTCAGCGTGTGCCCCTCACGGCCCCAGGTCCAGCTGGGAAGTGCAGGGTGGGCCGGGGGTGGGTGTGTGGGGTCCGTGCACAGGGCAGGGACACCAGGTGGGAGGCATTGGGGTGGTGCGGGCCTGGGGCACGGAGAGCGGCCTCGGGTATGGGCGGGGGCAGGCCACTGGCTGCTGCCATGGCCTCCTGCCCTGGGGGCCGTGGGCTCACCTCCCGTTGCCTGGGAAACGTGAGCCCGTCGTCCCATGGAGGCCTGCCTGCTGGCCGCTTGCCTGATGACTAACACTGAAGGTCAGCCGTGACTGGACATAAACTTCTGGGAGGAGGACGGAGCCCAGGTGTGGGTGGAGCTGGGTGCGCAGGGGCAGGTGGATTTCTCTGGAGCCTTCACTGTGCCCCACACCAAATATGGACACAAGGCATCTCATCCGTCCGGCGGAGAAGGCAGAAGCAGGGGGACCGACAGGTGTCTGAAGAGCAGGAGCACCCACACTGGCCCCCACGTGGCCCCCAGCCCCAAGAGACCCCAGGCTCTCAGCCCTGGATTCTCCTCCAGAAACCCCGAACTCCTCTCGGGCAGTGTCTGCGGGCTCAGCAGGGCTTGCTTTCTGCGCATCTGCTGTGTTTGGTGATGTGGTTGGGGCAGACGCAGGGCCATGTGAAGTCTGATATGAAGTGCCCCCCCCCAGAAAGACAGATGGTGACACGGAGAGGAGACCGAGGCTGGAAAAGCAGGGGCTCCTCCCAGGCCAAGACCCTGTGTCCAGTTGAGAGTGGTCCCCTTCCTGCTACCCTGAGCATCCTGAGGGGCTGTCTCCATGCTGGGCTGGGTCCCTGAGTGGGCACACTATGGGAGGGGGAGCCTCCAACATGTGAGCAAAAGTGCAGTGCCTTCGGCAGGTGATGTGGACGGAGCTCTGGTCCAGCCTCTGTGCCCACACACCCAGGGCCCCGGGCATCTCCTTAGGGTCCTCTGAGGTATACATCCTGCTCCAACAGACTCTCCAAGGGGGCGACAGCAGGTGCCTAAACACTAAACCTAAAAAAAGGGCTGCCCTGCTGCCCAGGCGTCCTCAACACGAACACCACGCTTTTCCCAGAGGCCCCCATTATGTGAAGTCTTTGGGCCTTAAAGCCCACCCTACTGGAAAAAGGGGTAAGACACAGTCCCCCCATCAGACACAGTCCCCCCATCAGACACAGTCCCCCCGTCAGACACAGTCCCCCCATCAGAAACAGTCCCCCCGTCAGACAGTCCCCTCATCACACACAGTCCCCCCGTCACACACAGTAACCCCGTCACACACAGTACCCCCGTCAGACACAGTACCCCCGTCAGACACAGTCCTCCCCATCAGAAACAGTCCCCCCGTCAGACAGTCCCCCCATCACACACAGTCCCCCCGTCACACACAGTACCCCTGTCACGCACAGTACCCCCATCAGACACAGTCCTCCCCATCAGAAACAGTCCCCCCGTCAGACAGTCCCCCCATCACACACAGTGCCCCCATCAGACACAGTCCCCCCATCACACACAGTAACCCCGTCACACACAGTACCCCGTCAGACACAGTCCTCCCATCAAAAACAGTCCTCCCCATCACAAACAGTCCCCCATCACACACAGTCCCCATCAGACACAGTCCCCCATCAGAAACAGTCCCCATCAGACAGTCCCCTCAGACAGTCCCTCACACACACAGTCCCCCCGTCACACACAGTAACCCCGTCACACACAGTACCCCCGTCAGACACAGTACCCCCGTCAGACACAGTCCTCCCCATCAAAAACAGTCCCCACACACACAGTCCCCGGCCACACACAGTCCCCATCACACACAGTACCCTGTCACGCACAGTACCCCATCACACACAGTCCTCCCCATCAAAAACAGTCCCCCCGTCACACACAGTCCCCCCGTCACACACAGTTCCCCTGTCAGACACAGTCCTCCCCGTCAGAAACAGTCCCATCAGAAACAGGCCCCATCACACACAGTCCCCATCACACACAGTCCCATCAGATAGTCCCCATCAGACACAGTCCCCCATCAGACAGTCCCCATCACACACAGTCCCCATCACACACAGTCCCCATCAGACAGTCCCCATCAGACACAGTCCCCCGTTAGACAGTCCCCATCACACACAGTCCCCATCAGACAGTCCCCATCACACACAGTCCCCATCAGACAGTCCCCCATCACACACAGTCCCCATCACACACAGTCCCCATCACACACAGTCCCCCGTCACACACAGTACCCCGTCAGACACAGTACCCCCATCAGACACAGTCCTCCCCATCACACAGTCCCCATCACACACAGTCCCCATCAGACAGTCCCCATCACACACAGTCCCCATCAGACAGTCCCCATCACACACAGTCCCCCATCACACACAGTCCCCTCATCACACACAGTCCCCATCACACACAGTCCCCATCACACACAGTCCCCCCACACACAGTACCCCGTCAGACACAGTACCCCGTCAGACACAGTCCTCCCCATCACACACAGTCCCCATCACACACAGTACCCCATCAGACACAGTCCTCCCCATCACACACAGTCCCCATCACACACAGTACCCCGTCAGACACAGTACCCCATCAGACACAGTCTTCCCCATCAGAAAGTCCCCATCACACACAGTCCCCATCACACACAGTCCCCCCATCACACAGTCCCCTGTCACACACAGTCCCCTGTCACACACAGTACCAGTACCCCCGTCAGACACAGTCCTCCCCATCAGACACAGTCCCCTGTTAGACAGTCCCCATCACACACAGTCCCCGTCACACACAGTAAACCCGTCACACACAGTCCCCCCATCAGAAACAGTCCCCATCACACAGTCCCCCGTCACACACAGTACCCCCGTCAGACACAGTACCCGTCAGACACAGTACCCCCGTCAGACACAGTCCTCCCCATCAAAAACAAACAGTCCCCCACACACAGTCCCCCGTCAGACACAGTCCCCCGTCCACACACAGTCCCCCATCAGAAACAGTCCCTGTCAGACAGTCCCTCATCACACACAGTCCCCCCGTCACACACAGTAACCCCGTCACACACAGTACCCCCGTCAGACACAGTCCTCCCCATCAGAAACAGTCCCCCGCCACACACAGTCCCCATCACACACAGTTCCCCGTCAGACACAGTCCTCCCGTCAGAAACAGTCCCATCAGAAACAGGCCCCCATCACACACAGTCCCCCCATCAGACAGTCCCCCCATCAGACACAGTCCCCATCAGACAGTCCCCATCACACACAGTCCCCATCAGACAGTCCCCATCACACACAGTCCCCATCACACACAGTCCCCCATCACACACAGTCCCCGTCACACACAGTACCCCGTCAGACACAGTACCCGATCAGACACAGTCCTCCCCATCACACACAGTCCCCCCATCAGACACAGTACCCCCATCAGACACAGTCCTCCCCATCACACACAGTCCCCATCACACACAGTCCCCATCAGACACAGTACCCCGTCAGACACAGTCCTCCCCATCAGAAACAGTCCCCCGTTAGACAGTCCCCCCATCACACACAGTCCCCCCGTCACACACAGTCCCCCTGTCACACACAGTACCCCCGTCAGACACAGTACCCCCGTCAGACACAGTCCTCCCCATCACACACAGTCCCCCCATCACACACAGTACCCCCGTCAGACACAGTACCCCCGTCAGACACAGTCCTCCCCATCAGAAACAGTCCCCCGTTAGACAGTCCCCATCACACACAGTCCCCGTCACACACAGTACCCCCGTCACACACAGTCCCCCCATCAAACACAGTCCCCCCATCAGACAGTCCCCCATCACACACAGTCCCTTCATCAGACACTATCCACCCCCGTCACACACAGTCCCCCTTCACACACAGTCCCCCCATCAGGTGGAGCACCTCATAGAGTTAGGATCATCCTGTGTATAGAGGTGTCTCTCAGTAGCTTGTATGCAAGTTTCCTCCGTGTCTTCTCACAGCTTGATAGCTCATCCCTTCCTGCTTCAGACAGTCCATTGTCTGAAGGGAGCAGAGTGTATTTATCCGAGTGCCGATGTTTAATTTTCCTCTGAGTTCTTGGCCTTACACTTTCCTTCTGTCTGTCTGCACTGGCATCACCCCACACCATGTCAAGCAGACAGCGGGCTCCTCCTAGTGTTTCCGTTTCAGGGGGACGTTTTCATCACTGAGGCCTCTGTCTGCTGAGGGTTTTTATAGACACCTTTAATCTGCATGAGGACGTTCCTTCTCTTCCTAGTTTGCTGGGTTGTATCTTCAATTGTAACTAGAACTAGTCCTCACAAGTTATCGCAGTTACACGGGACACTGTGCGTCCGGGGAGAGGGTCGGGTGGCTTTCCTCCTGTACTGCAGAGTGAGCAGGGCAGACGCGCCTTCCGTGATCAGCCGGCCTTGCCTTCTGGGACAGACCCTCCTGTGGCCTCTGGGGTTCCCCACGGCCCCCGTCTTCTTTGCGAGGCTGCGTCCTCGGGGCCTGTGGCTTGGGTCTCCTGTCTTTCCATCCGTCCGTCCAGCTCCCTGAAGAGCAGCTGCTGCCCCTTGCCCCTTGACTCTCGAGTGGCCTCGCAGCTGCGGCCACCTGGGCTCCTGCTTCCCCAGATGTGGACCGACGGTCCGGAGTCCGACCCCGAGATCCTGGCTAAGGGCCAGATGGTCCTCCCACCTGGACTGGGGCGGGGGCACCCCAGGAGCACCGTCCCCGTTGGCGGGTCTCATGTCCACCCTCCCTGGGCTCTGGGCGATGGCCCCTGATGGGAAAGAACCAGGTCTGCAGCTTCTCGGGGGGCTGGCCAGGTGACAGCCCCACACCTGTGCAGCAGAACTTGCAACGCAAGATGCGCTGGGGCCGCAGGCTCAGGCTGGGGCAGGGGGGTGGAGGTGGGGTGGGTTGGCGGGGAGGTGCTGTGGAGGCTGGGGGGCTGCGGTGAGGGGGAGGGCATGGGGAGCAGGAGCCCTGCTGGCAGGGCAGAGGGTGAGGGAGAGGCCCAGGAGGCAGGCAGCCAGGGGGCGCTGGTGGCCACGGGCAGCTCAGAGCTGGTCCCCAGGCCCTGGCCTCAGAAGCGGCTTCCTTTCCCAAGCCCAGAGTAGGCAGCGGTGACCTTTCCCGGACAGCCGGCCCTTCTTGGCCCTAACCTGGGACCTGGCCTGAGGGCACCGACTCTTCCAGCTTGAGAGTGACCTGGACCCCCGCCGCCCCGGGCCGCACTGGGCTGAGCAGGCGCCCACTCTGGGACCCCACGCCCTGCTCTGCAGCAGGGGGTGGAGAGGCTTTGGGGCTCGGGCCTGGGTGGGACTCACCAGGGGCAGGACAGGGCAGAGGGAAGATGGGGAGGCAGAGGCCGGGACTACGTTGGGCCTCAGCAGGGGTCAGAGGCCAGACAGTGGGCCATGGATGGGGGTCGCCACCCAGCCAGGTCAGTACCGCAAGCCTCCCTGCTCACACAGACCAGGGGCCCACTGCAGTGGGAACGCGAGTCCGGGCTCCCTGAGCTGAGCTGGAAGCCCCCCAGCGGGCACTGTGGGAAGCCCCCCTGCCTGGGGAGCAGGCCAGCCCTAGGGAGAGGCCGCAGGGCCATGCTCCCCGCCACACGCAGCCTCTCCACAGCCCTTCCTTGTCCCCCCAGGCCAGGACCCGCGCCTGTTCCTGCAGACCCTGCAGACGCTGTGGTCTACTCGGGAGCTGCGACAGGTGAGCTGCCTCATCGAATGTTCTGCGGGTCGCGTGGGGTTGGGGCCGGGAGACAAGGCCTGTTGGACGCACGGAGCAGGAGAAGGCAGTACCCACCACCAGCCTGCAGGCAGCAGGGGGCACCTGGCGGGCCTCGCGCTTTGCCTCCTCTGCCCGAAGGCTCAGAGGACAGCCGTGTGTGGTCTGGCCGGCAGGCAGCCAGGGCCTTCCGCGGCTCTGGGCCCCGCACACCGGTCCCACGGAGGCCCTGCAGGACGGCAGCTCTGCCTCAGCCCAGGTGGCGCCCATACTGGCCCTCGGCCGCTCCTCCCTGCACCGAGCTCCCTCGAGGCCCCAAGGACTGAGGCTGCCCTGGTCCCTGGGGGCGCGGGAACCACGTGTGGCTGGGGGGTGCCCATCCTCTCGGGCCAGCCTGGCCTCCCTACCCCCACCGCCCCCGCCCCCAGGACCCCAGGGCTGGTGAGCTCCAGGAAGGCCACGGGCCTTCAGGGGAGGCCTGCCTGTGAGCCTGAGAGGTTCACGGGGCTTCCCAGGGCACAGGGCAGCCTTCTGTCTGGACAAGCCCCTGCGGGCCAAGCTGCGTGGCCTCGGGCAGGTATCTGCCTGCCGCCTCCCCCGACCCGCACGGGCCTGTGAACAGCCGGCTCCGGTTGTTAGCTGGAGAAATACAGTGCTTCTGCAAAAGCCAGAAGTTTCTTGATTTCCCGGTTCCGTGCCTGTGGCTTTGAGGGCGACTCAGGAAGCTGGGCCGCGGGGCTGTGAGGCCTTCCCGCCTAGACGGGCCTGCCTGTTGTGGGGGGAGACTGCGTTTCCTGTGGGTGGAGCTGAAGCAGCTTGGGGGAGCCGCCTGTCTGTTCCCTGAGGCTGGGCGCTGAAGGGCTCCGCCTGGACTGGGCCAGGGGCTGGGAACGTGCTGTGAAACCCAGGTCTCCCTGGGGCGACTCCGGCAGAGTTTCCACTTCCGGACCTGTTTCCCAGGGGAGTGCCCGCTTCCTGTGCGTCAGCACAGCTTGGGCCCAGGCCCCTCCGGTTCTGCGACCCCGAGGGTGGCACGGCCCCTGCCCCCGCCCCTCTCCAGGACTGACCTCAAGCAGTGGGCCCAGGCGACTGTCGCCCATGCCGCCTCTCCCTCCCCACCTCCGCGTGAGCCTGTTGTCTTCGTTTGATGTCTGGGCTTCCGTCATCCTTCCTGCTGTCTGATTTTCACTGTGTCTCCTTGACCAGCGTGTTCTTCATTTCCAGAGAGACGCTGGGCCGTGTGTTGATATCCGTCAGCCCGCGTTCCTGGCTGGGAAGGCACCTGGTCTGTGCTCTGGCTTCTGTGGGGGCCGGGCTTGTTCTGTGGTCGTCTGTGTAACTGCTCCGAGTCCCCTGTTCATGACTGGTGTCCCACCAGGAGAGCACGCACGTCCTGGGCCCCTGCTCACGGCCAGCGCACACTGCCCAGTGTTGTGAGACATGCGTGAGGCCTGAGGCCCAGCAGCAAGGCGGGGGTGGGGTCCCTGCAGGGCCTCGAGGGATGGGACGGATGCCTGGGCTGGGCTGGGAGGGAGTGGGGGACGCTGAGCCCCAGGGGGTTCAGACGAGCAGGGGGCCCTGGAGGCCAGCGCAGCCCAGGGCAGGGGCCTCAGGATGCGAGGGGGTCGCAGGGCTGACCCTGCAGGACTCCTGGGAGCTTTGCCCTGTGGGGAAAGAACTGGGACCCAGCAGGGTCTATGGTCTAGCCTTTCAGAGGGGATCGGCCGGCGCTAGAGGAACAGGCAAAGGGCGGGAGGGGGCCAGGCAGGGGGCCTAAGAGCCCCCCAGGGGGGAACCGGGGTGGGGACAGGCAGGGGAGGGCGGCGCTCCCCACATGGGGCCAGGCCTGCACCCTGGAGACTACGGGGAACACTCACTCCTGGGCGCACCCCAGCCCCACGGGGAGGAACCCGACTGTGCTAACAGGCTCTCTGGGCTCTGGCCCAAGCCCACTGCAGTCGGGGGGCCGTGCCTTCACTCCTGAATGTGGGTAGGAAGGAGGGGCTGTGCCCAGGTCCCAGCTGGGTGGGGGTCAGGAAGGGGAGGGGGGCCAGAAGGCGGGAAGGAGGGAGGGAGGGGTCAGCGGGAGCCTCAGCGCCGGGCCTGAAGGGCCGTCGGCATGGACGCTGTGCCCAGCACGCCCGGGAGCAGGGCGAGGGGCCATTCGTGAGCCCGGGCCACGGGGCCACGTGGCTGGGGATGCCGGGCCCGGTGTGTGCGATCCCCCGAGGGCCGCAGCCTCAGGTTAGGGCCACTGTGTCTTATCCTTCACTTAGGGCTGATTGCTCTTCTCTCTCATAGTTTCAGACGTGTTTGTTTTCTGTCTTCATTCCCAAGCTGGTAGCTTGTCGTCCTTTGCTCTTGGAGCTTTGATCGCCCCGCGGTGGTCGTCTCGCCCCGTGGGTGCTCCTCGTGATTCCAGCGGTTTTCACAGGAGCTCATCTCAGTGCAGCTCTCCTTTCTGGTGGCCGAGGGCCAGGCCCAGAGGCGTCCCCAAGTCGGACCCCCTGAGCACAGGCGCAAACACCCTGGGGGCCCCTGCCCTGTGTGTCGGTACCCAAGGCAGGCTGGGGTCTCCCCTGTGCTCACTGTGCCTGGTGCCCCGCAGACCTGTCCCTTCCTGGGGTCTTTACAGACAGAGCATTCACTTGATGCTCGAGGGAGAGTCCGTGTTTCGTTCTCGAGAGCCCTGCTGAGTAGCCAGAGAACAGTGGTTTAAAGTCACAAAGACGTGAGTGGATGTCGCTCCAGGAGCATCCTGGGAGCCCGCCTGGGGGCCACGGCCATGTCCCTGCTGAGACCTGCCACCCGACGGTGGGCCCTGAGCCCCGGGCTGAGCACAGCAGAGGTGTTTGTGAGGGAAAGGCTCACACAGACAGGAAGCGGGTGACGCCAGGGGCCTTGGGCTGAAAGAACGCTTTCCCAGGTCAGAGCGTCAGAGAGCAAAGGGGCCCAGGTGAGAGCGTCAGAGGGCAGTGGGGCCCAGGTGAGAGCGTCAGAGGGCAGCGGGGCCCAGGTGAGACTGTCAGAGGGCAGCGGGGCCCTGGCCTCGCTGATGACCATGTCTCCGCTGCTCAGTCACGTGGTGGGGGAACTGAGATGCGGCCCTTTGTCAGCAGGGCCCTGGGGAGCTCAAGGGGCTTCAGGGAGGTCTGTGCTCTCTGGGCCACACCAGAGCAGATCCGGGCGTTCATGATTGCACCGCGGGAGCCGGACCTGCAGACCCCCCCAGGGCTCAGCTGGGCCTGCAGACCCCCAGGGCGCAGCTCCTGTCTCGGCACCTGGCCGGGTGACAGCCATGTCCATGATGGTCTCAGGGAAGGTGGGGGGGACTGCCCACTCCTTGGGGGTCTTGGAGAAGGTGGGGGGGGACTGCCCGCTCCTTAGGGGTCTCAGGGAAGGTGTGGGGGTCTGCCCGGTCCTCAGGGGTCTTGGGGAAGGTGTGGGGGTCTGCCTGCTCCTCAGGGGTCTCGGAGAAGGTGCGGGGGGACTGCCTGCTCCTCCGGGGTCTCAGGGAAGGTGGGGGGACTGCCCACTCCTCAGGGGTCTCGGGGAAGTTTGGGGGGGACTGCCCGCTCCTTAGTGGTCTTGGGGAAGGTGCCCGGCCGTTTCCGCTTCGGGTGTGAAGCAGTGTCTCTTCCCAGACCCCTTCTCTGAGTGCTTTAGGTCGAGGCCCCATGTCTAGTAGCAGCAGGACGGGGGCCCTGGAAGCCGCTGCTCTGCAGGGCTTTTTGGGGGAGGGTGAGCGAGCTGACCCCAGCTGTCGAGGGCAGAGCCCCGGGCCGGCCAGGGAGCAGGGCCTGACCTCCGGAGGACACGCCACCTCCCGTGCCCTTCCCAGGCCTCTGTGAGTCGGCACGGGAGAGTCCGTCCAGGGGAGACCGGACACCTCAGAGGGAAGAGCTGGCCCTGCGCTCTGCCCGTGTCCGGGAGGGGGGCTCCGCGGGCTCACAGGGTCCTCGAGGCAGCCCTCCCCCTGGCAACGCTCCGCACTCAGCGCCATGACACCCCGGTCCCAGGACAGGGGCCTCCTGGGAAAAGCCTTTCTTCTTTGGGGCCTTGAGCGGGGATTCTCTTCCTCCAGCCCCTGCCCTGGCCCATGGCTGCCTGCACAGCCTCTGTGGGGCTGGAGGTGAGGGGCTGGCCGTGCCCAGGGCCCCGCTGGTCACATGAAGGACACCGTGACGCTCGCTGTCCCCTGGACGTGGTGGTGGAGACACACCTGCTCTTGTTCCGGTCGCTCAGCTCTCATGTGTCTCTAGAAAAGCAAACAAAAGGCGCTTTTCAGTTTGGGTTTTTCTTCCTTTTTTTCTGTCTCCTGTCGTTTGTTGGGCCCACTGCCACATCCCATGCATGCCACGCGGGCGGTCAGGGTGCAGGGGGCTGCCACCCAGCTTCTGGCCCGGGGATCAAGCCTGGCCTTTGCGGGACCATCCGCCTGGCCGGCCCCTGTGCCCAGTCCCGGGGCAGCTGGCAGGGAAGGCGGGGCAGCTCCGTTCTGGTGGGAGGGCTGGCGGTGAGGACTCACCACAGTGGGGCCTTGCGTCTCCACAGCTCCGGGAGGAAGCCTGGAAATGGTTCGCTGCCCTGGACAACCCGCTCACCACTCTCCTGGACATGCTGGATGCCAGTCGGGGCTGTGGGGGACGGGACCCCTCGCTGGAGGCCTGGGTGGCCCGCGAGCTGGAGCGCTGGCTACAGGCACAGCCACACCCGGGGCCCGCCCAGGTGAGCCCCACCCTCGGCCCACGGCCTGTTCCCAAGTCGCACCCCTTCTCACCCCGTCCAGCCCTCCACACGGGGCCCCACACCCACCTGACCCTGCTCCGGCAGCCCACCGGGGGTCACCAATGGTGGATGGGGCTCTGGGCCTCTGACAGGCATGTGCCAGGCAGCCTCAACTCCCTTGTCTGTGCCCCTGCCCACCCGCAACGTCCACCCACCAGCCTGAGGCTGCAGGCACTGGCTGCCCCGCACCAGGCCCACCCAGGCCTCAAGACCCCAGCCACAGCTGCCGCCTCCACTGAGGTTGGGTCTGGGGCTTCCAGGGCGGCCGAGCACTGAAGCCGCTGCAGGCCCGTGCGGTCCGGCTGCTCACCGAGGGCCCCCCCAGCCTTGTGGAGCCACTGGTCAGCATCTTCCAGCTGCAGGACGCAGACCGGAGCCCCGTGCTGGCTCACATTCACCGGCTGCACCAGGAGGGCAAGTTCAAAGAGGTGAGCGAGCCCTTCCCTGTGGCTCTGGGCCTCTCTTCCACGGGCCGGGCCTCCACGTGGGTCAGCGGGCGGGGTGAGAGCCAGGCTGGGTGCGAGACGCCCACTCTGAAAGTGTCCCCTCCACCATGGGGGCTGTGTAGGGGCTGCAGGTATGGGGTGCGAGGGACCAGCCACCCCGGGATCAGCCCAGGTTCATGCCTGGCGTGAGGGTACTGGGCGCCCCTCACACTGACCATCTGAGAGGTCTGGGCACAGCCCCCCACATCCTGCCTGGTCTACAGTACCTGCCAGGGTCCTTCCTTCCCAGGTATGAGCAGGGGCAGGGGGCGGGGATGGGAGAAGCTCACCACAGCCTCTGCCCACCCAGGCCACCCCGGGGCCCAGGCCAGACCCTGGGCCTGCTCTCTCCTCCTGCCCCTGCCCAGACTTACTCCTGCTCACCCGGCCCCTGTTGGCACAGCCTGGAGGCAGGGAGCCCGCGGGCAGGAGCTGAGGCCTCTCTGCTTGAGGACAGGCCCTCCCTACAGCCACGGCCGCGGCGACGATGGGCTGGAGGACTGGCCACTTTGCTTCTGGGCCTCGGTGTGCAGGTGTCTGTAGGGTGTCTGCCTTGGAGCTGGGGGCCTGCACTCTGGGTGGGGTCCACCCGTGCCTGTTTGCTGGGCCACTCTGGACTGGGTCGGGGGAGTGGTGGGGACCCTGTGAGGGACAGACTCCCTCGGGCCCTGCCAGATCCCCGCTGTTACCATCCTGCCAGCCCCAACCCCCCAACCCCGCCGGCGACCAGCCCTGGCACAACACGTGTCCTTTTCAGAGGATCGGGTGTGGGGTGTCACGCCGGTGTGGGCCCAGACTCTCAGCCGTGTCCATCGGGTCAGGGCTCCCAGTGTGTGTGACGCGCGCGGCCGGGGGACTGAGGGCGGGCGTTTTGCTCCGCTGTAGGAGGTAGGGCTGGCTGTGGGCGGGGGTGGGGGGTTGGGGGCTTAGTAGCAGAGGCCTCTGGGAGGACTAGGGGGCGGCTTTTGGAAGCTCGGTGCTTTTGCTGATTCCTCTGTGAGCAGAGCTGGTTCTCACTTAACCCAGAAGGTTCCGAGATGAAGAGGGAGCCCTGAGGTGTGCTCTCGGTGTCCCGGGGCCCCGCGGGTGCTCTGGCGGTGACTCTCCGCGGGGTTGGTGGGCGGGGCGGCGGCGGGATGAGCGGCGCGGGGCGGGGGGCCGGGCGCCTGGCTGAGATCCAAGCGGCTGCTGCACCTGAGGTGCGGGCGCCGGCTCAGAGGGGCCGTCTCCTCGGGAGATGAGTCCAGCGTCCAGGAGTCCAGAGCCCGCCCAGGGCTCGCCTCCGCCGCTGCCTCGTGGGGCCCAGAGACGACCCCACACACCGGGGGACGGTGCTGCCGGCGCCCAGGCGGTCCCAGGCCCACCCCGCGCCCCCATCCCCGACGGGGAGGCTCCTTGGAATGGAGGCGCGCGGCGGGCGGAGGACGCGCGGGCACAACGCGGCGGTGCGGGGCCGGCCTGGCGGCCGGGCCGCGGGGGAAGAGGCAGGCTGGTGTGTCGCGTCTCCTGTTACACTCCGGCCTTTCAAAGAGCGTCTGGGCGGCTGAATGCGCCTCCCTCGCGCTCCGAGGCAGGGCTGGCACACAAAGAGCGCTCTTGTCCGGCGCAGGCCCCTCGTGCGGAGAAAGGCCATTGTCCCGAGCGGGCCGGCCCGGCAGGCGGTGCACGCTCCAGTGCCCGCGCCGCGCCGCCGAGGGGCCGCCTTCAGGCCTGTCCGCTCGGATTAGTGGGGACTCACGGCTTCATGTGCTGCGATATTTCATGTCGAGGGCGGCGGCGGGCTCTGGCCGCGTGAATGCCCGCTTTTGTCTGCTGAGTTATTTTATTTACGTTTTTTAAACAGCTTATCAAGGTAAAAAGATAGCTTTGCTTTAAAAAAAAAGAAAAGAAAGAAAAAAGAAAAGGTCCCTTGGCGGAAAGCCCATGGCAAGCAGTGCAGGTGGGAGGCAGGTCGGTCCTGGGGTCTGGGACCCGGGTCTGGGCACCTCCCCCGGCCCCTGCTGGCCCATCAGGGTCTGGCATGCCTGCCCTTCCCACTGTCACTGCCCCAGCCCCTCTGGTCTTAGTTACTTTTCAGCAAAGCTGCAGCTCTGGGGCCTGAGCTGGTTCCCACTGCCCCACCCTGACCCCGCCCAGGGCAGCCCTCTTCTCAGCAGCCAGCTCTTGGCTTCCTGGGCAGAGGTCAGCGATGCCAGCAAGGTGCCGGGTGGCCCAGCCCTGGTCTCGTCCCCTACCCTCCTCCCACTGTGGCTGCCCAGCCTGATCTGGGGCAAGTCCCAGGCCCCTGGGTCAGCAGGCGATCCCCCCACCCTCAGGGCCTGTGTGACAGGTGAGCCATGAGCAGCCTGGCCCAACAGAACCGAGGTGGGGCTTCCTGGAGGAGATGGTTCTGCTGCCAGCCCTCCCCCCAGTGACCATGGTGGCTGGGCAGTGCCATCAGGGCACTCTCCCGTGTCTGTATAAGGCCACACGGCCCCCTCTTCGTCCTGTGCCCCCCACAGCCTCCAGGCCACAGACCCCCCAGGGGGGGGCAGAGAGGACCCTTCTCAGCCAGTCCCTGGGGGAGTCCATGGCCTTCCAGCCCCTGTGCTCCAGCCACACCCTCATGTCCACGCAGGCCGCCTGGCCGAAAGAGGGCAGCCTGGGTGCACAGAGAGCTCTGGCGGGCCTGGTCAGGGGCTGGCTGCTGTGGAGGAAGCAGGCAGAAGAGAAGGGCACCCAGACCCTCTGGGGGCATCATCCTGTGCCCAGGGGTGTGCACCCCTCACAGGCGGGCTTGACCACACACCTGGGTGGGTGCCACCAGACTCTGAGCACTGCCTGCCCCGCTCCATGGCCCCCACACTCTGCCCTGCCGGTGGGCACCTTGTACCAGGGCCCTGACTGCAGGCCAGTGTGTGAGCCACCCAGGCCAGGTCGGCCCAGTGGGCCCCTGGGCCTTCCTGTCTCCTGGGAGGGGGAGGGAGGGGAGAAGGGTGGCAGGAGAGAAAAGAGGGAGGGAAAGGGGGTGCGGCGGACAGAGAAGGGCCTGGGGTGGGCGGGCTCTGCAGGTTGCCCTCCCGCTGCTCTGAGGGGCAGTGCCTGGCCTGCCCTTGCCCCCACCGGACCAAGACCCCGGCCACCACCCCAGGCTGCCCCTCCAGTCTGAGGCTGGCTCTGGGGCTCAGAGGAGTTCTTGGATGGGGGGTAGCCTGCTGAGGAGCCGGACCCTCGGGTGATGGAGGCCAGCCGCCCGGGAGAGTGGTGAGGAGTCAGGGGCTCCCTTTGCTGCCTCTGCTGTCCTCTACCGGGCCACTGCCTGGGGCCTGGCCTGGAGCGCGGGAGGCTCCCAGGCCCCAGTCCTCCCACCCACGGCCCTTCTTCAACCGCCGCCTGGCCTGACTGAGCCCCGGTTCAGATGCTGGCCCTGCGGGAGCCTGGAAGCCGGGACGCTGGTGGCCGGGCTCTAACGGCCTGGGGTCTGAACGTGGGGTGCCCAGCGTGTGCACTCCGGCCTTCCTGGGCGGGTTGCAGAGCCCCTTCAACTTCCTGAGGGTCTCCTCCCCAAAAGAGGTCAGAGCATCCGGTGAGGCTGCAGGGACACCTGAGGAAGGAGCCCACCCGCAGGCACCTGGCCCCGCCCCCAGCCCCGCCCCCGCTCCCCCACCTGGGCCCGCCCCAGCCCCGCCCCCAGGCCTGCGTCCCCTTCCCTGGCCTCCCACCTCCCCCATTTCGCCTTTCCCCTCCCCCAAGCCCTGCACCCCTCTCCCCTGGCCCTGGGCCCCCCGGGGCCTGGCCCAGACTGAGTTCCTGGACTCCGGCCAGGCCGCGGGGCGCTGGGTCAGCGCCGCGCAGGGAGAGGCCCCCCAGCCCCGCGCCCCCGCCCCGTGATCCCTGCCTCCGCCGGAGCTGCCTTTCCCAGGCCGCTATTTTGGGCCTTTCTGTGAGTTGCGGGGGGCGGGGCCGGGCCGCCTGGCCAGTTATTTTTGCTCATAATGGGAGCGCGATGTATGGAAATTATTAATAGCAGCGCGGCCTGCGCTACGTGCGGGCGCTCAGGGCTGCCCAGTGTTTGCCGAGTCCGGGGAGGGTCGCGCGCCCAGGACAGGGCAGACCGTGCAGCGCGCACCCTGCCCCAACCGAGGGGCTGCCTGTGAGTCCGTGGCTTCAGTGCCTCTTGTTCTATGGATCCCAGGGCAGCTCTCTGCATGCCCCCGAGGCACCGACCGCCCTGCCTGCCGCCCTGGACCTGGGGTCAGCGCACTCCATCCAACAGACTCTGAGTCGCTTTGGGGCGCACGCTGTGGCTTGTGGAAAGCGCTCAGACTGGGTCCGGAGGAGCCCCGCAGGTCAGGGCTGCCATCCCTCAGGCGTCCAGAGCACACAGAGCCCCACCGGCCCTCCCCGGGGGTGCCCAGCACGCTCCTGGGCCTAGGGAGTTGGGAGAGCTCCCAGGAGCAGTGGGGAGAGCAGTCCACACCCCATCAGGCTCCATGGGTGGGTGATGGGGGCCCTGCTCCTCCCTCCATCCTCCACCCTCTCATCAGCAACCCCTGACCCAGGCCCCCTGCCCAGCAAGCACCTCGAGGCCCCGTCTATGTTAAACCCTAGCTGGGTGAGGGGGGACACAGGGGTTGTTCCAGCCACCCCACAGCACACATGGAGCCTGGCTTGGCACAGGGGCTTGTGGACTGGGACGCTTCCTGGTTCCAGGCCCCTCCACCTGAGGCCACGTGGCTGGAACTGCACAGGCCCGGTGGCTGTCCCTCCAGTGACCGGAGGCGACTGGGGGCTGCGGGGAGGGCGGGAGCCTCCTGTGCACACTCTGCGCAGAAGCACTGCTTGTCCCCTGGGCCCCGCACAACCCAGGCCCTCTGTGTTTCCCAGGCCATCGTGCTAGGCACGAAGCTGCAGCTGCAGGCAGATCTCGACGCTGAGAAGGTGAGAGTCTTTCTCACGTAGATCAGATCGTGTCCAGGCCCCCAGAAGCATGGTTTAGGGAGGGTCCCCACCACTGAGCTGTGGGCTTTGTTCACACAGGTGGAGCTCAGGTGCTGGAGGGCAGGAGTCACATGTGACCACCTGATTATGTGAGGAAGGCAGGGAGGGGCCCATGAGTGCCTGTGAGCTGTCAGCGGGCGCTGGTATAGCATGCTCACAAAGTGGCCAGTCACTGGCGGCATACCACACCGTCTTCTGCTCTGGGGTGGCCTGAAGGGTTCTCAGGAGTGGGAGCTCCCATGAGGACCGTGCACCTGGAGCCCTGGCCTGGCAGATGGGTCCACGTCCCGTCTGGTCTCCAGACAGCTTGGCCTATGTGACCACGTGGGGGAGGGGAGGGCAGGTGAGGAGACTTCTGTGGGTCCACTGGGAGGGGACCTTTTGAGATCTGGTTCTTTCAACGGGAGTGGCCAGTATCTCCCAAGGTCCAATACCATGGCCAGGTGCTCCCTTGGGGCCTCCCAGGGGCTTGGGCAGCTTAGGGGGTCTTGCAAGCATGCACCAGGCCATGTGCCGGTGCCATCTCAGCACGACAGGCATTTCTGGGCCACCAGGGCCGCGGTTGGTGGTTGATGTCCACCCTGCTCCTCCTCCCCAGCCTACAGCCCACCCACCGGCTTGGGGACAGCAGGGCCCCCCCAGGAGCCCCCAGGCCTGTTTGAGCCTCTAATCCTTCATGGTAGAGATGAGGGTGACCACAGAGCCCCCCAGGGATGGCCTAAGGAGCAGCAGGGCCTGTGTGTGCATATGTGTGTGAGCATGGGTGTGTGTGTACACACATGAATCTGTGTATGTACATGGGTGTGTGTGTGCGCACATGGGTGTGCATGTGAGCATGGATGTCTGTGCATGGGTATCTATGCACATGGATGTCTGTGTGCGCACATGGATGGGGGTGTGTGCATGCGTACTGGGGAGGGTGTGTACACACATGGATGTATGTGTATGTGTGTGCGTGCACTGGGATGTGTGTGTACACACATGGATGTGTGTGTGTGTGTGTGCAGGGGCCCGGGCATGGGGCACAGCTAGGAGCAGGGGGTGGGCCTTCACGAGGCCTTGAAACACGCGGCTGGGCCCCTGAGCTCTCCCAGGGAGGCGAGTTGCACAGACTGGCCTCTGGGCCCTTTGGCCCTGACGCCCTGGCCACTCCCTGTGCTGCGCTGGAAGTGAGTCCGGGTCCTGGCTGCAGAGCCGCGGCCTGAGGGGTGTCTCCCCGCAGATGTGTGTGCCCCTGCTCCTGCAGGACAAGGTGGGCCTCGCAGAGCGCTACGTGGACAGCCTGCCCCACCTCCAGCAGAGGCTGCTTGCCCTCATGGACTCCTGGTGTCAGCCTGGCTTTGACATCAGGGTCGTTGCCAGGTGAGCTCCATGGGGCCCAGGGTGGGGGTGGGGCTCGTCGGGCAGCAGGCCCATGGGGGAACCACCACACACTCAGCCCGCCCTCACCCACCTGCGTCCCAGCCAGTCAGCAAGGGGCCTGCTTCTGGAGCCAAGGGCCTGACTCTGGCAGCATGGGCAGAGAGACTTAACTGCTCTGAATCAAACAGAAATTATTCTCCCCAGGGGCCCTTTGCTTACACAGTCCTGAGGTCGCACCTCTTATCCAGGTGCTGGCTCCTTCATTCCTTCCTTCATCTAATTAATCTGTCTGGAGTGCCGGCAGTTACAGAGAAAAGGCTGCATGCCAACAGGGAGCCCACATGTGTGTGTGTATGTGTGTGCATGTGTGTGTGTGCGTGTGCATGTGCCTGCGTGTGCATGTGTCTCTGTGTGTGTGCATGTGTGTATCAGAGACACAGGGTGTCACCTATGCGTGGGCATCTGAAAGAGGGCTTCCTTCCACCTCCCTGGGAGTGGGTGAGGGGAAGCGGTGCTGAGGCTGCCCAGGCTCCCTGGGCATCTGTCCGTCAGCAGGCGGCAGCATTGGCCCCACGTCTGGGTGCCCTGTCCTGGCACCACACAGCCCTGACCATCTCACCTGAGAGTCAGGCCTTGGACTCTGGTGGCAGGTCTCCCCGGGCCCTCCCTCTCCTGGAGCCATGGGCAAGCACTCCCATTTGTGGGTTTGTTTTCTCATCCATAAAATGGGGCTGATTCTGTCTCTAGGTGCTGCTATGACTTCAGCTCCTATGGGACGGACGAAGCAGCAGGCCAGACACACGGCACGTGGCTGCCATTGCTCTCATTATGTGTCAGAAAAGAGAGAGAAACAGGTGGAGCAATAAGTGTATGCAGATGGGGAGGGAGGGAGACAAGGCAGAAAGTGGGAGGATCCTCAGGGTTAGATTTAACTGGAGATATGGTGACTGCAGCCATGAAATTAAAAGATGCTTACTCCTTGGAAGGAAAGTTATGACCAACCTAAATAGCATATTCAAAAGCAGAGATGTTACTTTGCCAACAAAGGTTCATCTAGTCAAGGCTATGGTTTTTCCTGTGGTCACGTATGGATGTGAGTTGGACTGTGAAGAAGGCTGAGTGCCGAAGAATTGATGCTTTTGAACTGTGGTGTTGGAGAAGACTCTTGAGAGTTCCTTGGACTGCAAGGATCTCCAACCAGTCCATTGTGAAGGAGATCAGCCCTGGGATTTCTTTGGAAGGAATGATGCTAAAGCTGAAACTCCAGTACTTTGGCCACCTCACGCGAAGAGTTGACTCATTGGAAAAGACTCTGATGCTGGGAGGGATTGGGGGCAGGAGGAGAAGGGGATGACAGAGGATGAGATGGCTGGATGGCATCACTGACTCGATGGACATGAGTCTTAGTGAACTCCTGGAGTTGGTGATGGCCAGGGAGGCCTGGCGTGCTGCGATTCATGCGGTCGCAAAGAGTCGGACACGACTGAGCGACTGATCTGATCTGATCAGCTGAACTTAATGATTTTTTAAAAGATGTTCTCATTCTGTGCCCTGAAAGGGTTCAGGAGCAGTGACACCCTGTAGGAATGATCACATCCAGCAACGAAATCTTGGCTCCTAGAGACCATTCTCCACTGAAAGAAACAAGGGCTCTGTGGGGAATAGACTAAGAATGAAAACAGGAATAGAGTATAAAAGATGGTAACAGAGCACAATACCCTAGATTTGTAACATGCGTGAGTCTTTAGGCTCAGATGGCTTCACTAGTGAATTCCTTCAGACATTTAAGGAAGAGACCGTACCAGTCTTACAAAAATTCTTTCAGAGACTATAAAAAGAAAGAGCACATCCCACCGTGTTTTATGCAGAAAAATGGGGAGGAAAAGCTCTCCTTTACGCTGTTGTGCCAGCTAATACATGGAAAGGAATGATCAAGTTCGGAATAGCCATCTTGTAACTCCCAATAAGATAACTGATTTAGGCACAGATCATAAAGAGATGCTCAGAAGTGAAAGTGAAGTCGCTCAGTCGTGTCTGACTCTTTGCAACCCCATGGACTGTAGCCTATCAGGCTCCTCCGTCTATGGGATTTTCCAGGCAAGAGTGCTGGAGTGGATTGCCATTTCCTTCTCCAGGGGATCCTCCTGACCCAGGAATTGAACCCTGGTCTCCCGAATTGCAGGCAGATGCTTTACCATCTGAGCCACCAGGGAAGCCCATCCCAGATGCTAAGAAAGGAAGATACAAATACAGATCGCCCGTATTGGAAATGAAAAGGATAACATCACTACAGACTCTACAGACAGTAAATGATAATAAATGTTTACAACAATGCAAGTATATTTAACAGCTTAGATGTAATAGACCAAATTCTTGCAAAGCATAGTTGACAAAACCAAAAAACAGAAAATTTGAGGAGTCCTGTGTAGCTGTTCAGTCACTCAGTCGTGTCCAGCTCTTTGTAGCACCATGGACTGCAGTGCGCCAGGCTTCCATGTCCTTCACCATCCAATTAAATAAATTGAATTGGTGGTTTAAAACTTCACCACAAAAAAACTTTAGGCTAAGATGGCTTCACTAGTGAATTCCTCCAAACATTTAAGGAAGAGAGCATATCAATCTTACAAAAATTTTTTTCAGAGACTATAAAAAGAAAGAGCACATCCCAGCATGTTTTATCAGCTAGTTTAAGCCTTGGTACTAAAACTTGAAAAGGACATTAGGAGAAAGGAAAGTTACAGTCCAGTGCGTCTCATGAGCACAGATGCAAAAATACTAAAAAAAAATTATCAATCAAATCAGTTGACATGTTAAAGTGTTAATCAAGAAAAATGATTATACAAGCTCAGAGTGTGAGATAATATTAGCAAACTCATATCTGATAAAGGACTGTTATCCAAAAATACAGAAAGTTCTCTTAAAACTTAGCAGTAAGAAAACAAACAACCTGATTTAAAAGATGAACCAAATCCCAAATAGACGCCTCACCAGAGAAGATACAGAGATGATGCATAAGCCCGTGAGGAGATGCCGTAGATCGTATGTCATCAGGGCAATGCAAATTGAATTATGAGCACGCACCCCTGCTAGCATGGACAGAAGCTGACACCATGCACCCCTGTTAGAATGGACAGAAGCTGACACCACGCAGCCCTGCCTGCATGGACAGAAGCTGACACCACGCAGCCCTGCCTGCATGGACAGAAGCTGACACCACGCAGCCCTGCCTGCATGGACAGAAGCTGACACCACGCACCCATGTTAGAATGGACAGAAGCTGACACCACGCAGCCCTGCCTGCATGGATAGAAGCTGACGTCACCGAGGGTTGGTGAGGATGTGGAGCAACAGAAACTGTCATCACCGCAGGTGGGGATGCAGGACAGTGCGGCCACTTTGCAGGACAATGTGGTGGTTTCTTACAAAAGTAAGCACATTCTCTGTTAGGACAAGCCATCGTGTTCCTTGGTATTTACCCAAACGCACTGAAAACCCCTGTCCACACAAAAACTGCACTTGAGTGCTCATAGCAACACTGTTCATAGTTGTCAAAGCCTAGAGGGAACCAAGATGTCCTCCAGTAGCTGACATGTGGGTGTGCTAAGTCACTTCAGTCGTGTCCGACTCTTTGCAACCTTATGCCCATCAGGTGTGCATAAGGTGTAGCCCACCAGACTCCTCTGTCCATGGGATTCTCCAGGCAAGAATACTGGAGTGCGTTGCCATGCCCTCCTCCAGGGGATCTATCCAGCCCTCCTCCAGGGGATCTATCCAACCCAGGGATCAAACCTGCATCTCTTACATCTCCTGCATTGGTAGGCGGTTCTTTACCACTAGCACCACCTAAGAAACCCCCAGTAACTGGAGGGATAGGTAAACTGTGGTCCATCAAGACAGCTGAATACTGTTCAGAGCTAGAAGGACATGTGCCATTAAGTCATGAAAGGATACAGGGGAAACAGATGAAGATTACAAAGTGAGAGGAGATACCTGCTGCATGACAATCTGGAAAAGGGGCACACTGCGGAGACAATTAGAGGATTAGGGATTATGGCTTGTGGCTGGGGCTGGGGTCTCAGGTTTGCACATACACGTGGGTCTGTCAGGTGCGTACATGCGTGTGCCTCTGTCAGGTGTGCACGCGTGCATGGGCCCGTCATGTGTGCACGTGCGTGTGGGTCCGTCAGGTGTGCACATGCATGTGCCTGTGTCAGGTGTGCACGTGCTGTGGGTCTGTCAGGTGTGCACGCATGCATGGGCCTGTCATGTGCACGCGTGTGGTTCCATCAGGTGTGCAAATGCGTGTGTGCTTCTGTCAGGTGTGCGCGTGCGTGGTCTGTCAGGTGTGTACATACGTGTGCCTCCGTCAGGTGTGCACGCGCGCGTGGGTCCGTCAGGTGTGGCCGCGCATGTGGGTCCGTCAGGTGTGTACATACGTGTGCCTCCATCAGGTGTGCATGTGTGTGTGCCTCTGTCAGGTGTGCACGTGTGCATGGGCCCGTCAGGTGTGCGCCGCGTGGGTCCATCAGGTGTGTACATATGTGTGCCTCCGTCAGGTGTGCGTGTGTGTGTGCCTCTGTCAGGTGTGCACGCGTGCACAGGCCCGTCATGTGTGCACGTGCGTGTGGGTCCGTCAGGTGTGCACATGCATGTGCCTGTGTCAGGTGTGCACGTGCTGTGGGTCTGTCAGGTGTGCACGCATGCATGGGCCTGTCATGTGCACGTGCGTGTGGTTCCGTCAGGTGTGCAAATGCGTGTGTGCCTCCGTCAGGTGTGCACGCGGCGTGGTCTGTCAGGTGTGTACATACGTGTGCCTCCGTCAGGTGTGCATGTGTGTGTGCCTCTGTCAGGTGTGCACGTGTGCATGGGCCCGTCAGGTGTGCACGCGCGCGTGGGTCCGTCAGGTGTGTACATACGTGTGCCTCCATCGGGTGTGCACGTGCGTGTGCCTGTCAGGTGTGTCCGTGTGCGTGGGCCCGTCAGGTGTGCATGAGCACTGGGTCTCTGGCGTGTTCCACTGCTCTGTCTGTGTCACCTGTTTGACCGCCGTGGCCTTGTAGCAGCCCTGAGTCAGACAGGTGAGCCTCCCATGCTTTTCTTTTCTGTCAAAGTTGTTCTTGTATTATTCTGGACCCTCTGCATGTGTATATGGATTTCAGAATCAGTTTGTCAGTTTCTACCCCAAAAACCTGCCTGTGCAGAGGGACCCAGTCAGGGCTCGGGGATCTCTGGCCAGCCTGCCTGGAGCCCAGAGGAAGTAGAAGAGCACTTGATGAGTATGAAAGCTGTAATTGAGAACTTCAGAGCGATTCCGTGTCCAGAATAAACCCCACAACTGTGCAAAGAGTGCCTTCGGGACTCAGAACAGACTTGTCCATAAGAACGTGATGGCAGGATGGGGCTGGAACTCTCAGTAAAATGTTTGGAAGATAAACCTGAAGATTCTTCCTAGCCTTTGCAAAGAAGGAAAATCAGAGAGGAAAGGGGTTTAAAAGAAAAAAAGCCAACAGATTCTGTCAAGAACACCCAGCATCCAAATAATGGGGATTCCAGAAAGAAACAGGGAAATGTGGAGGAATTCACTCCAGACACAGTCCTGAGAGGATGGAGAGAGACCCACACCAAGGACCAGGACCTTGAACCCTCAGAAAGAGCAGGAGTCGGGCCCTGGCTTCCTGGAGCAGCGGATTCCCAGTGCAAAGGGAGAGTTGCTTCAAACTACCAGCCCTCCAGTCCAGTGTGAGTTGAAGGGCACCATCCCCAGGTCCATTCCTGGCCCCTGGGAGCTGCGCACAGAGTCACTTTGCCGCAGCCTGGAGGCAGGAGAGGTGCAGTGCGACCTGGACAGGGAGGGGCCATCCGCTTTGCCGTGGGGAGGGGAGTGACTCCTCAGGACAGGTGGCCAAGGCAGCACTCAGACCCGCAAGCATTACCCACCGCCAGTCATACTTGCATGGCTATAATTCTGTGAAAGCAGCTGGTGCCCAACAAACTGGACCAAGGATGCCGTTGTCTGGGGAGGGGAGCCTTCCACGGTGAGGCCTCCGTGCAGAATGCCTAGAGCCGAATCCTCCAGAGGCCACAGTGCAAGGTGGTTCTTGGAAACACAGGGCAGATCTGAGTCATCTCAGAATTATTGAGCAGGGGGCTGTGATGGGCTGCCTTCCTCTGAGCCTTGTAGGAAAACTTGGCTTCTGAACTGTGCACATGTATGATGCTGATGAAAATTAAGACCTTGAAATGCATCAGCTGAGAGAAAGCAGTGCCCACCAGAGCTGTGTGTCTCCCACAGGCAGTACCCGCAGGCGACCCTGCGGCTGGAGAGGCTGAGCCCCAGAGCCCTGGGCCGGCATGTGCTGCGGCTGCTGGAGCAGTACAGCCTGGACCCCGGTGAGTGAGCCCCGCACGTGCTGCTTGGGGGCAGGAGCTGGGTGGGCGCTGCTGGGGTTCCGGGGCCCACTGCCCCCCAGCATTTGGTGTGGTCGGCGTCTGTTCCGGTCTTCTTGCTGCCCTTAGCAGCCTCTCTGCCCTTCTGGGGTGCCCCCGGGGAGTCTGGGCCTCATGGGTGAGGACCACCGAGCCTGCACAGCACTTCCACCCCTCCCCCACAGCGAGCTCAGCACCCTCATCCTGCATCTCAGGGGGGCAGACTTACTGACTGTCTTTAGCTTCACTTCATGAGATCATAGAAGTTCTTCTCACTTCCGGTCTGTGAGTGTTCATCAGAAATGGAGGTGGCATTGTGTCAGATCCTCTTTGCACGTCTTGGGAAGAGGCCGTGCGTTTCCCCCTTGGTCTGCTAATGTGGTGCGTTGACTGACTGCATAACGGTCCTCACGCGTCTGTCGTGGCCGAGTTTCGCCAGGTTGCACTGCCATCTACACTGCCAGGTCTGGCTTGCCAACCTTGCTTTAACCTAAAGGACACTGCATCTGTGTCCGCAGCTGAAGCTGGACACAAACTTCATCTTCCTGACATGTCTGTTTCTGGCTTTGTGTACAAGGTGATGCTGGCCTCTGAAAACACAGTGGATGTCCTTTCTTTTCACAGAGGATGTTTGTAAAAGTTGGAATTCTTTCTTCCTGAGAAGTTTGGTGGAAATGACCTATGAATCTCGATTGCCTTTCCATATGGAAACAGGACTCTTGACTCAGCTGTGGTTTTTTCAAGGACTTTGTCCGTTTCACTTATGGTTCCAAATGTACTGCCGTAAGGTGTCCCTAATACCCTTTGTTATGGCCGAGTAATATTCCACTGTGTGTTCATAACATGGCTGCTTTGTACACCCACCTGTGGATAGACACTCAGGTGGTTTCCGTGCCTCTGCTGTTGTGGATGAAGCTGCAGTCAATGTAGGGTGCAGATGTCTCTTTGAGGTTTTGGCTCCATAGCCTTTGAATAAACACCCATAAGTGGAATGGCTGGATCGTATGGTAGTTTGGAGAAGGCGATGGCTCCCCACTCCAGTACTCCTGCCTGGAGAATCCCAGGGACGGGGGAGCCTGGTGGGCTGCAGTCCATGGGGTCGCTGAGGGTTGGACATGACTGAGCGACTTCGCTTTCACTTTTCACTTTCCTGCATTGGAGAAGGAGATGGCAGCCCACTCCAGTGTTCTGGCCCGGAGAATCCTGGGGACAGGGGAGCCTGGTGGGCTGCCGTCTATGGGGTCGCACAGAGTCGGACACAACTGAAGCAACGCAGCAGCATGGTAGCTCCGTCTAGCTTCTTTGAGGAACCTCTGCAGTGTTTTCCGTAACGGCCGCGGTGATTTGCGTTCCCATCAACAGTGCCCAGCGGGCTTCCCTGGTTGTGTGGCAGTAAAGACTACACCTCCACCGCAGAAGGCACAGCTCTGATCCCTGGTAGAAGAACTATGATCCTGTAGGCCGAGCAGCCAAAAAAATCAATGCACCAGGACTCCCTTTCCCCACATCCTCACCAGCATTTGTTATTTGTTGGTTTTGATGCGGCGGTTCTGACAGGTGGGAGGTGGTGCCTCTTTGTATTTTGACTTGCGTTCCCCTGGAGATTAGGGATGTTGAACATATTTTCTTGGCCTGTTGACCGTCTCTGTATCTTCCTTGGGAAAATGTCTCTTTAGTTCCTCTGCTTGTTTTTTAAATTCAGATTATTTGGGCTTTTTTTCACTACTAAGTTCTATGAGTTCTTTACATAGTTTGACTATTAATCTCCTATCGATACATAGTTTGCAAATATTTTCTCCCACTCCAGAGGTCTCCTTTCGTTTTGTTGCCCTGATTTTGGTGTTTTTGATCCTGTCAGTTGTATGCCCTGCTCAACCCACTAAACTGAATCTTAGGCCTTCTTTCTTCTTGAGTATATACCCCAAGTTCAGCATGTGTTATTGTTCAGCTCAAGACTTAATTTCCATTATAATTTTTTTCTTTTACCTATAGAGGAACTAGCAGTGTGTTTGTAATTTCCAAGCTGTGACATTTTTGGTTTTCCCTTCATCTCACTGTGATTAGAGGCCATGCTTGCTGTGATGTCAGCCCTCTGATTGCGTTGAAATGTGTTTTTGAGAAGAAATCTAGCTTCTCACCTTTGGAAGCATCTCTCTTCCTCTGGCCACTTTTAGTATCTTCTCTTTGTCTTTGGTGTTCTGCAGTTTCACTGTGAGGAGACTCATTAGAGGTTTCTCTTTATTGTTTTTACTTGGGATTTATGGGACTTTGGGATCTATGGATTGGTGTCTTCAATCCGTCCTGGGAGTTTTTGGTCATTATTTCTTTTGGATATCGCCTGTTCCCCCTTCCTTGCTCTGGTCTCTTCTCTGCATGTATGTTGAGTCCATGCTGTTTTTGCTGTGCGGCTGCCCTCCTGGTGTGGGCCTCTGAGTGGACAGACCCTGTGCCCTCCGTGGGAGGCCAGTCAGCCATGGTGCAGGGTGGGGACTGCTCGCCCCTCTGCCCTGCGTGCACCCAGCCCTCTCTTCCTGGGCCTGGATCTGGGTGGAGCCCCCAGGCATCTGGCAGAGTCAGCGGGACCCACCCAAGGTGGGTGGCTGAGTCTGGCTCACCTGCAGCTTTTCCTGTAAAAGATCTGTTTCCCAGAGGAGCGTGTGGGTGTAGATGAACCAGGCGGTCCAGAGGAGGCCTGAGGCTGACGCTGTGTCCGTGGGCTTTTGACAGAGCATCTTGTTGGCAAAACGATGTGTAACATCCTAGAGACCAGCTTCAGGAAAGCTGGTTTCCATCTCCACTGGAGGGACACTGAATTCTGCGGCAGTTCTGGCTGCCTTTTTTCCCCTTCCTGACCATCCTCTCCTGCCTTGAGCACTTCATTCATCCATCCCTTCCTCCTGCAGTCTTGTCCCCAGCAGCCTGTGGGGCTCGGGTCTGGAGCCCTTGGCATCCTGCATTCCTGCCTCGGCTGGAAAGGGGCGAGAAGGCTGCCGGGTGGTGGGCAGGCCCTGGCCCCAGGCAGCCCTGACCTCTGCACTCTTGGACAGCATCCCTGCAGTGAGGGTGCTCCCTGAGCTGGTTGCAGGGTGCTGGCTGGGGTGGCCACACCCCTCCAGAGCAGGGGGTCCTGGTCAGGGTCTGGTGGAGGCCTGCAGGTAGGCAGGCTCTGTGGTCAGCACCCGCCCCCAGACCACAAGGCTTCGAGGACAGCTGGCCCCAGGAGGGAGAAGCAGCAGCTGGTAGGAGGACAGGGGGTGAGTAGACAGTGGGCACCCTTCCCAGGCCCCCTTGGACTCTGAACAGAATGTGAAGGTGAAGCTGACAGGTCAGCATAGTTTGTAAACACAGAGCAAGACGGGCCCCTTTCTCAAGAAACTCATGTTGGGGCATGGGGAGAAACAAAAGCACCAGCTGCCTGGAAAAAATGCAGGAAAGCCCCAAGCAGTGGCAATCCAGGAGACCCCAAGGGAGGGCAGGCCAGGGGCTCCGGTGCCTGGCCCGGGGCGGGGCGCCCTCCTTTACAGCCAGAGTGAAGGCCTCTTGCGAGGAATGTGCCAGGTGCGGTGGGGCAAGAAGACAGCGGGAGCCCCCCAGCCCCGGCCTGCACTCGCTTGTCCACCCAGCCCGGCGGAGCCCACCCTGTCTTTCAGCCCTGTGTCCCAACGCGGTCACTCAGCAGCGCCTGGCTGCCCTGCGGTACCTGTGCTACAAGCGGCTGGTGGAGGTGCGTGGCCCGGGGCAGGGCGGAGGGAGCTCTGAGCGAGGCCTGCTCTCTGCTCCCGGAGCTGCTGATAGAAAAGCTCACACTGGTGTCCACTTTTGCAGAGAAGCATGTCCCAGGAGAGCTGGGCTGAGCTGGTGCAGGTGAGCTCGGAGGTCCTGGCACATGATGATCCCCTGTGGGGCAGGGTGGGACACAGTTGGAACGGCCAAGAGTCCAGGATCCTCCTTCCCCCACCGCCTGTGGACAGAGCTCCCAGGTGCTAGAGGGAGAGAAGTTCAGAGAAAATTCTAGACTGTCCTTGGGCACCCTGCTTGCCATGGCTCTGTGATCCGAGGCCTGGGGCGCCCACAGACCCTGAGAAGGAGACAGCTGCCCCTTGGGGTGATACAGGGACACAGAGGGCCGGACTGAAGGTCCAGTCTCAGGCTGCCATCCCCTCAGGACACTGGCCTGCAGCCTGTGTCCCCAGTCCTGAGCTGGAGGCGGGGGTTGTCATGGTGCAGAACCGTCCCCAGCTCTGGGCGAAGTGGCCTGGGAGGAAGGTGGGCTCTCGGGGGCTGCTGGGGGGCCATGTGCGGGGCAGTCTGCAGTGGTCAGGAACCAGGGCTCTCCCTGCTGAGCGCCTTGCGGGGTCTGCCAGTGGGGGGCGGTGCTGAGCCACCCCTCCCCTGCCCTCCCCCCAACCCGAGTGACCGGCCAGGGCTGGTGAGTCATCATAGAGGAACGCGGACCCCCGGGCAAGGCCCGGAAGGCCGGTCCCCCCTGGGTGCCAAGGCCGAGCCGGCCGGAAGGGCAGCGGACATCCTGAAGAATGTGGAGGGGTTTCCACATATTGTCGTCCACGTGGGAACCCACAGCCTGCGGGAAGCGGCCACCGAGGCTGCTGGGGACAGAGCTGTGTGGGGAAGTGGCCCCGCCTGCCGGCCGGCACAGACTCCTCAGAAGGGTGGGGTCCACAGCGGCCTGTGGCCTCTAGGAGCCCCCACCCCCACCAGGACCTCTATAGGCCATGTGGGCCTTCAGACAGATGGACAGAGACAGGAGACGTGGCTTCATGAGCCCCCACGGCCCCTGCCTCCCCGAGGACAAGTGGAGGCCCTGCAGCCTCCCCCTCCCCCAGCACAGCGGTGCCAGGGGAAGGGGTGAGCAGGTGTGCAGGGGAGATGCAGGCAGAGAGCAGGGCCAAGAAGAGGGTGCCCTGGGAGGCGGTGCTGGTCCAAGCCAGCTCGGTCATGAGCCTCAGCCATGGGGACTGCTGGTCTCCAGAGGAAAGCCGCCTCCTTATGAAGAGCTTCAGGGCCTGACAGGGGAGGTTGGGACCAGGCGTGAGGGGGAGGCCGGAGCCAGGTGTGAGGGGGAGGCTGGACCCAGATGTGAGGGGAGGCCGGGACCAGGTGTGAGGGGGAGGTTGGGACCAGGTATGAGGGGGAGGCCAGAGCCAGGTGTGAGTGGGAGGCCGGAGCCAGGTGTGAGGGGAGGTCGGGACCAGGTGTGAGGGGGAGGCCGGAGCCAGGTGTAAGGGGGAGGCCAGAACCAGGTGTGAGGGGAAATGGGGACCAGGTGTGAGGGGGAGGCAGGAGACAGGTGTGAGGGGGAGGTGGGGGCCAGGTGTGAGGGGAGATGGGGACCAGGTGTGAAGGGGAGGCAGGAGCCAGGTGTGAGGGGAGGTGGGGGCCAGGTGTGAGGGGAGGTCGGGGCTGGGTGTGAGGGGGAGGTGGGGGCCAGGTGTGAGGGGAGATGGGGACCAGGTGTGAAGGGGAGGCAGGAACCAGGTGTGAGGGGGAGGTGGGGCCAGGTGTGAGGGGAGGTCGGGGCTGGGTGTGAGGGGGAGGTGGGGGCCAGGTGTGAGGGGGAGGCTGGAGCCAGGTGTGAGGGGAGGTCGGGACCAGGTGTGAGGGGAGATCAGGACCAGGTGTGAGGGGGAGGTCGGGGCCAGGTGTGAGGAGGAGGCTGGAGCCAGGTGTGAGGGGGATGCTGGAGCCAGGTGTGAGGAGAGGTCGGGACCAGGTGTGGGGAGCCCGGGGCCAGGTGTGAGGGGAGGTCGGGGCCTGGTGTGAGGGAAGATAGGGACCAGGTCTGAGGGGGAGGCAGGAGCCAGGTGTGAGAGGAGATGGGGACCAGGTGTGAGGGGAGGTCGGGGCTGGGTGTGAGGGGGAGGCGGGGGCCAGATGTGAGGGGGAGGCGGGGGCCAGATGTGAGGGGAGATGGGGACCAGGTGTGAGGGGGAGGCGGGAACCAGGTGTGAGGGGGAGGCGGGAGCCAGGTGTGAGGGGGAGGTGGGGGCCAGGTGTGAAGAGAGGTTGGGGCTGGGTGTGAGGGGGAGGCGGGGGCCAGGTGTGAGGGGGAGGCTGGAGCCAGGTGTGAGGGGAGGTCCGGACCAGGTGTGAGGGGGAGGCAGGAGCCAGGTGTGAGGGGGAGATCAAAGCCAGGTGTGAGGGAGAGGCTGGAGCTAGGTGTGAGGGGAGGTCGGGACCAGGTGTGAGGGGAAGTTGGGGCTGGGTGTGAGGGGAGATGGGGACTAGGTGTGAGGGGGAGGTAGGGAGCCAGTTGTGAGGGGAGATGGGGCCAGGTGTGAGGGGGAGACGGGGGCCGGGTGTGAGGGGAGATGGGGGCCGGGTGTGAGTGGGATGCCGAGGCTGGGTCAGGGGGAGGTCGTGGCCGGGTGTGAGGGGGAGATGGGAACTGGGTGTGAGGGGGAGGTCAGGGCCAGATGTGAGGCGGGTGGTCTGGGCCAGGTGTGAGGGGGAATTCAGAGCCAGGTGTGAGAGGGAGGTTGGGGCCAGTCTGAGGGGAGGTCAGGGCCAGTCTGAGGGGTGGTCTTGGTCTGGGGCCTGACAGGATGGGCCCACCCCCTTGGGGCCAACCCTGTGGAGCAGCCCACATCCCGTCCCCCAGGGCCTGGTGGGGCAGGACGAGTGCCTGCAGGAGCAGCTGTTACAGCTGCTGGCCTCTCTGGAAGACGTGGCCATGGTCGCCCAGTGTGCCCTGGATCTCTCGTTGCCTGTGGAGCGACTCCCAGCCACAGTAGTGGCAGAAATGAGCCAACTCAGGCTCCAGGAGAGGTGAGCATCCCCCAGGCTCTGGGGGAGGGAGACCAGAAGGAGGACACGCCCTTGGGTCCCTACCCTCGGAAAGTGACTGGGGGCTGGGAGTTAGAAGTAGGGAGGGCCGAGGAGGGGGTGCAGGGCGCGTGAGCGGTGTGCAGACACACAGGCAGGTCCTGCTCCTCCTCAGGTTCCAGCAAAGACCCAGCAGCCGGGTGCCTCAGCCGGGCCACATAGCCCCAGGAGAGGACCCGGGGGGCCTGGGGACCTGGCTGTCCCCAGTGTGCAAGGGCAGATGCGTAGGGAGCAGACCCCGAAGGCCCCGGGCACATAACGGCCTTGAGGGCTCCCCTGGCCCTGCAGCCAACTGGGGATGTCAGGGGGGCAGCAGGGGCTCTGCAGCTCTGCTCCTCCCCAGGACAGCCAAGGCACCTTCAGAGGACAGGCGGGATGACTGCTACCAGCTGCCTATCTCCAGGGACGACATCTACTTCCTGGCCTCCTGGGAGGAGCTGGCCAGGCATGAGGACACGCTCCTGCAGGTGTGTGCCCAGCCCCCTTGGGCGGCCGGCGCCAGGGGCTGCTCACCACGGCCTCAGAGGGCTCCGGCCACACTGGCATGCACGGCTGGGCCAGCCCTTGCCACAGAGGCTGCCTCCCCTGGACTGCAGCACTTGCCTCGCTGCTCCAACCAGCCTCTCTGTCTGCAGCCGGGCCAGGTGGTCGGTGTGGACCTGGAGTGGAGACCATCTTTCGGCACAGGCGGCCGGCCCCGGGTGTCGCTCATGCAGGTGGCCGTGGAGGGCCGTGTGTTCCTGCTGGACCTGCCCCGGCTCTCAAGTCCCGCGGGAGGGCAGGGACCCCGCGCCTTCTCCCAGCTGGTGTCCCAGCTGCTCTCAGACCCCTCCATCACCAAGCTGGGTGAGTAGCACCCGCCCTCGCCCCAGCCCTGAGGGACCTGGGGGAGGGTGTGAGACTGGCCTCTCTCTTGGCCCCCGTCACAGCAGCATCCCCCAACTGCAGGTTATGGGATGGCGGGGGACCTGCGGAGCCTGGGTACGTCCTACCCAGCCCTGGCACAGGCTGGGCAGAAGCTGCAGGGCGGCCTGGACCTGCTGCAGGTGCACAGACAGGTCAGCACTGGGCGTGGGCTGGGGGCTCCCTGCTCTGCAGAGCTACCCGCACAGCAGCTCCCGGCAGCGGTCTCACTGAGGACTTGTTCCTGCCTGGCCCCAGCCCTGATCCCTGGCCACAGGTCACCAGGGACCCAGAGTACAGGGTCCCTCAGGAGAGAGTGTTGCCACACATCCCCACACTCCCCAGGGTGAGCCAAGCTCTGCCCCTGCCTCCAGGATTCTCAGCACACCCCTGGGGGTTAAGATGTGGGCCACAGAGCTGACTGGTGGGTGGGTGACCCCAGCCCTGAGGCCCTGAGACCCCGAGACAGCCTGCCTGGGCCTCCAGCATTGCCTCTCAGGACACTGTCCATCATGGCGGGCACAGGGCCTGTCCAGGGCCCCCCCGTGGGGCAGCCAGCCGTGTGCAGTGCTGTCTGCCCTCCAGGGCAAGCGCCTCACCCCCAGGGGGTGCTGTCTTACAGATGCGGGTGGCGGACAGGCCAGCCCCAGCTGTGGACGGGGCCGCAGGGCCGCGGGGCCTCAGCCTTCTGGTACAGCAGGTGCTGGGCAAGCCGCTGGACAAGACACAGCAGCTCTCCAACTGGGACCGGCGGCCGCTGGGAGAGGGGCAGCTGGTCTATGCAGGTGGGCGCCACCTCTCCCGTCCCGCGACCCCACACCCCCCACACTGGAGGCTGAGGCTGACCTTGCCCACCCTAGCTGCAGATGCCTACTGCCTGCTGGAGGTGTACTGGGCGCTGTGCAGAGAGCCTGCCCGCTTCCACCTGCCAGGGGCCCTGCCCTGGAGCCTGAGGCTGGGACGCAGCGAGAGACACGGGACTTGGGAGCCGCCCCTGCAGCAGGCCTCGGCCTCTCCCTGGCAAGTAGGTGAAGCCCCCTAGGCCCTTTATAAGGATTCTCATGGGAAGAACCATTCTCCTTAAGACTGGGACCTCACAGGGTTGGAGACCTGGAGTAGGGGTTGTGTCCATCCACACCGGACCCTCTGCCCCAAAGGAAAGCAGGCAGGGCAGGCGGTTAGTGTCCTACAAGAGGAGGGGTCCCCAGCCTGGCATGGCCCCCACCAACATCCAGGGCAGCCTCTGGCTATGTCCCCGTGTGCCCCCGCCCCCCGCCAACATCCGGGGCAGCCTCTGGCTATGTCCCCCTGTGCCCCTGAGACCCTGGCCCACTCCAGTATGCACCCCACCCCCAGGAGACATGTGCCAGCCCCCTGAGGTCCTGGGTGGTCTGGGGTTGTGTTCCCTGCTTCCCTGCTGTTTTCTGTACTGAGTACACATGGCTCACAGGCGCTGAGCGCCTGGGAGCCCTCCCTCCCCGCCTGCCCCCTGCCCCCTGCCCCAGACCCTGCCCGCCCGCGTGGGCCAGACGCCCGGCTGCTGAGCCAGGCTGTGTTGCAGGTGCTCTCGCCTGAGGACGCGGCCCCTGAGGTCCCGGCGCGGGCCTTCCGCGTGGTGTGTGACAGCATGCTGGGGGGGCTGGGGCGGACCCTCCGCTGTCTGGGCGTCGACGTGCGGGTGCTGCACTCTGGGGAGGACCACCGGCAGGCCGCCGAGGTGAGCGGGCGCGGGCCCCCTGCGTCCCTGCGCGGCCCCGGGGGTGGGGGGGGGTGTTCGTGGCGGCAGCAGCGCCCCAGCTACGTGACCCCCCATCCCGAGGTGGGGCAGGGCTCCCCCGGTTGCCGGGTTGGAGACGTTTGTAGCTGTCCAGCGCCTGTGGTCTGCAGGCTCCTTTGCAGGGTGGGCCTGGTGCGGGCAGACCCTGGGTGCTCCCGGCCCCGAAAACGCCGCAGCGTACCCTTGGGGCCCTTCTCTCCGAGAAGCTGGTGCTCACACCCGGGGAGGGGGCGAGGGGGAAACACAAGCCCCAGGGCCCTGCCGAACACAAGCAGAGGTCTCAGAATTCAGGAGTGAGGATGTGACCGGTAAACGTTCTTTACTGGGTTCACTGAGATGTGGTTCCCTCTCCCCACGATTCACGGTGTGCTTTGCGCAGCTATCTCCACTGGGGGTTCTAGACCGTTCATCCCCCGCCCTCCCGTGAGGGGGCCCCCTCCAAGCCCCGCCCACTCCCGGCCAAGCTCCGCCCCCGACCAGGCTCCGCCCCTCCAGGCCCCGCCCCTGGCCCTGGCAGCCTGATTTCTGGCTGCTCTGGATATTGCATGCCAGCGGACTTGTGCTGATGGCCTCTTGGTCCTGGCTTCTTTCACGAGCGTGGTATTTCCCGGGCTCGTCTGTGTTGTAGCATCTGTCAGTGCTTCAATCCTTTTTACAACCAAATAACATTCCATCGGATGGACCACAGTGGATCCATCCACCGGCCACTGATGGACACCCAGGCTGTTGTAACTTGTGCAGCCACAAGAGAGCACAGAGGTGGCCAGGTCGAAATTACGTAACTATGTGTGGTTTCTTCTATGCATTTGGACACCTTCTTCTGGGAAGGGTCCCCAGGCTCAGCAGGCGGGCGACTGGGGCATGGGGCGGGGAGGGGATGATGGGAGGAGTGGGGTCTGAGCTTGGCAGGCAGCCCTTCCCTGAACACTGGACAGCCCGCTGGATGTTTCGGCAGCCTTCCCACCCTTGCTAACGAGGAAGCTGGGGCCAGAAGAACAGTGGGGCTTTCTGCCCAGGGATGCAGAGGTAGGGCTGAGCCAGGAGGAAGCATCTGCCTCCCGAACCAGCCCCCACGTCCACCTTCCTCAGCCCTGGCCCCTCACAGCCAGGTCTTCCGGAGGCCTGGTCCTGGATCCCAGGGAAGGAGGCGTGATCGTGTCAAGAGTGGCTCTGGCCGCCGTCCCTGTCGGAAATCCCTCAGTCCTCCCGCTGGGGTTGTTTCTAGCTTACAGAGGCTGAGACAAGAAGGCCAGCCTGGTTTCCTGAGGATCCCAGACGAGGTGTCAGCAGTCACAGGGGCCAGGGAGCACAGGGCACCCCCAGAGCCTGGCCACTCCCACCCCCGCAGAACTCAGTTTGAGTTCACACTTAAGTGGCTGCAGCCACAGAGGCAAACCAGTGGACACGGGAGCCAGGAATCGGTTTCTGTAACAGGCACCTCAGACGCAGCAGGGCCGCGGGAGGGGCAGAGTCTGGGGACCTGCTGGGGTCAGGATGGCCCAGATAGAGCAGGCGCTAAAGCCCAGCAGGACCTAGACTAGAGCCAGGGGGTTGGACCTCAGAACCTGGAACATCGCAGTCTTGAGGCCCCAGGCCCAGTGCCCTCCCGAGGGGTGTGGCAGGTGAGGTGCTTCTTCCTGGGAACACGGCTGCAGCTCCAGCCCGTGGCTACGGACTGACTCTGCCCACTTTCCCCTCGGCCTTGTGCTCGGAGCTCCCAGGGCCTGTCCTCACGGCTGCCATGCCATGGCGGGGTGGGGGGAGGCAGTAGTGTCACTCACGAAGCGTCCTGGGCAGCAGGCGATGTGCCCGCCTCTCTCACACCTGTGATGCTCTCTGGTGCGGGTGGAGCCCTCTGGCATTTTCTGGAGAGACTGTCTCTAGCCAGGGGACCTACCACATCCTGTTGATGTCTTCTCTTCTGTGGCTCTTTCCCAACCATGTGGTCCCTGTGCAGACTCCCGAGGAGGTGACCTGGCTGTGTTGTTCAGCAGGGTTACCCTGTGGGTTTTGTTTGCTATGATGAGCTCCGTTAACACTTATCAACATGCTTTTAAAGAAGGCCAGCAGCGCTGGCGAGGGAAGGGAGGAGGCTCCCGCCCCCGCAGCAGAAGCTCAGGGGCTATGTCCGCGCTTGCAGGGAGCAGACCTTTCAAGGATGAGCCAGGGTACCAGCCAAGGATCGGCCAGGCTGCACTAAGGTGCCTCCCAGTCGTCCTGCTGCTTGGGGTCAAGTGTGAGTGGGGCGGTAGAGTCCACCAAGCAAAGAGCCGTCCGTCTGGCAAAGAGGAACCGGGCGTGATGACGGGAGGTTCGCAGCCCATGCAGATGCAGCAAGAGGCCAAAGTTCAGTGATTGATGGCTCCCCGGGCACGGCGTGCGGGCTCCCCGGGCACGGCAGGAGCTGAGGAGCGCGGTCTTGCTGAGCAGCCACCCGCCTGGCAGGAGCCCGCTCCACTCAGGGTCTGCCTGATGGCCCCGCCCTCCCCCACCATCTGCGGCCAGTTCCTTGCAGCAAACCTCAGTGTGCCTCTGGCTGGCTCCACTGCCCCAGGGACCCGACGGACAGGGGCACCAGGACAGACACACATCCATGAGCGTCATCTGAACGGCTCCGGTGTTCTGCGCCTGGGCCACTAACCTGGTAGATTAGGGCACTAAGGACCTGTCTCCACGGGTAAAGGGGTCACCAGTGTCCCTGGGCTGTTGTGGCCTTGCTCCTCAGAACGTGGCCATGGGCTTCCCCGTGGAGGCCCTGCAGGAGAGCCGCAGGGCTGGCTGGTGGGCCGGGAACCATGCCCAGGGCTGTGTCCCGTGAGCGGCCGAGGTCGCCGCTTCACTGTCCTTCTCACCAGTCCTGTCAGCAGGCAGTCACGCCTCACAGTACTCTTGCTCACCTTTCTCCAGGTATCGGTGAAGCTGGGCATCCTTTCTTGTGCTTGCTCGCTGCCTGTGCCCCTGTGAAGGGCCCCTGGCGGAAACCCGCAGGCCTGACCCTGGCCTTGGAAGGCCCACTGGGCTGGCACAGTTGGTCTGCAACACATGATGCTGCCGTATTTTCTGCTGGTACACAGAACTGCACGGACCTTTAGCTCTCAGTTGCCTGAGAGTTGAGCTTACCTCTGGAAACCTCGCAGAAATCTCAGTTCTACTGAATTGGCTGTCAGTTCTTGGGGTCTCCTTTGCAGACAAACCATCTGTAGACAGGGATAGTTTCATTCCTTCCTCCCCAGGTTTTACGGGTCTCATTTCTGTCCCGTATCCTCTCACAGCAGTCAAGGCCTCCATGGTGGGGTTGAACAGATGGAACTGTGGCCGGCTGTCTCAGTTCTGACTTAACAGGGGCTGTTTCTCTATGACATGTGGTGCTTGCCAGGCCCCCACACCAGGATGCAGGCTCCATGTCTGCTGCACATCTTGCCATGAAAGAAGCTGAATTCTACCTGACATTGCCTCTGCAGCCACTGAGATCATCCTGGGATCTGTGCACGCGATGAGCCTTTTCAGTTTGGAGCCAGCCTTGCATGCCAGTTGTACCCAGCCTGCCAGCATGTCACGTGGCTGGACCTGTCTTCAGGACCATTCTGACACAGGACTTCTCCTGCTCACCATCTTCTCTTCTGTTTCATAAACAAGCTGGGGAGTTTTCCCTCCTCTCTGCCACTTTGAGTAATATTTGGATTTTTCTCTCAAACACTGGCTGAGTTCCTGCAAGGCCGCCTTAGCCTCGTGTTTTGGATGGAGGAATTTAGGAGTTTTGGATTCTTTTCACTAATGGTTTTAGGACTACTTAGTCGACTGCATCTTCTTGACTGCATCTTCTTGGGTCGCTCGGCAAGCCACGCCCTCCTCTGGAGCGCGTTCCCTCACTCAGTGCCTCGTGCACGCGGCCGGGTCTCGCTGCTCTGTGAAGCTCTGGCGTGCCTCGCGGCCATCAGTTTCCGATTGATGTTCACTTGGGCTTCACCTGTTTCCTGATCTTACAGAGTGTCTGTCACTTGAATAAGTCCCTTCAAATAACTGGTATTTGGCTTTGTTGATCCTTTCTGTTGCATTTTTGTGTTTTTTTAATTTCATTAATTTCTTTTTATCTTTATAGTTTCCTTCCTTTTGCTTACTTGGGGTTATTTCCAAGAGGAGGGCTTAGCTCTTTAATTTTCAGCCTCTTAAATCTTACGATGTAAACATTCAGGACAGTAACTTTTTCTTGAAGTAATATTTTCACTGCATTCCATCCATTTTGATATGTAGTATTTTCATTACTTTTCAGTGCTAATAATTTTTGAGTTTCGAATTTGAGTTCAAATTACTTATTTGAAAGGCTGTTTTTCAGTTTCAGAAAGCTTGGGGTTTGGGAGCTTTTTAGCATCTTTTACAAATCGATTTCTAACCTAAGTGAATTGTAGTCTATATACTGCCGATTTAGACATTTGTGAGGACTAGCTTTGTAGCCAAGCAGACCATGCTTTTTATAAACGTTCCACGTGGACTTAGAGAGGCCACAGTCTCTTCCGGTCACGTTCTCGTCCCTCTCTTGCTTTGGCACGCTCAGTAGGTCAAGCTTACTCAATATCTCCTCAAATCGTCTGTATCTTGTTTTGTTATTTTTCTGCCCGCTTCTATCAGTGACCAAGAGAGTTGTACTGAAGTCTCAGTGGACACTGGGTTTTTCAGGTTCTCCTTGTAGTTACGTATTTGCTTTACCTGTTTTAAAGTTGTTGTTAGTTGCATATGCACACAGCTTTTAGAATTCTTGTATCTTCCTGTTGAGTGAAATGTTTATGAGATGAACCTCTGGCTCTACTAACACTCTTTGCCATAAGGTCTATTTGGACTGATATTAATACCGTTACTCCAGCACCCTTTGGTTAGTATTTGTATATCACTTTCTCATCCTTTTGCGTTCAACCTTTCTTTGCTCTTGTTATAGTTTCCAGCTGTTTTTTAAAAAATCTAGTCTGACAGTCTTTGTTTTTCAACCTGTCAGTTTCATCCATTTACATCTGTGGTAATCGCTCATTTGGGTTCAGTTGTGATGTGCTAATTGCTCTTTCTACCTCTCCTACTTTTTCTGTTCTTTTTTCTCCTCTGTTGCTTATATTCTTTTCTCTTTTTTACCCTTGTTTCTATTTTTCCCTCTATTAATTTGAAAGTTATAAATCCTATTTCTGTTCTTTTAGGGGTTAGCCTGGAAATTTTAGCATGTATATTTGAGTTAACAATGTCTAAAGTTAAAATTAATCAGATCAGATCATTTTAGCTTTCTCACCTGCTTTCCATCTTACTTTTATTTTCCAGTATTTTCAGCACATTGTGGTTTTTCTTGGTTTTGCAAATTAGACATTACATTTCTTTTATATATTCAGTGACTCTTAGAATTTATGATGTATGGACATGCATAGGCACTCCGAGAAAAGGCAAACTTTTTTTATCAAAGGGATTTCCTTTGCTATGACCTTTCATTGGGGCCACTTTTCCTTGAAAATTGTGTTTCCTCTCTGTCCTGAAAGAGCGTGCTGGGTTTGTGACTGTGGCCTGACGGGCTCTGAGCAGAGTCCTCTGCTCTTCTCATTGCTGTTGGACAGCTGCCTTCTTGACTGCCCTCCTGCCTGGATCTTTCTTCATATTTACCTCAATTATGTGTGTTTGTTTTTGATTCTGTTTTTATTCATCACACAGATGTGTGTTTGTTTCCACTACAAAGTAACCACTTGCTTTATTGCTTTTATTCTTTTATTGTGGAAAATTGATCATCGTATCCGTATTTAAGTGTACAGCTCAGTGACGTTAAGTATGTTCACAGTGTGTGTAACCATTGCCACTATCTATTTCCACAACTTTTCTTCATCTCAGACTAAACTTCTATATGCATTAAATAATCATTCCTCATTTACCCCTCCCCAGCCCCTGGTAGGTACTGTTTTACTTTCTTTCTCTATGAATTTAGGCCCTCTAGGGGCCTCACTTAAGCAGCGTCATATAGAGTCTATCCTTCTGCGTCTGGCTGATCTCACTGAGCGCCATGTCTTCCAAGTGCATCCACGCTGCAGCCTGGATCAGACTTTACTTCCTTTTTAGGTCTGAGTAAGCTCCACCATGCACGTGTGTGCGTGTCATCTGCCGATGCACACTTGGGTTGCTTCCATTTGGCCGTTGTGACTAGTACTCCTGCGTTTACTGTGAGGTACACGCATCTGTTCACGTTTCTGCTCTCAGGTCCTTTGGACCTGTACCTGGCAGCGGAATCGCTCGATCATGCGCTAACTCTGTTTAATCTGAGGGACTGCAGCAGTCTTCCACAGGCAGCCGCACTTGACATTCCCGCCAGCAACGCGTAAAGCTTCCAGATTTCTGTACTTTCCTATCAACACTTATTTTCCTTTTTAAAAGTAAAGCCATCCTAAGAGATGTGAAGTGATTCCCAGTGTACCCCGTTTCCCTGATGACTCACGTTGAGCATCCTCACATGTGCATATTGGTCATTTGTGTGCCTTCCCTGGAGAAGTGTATTTTCTCCAGAGAAGAAGAAGGGCAAGGTCCCTTGCCCACATATTAACTGGTTTATCTGCTTTTCCTGCCATTGAGTTGTGGGAGTTATTTATATATTCTAGATGTTAATCCCTGATCAGATACATGATTTGCAAATATTCTTCCCCATTCTGTGGGTTGTTTTTTCACTTTCTTAGCAGTGTCCTGTGATGTACAAAAGTTTTTTAACTTTGACAAAGTCCAATTTATTTTTAATTGTGTTGTCTTTGCTTTCAGTGGCACAGCCAAGAAATTGTTGCCAAATACAACGTCATGACCATCCCTGGCGTTTCCTTCCCAGAGCTGCAGTGTTCAGCTCTCACGCTAGTCAGCTGGCCCCTCACACTCTCCAAAGATAACACACGAAAAGGAACCAAACTGGACATGTCACAGCTGTCACCTCATCAATGCGCACTGTGCCCCTCGTGGCACGTCGGCTGGCTCCTGAGCCCTTTTGACGTGATCCTTGTAAACTTTGATAACTTCTTCGCTGTCCCATCTAAAGAGACGCTCCAGCTCCTTAGATCTAGAATCAGCTATTCCTCCAAAGCTCCCCGGTTCCTTCTAGCACGAACCCTGTCTAGAAATCAGCCTGCATGAGGGCGCTCACAGCTGCAGGGTTGGTTCTCATTTCTAGGCCTTTGCGGTGGGCGGAGGGATGAAGTACCTCTAAATATATATAACACCCATCAAGGGAGTCAAGAAGATCCCCCGGAGAAGGCAATGGCCACTCACTCCAGTATTCCTGCCTGGAGAATCCCATGGAGAGAGGACCCTGGAGGGCTGCAGTCCATGGGGTTGCAAAGAGTTGGACATGACTGAGCAACTAATAAAACATCCATCAAATATATATAACACCCATCCGAAGTTTTCCATTCAGGTCTAGGGTTTATTGGGTGATCTGCTTAATTTTCTCCCTAATCTCCTTTCTCTGAGCTGAAAAATCCTACCACCACACCAGCATTACCCATCTGTTTTATGTCACAGTTCACACACAAACGTTTCAGAATAGCCATGTTGACGTGCCATCACCAACGGTGGTGTTACTGCAGGGTGTATTCCAGTTTGGTCTGTAGCCCCAGAGTTACCTGGTCAGTTCACGGTGGCTTCGTGGCATTTGCAGTATTTCTCTATTTGTGGTTCATTTGTTTCATCTTTTTTGGGTTTATCAGATCAGATCAGATCAGTCGTTCAATCGTGTCCGACTCTTTGCGACCCCGTGAATCGCAGCCCACCAGGCCTCCCTGTCCATCACCAACTCCCGGAGTTCACTGAGACTCACATCCATCGAGTCAGTGATGCCATCCAGCCATCTCATCCTCTGCCGTCCCCTTCTCCTCCTGCCCCCAATCCCTCCCAGCATCAGAGTCTTTTCCAATGAGTCAACTCTTCGCGTGAGGTGGCCAAAGTACTGGAGTTTCAGCTTTAGCATCATTCCTTCCAATGAACACCCAGGGTTGATCTCCTTCACAATGGACTGGTTGGAGATCCTTGCAGTCCAAGGGACTCTCAAGAGTCTTCTCCAACACCACAGTTCAAAAGCATCAATTCTTCGGCGCTCAGCCTTCTTCACAGTCCAACTCTCACATCCATACATGACCACAGGAAAAACCATAGCCTTGACTAGATGAACCTTTGTTGGCAAAGTAATGTCTCTGCTTTTGAATATGCTGTCTAGGTCATAACTTTCCTTCCAAGGAGTAAGCGTCTTTTAATTTCATGGCTGCAGTCACCATCTGCAGTGATTTTGGAGCCCAGAAAAAGAAAATCTGACACTGTTTCCACTGTTTCCCCATCTATTTCCCATGAAGTGATGGGACCGAGCTTTAACCCAACTTTTTCACTCTCCACTTTCACTTTCATCAAGAGGCTTTTGAGTTCCTCTTCACTTTCTGCCAGAAGGGTGGTGTCATCTGCATATCTGAGGTTATTGATATTTCTCCCGGCAATCTTGATTCCAGCTTGTGTTTTTTCCAGTCCAGCGTTTCTCATGATGTACTCTGCATATACGTTAAATAAACAGAGTGACAATATACAGCCTTGATGAACTCCTTTTCCTATTTGGAACCAGTCTATTGTTCCATGTCCAGTTCTAACTGTTGCTTCCTGACCTGCATACACATTTCTCAAGAGGCAGATCAGGTGGTCTGGTATTCCCATCTCTTTCAGAATTTTCCACAGTTTATTGTGATCCACACAGTCAAAGGCTTTGGCATAGTCAATAAAGCAGAAATAGATATTTTTCTGGAACTCTCTTGCTTTTTCCATGATCCAGTGGATATTGGCAATTTGATCTCTGGTTCCTCTGCCTTTTCTAAAACCAACTTGAACATCAGGACGTTCACAGTTCACATATTGCTGAAGCCTGGCTTGGAGAATTTTGAGCATTACTTTACTAGCGTGTGAGATAAGTGCAATTGTGTGGTAGTTTGAGCATTCTTTGGCATTACCTTTCTTTGGGATTGGAATGAAAACTGACCTTTCCCAGTCCTGTGGTCACTGCTGAGGTTTCCAAATTTGCTGGCATATTGAGTGCAGCACTTTCACAGCATCATCTTTCAGGTTTTGGAATAGCTCAACTGGAATTCCATCACCTCCACTAGCTTTGCTCGTAGTGATGCTTTCTAAGGCCCACTTGACTTCACATTCCAGGATGTCTAGCTCTAGATCAGTGATCACAGCATCGTGATTATCTGGGTCGTGAAGATCTTTTTTGTACAGTTCTTCTGTGTATTCTTGCCATCTCTTCTTAATATCTTCTGCTTCTGTTAGGTCCATACCATTTTTGTCCTTTATCAAGCCAATCTTTGCATGAAATGTTCCTTTGGTATCTCTGATTTTCTTGAAGAGATCTCTAGTCTTTCCCATTCTGTTGTTTTCCTCTATTTCTTTGCATTGATCGCTGAAGAAGGCTTTCTTATCTCTTCTTGCTATTTTTTGGAACTCTGCATTCATATGCTTATATCTTTCCTTTTCTCCTTTGCTTTTCGCTTCTCTTCTTGTCACAGCTATTTGTAAGGCCTCCCCAGACAGCCATTTTGCTTTTTTGGGTTTATAGAGATGGCTTTTTAAATTTAATTTTGTTAGCGATTCTGTTTGCATGACTCTAAGGTCAAATCTATCGCAGCACGCGATGCCCAGGCTCAGGCTATAGGAACCTGGTGGCTCAGATGGTAAAGAACCTACCAGCAATGCAGGAGACCTGGATCCGATCCCCAGGTCAGGAAGATCCCCTGGAGAAGGAAATGGCTACCCACCCCAATATTCTTGCCTGGACCAGAACTCCACAGACAGAGGAGCCCGGTGGGCTGCAGTCCATGGGCTCACAAAGAGTCGATCACGATTGTGTCACTAACACTTTGACTTACTTTCAGATTCGGGGAGGCAGTGATGGAGGAGTGGGAGTGGGTGGGGGCGGTGGCGGGGGGGGGTGGGTGGCGAAGGTTGGGGCAGAGGGGCCTGGCCCTGGGAGTGGGCCTGCAGCCTCACCTGCCAACTTTTCCTCCTGCGCAGGTTGCCAGGCAGGAGGGGAGGGTCATCCTGACCTCGGGGCTGCCATACCACAAGGTGAGGACCTGCCGGCCCAGGCTGCCCCCCGCCCTGCCCCTGCCCCGGGCAGACTGGAGGCTCCAGGCTCACCTCAGCTGGTGGGTGGGGCCTAGCTTCTGCCCCGAGCAAAGGCTGCTTCTGCCCACAGCTCCGGGCCCAGGTCGGGGCTGGGCGCTGCCTGGCAGTGGACTGCTCCCTCAAGGCCCAGCAGCAGGCGAAGGCCATCCTCAGGCACTTCAACGTGCGTGTCACCCCCGCGGACATCTTCAGCCGCTGCCAGGTGGGTGCCGCATGCCCCAGGCTGGGCGAGGAGCCAGTGTGTGGGGCCCAGGCTCTGTGACTGGTGAGACCCCGCCATGTGGCTGGGCCTTGGTTTTGTGCTCGCCGGAGCAGTAGCCCGATCTGTGCATTTCCTCCCAGCCCCTTCCGCGGGAGGAGGGAAGGTGCACATGTGGTAAAGACCCCAGGGTGTCGGGGGAGCCTGCGGGCATTTTTACCAGCTTTTCAGAACCTCTGCTGGTGCGTCGTCTTGAGAAAACGGAGTTGGGGAGCTGGGAGGACACCCCGCTGGCACCCCAGGGAGCCATGGAGCCTTCAGATCCGAGAGGGTGGTCACTGCCCTTCGCAGGAAGAGTCCGGGCCGCATCCCGGCACCGCTTCCCTGCCCTAGCGGGGGCCCTGTGGAGGGACCAGGCTGCAGGACACCCCAGAGGTGGCATGAGGCCAGTTCAAAGGAAGGGGGCAGAGCTGCACCCTGGTTGGTGCAGTCCTGGGGGTAGCAGGGCCCAGGGAGGCGCTGGCTCTGACCCGGCTGCTGTGGGTCGGACAGAGTTGAAGCATCCTCACCCTGAATGGGGAGGCAGGAGACCTGCAGTCAGTGGTGTATCTGCCCAGGTGAGCGGTGGCGGCAGCTGGGGGGCGAAAGTGGGGTGCAGAAGGTCCAGGACACGCCTCAGGGTGGGACCAGGATCCCAGGTTTCCGGCTAAGATCCAGGCCGTCGGCACGGCAGGTCTTGGGTCTGGGCTCTCAGGAGGCGGGTCTAGAGGGTGGGCCGGGTGCACCGGGCTCTCGGGGTGGGCACTGGGGAAAGAGGCTTCCTGCCCAGCTGGGGTCCTGCCAGCAGCGTCCCTGTGTGGTAGATGCACGTCCCACATGCGGTCAGCCGGGCAGTGAGGACAGAGGAAGGCGGCCACGGGGCTGCTGGGAGGGGACGGGCACCAGGCAGAGACCATGTGCCCGTTTGCGGCCGCGGTCCAGGAGGTAGGCGGGGCATCAGCACCCAGTGGGGCTTTGTTGGGAGGGGTCCCCTGCAGAGCCTCTGAGGCCCAGGGCTGTCCAGCGGCCTCCAGTGGGGCTCAGCTGCTGAGGAAGGTGGGCTGGGTGCACCCCAGGGCAGGCCCCCCCAGGTGGCAGACCGCTGTCCGGGGGCGCCCGCAGCTGTGCGCTGGGACCCCAGGAGGCAGGCATGGCCACATGCAAAGAGGGCTCCCTGAGAGCTAGGGTGCTTGAATCCGCGTGCAGCCTGTCAGCACGCGGGCATCGGGGGCCACGCCGGCGGCTCCCACCACCGTCCTCAGCGGCACCCGGTACCCGTGAGTGGAGAATGCTCCCAGGGCGGGGCGCCGCAGTCCACACACCCCACCTCCCCCGCCCAGAGCCCCTTAGCCACGACGCTCCCAGCCTCACCCAGGAGCTCAGCCCAGCGCAGTGGCTAGGAATGGCTTACCTTCCTGGCCCAGCTCAGCGGCCACCCCACTCCCTGTCTGAGCTCACTCCCAGTGCCTGAGCCAGCTGGCCTCAGGGCCTCCCACAAGTGGACAGGGAAGCCCAGGCTGCGTGGACACCCCCAGTTGATGGCCCGAGGCATGGTGACCAGTGGCTCCATGCGACTGTGGACCCTGCCCTGCCTGAGGCCACAGGCCTGGCCTGCATGGCCCCTGAGCCCATGTGGGCATCAGAGGGCACTGGCCACTGGCCAGCAGAGAGCTGCACGCATAGGACTGACCGAAGGAGCACCTCCGTGTGGTTCTTGGCCAGCAGGGTCCCATCCTGTGCCCCTGGGGCCCAAGCTCCCTGGACGCTGGCTCAGAGCCACCACCGCCCCTGCCCAGGCCAGAGCTTGGCCGCCTCCCTGGAGAGCTCCCGCCGCCAGGCTGAGTTTCCATTTTCTTTTCCTTCCTTCTGCTATTTTGGTGCTGTTCCCAGAGGGAAAACCCACTGGACACACGAAGCGTTCCCAGAGCCCGCCGCCGCTCTTGGGGCTGCACATCGGGGTGTGTGGCGGGAGCAAGTGAGGCTGGAGAGGGCGGTGGGCTTCGCCATGTGAAGGCGGCCCCTGGCAGTAGGGGGGCAGCCCACCCACCCCCGGTCCCAGAGGGCGAGGGGCACTGGATCCCTCCACCAGGGCAGGGTCATGACCCCTGGAGCTGGTGACTGGGGCCTGGGACCGTCCATCGGGAACGTCCGCCAGGAGGACGTTCCCAGTGCCGTCCACCCTGGGAAAGGATCTTATCAAAGAAATTTAAGCTTAAAAAAGTCCCAGAGCAGGAACCCAGGCAAGATCGGGCATAACGTCTGTTTTACCATCCCTGCGGCCCCCTCTTCTGTGGTGGGGAGTGGGCTACGCCCCTATGAGGGGTGTCCTGGGGGTCAGTGACGTTGGCCCCTGGAAGTGGCCTCCAGGAAGACAGTCACCCCACCTCAGGGGGGTGCTCTCAGCAGGGGGTCCCCTCGACCCGGTGCTGGGGGAGGAGCCTGCAGCCAGGGGCGGGGCCTCGGGGCAGGGCCTCAGGGGCGGGTTCACAGCCTAGGAGCCCTGAGCTGGGCAGAGGCCGTGGGAGGGAGGAGGGTGCTGCCTGGGCTGATGTCTGGTGGGGAGCCAGAGGAGCGAGGGCTCTCAGGGCCTGAGCATGCGAGCGGGCCCTGGGCCAGCGGCCCCCAGCGCCCGCACCACACCTGGGAGCCCCGCAGTGACGGGGGCCTGGAGTCTGGACGCAGGGGCCAGTGGGTCACCGGTGCCCAGCCCGTCCCCAGGCGTGGAGACCCTCCCTGTGTCCTGAGGGGCAGCAACAGACGTGGGGACAGACAGGAAGAGGCGGCAGCCCTGACCCCGCCCCTCCCCGGCCTTTGTGCTCTATGGCCCCCAGCCCCGTTCCCACACTCCGTGCCCCCGGGGTCACGCAGGCACAAAGGCTGCGGGAGGAGGGGCCCCACCCTGTTCAGGCAGGGACCTGGGGCCACTGGCTCCCGAGGCCGCAGGAGGGGCCTGTCACAGGCCTCCAGGGCGGGGGTGCCGACGGTGGCCCAGCGTGCCCCCAGACTCGGGGTGCCAGCCAGGGTGCGGGGCCATTGGCAAGCTCAGCACAGCCCCCCAGGGCGGCACTCGGGTGGGCCCCACAGATCGCCCCAGGCCTCCCCACAGCCCACAGGGCAACCCTCCCGACGCACTCCTCCGCTTCCGGGAATGCCCCGGGTCCACTGGAGCCCAGCCTGGGTCCCAGCACTTGGCTCTTGGGGGACCTGGGGACCTGGCCCCCCGCGGCCCGGGCCCCTGGTCCTGGTGGCCCACTTCTTTAGGAAGGCCCCGTGGCTGGCATGACAGCGACGCCCACACCCTCGCACTGAAGCCGGCTGCCTCAGGCGCCGGCCGGCCAGTAGTCTGTCAGCGTACCCGCTCCATGTGGACCTCACATCCTCCCGCAGGGCTCCCAGGGGCCCGTGTTGTCCGAGACGTGTGAGGAGGCCCCTGAAGTGGCCAAGGCGGGGGGCCCGGCTCAGTGCCCAGGGAGGTCCCCGGCCCAGCTCACTGGAGATGCCCACCGAGCACCCACCTCCTAGCACCATTGTCCTAGGGCCACTCCTCCCTCTCTGGATCGCGGTCCTGACCATGTGCTCCTGAGAGGGGCTCCTACCCCTGTCTGGGGTCCCCCGGGATATACCTCCTGGACGTTGACAGATGTTCACTTTAAACAGAAATTTTGTTGTTGTTGCGCTGGGTCTCCGTTGCTGTGCACAGGGCCTGCTCTTAAGCTGCGGCCCTTGGACTTCCCTCTCGTTGGGGAGCACAGCATCTCGGCGTGCAGGCTTCAGTTGCTGTGCTGCGTGGGCTCCGCTGTCCCGAGGCCTGCAGGATCTCCCCAGACCAGGGACTGGACGGGTATGAGTATGTGCCCTGGGAGTTCCGACTTTAAGCGGCTCGGCCCTTTTCGAAAGTGAACATCTGGTGCTTCCCTGGAGGCCCAGATGGTAAAGAATCCGCCTGCAGTGCAGGAGACCCGGGTTCAATCCCTGGGTCAAGAAGTTTATCCCCTAGAAAAGGGAATGGCTGCCCACTCCAGTGTCTTGCCTTGAGAACTCCATGGACAGCGGAACCTGGCAGTCTGCAGTCCATGGGGTCACAAAGAATTGGACACGACTGAGCAACTAACACTTTCATTTCCCTTGCTTTGCAAGGCAGATTCTTAGCCACTGGACCACCGGGGAAGGCCCCAGAGGGTCACTTTTTTAAAAGGGCTTACCCGCTTAAAATGGGAACTCCGAGGGCACAGACTCACCTGACAGAAGACAGGCATGTCGCCCAGCGGGCCCCAGGGCCTGGGATGCCCAGCTCCCGGTACACAGACCTGTGAGGTGGACATGGTCCTCGGCCATGACCAGGACTGGCCCCCGCCAGGCCAGCGTGACGTGGGCCTGAGGGGAGCTGGTGTGGGCGGGAGAGGACAGGCCTCTGGGGGCCGCCTGGTACCCTTGGCTCCATCCTCAGGCCCGGTCAGTAAGGCACCTGGGGCAGCAGGAGGGCACCCGAGAGTCTGGGGGCTCCTGTTCCTCTGCACCCTCCCCCCAGCCCACGTCATTGCCTGAGCCAGCCACGGAGCCAGCAGGAGCCACTGGCCGGACGTGTCAAAGTGTCAGTCCCTTAGTCACGACTGACTCTTTGTGACCCACGGACTGTAGCCCCCCAGGCTCCTCTGTCCGTGGAAATCTCCAGGCGAGAATCCTGGAGTGGGTTGCCATACCTTTCCCCAGGGGATCTTCCCCACCCAGGGATCGAACCCAGGTCTCCTGCGTTTCAGGCAGATTCTTTAATGCCTGAGCCACCAGGGAAGCCCAGACATGTCAAAGGCCAGCTCTAAACCCACCGCTCAGTGAGCTCGAGAGGAACAGACAGGGAGGGCAGGGCACTGAGGACCTGCCTTCCTCAGGGTGAGGGGCACGCGGGCCCAGTCAGAGCAGCAGGGCGGGTGGAAGAGGGCCCATCTCAGTATGAGGGTCCTCCGCGGCCAGGATGGCTGCAGGGCGGGAGACACCCTCCCACAGAGGCCAAACTTCACAGCTGAGGAGCCAGAGCCTGTGAACACAGGCCTCGGGGTCTGCAGGGGGAGGCTCGTCGCCAGCAGCCCTGTGTGTCCAGTCGCTGCCCACAGATGCTTCTGCAGGGGACCCACCCCACCCCTGCTGCTGGGGCGAGGGCCAGACGGACCCAGGGGCCTGGCCATTGTCCCCTCAGCCCTGGATGGAGCAGGCAGGACAGGCTCGGGGCCTCGGGGTGGGCAGCCCTGGTTGGGTGCTGGAGGGTCCTTGGGGTGACAGAGTGGGGCCTGCCAGGCAGTGACAAGTCCATCCATGTGCTAACAGGGCAGTGGCCTTTGGCTAGATGGCCCGTGCAGGGGGCGCCCGCGGGTGGGCAGGCGCCAGGAGAGGCACATGTCACCCCACCCTACCTCGCCACCTTTCCCTCCCTGGCCACACAGAGTAGTTGGGGGGAGGAGAGCCCCTTCCCACCCCCTCCCAGGCAGCCCCTCCGCCCATCCACCGCCCTGAGCGGGCCAGTCGTTGGAGGCACATCTGGGGAAAGGGCGGACCCGAAGGGCTCCAAGGGGCCAGGACGGCTGGTGGGGTCTTGACCTGGGCAGGTGGGGGCCTTCGTGAGCCCACAGCCAGCCTGGAACAGGGCCGGGGGGTGCCTCAGGAGAAGGTGGGCAGTGGGCGGGGGAAGGTGCACTGTTGGGGTCCCTCCGAGAAGTGCAGGAGCTGGGCTGGGCAGAGCAGTTAGTGGTGGAAAGGGGTCCTCTCCGGCTTGGCCTGACTCAGTAGCCCTGGGAGAGACAGGAAGGGAAGGGCTGGGTACCCCCAGCTACCCAGCTCCTGCCAGCCTTTGTTGACCTCACTGGATCCCACATGTCACCCCAGCTGTGGCAGCACCTGAGCAGGCTCTCTGTCCACCAGGCCTGTCAAGCCCCAGTTTAGATGCCACCTCCTCCAGGAAGTCTTCCAGGCCCCTAGCCCAGTTCCCGGAGTACCACCATCCTTTGGAGGAGGACTCTGGGGCATGCCCTCCTTGGTCTGTGCTTGACAGGACCCCCGCTGTCTGAGGGCCAGGCCCCTCCCCGACTTCCCCAGCCCGCACCCCTCTCCCGCCCGCTGGCGCCCGCCCGCTCCCACACGGCCCTGGGCGGCTGGGGTCCCCCGCCCCACCTTGGCCCCGCCGGCGCGGGAAGGCGGGCGGGCGGGCGGGCGGCCGTTTGCTTTTGAATCCGGGCCGGGCGCCCTGAGTGGCCCTTTCAAAGGCCGGCGGGGGCGGGGGCCGTTCCCAGGCGCGCCCCGCCCCCCGCGCCGCCCCTCCGCCCGCTTTCCCACGCGCCCGCCGCCGGCGGTTCTCACGGCCGCGCCCCTCCCCCGTCTGGGAACTGCCCGCGCCTGCCGCGCCGGGGGTGCCGGGGAGCCCCGGGAAAGGGGTGCCACCCGGGCTCCTGGGGACGGCGGAGGGGCACGGCCGCCCGGGGGGACCGCTGGGAGGGCTGGGTGCCGACTGGGGTGGGAGGTGCTGAGGGAGGGGTCTCCTGTGCTCCCAGTGGGGTCCCGGGGGGCCTAGGGGCGCATAGTGCCCGGTGGAGTAACCGGGAGCCGCGGGAGGGGCTGTGTGCCGCCTCGGGCGTTGCTCGGGTGGGGGCCCAGGGACCCGCCGCCCAGGGGAGACTGAGGGGGCCCCAGGGGTGGGGAACCGCCCCAGGGCCCGAGTCCCGCCGCATTCTCTGACCCAGATTCTATTGAGTGAACCTGGGACCTGTGGCTTGCCCACCCGCCCTGGCCTCAGAGACACTGGGGGTCCTGGCCATGCCTGCCTGTACCCTGGGAACAGTGAGCTCTGCGACGCCACCTCCCCGCGTTGGGGCCCCCGGCATGGGAGCAGGTCCGGGGCAGCCCTCACTGCCGCTGCTCCTCCACAGGGCCTGGGCGGCCTGTCGCTGGACTTGGCAAAGGCGAGGACAGAGCCTGTGGACGGGAGCAGCCAGCACACTCCCACCAGTGGTCTGAGACCCGTGTGTCGGCCCCTGTGCGCCCCCCACCCCAGGGCTGCGACTGTCCACTGTGAGGGGCCAGGGTATGAGGGGCCAGGGGGACTTCTCCACCCGTCTGGGCCATGCTCACAGCCCTCCGCGGGCCTGGGTGGACACGTGCATCCAGGTGAGCGGACGTGGAGTCTTATCCTGGCGGCCTGAGCTGTCAGCCCGCTGTCCCCACACAGTGGGACTGCGGCTGGGAGAGGAGGGGACGGCTTGAGAGGATCAAGGCACTAGTGAGGCGAGGAGGGACCCCGACCGACAGAAGCACAGCCTGCAGCCCGGCGGAGCCTGAGGGCGGGGCTCAGACCCACCCCAGCCCGGGGTGGGCGGGGCGACGCTGGCTGGGCTGACCCTACTCAGGCCCCTGTCGTGCAGGCTGCTTCTCGGACCCGTGCTTATCTTCCGCAGGACCAGACGTGCTTCCTCTCATTGTCCCCAGTGCCCGTCCCCTCCCCATCCGCCTGCGGAGGCAGTGCTCCCGTCACGGCTCCTCCCACCCCACAGTGGAGGCCCGGGACACACCTCTGCTCCCCGAGTGTGCGTGTGCGTGCACAGGAGGGCACCTCCACTCCTGCAGACTCGTGTCCTCACCTGACACATGGACACATGCACACACAGACACACGTGCACACAGGGGCACACGCACACATGGACACACGTGCGTACACGGACACACACAGCCGCGCTGAGGCGGGTGCTCTTGCACCTGGAGGACCTGGGTGCTTCCAAGGCGCCCTCGTGCAGAGAGGGTCCACGCGCCGGCCCAGACCTGGCCCCGTCGGGGTCTCCGGGCCCCCAACCTGGCCCTGCCCCCTGGGGTGCCGACAGCGCCGGAGGCCCGTCCTCCGCCACCCCGTCTGGTCTGCGGCCCCACAAAGGGGCCGGGCCGTGGCCGTGTGGGGGAGGGGCCGGGCCTGTGGGAACTGACCTCCCTGGGCCGGGGGGCGGGGCAGGCACGGAGCGGCCCCGCGGGGCTGCCAGCCTGGGTCTCCAGCAACGGGGACAGAGGCGCCGGCGGGGGGCTGGAGCCTGCTTCACGGGTCAGGAGAGCCCTGGCTGGGGTTTCAGACCTCCCCAAGCAGGCCCCACCCCAACCCCACACCTCCTGGGAGGCCTGGGCTGGGCCCTGCCGCCCCAAAGTGTGCCGGTGGGGAGGGGGTCGCCCCCCCCCCAGCGCCTGAGGGCTCAGCCGGGGCGGGGGAGGGGCAGCAGGGTTCCCAGGCCCCAGCCCTGGGCCGCGGCTGGTCTGGAAGGAGGCGCGCAGCCCTGCCTGGGCGCTCGGAGCCGACAGATGACCCGGGGCCCCTCCAGAGCCGACGGACAGCGTGGGAGAGCGAGGTGGAGGGCAGACCCAGGCAGCGCCTAATCGCTTCCTCCCTCACCGCCAGTCCGTGCACAGGGTGTCAGGCCCGCCCCGCCCGCAGGGGTCTTTCATACCAGCCCTTTGTCCCTGAGCCCAGCACCATTTGTTGGGGCAGCTCTGGGGGGTCATGGTGCACAAACCGGCCCGAGGGGCCTCTGGACCCAGCGGTCTCAGGACCTCAGGCGAGGATGGGGGGCGGGGGACGCTTGGCAGGGAGCAAGTGGGGCCCGGGGCCTGGGAACACGCTGGTGTCCTGCAGCTGAGGCCCGCTGCGCCCCCAGGCCTCTGACGCGAGGGAAGACACTTGCCAAGTGCAGAGTGTGCGGAGAGGCGTTGGCAACCCCCTGCCCCACGCGTGCTTTTCTCGCCGCGTGGTTGTGCGAAGATGATGTTTATTTTTTTCTGCTTTTTTACGCTTTGCTGTAAATTTGCTGTAAATGAGTATGTAACGGGCATTATTCTAGAGCATGTCACAGCTTCTCAGCCCAAGCCCTCATCTTCCCTGCCTGTGGGGTCTCCAGGGCCTGGATACCAGCCTGACCACATCTCCCACCCTGGAGGGCCTGGCTCTCACTGGGGGTGGGCAGCGGGGCTTGTGGGGGTCCCCAGGACGCCAGCCTACAGGGAGCACAGTCCCAGCCTGCCGCTGGCAGGGCAGGGAGCCTTGCCCAGGTTCTCAGAAGTGGCTCCCTCCACTAGGCGCCCAGCCTGCGGTCCTGCCACCTCAGGAGCGCTGGTTTTGTCTCACGCCCTGTGCCCTGGCGGCACCCCCTCCCCAGCCCCTGACTTGGCCCAGGACTGGTGGAGGCCTGAGGGTGTTCACAGGCAGTTTGCACTGGGCTGTGCTCAGCCCGTGGGCAGGAGCATGGGTGAGGGTAAGGCCCCTGGCACCCACGCCTGGCCTTCCCGCTGGCTTCTGTGGCCCGGCCAGGCCTGCACTGGCAGCCCCCCGCCGCCCCTGACACCAGTGCACCAGCGGTCCCCAGCCGGCGGCGCAGCACGCACTGTGGGCCATGGCGTGTGTGCACCCAGGTCTGGTGGGAGCAGGCGTGCCTGGAGACACACGGCTTGGGACAGACCCGGGACCTCCTCTCGGCAGACGCTGCTGGGTGCAGTCGCTGCCCCGCCGGTGCGGCCGGGATTCCTGGGCTCGGAGCTCAGAGCAGGCCTGCTCGCAGACAGGCTCCCAGCACCTCTTCAGCTGCCCCTCCCCAGCTCTGTCTCAGAAGCTCACAGACCCACCAGGCCCATCGAGGGCTCGGATGCCTCCCAGGGAAGTGGCTAGAGCAGCCCCTCGCCGCCCTCCTAGGGCTGTGGAGGGCGGGCTGCCCAGCGCACCTGCCTGGCTTTGGGTCCTGAGCCACCACCAGCCCCCTGGGCCGGTCCCTGCTGGCGGCCTCACCCCGGGGAGGCAGCCTCCCTGACGGTGGGCTCCAGACCCTGCCTAGGAGGGCCTCGGTCCTACTGGAGTCGGGCGGCTCAGTGGGCATGAGCTCGACAGCCTGGGCGCCGTGGGAACCAGGCCCAGGCGGACCCCGGGATGGGGGAGCCAGGAGCCTGCCCACTCCTCCTTCCCCCACTCACCCGCCTGACCAGGCTCTGGGGGTGGAGGCCCACCCTGCCCTCAGGCCCCCAGTCTGGATGGGGTCTCAGACACCTCAAGGGACCCAGGAGACCACTGTCCAGGGCATCCACAGCCCCCCGCTGGTGTCTGCCCAGATCTGCTGACATCTGAGCCTGGGGTCTGCACAGCCCCTGCAGGGAGTGGGCCCAGCTCAGATGTCACCTGCCTATGCCCGCACAGTGGGCTGAGGCCCTGCCAGGTGGGGGCGCCCGGCCACCGGATGGGTGACCGTGAGCAGGTTCCTCAGCCGCTGGGCAGCCCCTTCAGAACAGGGGGTTGGAGGAGCCATCCTCCCCCATGGGGCAGGGGGACGGGCCGTCAGCCCCTGACTGGGTGGGCGCTCAGCCCCCGGCTCCGCTCTGAGTGCCGGGCAAGGGCAGCTGGACCCTGTGGTGGACAGGAGATGGACAGGGAGGCCCTGAGTACGGGCCCTCCTACAGACAGAGACCGCAAGACGGGGCGGGCAGGCAGCTCAGAACCGGCTCTTCCAGCTGGGCGTGGCAGTGGGGGCAGGGGTGACCGCCAGGGCTGGCCGTGGGCAGCGGCCGTGGGAAAACCAGCACCAGCGCTTCCCGAGGGTGGGGCGGGCCTCGCGGGGCACCGGGCGTTTGTCTGCGCGTGACTCAGCGTGAGCTGGCGCCCCGCCCCAGGCGCATACCCCCGGGTGCTGGGAAGACCGCAGACCCCGTCAGAGGACCCCGCCCCACTGGGCTCCCGAACCTGCTGGTGCTGACCCTCGGGGGGCCCCGGGCAGAAGCCCGGCCCAGAGACCAGTTGGCCGGCCTCTTTCCAGCTCCTTCCTGGCTGGGCCTGGAGTCCCCACGGGCCTGACGTGCAGCCGGGACCCTGCCCACGCTCCTGCCCTGCTGGCCCTGGTACCTGCAGCCAGACAGGAGAAGCACCCAGGTGTCTCCCTGTGCCAGAGTCTGGCCTGGGAGGGGAGGCCCTTCGGGGGGCTCTGGGAAATCGGCCCTGCCCATCTGGCACCTGCCCACCCCTGGCTGTGATGCTGGAGGCCGAGCTCTGTGGTGAAAGGCTTGGGGGGAAAGAGGGCGTGTATGGGCGGGGCAGGAGCCCCCCACCATGGCTCCAGGGGCCCCCGCCGCTGCCCGCCCCAGGCACTCTACCTCCAGGGCACTGACAGGGCTCACCAGGTGAGGGGGGTGCCAGGAGCACCAAACAGGAGCCCTCCTCCCGTGGACCGGCTCACCCCCTGGCTAACAGGGCGCCTTTGTGTGCCCGTCTGGGAGCCAGCTGGTCAGTCCCCTGCCCCCCCAACCCTGCTCTCCTGTTTGGCCCACCTTGCCTGCCACGGGAATCCTGTGTCTAGACCCCTGCCAGGAAGTGGCCGTCATGAAATGATGGGGTAGCCGCATCGGGAAGCCCATGCCACCCCTGGGATGGTGAGATTGGGGGGGCTGAGCCAAGGTCTTCACAGGAGCTCACTGCACGTCCTAGACCAGGACCCTACGTGGCTGGGCTCCTACCCTGCACACACTCGGTGCCCAGCAGGCTCCAGATGGTGCCAGCCCCTGGGGGCAGGCGGGGCCAGGTGTCACAGAAGGATGGACACCGGAATGGCCCTGGCTTGCTCCAAAATGGGTTGAGGAGTCAGGGCAGCTGTAGGGCCGCCCCCCCTTGACTTTCTAATGCTGGACCTCCGTCCCCCACTAGTGTTGAGCCATCAGGGGCCCAGGCTTGGCTCTGGGGTTGGGGAGGACCTCTGGGTGGTGGCAGAGTCCTGCAGGGGCTCAGGAGTTGGAAGAGGCCGCCCAGGGCTGGCTTGGAGCCCACGCAGTGCAGGAGGGCTCCCGGGAGGTGCTGTGCCCCACGTCCTGCAGCGAGACGAAGGGAGATGTGTCTGTGAAACCCCCTGGGCCCGGCCAGAACCACAGGGAGCACAGGGCTAGGGGCAGAGGGGCTGTGAGAATGCCCCGCAGCCCCAGCGCCTCCTCTGCTCCCCAGGCCTGCAACTGTGACCAGTACCTGAAAGTCTCCAAGGACGTGATGAAACAGCTGGTGCGGCTCAGCGTCCACCTGGGAGGCCCTGGTGGTGCCAGTGAGTGGGGCTCCATGGGGTCTGTGGGCCGTGGCCCTGCCACTGGGTGCTCCTGGGCTGACCCACTTGGGCCGCCAGGGCAGTGCCTGCGGGCGGGGGGGGTGGCCAGTGCTCAGGGCCAGGAAGGGGACTGAGGCCTCTGGCCCACGGGACCTGCACGCGCAGGCCCTCTGGGCCCCTGGGCTCGTGGTCCCTACCTTCTCCCCAGTGGGCCCTGCTCAGTCACCCCGCCCCGCTCGTAGAGTGTACACGCACACATGCACCTTTCAGGCAAAGACACATGCTCAGTGGCACATGCACGCTCACACGCCTGCCTGTGCATGCTCAGCCATGTGCACACACATGTTCGCCTGCTGGCCCTTGCACCACGGGCCTCGCCAAGCAGCAGTCTGAACGTTGGGGAACCTGGGCGCCGGGAAGGCAGGCGAGCCCTGGGTGTCGGGATCAGGGGCCCAGCCTCACCTTCCCTGTGTGGAGGGCGGGCGGGAACAGAAGCAGGGCCTCTTGGGACAGCCCGAGGGGGGAGCCTGAGCACAGGGTGCCCCGGGCCCCTCTGCACAGTTGGTGCCCCTGGGTACCATCTTCTCTGCTGGTCGCACCTGCCCTGCCCGCATCCCTCAAAGGTTTTGGGCCACCCACACGGTGGATGTGCACTGGTGATGGCCAGTGTCCAGCCCTGAGCAGCTCTCTGCCCTCTGCAGCACGGTTGCAACTTGCTTGAGGCAGGGGGGAGGGGCAGGGCATGAGCAGTGGCCCCCATAGAGGGCCCCCAACACCCCGACCAGAGGTTCGCCCTGGCCCTGGGCAGCACCCCTCGGGCTGTCAGGTGAGGCCTGAGGTCATGGCCTTGCTGGGCCCCATGGAGGCAGCGGGACTGGGGCGGGGGGGCCACCTCCATTCAGACTCTGGCTGCGGTTAATCTGGAGCCATCTGCAGGGTGATGTTTGCTGAGCAAATTACCAGGGTCAGTGGGCCTGGGACCACTTCTCCCACCTGCTGGCTAGGGCCCTCTGCAGGGGTGGGGCCTCTTGCGGGGTCTCTCCTGCACCCCGAGCCTCCGCAGTCCCCTGGGCCTCTGCCCACCCCGCCCTGCCCCATGCTGGTTGATTGCGAAATGCGCTTCTTGGCAGTGGGCTTATCTGCTCATCGCCACGGATGGGCCGCCCCCGCCCCGCCCGGCCCGCGGTTCTCAGGCCCCCAAGTGCCCTAATCAGCCGATCTTGTGCCCAGAACTTGTTTCCCAAGGACCTTTGAGCCCCAAGAATGTCCCAAGGTGTGAGTTCCCATGGGAGGGAACTGGGCTGGCACAGAGCATCTTGGCCCCTGCTCTTTGCCCTCTCCCTGCAGGGTGGGGGCTGAGCACTCGGAGGTGCCTTGTGGGTGCTGGGGCCACCAGGCCTTCCCTGGGACTGACCCTGACATCCTTGATTGACAGGCAGTGAGTCCTCCCACAGTGATGGTGAGCAGGAGACAGGTGAGCCCTGGGCCACGTGCCAGGGACATGAGGGGCCCCAGCATCTGGAACCCCAGGATGGGGGAGAGGGAATGGGCCTGTGCCCCAAGGGGAGGGCAGTGCCAGGGAGGGCCGGGAAGAAAGAGGCCAGTCCCCCGTGACCCAGAGGGTTCCTAATAGGAGAGGCAGGGGCGGGCGGCTGGGGGCTGAGGGAGGAGCCACCAAGCAGAGTGGGTGGGGGCTGCCTGCCTGAGGGCGGGGCTCAGGGTTACCGCTTCCACGTCCAGACTCAGCCCCGGAGGAGGCCCCCGGGCACTGCTCCTACGACCCACCTTGCCGTTGGCTGGAGGACGCAGACCTACAGACCCACGTGCCAGCCACGCTGGCCAATGGCACCCGGCTGCAGCTGGCGGGCGTCCCGGCGGGCGTGCTGCGGCGGCCCGGGCTGCGGCACTTCTACTGCTGCCCCGGCTGTGGCAAAGTCTTCTGGGAAGGTACCCACCTGGCCCGAGTCACCAGCAACTTCCAAGAGATCCTGGAGGGCGCCCCCCGCCCAGCCAGCGGCCCCTCCTAAGAGCGGGGCCTAGGCTGCCCGGAGTAAAAGTGCAGAAGCTGCACAGGTGGTGGCCGTGGGCTCCTTCCTCTGGTCTCCCCTCACGGCCCGCCCTGCGCTCGCCAGCCCCTTGCAGCCTGAGGGTTGGACCCAGGTGGCCCCCCAAACCTGCTGGAGCTCAGTAGGTGGGAGGTGGGGGTCCCCCCACTGTGCTGTGGCCGTTCCCGTCGCCCCCTCCACCATGCACCCCCCAGGAGGAGGGCCAGGCCCCTAGGTCCCGGGGCAGGGTCTTCCCTGGTTTCCCCCAGCGAAACCGGCCGTGGGGCTCCCCCGGGACTTCAGACTCCAGCGAGCACAGGAGGGGGTCCTGGGGGACAGACAGGCCCCCGCCTAACCAAGCCGTGACCCTGCGGGGCCTCTGCCGTCAGGCTGGGCAGCCCCCGCTTGGGTCTTTGCCGTGTAGAAGGCCCTGAACACATGTGCATTGGAGCCTTGTCGTCACAAGGCAGAAAGTATCTGCCCTCTCGCCCAGGGAGACACAGGCTCAGACCCCGCGCTGACCCCCTGGGGGCCTGGGGCGGCACTCGGGGCGGGGGGCTCCTGCGAGCAGCAGGCCTGGGCCCAGACCACCTCCTGCCCTTGCCTGCCTCCCCCTGGCTCAGCCCCAGGAATGTGCACCCACCCTGGCCCACATCCCTTTCCTGTCCTTCCGCTCCCAGAGCGGAAACCAGCGCAGATTTGGCTGCGGGGCCGGGCGTCTGCACCCTCTGTCCCGCCCCGTGTTCCTGACCACACCAGGGACGGCTGTGGCCTCTGAGGCCCCTGGGGTGTAGCCCCGGCCATGTGCCGGGCATGGACCCACTCAGCCCCCCAGCAACGCTGGGCCTCGCTGGGCCAGGGCACACTCCACAGATGGGACAGCCCGCCCAGGGACGAGGGCGGTGTGTGGGGCCAGTCTGCCCACCTGGCTCTCGTCTCCCCTGAGGTCACGAGGCCTGGGCTGAGCAGGCGTGCCAGGGTGAACGGGCTCCCGTGGGGGCAGGGACCCTCTGCAGCCGGGGTCCTGCTTCCAGGACCCAGACCTCCGGCCCCACGTCCTGTCCTGGGACAGCAGCCTCGACCACTCCTCCCCCGCAGGGTTAAGAGGAAGTGGGGTTGGGGGTGGGTCCCAGCCAGCTGCGTCCTGGGGACTCTGCCCTGACCCACGGCCCTGGCTAGGGCCACAGGCTCGGGGCCAGGCCGTGTCCTTCCAGGCCCCCAGGCGCGTCTGCCCCAGCCCCGCTCAGCACTCCACGGAGAGGAGAGGACAGCTGAGCAGGACCCGGTCCTCAGGCCGCACGGCCCCGCCGGGCCTGCCTCCCACCTCCCGCCCTCTGCTGCCAGGCTGGCTGTGTCCGTTGGTCCGTCTGTCCGGGGACTCACAGGCTCACTGCTAGCCCGTCCAAGCCCCGGCCCTCGGCCTGCGGGAAGCACCCTCCACGCCCTGTGACCGCCCGGGCCCACTTTGGGCTAGGGGTCAGACGCTGGGCCGGCAGGGTGGGCTGCGCCCGGGTGCCAGGCCACGGGGACTGTCTGCCGCAGTTCCTGCCCCGGGCTCCTTCCTCCGCGGCCGCTGGCCCGGGGCTGGTGTTTGTTATTTGATCTCTATCCTCGCGCCCTTCTACCAGGTGTCTGGGCTGCTGGGAAGAAACGCTCTCCTCTTTCCCACGCTCCCCGACACATTTTAATGAATTAGCTGGAGGCCCCGCCCCGTGGCCCGCGGCCGCTCAGACTCCCTCCCCTGCCGAGCGCGTTAAGGTGGCCTCGGCCTCCTGGCTCCGGCCAGTGCCCCTTCTGCGCGGTCCTCCCCGCTGCCCCACCCAGCCCTCCCCAGCCGGGGAGCTTCCCAGTGCCCACTGCTCTGAGCCTCTAAAGGAAAGGGGTCCCCTGGGGGAGGAGGCCGCCCTCTCCAACCCTGGACTCCTTCTGGGGTCGCACCCCTGGGCCAGCTCCCAGGAGGACGTCGGTCCAGCCTTATAGTCAGCGTTGGGCCTGTCACCCCAGATCCAAGGTTGAGGGCTTCTCCTTCCCAGCCAGTGAGCCCCTTGCCTATTTGTGGAAGTGACAACATCACCAAGGAATGCCACAGACGTTGGGGGCTTCTCTGAGCTCCAGGACAGGGCCTGGTGGGGTCCCCAACCCCCGCCTCCCCGCCCAGCACATCATTTGGAACAAATGTCCTCCTTTTGGACACGTCCTTCAGCAAACATCAGGAAGTGCTTCCGGGAGCCAGCGCTCCCCACGCCCCTCTCCGGTCCTGTCCTTGGACAGGGCAGCTCTGGGCACATGGTGTGTGGACCACAGCCACCCCGGGCACAGTTCCCCTCGGCCACAAAGGAGCAGGAGCCATGGGCTCCCCGCAGACAGGTTGACCACAAATGAGCAGAGGGCTGGGGGCCGGGTGATCGCAGGGCTACACCTGTCTGACCCACGCTGAGGCCAGGAGGGTCTGGCAGTGACCTCAGGCTGGGCTCCTGTGGCCTCTCTGGCCGCACCGTCCCTGCCCGGGGGCACCGAGCTGACAATTTCATGCCCCGAGGTGGGGGCCTCACGTTCCCACACTGAGCTCACAGGGCCCCTTTGTCTGCCGCCCGCTGCGGGTGTCAATGGGACTTTTCTCCCAGGCTCTGCTCCCGGGCCCAGCGGGGTCTCCAGACGCTCTTCTCCAGGCCAGGGGGGCCTGAGCCCCCCACCTGGGTGGGGCCTCGCTCTGTGAACCCACCACCTTCTGGGGATGGGCCTGGGCACAGCCGAGCCCAGCGGATACACAAAAAGCACAGGCAACCAGGAGGAGGTCCTGCCTGCAGATCCGTCCTCAGAGTAGCCGCCCCTCTGTGCTGCTCCGGGCAGCGGGTGCGGGGTGGCTGGGGTCCCCCACAGGCCTTGGCTCTACACAGGGTCACCCCTCCCCACTCCGGAAGCGAACACAGGCCTGAGTACACAGAGCCCAGGGCCTCCCTCCCAACCACAGCTTGTCTCGGGCTGGTGGGGAGGATGGCTGGAAGTGGACAGGGACCCCCACTCTCAAGGTGATCAGCTCAGCAGCCACTGACCCCAGGCCCCTTTAGTAGGCCCAGGGACGTGTCTCTGCAGGATAAGTGGGCAAAGGAGGGGCTCCCCAAAGCAGCAGCACCCCAGTCACGCCAGGGCCAGGCTGATCACAGGGCCTGGGCTGGGTCTGTGCTCAGCTCAGGGCATAACCACCTGCGTAGTGGGGAGCAGAGCTGAGCAGAGGGGCTGGACCACCAGCCTCAGGAAGACAGAGCATGGGGCCTGGGTGGCCTTGGACACCAGAAGGACCCCAAGCAGGGGCAGCCAGGGTCTGAGGTCTTGCCTAGTTTCTCCAGTGGTTTGGCTGTGACTCCTCCCAGGTAACGGAGCGGGGGCGGGCGCCTCACCCACGTGGGTCTCCAGGCCTAGGGGACATGGGACAGACACCCACCGAGTTCATCACCAAACAGGGCCTAACAGGGTGGTCTCCCCAGCTGCCTCCTGGGAATACCAAGTGGCCTCTGAAGGAATTCCAGTGGCTGCGGAAGCACCACTGCCCCAGGCCGACTCTGAGGTTCATTCCTCCTTAATTTCCAGCGACCACAGCAGAGCTATAAACTGTGAAATTCTAATGAGGAAATTTGGCCGCACTGTTAGTGTGACAATAAAAAGCGGGTTTACTGCTTGGAAGTGAGTCATTTCAGAGTTCCCTTTCAGCGCAGCACTGGCACCTTACCTGGGACTGCTCACCTGCCCAGGCCTCACCCGGCCCAGTTCCTGCCGATGGGGTCGCCCCGGGAGAGGAGCCAGGCCTCTCCACAGCAGAGTAGCTGACTGCCAGACCGACCCCAGCCCCGGGCCGCAGACCCTCTTCTTCTGGGGCGGGGCTGAGAAAACCTCAGGGCCTGGCTCCTCTTGCCAGTCAAGTTAGGGAGCTAACGGGGTGACCGAGGCCCCCAGGGGAGCGATTCTCCAGCGGAAAGGCCCCGCGTGGTGTCCTGGAGTTGTCTCCCTCGGGGAAGTGTGTCCCACGGGCCGGGTTGGGCAGGCCTCGTCCCTGCGAGCGCCTGTGGTGCTGCGGATGTGGAGGGTCCGCGGCTAGCACTCCAGGAGCGGGGAGCCAGACTGGGGGTCTCCACCCGAGCCCCGCCCCCGCGCCCACCCAAGCAGAGGAGGCGGCCCTCGCGCCCCTCGGGGTCGCGCTCGGCCCCGGGCTGGGCCTGGTCTGTCCGCGCGCGGACCTTGGAATTCCCCGGGTGGCTAGAGGGAGCGTGGGAGGGGCGGCGGCGGAGACGCGGACCCCCGCCCACCCGCGGCCACCTGGCTCCCAGCCCCAAGCCACCGGCGGCCAGCGCCCCCTGCCGCGCGGCCGCCCTGCCGGACACGCCCCTCGCGGCCCCGCCCCGCGAGGGCGCTGCCCAATGGGCGGGCGGCGGGCGCGAGCGTCACGGGCGCCTATTGTCATGCAAATATAAAGGAGGTAAAAGGCGCCCGGGCGCGGCGGGCTGGCGAGTGCAGCGGCGCCTGGGGAGGCTCGTGGAGCCGCAGCCCGACAGCGCAGGGACCGGGAACGCGGCGCCGCTGCCCCGGCCGGGCCGGCCCCGCGAGCGCAGCGCCCGCCCCCGTTGCCCGCCCGCCGGGCGCGGCTGGATGTGGCGGGGGTCCCGAGTCGCCGGCCCCCGGCCCCCAGCGCCCGGAGCGCCCAGGGGTGGCGTGCGGGGCCCGGGGACGCCGCGCCTTCCATGCGCCGAGGCGCGCCCCGAGGCAGCCGGGGGCCCGCGCCGAAGCCGCCGCCCGCGCTGAGCCTCGGCCCGCGCCCGGCGGCAGCATGAGCCAAGCCGAGCTGTCCACCTGCTCGGCGCCGCAGACGCAGCGCATCTTCCAGGAGGCCGTGCGCAAGGGCAACACGCAGGAGCTGCAGTCGCTGCTGCAAAACATGACCAACTGCGAGTTCAACGTGAACTCGTTCGGGCCGGAGGGCCAGACTGCGTTGCACCAGTCGGTCATCGACGGCAACCTGGAGCTAGTGAAACTGCTGGTCAAGTTCGGCGCGGACATCCGCCTGGCAAACCGCGACGGCTGGAGCGCGCTGCACATCGCCGCGTTCGGCGGCCACCAGGACATCGTGCTCTATCTCATCACCAAGGCCAAGTACGCCGGCGGAGGCCGGTGATGCCGGTCCAGACCCCGGCCTGCACGCGGGCCCCGCGCGCGTCCTCCTTGCTGTACCTTCCCGCCAACTACCTCGGTGTGCGCCCGGCCCTCGGCGCCCGCGGCCACCACGAGTCCGGCGCGCACGTCCGTGCCCACGGTGGCCGCGCCCGCCCGCCCGCCCGCGGCCAGGGGCCGGGGCCGCCTCCCCCCCGCGGCCACCGGGGACCGGCCGGGGCGCTTCCCACGGCCCCGCCCGCCGCCGCGCGGGTGGGGGAGGAGCGCGGGCCCCAGCCCCTTTGAAATATGAGTCTCGCCACCAGCAAGTTCGGAATCCCGAGACACCGGATCCTCCTGCTCGAAAAGTTTTCTCCTGAGGGTGGAAGGACCCGTGGCCGACGCGCGACGGAGGAGACGCTCTGCTGTTCCCGGGGCTCTAAACTATTTATCACGTGTGTGCATATTTGTGGGTGATGTTTGTGCGCCTGAATTTTGTGTTTGGAAAATATTGTGCGTGGTCAATGTGGTTAAGGGGGGGGGGTGGTGGGCGGGGTGATGTACTTTTTTTTTTTAGTCTTAAAACTAAAAACTTGAGTCTTGTCATTTCTTGGTTGCACTGAAAATACCGCCCAGCCTGATGGTTCCCCGGCGCTGCTCCGTCCTCTCCGGCTTCTCCCCCTCAGCTCCCCTCCTCCGCCCGCCCCGCCTTCCCCTCTCACACACGATTCCGCGTGAGTTTTGGAAGCCCCGGGCCCCGCTCCGCCTTCTCCGGTGAGAGGCCGCCATCCGCCAAGCCTGCCGGTTTTCAGAGCTTCCGTGGGAGCCTGGGTGCTCGGGTGTGGCGGTGACGGAGGTGGGGATCAAGCCTTCCTAGTTAGTTCTATTATAGTTAACAGTCGATTGCACACTTTTTTAAAAAAAGTAAATGGATTTGCCACAATTAAATGTCATAACATTTATGACAATATAAAATATTAACATATTTTAAGCCAAGTTTTAGGTGTATTTTTTGAATCTTGGTTATAGACCCAATTTTAAAGGGCGTTGTATCCAGCGTTGTGAAGGCAACTGTACCCATATTTATATTTTTATAAAATGCCTATAAGACTGTGAATCTCTTGTGCTACTTGCCGAGTGAGCTGAAGGGCCGCTTTACCCCTCTTCAGCCTCCCAGAGCTTCCAGGACCCGATTCGAATCCGAAAGCCCTGCCAGGCGGGAGGGGCCGCGCGAGGACCCAGGCCGGAGGCCGTCCCTCTGCGTCACTCTTAGTCCCGAAAGGCGCCCTTCCTGGTCTCCGAGGTTCCAATTTTCTATGCAACCCCACACCCCGTGTTGTTTTGATCCTGAGAAATAAAAGGGAGGCTGAATTATTCAAATTTAAATGAGGCTTCCCCAGGGTAGAAGTGCTGCTGACCCTTCGTGCAAAAATGGGGAGCACTTGAGGACACAGGTGGGTGGAGGCCCTTTGTGCGTGGCTGGTCAGATTTGGGCAGTCATCTGTGGCTTTTTATAAAACCTTGTGTGAGAAGAATATATTGATAATGTCAGTGAAAAGCAGACATTGAAACAGGCACAGATTACTCCAAAAGGAGTTTTTCTGTATATTTTTTCTAGATGCAAATACCTTAATTATGTTAATTAATGTTAAGACTTTCTAGGCTTACGTGGAAGCTGTGTATGGGTCTCGGTGTGATCACTTCTAACTGGATGAAGTCTGCAGCACATTCCTGAGTGTACGATATAGACTTGTAGCCCAGCATGAAAAATTTATAAATAAATTTTTCATTGATCTTTTTATATTAAAAAAAAGTCTGTTGGTTCTTGGGCTTGGCACGGGATGAGAGTCAGGCTGCAACGTGCTGTTTGCAGAGACGACCGCGCAGCGCTTGGCTTGTCTCCACCGCAAGACAGAGCCTGGGAAGCTGGCTCTGGGCTGAGCTCAGAGGCACCGCAGTGGCCACGCACAGGGCTTGTGAGGACCCCGCCTGCCCACGTTCCAGCTGCGGGAGCACCCCAGGGCGCCCAGAGCCGCTTCCTCTGCTCCTGGCAAAGCAGCCAAGGCCTCCCCGTGGGAGTTCTACTTGAAACTCCCCCCCACCCACCCCCAAAGCCAGCCTGCCAAAGACGCCTCTTGTCTCCATGCCCCCAGTTACTGTGGGTTTCTTCTGCACCACCTGCTGCACGGAAAGGGTACCCTTTAAATGTGGGGGAGCTTCTGATGACTGTAAGGCCCCTTCTTCCCCTCTGATCCCTAGTGCCTCCTGAGAGTTAAGGCCAGCATGCCCCAAGCAGCCACTACCCCAGGGCACAGACCCTGAAGGCGAAGGCGACTCTGGTCCACCCCTGGGGCTGGTATAGGAGGGGCTGCAGGGGATGGACAACTACCCCCTACTCCCCCAGCCCTCCTCCCCCTGCAAGAGCAGCCTGCCCAGAGGGGACTGAAAGCCAGGCCTCGAAGTTTTAACTCGACTTCGATGCAGGAGTTACAAGGTGACTCGTTCTTGTAAATCTTTCAGACACCCCTTCCAGAAGCCTGAGGGTGTCGGCTTCCCCTCAGGAGGGTTGTAGCTACATTTTGTTCCCAAGACACAAAGACCCATTGTCATTCCCCTGTTCCTGCTTTGCATCTCGAGCTCTGTTCTGCCCTGAGGATTTTCCAAGGGAATTTTCAGTTGGTTAAACAGACATTCCCGGACCCCGGCTGGTATTGGGCCGATGGTCTGGCTCCCTCCTAAGACACCACAGAGACGGACGGAATATTTGACGCAAATGAGCTGCCAGGGGAGGTTGGTGTCTACCTGGCCACTCAGGCCAAGTGAGAAGATCTGCCCTGGGGGGAGGGGTGCCTGGCCCCAAAGGAAAAGGCGCTGCAGGAATTTGGACGCTGTTGGGGCATCTGGCCTGGGTACTACCTGGCCACCCAAGTGGCTGGAACACGTCTCCACTTCCCACGCTGACACCGCAGGAGAAAGAGTCAAAGCTATCAACAAACGGAGAAGGGAGGGCGCAGGCTCCTGATGCAGGCCCCCAGCTGAGTGGTCAGGGCCGGGCACTCACTGCGGGGGGTTGGCCAGCGCTTCACCTGGGGTCCCCACCACCCCGCCTCAGGCTTCGGATGTGGGAACAGCTCTTTAAGCCTCTTGGTGGCCCGGGTGACAAAGAGGTGCAGTGACCCCCGCAGCCCAGCCTCCAGGATCCCACGGTGCGTGTGAGGTGTGTGCGAGGAGGCCAGGCCTGCCGGCCAGGGCACCCCAGGGGGAGCGCTCTGGCAGGCAGCCCTTGGGCCTCTGGGAAGCCCCGGAGTGGCTGCCGTGGAGGAGGCAGACAGACCAGCGACCAAGGGCAGGGCCGGAGCCCTTCTCCCGGCCAGGACTGCTGGCAGCTCCTGGCCACTGTCAGGCTCTCTGACCTAAGCCCGGCGGAACTCAGGAAGTGTTTACTGTTGGAAGGGATGCCAGAGAGACCAGGAAATGCAGGCAAATGGTCAGCCAGAAAGAGTGATGTCCAAAGCCAGTGGGCGTGGGAGCCAGGACAGAGCCGGTCAGAGCTGAGAGCCCAGGCAGCCGGTGAGGAGGGCGAGGGGGCCGGGGGCCCTCCGGCTCTGCCCCGCAAAGGCCCTGCGGTCAGCACAGGGCGCTCAGCCGCGTGCACACGGGCAAGGGCCGCGGCCCGCAGCTCTGACCTGCCGGAGGCAAGTGCCTCCTCGGGCCGCATGGAGCCTGCCGGAGGAGGCCGGCCTACACCCGGCTTGCCAGGCTCTGGGGACAACTGGGAAACAAAGGCCGAGGCCAGAGTCTGCCCGCGCGGGCCGGGAGGTCTGGGAACCGCCGAGGGCTCCTCCGGAGGCCTCCCGGGCACCCCCTCCCGGGGCTCCTGGGTTTGGGGAGGCCCCTCCCCCACAGCCCCGCCGCGGCTGGCCCAGGCTCCCCTCCTCTCTGCCCGGCGCATTCTTCTGCTTGGCTGTACGTCGGGTCGTCGCGGCTCGCGTCCGTCTGTCGATCTTTCTTCTCGCGCCCCCTCCAAAGCCGCGGGCCCCATTCATTCCCGAGGCCTCTGCCCTTTCCTGCGCGCGGGTCCGCTCGGCGAGCAGCTGCTATGCTAATGAGGACGGGGCGGGGGGCGGCGGGGATCGGCGGGTGGGGGCGGCGAGGCTGCGGGGAGCGGGACGGGGGCACTCGCGGGGGGAGCCGGCGTGGCGAGGCAGTGGGGGGCGGCGGGGCAGTGGGGCCCGGCCGGGGCGGGGCGGGGGGCGGGCGCTCCCAGAGGCCCGATCTCTGCGTTCAGACCCCGCGGGGGCGCCTGCCCCGCGCACCCACTCGCGGGCCGAGGGGTGCGCGGGGTAGAGACCAGCTGTTATCTTGCTCTGGGGTCGCGGCCTGGGGAGGCCGGCTGGTTCTGGAGGCCCCCGACCCCGCGCCCACCGGTGTGCCCCTCGCAGGCGGGGGACTGGGCCGAGACGCGGAGCCGAACGGCCCCGCTGTCCCCCCGGCCCGGGTGGTTGGACGCGGCCCCCCCGGAGGCGGTGCCCCGGGGCCCGGGTCGCGGCGAAAGGGGACGGGGCGAGACGGCCGGAGAGGACGCGCGGCGTCCGAGGGGCGACGACGGCTGGAAGCGAGTGGCCTCTGAACCCGGCTCTCGGGGTCGGGGCGAAGCCGCCGGCGGCCGGGCGCCCACGAGCATGGACGGCGAGCAGCTCCGAAGGCCCGGCTCGGACCCGGGCGGGGAGGCCAGCGGCACGGGCTGTGCTGCCGCCCCGCGGCCGCCGCGGACACTGCGCCAGGGGCCGGGCTCCGGGGCCGCGCAACCTCCGCCTGCCGCGGACCCCGGGGGTCCTCTGCGCACCACCCTCGCGGGCCCGCAGCCCGCGACCTCGTCTTCTCCGAGGGGCCCGGGGCAGCTGAGGGCCGGGACTCGACGGTCAGGTTTCGAGCCGAAGGCGGTCGGGGTGGGCGCAGGCCTGGCTCGGGTGCCCGCGGCGGACAGCGCCCTGCAGCCCCCGGTCGGTCTCCGCTCCGGTGACAGCACCGGCCAGGCCGGGGGGCACCTTGTGGAGGGGAGGCCGCGGAGGGCCGCTGCCTGGCGGGTAGGGCGCTGGAGCAGGTCGGCGGTCCAAGGAAGGGGCAGCTGTGCTGACCCTATTGATGGACGTGAAAAATGCACAATTTTCAGTGTCCTGAGCTGAAGATAAGGGATCTTAGGGAGCACTGTAGCCCCGGAGACAGCTTCCCATAGCTCTGAGTGAGGGGCTGCTCCCTAACAGTGGGGGAGCAGCCACTATCCTTGTGACCTGGCGTGGGGGGTGGGGGGAGCCCCCTGGGGGGGATGGTGAACACTCGTAGTGCTGCAGCCAAGCACACATTTCAGTAGAAGGTAGCTGGGAGCACTGATGGTTTTCTTGTTTTTCTATGTATGGAAAGACGCAAGAATGTGTCCACAAGTTTTCCTGAAATATATCTAACTCTCTAAGGGGCTTGTTTTCCCAAAGCACAAAGGGCCTTATCCCGGCTTTCATCCTGAATTCCTTTCAGGGTGCACTGTAGGTCATGACTGCCGTGGCTGATGACTTGGTCTTGGTACAGTCCATCACGGCTTCTACAGGCCCTGGAAAGAGACCCGGACCAGGCCCCGGGGAAGTGAGCCCATCACGGGCCTGGTGGAGTGACTGGCTGTAGTGTGCTGTTCTCCTATTTATGGTCAAAAGGGGAAGGAAGGACATTCCAGAGCCCCGGGCCACAAAGAGCGGACAGTCAGCAGGACACAGGATGAGCCCAAGCCCCGTGGACAGGGCCACCACGTGACTCACTTCAAGACACAGACTGCTTCCATCAGAACCATCAGGTCCAGCTGTGGGTGCTAGTCGAGCATCCACAGAGCCTGGAGCCCTAGCAGAGGGGGCCGGTGGTGGGCACGGCTCCGGCGGTCAGGGGAGGCTGGCCCTGGGACGGCAATCTGCTGGCCATCTCCCTGCCCCGCCCTCCATTCCACAGAAAGGGTCTGTGCTGGGCATGACCGAGGAAAAGACTTCTCTCCCTGTCTGAACTCTTGCCTGGCTCAGAGGTGGGGCCTAGAGACCAGGTTTACCCCTGGTGGGTAAAATCTGCCTCTTCATGTCTGGGGGCCCCTCACTGGTACCCTGTGAACAAGAACACCCAAGGGAGCCAAGCCCAAACTGTCCTACAAACTTTCCAAAGGAATATAATATGTAAACAAGACAGAGTGTATTTCTCATCCTGAAGTTAGCGTAGCTGGTGTTGGGCTGGTATGTGGCATTAGGGTACAGACTGCTGTTCTGCTGGGTGGGCCTTTCATTCACATGGCTTAAAATGGCAGCCCTTATCCAGCCATCAAGACTACATTCTAGCCAACAGTCAGGGGCAGGGAGTGGGAGGGGAAGAGGCCTGGGCCTTCTCCTTCCAGGGCACTTTCTAGAAGCTGCTTTTGCTAAATCTCCTCACATCCCATTGGCTAGAACATAGTCACATGACCAACCTCACTGCAAGAGAGGCTGGGAAGGGTAGTCTTTATTTAGTGATGTGCCCGGCTTAAAGCAGGGCCAGAGGAGGAAGAGCTGCAGCCTTAGGGGCGCTCTGTCTCTGCCCGTGACTGCAGCGTCTAGGCCGCGTCGTCAGGCAGGCTCGTCTGCGTCTTGTGCTCTGCCTTGTTCTTGCCCGACGGGAGGTTTGTGCTGAAGAACTTTCTAAGAATTAAAACTGTCCAACAGTGGCCTGAATAGATAAAAAGCGGAAGCACTCCTGGGTGTGGGCGAGAGCCAGCCTCGTGGGCACTAGGGATTACACCTCCGGGGCCTGGCAGATTACCCTTGCACCGCCCCTTGAGAACCCAGAAGCAGGGGCACCCGTCCCCTTCTCCAGCAGAGACCTGACGCTGCAGGGCAGGTGAGCAAGGTGCTGCTGTGTGGCCATCGGGAGGTGGGAGGCCGGGCCACGCTCGGGCACCCTGCTCCCCGAGTGCCCGGGGCAGGCCTGGGCACAGAGGAGGGTCAGCCTTTGCGCCCTGCTCCCTGTTCCCGGTTCGCCAGCCTCCCGCTCCCTTATCTCAGGGCAAAGTAATGAGTAACCCAGGACTTGGAGTTCTCAAGGTTATTTTGTCAATAAAGTTCTCCTTCTCAAGTGTCCCAAGACGTCTTTTGGGGCATGGCTTTTTTTCATTTTAATCAAGGTTGAAAGAAAATCGTTAAGTTTATCATTCACATTCCTAAAAATCAACTTTACTGTGGTGTAATCTACATACAATAAAATGCAGCCATTTAGAGTGTGATAAGTACGGACAGATGTGTGCACCCAGATAATCCACACAGCCCAAATACAGAGCATTCCCATCAGCCCCCACGTTTCTCGCAGCGGCTCCTCCTGCCCAGCCCCAGGTCACCGTAGCTCTCCCAGTGGGCTACAGGATCACCTACAACAGGCTGATGTGCACTTCCTGGATTTCTGAGCCCTCTACTGCACTCACCCAAGTTGTGGCAGTAACTTTGGAGAGGCGGGTAGGTCTTTTTTATTTTTTATTTTTCCACTAGAAAAATCTGGCTGGTACCACACAAAACACAGGATAGTTTTCATTGGTAGTATTTCTGTGAACAGAATTGTCCTAAATAAAAGTCCAGGCAGCACAGGGCCACCTCAGAGGGCCCAGGGAGGGTGGGCACGGACCCACCCCTTTCATTTTGAAAACACTCCATTCCTGTCTCTCGGGCACTGATCCTTAAGGACTGGGACTCTGACCCCAGGGTGCTTTTAGACAACCGTCTTATCAAGTTAACGTTTAGAAAATAAAACAGTACCCTGGGCATTTATCCAGAAAAGGTGAAAACTCTACTTCAAAAAGATGCACGCACCAGTGTCCTCAGCAGTGCCGCTATTTACACAACAGGGAAGGAGCCGCAGTGCTCACTGACGGTGGGGGGTTAAAGAAGGTGCCACACACACGCGCGCACGCGCGCGTGCACACATGCATGCACACACACGCACACACATACACGCACGCGCGCGTGCACACACATGCATGCACACGCATGCATGCACACACGTGCACGCACGCACACACACGCATGCAGGCACACACATGCACACACTGGAACAGTACTCAGCCCTAAAGAAGGATGAAACAGTGTTATTTGCAGCGATGTGGATGCACCTAGAGATGATCAGACAGGGAAAGACAAATATCATGCGATGTCACTTACATGTGGAATCTGAAATATGACACAGCTGAACTCATTGACAAAACAGAAAGACTCAGTGGAGGCACTCGGTCGTGTCTGACTCTGTGTGACCCTGGGGACTGCAGCACGCCAGGCTTCCCTGTCCATCACCAATTCCCGGAGCTTGCTCGGACTCATCTCCACTGAGTCGGTGATGCCATCCAATCTCATCCTCTGTCGTCCGCCTCTCCTTTCCTTCAATCTTTCCCATCTTCAGGGTCTTTTCCAATGAGTCAGTTCTTTGCATCAGGTGACCAAAGTATTGGAGCTTCAGCTTCAGCATCAATCCTTCCAATGAATATTCAGGACTGATTTCCTTTAGATAGACTGTTTGATCTCCATGCTGTCCAAGGGACATGTCTCAAGAGTCTCCTCCAACACCACAGTTCAAAGGCATCAGTTATTCAGTGCTCAGCTTTCTTTATGGTCCAACTCTCACATCGATACATGACTACTGGAAAAACCATAGCTTTGACTAGACAGACTTGTGTCAGCAAAGTAATATCTCTGCTTTTTAATACACTGTCCAAGGTTGTCATAGTTTTTCTTCCAAGGAGCAAGTGTCTTAATTTCATGGCTGCAGTCACCATCTGCTGTGATTTGGGAGCCCCCAAAATAAAGTCTGTTTCCATTGTTTCCCCATCTATTTGTGATGGGACCGAATGTGATGATCTTAGTTTTTTGAATATTGAGTTTTAAGCCAGCTTTTTTACTCTCCTCTTTCACCAGCATTAACAGGTTCTTCAGTTCCTCTTTGCATTCTGCCATAAGGGTGGTGTCATCTGCATATCTCAGGTTATTGATATTTCTCCTGGCAATCTTGATTCCAGCTTGGGCTTCATCCAGCCTGGCGTATCTCATGATGTACTCTGCATATAAGTTAAATAAGCAGGGTGATGGTATACAGCCTGGATGTACCCCTTTCCCCATTTGGAACCAGTCTGCTGTTCCACGCCCAGATCTAACTGTTGCTTCTTGACCTGCATACAGATTTCTCAGGAGGCAGGTCAGGTGGTCTGGTATTCCCGTCTCTTTAAGAATTGTCCAGTTTGTTGTGATCCACACAAAGGCTATAGCATAGCCAATGAAGCAGAAGTAGATGATTTTCTGAAGCTCTCTTGCTTTTTCTATGATCCAACAGATGTTGGCAATTTGATCTCTGGTTCCTCTGCCTTTTCTAAATCCAGCTTGAATATCTGGAAGTTCTCAGTTCAGGTACTGTTGAAGCCTGGCTTGGAGAATTTTGAGCATTACTTTGCTAGTATAGGAGACGGGTGCAATTGTGTGGTAGTTTGAGCATTCTTTGGCATTGCCTTTCTTTGGGACTGGAATGAAAACTGACCTTTTCCAATCCTGTGGCCACTGCTGAGTTTTCCAAATTTGCTGGCATATTGAGTGCAGCACTTTCACAGCAACATCTTTTAGGATTTGAAATAGCTCAGCTGGAATCCCATCACCTCCACTAGCTTTGTTTGCAGTGATGCTTCCTAAGGCCCACTGGGCTTCACGCTCCTGGATGTCTGGCTCTAGGGGAGTGATCACACCATCGTGATTATCTGAGTCATTAAGATCTTTTTTGTATAGTTCCTCTATGAGACTCACAGACAGAAAATGAACTTGGGACTTCCCTGGTGGCCCAATGACTAAGACTTTGGGCTCCCAATTCCGGAGGATGGGGTTCGATCCCTGAGCCAGGGAACTAAACCCCACATGCCACAAATAAGAGTTCCCATGCAGCAACTAAGATCTGACACAGCCAAATGCATCATCACTTAATTTAAAAAAACAGAAGATGATCAACCATACTTCAATAAAAAGTAATTATTTTAAAAATAAGACAAACCCCTACAAACTATGCATGAATCGGATAACTAATCAGAACCTGCTATACACAACAGGGAATCCTACTCAGTGCTCTGTAATGGCCTATTTGGGAAAAGAATCTAAAAACATCACACACGGTGCTGTTGATATACGCGTGACTGACTCACCTCGCCAGACACCTGAGCCAACACACACGTAAATCAACTGCACTCCAATAAAAAAATGTACTAAAACTAAATAAAAAAGACAACCCCCCAACTTTTAAAATGGGTAGACCTGGAACAGACACTTCACACACACCTGTGCATACGTGCTGCACACGTGCTACGTCACTTCAGTCGTGTCGCACTCTTGTGACCCTGTGGACCGTCACCCGCCAGGCTCCTCTGTCCATGAGATTCTCCAGGCAAGAATACTGGAGTGGGTTGCCATGCTGTCCTCCAGGGGATCTTCCTGATCCAGGGATGAAACCTGTGGCTCCTGCACTGCAGGCAGATTCTTTACCGTTGAGCCCCCTGGGAAGCCCTCATAAACACACATCAATACCAATGTTCAACAGGCATGTGAGGAAGTGCTCAGCGTGATCAGTCAGCAGGGTGACACATATCGAAACAGCAATCAAACGCCACCTGAGGCTAGACTGACCAATGGAAAGGCCCAGAACACCCAGCATGCGGGGGCTGAGTCCACCGGATGCCCCACCCACGGCAGGAGGGTGTGCCAAACGGAGTGGTCACCACGGAAGTCCGTCCAGCAGTTCTCACAGAGGCAAGTATTCAGCTGCCCTTTGACCCCAAAGAAATAAAACATAAGAACACAAAATACATTCAAGAATCTTTGTAGAAGCTCTATTCCTTAGCACCCCAAACATCTGTCAAATTGTCATTTTAAAAATTGTGAGACTTTCCTAAAAAGGACCACAGTGGGAAGCTGGACATCGATGGTGACTTCATATAATTCCATTTCTACCAAGTTCTGGAGGTTTCATAACAGACAAAACCACCCTCTGGTGGAAAGTAGCTTCCCTGGTGTGGGGCGGGTGATGGGAAGGTGATGAGAATGTTCTCTAAGAGCGATGTGGGTCATAAACACACGGACTGTCACTGGTGTGTACACACTGGCATCTCACTGTCTGTGCATTAGTCCTCGATTTAAATGAAAACAGCAGAATGTGGTGAACCCACATAATAAAGTGCTGTTATTGTCAGTTCAGTTCAGCCGCTCAGTCGTGTCCGACTCTTTGGGACCCCATGGACGGCAGCACACCAGGCTTCCCTGTCCATCACCAACTCCTGGAGCTCGCTCACACTCACATCCATCAAGTCGGTGATGCAATCCAACCACCTCATCCTCTGTCACCTCTTCCTCCCACCTTCAATCTTGCTCAATGTCAGGGTCTTTACCAATGTCAGTTCTTCTCATCAGGTGGCCAAAATATCGGCGCTTCAGCTTCAGCATCAGTCCTTCCGATGAATGTCAGGACTGATTTCCTTTAGGATTGACTCGTTTGATCTCCTTGCAGTCCAAGGGACTCTCAAGAGCCTCCTCCAACACCACAGTTCAAAAGCATCAATTCTTCAGAGCTCAGCTTTCTTTATAGTCCAACTCTCACATTCATATATGACCACTGGAAAAACTATAGCTTTGACTAGACGGACCTTTGTTGGCAAAGTAACGTCTCTGCTTTTTAAGATGCTGTCTAGGTTGGTCATACCTTCTCTTTTAAGGAGCAAGCGCCTTTTAATTTCATTGCTTCAGTCACCATCTGAAGTGGTTTTGGAGCCCAAAAAATAAAGTCTCTCACTATTTCCATTATTTCCCCATCTATTTTCTGTGAACTGATGAAACCCCATGCCATGATCTTAGTTTTCTGAATGTTGAGCTTTAAGCCAACTTTTTCACTCTTCCCTTTCATTTTCATCAAGAGGCTCTTTAGTTTTTCTTCGATTTCTACCATAAGGGTGGTGTCATCTGCATATTTCAGGTTATTGGTATTTCTCCTGGCAATCTTGATTCCAGCTTGGGCTTCATCCAGCCCAGCGTTTTTCATGATGTACTCTGCATATAAGTCAAATAAGCAGGGTGACAATATACATCCTTGACATACTCCTGTCCCAATTTGGAACCAGTCTGTTTTTCCATGTCCAGTTCTAACTGTTGCTTCTTGACCTGCATACAGATTTCTCAGGAGGCATTAAGGTGGTCTGGTATTCCCATCTTTTTAAGAATTGTCCACAGTTTGTTGTGATCCACACAGTCAAAGGCGGTGGGTAGTCAATAAACAAGAAGTAAATATTTTCTGGGAACTCTCTTGCTTTTTTGATGATCCCCGGATGTTGGCAACTTGATCTCTGGTTCCTCTGCCTTTTCTAAATCCAGCTTGAACATATGGAAGTTCTCAGTTCACATGCTGTTGAAGCCTAGCTTGGAGAATTTTGAGCATTACTTTGCTAGTGTATGAGATGAGTGCAATTGTGCAGTAGTTTGAACATTCTTTGGCATTGCCTTTCTTTGGGATTGGAATGAAAACTGACCTTTTCCAGTCCTGTGGCCACTGCTGAGTTTTCCAAATTTGCTGGCATATTGAGTGCAGCACTTTCACAGCATCATCTTTCAGGATTTGAAATAGCTCAACTGGAATTCCATCACCTCCACTAGCTTTGTTCGTAGTGATGTTTCCTAAAGCCCACTTGACTTCGCATTCCAGGATATCTGGCTCTAGGTGAGTGATCACACCATCATGGTTATCTGAGTCATTAAGATCTTTTTTTGTACAGTTCTCTGTATTCTTGCCACCTCTTCTTAATATCTTCTGCTTCTGCTAGATCCCATACTGCTTCTGTCCTTTATTGTGCTCATCTTTGCATGAAATATTCCCTTCGTATCTCTAATTTTCTTGAAGAGATCTCTAGTCTTTCCCATTCTATTATTTTCCTCTATTTCTTTGCATTGATCACTGAGGAAGGCTTTCTTACCTCCTTCTATTCTTTGGAACTCTGCATTCAGATGGATAGATCTTTCCTTTTCTCCTTTGCCTTTAGCTTCTCTTCTTTTCTCAGCTATTTGTAAGGTCTCTTCAGACAACCATTTTGCCTCTTTGCATGTCTTTTTCTTGGGGATGGTCGTGATCCCTGTCTCCTGTACAATGTCACGAACCTCCATCCATAGTTCTTAAGGCACTCTGTCTATCAATCCTAATCCCTTGAATCTATTTGTCACTTCCAGGGTATAATCATAAGGGATTTGATTTAGGTCATACCTGAATGGTCTAGTGGTTTTCCCTACTTTCTTCAATTTAAGTCTGAATTTGACAATAAGGATTTCATGATCTGAGCCACAGTCAGCTCCCAGTCTTGTTTTTGTTTTTAAATTATTTTTAATGAAGAATAATTGCTTTATAGAATTTTGTTGTTTTCTGTCAAACCTCAACAGGAATCAGCCATAGGTATACATATATCCCCTTCCTTTTGCACCCCCTCCCATGTCCCACCCAATCCCACCCCTCTAGGTTGATACAGAGCCCCTCTTTGAATTTCCTGAGCCATACAGCAAATTCCTGTTGACTATTTTACAGATGGTAATGTAAGTTTCCATATAACTCTCCATACATCTCACCCCTCCTCCCCTCTCCCCATCTCCATAAGTCTATTCTCTATGTCTGTTTCTCCATTGCTGCCCTGCAAATCAATTCTTCAGTACCATTTTTCTAGATTCCTATATATGCGATAGTATACGATGTTTCTCTTTCTCTTTCTGACTTACTTCATTCTGGATAATAGGCTCTAGGTTCGTCCGCCTCATTAGAACTGTCTCAAATGCATCCCTTTACGACTGGGTAGCATCCCAGCGTGTATATGTGCCACTGCTTCTCTAGCCATCCCTCTGTTGATGGGCATCTAGTTGCTTCCGTGTTCCGGCTATTGCAAAGAGAGCTGCAGTGAACCAGGGGATGCCTGCGTCTCTTCCAGCCTCAGGGTGCATGCCTAGGAGTGGGACTACTGGCTCCTGTGGTGGTTTTACTACTAGTTCTTAAGGACTCTCCTCACCGTCTTCCATAGTGGCTGCCTCAATTTACATTCCCACCGACCGTGCAAGAGCATTCCCTTTTCTCCACCCTCTCTAGCATTTACTGTCTGTAGACTCTTTGATAATGGCCATTCTGATCAGTGTGAGGTGATATCTCATTGTAGTGTTGATTTGCATTTCTCTGACAATGAGCGATGCTGAACATCTTTTCATGGGTTTGTCAGCCACCTGAATGCCTTCTTTGGAGAAATGTCTGTTTAGGTCTTTTCCCCACTCTTTGATTGGGTTGTTTGTTTTTCTGGTATTGAGTTGTCTGAGCTGCTTGTATATTTTGGAAATTAATCCGTTGTCAGTTGTTTCCTTTGCTATTATGTCCTCCCGTTCTGAGGCTTGTCTTTTCACCTTGTTTGCAGTTTCCTTTGCTGTGCAAAAGCTCTTAAGTTTAATCAGGTCCCACTTGTTTATTTTTTATTTTATTTTCATTACTCTAGGAGGTGGATCATAAAAGATATTGCTTTATGTCATCAAGTGTTCTGCCTGTGTTCCCCTCTAAGGGTTTTATTGTTTCTGGTCTTACATTTAGGTCTTTAATGAATTTTGAGTTGATCTTGTGTAGGTGTTAGGAAGTGTTCTAATTTCATTCTTTTACATGTAGCTGTCCAGTTTTCCCAGCACCATTTACTGAGAGGCTGTCTTTGCGCCATTGTATATTCTTGCCTCCTTTGTCAAAAATAAGGTACCCATAGGTGCATGGGTTATTTCTGGGCTTCCCATCTGTTCTGTTGGTCTATATTTCTGTTTCTGTGCCAGTGCCATACTGTCTTGATGACTGTAGCTTTGTGGCATAATCTGAAGTCAGGAAGGTTGATTCCTCCAGCTCCATTCTTCCTTCTCAAGACTGCTTTGGCTATTTGGGGTCTTTTGTGTTTCCATATGAAGTGTGAAATTTTTTGTTCTAGTTCTGTGAAAAATGCCATTGGTAATTTGGTAGGGATCACATTGAATCTGTAGATTGCATTTGGTAGTACAGTCATTTCCCCAGGAACGTGGACTCTCTCTCCATCTGTTTATGTCATCTTTGATTTCTTTCATCAGTGTCTTATAATTTTCTGTGTACAGTTCTTTTGTCTCCTTAGGTAAGTTCATTCCTAGACATTTTATTCTTTTTGTTGCAATGGTGAATAGGATTGATTCCTTAATTTCTCTTTCTGATTTTTTATTGTTAGTATATAGAAATGAAAGTGATTTGTGTGTATTGATTTTGTATCCTGTGACTTTGCTAAATTCACTGATTAGCTCTAGTAATTTTCTGATAGTATCTTTAGGGTTTTCTATGTACAGTATCATGTCATCCGCAAGCAGGGATAGCTTTACTTCTTCTTTTCCAATATGGATTCCTTTAATTTCTTTTTATTCTCTGGTTGCTGTAGCTGGGACTTCCAAAACTATGCTGAATAATAGTGGTGAAGGTGGACACCCTTGTCTTGTTCCTGATCTTAGAGGGAATGCTTTCAGTTTTTCATCATTGAGAATAATGTTTGCTGTGGGCTTATCATATATGGCTTTTACTATGTTGAGGTAGGTTCCTTCTATGCCCATTTTTTGAAGAGTTTTAATCATAAATGGATGCTGAATTTTGTCAAAGGCTTTTTCTGCATCTATTGAGATTATCATATGGTTTTTACCTTTTAATTTGTTAATATGGTGTATCACATTGATTGATTTGCATATACTGAAGAATCCTTGCATCCCTGGAATAAACCTAACTTGATCATGGTTTATGAGCTTTTTAACGTGCTGTTGAATTCCATTTTCTCAGGTTTTGCTGAGGGTTTTTGCACCTCTGCTCATCATTGATGTTGGCCAGTAGTTTTCTTTTTTGTGTTGTCTTCACCTGGTTTTGGTATCAGGGTGATGGTGGCCTCGCAGAATGAGTTTAGAAGTGTTCCATCCTCTGCAATTTTTTGGAAGAGTTTTAGAGGGATAGGCATTAGCTCTTCTCTAAATGTTTGACAGAATTCTCCTGTGAAGCCATCTGGTCCTGGGCTTTTGTTTTTTGGGAGATTTTTTATCACAGCTTCAATATCAGTGCTTGTAATTGGGTTGTTCATAATTTCTATTTCTTCCTGGTTCATTCTTGAAAGATTGAACTTTTCTAAGAATCTGTCCATTTCTTCCAGGTTATCCATTTTATTGTGATATAGTTGTTCATAATGGTCTCTTATACACCTTGCTATTTCTGCAGTGTCTGTTGTAACATCTCCTTTTTCATTTCTAATTTTGTTGATTTGATTCTTCTCTCTTTTTTTCTTGATAAGTCTTGCTAAAGGTTTGTCAATTTTGGTTATCTTCTCAAAGAACCCGCTTTTAGTTTTATTAATCTTTACTATTCTTTCATTTATTTTTCCATTTGTTTCTGCTCTTTTATGATTTCCTTCCTTCTGCTATGGGGGGGGGGGTTGTTGTTCTTTTTCAGTTGTTTTAGGTGTAAAGTTAGGTTGTCTATTCAATGTTGTTCTTGTTTTTTGACGTAGGATTGCATTGCTATCAGCTTCCCTCTTAGAGCTGCTTTTGCTGCATCCCATAAGTTTTTGGTTGTCATGTTTTCATTACCATTTCTAGAAATTTATTTCCCTTTTTATTTCTTCAGTAACCTGTTATTTAGAAATGTGTTGTTTAATCTTCATGTGTTTGTGTTTTTACAGGTTTTTTTCTTGTAATTGATATCTAGTCTCATAGCATTGTGGCTGGAAAAGATGCTTGATACGATTTCAATTTTCTTAAATTTACTGAGGTTTGATTTGTGACCCAAGATGTGGTCTGTCCTGGAGAGTGTTTCATGTGCTCTTGAGAAGAAGGTATGTTCTGCATTTGGATGGAATGTCCTGAAGATATGAGATCCATCTCATCTAATGTGTCATTTAAGACTTGTGTTTCCTTATTAATTTTGTTTTGATGATCTGCCCACTGGCGTGAGTGGGTGGTAAAGTCTCCTGCTACTATTGTGTTACTGTTAATTTCTCCTTTTATGTCTGTTAGTGTTTGTCTTATGTACTGAGGTGCTCCTATGTTGGGTGCATAGATATTTACAATTGCTATGTCTTCCTCTTGGACTGATCCCTTGATCATTATATAGTGTCCTTCCTTATCTCTTGTACTCTTCTTTATTTTAAGGTCTATTTTGTCTGATATGAGGATTGCTACTCCAGCTTTCTTTTGCTTTCCATTTGCATGCAAGATATTTCTCCATCCTCTAACTTTCAGTTTATATGTGTCTTTAGGTCAGAAGTGGGTTTCTGGTCAGCATATATGAGGATCTTGTTCTTGTGTCCATTCAGCCAGTCCATGTCCTTTGGTTGGAGCATTTAATCCATTTACATTTAAAGTTATTATTGATATATATGGTCCTACTACCATTTTCTTTATTGTTTGGGGTTTGATTTTGTAGCTTTTACTTGTCTTGCATTTCTTGACTATAGAAGTCCCTTTAATATTTGTTGTAAAACTGGTTTGGTGGTACTGAATTCTCTCAACTTTTGCTTGTCTGAAAAGCTTTTGTTTTCTCCATCAATTTTGAATGAGATCCTTGCCAGGTAGAGTAATCATGGTTGCAGAATTTTCCCTTTCAGTACTTTAAATATATCCTGCCATTCCCTTCTGGCCTGCAGAGTTTCTGCTGAAAGATCAGCTGTTCAATGTATGGGGTTTCCCTTGTATATTACTTGTTGCTTTCCGTTGTTGCTTTTAATATTCTTTCTTTGTGTTGAGTCTTTGTTAGTTTGATTAGCGTGTGTCTTGGCATGTTTCTCCTTGGGTTTATCCTGTATGGGACTCTGTGCCTTTTGGACTTGATTGACTATTTCCTTTTCCATGTTGGGGAAATTTTCAACTACAATCTCTTCAAATATTTTCTCATACCCTTTCATTTCCTCTTCTTATTCTGAGACCCCTATAATACAAATGTTGGTGCATTTGATATTGTCCCAGAGGTCTCTGAGACTATCTTCAGTTCTTTTCATTCTTTCTACTTTATTCTGATCTGCAGAAGTTATTTGCACCATTTTATCTTCCAGCTCACCGATTCGTTCTCCTGCTTCAGATAGTCCGCTATTTATTCCTTCTAGAGTATTTTTAATTTCAGTGATTGTGTTGTCTGTCTCTGTGTGGTTATTCTTTAGTTGTTCTTGGTCTTTGTTAATTGATTCTTGCATTTTATCCATTCTGTTTTGAAGGTTTTGGATCATCTTTATTATCATTATTCTGAATTATTTTTCAAATAGTTTGCCTACTTCTTCCTCATTCCTTTGGACTTCTGTGTTTCTAGTTTGTTATTTCATTTGTGCAGTACTTCTCTGCCTTTTCATTACTTTTTTAACTTACTGTGTTTGAGGTCTCCTTTACCCAGGCTTCAAGGTTGGATTCTTTCTTCCTTTTGAAGAAAGATTGGTGCAGTGGTTTGTGTAAGCTTCTTATAGAGTGAGATTTGAGCTGAGTTTTTTTTTTTCCCTCCGATGGGCAAGGCTGAGAGAGGCGGTAATCTTGTCTGCTGATGATTGGTTTGTATTCTTGTTTTGTTTGCTGTTTGGATGAGGCGTCCTGCACGGCCTGCTGCTGGTGGTGGGGTGATGCTGGGTCTTGTGTTCAGGTGGTTTCCTTTGTGTGAGTTCTCACTATTTGATACTCCTTACGGTTAGTTCTCAGAGAAGGCGATGCACCCCACTCCAGTACTCTTGCCTGGAAAATCCCATGGGCGGAGGAGCCTGGTGGGCTGCATGCAGTCCATGGGGTCGCAAAGAGTCAGACATGGCTGAGCGACTTCACTTTCACTTTTCACTTTCATGCATTGGAGAAGGAAATGGCAACCCACTCCAGTGTTCTTGCCTGGAGAATCCCAGGGACGGGGGAGCCTGGTGGGCTGCCGTCTGTGGGGTCGCACAGAGTCGGACACGACTGAAGCGACTTAGCAGCAGCAGCAGCAGCAGGGCTAGTTCTCTGATAGTCTAGGGTCTTAGAGTCAGTGCTCCCACTCTAAAGGCTCAGGGCTTGATCTCTGGTCAGAAACAAAGATTCCACAAGTGGTTTGTTATGGCTTTAAGTGAGAGTAAAACAAATATCCAAAACCAAGAAACCAAAGATAAACCCCAGACAAATGGCAGTTACAAAATCAGGCAAATAATAATTAAAATAATGGAATATACACATATACTTATACACCTATAAGCAAAACCAAGAGTCCAACAAAAATAAAGCACAATAGATTGACCTGATGAACAAAGGAAACCAAAAGTTATATCTCCCAGTTAAGAACAAAGCTAACTAAGCACACACTGGAAAACAAAACTAAAGCAAGGTGCCAAGGCGGGGAATAAAGCAATGGAAACAAAAACTAAAAAATATGTTGAGGGGAAAGGAAAGAAAGAAAAGAAGGAAAGAATAGATATGCAAAGTTAAATAGAGGTAGATAAGATTTATATACATTAAAGATTAGCTTCAAGGAGAAAAGAACAGTAGGAAAAGCAAACAAGGGAATAAATGTAGAAAAAATAATAATAGGTTTGAAAAAATTTTTAAAGAGGAAGAGGAAAGAAAAAAAAAAAAAAGGAAAACTCCACAAAGCTGCAAAAGCCTAATGTAGAGGCAGAGATTTATAACGACAATAAAAAGTGTGATTGAAAAGAAAAAAAGAAACTCTAAAGTTTAATTAGATTTCATAGTGCCAATAAAACTGACAACTACAAGAAGGGGGAAAAAAAAAAAAGAAAAAGAAAAAAAAATCCAAAAGAAACTACAGAACAAGTCAAAACATAAGAATAAGAAATGTTTTCTTGAGTCACTGCTGTCAGCGTCCTTCCCTCGCTGGGACTCACGGTCCACCCCACCTCGCTAGGACGCCCTCCAGCGCTGTGCTGGTCTCTGGACCTGCTGTGGGCAGCTCAGATTCTAAACTGGTCCTACTCCTGTGTGTTCTTGCCTCCAGTGTCCACAGCTATCAGAACCGCATTTTCTTTTGTGGGAGCTCTCAGTGTCCTTTTATATATTCCGTAGACACAGAGTCTGCCTAGTTGATCGTGTGGATTTAACCTGCAGCTTGTACAGCTGGTGGGAAGGTTGTGGTTCTTCTTCCTTAGCCACACTGCCCCTGGGTTTCAACTGTGGTTTTATTCCCACCTCTGCATGTGGGTCATCCACTGGGGTTTGCTCCCGAGGCTGCCCTGGAGGACTTGGGTTTGCCCCTGTGAGGGCCCGGTGTAGAGGAGGTGCAGCTGCTTGGGTCGCAGGGTTCTGGCAGCACCAGGTACTCAGGGCGGGTGGCAGCCAGGGTAGTAGGAAATACAGTGCTCTAGACGGGTACAGCAAACAGTATCGGCCAATACACTCCAGGATTCTTGCCTGGACAACTCCCCTCCTCCCTGACAGAGATGCCTGGCAGGCCACAGTCCACAGGGCAGCAAAGAGTTGGACACAACTGAAGTGACCCCGTGTGAATACATGCAAGACATTTCGTGCTGGTGGCAGCTCTGCCCCAGTGAGGGCTGAGCGTGAAGGTGGCGCAGCTGCTTCGGTCGCAGGGACCCTGGTGGTGCCAGGTGTGCAGCGACACAGACTGCCTCCGCTGCAGGACTTATGGGCCAATCAGAGTCTTTTTTCGAGCCTCTTGTAGCTGGCGATCAGAAGGCCTCTTTGGCCAGTCTTTCTCCATAGCTCTGCCCATTCAGGCACTTAGAGGGCTCCCTCGCCTGGGGTCCTTCTCTGTTGTTTGGCGCGTCAGGCACATAGAGGGCCCCCCTGGGTGGGGTCCTACTCTGTAGATGGGTGCATCAGGCACTTAAAGGGGCACCCTGGGTGGGGTCCTGCTCTGTGGTTCCGTGCGTCAGGAGTTTGGTGGGCCAGCCTCTCTACTGTTCAGCTGCAGATGCTGGCTGTGGGGGAGAGGCTATGGGGATGGCTCCACCCCCTACACATGACTCAGCAGTGTCGCCGTGCTTCCATGGCTGCCTGGCTTTCCTCCACAGGCATTTCCCCCCACGATCTCCTCCCTCACATCCCCTCGATCCATCTCTCCACAGTCAACAGCAGCCCTCGCCCTGGGGTTGCTCCACAGTCCCTAAGCTCCAGCTCCCAGCCACTGCACCTTCCAAGGGACCTGCGTCCCTGTCCGGGGTACGTAGGGCTGCGGCAAGGACTGTCGATTCTCATCCCACTTAGGCTGTCGCAGCTCAGCTGTTTCACTCTCAGCCTTAAATGTTTCTCCTCTGACTCAGACAATTGCCCCGATGCAGGGATCAGACCCCTGCTTCAGTCCCCCGACCCGCGAGGGCAGGTCCACTCCTAGTAACTCTCCTGTCTTCCCCGCTATTTCCTGCATCCTCCCGAGTTTTGCGTGGTTCTGTATATTCTTTTCTGCTGCTCGGGTCCTCCTGTTGGCTCTCAGCTGGTGCTCCACACGCACGTCTGTGTCTGAAGGTGTATTCCTGCTGTGTTCATGGAGAGAGACGTGCTCCACGTCCACCTACTCCTCCGCCATCTTGCACAGCCTGCTCTTTTTGCTGACTGTATAGAGCTTCTCCATCTTTGGCTGCAAAGAGTACGATCAATCTGATTTTGGTGTTGACCATCTGGTGATGTCCATGTGTAGTCTTCTCTTGTGTTGTTGGAAGAGGGCGTTTGGTGGCTCAGACGGTAAAGCATCTGCCTGCAATGCAGGAGACCCTGGTTCGATTCCTGGGTCGGGAAGATCCCCTGGAGAAGGAAACGGCAATCCACTCCAGCACTCTTGCCTGGAAAATCCCGTGGACGGAGGAGCCTCATAGGTTACAGTCCATGGGATCGCAAAGAGTCGGACACGACTGAGCGACTTCACTTTCACTTTCACAGTGCGTTCTCTTGGCAAAACTCTGTTAGCCTTTGTCCTGCTTCATTCTGTACTTCAAGGCCAAACTTGCCTGTTACTCCAGGTATCTCTTGACTTCCTACTTTTGCATTCCAGTCTCCTATGATGAAAAGGACATCTTTTTTGGGTGTTAGTTCTAGAAGGTCTTGTAGGTCTTCATAGAACCGTTCAGCTTCTTCAGCATTACTGGTTGGAGCATAGACTTGGATTACTGTGATATTGAATGGTTTGCCTTGGAAATGAACAGAGATCATTCTGTCGTTTTTGAGATTGCATCCAAGTACTGCATTTCGGACTCTTTTGTTGACTATGAGGGCTACTTCATTTCTTCTAAGGGATTCTTGCCCACAGTAGTAGATATAATGGCCATCTGACTCCAGTCCATCTTAGTTCACTGATTCCTAAAATGTTGATGTTCACTCTTGCTGTTACTATAGTCCATAATATTCTTGAAATATTTACACATATGAGGAAACAATGATTATCGAGTGTTTAAGCAAGAACAGCAGCCACGCTGCACACATATGGGCGTACATTTGTTTGCTTTTACCCTGGAAAATATACACCAAGACACAAAAAAGACTATCATATAAATGATTTAGAAATAAATATTAAAAAAAAAAAAAAACTGTGTGAGCTCTCTACCTATGAAACAAGAAATCATTGCCGAGGAGTATTTTAAAAACATAGACTCACAGAAGCTAAGCCAAGCTCAGAGGTGAGAAGATTCGATATTACCATGATTCATAGGTTCCATGAAACCCTAACCAGAATCCTCAGGGTTCAGGAGGAACTTGTCAGGCTGACTCTAAAATTGTTGTGAAAAATACAAAGGACCGAGAACAGGTGGGGACTGGGTGGGAGTAGGTGCTGCCCGAGACCCCAGACTCAGCACTGCCCATGGTGGGCCTGAGAGGTGGCCCAGGGTCTGCGAGACCCGGCTGATGCCAGAAGCCGCCTGGCTCAGGGCGCACTGAAGAACACGTGGAAATTACAACAAAATTCAATCCCACGTCATGTGACACACAGAATTGACTTGGTCAGGGGAAGTCTGCAGGCCAACAGTTCTCGTTCTTGGCATAAGATGGGTGCCTGCCTTCCTGCCTTCAGGGGTAAAAAAGGGTTCTTAAAAAGGACACCAGAAGCCAAAAAAAGAAAAAAGTAACATACATGAAAACATTAAAATTGGGAAGGTGTGTTCGTCAGCTACAGGAGAGGAAAGACAAGGAGGAACATCCCATCGCCACACACACCATGAGCAGCAGGCTTGTCTCCAGAAGCTGTCAACGTGTGAAAAGGGGAAGTGTTCATCGCTCAGTCGTGTCTGGCTCTCTGTGACCCCATGGACTGGAGCCCGCCAGGCTCCTCTGTCCGTGGGATTCTCCAGGCAAGAACACTGGAGTGGGTGCCGTTTCCTTCTCCAGGGGAATCTTCTTGACCCAGGGATCGAACCTAGGTCTCCTGCACTGCAGGCAGATTCTTTACTGTCCAGGCCACCAGGGAAGCCCCCAGAATCATGAGGCATTTAGAAAACAGGAGGAAACAGACAACCTACTGTATAGCCCAGGGAGCCATACTCAGCATCCGGCAGTAACCTGCGATGGGAGAGAGCACCCTGGGAGAGGGCACGTGTCTACATACAGGCTGCTGTCCTCCGGACACTGACACGGCTTTGCAAATCAACAAGGTTTTAACAAAAAAAAAAATTTTTAAGAAAAAAGAAGAAGACAACCCACTTCTAAATGTTTAAGAAACTTGAACAGGCACTTGATAAAAGTCATCCAGGAAATGCAAGCTAAAACCTCCAGGAGACGCCTCTGACAACACCAACTGTCGGTGCGTCTGTGGTTCGAGAGGGACTCTCCTGGGTGCTGCCATGAGGGTGCATCTCTGGGGACAGTGCAGCTTAGTGACTGAGACCCCAAATTCCACCCCAAGGTATACACACGGTTCTCTCCCCTAGGGCTGCCCTGATAGCCCCCCAAACTGGGTGACTTAAACAAGCATGTTACCTCTCAGCCCTGGAGGCTCGACGTCCGGACACTGCTGCAGATGGCCGGCTTCCCCCTGGGCCTCCCTTCTGTGTAAGAGCTTCCCAGGTGGCACGGTGGTGAAGAACCCACTTGCAAACGCAGGAGACACAAGAGACACGGATGCCCTGAAGGGGGAAATGGCCACGCACTCCAGTGTTCTTGCCTGGAGAATCCCATGGACAGAGGAGCCTGGCAGGCTACAGTCCGTGAGGTTGCAGAGAGCAGGACACTCTGAGTGCTCCCCTCTGTGTATGTCTGCCTGGGTCTAAACTTCCCATTTTTATAAGGACACCAGTCACGCTGGATGAGGGCCCACCTCAAAGTCCTCAATTTAACTTGATTACCTCTGGAAAGACCTTTTCTCCAAATAAGGTCATATTCTGAGGTGCTGGGATTAATACCCAACATATTAATTTTGGGAGGACACAGTTCAAGGCATAAGAGTACCCAAACTGCTGTGCATGCCCCGTGCACAGAGATGTGTGCAGAAATACTTAGGGTGGTGTTACAACAGCAAAAATACTGCAAACGTCAAGTGCCGGTGGTGAGATGGATAAAGAAGACTCGGTAGATCCCTAAAACAGAACGCACCGCGGAAAATGGACACTACACTGCGCGTCACGGCAGGGGTGTGTCTCACGAGCACTGTGCTGATCCGAGACCAGACACAGAATAAACACGCCGCGTGGCTCCACGGGTGTGAGTCCTGCCCACAGGCAGAGTGAAGCAGAGATGGAGAGGCGTCCAGAGCGGAGGACTAAAGAGCTCAGAAAGCCTTTCCCGAGAAAGCTGGAACACAAGCGGAAATTTCAGGACCTTGGGAATTGATCAAAGGCATTGGGAATGCTTATTCAAGAAAAATGGTGGGAGCTCAGAGAGCACCCATGGAACCCTACAGCAATTTTGCCGGGGTCGTCCTGCCACACCTCCCCCCAACTGTCGTCAAACAGGAGAGGCAGCTGGACAGGCCGCCAGGCACAGCCGCCCCACTGCTGGGGCTGACCTCCCGGGGAGTGACCTGAGAAGATCTATTACCAGCCAGAGTGGCCGTGGCCACACTAAAGCCAGGAGACATGCAAACAAGAAAGTATAACACATACACAACGAGGAAAAGAGTCATAAAAAACTGTCTCTGAGGGAGTTCCCCTGTGGCCCACTGGCTAAGAATTCCGGGCTTTCACTGTCATGGCCCAGGTTCAATCCCTAGTCAGAGAACTAAGATCCTGCAAGCCATGTGACTTGGCCAAAAAAAGAAAACTATGTTTTTTATTAAAAACAACCCAAAAACTGTTTCTGACAGAGCATAGATGTTGGACTTAGCACAAAGGGACTTCAAAGCAGGTATTTTAAATATTTTCAAAAATGTAAATGATGAAAGAAGAATTATGTTTACATTTCTGAGTGTGTGTGTGTATGGGGGGGCGGTGCTTCCTGATGCTCAGCAGGTGAAGAAACTGCCTGCAATGCAGGAGATGCAGGAGATTCAGGTTTGACTCCTGGGTCAGGAAGATCTCTTGGAGGAGGAACTGGAAACCCACTCCAGTATTCTTGCCTGGAGAATCCATGGACAGGGGAGCCTGACAGGTTACAGTCGATGAGGTCGCAAAGAGTCAGACACAACTTAGCAACCAAAGCAGCAACAACAACATGTACTGAATTATTAACAAGCACAAAGAAGAGCTAAAAAGGGCACCTGCTCCCTTGCTGCCACCAGTCTGAGACTCGGAATGTCAGGGACCTAAGATACCACATGCCATGCAACTAAGCCAAAAATAAAATAAATAATGATTTTTAAAAGGCTACAGCACAAATGGAGGCCAGGTGGAGCAGACTGCGCTCCCCCACCTGACATCTTGTGCGTACCCCAGTGAGGCCGAAGCCCTCGAACTGGAACCACTTCAAGACCCACCTCGACGTCAGCCCGATAACTTTACCACCTGAATCCCAAATGTGTCGCCGGACTTGCCCTCAGCGACTGTGGACTATTTCAAAACCTGCAAAAGGAGACGTTCATTCCGAGAAAAACTCCACGCATTTTGTACATTCCTGGAAAAGGTACCCACACAATGCTCTTTTGGGTGCATAATCCCATCACTTCTAGAAAAAAAAATTGAGGAACCCTATAATGGCACCCCACTCCAGTACTCTTGCCTGGAAAGTCCCGTGGATGGAGGAGCCTGGTGGGCTGCAGTCCATGGGGGTCGCTAAGTCGGACACGACTGAGCGCCTTCACTTTCACTTTTCACTTTTATGCATTGGAGAAGGAAATGGCAACCCACTCCAGTGTTCTTGCCTGGAGAATCCCAAGGACGGGGGAGCCTGGTGGGCTGCCGTCTATGGGGTCGCACAGAGTCGGACACGACTGAAGTAACTTAGCAATAGCAATAGCAATAACCATCCAGTAGCCTCCAAAGGCGAGAGGGTGGAGACCACCAGTTCACACGCCCGGATAGTCACCAGGCGCTGGGCAAGTCTCCCTTCCTCTCCTCTGGCACATCGTGTAGCAGAAACGCTGCCGAAGGTCACGGACGAGCCCCAGAGCAACACGCGGAGGGCGCGTGTTCACCTACGGATGAATCTGCACAGCTTTGAGCGCGGAGGAATCTGGCTGCGGGCGCTCCTCTTCCCGGGCTGTACTGACCCCTTCTGGAAGCACTGAGTACTGCAACTGCCGCCGAAGGCTGCAGTTCGTCCGTCAAGGCTGCAGGGGACCCAAGCGCCCCCTCCGGCTGCCGTCTTCCCTGGCAGTCAGGGTTTGTGTGCAGAGCTTCACACCAGAAAGACCCAGGTGCGTCCCCAGGTTCCACTGCAGTCTCCATCGTTCTGGCTTTGACTGATCGTGCAGCAAGAGCTGACTCCCAGCTTGGCATTCTAAAGAAAACGTTGCTGTGCGACCCTTCATCTCAGCCACTGACGCTTCCAGAGCAAGTCTGAGGCTTCGCCTCTGGATCTTCAAAATGCTTTTGTGGACTGCCATCACTTTTCACTGTTTGCAAACATTTCTTCAGTCAGAGAAGATGCTTTGGTTCTAAAACTTTCAAGACTGAAAATAATATTTCTTTGTAATAAGTGATTCAAAGACAAAAAAAAAAATAAGCAAATGGAAAATCTGGAGATAAAAGACACAGCTGAAATGAAAAATCCACAAGATTCTGTCAAGAACAACTGGACATCCACATGAAAAGAAAAGTTAATCTAGACCCAAAACACACCCTTCATAAAAAGTAACTGATAATGGATCAGACCCCAAGGTAAAATGCAAAACTACGAAACTTCTTCCAGATAACACAGGAGGAAATCTAGATGACCTTTGGTTGGGCGATGACTTTTGATATACAAAACCAAAGGGACAATCCATGAAAGAAAGAATGGATAAACTCATTACTTCATTAAAATTAAAACCTTCTGTTCTGGGAAAAACACTGTCCAGATAATAAAAAGACGAGCCACAGACTGAGAGAATATCAGCAAGACTTACCTGATAAAGAACTCTTATGAAAAAAAGCCTGCTGTCTAAAACATACCAAGACGGACATCCTTTGTGGCCCAGTGGTTAAGAACCCGCCTGCCAGTGCAGGGGACACAAGTTCAGTTCCTGGCTGGGGAGGACTCCACATGCTGTGGAGCAGCTAAGCCCTCGTGCTGCAGCTAGAGAACCCGTGAGCCAGGATGGAAGGCCCTGCATAACACAACGCAGGCCTCTCATGCCGCAACTAAGACCCAAAGTGGCCCCAGCAAAGAAAATGCAAAAGATGCCGTTATCCCCATCCTGATCTCTAGACTCATTGCGATTTCCATCAAGACCTGGAAGCTTTTATTTCCCCAGAAATTGACAAGCGAAGTGAAAGTCACTCAGCGTGTCCGACTCTTTGCAACCCCATGGACTGTATAGTCCATGGAGTTCTCCAGGCCAGAATACTGGAGCAGATAGCCATTCCCTTGGCCAGGGGATCTTCCCAACCCAGGGATCTAACCCAGGTCTCCTGCACTGCGGGCAGATTCTTTACCAGCTGAGCCACTAGGGATGACCAGAAATTGACAAGCTGGCCCTTAAAATTGGGTTTCCCAGGTGGTGCTAGTGGTTAGGAACCCGGCTGCCAATGCAAGAGACTTAAGAGACCTGGGTTCGATCCCTGGGTTGGGAAGGTCCCCTGGAGGAGAGCACGGCAACCCACTCCAGTATTTTTGCCTGGAGGATCCCGTGGACAGAGGAGCCTGGCAGGTTATAGTCCATAGGGTTGCACAGAGTCAGACACGACTGAAGTGACTGACTTAGCACACACAACCTTAAAATTACATAGAAAGGCAAAGGACCCAGAACAACAACAACAACAAAAATCTTGAAAAGGAAGAACAAAGTGGAAGGACTCACATTTCCCGATTGGAAAATTGGCCACAAACTTAAAGAATCAAACAGATGCTCTTCTGGCATAAGGTCAGACATGCAGATCAATGGAAAAGAACTGAAATCCCAAAACCAAATCTGTACATTAACAGCCAATTAATTTTTTACGGAAGTAGCATGCCAGTTTGGTGGTTGTTTCTGTTCACTTTTTTGGTGGGGGCGCCACACCACATGGTCTGCTGGATCCTACCTCCCAGAGCAGGGGTCCGGCCCACACCCCTGCAGGGGGACTGTGCAGTCCTAACCACTAGACCACCAGGTGTCCCAGGAGAGACAGTACTGTGTCAGCTTGCTCGGGCTACAACCCCAGTTATTCAATCAAAACATAACCTAACATAACCTAGGTGTTGCTGTGAAGGCAACTTGTAGATGACGTCCATAATCACTTGATTCCAGGTAAAGCAAAGGCTCCTGCATGACCTGTTATTATTTAGTCGCTCAGTCGTGTCTGACTCACCTGCAGCCTCCGTGGACTGTACCCACCAGGCTCCGTGGTCCGTAGGATTTCCCAGGCAAGAATACTGGAGTGGGTCCAATTCAGTTCTTTAAAAGCCCCTAAGAGAACAGCTGAGGCTTCTCTGAAAAATAAGAAATTCTATCCATGGATAACTCATGCCAGAGGTTCAGCCTGCCATTTCCAACACCTGCTCTAAGTTTTTTTAACTTGTCTAGTTAGCCATCTTGTAGCCGATTCCTAGAAACAAATACCTTAATACATATCCCCCACTGATTCTTTTTCTCTGGTTGAACCCTAAGTGACACAGGTGTCAAGATAAATCAATGAAGAAAGCATAGTCTTTTCAAAGAATGGTGCTGGGAAAATTGGATATCAACAGGGAAAAACATTAATTTAGACTCTCACTTCACAGTTCAGTTCAGTTCAGCCGCTCAGTCATATCCGACTCTGTGTGACTCCACGGACTGCAGTGTGCCAGGCCACCCTGTCCATCACCAACTCCCAGAGCTTGCTCAAACTCATGTCCATCGAATCAGTGATGCCATCCAACCATTTCATCCTCTGTTGTCCCCTTCTCCTCCTGCCCTCAATATTTCCCAGCATCAGGGTCTTTTCAAATGAGTCAGTTCTTCACATCACTAATTCTTCACATCAGTGGCCAAAGTATTGGAGTTTCAGCTTCAGCATCAGTCCTTCCAATGAATACTCAGGATTGATTTCCTTTAGGATGGACTGGTTGGATCTCCTTGCAGTCCAAGGGAATCTCAAGAGTCTTCTCCAACACCACAGTTCAAAAACATCAATTCTTCAGTGCTCAGCTTTCTTTATGGTTCAACTCTCACATCTATACATGACCACTGGAAAAACCATAGCCTTAACTAGATGAACCTTTGTTGGAAAAGTAATGTCTCTGATTTTTAATAAGCTGTCTAGGTTGGTCATAGCTTTTCTTCCAAGGAGTAGGCGTTTTTTAATTACAGATGGCTGTAATCACCATCTGCAGTGATTTTGTAGCCCCAAAAATAAAGTCTGTCACCGTTTCCACTGTTTCCCCATCTGTTTGCCATGAAGTGATGGGACCAGACGCCATGATCTTCGTTTTCTGAATGTTGAGTTTTAAGCCAACTTCTTCACTGTCCTCTTTTATTTTCATCAAGAGGCTCTTTAGTTCTTATTCACTTTCTGCCATGAGGGTGGTGTCATCTGTATATCTGAGGTTATTGATATTTCTCCCGGCAATCTTGATTCCAGCTTGTGCTTCATCCAGCCCAGCGTTTCTCATGATGTACTCTGCATATAAGTCAAATAAGCAGGGTGACAGTATACAGCCTTGACATACTCCTTTTCCTATTTGGAACCAGTCTGTTATTCCATGTCCAGTTCTAACTGTTGCTTCCTGACCTGCATACAGATTTCTCAAAAGGCAGGTCAAGTGGTCTGGTATTCCCATCTCTTGAAAATTTTTCCACAATTTGTTGTGATCCACACTGTCAAAGGCCTTGGCGTAGTCAATAAAGCAGAAGTAGATGATTTTCTGAAACTCTCTTGCTTTTTTGATGATCCAGCGGATGTTGGAAATTTGATCTCTGGTTCTTCTGCCTTTTCTAAATCCAGCTTGAACATCCGGAAGTTCATGGTTCACGTACTCTTGAAGCCTGGCTTGGAGAATTTTGACCATTACTTTGCTAGTGTGTGAGATGAGTGCAATTGTGCAGTACTTTGAGCATTCTTTGGCATTACCTTTCTTTGGGATTGGAATGAAAACTGACCCTTTCCAGTCCTTTGGCCACTGCTGAGTTTTCCAAGTTTGCTGGCATATTGAGTGCAGCACTTTCACAGCATCATCTTTTAGGATTTGAAATAGCTCAACTGGAATTCCATCACCTCCACTAGCTTTGTTCGTAATGATGCTTCCGAAGGCCCACTTGACTTCACACTCCTGGATGTCTGGCTCTAGGTGAGTGATCACACCATCGTGGTTATCTGGGTCATGAAGATCTTTTTTGTACAGTTCTTCTGTGTATTCTTGCCACTGCTTCTTAATATCTTTTGCTTCTGTTAAGTCCATACCATTTCTGTCCTTTATTGTGCCCATCTTTGCATGAAATGTCCCCTTGGTATCTCTAATTTTCTTGAAGAGATCTCTAGTCTTTCCCATTCTGTTGTTTTCCTCTATTTCTTTGCATTGATGGCTGAGGAAGGCTTTCTTATCTCTCCTTGCTATTCTTTGGAACTCTGCATTCAAATGTTTATATCTTTCCTTTTCTCCTTTGCTTTTCGCTTCTCTTCTTTTCTCAGCTATTTGTAAAGGCCTCCTCAACCATGTGGCCTTTTTGCACTTCTTTTCTTGAGGATGGTCTTGATCCTTGCCTCCTGTACATCACTAAACTCCATCCATAGTTCATCAGGCACTCTGTCTGTCAGATCTAAGCCCTTGAATCTGTTTCTCACTTCCACTGTATAATAGTAAGGGATTTGATTTAGATCATACCTGAATAGCCTAGTGATTTTCCCTACTTTCTTCAATTTAAGTCTGAATTTGGCAATAAGGAGTTCATGATCTGAGCCACAGTCAGCTCCCGGTCTTGTTTTTGCTGACTGTATAGAGCTTCTCCGGAGAAGGCAATGGCACCCCACTCCAGTACTCTTGCCTGGAGAATCCCATGGATGGAGGAGCCTGGTAGGCTGCAGTCCATGGGGTCGCTAAGAGTCAGACACGACTGAGCGACTTCACTTTCACTTTCACTTTCATGCATTGGAGAAGGAAATGGCAACCCACTCCAGTGTTCTTGCCTGGAGAATCCCAGGGACAGGGGAGCCTGGTAGGCTGCCATCTATGGGATCGCACAGAATCGGACATGACTGAAGCAACTTAGCAGAGCTTCTCCATCTTTGGCTGCAAAGAACATAATCAATCTGATTTTGGTGTTGGCCATCTGGTGATGTCCATGTGTAGACTCATCTCTTGTGCTGTTCAGAGAGGATGTTTGCTGTGACCGGTGTGTTCTCTTGGCAAAACTCTATTAGCTTTTGCCCTGCTTCATTCTTTACTCCAAGGTCAAATTTGCCTGTTACTCTCAGTATCTCTTGACTTTCTACTTTTGTGTTCCAGTCCCCTATAATGAAAAAGACATCTTTCTGGAGTGTTAGTTCTAGAAGATCTTGTAGGTCTTCATAGAACCGTTCAACTTCAGCTTCTTCAGCGTTAATGGTTGGGGCATAGACTTGGATTACTCACCTCACAGTATATACAAAAATTAGTACAGAAGTTATTCACAGACCTAAATATAAGAGCTAAAACCATAAAGCCACATGGAATAAAACAGCGAATCTTTACGATCCTGGATTAAGCATGATCCAGCATAGAAACAAATTAATAAATATCACTTTATAAAAATTAAAAACTTCTGTACTCCAAAAGACATTTTTAAGGGCACTACCCAGTATCTTGTAATAACCCTTAATGGGAGAGAATCTTAAAAAAGAATACACATATACTGAACCACTTTGCTGTCCATCTGAAACTAGCACAACATTGGAAATCAGCTATATTTCAAGAAAAATCTAAAAAACAAAACATTTTAAAATTATTTTAAAAAACTGAGAGAAAATATTTACAAATTATGTAGCTGGTAAAGAGACTTACAGCTAGACTATATGAAGACCCCTTGCAAGTCAATAATGAGGCAAACATCTCCAATGATAGGAATGGCTGATAAGCACATGGAAAATGGTCAGCAGCACTAGCTGTCAGGGGGATGCGAATTGAAGCCACACACTAGTATCAGCAACAAAAAAGACTGCCAGTAACAAGCTTTGGCAAGGACTCAGAGAAACCGTCACCTCACACGCTGCTGGTGGGATGAAGAACGGCAGTCACTTTGGAAAGCAGATAGGAAGTTTCTTTCAAAATGACACACACAAAAATTTATATGACTCAGAGTCCCACTCATTGATATTGGTTCAAGATAAATAAAAACACAGGTCCACACAAAGAAATTTTTGGCTAATGTTCCTTGCACCATTTATGCATAGAAGCCAAAAAATGGAAACAGTGCCGATGTCCATTAACTGGTGAGTGAGTAAAGGAAGTGCCTTTGATCCACTTAATGGAATCCTATTTAGCAATAGAAAGAAAGACAGCATCTGCCAGTATGTCCTAGGGCACGGGTGAACCTCAAAAACATGCTAAGTGAAAGAAATCAGACACAAAAAACCACAGAAGATTCCATTTGCATGAAATGCATTTTCAAAAGGGCAACCTGTAGGGACAGAAAGAGGATTAGTGGTTTTCAGAGAAACAGGTGGAAACAGGGACTCGTGGAAGATGAGCAGGATGGCTTTCTGGATGATGAAAACATTCTAAACCTGAATTGTGGTGATATTTGCACAATTCTGCAAACTTACTAAAAATCAATTCTTGCTGTTCAGTTGTTAAGTCGTGTCAGACTCTTTGACGCCACAGACTGCAGCACGCCAGGCTTCCCTGTCCTCCACCATCTCCCGGAGCTTGCTCAAACTCATGTCCATCAAGTTGGTGCTGCTAACCAACTGTATCTCATCCTCTGTCATCCCCTTCTCCTCCTACCTTCAATCTTTCCCAGCATCAGGATCTTTTCTATGAGTCAGTTCTTTGCATCAGGTGGCCAAAGTATTGCAGCTTCAGCTTCAGCATCAGTCCTTCCAATGAATATTCAGGATTGATTTCCTTTAGGATGGACTGGTTGGATCTCCTTGCAGTCCAAGGGACTCTCAAGAGTCCTCTCCAACACCACAGTTTGAAAGCATCAATTCTTCGGTGTTCAGCTTTCTTTATAGTCCAACTCTCACATCCATACATGACTACTGGAAAAACCACAGCTTTGACTAGATGGCCCTTTGTTGGCAAAGTAATGTTTCTGCTTTTTAATATGCTGTCTAGGTTAGTCATAATTTTTCTTCCAAGGAGTAAGCTTCTTTTAATTTCATGGCTGCAGTTACCATCTGCAGTGATTTTGGAGACCAAGATAATAAAATCTATCACTGTTTCCATTGCTTCCCCATCTATTTGCCATGAAAATGGGCCTGGATGCCATGATCTTAGTTTTTTGAATGTTGAGCTTTAAGCCAGCTTTTTCACTCTCCTATTTCATCTTCATCAAGAGGCTCTTTAGTTCTTCTTCACTTTCTGCATATCTGAGGTTATTGATATTTCTCCTGGCAATCTTGATTCCAGCTTGTGCTTCTTCCAGCCCAGCGTTTCTCATGATGTACTCTGCATATAAGTTAAATAAGCAGGGTGACAATATACAGCCTTGACATACTCCTTTTACTATTTGGAACCAGTCCGTTGTTTCATGTCCAGTTCTAACTGTTGCTTCCTGACCTGCATACAGGTTTCTCAGGAGGCAGGGAAGGTGGTCTGGTATTTCCATGACTTTAAGAATTTTCCAGTTTGTTGTGATCCACACAGTCGAAGGTTTTAGCATAGCCAATGAAGCAGACGTACATGCTTTTCTGGAACTCTCTTGCTTTTTCTATGATCCAGCAGATGTTGGCAATTTGATCTCTGGTTCCTCTGCCTTTTCTAAATCCAGCTTGAATACCTGGAAGTTCTTAGTTCATGTACTTTTGAAGCCTGGCTTGGAGAATTTTGAGCGTTACTTTACTAGCGTGTGAGATGAGTGCAATTGTGCGGTAGTTTGAGCATTCTTTGGCACTGCCTTTCTTTGAGATTGGAATGAATACAGACCTTTTCCAGTCCTGTGGCCACTGCTGAGTTTCCCAAATTTGCTGGCATACTGAATGCAACATTTTAAGAGTATCGTCTTTTATAATTTGAAATAGCTCAACTGGAATTCCATCACCTCCACTAACTTTGTTTGTAGTGATGCTTCCTAAGGCCCACTTGATTTCACACTCCAAGATGTCTGGCTCTAGGTGAGTGATCACACCATTGTGGTTATCAGGGTCATGAAGATCTGTTTTGTATAGTTTTTCTGTGTATTCTTGCCACCTCTTCTTTAACATCTTCTGCTTCTGTTAGGTCCATACCATTTCTGTCCTTTATTGTACCCATCATGGCATGAAATATTCCCTTGGTATCTCTAATTTTCTTGAAGAGATTTCTAGTCTCGCCCATTTTATTTTTAAAAATCAATTAATTGTCCACTTAAAATGGGTAAATTTTGTGGCATGATACCTCATTCAAACTGTTTTTTTTTAAATAAACAGACAAGAAAACTACAACATAAAATTCTCCAAGTCAGGCTTCAGCAATATGTGAACCGTGAACTTCCTGATGTTCAAGCTGGTTTTAGAAAAGGCAGAGGAACCAGAGATCAAATTGCCAACATCTGCTGGATCATGGAAAAAGCAAGAGAGTTCCAGAAAAACATCTATTTCTGCTTTATTGACTATGCCAAAGCCTTTGACTGTGTGGATCACAATAAACTGTGGAAAATTCTGAAAGAGATGGGAATACCAGACCACCTGATCTGCCTCTTGAGAAATTTGTATGCAGGTCAGGAAGCAACAGTTAGAATTGGACATGGAACAACAGACTGGTTCCAAATAGGAAAAGGAGTTCATCAAGGCTGTATATTGTCACCCTGCTTATTTAACTTATATGCAGGGTACATCATGAGAAACCCTGGACTGGAAGAAACACAAGCTGGAATCAACATTGCTGGGAGAAATATCAATAACCTCAGATATGCAGATGACACCACCCTTATGGCAGAAAGTGAAGAGGAACTAAAAAGCCTCTTGATGAAAGTGAAAGTGGAGAGTGAAAAAGTTGGCTTAAAGCTCAACATTCAGAAAATGAAGATCATGGCATCTGGTCCCATCACTTCATGGGAAACAGTGGAAACAGCGTCAGATTTTCTTTTTTTGGGCTCCAAAATCACTGCAGATGGTGATTGCAACCATGAAATTAAAAGACGCTTACTCCTTGGAAGGAAAGTTATGACCAACCTAGATAGCATATTCAAAAGCAGAGACATTACTTTGCCAACAAAGATCCGTCTAGTCAAGGCTATGGTTTTTCCTGTGGTCATGTATGGATGTGAGAGTTGGACTGTGAAGAAGGCTGAGCGCCGAAGAATTGATGCTTTTGAACTGTGGTGTTGGAGAAGACTCTTGAGAGTCCCTTGGACTGCAAGGAGATCCAACCAGTCCATTCTGAAGATCAGTCCTGGGATTTCTTTGGAAGGAATGATGCTAAAGCTGAAACTCCAGTACTTTGGCCACCTCATGCGAAGAGTTGACGCATTGGAAAAGACTCTGATGCTGGGAGGGATTGGGGGCAGGAGGAGAAGGGGATGACAGAGGATGAGATGGCTGGATGGCATCACTGACTCGATGGACACGAGTCTCAGTGAACTCCGGGAGTTGGTGATGGCCAGGGAGGCCTGGCGTGCTGCGATTCATGGGGTCGCAAAGAGTCGGACACGACTGAGCGACTGATCTGATCTGATCTGATCTGAAAGTTCCCTGTAATGGCCATCTTAATTCCAGATTACTTTTAGTTTGTTTGGCCCACTTTATAAAAAATGAACATGTTGCGGGGGGAGAGCCTGTCAGGGTCCAAGCTTTTAAACATGGACCTGCTGGAGCCCCTGAGGGAGGGCCGCCCTCAGAGTTCGGATGCCCAGGATCCCTTTTCCCTGAGTTCTGGAAGCCCAAGAAAGTTGCTGGAGTCCTAGACCAGATTCCAAAAGGAATAAAACAAATCACTGGATTCCAGTTAGCTCATCCCCCAAATAATGTCACTGCCGCACTCCCCAGAAGACAGCAAAGTCCTCACCATGGATGAAGTTTCTGAAGCCTCAGGCTCCTTGAGATCCCTTCCCCCAGCGGGTTTGTCTCTGGCGCCCTCTTGTGTCTTCTCCACTTCCTTCTTCTCAGACTCCACCCGCTTTGTATCTGACCCCACCCCTTTGTCTCAGACTCCACCCCTTTGTGTCTGACTCCACCCCTTTGCATCTGACTCCACCCCTTAGTTTTGTCCTCTCCCGTCCGCTGTGGAAACCTGCTCCTTTAAAATCAATCTTCTTAGGATCCTACTGCTAAACCCCTAACTATGGAGCAAATAAATAACTAGAAAGAAACATTAAAATAGCAAATGCCCTCGATTTTTTATAATATAGAAATATACTCCAAAACTCCTAGGAGAAAACGTGCTTTCTGTTACTATTTGTTGAAATCTTGCTAAGTCATGCATTATGTTTGTAAAGGGGAATTTTGTTTTAAGTTAGTCCACCTTAAGGGGTGCCATTAAAATGGAGGATTCCAAACGTCCTGATGGACATCACCAGATGGTCAACACTGAAATCAGATTGATTACATTCTTTGCAGCCAAAGATGGAGAAGCTCTACACAGTCAGCAAAAACAAGACCGGGAGCTGACTGTGGCTCAGATCATGAACTCCTTATTGCCAAATTCAGACTTAAATTGAAGAAAGTGGGGAAAATCACTAGACCATTCAGATATGACCTAAATCAAATCACTTACGATTATACAGTGGAAATGACAAATAGATTCAAGGGATTAGATGTGATAGACAGACTGCCTGAAGAACTATGGAAAGAGAGATAAGAAAGTCTTCCTCAGGCCACCACATTCACCCTCTGCGATGGCCCACACTCTGTGGAGTGTGCTTCTCTCTGTATCTGAATAAATGCACTTCTTACCAAAAGAAAAAAGAAAAAAAAGAAAGCCTTCCTTAGTGATCAGTGCAAAGAAATAGAGGAAAACAACAGAATGGGAAAGACTAGAGATAGCTTCAAGAAAATCAGAGATACCAAGGGAACATTTCATGCAAAGATGAGCACAAAAAAGGACAGAAATGGTAGGGACCTAACAGAAGCAGAAGATATTAAGAAGAGGTGCCAAGAATACACAGAAGAACCATACAAAAAAGATCTTCATGACCCAGATAACCACGTTGGTGTGATCACTCACCTAGAGCCAGACATCCTGAAATGCAACATCAAGTGGGCCTTAGGAAGCACCACTTTGAACAGCTAGTGGAGGTGATGGAATTCCAGTTGAGCTATTTCAAATCCTAAAAGATGATGCTGTGAAAGTGCTGCACTCAATATGTCAGCAAACTTGGAAAATTCAGCAGTGGCCACAGGACTGGAAAAGGTCAGTTTTCATTCCAATCCCAAAGAAAGGCAATGCCAAAGAATGCTCAAAGTACTGCACAACTGCACTCATCTCACACACTAGCAAAGTAATGGTCAAAATTCTCCAAGCCAGGCTTCAAGAGTACGTGAACCGTGAACTTCCAGATGTTCAAGCTGGATTTAGAAATGGCAGAGGAGCCAGACAGAGATCAAATCGCCAACATCCTCTGGATCATTGAAAAAGCAAGAGAGTTCCAGAAAAATATTTATTTCTGCTTTATTGACTATGCCAAAGCCTTTGACTGTGTGGATCACAATAAACTGTGGAAAATTCTGAAAGAGATGGAAATACCAGACCACCCGACCTGCCTCCTGAGAAATCTGTATGCAGGTCAAGAAGCAGCAGTTAGAACTGGACATGGAACGACAGACTGGTTCCAAATGAGGAAAGAAGTACATCAAGGCTGTATATTGTCACCCTGATTATTTAACTTATATGCAGAGTACATCACAAGAAATGCCAGGCTGGATAAAGCACAAGCTGGAATCAAGATTGCTAGGAGAAATATTAATAACCTCAGATATGCAGATGACACCACACTTATGGCAGAAATTGAAGAAGAACTAAAGAGCCTCTTGATGAAAGTAAAAGAAGAGAGTGAAAAAGTTGGCTTAAAGCTCAGCATTCGGAAAACTAAGATCATGGCATCCAGTCCCATCACTTCACGGCAAATAGATGGGAAAACAGTGGAAACAGTGGCAAACTTGATTTTGGGGGGCTCCCAAATCACTGCATATGGTGATTGCAGCCATGAAATTAAAAGACGCTTACCTCTTGGAAGGGAAGTTATGACCAACCTAGACAGGATATTAAAAAGCAGAGACATTCCTTTGCCAACAAAGGTCTGTCTAGTCAAGGCTATGGTTTTTCCAGTGGTCATGTATGGATGTGAGAGTTGGACTATAAAGAAAAGTGAGCACCGAAAAATCGATGCTTTTGAACTGTGGTGTTGGAGAAGACTCTTGAGAGTCCCTTGGACAGCAGGGAGATCCAACCTGTGCATCCTAAAGGTAATCAGTCCTGAGTGTTCACTGGAAGGACTGATGCTGAAGCTGAAACTCCAGTACTTTGGCCACCTGGTTCGAAGAGCTGACATTTGAAAAGACCCTGATACTGGGAAAGATTGAAGGTGGGAGGAGAAGGGGACGACAGAGGATGAGATAGTTGGATGGCATCACTGACTCAATGGACATGAGTTTGAGTAAACTCCAGGAGTTGGTGATGGACAGGGAGGCCTGGTGTGTTGCAGTCCCTGGGGTTGCAAAGAGTTGGACACGACTGAGCGACTGAAATGAACTGAACTGAATTCATAGGACTGAACTGCGTAAGCGTTTGTAAAAGCCTCACGGAAAACCAACTGCCTTTATATTTTGTTTTCCAGACACCATGTGCCCCTTTCCCCTCTCCTTTAAGCTGTCTGCGTGTGCACGCGTGCTCAGTCGCTCGGTCGTGCCCCACTCTTTGCGACCCCACGGACTGTAGCCCGTCCGGTTCCTCTGTCCATGGGACTCTCTAGGCAAGAAGCCTGGAGTGGATTGCCATGCCCTCCTCCTGGGGTTCTTCCCGACCCAGGGATTGAATCTGAGTCCCCTGCGTCTCCTGCATTTGGCAGGCGGGTTCTTCACCACTAGCGCTACCTGGGAAGCCCTAAGCACTCTATACCTTACGCTTCGGTAAAGTGCATCCTTGCATCAAAGGTTGACATTTACATTTTTCTCCCTACCTGGTCCCTCAAGAGCTCTGAAACTCTTATTGAATATCAGCTTTTCATGACAGTGGACCTATCTGCACGGGTTTGATGTGGTCTGTTCTCCCCGGAACAGAACACCCAGCGCACGTGGCTCTGCCTCTCTGATCCGCAGCTGAGAAAGGGAGAAACGTTTCTGCACTGCCGCTGTTGAGAATAACCAGCAGGGGACTCCCTGGTCGTCCGGTGGTTAGAAATCCCCATTCTCACTGTCAAGGGCCTGGGTTCGACCTCTTGCTGGGGCACTAAGATCCCACGTGCCGCGTGGTGCAGCAAAAAAATAAAAAGTTTAAGAAGGTAACCAGTTGGAATTAACATACACACGACTGTACAGAAAATAGATCGCCAACAAGGACCTGCTCTAGCACAGAGAGCCACATTGTGCTGTGCCCCTGAAACCAACATATCGTCGTAAATCAATTATACATCAATTGACTTTTTAAAAAACTCAAAGAATAAAAATCACTGGGCTCTGGCAGAGCACCCCTTTTGCTGTGCCCTCTCGGAAGACCAAGACCCTCACACCATGCCCCAGAGGCCGGAGGTCCTAGAAAAGGCACCCCTAAAAGGACCCCCTCCAGCCTCGCCTGAAGGGCACTGCGAGGGCCTGGTGACTAGCCGTTGTGCCACCCAACTCCAGGGAGGAGGCTCCAGGTCCAGTGTCACGTCTAAAGGAAGCACCAAATCCCAGCTGCACCTGCACGCTGTCTGCAGACCTGAGGATAAACACCCATCAGGATCTGAAGCAGGGGGACACCAGCTTCCCCACAATGTCTGGATCCAGTCTGTGCACCTTCATTTCAACACAGCCCCTCACCTCGTCCCTCCCCCACAACTTCCTTCCTCGGAAGGACAACTCCCTCCTTCGTACTTCCCAATCCCTGGAGAAAGGGGGCTTCCCTGGCGGCTCAGACAGTAAAGAATCCGTCTGCAATGCAGGAGACCTGAGCTCGATCCCTGGGTTGGGAAGATCCCCCGGAGAAAGAAATGGCTACTCACTCCAGTATTCTTGCCTGGATAATCCCATGGACAGAGGAGCCTGGTGGGCTACAGTCCATGGGGTCACAAAGAGCTGGACGTGACTGAGTGACTAACACTTTCCTTTCTGGAGAAGGGGACCACCTCTCTGATTGCCCGATTTGCCATCGGAAGCCTCAGCCCACCCAACAAAGTGAGGACCCTTTGGTTCACTCTCTAGGTAATTTCACTGGGGCTCCAGACGCTGCTGTCTGTCCAGACTGCTCCTCGGGCCCACATGACACAGCTAGGAAGCCGAGCCCGCCTAAACGTATTCTGATAGAGTAGGGAGTTGAGCCCACTTAAACGTATTCCTTGCTTCAGTGCGACCTGACTCTGGGATGGGAAAACAAGAGCTTCTGAATACCTGCGTGGACAGTTCTGTGGGGCTGCCCATGCAAGCTGAGTCACCTGTAGACTTGCTGACACACGGGCACATCTAAGTAGCTTCCTGGTGTGTGATCACATCTCAGCCTCGGTGAAATGATGTCAGTGCCTCTGACTGGTGAAGGAATCCCAGGTTCCATCACACTGGTTGAAGCTTTGTGTATGCACACTCCCTGCGTGCACCTTCTTATGTGGAAGTTTGGGGGAGAGCCATTATGCGTGGGCAGCCTCTCGTCTTGATGGCTGGAAAACAGGACAGTGTGCCCTGCTGTGTTCACTGTTCTGTTCTCCCTGCATAACTGAACAGAAGCCTCACGTGGATCCATCCCATTAAACCTCTGTAACTGCCTTAAGCAGGAATTCGCAGGAGGCCCAAGGACTGCAAGGAGATCCAACCAGTCCATCCTAAAGGAGATCAGTCCTGGATGTTCATTGGAAGGACTGATGTTGAAGCTGAAACTCCAATACTTTGGCCACCCGATGCAAAGAGCTCACTCATTGGAAAAGACCCTGATGCTGGGTAAGATTGAGGGCAGGAGGAGAAGGGGGCGACAGAGGATGAGATGGTTCGATGGCATCACCGACTCAATGGACATGGGTTTGGGTAATCTCCGGGAGTTGGTGATGGACAGGGACGCCTGGCGTGCTGCGGTTCATGGGGCTGCAAAGAGTCAGACACGACTGAGCAACTGAACTAAACTAAGAGATTCTGGCTTTGCCTCTGTAGGAAGACCCTTCCTCCCATGGACAGGAGTGAGCACCAGTGAACATGTGTGTGTGTGTTACTGATCCACTTTGCTGTACATCTTTCTCTCTGTCAAACGGTTAAGTGTCTGCCTGCAATGTGGGAGACCCAGGTTTGATCCCTGGGTCGGGAAGATCCCCTGGAGAAGGGAATGGCAACCCACTCCAGTGCTCTTGCCTGGGAAACCCCATGGATGGAGGAGCCTAGTAGGCTACAGTCCACGGGGCCGCAAAGAGTCGGACATGACTGAGCGACTTCCCTCTCGGTTTCCCTCTGTAGGGAGATCCTTCCTCCCATAGACAGGAGTGAGCACCAGCAAACGTATGATCAGGAATCCCTCCTGGACGCTAGGAGAGTTAGCCGACTCCAAGGCAGTCTCAGCTCAGCCACGGTCACTTAACACATTGGCCACAGTGGTTTTGGATAAACACATGCCTGTGATCACTACCTGCTGAGCAAGCAGGTGTCTGCAATAGCAAACTCCTCTTCCTGAAATGGTTAAAAGCCTCTGGGGAAGTAGAGACCCAATGACAGAAAATTAAAGAGCAAGCACGGCCGTCACCTGGAGTCCGCTCTTCCTGGTGTGTCCACTGGATGCCTGCAGGTCTGGCTTCCGGTTTAGAACCAGCTTGCAGACTGGGCGTCCCCGGGAGCCCCGGAGCTGGGAGGAGTACGGCGTTTCGGGGCACGACGTGCCCCCTCCCCATCCCTTCCTGCTGGGGCCCAGGGTCTGAGTGCTGGCTGGACAGGCTGACCACTTCCCTCTGCCGGGAGGGCCCCAATCCCCTCCTGGACAGACGGCTCACCGTCTGAAGCTGACCACCACGAAGGGCGGGTGAAGGAAAGGGCTCTGACCCTGGGGGACCCTCAGGGAGGGGGCCTGTCAGGGGCTCTAGAGACATCAGCCCCTGTGGGCCTTGAGGCCTCAGGAGGGCAGGGGCAAGGCTGAGTGCAGAGGTGGGGTCTGGAGCCCCGGCACAGCCCCCTCGCCGTTGGCAGCACCCCCGCCGGCCCCCCCGCCGCCCCCCTCTTGCGTCGATGCTGCTCCCCAGTTGTGCTCCAGGCCCCCTACCTCCCAGGTTGCTCCTTCCTCCCAGTGGGCTGCTCCAGGCTGACCCTGTGCCCATCAAGGAGCAGCGCTGAAACCACCGCACTGGCTCCCTTGGGAACCCAGCACAGGAGGTGCCCCAAAGTTCAGCGCTCACCGCCCCCCTCCCCTAGGAGCCACCAAGGCTCCTGCAGTCCTGCCCCTGCTCCGAGGCCGGAGCCTGGAGGGCCTGGGGCTGGGGAGGAGCCAGGCTGGCAGGAGCTGGGATGGCAGGCATGAGGCCCGGCCCCAGGCCTGGGATGCACTGGGGACCAGGGAGGGAGCCCTATTAGAGGCCTCCAGGGAGTTCCGCACCCTGGAGCCAGCGGGGTGCTGGGGTGCTCGGGTGGGCAGGACCCCCATGTGGGCCCACCACCTACTTGGGTCACCCTGAGGCCCCTTCTGGAGCATTCAGGGGGCTCCCCTGGATCAGCTCATTGGGTGGAGCGCCCACCCAGCCCTTTTCCTCTCGGGGACCCCGTGGGCCCAGGAGGCCATGAGAAGTCCAGGCCGGCCCAGGCGGTCCTGCCGGAAAAGTGGCGAGGAAGGTGGCGTGGGGTGGGGGGTTCGTGTGCGCGAGTGCGGGTGTGGCCACTGCGGGTGCTCTGGAGTCGTGCTCATATCCAGCTCTGCAGGGACCCCTGTGCGACCCTCGGGGGGCTGCTCGCTGTCTGTGGCCATCTGCCCACTAGACCACAGGGACAGATGGCCCACTCCTGGGGTGTGGGCTCCAGGGGACACACCGGCGTTGGGGATGCTGGCTGAGTTACGGACCAGCAGGTGGCAGATGGGGGCTGAGGGGCTTGGCACTGGCAGAAGAGGTCAGAACTGACCCGGCCCGGCCCCCCCACTCCAGGTCCCATCGTGAGCCGGCAGCAGGCGCTGCGGACAGATTTATTCGGGCCTCACAGGCCGCAGCATACCCACAGTTCCCCCCTCCAACGACCATGGCCACGCGGATGTCCCGTGGTGCCCGCGGCAAGCCACCGCGTCCAGGCGCGCCTGCGCTACAAGAGGTTGACCGCGGCCACCACCTGCTTACAGCCGTTGACGGCGAACTCGCGGCCGGCCACGCGGTAGTAGCTGAGCTGCGCGGCCAGCAGCTCGGCGCGGGCCTGCTCGGGGAAGAAGCCCTCCCCGGCCATCTCGTCCCGGAAGCAGTTGACCACGTCCCGCTTGTCCAGCAGCAGAAAGGGCACGATGGCCGCGGCCTCCCACAGCGGGTGCTGGCGGACCAGCAGTGCGTGCAGGCTGGCGCGCAGCTCCTCCTCGGCCGCGCGCAGCTCCTCCGCCCCGTCGGCGCGCCCCGCGCGGGACGCGTTCTGCAGCACGAAGCGCGTGACCTCAGCGCCGCCCGCGCCGCTGAGCAGCACGTAGACGGCGTTGTGGAAGCGCGGCGGCCGCTGCGGCTGCAGGAGGCCGTGCAGCTCGTCCAGCAGCGCCGGCGGCAGCAGCTCCGCGTCGTCCAGCACCAGAAGCGGGGTCTTCTCCTCCGCCTCGGCCCGCGCCAGCACATCGGCCACACGCCGCGCCAGCTCCTCGCGGCAGCCGGCGGCGGCGCGCGGCGCGGGGCAGTGGTGGCGCGTGTGGTACTGCAGCACAAGCGTGCCGTCCTCCAGCACTGCGCGGAAGTGGCGCGCCAGCAGGCGGCCCACGTGGCTCTTGCCCACGCCGCTAGGCCCGTGCAGCGCCAGGAGCAGCGGGCGGCTGTGCACGTGCGTGGCCAGGTAGTCCCGCAGCAGAGCCACGAGGCGGCCCACGGCCGCCGGCTGCCCGAACACAGCGCGCTGCAGCGTCTTCTCCAGCCCGTCGAGGTCATAGCGCAGCGCGTTGTCGTCCAGGTTCTCAATGGCGTTGAGCACCTGGAAGCCCACGATGGCCACAAGCAACAGCAGGCAGCGCTGGGCGCGGCTCTGGCGCTCGGCTCGCGGCCCGAACTTGCGCGAGGTCTCGGGGTAGAGCACCAGGCGGCTGCGCCGGCGCCGCTTCCGCGCGGATCTCGAGGCCCGCTCGGCCGGCCCGTCGAAGGTGAAGAACTGCGGCTGCTCCCGGGGGACGCGCAACGCCGCAGCCCCGGGGTCTGGCGCCACGGCCGGCGAGGGCGGCCGCCGCTTGCGCAGGAGGTGCACTTGGTGGCGCAAGCGGACGACGGCGCGCACGGGGGCGATCACGCTCGGGCTGGGGGCGACCGGGGCCGAGGGCTCGGGGCTGGACTGGCCGCGGTCCATGGCGCGGGGGCGGTGCTTGGCATGCAGGTCGCCCTCCCTGCAACCGGAAGGCGGGGATGGTCTGCAGACTTCCGCCTGGCAGACTGGGACCCTCCCTCGGGATCTCACCCCCGCTGCGAGGCCCCCCGGAGGGCGGCCCGCTGCCGGGAGACCGGGACCAGCCTCTTCCCAGGAAACGCCTCCCCACGGGGCCCCAATGCAAATCTCTCGGGTGCTTGCATAAACAGCCTCGGGCCTTGAGGAAGTGACTGCGCGGGGTGGGGGTGGGGGGCGCAGTTTATCGGCCGGCAGGCCTCCCGGGCTTCCTGGAGGAAGGGTTCGTGCCGGCCAGGCGCCAACTAGGGGTAAAGCAGGGTCAAGGCCGGCCCCGCCCCTGCTGCAGCTCGCCTGCCGGGCGCCTAGAGGGGCCAAGGCGAGCAGAGGTCCGAGCACCCCGGAGCTCGGAGGTGTCCCACACACGAACCCTGGGCTGGGGGTATGGGGGGACTTCTCTCCAGATTGGGCTCGAGCCCCGTTCCCGAGCTGAGGCCAGGCCTCCCAGCCCCAAAGGAGGATCCTCCCAACATCCCTCCGGTGGACACACGAATCGGGGTGGGGGGCGCCGGGAAAAGAGACGGGTGGGGGTGGGGTGAAAAGATGGACAGAAAGACAAAACAAGGAGAAGGAGGGATAGTCCATGAGGAGATAGCTGGAGAAAGGTGGGGTGATGCCCTGGCCCACCCCAGTACCTGCAGCTGCGTCAGATCAGGCTCTCAACTGGCCCCCAGACCGGCACGCCTGCCCACGCCCGAGGCTGGGGCTGGCCACTCAGGAAGCCGACAGAGCGGGCTTCCCTGTGCAGGTCAGGGTGGTAAGGGGCCTCACTGGGTCAGCGACACCTGCGGGTACCCTGGGAGCGTCCGGACTGGAGAAAGCCCTGGGGAGGTTTCCGCTTCTTTGCAAAGGAAGTGAGTCAGGGGTGCGGCGCGGGCGGGACTTAGGCTGGACGGTGGCGCCAGAGGGGAGGCCTGGCGGGCTTGCCCAGGTCCCCAGCCGATGGGTCACCTACCCTCCTCAGCCCTGCAGACCTCCTAACTCTGCCCAGCCCAGGACACCCCCAGGACGCACCTCCCCTCCCCTGGGGCCACGGACCCCAAGCTCCCCAGGGATCTCTCGTCCTGCACCTGATGCCTCAGGGCCCGTGGTGAGGGGGATGGGTGTGTCCAGGCTGCCTGTTGGCAGGAGAGGAGGGGGTGGGAGGTCCTCTCCCCCTTCTGCTCCCTCAAGCCTAATCTGGGGGCCCTGCAAAATAGGGTTCATTTCTTTTTCCTCCCTCTTCTGCCAGGACCCGGTTCCGTTGCCCCCACCCATCTCTGCCTTTGTCCCCTGTACCCCAGTCTAAAGGCCCCCCAGAGACAGGGCAGCACACGGACAGAAGCCCTAGAACTGGGGAGAAAGCCCCACACTGGCTCCAGCCCTAGTGGGAGAGCAGATTCAACAAGAACTTGGGCCAAGAGTTGGCAGGTGGAGACTGGGTCCTTCCCCAGCCACCAGCTTCACGCGGCCCCACCCGAGCAGGCTGGCCAGCCTGGAGCGCCCTCTGCTCAGGAGCTTGTGTCTGCAGGCTGCCCGGGGCAGGTCTGCTAACCAGTAGAGCCTGCAAAACCACACTGGCTCTGAGCCCAGCTGTGTCCCATGGGCGCCGGCGGACCTGAGCCCCCCGATCCTGTCCTGCCCACGGCCCCTCATCCTCCCTGTCTTTCCTCCTCCACACGGGTCCCTCTGCCCAGCGCACCACCCCTCCCCTCTCCCTAGCTTCCCTCCACCTCCTTGCATGACCTGCATTCAGGGAAGTATTGGTCGTGGGCTGGGGGTTCCACCGTCCCCAGAAGACGGGGCCCCTGCCTGTCTACGTGTCTGCGCTCTCAGGCAGCCTCACTGAGAAGCCACAGCTGCTGCACACCCTCCCCCCAGCCTCGGACCTGCCCCTGTCACCTGCCTGCTGCCTCTGCGCTGAGCCAGGGACCCAGGCACCCCTTGGGCGTCCCCCATGTGGCCTCCACTCAGGGGGACAGGACAGAAAGGCGTTATCTGTTCAGGCCTCTGCTGGGCGTGGGGCCCTTCAGGATCTTCAGGCTTCCTGTAGTCTCTACACTTCTGCCTGAGGGGAGGGCAGAAGCCTTGAAGGGCAGATGCAGAAAAAGATTGGGGGGTAGGGAGGAGCGCTGCCAGGTCTGTCTTCAACCGGTCAGCAGCTGCCTCTACCAAATGCTGGCCTGCCAAAACTTCTGGGGTCCAGAGCCCCAGCACGGGGGTGAGGTGGGGTACGGGGTGTGGCAGGAGTCAAGTCAGGCCTTGGAGGGCCCAGGGCTAAGGCCTCTCCCCTGCCTCCAGGGGGGCGTCTCCCCTTCACCCCCACCCCACCCCACTGCACCCTCCCTGGGAAGTACTCCCACCCCTCCTCCAGCCCACGCCCCACCCAGCCCAGAATTCAGGTCCCTGTCTCTAACCTGGTCTCTGCAGACCCCTCCGCACCTTGCTGCCCACCCCGACCCCTCTGCCAGTCCAGTGGGGCGCTGAGGTTCCCAAACTGCTGGCCTGGAAGTGGGCAGAGCCCCCACCCCTCACGTGCTCCTCTCCTCCCCTAGTTCCCGCGAGGACGCTCCCTTCCTCAGACCAGACCTCCCAGCCCCCGGCCTCCCACTGCCCTGCCCAGTCCAGCCTCAGGACCCTCACAGTCCTGAGGGTCCCTGAACTCAGCTGCGCCCTCCCACCCGCCCACTTGGGCCTCCTCCTTCCTGCAGCCCTCCACCCACACCTGTCCTTACAGCTCGTGCCCTCTACCCACCAAGCCCCCACCCAGCAGGACGCCACCCACTCTCTTGTCCGGCCCCTGGCCCCTCTGTCTGGGCAGGAGCCTGGCCCCGCTGGCCTGTCTGTCCACACTGACCTTGAGCCTCAGGTGGGTCACTTGGGCCCTGCCTGGGTGCTCACCCCTCCCCAGGTCCAGTTCCTTCCCTTCCCTCCCGTCCTGATTTCCTGCCCAGGACCTGGCTCCCTGCTTCCTGGGCGAAAAGCAGCAGCTGGAAAGGATCCAGTGCCCGAAGCCCAGACTTGCCTCCTCCCTGAGAACCCTGTGCCTATGAGGGGTGCCTGGCACGGCCCCCCACCCACTCGGTGACACCCCAGCCTGTCCCTCCCACGCCCCTTCCCCATTCACTCATTAGACACCCGGGCTCCTCCTCACCGCCGATGCCCAGGCCCCCAGGCCTTGCCTCCCCGCCCCACAGAGAGCACCCGTCAACCCCACGGTGGCCTCCACAGCGCCTGGCCCTCGGCAACAGACCCCCCAGGGCCGACCGTCTCGAGTCCCGTGGCCCCCAGCGCCGCCAGGCCCAGGCCCCGCCATCCACAGCTCCTGTCCCCCAAGGGCCAGGCGTCACGGCCGTCCCCAGGGAGACAGAAACACGCCAGGAAAGCTGTCACTGGCCCGCACTGCCACCACGCCTGGGTGTGCACAGAAACCGCTCGGCTGCTGGATTTACCAAAACACCTTTTATTTACAAAAGTGAACTCGCACTGTGAGCAACAGCTGACCCTCGCCTGGCCACGTGCTCCAAGGGCAAACCGAGGCAGCGGGGCGGGGGCGGGGCGGGTTTTCCTCCCTAATGCGTGCTCCCCGGGGCTGTGGGCAGGGGCAGGAGCTCCTTGGAGAGAGCCAGGCTCCATCTGCAGACGCCCCTGCTGGCAAATTGCGTGATTCTGCCAATCGGTGCCAACCATCCTGGCCTGCCCTCTTCCCCGTGAGCCTCAGGCCCTGCCCCACCCCTGGAAAAATAGGCGACTTTTTCCCAGTCCCTGCTACTGCCCATCTGTCTGCCCAACAGCAGTGGAAGCCCCCGACTCGAGGAGGAACCAGGCAGCTTTCCACGGCGTGGGAGTGGGAGGGCCGGGTGGGGCGGGGAGGCCTGGAGCAGGGCTGGGGACCCGAGAGCAGCGGGGACGTGGGACCCCCCACAGGAGGTGTACACCACCCAGGACCCAGTTCAGGGCAAGGCTGAGGTGCAGAGCAGGGGTGCCCTGCCCACAGGAGGCCCCAGGGTCTCGCTCAGCTGGCACCCCGTCCCAGGAACGGCCGATGCACCTCCAAGAGAGGGTCTGCTCGGGCAGGAATGCGGAGCCTCCTCTCCAGGCCGACTGGGGCCACACCCCCACCAGGGGCCCTGCCCGCCCTGAGCGGCCCCAAGCAGAGCCTCAGAGCACAGCCGGGGCGGGCACAGCCGGCAGAGGCAGCTCCAGGGCTGGCGTCTCTGGGGCCTGGGCTGGGCTAGGCTTCCGGTGGTCCAGCTGCTCGAGCTTCTCTCCAAGCTGGGAATACAGCTCCTTCACCGCCTCTCCACTCTGCGGGGGAGGCCCAGGGCGCGTGTGTGTGTCTGCACACACACACCCCCCCCACACACGGGCAGGCCAGCAAGGGGACACACACACGCGTGCACAGGTCAGGCCAGCACAGGCAGCGCAGCCTGAGTGCAGGCAGGTGGGCGCACCTGGCCCGTGGGCTCCAGCGCCTTCTGCAGCGCCTCCAGCTTGGACGGGGCCACCCGGTGGTGCAGGTGCAGCAGGAGCCGCAGGACGTGCCGCTGCACGCTCTCCTTCCTGGGGGAGAAGCAGGGGGCTGCAGGCTGCCCAGGCCCCGCCCCCGGCCCAGAGGCCCCGCCCCCGGCCCAGAGGCCCCGCCCCACCCCACCCCTCTTCCAGCGGCCAAGGACTGACCGAGAGGACTCACCTTGGGGAGGCGGTGAGGAGGAAGCCGTCGAAGAGGCTGCTGCAGAAGTCCTCCAGGGCGAACTCGTCGGCCAGCAGGGCCAGGCTGCCCGTGAGCAGGTGCAGGAAGATGTCCCCGAACGCCAGGTCGCCGAAGGTCTCCACTGCAAGCACAGCAGGCGTCCCCCAGCTGCCCCCACCTCCCCGGCCGGGCCTGAGCCTGAGCCGACTGGGGCAGGCAGGCAAGTGCTGGGGGAGCCCGGGCGGCCTGGGCCTAACTGGAGGCGGGTCCAGGGCGAGGTGGGGAGCGGACAGGATCCGATCGCAGGGTCCCGCCCAGCGGCCAGGGGATCGGGCTGCAGTGGACTCCAGCAGACACACGCGTGCCGAGGCGGCGGCCCCTCGAGCCCACCAGACTGCGGCGCTCCAGGGCAGAGAATGGAGCAAACGGGCCTTCTTTTAAAACCCAGGCTGTCAAACCCCAGGAGAGACAGCGATGGTAACTACCAGCAGGTCACCCCGTCACCGGGAGCTGCAACCTCGGAAACGTGGGCACCGCCGAGGCACAGAGCCCCGACTCGGCGGGAGGCACGGCCCCCACCACACCCGCCACAGCAGACGGAGGCCTCCACAGCCTCGCCGGCTCACACGCACCGAGGCAGGCGCACAGTGGGTGTGCCAAGGGATGTGGCCAGCAAAGCCCCAGCCAGGGACCCCCGACAAGCCGCACGAAGCCCTGCAGACCCCAAGACCTGAGGGGCAGCAGAAGTGAGCTGAAAGAAGGCCCCTGTCTGACTCCTGATCTGAACAGACCATCTGCACGAAAACATTACACGACAATGGGGGAAACCATCAGGGTCTGGACCCCGACTAACCGTGCCGCGGTCACGGCTTTAAAAGTCCACCTCCCATCAAGACACCTACTGGGCTGTTCCGACCTGGTCTGCTGGGGTCTGGGCTCTGTCCAGCCCGTCACTGACGGGACAGAAGCCACACAGAGCCCCCTGCAGGTGGCCAATGGGCCTTGGGCTTCACTAATCTGCACTTGAGTTCATAAAAAACTCCCACCAAAAAAACGTTGAAAAGCAAAAAGAATTTTTAAAAACCGACACCCATTTTTACTAGAACCTTGCAGTAACAGCAAAGCAGCAGCTTCCTCTCCAGAACGTGACCGGAGACCTGCCCAGTGGGCGGGGTCACACCTGCACCCAGCCCACCAGGCGGGCGATGCTGAGACTCCGCCTCCAGGATAGCCCACGTCCACACACATGCGGTTCAACAAGGAGGACAGAAAAGTTCCCAAATGAATAGGAAAAACGCCGTTAACCCAGGTCCCAAGAACTGTGCTTCTGGAAGGCCCCCAGCAGAGAACTCCCCCCTGGAGAACTCCCTGTGCTGATCCTGGAGCTGGCAAACTCGCCCCCATGGGGTACGGGCCCCGCGGGGAGAGTCGGTCCGGCGTGCCCCGGGCAGGCCCCTTAGGAGAGAGAGGGGGATGGCTAGAGGGCCAGGTCAGAGCCAAAGACACGAGAATGGGAGAAGCTGGGCGGATGAACGGCAAAGGGGCCAGGGCCAAGGACGGGGTTTCTGGGAGTTGGAGGGGACAAGAAGGGTCTTCTCCGGGGCCTCCAAGAGGAGCAAGCCCCACCCATACCTGCTTTAGCCCTGAGAGACCGACCCACTGTAGACATCTGGCTCCCGGAAACGTGAGAGTTAATTAAGTTCCCGTTCGCCAGTTGGGTGGTGGCTGTATAGAAACTAGCACCCACGACAGGCACCCTCCTCCATAAAGAAAAGCCTGGAAGCAACTCGTAGTATCAGACCCGCCAGTGCCACATGCACACTGAGGGGCAGTGTCATGCCCTCTCCAGAAGGCGCCACGCCCCGACAGGACCGAACCTGCAGAGGCCCTGCACCTGTGTGCGCTGGGCAGGCTGGGTGCCCCCGACTGGCGCCCGCACCCCGGCTCAGCCTGCAGCTGGCTCCTGAAGGGCCCCTGGATGCCCTCCCGTCTTCCTGGTTCGCAGGGTCCCTCCAGCGTGCAGAGCAAGGTTCCCCGGGGGAACTGGCCTCTGTGCCACCTCGGTGGGGAGCTCTCTCCCTGGTCTGACGGCTTGGGAAGCTCCAGGCCCCTCGCCCATTGGGAAAGATGGTGCTGGCTCTTGGGGACCGCAGGCTGTGGCGAGGGCAGAGGGCGTCTGGGAGGACAGTGGCGTCCCGCCGCGCGCACACTCACCGAGCCCCGGCAGCAGGCGCAGCAGTGCGTTCTTATTCCTCTGCTTGGTGATGTGCAGCACGTAGTACAGCCCCACCTCGCAGGCCATGCGCTGCTCCTGCAGGAACCTGCACCCCAGCGCCGTCAGCCCCCGAGCGGCCCGCGGGCCAGGGCCCTCCCCCGCCACGCCCGCAGCCGTACTTGGTGAAGCTCTCCGGCAGCGTGTTTGGGTACGTGACCGGGGCCTTCTCCTCGGCTGGGAGCTTCTGATCCACGTTGAAGGTGTGGTCGTCCACCACGAAGGACATGAGCATGGGCAGGAACCTGGTGACCAGCTCCACCTCCTGGGGCGCAGGCCCTAGAGCTGTCGCATGCTGCGCCCGCCCCCGGACCCCGGCCTCTGACCACCCACCAGCCGTAGGCCCGGCACCCCCAAGCCCCGCCACGGCCCCTCACGGTGGAGCCCGCCTGACCCTGTTACCATCTTGGGCTCCTTGAAGACCTGGCTGTCGATCATGTCCCACGCACCCTGGCCCAGCGCCAGCAGCCGGAGCAGCAGGAGGAGGTCCGGGCTGTCCTGCAGGGAAATGCAGGCCTCGGCGGCTCGCCCAGCGTCCCGCCCTGACCGCACGCACCCTCTGCCTGGAGGGGGCATGGGCTCACCCCAGGGTCACCCCTACACGCTCCCCAAGGGCAGTGTGCGGCTGGCCGGGGGCACTCACCCTGGGTAGCACCTCCTGGCCCACCAGCTCCTGCAGGTGCCTGACGGTGCTCAGAGACAGGGTGTTGATGGCGAAGGGGTCACACAGGATCATGGATAGGTCCCTGTGATGACACGCCCCAGCATCAGCCAGGGAGGCTCCCAGCCTGCAGAGCCACAGGCCTGGGAGCCAGCCCTTCCTGCAGACCAAGTCACTCCACTTTGGCCCACTTTTTAAAAGCTCACGGTTCACAACTTCCCCTTAACGTACTCAATAAACTGAAAAACCAGAGTTTTTTTAAAAAAGTTAAGGTCTCTTTTTGGTCGAGATTCTGATCCAGGCTCCATAAATTCAGTCAGGTTCTCTCAAGCCCGATCCCAGACTTGGGACAGGGGCCACCCAGACAGCACCTTGCTGGTAGCCAGACCGCCACCTCCGGACACAGCAGGCCTGTCTGCTCACAGGCAGGCCAGCTCAGGTGCCCGGCCCGGCCGAGGCGCCACAGCCTCACCCCAGCAGCCGGGCCTCTCAGTCACGGGCTCGGACACCAGGTGGTCCCCCTAAAACTCACGAGAAAAAACACCGCTCTCGATGGCGGCCACGGCGGGCTCGGGTGGACGCCCACGGACAGGCGCCCACCTCAAGCGGACCCTCACCCCAGAACTTGCTCCTGCCCCTTCTTCACTCCGTCAAGGAAGCCCTGCAGCTCGCGGGCCCTCTTGCTGTCCACAAACCGCTCTCGGATGCAAGCGTCCAGGCACCAGGTGAACTGTGGGGAGAAAGCAGGGTCAGGACTCGGCCAGAGACCGCGCCTCCAGGTCGCTCTCGCCACTGCCTGAGCGTTTGAGCCTGGCGTGAGCACAAGGACCCCCACCTCGTGTCGCCAAGGCCCTGCTTGGTGTGAGGAACAGGACGGCACAAAGCAAACAGGCCCAAGGACCCACGTCCCCACAGGCCAGGCAGCACGAGAAAGAGGCCAAGCGTGTCTGTTCTGAAACGGGCCTTCCCGGGGTCCCCACTGCACGGTGGGCAGTGCCAGGTCAGAGTGTATAATACCACAAAGCCCCTAGGGATGCCGTGGGGGTCACACCGCGTCCACGTCAGGACAGGGCAGTGCGGAAAGCCCTGTTCCAGAACACGGAGCTCACCACAAAGGCTCTGGAGCAGGGGGAGACAGACCCCGGGAAGAGCAGGGGGAGACAGACCCCGGGAAGAGCAGAGCAGTGGGGCTGGCCTGGCTGCTGTGGACAGACAGACCCTGCGGCTGGTAGCGGTGGGGGGTGGTGCAGCAGGGCAGTGGGCTTGGGGCTGGGGGCTCCGACACTGGGTCCCCCCGCTGGGGCAGGGGGCGGGTGAGCACACAAGCCCAGGGGCCGGGACCACAGCGGCCCAGGGGAGGAGGGAGGCCAAGGGGGCGTCCACCTTGTGGCAGGGGTCCACGGAGCAGATGTCGCCGACGTCCAGGTCGTGCAGGGACATGAGCAGCTCGGCGCGCAGCGTGCAGTAGTGCACATTGCGCGTGCGCAGAAAGAGCGTGCGCAGGAACTGCAGGACCATGTCGTACAGCTTCACGTTGCGTCCCACCATCCGCGTCAGCCTCTGCACCACCTGCCGGGACGCCAGGCCTCACACCCCGCCCCTCACCCCCGCCCCGCGCGGCTGAGGCTTCTCTTTCACAGGACGCCGGCTCACACTGGGGGGCAACGACTCTGGTTTGGACGGTGAACCGTCAGGCCCCGAGGCTCCTCTGAGAGGGCGTCAGCCCGGGCCCCAGACTCCACATCGGGCCGGGCCTGCTGCGGCCGCCCTGCTCCCGCTTTCTCTATGTGACCGATGTGTGACATCTAACGTGTGGGGTCCACCCCTCAGGAGCCTGAGGAGCCCAGGAGGTGCCCTGATTTCTGGGGTCACTGAAGGGTCCAGGCACCCGTGGCAGTGAGTCAGTGCCCAAAAAACATTTGTTGCAGCAACAAACGAATCAGACACAGACACAGGGAGAACCCAGGGCTGAGAGCGGACAGAGAGCTGGCCAAAAAGGCCAGCCAAGCCACCCAGCGCGAAGAACGCAGAAAAGACAGAAAAATCCACACATAGGGAAGGTGCTGCGATGCCCCTTGCCAGCCCCACAGACGAGCCCAGGCCTTCAAGAGCAGACAGACGGGCATTCATGGGGAAGGGGCTGGCCAGGGAGGCCCGCACACAGCCCCGCCCCGCCTCACCTCACCCTGGCGCCTGGTCTTGGGGGAAGGGCTGAAGAAGTTGTGCAGGACTGAGAGCTCCGTGCTGAAGAGCGCGCTCTCCTTCTCCACGATGTACTGCTTCAGCAGCGGGGAGACCTCATCGCCAAAGAGCGCCTGGTTGTCCTGCCAAATCTGCCGCTTCACCTCCACTGCGCAGGCCCGGTACAGCTCCTTGTCAGCCATCACCAGCTTCAGCTTCTTCTCAGGAACCTACATAACCCACAGGCCACCGTCAGCAGCACCCTGCCCCGACGGTCTCCCTCAGACAACTGGCAGGCCTCAGCTTCCCCACAGCAGAGACCACATCCAGCCCAGCCCAACTGACGGGGACACCTGGGACCAGTCCCTCAGGCCGTGGCACGGGCAGGAACCACAGACAGCTTTTTCCCAGAAAGGGCTCCACACCCCGGAGCACATGACAAGCTTCAGTGTCTGCTTGGCTCAGGGAGAAGCCAGGGCAGGGAACCGTGCTCCGAAGCCGTCTTTACTGGAACAGGCAGCCCAGGAACCCTCCCCAGAGAGAGCCAGCCAGGCAGCTGTTACCTTGGGCAGGTGTTTCATGACACACATCACCACCGGCTGCAGAGATGGCATCTTCACCAGAGAAAAGCTCTTCTCCAGGAGGTCCTCCAGTTTCTTATACCTGGGAAAACTCACATTACTGAAAACGTGGCACAAGACCAAGGAGAAAGTAGCCACCTGCGGGTCCCCGGACTGGCGGTGTCACCGGCGGCCCCCTTTTCAGGATGGATGTGTAGCCACGGGGAGGTGAGTGCTGCTAACTGGGGGTTCCTGGCTGGGGATGGGCTTCCTGTCTCACTGACCTTTCCTCGGCCTTCCCCTCGGAAGCGATGGCTGACACACGCTCCAGCAGCTTGTCCCGAAGCTCATCAAAAACCGACTGGTGGAACTCCAGCCGCGGAGTCCCGTGCAGATCCAAGAAAGGCAAGGCCGACTGCAGGGAGGGCAGCAGCACGCCGTTCTCTGTCTAAGGAAGCAGAGGGCGGCGTTGCTTCCTCGGGGCGGCAAGAGAGACCTCAGCCGCTGCCGCTCGTGGGCAGGCGTCCTGGCTGACCCGAGCGGTCGAAGAGGCAGGCAGAAGGGTGTCCGCGCCGCGCCGGCTGTAGCAGCAGACGCTGGGAGCCGCCCGCCGGCCGTCGAAGCGGCCGGAGCTCGGCGTGTCCGGCCCCTCCGGGCCGCGGAGCAGACGGATACGCCCACTTCACACGCGCGCCCGCCCCCGGCCCCTCGCGCAGCCCCACCTGGAACTGCTCGATGGCCTTGAGCGGCTCCGTGCAGTTGGTCAGCGTCTCCTTTAGGTCCTCGCCGTTGGCCACACCCAGGTCCTGCAGCCCCGCAAATAGGGCCGAGGCCCCGGCCCCCACCCGGCCCGGCGCCCCATCCCCGCCGCGCTCCCCCGGCGCCGCCGCGCTCGCCACGGGCCCTGCAGCGGTCCTCTCGCCCGGGCCTCGGGGGCCGCCCGCGCTCCGCTCCCCGGCGCCCTCCAGCTCGGCCAGGTCCCGCCCGCAGCACCGCTCCGCTCGCTCCGCAGCCGCCCACTTCCGCTCCGCGCAGCCAGGTCCGCCCGCCAACGGGCTCCCCGGAAACGCCGCCGCCGTCGCGCAGGGGTTCCCGGGAGGAGCGCCGCGTCCCGCGCCCGGCAGAAACAGCGCGAAGGCGGTGCCCGGATGACGCACGGGTCGCCGGCGAAGCTCCGCCCACCGGGCCCGCCGCGCCCTCCTGCGCGGCCCCGCCTAGCCTCCCGGGGCCAGCTTCCTGTCGCCGACCAGAACGCGGTTGGCGAGCGGGCCCCTGGGAAGCAGGCACCGGAGCTGGGCTGGAACACCGGGGGCCGTTGCCACCGGCGGGTTGGCCTGCTTCAGGAGATTCAGAACTGATGCTTTAGCCGGGTGCGTTTTACTTAAGAAATTTTTGGCCGCGCGCCGTGGAGTTAAACCCGCACCCCCCTGCAGTAGAAGTGCCTTTTATTTTTTTTTTTAATATTTATTTGGTTGTGCCGTGTCTTTGCGGCTCCCAGGATCTGTGTTTTAATTATCATGAAAAATCCTTTTGCTGACCTTAGCGCCCACCAGCTGCAGGACCCTCTCATCCTGGAACTTGGCTTCTCCCTGTCCAAACTGATGAAGCCCGCGCCACAGAACTGTCGCAAAGACCAAACTAATGGGAAGTGCCTCAACGTAAAGTGCCTAGCAGAGACCTGGGCACGCAGTGACAGTGTGACAAAGACGGCTGTCCTCTCATTCCCTCGAGCATCTAACCCCCTGCCTAACCCAAAGGGCCAGGCCCTCAAGGCTAAGGTCCAGCCCCACTCCACAGCCCACCTTGCAACACAAGAAGCCCACACAGGGCGGGAGACACTGCCTGCTCTGCACCCTCTGCAGGCTCCCTTACTAAGCCTAAGCGTGCAAGTCCCTGGACTCGCACACAGCCCTCTGCAGCTTCTCGATCCCTCCAGCCCCCTCCTTCCGTCCCACCAGCCTTAGGCCCTCCCAAGCTTGGCCACACCAAGTGTAACATCTGCTCCATTTCCATGTGCCTTTGCTTCCAAGGTTTGCTCTGCCAGAAATTCCCTCCCTGCTGCCCAGCAAACTCGGGCTCATCCTTGAGAGCCTTCTCCCAGAAGCGCGCCCTCCTCAGCCCAGCTGGGGCACTGCTCCATCCTTCTGCTGGTCCCACTCCTAGCTTGGAGTCCTAGGAGTTGCTGGCGGTGCCCCTGTGAGCAGGGCTCCTAGTGCCCTGACCTTGGGCCAGACTCTAAAGGCCAGAGCTCCACAGCTCTGTCTCTGTTGCCCTCTGGCCCGCTGGGCAGCCCAGGGCCCAGTGCCAAAGCCTGCAGTCCCACTGTTCTGATTCCCAGGGCGCCGAGGCTTGACCCACAGCTCCTCGACCCTGGAGGAGGTCCCGGGTGCATGGCACTCATACTCCCTTGTTCTTGGCTTCCCTGTGGAAATGCGGTGATGCCAGCACCGTGGGAGTAGCTATCGTGGTACCTGTGGAAAGGGTTGAGCTTGGACAGAAGAGGCAGAGGAGGGGGTCTAGCCAAGGGCTTGGGGGACACGGGGAGGGCCTCTGGAGGAACTGGTGCGGTGACAGGAGCCACCGCAAGCTGCAGGAGGCCCCTGCAGGGAGGCAGTCTTGGGGCCGACCCCTGGGCAGGAGGGCGGGGCGATGGCGATGCGGAGCCTGTACCAGACCGCTGCTGTGGGTGGGGCAGGGCCTCACGGTGAAGCCCAGGGCATCTGTTGGCTGCAGCCTGGCCTGCACGACCCTAGCTGAGCTCACAGGGTCTTTGGGCAGCTGCAAGGAGAAGTGGAGCCAGGCCCTAACGAGCAGGTCCTCTGGGCCTTACCTGGCCGGGGAGCAGGCTGACCCCACCTCAGGATGGCAGCTGACTCCCACCCCCACCCCAACAGTTGGCTCCTCAGCTCGGCAAGCGGCCCAACCCTTAGGGAGTCCAGCAGCTGGACCCCTCCACTGGCTGGCACAGCTAGGTGGGGGCATCCGCATGGCCCACAGGGCCCCGTCCCACCCTGCCCCAGGCCAGGCAGGCTCAGGCTGCCACACCAGCCACTCTAGAGAAGAGAGCACTGAAGGGAAAGAGAAGGGGACCTGGCCAGGGGACAGCAGACGCAGCAGGTCAGCCGTGGGCCACTCTGCAGGACGGCTCAGGAAGGGCCAGCGGTCTCCAAGCACACACAACTCGGACGAACCAACAGCACCTCGGTATATAGCAAGAGGGTGGGCCCTCCTCGTCCACAGCTCAGAGGGGTTGGCTGGTCAGGAGGGTGGATCAGACGTGCCCAGAGAGTCAGAAGGCCAGGCCGGGGGTGGGGGGCACTGAGTTCCAGAGGGAGGCCCAGCAAGGCCCCCGGGGGGCAGGGTTTCATGTGCTGACCCGGCAGGCCGGGTGCACCCCGCAGGCTCTAGAGCGCACAGAAGGGGCCAGTGTTGTGGCGCTTGGGCCTCCGCACGCCTTGGATGACCACCCGGGCTGCCGAGGGGAACCGTGAGCTGTAGCAGTCCTCCACGTCGTAGGCGGCCGGGCCTGGGGTGCAGGCTGCAGAGGGGAGGCGGGTGCAGTCACTGTGCCCACCTGTGCCGCCCAGGTCCACCCCTCCCGCCCCCCGTCTCCCCCCACCTTACAGGAGCCCACCCAGGAGGCCAGCAGGGGCGAGCGGCCCATGGAGAAGGCGGGTGGGCACGGGCCCTTCAGACGGCAGCCCGGAAGGATGTTGTAGGTGCTGGGGCCAGGCCCCGTCTCGTCCCCTGTGGGCGGAGGGGCCTGCAGGAGGGGCTGGGCCCGGGGCCCTGCGCCCCCCCTGCAGCACCCCCTGGCGGGCTCGGGCCTCAGGCGGCCTGGAGGCAGGGCGGCCCCTGAAGCTGAAGGCTGGGCAGGCAGGCGGGCTGGGCAGCTGGTAGTCGGCAGGCGATGGCCACTGTGGGGAGACGCGGCTGCTGTAGGCCTGCCCCTCGGGGGGGCCCACCCACCCACCCCACCCCACCCCGCCCAGGACCTGCAGGCTGGCCGCACCTTCTGCTCTTGGTTGAAGTCAGTTTTCTGGGTGAAGGGGCTTTCACTCTGGAACCACACAGTGTGCCACGCCCTGCGGCCTCCGCCTTCTGCAGTGGGCACAGGGTCACAGGGGTGCCTGTGGCCAGGGTCCCTCTCCAGGTGAGGGGGCGTGGGGAGGGGCACGCACCATGGGTGGGGTGTCTGCGGCCGATGCTGAAGTGGGGGTGTGGGGAGGACTCTCGCAGCGACGCGTCTGGCACCTGATACTTGGTGGGGCCGGGAACATGCAGGTCGGTCACGATGGGCGGGCGTTGCTCCAGCACTGGCGGGACAAGCCCTGGGCCTGGGTCCTCCCAGCGGCCCCCACCCGCCCCGCCTGCTGCCCCGACCAGCCCGGGGCTGGGGAGCCCGAGCCCTCACTCACACAGCCCCCTCAGGTTCCGAGTGAGGGGCTCCTGGAGGGGGCTGGTTTGTGTCCTGAGCCCCACCTGGAGCTCCTGCACTGCTGGGGGCCACATCTCCTCCCAGGTGGCCCCCAGCCCTAGTTCCAGGCCCGACAACAGCACAGCAGCATTGAGCCTGCGAGAGACACGAGCAGCCACCATCCACGCAGCCTGAGGGCCACCCAGGCCACTGCCCCCCAGCCAGCCCACCGCGCGGGCAGTTACTGGGAAGTCACAGGTGGCTTCTGCTTCAGGGAGCCATGGGTCCAGTGTCTGCCTCCATTGATGTGAAAATTTGCCAGGAATTTCACCGCCTTCTGGTCAAAATTCATTATCAGGGTCTCTGGCTCCCCTCCCCTAGGGACATCACAGGGCTCTGTGACCTCACTGACTGGACATGGGTCCCCCGTTGCCAGGGACTCCCTGGGAAGCACTGTCCAGCCCTAAAGTGGCCTCTCCCCTGACCAGCGATGTGGGTTGCCCTGGGATCAGCTGCCCCCAGCAGGCCCCCGTGACTCTCAACTCCGCTGACCTTTCTCCTTCCTCCACTTTCTTGTTCCAACCCTTCTGATCTCCTGGACTTTTGGGTCTCCCGAGGCCCTAGGGCCCACTCTAGTAGTGCTTGGGAAGGACTGAGGCCCTGGCAGAGGGTAGAGAAGGGGGCAGGGGCTGTGGGCTGCTGAGCCTGCAGGGCCAGCCGAAGGAGACACAGGGGAGGGCAGAGGGGACTCCCCAGGGAAGGGGGAGGCAGGCCCGGCAGCTCAGGTGAGGCTGGGGGACACTGTCCTTGGGGGGGCGCAGAGCCTGGACGGGGCTGCTGAGGCTGAAACACGAAGCCACGATGAGGCCGGGTGGGCGCCAGGCCCCCGCAGCGCCTTCCGGAGCCGACCAGCTGACCGGCCCCGGCCCCGGCCTTGGCCTCACCCGGGCAGCACAGCCAAGGATGTCCTGTCCCCCAGTCCCCCACGCACGCCTGTTTCTCCCTCTCCAAGGCCCTCCCATCGGGCGCCTCCAGGCCTGCCTGGTGCTCCTGTCGGTAGCGACTTGCTTGAGGAAACACACCTTTAATCAGGGCGAGGGGCTCCCCGCCTGCTCCAGGGTCGCTCCCTGGGGAGCAGCTCGGGTTCCCCGGGACGAACCCTGCCATGGTGGGTGACGCGCACACCTGTGCCCCGCGTCTCCTCGGGACCGAGTGGGAGCCGCGGGGCAGAGCCCGGCCGCCGGTGTCCCCACGGGAGAGGTGGTCTCTGTGCTGGTGAGGAGCGTCAGGCCGCCAGAGCCCTCACTCGTTTAACCGAGGCTCTGTCCTCGCTGTGGGCACGTTTCACGTGCTTTTCTGTTGAGTGTTAACTTCTCATGGGTTTGCTTTGGGAGCTTGTTTCTACTGATACCATATCTGCACTCAACACTCCCTGGAGACGCTTCCCGCACTGTCACCTGTCTCTTGGTACTGATTATACTGTTTTTTGACATGTGCTTGAACCTGCTAACTGCCTCCTTTATGCCACCTTTCTTCATTGTTTGCTTAGAAAGTCCTCCCTACACCCCCGCCCCCCAAAAATCAGGATTTGTTTTAAATGGAAAATAGTGACAGATCAGGAGACGTGGGTTCGATCCCTGGGTCGGGAAGACCCCTTGGAGAAGGAAATGACAACCCTTTCCAGTCTTCTTGCCTGGGAAATCCCATGGACAGAGGAGCCTGTGGGCTACAGTTCCTGGGGTCACAAAGAACCGGACTTGACTTGGTGACTTAAACAGCAGTGCCGGCTCCAGGGCAAAGACCCCCGAGGACCGAGTCCCGGCGGCTCCCTGGCTCAGGAGGTCACTTGCTGAACCTCATGGCGGTGCCTCCAGAGTGGCCAGCGCCTCGTGTCTGAGGAGGGGGCTCAGGGTGGGGGCTCAGTTAGCCTCACCCCGAGGGGCTGCTTTTCACTGGGCCCCTGGCCTCCTGCGGGTTGTGAGCATCCTGGCCCAGGCCTGCCCCTCACTGCCCAGCGGGGCTGCCTGGGCTGCCACTGGGGCTCCTATTCTCCAAGTGCTAGGTCCCCAGTGTGACAGCCCCAGCCTGTGGCCCCACCTTGAGGGGGGAGTGCTCACCGGTGCGGGCAGGGCAGCTCAGCAGTCAGGCCTCCTCACAATGGTTGCCAGGCAACAGGGCTCCTCTCTGGATGGTGGCAGGCACAGGCGTGGGGCTGGAGGCAGCCCTGCAGAACTGAGGCGCGATGACAGCCCCTCAGAAGCACAACCTCTTCTCGCCAGAACCTCACTACATCCCTGGGTAAGCGCCACAGGCCTGGGCCGGGCCTGGGTCCCAGGGGGGTGGCGCAGCATGGCCAGGGCCCTGAGGGGATCCCAGAGCTGGGTCTCCAGGAAGCTGAGGCCGGAGCAGGGGCTCTTGGGCGGGAGCTGGGAACCGGGGTGCCCAGGGAGCGGGGTGAGGCTGCAGGCCAGTCAGGAGGGCTGGGGCAGGTTTGTGGGGGCCTGGCTGGCCCGCCCTGCGGTGCAGCCGTGCCAGGTGGGCGCACGTCTGCGGAGAGCAGAGGCTGGGGTCGGCATGACAGCTGGGGGTGCTGGCCTCTCCCTCCAGAGTGCGTCCTGCTTTAACGAAGAGCTGAGCTGGGACAGCCCTGGCGGTCTGGGGGTTAGACACTCTGCTTCCACCGCAGGGAGCAAGGATTCAATCCCTGGCCCAGAAACTAAGACCTTGCATGCCTTGTGCCCCCAAAACATGAAAAAATAAATTAAAAAAATAAAGAGGACATGAGCTCCCAGAGTGAACTGATGGGCATGGCCTTCAGGCCGCCTTGCTAGGTGTCCCCACGTCAAAAACAGAAACGGGGAGTTCTCTGGGGGTCCAGCCGTTAAGACCGAGCTTCCGCTGCAGGGGGCACAGGTTCGATCCCTGGTTGGGGAACTAGGATCCTGCCTGCCCCACAGCAAGACCAAAAACAAACAGAAATGGGCCTCCTCACTGACGCAGCGTGCACACTGACACACACTCAGACCACATGCAAAAAAAGGCCAGTGAGAACAGAACCAACTCTGGTGACACTGAAGAGGCCCTGCCCTTCAGGCTCAGCCTCGCTCAGCTCGTGGACTGACCTGTATTCACTTGAGCAGGGTCTTTTTGATAGACTTTATTTTATATATGTATGTGTTAGTATTTGTTATTTCTGGCCATGCTGGGGCTCTGTGCAGGGGCTCCCCCTGGCCGTGGCGAGCGGAGGCCCCTCTCCACGGCAGTGCCCGGCTGCTCAGCGCAGTGCTGTCTGGCGGAGCAGAGGCTCTAGGTGCACAGGCTTCAGGAGCTGCAGCGGGCAGGCTCAGTGGTTGTGGGTTGCTTCGTGGCACGTGGAATCTTCCCAGACCAGGGACTGAGCCCGTGCCCCCTGCACTGTGCCACCAGGCAAGTTTTTAAAAAGAAAACAGCGCACACCCCTTGCTGTCACACAGGCCATTCCTCAGGGCTCAGCCGTAGCACCCACGCCACTTTCCCACAGGCCTGAACCTCCCCCACCAGCAGCGTCCTCCCACACCCTCCCCGTATCCTGCCAGCTCCCCTGTGCCTCAGCCCAAGGCCCAGCCTGTCTCCTCCCTGCAATGCTCTGGGGGGCAGAGCTCCCCATTCTCTCATCTTTCCACCCCTTGCTGGAAAATGGCTGGCGGACAGCGGGGAGGACGACGCAGCTCCCTTCCCACTGGCCAGGCCTGTTCTCGGTGCTTGGCCTGAGCTGCCCACTCGAGCCCCAGGAGCCCGATGGCGGGGCTGCCGTGACCGCGCTCTGCAGGCGTGTGGAGGCTCTCGTCTGCGGCCCGCAGGCCAGGTCCACACCTGCTGGTGGGGCCCGGCCTCGCCCTCTCGCCTCTGCAGCTATGCCGGCTTCTACCCGCAGCTGCGCTACCGGGTGGGGGACACCTACGGGCGCACCACGGCGCAGCTGCTCACAGACCCCAGCGTGCAGAAGAGCCCCTGCTCCGTGCTGGCCCCCGTGGCCAAGCCCAAGTTCATCGAGGACTTCAGCAAGCCCAAGCCACCGTTTGTGCCCTGCCGTGACCTGATCGAGCCCTACATACCCCACTACACTGGTAAGCCGTCTGCACCCCTGCACCTCGGCCCTGCCACACCCCAGGATGCCCTCCTGCCTGCTGTGGCTCAAAGCTGCCCTGTCCACACAGGTCTGAAGCCCTACAAGAACTTTGAGATGCTGGGCCGGTTCCCACCCCAGGAGGCGGATGCCCAGGGGTCCCTGGGGGGTGAGAATGTATCCAGGCAAGTCCCACTGCCTGCAGGCTTCATGCCCTATCCCCCTTACGCCCCCTGCCCTCCGGGCAGGAAGGGGGACTCCAGGGACCTTGGACACCCGGGGCTGCGGCTGGCATTAGGGGAAGAGGCCTGGAAGAGCACCGCCCCTGCCTGCGAGGCTCCCGGGCAATACCAGGTAACTGAGGGACACCCCAGGAACACGGGCACCAGGCCCCACCCCAGCCAGACCTGGCAGGGGCTGGGCAGTGACCTGCGCCTCCCCATTTCAGCTGTACCACTGCAGGAGGGACGAGTCCCCACCCCTCGCCCACTGGCAGGAGACACTCGACGTGGGCAGGTTCCACAGGCTGCCGCAGCTGGGCCACCCCAAGCTGATCCAGCGCAAGGCCATCTCAGGTGCGTGCCCTCCCCACCAAGGCCCCAAGGGCCCGGGGGAGAGCAAGTGAGGAGGCTGCCCCTGGGCCCTTCCCAAGGTGGGCACTCTGAGGGCCCATTCCTCTTTAGGAAGGGCGAGGAGACTGCACAGACTGCCCTGACACCCCCAGGGCAAGTGGGGACCTGCAGGGGACACTGACCTCCTCCTTCCCCAGGTTATGCAGGCTTTGTCCCTCAGTTTGCCTGGGTGATGGGGATGAATTATCGCGATGGGGTCACACAGGCTATGGACGAGTTCGACAAGAGCCAGGTGTGTGGACACCACCCCTGGGTGAGCAAGGCTGTCTCCACCCTCTGGCTTCCCTGGGGGAAGCTCTGCCTGGCCCAGAGGCTTTCCCTTGAGCTCCCCGCTACCCCCAAGCCATGTCCTTCTGACTAGGTCTTGGCTCCCAGGTCTGGAGTGCCGTGGGGAGGACAGACACGAGCCACTCACTTCCCAAAATGCCAGCCTTACACCGCCAGGACATTCTGCTCCATGGTTTCCAGCTCGGGAGGCAGGACATGGCAGCACTGACCTGCCTGTTTTCCCAGTTTCTGCTCAGAAATCCCATCTGTGCCCTGGGTGAGAGGCTGCCCAGCACACACTGGCCCAGCAACACCATCTACAGAAGCCAGGGCCTGATACCCTTCTACATGGGCTTCATACCCTGTGAGTGCCTCTTGGAAGATGTCACGGCGACAGGCCACTGTGGGGCGGGGCCAGGGGCTGGGCCCTCTTAGCCAGGCCTAACCTCAGGCAAGGTTCCCTTGGGACAGGACGACCCCAAATGACCCAAAGTTCCCTCAGTGTCCCGGCTTCCCCCAGTGCACAAGGGGCTCACTGACAGCCCTGACTAAAAGCCAAGAGGCCAAGTGCCTCCAGACCACGCTGGCCTCCTGGGGGGTTTCCCGTGCACAGGCTGGGCCCACCTCTGGGAGGCGACCCCCGGCTCCCCAGCCTGCATGTTCACAGGCCCCTGGCCCCTGCAGCAGCCCCGCGTGTGCCCTACGCGTGCAGTGAGCCCAGGGGCTCAGCAGCAGCGTTGCCCCTCACAGCCATGCAGGACAACTACGCACTGACCTTCGGCAACAGCACCCGCAAGGCCTATCAGAAGGAACTGGAGAGGCGCAGCCGGACACTATGAAAACGCTTTAATGGTGGTGGCTGTACAGCGCGTGATGTCAAGACAGGAAAGAACACACACACAGTGAGACAGACTATCAGAGCGGGCTGTGAGTGAATAAAGAGTTCCCACGGCCTCGGCCTTCTGGCTCCGGCGGCTCTAGGCCACCTCCTCCTCCGCCTCCTCCTCGAACTCGCCCTCCTCCTCGGCCGTGGCGTCCTGGTACTGCTGGTACTCGGACACCAGGTCGTTCATGTTGCTCTCGGCCTCGGTGAACTCCATCTCGTCCATGCCCTCGCCCGTGTACCAGTGCAGGAAGGCCTTGCGCCGGAACATGGCCGTGAACTGCTCCGAGATGCGCTTGAACAGCTCCTGGATGGCCGTGCTGTTGCCGATGAAGGTGGCCGACATCTTCAGGCCGCGGGGCGGGATGTCGCACACGGCCGTCTTCACATTGTTGGGGATCCACTCCACGAAGTAGCTGCTGTTCTTGTTCTGCACGTTGAGCATCTGCTCGTCCACCTCCTTCATGGACATGCGGCCCCGGAAGACGGCGGCCACGGTCAGGTAGCGGCCGTGGCGCGGGTCGCAGGCGGCCATCATGTTCTTGGCGTCAAACATCTGCTGGGTGAGCTCGGGCACCGTCAGTGCCCGGTACTGCTGGCTGCCCCGGCTGGTTAGCGGGGCAAAGCCGGGCATGAAGAAGTGCAGGCGGGGGAAGGGGACCATGTTGACAGCCAGCTTGCGCAGGTCAGCGTTGAGCTGGCCCGGGAAGCGCAGGCAGGTGGTGACCCCGCTCATGGTGGCCGACACCAGGTGGTTCAGGTCCCCGTAGGTGGGGGTGGTCAGCTTCAGGGTGCGGAAGCAGATGTCGTACAGCGCCTCGTTGTCAATGCAGTAGGTCTCGTCTGTGTTCTCTACGAGCTGGTGGACTGAGAGGGTGGCGTTGTAGGGCTCCACGACGGTGTCTGACACTTTGGGCGAGGGCACCACGCTGAAGGTGTTCATGATCCTGTCTGGATACTCCTCCCGAATCTTGCTGATGAGGAGGGTGCCCATCCCAGACCCAGTCCCCCCACCCAAGGAGTGGGTCAGCTGGAAGCCCTGCAGGCAGTCACAGCTCTCCGCCTCCTTCCTCACGACGTCCAGCACCGAGTCGACGAGCTCTGCGCCTTCCGTGTAGTGCCCCTTGGCCCAGTTGTTCCCGGCCCCGCTCTGACCTGCAAGAGAGGGCAGCCGGTTGCTATTCAGCCAGGCGTGTGCTCACCACCGATCACTCGTGCCAAAAAGGCCAAACGACACAGCGTGAGGTAACACACAAAACCCACCCTACAGGTACAGCAGATGGGCCCCCAGACTGATAAAGTAACGACGTAGGCGATGAAACACCACGGTGTCACGCTGACATGGTTAAACAACAAACCAGCCCCTCCCATGGGCAGCCTCTGCCAACTCCCAAGAGCAGACGAGCTGCCACTGCCTCCAGCTCAGCCTTCCCGGCAGGGAGATTACATCTGCCTGCTCCTTCCCGGCAGGCAGACAGCTGGGCCTTCTCGGCAAAGCCGCTTTAGGTGAGGGGATTGAATGACTCTAGAGAGAAGGAGGGCGTCCTGGAACCCAGCTTCTACTAAGAATAAAGAGTGGATCAGAACCTCGGCTCTGCGAGTCCTGAAGATGGCGACATTGGGCACCCCCTGACCTTTGCGCCGTCCTGGCTATCAGCCACCACCCACCCCGATCCGCGGCTCACCGAAGACAAAGTTGTCCGGCCTGAAGATCTGCCCGAAAGGCCCCGAGCGCACAGAGTCCATGGTGCCCGGCTCCAGGTCCACGAGCACCGCGCGGGGCACATACTTGCCACCTGGGGGGCGGGAGGGCGTCAGCGAGGGGAAGGCCGCGGGGCGGCATGGGGTGGGAAGGGGCGCGGGGTCTCACCGGTGGCCTCGTTGTAGTACACGTTGATTCGCTCCAGCTGCAGGTCGCTATCCCCGTGGTAGGTGCCGGTAGGATCGATGCCATGCTCGTCGCTGATCACCTCCCAAAACTACGGGAGACGCGGGCGGGCCGGGCCGGGGCTGAGTCACGCCGGAGGTGCCCGGAGCCGACCCCGCCCCGGACGGCGCGGCGCGGCCCGGCCCTCCCTTCCCCCGCCGCCCCCTCAGACCCCAGCCGCTGCCCGCTGCCCTAACCCCGGTTCCGGCCCCGCGAGGGGCCGCAATGCGGGGGCGCCGCCCGCCGGATGCCGCCATCTTTCCCGCCGCCAGCCCGCCCCGCCCGGAGGACCCGCGCCGGCCCAGACGTCCCCGCTCACCTTGGCGCCGATCTGGTTGCCGCACTGGCCGGCCTGCAGGTGCACGATCTCCCTCATGGCGGCGGCGGCGGCGGCGGCTGCTGCAGCGGGGGCGGCTGCGGAGGAAAGAGCCGAGCTAAAGCCGAAATGCGGGCGCGCAGAGTGCTACAACCGACGCTGCGCCGGCGCTTATATACCCGCCGCGCCCGCCCCCGCCAGCCTCTTATTGGGCGTCCAGAGCGAGGCTGGCAGGAGGCCTCGTTTGATTGGCTGTAGCCCTGTCAATCGGGCTGCCCAGGGCCCGCCTTCCCGACGCCGCTCGCCCTTTATTGGTCCGTCGCGGCCTCTGCGCTCCCTATCCAAGTCCCCCCCCTCGCTCTGCGGTCTTCTGACCATTGGCTGTTTCAAATGATTGATTTGTGCTCCCATTGGCCGGCTCCGCAGAGCACCCCGACAGCCTGCCGCTATTGGCTGGCGGGGCCGGCGTCCTGGTAACCGCCGCAGTGCCGCGGGGACCGGCGCGGGCGGGGCGCGGGCTCGGGCGGGGCGCTGCGGGGGCCGGCCGAGCCCGGGGCAGGCGGGCGGGGCGCGCCCCGTGGCCCTCGCGTGAGCCCGGGCCTCGCTGTGCGCCTTTTAGAGGGCGGCCGGGCTCATCTTGCGGAGTCTTAGAGCGGAGGAGGGGCTCGGGGCCGTTCACACGGACGCCCTCGGGGATCGGAGGCCGAGGGGCGGCGGCGCCGGGCCCGCCCCCTGAGCTTTGGGGGCCGCCTGCCCCCTTCCTCGGTCCTCAGGCCCGCATAGGTCGTGGGCAGGTGGGCGAGCGCGTGGGGCCGCGGCGCCCGGCCGGAGAGAGGTGGGCGCGGGGCGGGCGGGGCAGGATGGGGCCCTGCTCGGCAGCGGCTTGCGGCTTGTTGTGGAGACCGCGCTGGCCTGGCGCCTGTTGCCTTGGTGCCTTGGCCCCAGGAGCGCACAGAGCTGCGTGGAGACACGAGGGCCGCGCCCAGGCCTCTGGGCAACCACACATCGGTACACCTGGCTGAACAAATGCTTGTACTTTTCCTTGAATTTTGTTTGGAGAAAAAAAACAACTTATGAGAAAAAAAAAAAAACCCCAAAACAGTTAACTTGCATGTAGTCACACTTTTAATCAATCATTTTAAAAACAGTCCCCTTGCATTATATTTTCGTAATGTCCGCCGTGGACAGTCTGTCTCGCTGTGGCCGCGGGTCCTCTCTAGATTCTGGTTTTCTCAGTGAGGTTCTTGCCCTCCTCGCTCCCCAGCCCATGGATGTTGTGGGCAATACCTGGTGATTTCTACCTAAAGAGAGTGTGCTTGCTCTTCACCGTGTACTTCAGGACACCGCCGTTTCCTGGCGTGTTGCAGCGTTAGGGCACTTCATGGTATACTTAATCTGGGGATGAAATGGTTGGGAAGTAGCACACTGGCATAGGGATGAGTCTTAACATACCCTGAGAGTGGTCTGCAGCTGCAGTCCTGAACCTGACCTGAAGTGTGAGTCAGCATGTCAAAGTAATAGTCCTCGAAGGGCCTAGGGGACCAGCCCCTTCCCCTGCACCAGTCCAGGAAGGTGGGCCCGGCTGGTGCTGGCCACAGGCAGTGGCTTGTCGGATGTGCAGGGTCCCTGCCTGGTATCTAGGGTTCTCACAGTGCACTGCGAGGTAGCTTAGCTGCCCAAGCAGGCCTGCGAGGCCCTGGCACTGCAGCAGGGAGGCTCCAGGGTCTTGTAGCACTGAGTCGTCACAAATGAGTGAGAAACGGAATAGCTCAGACTTTGCTCCAAGTGAGCCAGTGAGTCGGGGCACTTTGAAATGTTTGTCAGAGCCTTCCCTCCTCGCCACCCACCCTGGGCTGAGACCCCCACTGGCAGAAGTCTCTGCTTCCTGTGACCAGTGCGCACAGGGCCGGGAGTTCAGCGTGGCCATGGCACCCCTGCTTTCCGGGTAACAAAACAGCTGTCACCCACCCAGGTGTGAGCCCCAGGGACCCTCGCGGCACCAGGTTGCCCACCTTGTCCTTCCGAAGTGAACACTGGCGGGAACGAGGCAGCAGGCCTCTCTGTGGCCCTCGGCCAAGGACCACAGTAGGCGCCGCTGCACGGGCCGGTGGTGGGGGAGGCCCTGCAGGTCCCCAGCCTTAACCAAGGGCGTTCCTGCCGCAGGGTGGCGGTGGGCTCCTGTGAGCCACCGGGTCCAGGCTGGGGGGAGGTCCGGGCCCAGTGGGGGTCTGTGGCCCAGCGGGACGCAGGGCAGAGTGGGTGGGGGCTGTGGGAGTGCCGGACACCTGGCCCTCCCGCCCGAGCCGGCAGCTGTTGAAGGCGTCCTCAGCGACAGCTCTGTTTACCGGTGGCCATGGTCCCAGCGGGAGGCTGCATTACCGCCTGGCGGGAGCAGCAGGCAGACAGTGGTTCACGGCCTCAAAAGACCCAGCAGTCAGCCTTTGTGGGTGGCCTCACCCGCCCCCGGAAGGAGAGGTGCACGCACTGGGTACTTGCTTCCCCTCTCACTGCCTTCCCACAATGGGGAGGGGGAGCCCCCCGCCCCTGTCCCTGGGGAAACAGCCAGGACCAGCCCCTCCTCAGGGACTTCCATGGGAGTCAGGCTGATGTCAGAAGGGCAGGTGTGTCCTGAGGTCACAAAAGTGGGGGGAAGCCAAAAATAGGTACATGGACCTGCCCCAGGGGTCTTGTTCGCACGAGGCCCCTTGTGGGTCTCAGAGCAGGTGGCTAGCTCTTCCGGAGGCCAGGGTGAGCCCCAGGCTCAGGAGATCTAGAAGCTTGTTGGGAGGATAGGAGACATGGGGGCGCTGAGAGGGGCTGGGGGACACGGGAAGGGGGGTCTATGAGAACCCGGGAACGAGGGAGATGACGCCACTGTGGACAGGAATTGGTTCTGAGGTCCCCGTCTCATCTTCCTGACCACTCACACCTGTCCCCCCACCGGGTTTGGCTAGGCACACCTGGGGGGCTGGGAAGGAAGGTGGCTCCCATCTTCAGGGCAGCATCCCTGGATCAGAAGGTGGTCACTGGTCGCAGCTGCAAACCGAGAAACCAGCCAACACACACACACCCCCAGCCCTCCCCGGATCCGAGCTGCCTAGGGGTCTGCACATGGGCACCCCAAAGTGCCCGAGTTCTGGGGGAGAGACTGGATCCGCCAACCCTCTCCTCTCAGGGCTGTGGCGGCACAGGGTCCGGCTGGTGTCGGGTTACCAGCGCCCGGCTCCGGACAAAAGCCTTGCTATGTGGAAACCCGCGGCGCGGGCACGGGGAGGGGGAGGGGAGCCAGTCCCGGGTGGGCACCTGGCCCAGAGATGTTTTACCTAGGTGCGGCCTCCAGGGGCGAGCTGCGCCGGGCGTGGCGGGCAGGATCCACTCCCTGGGGTGGGGGCACTGAGCACCTGCTCTGCCCAGGACGGCGGGGTGGCGCCCCTGGCCGCCCCGGTGCAGGCCGGCGGACATGGGTAACCGCGCCCCCGACCCGCCGCCCCCGCAGCCCCCGCAGCCCCGTGCCCCGCAGCGGCGGGCGCCGCGCCGCGGGAGGAGAGCGGGGACGCGGGGGAGCGGGGCGCCTCGGGGCCACCCGGTCCTCACCCGTGCCCTCCCCACTCCGCGACGCACCTGCGGAATTCGGGGCCCCGCAGCGACCACGTGACTCCCTCCAGGCCGACCGCCGACAGGGGCTGCAGGGCGCCGGAGCTGCCCGCGCGTCCGCCCTCCCTCCCTGCACCACAGGGAAGGCCCCGGCCGCGTCCAGCCTCCCTGGACCCCGAGCTTCTTGCTGCGGGGTCTCCACGCTCCGGATCCGCGGCACTCAGGGCCTTCTGCCGCCAGCGGCCGCGGAGAGAGAGTCACAGCTCGGGCTTCGGCTGTTTGGCCGCACCTCCAGGGACTTCCAGCTCCTACTCGGGCTCGGCGCTGGCCCCCGAGTGTCCGCTGGAGGGCGGCAAAGGCACTGCCCCACCCCCAGCTCCCTACCGGGCTGGGTGGGGTGTAGGGTGGGGAAAGTTTGGGGTCGAAGCGGGGGTAGGGGGAAGTTGGGGGTCGAGGGTGCCCCTCCCCATGCAGCCCCGGATTGGAGAGAGAAGACCACCCACACCTGGGTACAGACTTTTTTTATTTGCAAAGAAGGCGACTCAGGTGACTCAGAAGTCCGCAGCTACTGGGATCCCCCAGGGCCGCCAGAGGTCAATGGGGCGAGGGGGTGAGGCACGTCCACCCTTCACAACTGCTGGGAGGCCAGAACCTGGGGGTTCTCGTAGCAGTGGGCCTCCTTGGCCACAGCCTGAGGGGGGCTGCAGGCCTTGCAGGGGCAGCAGCGTCTCACCAGGAGGTCCCAGGGCTCCAGAGAGCGGAGCCAGAGGGGCAGCCAGACCCAGGAGCGCAGGCGGCGGGGCAGCCAGGCGGGCCGGTGCCGCTGCAGGACAGTGACCAGGGCGACGAGGAGCACCAGCACTACCAAGGGTGCCCCGACTGCAGCCAGCACTGCGCCCCCCGCCAGGGAGAGCCCGAAGGCGGCCAGTGGCAGCACCAGGAAGCAGAGCAGCAGGTAGGCGACAGCCACCCAGCGGTAGCTGGCGGTCAGGTTCCCAAAGTACTTGGCCAGCGGGACAGGCAGCCGGAGGATGGGCACCACATACCACAGCAGGATACCCGCCAGGTTGAAGAAGAAGTGGATGAGAGCGACCTGGAGGGAGGGAGGGAGGGCCTCAGGAGCCTGGGCTCCCTGGGAGGCATGCCCCTCCCTGATGGTCACTGTGGTGGGCACGCTCTTCCCACACCCCACAGTGCCCTGAGGCTCAGGAGCCTAGTACGGCATCGCCATGTGGTAACTATGTCTCTGATGGCCCTGTGGATTCCACCTTCCCCTGAGCTGGCTTCACTCGCCTATGCTTCATCCACAGCGACCCTACTCATGCTCATCCCTCAGTGGGCTTAGCCACCCAGCCCCAGGTTCTGGCCTGGCTCCTGTGAGGAGTTGCAGGGCTACACGTGGAGGGAACACAACTCTCTCCAGGGGTTGCTGGAGAAGTCGAGGAGTCGCTGTGGTGGGTGCATTCTGGAGGGCTTCCTGGAGGAGGGGATCAGGGCTCTGCACTGGGAGGTTCTAAATGGACAGAGACAGAACCGAGGCGAGAGAGCAGGTGGGAGTGGGGGAGCGCTGGGGTTTATCTCTTCTTGTGGGCAGCAGCCCAGTGAGATCCAGGCCTTCGAGAGCTGCACCTATTAGGGCGCTGGGATGGAGGCAGTGGGGCCCAAGGGCCAATCTGGAGAGAATCAGAGGGACTGAATGGGACTGGGCGTGGGGCTCAGAGCTGGGGGGCTGGCGGGAGGCGTCCTGGAGGCAGAATTGGGACTGGGTAGGGGAGAACGGAGGGAGCTGGGGAGTCGTCCAAGTGGGGACCTGTGCCATTTAGGCCGCTGGGGGTGGAGGGCATCCCAAGGCGGTGAGATGGAGGGGCTTGAGGCCACAGCGGTCCCTCAGGAGAGCCGCCAGCTGGAACCGGGAAGAAGACCTGGGGCTACAGGGTCCTGGAAATGACGAGGTTGCAGGGGAAGAGGGGAAGGCCTGGGACCCGGACAAGTCCCACAGGGTCCTTGGGGTCCCAGGAGGCGAGGCTGTGGGCTTGAGTGGGCAGCCAGAGGTGGAGTCCTGGAGAGCCAGGGCCTGAGGCCCCAGGACACACATCCCACCACCAGCCTACAGGACCGGACAGGAGGGGGACTGACCCAGAGCGGAAGTCCCAGGCCCGTGTTGGGAATGGAGGGGCCTGCAGGCCGGGGAGGGTGCGGGAGGGCGGTACCTGGACGGCGCTGAGCAGCATGTCCGAGGGGCTGGCCAGAGCTGCCAGCAGGGCCGTGGTGGTGGTGCCAGTGTTGGAGCCCAGGAAGAGAGGATATGCTCGCTCCAGGCTGATCACCCCGACCCCTGGGGGAGCCAGGGGTCATCACCGGCCCTGAGCCCACCCACTCCCCACCAAGGAAGAGAGGGTACGCTGGCTCCAGGCTGATCACCCCGACCCCTGGGGGAGCCAGGGGTCATCACGGGCCCTGAGTCCACCCACTCCCCACCAAGGAAGAGAGGGTACGCTGGCTCCAGGCTGATCACCCCGACCCCTGGGGGAGCCGGGGGTCACCACGGGCCCTGAGCCCACCCCCAGGCGCTGCGGGCTCTGCTCACCGATGAGCGGCACTGTGGCCGCGGTGAAGACGCTGCTGCTTTGGAGCGCGAAGGTCAGGCCGGCGCCCACGAGCATGGCCAGGTAGCCGCTGAGCCAGCCAAACGGGCGGGGGAAGTCTGCGGAGCGAGGGCCGGTGACCCCGAGTCCCGCTTCCCCGCCCCCACCCCCGCGGCGGCCCCGCTTCCCGCCGCACCGGCGTTGATGACTGTCCTCACGGCCTGGGCGACGCGGCCCCGCAGAGTGGAGTTGAGCAGCTTGACAATGAGGACGAGGCAGGAGCAGAGCACGAGCAGGGAGGCGGCCAGCAGGATGAGGCCCACGGCCAGGTCCGCGAGCGCCGTGCCCGCAAACAGGTGGCGGCCTGGGGCAGGGCGGGGGCAGGTGAGCCGCGAGCTGCACGGGGCGGCGGGGGCGCGCGGGGCGGCGGGGGCTGGCGGGGGCGCGCGGGGCGGCGCGCGGGGCGGCGCGCGGGGCCGGGCCTCACAGGGCAAGGGCTCCTCAGACGCAGAGCCGTTCTTCCCAGGGCAGGGGCCCCCCGCCGCCGCTCCGCAGTAGCTGCTGTTTCCCGCGGTCTGGGAAGGCAAGGCGGTGAGGCTCAGGACGGGCTCAGAGTAGGCGGGGCCGGGTAATTCGGCGGGTCTGGGGTCAGGGATTAGCGGCGCCTCACCGTCTGCTCCCTGGTGCCGCACCATCGCTTAATAAGGCTCCGGTTGGTGGTGTTGCCCGTGGCACTGCCCATAAGGACATCAGCGTCCAGCTGGGGACAGAGGATCCGGGTCTAGCGTCGGTTCTTCAGGGCTGGCCTGGGGCTTGGAGGACTGCAGCCAGGGCCACCGCGCTGGATCCCTCTCTTGCCCCGCCCGACCCCGGGCCCAGACCGGTCTCCCCAGCAAAGCCCTTCCAGCCAGGCCCTGGCCTGTGCGGCCTGCCGGAAAGGAGCCAGCCGCCTCACCTGCACGATGAGGTGTGTGAGCGGCCGGGTCAGCACCTTGAGGATGTCGGGCGCGTGCCCCCCGGGCTGCAGGCTGGCGGTGCCCAGGATCAGCGCACTGAGCCTCTCCAGGGGGGCCGCGGCACTCTCCAGCGGCAGCAGGACCAGCGCCGTGAGCCAGTTGAAGATGCCGTGCACAGCCGAGCCGCCGAAGGCTCTGGAGTCACACAGAGGCAGCTGGGTGCCGGTCTTGGCCACCATCCGGATCGCCGCCCCGGCCCCTGCCTGCCCCTTACCCCGCTCACCTCCGAAACTCGTCCCGGTCCCCTGACTGTGCCATCGAGACCAGGGTGCTGGTGATGGATGTGCCCACGTTGACACCCATGATGATGGGCACAGAGGCCCGGACGGTCAGCACTGTGGGGGCGCTGCGTCAGCCAGCCACTCCCACCCCCCCACCATCCCCGGAGGGGAGGGGCACTCACGCTTGGAGGCCACCATGCTGACCACGATGGAGGAGGACGTGCTGGAGCTCTGCACCAGGACTGTGACCAGCACGCCAATGACCAGTCCAGCCACAGGGTTGGACAGCACCACGTTATCCTTGAAGATGTCTCCGGTTACTTTGCCTGCATCCGGGAGACAGGTGTCCTGAGGCTGGGGAGGCCAGGCTGGCCACCAGCCCACAGCCACCTGGTGGGTCACTCACTGCCTAGCAGCTGGAAGGCGGAGCTGAGGATGTCCAGGGAGCAGATGAAGAGGTAGAGGCCGCCCAGCAGCCCACAGGCCTTGAGGAAGCCAGTGAGCACCCGCAGCGCCCTGCCGGCCGCACTGAGCTCTGAAGACACATTCCAGGGAGGTCCTTGGCGGGGCCTCCCGTGCACCCTTTTCCCAGGCCCCTTCTTTTTCTCCCCTTTCCCAGGGCAGGGCCTCAACCCCCCTTCTCTGTCCCTTGGCAGAATGCTGAGGCCGACAGCCCTCTGGGGTCTCCTGGGAGCCTGACTGCCCACAGGACAGAGGAGGAGGGCCAGCGCGGCCTGTAGCAGTCCCAGTGAAGGACCGGGTGCCCTGGTTGGGGTCTGTGGAGCGTTTCCATGTGGCCTGTTGGAGCAGAGCTCATCCTCGCTCTCTCCCCGAGAACCCTCTCCAGACTCACACCCAGCAAGGTGCAGCCATGCCGGGCCAGCCACCCGCTGCCTCCAGACCTACCTCTCCAGGCCTGTCCGGTGTCCTTCAGCTGAGGGAGGGCCCAGGGGTCCATGTCTCTGTCTTCCAGGAGGGAGGCAGAACCAGAGATCCCTGCAGGGGTTGGGGTCAGCTAGGGCCAGGGACCTAGCTGTTTCCTGGACACCTTCAGGTGGGGCCCACAACACAGGGGCTTGGGGTGAGGGACAGGAGCGGGAAGGAGGGGTCTGGCTCGTGGGCTCTCCTGGGGACCGGCTAGTACCCCTCGCCCAGCTTCCCCAGCGCGATGAGTCAGGGGCCAGGTGGGTGGGCAGGGATGCGGTGGAGGTTGGGCCCCTGGGTCTCTGGTACCTGCGTCTCCCAGCCTCTGGTCCAGCAGGCCAAGTGTGTCCAGAGGGGCGGGAGGGGCCGGGCCCCCGGTGAGGGGATGCGGCATGATTTCAGGCAGGAACGGACCCAGGCCCAGACCCAGACCTGCTGGCGAGAAGGGCAGTTCAACGCTGCCCCCTGCCCGCCAGCTCTCGGGGTGTCCTGGCCCGAGACCTTCCCACTGTCCCCCCTTCCCACCTGCTGTTGGCCTCAGTGGTCTCCCCCTTCCTCCGTCTGCAGGGGGATGGCTATAGTGACCCCAGGTGGCTGTCAGGCAAATTCAGTCTGGTTTGGGGGGACAGAGTGGAGGGATCCCTGGCTCGCTGCTGGTTCTGGCTGGAGGAAGGGCTAGTGGGTGACCCAGGGTACTAGGGTGTAGCCAGAAGTGGTCGGGACTCCGGGGCGTCTCCTATTGGGTGTCACAGAGACCATTGCAGACAGTCACAGCTTAGACTTTGGCATTTGGTACCAAACAGCAATGTCTCCACTTGATAAGGGTCCACTCCCAGTGGTGGGGAGCAGGACAAGGGGCTTGACGCCCTCCCACCTCAAGGCTCCTTCCTCAGCCTGCTGGGCCTGGACCCCCAGGGTCTAGGTCCTGGGGAGCCTGCGGTAACCCCTCGCTCTGGCTGCCCCCAAGCTGGTCGCTCAACCTCAGCTGCTGGAGAGTGAGGTGGGCGCTAAGCCCTGGGCCTGGAGGTCACCCAGCCCTGACCCCAGTGTCCTGGGCCCCCGCCTGGTTCTAGAAGCTCCTACCTGTGTGGGCAGTGAGGGGCACCTTCGGGGAGGAGACACGGGCCGAGAGCAGCTGCAGGTCAAAGATCCGCTGGGCGCACACATGACCTGCCGTGTACTGAGCCCATTAATGTTTACCAAGGAGCCAAGGGCCCCCCAGGGGTACCATCGCAGCCCTGGGTGCCGGCCTCTTCCAGGCCCCACCGTCACCCAGGGGTGAGCAGGGCTGGGCTGCTGGCCCCCAGAGCTGGGCTCTCGCACGTGGACGTCTGAGGGACATGACAGGATGCTGCGTGCTGGCCACCTGCGGCAGGCGGGATGCTGGCACTCTGGCCGGCCATCCTGGGGACCCCTCGGGAAGTCCGCCCTCGTCTCTGCAGGCCTTCTCGTGCCTGTCCTGCCGCTGTCACATGGCCAGAAGGAAGCTCTTTGCACCAGGTGGGCAGGGAGGGCAGCAACCCCCGAGGTCATCCAGTTCAGGGCTGGGCCTAGCAGAGCTCCCAAGCGGCGCAGCCCCAGAGGTGGCCAGCAACGGTCACAGTCACAGGTGTCACTGACTTCTCCTGCAAGTGGGAGGAGGGCCCACCCCAGGCCACACTGCTCTTCAGCCCGGCACCCGAGCCCACCTGTTTCTCTCCCCAGCTGAGTCCGGCCCCCTTGTTCACAGGTGCCTGTTTCTGGAGTCGGGCCCCTTCCCGCTCCGGAGATGCGGGGAGGGTGAGTGGCCCCGCGGGGGCCAGCCCCGCCCCAGCTGGCTGCTGTCTCGAGCCCCTGCCTGCTGTCCACCAACCGTCGGTGCTGGGGGACTTTGTCCTCGGGAAGGAGGAACTTTCTGACTGTCCTCTCAGCACATTCTTTGGCCCGTCCCTCCCATCCTGCCCCCCACGGCTGGGGCGGGCCCCTCGGCCCTTCCAGGGATCCTGAGCAGCAGCCCCTTCCCGAGCGGGGGTGGGCGTGTGGCAGTCTGACCTGTGGGGTCTGTCTCTGGTCCCTCTGAGGTCTGTGTGGCCGCCCCTGGAAGGCAGAGGACGCCACAGGCCCGGGGAGGGGCGGCTGTCGTGAGCGCCCGTCGGCAGCGCCCCCGGCTTGGAGCTCCCTGCACACCTACAGCAGCAGCCATCGTGCTTGTCCTCCCCAACAGCACCCGTCACGGCGGGAGCCGGGGGCACTGAGCAGGCGGGCTTCACAGGGGGTGAAGGCAGAGACCCTCCCGCTGGGCTCAGGGCTCTGTAAGGAGGGGGCCTCCTCGATCAGGCCAGGAGCGGCCTCTGCTGGGCCTGCCCCCCCAGCCTGCAGCCAAGGCCCGGACACCGGCCCCCAGACCCTTTCAGGAGCCGCCGCTGAGCCGCGTCCAGACCTGGGCTGGGCTCGCAGGCGACTCTGACAGCAGCGCCCCTGCAGTGCACGCAGACCACCGTGGGGCCTGGGGGTCCTGGCCCGGATTCCAGCTCCCGCAGGGGCGCACAGCGCTGTGGGCATAGCTCACGACCTTAGGTGGCGGCCCCGGGGCGAACACCAGAGCTGTTTCGGGAAGGCGGTGCCTCGTGCTGCAGGCCGAGGCTCCCTTCCGAGGGGCAGCGCTGAGCAGCGCTCAGAGCTGGGGGCTGCCTGAGGGATCCCAGCAGAGGCTGCGGCAGCCCGGGCAGCAGCCTCCGGGCTGGAGGAAGCGGGGCGGGGGGCCCGACGCGGGGAGGAGCCTGGCCGGCTGCTGAGTGACAGTGGGGCTGCCCTTGCAGGGCCCGGGGGGCTGTGGCTCCAGGCGAGACGGCCCCCGTCCGGCCCTGATGGCCAGGAAGGCGGCCAGGTCGAGGTCCAGCATGGCCACCCCTCCACGGGGCATGGGCGTGCTCTGGCGGCACTGCGGGCAGGGGACCCAGCGCTGCGCAGGGGCCGGCGTGGCCAGCCGCCGCACGCACGCCTGGCAGACAGTGTGGCCGCAGTAGAGGCGGCGGGGCAGGTGCCCGGCGAGGTCATAGGCCGAGTAGCAGACGATGCAGTCACCGCACTGGGGCCCAGCGGCTGCGGCCTCTTCAGAGGCTGAGTGCCCCTCCGGCAGCAGCATCCTGGGGAGGGATATGGAGGGGGCAAGGTATAGCCTCTGCAAGCATCCCCCGGGCTTGGGCTCCGCACGGGAAGTGCTCCCCCCGCCCCAGAGGACAGGAATCCAGGCCTCTGCAGACGTGGGAGGTGGGCAGTGGCCAGTGGGGCTGCCCGACACCGGGGCCTGGGCACAGCCTCAGTCCTCGTGACTGCCAGTGAGGCAGCACCCTGGCCTGCGGTCCTGTCTCGGTGGCCCTCGGGCACCCTCCCAGGCTCATACCCACCCCCCAGCCGCCTGCTCGAGCCCCAGGTCTGTCTTACCTGCGTCTGCTCTGCCAGGCGGCTGTGTCCAGATCGAGGGTGGCCGGGGGCGGGCTGGGGGGACCTGGGGCGCCTGGGGCTCCCTCCCTGGGGCTCACGTTACTGGCTGAACGTGGACCAGTCAGCGGGGAGGCAGGTGGTGGCTGCGGGCTGCGTGGGCTCCCCTTTCAGCCACAAAGCGCTTGCAACTGGATCCACCAACACTGCCAACTGGGCTGGAGACGCCCCTGCTCTGCCTGCCCCGCCCCCACCCACCCACGCTGCGCAGCGCTGCCCAGCTTCCTGCCTTGTGACCCGGATCTGCGCCCACTCATACTCGACCACCACTCACAACAGGAAAGCTTTCTGGCTTCCACCTGGGTGCTGCCTGCTCTTCAGCACTCGGTTCAGACGTCACCTCCTCCAGGAAACCTGCCAGGACCCCCACAAGCTCAGCGCCCTGAGGGGCCCCGCCACCCTGTGGCTCAGTCACTGTGTGCGTGTCCGTGCTGAACTGTCGCGGTGCCTTTCCATCCCCTCGGTGTTCCCATCACAAGCTAGCCCCACGAGGAGGCCCGTGAGCACAGGAGTGGAGAGACCACCCAGAAACTCCCAGCACAGGGCGCTATGGAAAGCCCCAGGCACCCCTTCAGAGGTCACCTCCCCCTGGCATACACCTGGCCGAGGCCCCAGGCCCAGCCCGGTGGCATAGCAGGATGGGGTGTGTCGGGGAGGGCTGGGAAGGAGTCAGACCCCAGAACCTCCCCCGCTGGAGGAGGCCAAGGGCCAGAGGGCCCCTCCTCACTCCCACCACTCTGGCAGTCCTCGGCCTCCTGGGCTGGTTGGACGGGTTTCTGTGGCTGCCCCGGGTGGGGTCATCTTCCTGTGGGGGCCAGCCAGGGGCCAGGGGCCGGGAACCTGGCATGCCTGAGTCCCCATGTAGTCAGGCCAATGACATGTCTGCCCACACCCAGAGACTGGTCCTGCCACGCGGCCAGTCACCAGGGGTCAGGGGAGGGCTGTCACCGGGACCCGTCTGTCCTGCGAGGCCAGCTCGCCTCCTCCAGCTGTCTGCCCCATCCCGGAAACATCAAGGCACCTGGTGCTGGCCTGGATGCTCCCCCTGCACATGCGCTTCCCTGCCTCACCCCAGGCCCGAGTGGCTCAGCGCCCCCGGCCTCCCACGCAGGCATGCCGTGCTGCCCAGACAGCTGGGAGACGGGTCTGGCCCAGCACTGTGTTCCCACCTCCACAGAGCCCGGGCCCCAGAGGCAGGGCAGTGGGGAACAGCACACGGCAGACATCGGGACCGGGGTGTTCTGTGGGAAACCAGGAAGACGCACTGGCCGAGGCAGGGCGGTGACTCACGGGTGGGCCGGGCCGGGTGCTGGGCCCTGGGCTCCCACCCCTGGAAACCTGCCCGCGCTGGCTCCACCCACCACGGTGCTGCCAACCGGGCCCTCCTCTGGGAGCTTGTCTCAGGCTTGGCACCCGGTTCCACGCACAGCATCTTCCTGCTGTCTAACCTGCCCCCAACTGGCCTTCTTGTCCAGCCCATGGGCCAACCTGAGGCCGCAGGTCAGGTTGTCCTGAAGCTGCCCCCACCGTGACTGTCCCACAGAGGCTGGCGGTCTCTGGTGGCGTTTAGCCTGGGACCCTCCCAAAGGGGACAGTGGCAAGGAAGAAGTGTCCAGAATGGAGCTCGCACAGCTTTATTGCTTGAGCCTGGGCCTCGAAGAGGTGGTCAAGGGAGTCCCCAGCACAGGCAGTGCCCAGGGCTCCGTTCCAGGGCCCTGGGCTGGCCTGTCAGCCTTCCCGGTGGGTTGGCTGCAGCTGTCCAGGGAGGGGAGTGGCCAGTGCCCGTGACAACGCCACAGTGGCAGTCCCAACCATCCAGGCCCTTGCCGTGGCCGCCTGAGCAGAGGCCGGCTGGCAGCGCCGGGCCTCGGGGCCAGTGGGGGCCGGGCTAGGAGACGACGCAGCAGCAGCTGTGGCAGCGGCAGAAGCGGGGGCAGTGGCAGCAGGAGCAGCAGGGGCAGCACCAGCAGTGATGGGCAATGTCGTCGCCGCGCTGGGCGGGCAGCGGGCCGGCGTAGGCCAGTCCTGCCGGGCGCTGCCCGCTGCCACAGGGCTTACAGGGCTGCTGACAGGCTGGCCGGCCCTGGATGGAGGCAGCCCCCTTGGTGCCCTTGGGTCCCGGGGCCTCCTCCAGAGGCTCCAGGGTGCAGGACCTCACGGGCAGAGGCTGCGACTCTGCAGAGGATGGGCCCGCCTTCCGCTGCTGCCCCAGCTCAGGCCGCAGGTGAGCCCTCGGAATGCTTATGTGGGCATATGGGTTCTTGACGAGCGTCTCATGGGGGTCCATGGCCCTGCCTGGCAAAGGTGAGCAAAGGAGACAAAGTCAGCTCCATGGAGGGCAACAGCTGCATCCCAAGGTAAGCCAGGTCGTGAAAGCGCCTGAGTGTGCAAGGCCTGTGTGTGTGTGTGTGCAAGATGGCAGAGTGCAGGGACCGTGAGGGACAGCATCTCTCAGCTGTCCCCAGGTGTCCTCCACCCTCCTTGAGTGGCAGGGCCTTGTGATGGAGCTGGAAGCGGGGTGGGGGTGGGGGGCTGGGAGACACAGCTAAGCTGGTCCTACCGCGGATGGGGAAGTCCCTCAGCCCAGGACCCACCTGGAGCGGTGGTGGCGGCGCGCTGTCCTCTTGCCCAGGTCCCCGCGCCTGTGAGCTGAGCCTCCGGTAGCTGCCTTTTCCCTCCTGGGGAGGGGTGGGGCCTTGGGCGGGGCTCAAAGACGGGGTTCCCAAGATGCCAGGAGGCCCCAGCTCCTCCAGCACAGTGGCCACCCACCCTTCCTTTCCTGGATGGGCGGTGGCCAGGCCTGGGCTCCCGGGGACCCTGCCAGCCTGGCTGATTCAGCCTTGACCCATCTGGGGCATGTCCTGGCCCTCAGGGAGCTGGCAGGTCACCGGAATGCAGGACAGGAGCCTGGGTCAGGCCCGCAGATGGTCTGGGGCCTGGCTGTCACCCACAGTCTCAAAGCCACCGCTTTGAAGTGGAGGGAGAGGCCTGCACGGTGACCTCAGCCTCTTCCCCGCAGGCAGAAACCAGGGCATTAGTGAGCACGCTGCTCTGCTCGGAGGCTTACGGTATTTCTAACTGATAAAAAATGTTTGGTTTGCATACCTTTGCCGATAAAACTTACTTATCTCTCTATTGGCAACATGAGTTTCATACACAAGTGGCGTTTCCTGCTCATTTCTGAAACTACAGTTTTGCTCTGGTCGGGGGTCCTGTGGACAGGCCCTCCGTCTCTCAGGGCCCCCATGCTTGGCCCTCCCACCTCCCCCAGCTTCAAGTCCTAGGTGGCGCTTGGCGCCTGCCATGCCCTGGGGTCGCTATGTGCGGGGTCACAGTGGACGTGCGCTCTCGGCGCAGGGCCTGGCACTGGCGAGCTCCGCCTGGGGCGGCCGGGCCCGCACCCCTCGTCCTTCGCGCTCGGGGCGGCGCGGGGTGGGGGGGGCGCCTCCGGGAAGGGCAGCGTCCAATCAGACGTGGCCCAGAGGCCAGCTGACCCGCGCGGCTGGTGTGGGGCCAGTCAGACCGGTCTGGGCACAAGCTCTACCGATGCGGCACCGGATGCGGGGGGAACCGGGCCAGAGCCGGAATCGGGGGCCCCACGGCGCAAGCCCACCGCGCACGGCCCAACGTGCAGGTCAGAGCCCACCGCGCAGGCTCCGCGGGCCCCGCCCGCCGCCCCACAGCGTCCGCCTCGGCGGAGGGGCGGGGGCCGGCGCGTGCGCAAACCTGGCCTGGAAGGAAGCGGGCGGCTGGTGCGGACTGTAGTCCCCAGAAGCCTCCGCGCTCGAGGGTTTTCCCAAAGACCAGGCTCGGGGTCAGCCGGCCCCTTCCCGCCAGACCCGGGCTTGGGCCGCCCCGGCGCTGCGCTTCCAGGCCCGGGCGGGGCGGGGCCTCAGCCCAGGGGCGGGGCCTCGGGCACGGGGCGGGGCCTCGAGTTGGGGCAGGACGGGGCTGAGCAGAGCGGCTGCCCAGGCTGGACCCCCAGCCCTCCCTTGGCCGAGGCTGCCTCAGTTTCCCGGCCTTCGGGCCAGGGCCCCTCGCTGCCCCTCCCTTGGGCACCTGCTCACGTGCACAGCTCTCACACTGGAGTGGTGGGTGACACTGAAGGGCAGGCACTAGACTGAGGTCTCAGAGAGAGCAAAGTCGGGCCTGTGGGCCCAGAACACCTTTCCAGCCTCCTGCCCACGTGGGGCCCTTCGTCAGGAATGCCGACCACACTGGGCTCTGCTGCCCTGCAGGAGCTGGGCTTAGGGCTATAGCTAGGGGCACTCTGGCCTGTAACAGAGCAGAGCAGCTGTGGCCAGAGGGGCTGGGTCTGTCCAGGGTCAGAAGCAGGGCCCAGTGCTGGTCAAAGGAACGCCGGCAAGCCACGTCGTGGCCACGACAGGTTAAAGAAAGGCACTCTGGAGGCCCAGGCCACGTCAGTTCCCTGCCCTCCCTCTCACCTGACAGCTTCTCACAGGCAGAGGGTGTATCCTGGGGCACAGGGAAGTCTGGCCCGAGGAAGAAGCAGAAAGGAATGGGGCCTTGCTGGGTGGGATCAGGTTAGCACACAGCTGTGTGATGACCCGTGACCTGCCAGGGGGTGCCGGAAAGGCCACCCTGCCTGTACGTGTAGGTGCGTGTCCTCCGTGAGCTGCCCCATGGGGCCTGTCCTGCTGTCGGTCTGACCTGCTGCGTACCCCTTACACCACCCAGCGTCCTGTCCTTGGAGCACTCTCCCAGCCAGGGTTCCTCCATCGCCCACTCCTTCTATGTGTGCTTTGCCCACCCCTGCTCACCCTCTTCTGCCCTCAGCGGGCCTGAGCTGGGCACCTGTGAGCCGGAACAACCCGAGGCATTCTCTGGGGGCCGAGGGGAAGGACTGACAGAGACCCTGCCTCTGCAGAGGTCACACGGCAGTCTCACGGTGGGGGCCCCGGGGCCAGCTTTCCTGGGACCACCCTAGGGCTCCCTCTCCCCTTCCTCCCTCTGGTATTGTGAGATCTCAGAGCACTCCTTCCCTTCCGGAATCGGGCAGGGGGCTTGACCAGGACCCAGGGTCAGCAGGCGGCCCGGAGGTGGGGGAGACGGGAGGGGGCCTGCTGTGGGGATCCCGACCCCCACGGGGCCCGCGGCGGGAGGGGGAGGGCGACCCCCAGAGCGGGCGCCAGGCCCGCGGCGGATCGAGGGGCGGCAGAGAGACTGGCCCCGCCCCGCGGACCCCGCGCGGGTCCCCAGACGGGGGGTGGCGCTGCGGGCGCCGCGCGCACTGCGGTCCCCGCGCCTCCGCCGCAGAACGCGCCACGCTCCGCACGCACCTGCCGCCGCCGCCGCGCCGAGCCCCGCGCCCGCGCCCCACGCCCCCGGGAGCCGCCGCGGCCCGGCCATCGCCCGAGGTAGCCGCCGGAGCCTCCGGAGCCGCCGAGCCAAGGCTCGGGCGCCGCATCCAGGCCTGCCTTTGAGACAACCTCTGCGGAGGCGGCGGCGCGCGGCCCGGCCCGGGGACGCCAGGCTGGGGCAGGTGAGTGCGGGCGGGGCGGGACAGCGCGGGGTCTTCGCTCGCCTGCCCCCACTTCTGGGCAGAGGTCGGGCCTCGGGCGCGAGGGGCTGCGGAAGGGGCTGGGTTCCGAGTCTGGCGAGGGTCGGGGTCAGAGGTCGGGCGCCCGGTCTTTTGTGCAGGGTGAGGGTGGGCCCAGGTGCTGACCTCACGGCGTCTCTCACCTGCAGCTCCGGCCCAGCCCCGGCCTCTCCTGTGCTTCCGCCGCCAACCCCGAGCTTGCTGCCCGGGTCCTTTGGCGGCCAGCGCTCAGGCTAGCTGCCTTCCCTGGGCGCCCTGTCCTGGAGCCATGGGGCCCACCTAGCCCCTGCCTGCCCGGATGTCCGGGCCCCGGGACGGCTGATCTCGGCTGCAGGGGGACCTCCTGCAACGCCCCCTGGCCAGCCTCAGAGGCCAGAGACCCTGGGTGAGCCCCTGGGCCCGACCTCTGGCCCAGGGCAGCCGCCCACACCCCCGTGCCCCTCTCCTCCTCCCCCGCCCCTTCCTCCTCCCCCGCGCACCGGACCTGAGAAGCCACTGTGGCCTCTGGGGGGGGCCCTTCCCCCCAAGCTTTTGCCCGCCTCCCCCAGGAGTCCACAGGGCAACCAGGATGCTGTCCCCTCACTGCCCCCCCGGCCCCACCCAACGCCCCCCCCTACCCGAGCACCCAGTCTGACTGGAGACAGCCGGATGCCGGCTGACCCAGGGCCCGAGGTGGGCGGTGGCTGGCCAGGCTTCCTCATGTCCTGCCTGAAGGGCCCCCATGTCATCCTCAAGATGGAGGCCATGAAGATGGTCCACCCTGAGAAGTTCCCTGAGCTGCAGGCGGCCACCCCCTGCTTCCCACCTGCGCCCCGGCCTGCCCCGGCTCTGGCACCCAAGCGAGCCTGGCCCTCAGACACAGAGATCATCGTCAACCAGGCCTGTGGGGGGGACATGCCCGCCCTGGAAGGGGCACCCTGCACCCCGCCTCTACCACGGCGGCCCCGCAAGGGCAGCGCTGAGCTGGGCTTCCCCCGGGTGGCGCCGGCGGATGAGGTCATCGTGAACCAGTACGTGATCCGGCCCGGCCCTGCGGCCCCGGGGGCCCCTGCGGCAGCGGTGGCCGCGGCTGCCGGGGAGCCTCTGGAGTGCCCGACGTGCGGGCACACGTACAACGCCACGCAGAGGCGGCCCCGCGTGCTGTCCTGCCTGCACTCCGTGTGTGAGCAGTGCCTGCAGATTCTCTACGAGTCCTGCCCCAAGTACAAGTTCATCTCTTGTCCCACCTGCCGCCGTGAGACTGTGCTCTTCACTGACTACGGCCTGGCTGCGCTGGCTATCAACACGTCCATCCTGAGCCGCCTGCCACCCGAGGCGCTGACCGCCCCGTCGGGTGGCCAGTGGGGTGGCGAGCCCGAGGGCAGCTGCTACCAGACCTTCCGGCAGTACTGCGGGGCTGCGTGCACGTGCCACGCGCGGAACCCGCTGTCTGCCTGCTCCATCATGTAGCGCCCGCCTGCCCGCCCGCCCGCCGGTCTCTGCTCCCTGCTGCTTCAGGGATCTGGCCCTGCCCTGTTGCCCGCTAGCCCCTTGCCCACCACAGCTTCTGGCCCCACCCATGTGGCATTGTCGCTGCAGCCAGCTCTGCCATTAAAACTCTTTGCCAAAGCCTGCACCTCGTGCCCTGCACCGAAGCTGAGGCCTGCTCACGGCCCGGGCCGGGGGGAGTGGGCACCCAGAGCGGCAGCCCTGGTGGGGTCCAGGCTGAGGAGCCAGAGCGAAGCTGGATACTTGGGGTCAGCCTGCTCTGCTCAGTGGGGGCCAGGCGGGGCCTGTGTGTGCGTGTGTGTGCACCTGCGTGAGCCACCTGCGTGCTCCGGGCAGGACTGTGGGAGCAGCTGGGCAGAGCAGAGCTGGCTGGCAAAGGGAGGGACCTTCTCTGTGCTGGCCACTGGGTGTGAGCGCAGCGGGGACATGAGGCAGCCCACCTGAGCCCCGGAGCCTGCCTGACTCCCTGAGGCGCTGTGGGCACAGCCCTGGGGCCCGTCTGAGCTGGGGCTGGGACGAAGGCTGGCTGCAACCACAGTGGGGTACAGGGCCTGAGGGCCTCCTGTCCGGTACTGGATGACTGCATTTGGAGAAGGAACTGTCGCCCAGCTGGTGCAGGCAGGGGAGAGGGGAGGGCGACGCAGGAACGACAGCATGGGTAGCACTCCCTGTTTATTGAGAGCTGCCCCTTGTACTGACGAGCCCGTAAGGCGGGGCTGTGACAGTGTCCATCAGGTGCAGGCTGTGGGCTTGGAGGGGTGCTGCAGCACGGTCGGGAGGACAGGGCCCGGTTGGCAGGCTCGGAGGGGCGCTGCGGAGCGGTCGGGAGGACGGGGCCCGGTTGGCAGGCTCGGAGAGGCGCTGCGGAGCGGTCGGGAGGACGGGGCCCGGTTGGCAGGCTCGGAGGGGCGCTGCGCAGCAGTCGGGAGGACGGGGCCCGGTTGCCAGTCTCGGAGGGAGCGCTGTGGCGCGGTCGGGAGGACGGGTCCGGGTTGGCAGGCTCGGAGGGGTGCTGCGGAGTGGTCGGGAGGACGGGGCCGGGTTGGCAGTCTCGGAGGGGTGCTGTGGCGCGGTCGGGAGGACGGGGCCGGGTTGGCAGGCTCGGAGGGGTGCTGTGGCGCGGTCGGGAGGACGGGGCCTGGTTGGCAGTCTCGGAGGGGTGCTGCGGAGTGGTCGGGAGGACGGGGCCCCGTTGGCAGGCTCGGAGGAGCGCTGCAGAGCGGTCGGGAGGACGGGGCCCGGTTGGCAGTCTCTGGCTCCTGGACCCAGTGGGGCCCTGGACCCAGTGGGGCCCTGGGCCCTTGAGGTGGAGGGGCATGTGCTGACACCCAGCCTGCTCGGGGCCGCTGGGCTCCTGACAGCCCAAGTGAGGTGGCCCTTTGTGAGCTGGGCCTGTGCAGCAGGGGCCCCCCGGGCTGCCTGACCTTCAGGGAACACTCAGGTCCATGGCGCCCCCTCCTGCAGACCAGCCGGGTGGGAGGCCCAGCAGTGGGGTGGGGCCTGTCCATCGAGGGGCTCTCGGAGCCCTGGCCATGGACCTCCTCCAGTGCTGTGCTGCACACCGGTGGCTCGTGTCTGGGCAGTAGGCGTCTCAGGCTGGGTCAGAGGCTAAACGCAGGTTCTGGGGCGGCCCTGTCCAGGCCCCGGGATGAAGGCTAGCACCCCGGTCAGCCCTGGGTTCTTCAATCCTGGTCGTCGGGCCTCAGGGCAGGGTGCTGCCAGGGCCACCGGCACCAAGGCTTCCTGTCAGTCGGCAGCCGCTGCCCCAGGCCCAGGCCCAGGACGTGCCAGCAGCAGGCACGTGGCCGTCAGCGGCGGGAGCCATCCAGCAGCACGAACAGCAGCCCCAGCAGCAAGAGCGGGGTGAAGACAAGCAGCAGGCCGAGCAGCTCAAGTGCCAGCAGGCTCAGCAGTGCCAGGCGGCGGGCACAGGGCCCGTGTCCCCGTAGGGCCCACAGCCAGGCACCCAGGCAGGGCGGGCAGGGCAGGAAGGGCAGGCAGCCTCGGCCGCCCACGGCCTCTGGCAGGAAGCGCAGCTGGTAGCGGTGCTCCAGGGAGGCCCATGGCCCGCGGCCGTGGCGGGCAGGCAGGGGTGGGGTGGGGGGCGCGGGGCGTGGGGGCCCGTCGGCCCGCAGCAGCTCCTCTTGCAGCCGGCAGATCTCCCACTCGAGCACGGGGGTCTTCTGGCGACACAGCGGGCAGCACACGCGGCCCAGGTCGCCGGGGGCAGCGCCCAGCAGCCGGTGCAGACAGCCCATGCAGAGGCCGTGGCCACAGTTCAGCAGGGCCAGGCGCTGCTGCCCCGGCCCATAGGGCTCCGTGCAGATGGGGCACTCCTCCGCCTCCTGCTGCGCCTCCTCGTCCTCTGTGCGGCTGGCCCAGGGCGGGGCCGCGGCCGGGGCCCCCAGCAGGGGCTCACTGTCCGGAGTCCTGGCACCCTGGGGCTTCCCAAGGGCCCCGCTGCCCAACCCATCCTCTACCAGCACTTGGTGCAGTGGGTCCAAGTGCTCGGGGCCCAGAGACCGACTGGTGAACCCCGAGCCGCGGTCAGCAGGGCCACCAGCGGGGACCCCAGGGCACAGTTCAGGGGCGGTGCCTCCAGGGCAGGGGCTGGGATGGGTGGGTGGGGACCCCAGGGTGGCGGAGGGGTGGTTGAGGCCTTGAAGGTCAGCGTGGCCCTCCGCAGCCGGGGCAGGCTCTGGCACTGACCTTGCAGCAACCGCCGCCTCCTTCTGGCTCTGGGCCCCACTCGAGGAAACTTCACTTGGGTCCCCGTGCCCCTGCCAGCTCCCGGAGGCTCCTGGGCCCAGCGTGCCGTCCCCGACAGGATCTGCCCAAGCCCAGCCGCGGGCAAAGCAGTCCCTGTGTCAGCCAGAGACCGCCAGCTGGATTCCAGGCCAGGGCCTTGTGGGCAGGCCAGTCCAACTCCTCCAACAGGAATTCCCCTCCCAGGGGTGCGGACGCCACTCAGACCTCCCTCCCCACCAGTCTGAGCCACACCCCTTCCCTCCAACCCAGGCCACGCCCCCCCCTCCCTCCTGAGGGCCCTGGGCAGCTGTTCCCTGGGCTGGTAAGGGATGGTCAATGCCAGCCTGGCCGGGTGCTTTTCCTGCTTGGCCCTCAGGGCAAGAGCAGAGTCTGCACAAGGTGGGCAAACGGCTGGCACCCTCATCATCAGACTCAGGCACTGCATGCAGTGTGGACTGAGCCACGGTGCCCGTGCCCAGCAGAGCAGGCTATTCCATCCAGACCTGCTCTGGACCACCCACTGCCCGAGACCCACTTCCGCACAAAGAAGAGCAGGCAGGAAGCGGCCACCAAGAGCCCGGCGTTTATTGCTGAGGCTTTCCTGGAGCTGAGAGGGCAGGTGTGTGCTGCTCATGGCGTCCTCCCTCTGCTGGGGTCTGTGCAGGAGAGTCGACCACCCTCCCAGCTGGTAGCAGACAGGGCGAGAGCCAACGACAGCCCCCAGAGAGCGTCGGGCAGGGTGGCTGTGGCCAACGGCAGGATGGCCCTTCAGGCCCACGTCTCAGTCTGGAAACGCAGTGTCCGCTGCAGCTGAGCGAGGTAGGCGGCCGCATCGGGGTCAGAGAGCCCGCCCTCCTCCCGGAAGATGGACAGCAGGGTGTCACACACATCGGCCGGCATGTACTTGGCGTTGCTGGAAGGGCAGGCAGGACAGCGCTCAGCACAGCCGGCGTCCCCATGGGCCCGTCCCTCCAACCACCCGCGGCCCAGGCTCACCCTGCCAGGTAGAAATGGGCGCCCCGGCCGTCCAGCAGCTCCCACACCAGCGGCCCGAGCGCCCGGAGCCGGTGCTGCACATACACCTTCTGCTCCTGCGGGGCAGCGGGCGGGAGGCACTCTGAGTCTGCACCCTGGGCGTCCCGCCCCGCGCCCCTCCCCGCCCTTCCACACACACCTGCTCCCGGGAGAAGGCCGTGACCAGAGTCAGGCAGCCTCTCGCCTGCAGCTGCTCCCACTCGGCCTCCCAGTAGAAGTCCTGGTCCCGCCGGCGGCATCCAAAGAACAGCACATTTCCTGGGGGTGGGGGGGCAGGGAGCAGGGCCTGAGCCTGGGCCTGCACCCCTGGAGCTCAGCCGGCCGCCTCCCAGCCCCAGACTCTGCTCACCGGTCTCGCCCTGGGCCACTCGCTCCTGGATGGCTGCTCGGAAGGGGGCTACGCCGGTGCCGGGCCCCACCATGATCACAGGTACATGTGGCGTCTTTGGGAATGTCAGGCCCCCAGACCGCACCCACAGGGGCACCCGGACAGGTCCTATGGCGTGAGGGAGGCAGCTTGAAGAGGCTCGCAGGCCCAGGGCCCAACCCCCACCCCAAAGAGCCAGGGTCACCTTGCGCAGGGTCCAGGGATGCCAGCCAGCTGGAGCAGAGGCCACGGCGGGGCTCCCGGAGGCGGGTCTGGTACTGCACCACGGCCACCAGGATCTGCAGCCGCGAGGGGTGGGCCTGGGGAGGGGACAGTAGGCGCCCTGCCCCATGGGCCCCCCACCGCCTGGCCCCTTGTCCCCTTGCCCCCCACCCCACCAAGGCCAGCCCTCCTCTCTCACCCACAGAGAGGAGGCGATGGAGAAGGCCCGGGGCCGGATCAGGGGCAGCAGGTCCAGCAGGTAGTCTGGGGGGACAGCAGCAGCTGTGTGGGGGAAGTCGCACAGCACCTGGGGGGACAGCGGCAGGGGAGCCGTGGCTGGCAGGGCCACACATGGCTGCAGCAAAGGGCCCAGGCCCGTTTGCCAGCCAATGCCCACCTCCAGGGCCGTCCCGTGGGGCCCAGGTCCTCCCCCGGCCCCTGCCCACCTCCAGGGCCGTCCCGTGGGGCCCAGGCCCTCTCCCGGCCCCTGCCCACCTCCAGGGCTGTCCAGTGGGGCCCAGGCCCTCCCCTGGCCCCTGCCTTCCCCCAGCCCCTGCCCACCTCCAGGGCCATCCCGTGGGGCCCAGGTCCTCCCCTGGACCCTGCCCATCTCCAGGGCCGTCCTGTGGGGCCCAGGCTCTCTCCCGGCCCCTGCCCACCTCCAGGGCCGTCCTGTGGGGCCCAGGCCCTCCCCTGGCCCCTGGCCCCTGGCCCCGGGTCCAGGTCCTCCCCCGGACCCTACCCCCAGCCTCTGCCTACCTCCAGGGCCGTCCTGCGGGGCCGGGTGCAGTACTCGCAAAGCTCCTCCTGGCCCCGTGCAGAGCCGAATTCCCGAAGCTTCTCCCGCTCCAGCTCGTGGGGGGAGAGACAGGCCAGAAGTTCAAAGAAGGAGCGGCGGGGGACACTGGCGATGTCCAGGTACTGGGACACGAGGCGCCGCACGGAGCAGGGCTGGGGCAGCCGCGTAGGGCAGGTGACACCTGCAGGGGATGGGATGCTGTTGGGGGCGGGGACGCGGGGACAGGGTGCCAGGGGGCGTGGGGGAGCGCACAGCGCGAGCACCGTGGCCTCCGGGGCTCACCTGGCTCCCGGGGCTGCAGTGTGAAGTGCTGCTCGGGGTCCAGGCCCAGCGCCTGGCAGAACTGCTGGACGTGGCTGGCCGTGTTCTCGGGCTGGATCAGCACCAGGTCACCAGCTGCAAAGCTGTGTGGGAGGGACAGCCAGGGCCTGGGGAGGGGCTCGCCTGCGGGGGGAGGACGCTGGGGGCTCCGGGAAGCTGCAGAGGAAGGAGGCGAGGGCCAGGGAGGCTAGGGGGCCCCTGGACGGAGGGGTCCTGCCTCCCCGGCTGTCATCCCCGCTCTCGGCCCTGACGTGCACCCACTTCGGGAGAAGAGCGGCTGAAACCTGGACCAGGGCTCCTGCGCAGCCCTGCTCCCATGGGCCCCCGGCGCCGACCCGCACCTGATCCCAGAGCCCGAAATGTCGAACTCAATCAGCCGAACATCCTGGAAGTGCGAGGGCCCCGTGACCCTCTGATTGCTGACCATGGGTGCCAGGAACGGCTGTAGCTCTGAAGGGGGTCCCTGAGGGTCTGTTCCGGCCGCACACAGCTCCTCCGGGCCTGAGCTGGGGGTGTCCTTGAGGAACTGCAGGGTGAACTTGGAGGGCCAACTGTGAAGGGCCGGACACTCGTCAGACTGCTGGCCAGGTCTGCTGTGTGGGTGGGTGCCACCCCAAGGCCACACTTACAGGACTCCAGGAGGGCTCAGGTCAAGGTTCAGAGGCACAGGGTGCGGCCCCAGCACCTTCTCCCACAGATCCTGCAGCCAGGGGTCGATGGCGGCGTCGGGCCTGCAGAATCAGGTACACACCCCTCTGGGGACCTGCTCCCAGCTGGACCCGCAGGAGGGCACCCCCAACCCCCAACCCACTCACCCCAGTTCGTGCTGGTCATCGCCCAGGCACATGGGCAGGAGGGCGCTGCCCCCAAGCTGCAGCAGCCGGCGGTGCAGCTTCTTGGCCACGAAGTTGAACCTACAGAGAAGACAGAGCTGGTGCTGGCCCTGGCCCTGCACAGGCGGGAGGTACACGCCCAGCGGGCTGCATGGGGTGAGGCTCCCAAGGCTCCAAAGGTTCCTTTGCTGGCTCCCTAAGGGACAGAAGGGTCTCTCACCTGCCCCATGGGTGTGCCCGGCAGTGGGAACAGACGTCTACGTTTCACACTAAACAAAGCCCCCAGACCCTTCCCAGACGAGGGTCACAAGCCACCCACTTTCCGTCCTTTTCACCTGGACAACTCCAGACCTCAGGCTACGTCTATACCCAGAGACCCCCTCCCTCAGCTCCGAGCTGCAGAGTTAGGGGTTTTAATGTTGCAGGAGCCCCACGCCATGTGCACCCTTGAACACAAAGCCCTTGGTACTTCCCTGGGAAATAGTGCAAAGCGACAGCACTCTGCTCAGGACACAGACGTGCCGTGAAAACGGTGAATGAGAGCAAAGCGGAGGCAGGCAGCGGTGGCCACGGAACGGCTCCGGGGGCCGGGCCCTTTGCACCCTGCCTGCTCACACCTCCCGGTTCTCCGTGCTCATCGTAAGCTCGAACCCCTCCCCAAAGGCTGCTTATGAAGGCGGGCTGAGCCGGGCTCCCTTGTTGCCCTATGTTATGGGTTGACAGAGGACGCTGGCTCAGGCCCTGGGGTCTGGCTCTGGACACCAGTTCCTGCCTGGACCATGTCTCAGGCGTGGCCCCAGCCAGGCCCCCCACCCCGGCTGCCCTGCCCACTTCTTGCATGAACCACCCTATCCTTCAAGCCCAGGGCTTCTGGCCATGGAGAAGCTGCCACCAAGGAGCGTCTGTGGGGCCAGGAAGTGTGGCCAGGGCCATGGCCTCGAGGGGGTGCCCTGGGGGCTGGGTCACACATCCCTCTGTCAGGCCACTGTGTGCACGCGGGGGACAGGTCCACCCTCCCTTACTCACTTGGCGTAAGACGAGTCCCCGAGACCCAGCACAGCAAAGTCCATCTGACGGAGGGCAGTGGATGGCAGGCTCCTCCGGAAGATGAACCTCCAGAAACTCTGCAGCAGGAGAGGGGCGCTCAGGGCTTCTCCCGGCCACCGGGCCAGGCCTCCCCAGGGCTCAGGGCCTCTCCCGGCCACTGGGCCCGGGTCTCCCCAGGGCTCTGCTCTCCTAACACTTTTGTTATTACAAGTCCGCTTCTCGTTCTACTGTAGTAGTGAATGAGCTGGGAAAAGACAGAAAATGGTAAAGTGGAAGAAAGCTAGCCTGGCAGCAGTGCTGGAGCTGGGCTCCAGTGCTGCCCACAGAGTGGGGGGAGCCTGGCGGGGCTGTCACCAGCGGGCCATCTGCTGGCCACCCCTCTGCCCCCTGGTGTGCGGGCAGCACAGCCCTGGCAGCTCTCAGCCCCGCCTCGGGCCTCACAGCCACAAAGAGGCTCTGGGCCAGCACAGCAGACCCCGAGGCCCCTCTCTGTTCTGATTTCCCTACTCAGTGGAATCTTCCCTCCTGGGCCTGGAGCTACCGGCCATCAGGCTGCTCCGTGCCTGTTCCCTAACCCCACGGAGCCAGCCCACGTCCCACACCGTCCCCCTCACCTGGTGCGCCCTCACCTACATGCGGCCACTCATCCCAGGTGGCCCCCGGGTCGGAGCCCGAGTCCCTCTCCTTCCCTGACCCCAGGGTCACCACTGGGCAGCCTGTGCGGGAGCGCCTCCCATTCCAGGTCTTGGCCTGGCCTTCCCGCAGGCCCAGAGACGCTTCTGAGATCTCCTGCTTAGACCTTGTCTCCTGAAGGCTGTGGAAAGCCTCAAGGGTCCAGGGAAGATGCGATTCTCACTGCTGAGGTGTGAAGATGCTGGGCTTCCCCTTGCACCGCTGGCAGACAGTGGGGCACACTTCAGGTTGAAGCTGTCCTCTCCAAGCCCCTGAGAGTTTGCTCTGAGCTGGTCCAGCTGGGTGGTCGCTGCTGGGAAGCCGGTGTCCCTCTGTGGCCTGCTCTGATACCAGATGCCTGGGCGCTCTGCAAGCCCAACAGTCGAAACCCACACAAGTCAGGCGTCAGTGGGAGCCCGGTTCACATCCTGCCAGCCCTTCCTGGGCACATGGTGGGCTTGTGGCTGGACACCCAGCCTTTAGGCCTGTTACACTTTCCATGGTGATTCTCTCACCGTTCTCCTTCCTGTTGCACGGCTGCTGGGAAAATCTCGGTCTCCTGATGTCATCTTTCTTGTTCCCTAACTTTGTTATGGTTTCTGGGAGAACTTCTCAGCGTTGTCTTCTGATCTGGGATCATTTTACGGCGGTCTCCTCAGCTCGTGCTCTGCCCAGGCTTTGCGTTTGTGGCCCCAGGGCAGCAGGCTTGCCCACCCGTCGCAGGTGGAGCTCTGCTCGCTCTGTCCCTCTGGTTCTGTGTGCCTGTCTTGGTCCCTGCCCCTCACAGGGCTCTCTCCTCGAACATGGTCATTCTTTGTACTCTATCTGTGCTTCAGAAGATGACAGGAAACCTCAAGTTCAGGCCTGTCACCAGTGCGTTTCTTGGCCAAGAGAGGGGGCGAGGCCCTGGCTGCCTGGAGGGGCCTGCCCAGCCGGCGTCCTTCAGCATGGTGACAAGGAGGCTGGGGTCTCCTGCTCCTGTTCTGTGCTGGGTTGGGAGGGCCGCATCCTGACTGCCTCCGCGGTGTCCATCCTGGCATCCGGCCCTCCGGTAACTTCCCTCATCCCGGTGTGACTCACCACGCTCACGCTGTTAGCTTTCGCTGCGAAGTCAGGACCTCTGCCCAGCTGACCCCATGGAGGTCTTTATCCCCGGCCCCTTCCACACCCTGGTCTCTGGCATCCACCACACACCTCCTGCCTTGATCTCCCCAGACCTGCCTCCTCTCCTGTGCCTCCTCCCGTGCTGGTGTGCCCATTCCAAGCCTATTCTTCAGTCTTCTGCCTTTTGCACTTACCAGCATTTAAACAGGCCTGGGTTTCTCTGTCTCACAACCACTCTCCGTTTAACCCCTTCACCCCTCACAGCATAAGCGTTTTTGAGTTGTTTCACATGCAGACGTCCTTAAACGCTTCTGTGCCCGAGGTTGCCAGCCGTCCCTTTGCTGACCTTACTTCATTTCCTCGCAGCTTTGAGCACCAGAGACCATCCTCTGGACACAGTCACCCCTCTGCCCTCAGCCTTGGAGACGGCCCACTCCCTTCTCGATGCTGGGGCCACTTTCCTGCTCCTCACTGGTTTTTCTCCACCTTCCGCGCCTTTGTGTTTAAGGGCAGCCTGTCCTGGGGGAGGGAGGCACCTCCTTCCTCTCTCCTCCATATTTTGGCCACTGTGACATGTGCCTCCACTAAGGATCCTCACTGGAGCTCCAGGCTGACTGCGTGTCTCCACCTGGACAACGTCCGGGTACCTCACCCTCCCGATTCTCTTGCTTCTGTGCATGGAACCACCATCCATCCTAGTAGCTAGGCCCAAATCCCCATCTTAATTCTACCTTCTTTCTCATCTTTGAGATTCGATTGCACGATTCCATGTTCAACCAACTCTACCTTCTTAGCACCTCTGGAGGGCGTCTGCCCCACTCTGCTCTGCCACCAGCCTGCCCCAAGCCTCAGGCTCTCGGCTGCATTGTGCCCACCTCCCACCACCACCACCCCCATTCCTGCTGTCCTACAGCCTGCTCCCCCTGCAGAAAAGGGCTGGTTTTGCTAGAATACACATGTTACTGCATCACCCCATGGGTTCCATGGCCCTTTGTTTCAAATCCTTCTGCCTCCCCATGGCTGCTGACCTCTTTGGCATCCAACCTGGCTGCCTGCTCTTTTTCCCTCCAAGCCTGATTCATTCCTTGGTTTGACCATCCTGAACCGCGTTTGACTCTTCCACGGCTGGGCTCTTTTTCTCCTCTGCAGAGGCTGCTCCCTCTTGCCTGGTGCCTGGCTAGCCCCCACTTATCCTTCAAGACTTCGCCTAGCCTCTTTTCTTCCAGAAAGCTCTCTCTGAACCTCCAGATTGAGGGGGCAGCCCTTATTAACGCTCTCATTAACATCAAGCACTCTTGCAGCATGCATTTTTTTTGGATTGTAACTGCCCATTAAACTTTTGCTTTTTCTATGTTTTGAGTTTCACAAGAGTAGAACTGTGACTACTGGGCTCATAGCCGGATTCACAGCATTAGATTATGCTTGGAATACAATGTGTGCTCAAAAGATGGTCAAAGAATGGAAAAATGTTCCCTGAACGTGAGCTTTGAAATACACACAAGACCCACACCAGATTTATATATGGCCCTGGAAAAACATGAAAAGTTAAAGCGGTGCAGAGTTTATTAGGAAGGACGCCCAGAGCCCCCGCTCCACCCAAAGATCTCCTCCCAAATCCACAGGAGAACAATTATTCACTGTGCTTCTCAAGTCTTTCCAGGCAACGAATACAGGGTGAGGGCCAAGGGCAGGGATCTGAGCTCCTGAGCACACTTCAGGTCAGCCTTACCTTCATGTTGTCCGGGGGGTCTCCTTGGCCTGTAGTTGCACAAACAAATATCACCAGGGGCTCATTAATCAGATTCACCTCAACAAAAAGACACATATGTAAGGCCTCGGGCTGTAATGGCCAGGCATCCTCCCAGCAGCCTGGCTCCCCGCCTTCTCTCAGAGGAATGGGGCAAAGGGACTCAGCGCTCGCGAGCGGCCGGCCGGCCTTCTCTTTCAGGCTCCCCGGCAACTGCTCCCCTGTCTCCATGCGCTAAACTGGCCGCTGCTCCCAAGCGTTCCCGGCCCCTAAATCTGCCGTAATGGAAGGGCCCGCTCTCAGACGAAACGCAGCCCCCTGGGGTCCAGCGCTTTGGGGGCCGGCGCCCCAAGCCCGCCGGGTACCCCCGTCGAGGTCCGAGGAGCCCTCACCACGGGGTAGGAGTCCAGGGCTTCCACTCGGCAGCTGAGCTGCCGGCGTCGGGCCTCGCGGCCCAGCCTCTCCGACACATCCTGGGCTGTGCCCGTTTGGCTGCCGAAGAGCACCAGGAGCCGTGCGCTCGGCATGGGCTGACCCCGGGGAACCCCGCGCTCCTGACGTGACCCGCCGCACTCGCCGCCAGCCCTGACCCCCACGACAGGCTCCGACTTCCGGCTTCCGGCATCGGCCGGAAGTGACGCCCTAGGGCCGCGCCCGGCGGGGCATGGCGTCCGAGCGTGGCGGGCGTCGGTGGGTGGCCTGTGGGGGGTCCCGGGTCGGGGCCAGGGGGTCGGCCGCGCTACGGGGCCGAGGGCCGGGGCAGGCGGGACCGCTTGCTGCCTCTCGTTGGCCGCGGCGGCGGCAGGCGCCAGCGAGGCTAGGAGGGCGCGGCCGCGTAGCTCGGCAGCTGGGACGCTCGGCCGGGCCCTGGCCCGCGCCCAACCGGCGCGATGCTCTTCTCGCTCCGGGAGCTGGTGCAGTGGCTGGGCTTCGCCACCTTCGAGATCTTCGTGCACCTGCTGGCCCTACTGGTGTTCTCCGTGCTGCTGGCCCTGCGTGTGGACGGCCTGGCTCCTGGTCTCTCCTGGTGGAACGTCTTCGTGCCCTTCTTCGCTGCTGACGGGCTCAGCACCTACTTCACCACCATCGTCTCTGTGCGACTCTTCCAGGATGGAGAGAAGCGGCTGGCCGTGCTCCGCCTTTTCTGGGTCCTCACAGTTCTCAGTCTCAAGTTCGTCTTCGAGATGTTGTTGTGCCAGAAGCTGGTGGAGCAAACGCGAGAGCTCTGGTTCGGCCTGATCACGTCTCCGGTCTTCATTCTCCTGCAGCTACTCATGATCCGTGCCTGCCGGGTCAACTAGCCTCGCAGAAGATAGGCTGGAGTGCCGAGACCCACGCCGAGTCCCCATGTGTACCGCACCAGAGGAGAAATCTGAGTCTGAGAGCTAGCTTGTGCCCTGATGCGTGCCTGGTTTTCGATCAGTCATGTCTGAAATTGTTCCCTCAGCTGGGCTAAAAAGAGAAGCCTTGATTCTTAAAGTGTATTCTCTCTTATTTCATGCTTTGAATAGCTAATTTTGAACTGAGATCCCGAGAAGGATCCTGAGAAAGCCAGACAATCCTGAACTCCTGACAGAACTGCATATAAGTAAAATATCCTCATGGGCTCTTTTGAGTATTTTCATGGATCCTGGCAAAGTACGCCGTGTGCAAAGGCTACAAAGCTGGACTCGGGTTTGTCCTGGCCAGCAGTGCTGACCTGAGTGCTTGCTGTCCCCATCTCCCCAGACAAGACTTTCTTAGATGCTTGAGCTCTAAAAAGTGTAAACCAGCTTGTGTCTTCTTCCCAGTGGCACTGCGGAGGATGGCTTTTTCTTCATTCGAGCCCAGGCAGACAGGAGGATGTTAGATAAGCGTGACCCGGACCCTATCTGGAGATGTGTCGCCTGAGAAAAGAACTTGCTTTCAAGGCACTGCTTGGCTTCCTATCCCAGCTTTTCCACCACCTTGTGGCCGGCAGTGTTAGCGCACTTGAGACATTTAGGCCACTCTAAGGGACCAGAGAGAGGAACAGGTGTTGTGATGTGAATAGGCATTGAGACCTACACATGGGAAGTTTGTAGTTGTCTCAGCCCACGCTTGTCACTCTGAGGGCTTTGGTTTGATGCCGGTTAGGTGCCACATGAGCACATTTGCTGAGATGAAAATAAAATAAGGGAATGCCTTGCTGAGACACACAGTGGTCGCCTGGCCTTTTGAGGGTTGATGCTGAGACGCCCCTGCTGTGTGGTGCACGTGGTGCAGAGCTGAGGCTGTAAGAGAGGCTTGGAAGTTGGCTCGAGCCTTCTGCTTGGATGGCAGGGTAGTTCCCTCGGAGCATCCCTGCTCCCCTGCCTGGGGAGCCAGTGAAGACACCCCAGGGGTGGGCCCATGTTGAGGACTAACAGGCGGCTCGTGTGCCATCAGAGTCCTTGTAGGCCTCGCTGATCTGCAGAGCAGGAGTCGGCAGGCTATGACCTGGGGCCTGTGTTTGTACTGCCCTTCAGCTAGAAATAACTTCCATTTTCAAAGGGTTGTGCAGACACCATGGCAGACAGTGAGTGTGGCCTGCAGTGCGGGGCTTGTGATCTGGCACGGTTGGCCTTTGGGTCAGATCACTTTTGGTTGTGTGCATGTGCAGGGAGAGGCTGTCCTGGGCATCATAGGGTGTTCAGTGGCACCCCTGACCCCCACTTACCAGATGCCAGGAGCACCCCTCACTTGTGACAGCCCAGTGTCTCCAGACATCGCCAGATCTCCTGGGGGACAAAGCTGTTCCTAGTAAGAACCACTGGACTAAATTACTCCCTGTCTCGCCCTTTACAGAACATGTTTTCTGGACTCTTGTTCTAGTGAAACAGCTTCAGGACCCTTGTCCTAGGATGGATGCTGCACGGCCTGAGCCACTGAGATGCTTGAGTCGGAGGCTGGTCTAGTTTGTGCCACAGCTACAGAAGCATCTCCTACCCAGCATCGGCATAACCTGTGTCAAAACCAGATACAAACTGACCCTTGGGGTTAGGTTTCCTTTTAATGTTATTTTTAGTTTGTATGTTTTGTCACTGCCCTGTTGAATTCTGGTAGTTCAGGATTAGGTAATCCTGTCAGCATACAAGGGATGAGCACAAGAATGTTCACCTTCCTTCTGGGAAGGTGATTTGAAGAGTCCTGAAGGAACACTTGAGCTCTGGAAGGCTGAAATCCAGTTTCTTTTCTCCAGCTGGATAGACTGGGCTGTTACAAGTACTGTTATTGTGGTGATAGCTGCAGACTGCCACGGGACACGAGTGGAGAAGGGCCCCGGGGTTGAAACCTGCCCTGGGTCTTTGGAGAGGCCCAGGTGCTCTTGGAGCCTTGTCTCTGAAAAGTGAGTGTAGTGGGAGGCAGTAGTGAGTCATTTGTGAACATCTGCTGACTGTAGAGAGGTGATGGAAAGGCAGGTGACAGTGGTCCTTGCCCATGCCCCCAATTTGTCCTTCTCTCCTTGGCTCCAGCAGGCCTGAAAGAATGTAGTGAACTCTGTGCAGCCCTCCAGGGGCAGTGAACTTCCTCATGGCAAGTACACGGAGGTGTGCCCTCAGTCAGCTTTGGGACTGGGCGGTTCATCAGGTGAATGGAATGTGCCTGGCTATTATTGCCTTGTCTGCCTTGGAGCGCTGTGGGCCTGCCTGTGTGCGTCGTGGGTTTCCACACTCCCGTCCGTGTTTGGTGGGCCCTGGATGACCAAGGGTAGATAGTTTCCACTACTCGTCTGGGCAACAAGAGTGGATTCTAGGGGCCAGCAAAAATCAGAGATTCCTGAGAAACCGATTACTCAGCACTGGGTGGGGCTTCAGCCGTTGCTATCTCCACTAAGTCCCGCAGGAGACCGAGGACCGCAGGTGGGCAGTCTTTGGACCCATAGGCACCTAGGCCAGGAAGAGGGAGGCTGGCGTACAACCGGCGCACCGCTCACGGGAGCGAGACAGCCTTCCAGTCCTGGGTTGGCCCTTCTCCCACCGCGCTTTACGCGGGATAACAGGCGGACAGACCAACCGCATCCAAGGTCAACCGCGACGCGGGGCCCGGGGGTCCAGACGGCCTGCGGGGCAGAACCCTCCCCTTCCTGGTTCCGCCGTCCGGGCGCGGCTGGCCTAGGGAGCAGAGGCGGAAGTGTGGGCCTCCCTTGCGGGGCGTGAGGCGTCACGGGCGTGTCCCAGGGGGCCTCCCCAATAGGGACCCACTCCGGTGCTGGGTCCCTGTCCACTGAGGTCGGCGGGAGGGCGGGGTCGGGGAGAACGCTCTCCAATCAGCGTGGTCGACTACCCTTCCTGCCATAGGTGGGGCCGCGGGGCTGGGGCGGGCCTGAACGGGCCTCTCCCCCAATGGGCGGCGGCCCGGGGGTGGGGCCGCTGCGCGAAGGCCGGCGGCGGGCGGTGGCTGCAGTCCCTGGCGAGCGCTGGCTCCGGCGGCCACTCCGCAGCATGGCCGGCTTGGGGCGGCCGGGCCCAGCGCCCCGCGCCGCGATGCCTGCCTGGAAGCGAGAGATCCTCGAACGAAAGCGGGCTAAGCTGGCGGCTTTGGGCGGGGGCGCGGCGCCGGTCGCTGGGGCGGGCGCGACGGAGACCGCGGGGCCGGCGACCGAGCCGCTGGTGCTGGCCGAGAGTCTGGGCCCGCTGCGCGAAAACCCGTTCATGCGGCTCGAGTCAGAGCGGCGGCACGGGCCGCGGCGCGGCGGGGGCGCGGGCGTGGCGGGGCCCGGAGCGCGGCCCGCGGAGCAGCTGCTGGAGCTGTACTGCTGCGTGCCGGGCTTGCGCACCATCCGAGCCGACAACATCCTCATCATCGAGTCGGCGCCCGGCTTTCCGCCCGCGCCCGCGCCCAACCCGGGCCTCGGTCCTGGCGGGACCGCCCGCATCCGCGCCGCGGAGGTGCTTGTGTACGAGGCACCGCCGCCGCCCGGCCGCGTCAGCCGCCTGCTCCAGAAGTTCGACCCGCCGGCCGCGCCGCGCCGCCGCGGGAGCCCGGAGCGCGTCCGTCCCACGCCGCCGCCCTCTTCGGGCCCGGCCGTTCCACGCGTGGGCGAGCGCGCCGCCTGCTTCCAGTCCGATCCGGAGCGCTGCGGCTCAGGCCTTGGCCCCAGGCCCCGGCGCAGCGACTTCTTGCACAAGACCAGCAACAACTCCTTCACTGTCCACCCGCGGGGCCTGCGCCATAGTGCGGGCACTTGCCCACTCCCCAACGGGCCCGGGGCCCCAGAGTCCCGGGCCGGCGCTGCCAAGGGCTTTGAGGACTCCGCGCCTGGGCCAGGCGAGTGGAAGCCAAAGGTGGAGTCGGGGGAGGCCCCCGCCCACCAGTCCCCCAGCCCGGGGACCCCCAGTGCCACTCCAGCCGCGGCTCCGGCCTTGCCCACGCTCAGCCCTTCCAGTGCCACTCCCAGCCAGCGCCAGTGGGTCTCCGCGGCCACCAGCGCCAATGACTCCTTTGAGATACGGCCAGCCCCCAAGCCAGACATGGGTAGGATCCCTGCCGGGGATCTCCAGGCCCGGGCTCTGGCTAGCCTTCGAGTGAACTCTCGAAACTCTTTCGTAGTCATCCCCAAGCGCAAGACCTCTGGGGCTCCTCCTGGGGAAGGGAGGCGGTCCGTGGCACCTCCAGAGGAAGAAGGCTGGGCCTCCCAGCACCCGGAGCCTGAAGCCCAGCTGGTGCCTGGAGTGAATGGTGTGTTTGCAGGGGAAAGGAGCCCCTCCAGGATCGAGGAGGGGGGCAGCCCCGCACCCACCACTGCCCTTGTGGACCCTGCCGTCAGGTGGCGAAGGCCACCCTCACCACCGCCGTCTCCACCGGCTGCTGCTGAAGCTGAGCCTGCCCAGGGCTTCCAGACTCCTGGCTTGGCCAAGAACGGCAGGGAGCCTGGGCGGCCAGGGCTGCCCATCACTTTCATTGATGAGGTGGACTCGGAGGACGAGGTTCCCCAAGAAGCCAAACTGCCCTGCTCCGGGGTTGGTGCGCCTCCCCAGTACCACCCACATCCAACCAGGCCTGGCCACTTGTCAGAGCTCCAGCGTCGGGGTGGCAACACCTTCACAGTGGTGCCTAAGAGGAAACCAGGGGCCGTGCAGGCCAACGGTGAGGCCAGGCCAAGGGAGGCTGAGGAAGAGGAACCAGGCAGAGTTTCGGAGCCCTCTGCTGCTGCGGGGACCTCGCTGAAGAAGCGCTACCCCACCGTGCACGAGATCGAGGTGATTGGCGGCTACCTGGCCCTGCAGAAGTCCTGTCTCACCAAGGCCGGCTCCTCAAGAAAGAAGGTGAGTGGGCAGGGGGCAGAGTCCCCAGCAGGGAGGGGGAGAGGTGGAAGGTCACAGATCTGTGGGTGTAGCATGTGGCCTGTTCTCAGGACACCTGGGCTGGGTGTGGGATGGCGTCTACGTGGACCAGAGGGGGCTGGTGGCTGTGCACGCTCCAGGAGAGTCTGGGCTGGGGGAGTCCCTGGCACGGGTTCCAGTGGGATCCTAGGGACCCAGGGGCTCAGTACATTGAGAGGCTGGTGGGGACGGTGGGTCTAGCCAGGGCCGTGTCTTCCTGTTGACTCTTGTGGCTCTCTCTGGAATTGGCTGGGCAGTCCTGTCCCAGGTGGGCCCTGGCTTCAAGGAGTGGCCTGGCGTGTTCTTCGGGTCCTGGCCTGTGCAGGTTGCAGGGGCCAGGGTGGAAGTGGGAAGGGGCAGGAAGCCCTTTGATTTGGATGGGGTGGGACTCCTACTCGCCTCCCCAGAAAGCATACCGGCTTCGTACTTAGCAGGACTTGGCTTTGAGTGACGGTTGACTGAGCCCTTGGTGTGTGGCAGGCTGGTCTGAGCCTGGGCTGAGCTGCTGGGGAGTGATGAAAAGGCTGCCCTCACTGGGGAGGCCTGGCACCCTCTGGGCACAAGGAGACGTTCCTCAGATTCTTCCTGGTCATTCCGGCAGCAGTGTGTTACCCCGGGGCAGATTCCAAGGCCAGCTCCACATGACTGTGATCAGCAGGTGCTGCTGGCAGATGCACTCTCCCTGGGTCGGCATCTCCTTCCCTGCCGTCCTGAGGCCGCCTCTGCCCTTCGCCTCAGTGTCTTTGGGGCCGTGGGGGGCGGTGGCGTGCTGGTGTCACGGAGCCCCCTCGCCCGCCATGCTGCTGGCGCTGTCTGATTAGACGTGGCACCTCGCCTGTCTGCTTCCTTTCGCCTTCCTGCCTCAGGGTCGGCCTTGGCACTGCCTCGCTCCCTGCGTCACTCTCTCCTGCCGTCACCCTCTCCTGCCACTCCATCTGCCCTATCAGGCATCCGTGCCCATCCCCCGCCGCTCTTCCGGCGCGCCCCCACCCCTGCCCGGTCCTGGCCACCTGACCTCGCCTCACCCTCTGTTCGGATCCGGCAGCCATGGTCACAGCCCCACCCCGATAGCTGTTCTCTCCTCTGTTCTGCTCCAGCGTCCTGACCCTTGGCCCCAACTGCTGCTGGAGGCTCCTTCCCCTGCTGGCCTCGGGCTGTGGAGGCGTTCGGAGGGTGGGCCTGAGGGCACTGGAGGTCGAGGAGCCCTCTGTTGAGCCCCTGTCCCAGCCCCACGGCCCTCATACTGGGAGCCTGCTGCTGCTTCCTGGGTCTGGAGGGCTGCAGCCCAAAGCCTGGGGGCAGGACTGTGGGGGTCACTGGTGGTTAAGTGGGGGTGAGAAGGACGCGAGGAAGTTTCGGGAGGAAGCAGGCCCCGGCCCGGCCTGGCCCTCAGACCGGCCTGGTCACTGTCCTGGTGCCAGCCTCAGGGGTTGGGGGTCCAGATGGATGGTGCTTAGCATGGTCGAGCAGTCTGGCTAGGGCCCTGCCGTAGCAGCATGAGCTGCTGGGGGCAGTTTCTGCCTGGGCAAGCACCAGCTGCCCTTTCCAGGAAGAGCGGAACGCCCATTGGGTGGGACGGAGGCGTGGGGCTGCCCGGCCCTTAACAGTGACCTGGGCCACCCCAGCCATGGCCGCCCTCTATGGCCCCGCTGCCCCTGTGCCCAGCCAGCCTGGGGCTTCATCGCTCTCCCGCCCCCGCTCCCACCCCGAAGTCCAGGGATGTGGGGGTCAGGAGGCTGGCAGGACATCGGGGGCCTCCCGGGTGGGGTGGGGGCTAGACCGCCGCCTCTTCCAGGGGACAGGAAGGCACAGCTCCTCACCCGGGCGGAGGCTGCCGGTGACACGTCCGTGGAGGGCACAGCCCTGCTCTGGGCTGTGGGTGCCCAGCCAGCCGCGCACCCTGGAGCCGTGCCCAGGGGGCACACACGGCCCCCAGTTAGTTATCTCTGGGCAGAGGCACAGACGCCCTGCCTCCTCCTGGCTGCTGGGGGAGGGGGCGGCCACGCCCCTCTCGCCCCTGCCCCAGCCCCAGGCTCTCCGGGTTGGCACTGCGGGCCTCTCCCCCAGAAGGTGCCCGTCTGGCGGCTCCTCCCCTCCCCTCTGCACTCCTCACTTGCCCATCGCCCGCCCAGCCCAGCATGATGCCCAGAGGGCTTGAGCCTCCGTGTCCAAGCCCCCAACCAACCCACCCCTCTGGTCCTCGGGTCTTTCTAGAGCCTGGGACTGCTGGAGCAGGCCCGGACCCTCCTCTCAGCTTCCCCACTGATGGCGGGAAGGGGGAGTGGGTGGGGGTGGAGCCGTCATTGACTCAGGGCATCCCACCTGAGCCGTCCTGAGAACTCCTCTGGGGCCGTGTGGGGTGGTCCTGTGGCCCCCTGGAGCTTGGGCTGAGTGGGGGATGGTGGGTGCAGGGGTACGGGGTGAGGTGGGTGCTCAGCCCCGGCTGGGACTGCTGGAGCCCAGCTCCCAGCCCAGAGTGCAGGGTGGATACCCTCCGGTAACCAGCTGGGCATGCCAGACAGGCTGCTGCGGTGAGGGTGAAGTAGGTGGAGCCAGGACCCACCCACTGGCGACCTGGGGCAAAGTCCCCACCGCTCAGCTGGCCAGGCTTGTGCAGGTGCCTCTGGCTGCAGCCCTGCCCATTCTGTCCGCCTGGGGTCTGGAGACGGGTCCCCCCAGCGCACGAGTCACAGGGTGTCCTGTGACCCACAGACCTGAGCTCACGCAGAGCCTGGGGACTGAAGGGAGGTGGGACGTGACCCACTGCGTGCCCCAGCTGGCTGAGGCGGGCCTGTGGGCCCACCCCTCCTGCCGGCCGCTGCCTGGCCAGGCCGTGCCAGGCTCGAGGCCTGTTTGCGCCCAGCCCCCTTGGTGTCCTGCTCGCAGCTGGTCACGCGGACTAACAAGAGCGTGCTAATCCGCCGGGCCCTGGCAGCGGGCCCTTCCCTGTCCCCAGCGGTGGGGGATGGGCCCAGAGGGCCCGGGGTCCTCGGGATGACGCTGTGTATCCAGGGCACGCTCTCTGTGGGCCTGGGCCGGGCGGCCTCTGTGCCGGAAGCCACTTCATGCCTTGGGCTCCTCCTGGGGTCTTTGGCCCCAGGTCTCAGAGCGCCAGTTCCAGGGGCGGTGGAGGAGGGGTGGCCAGTTGACTCCATCCCCAGAAGGGATGGAGTCCTGTCTCGGGACAGAACACCTCGATCCCGCTTTTACCTGGCCATGGTGGTGGTCTGCCCGTCTCCCTGACCGCTTGTCTGTGTGGACAGCCGGGGCAAGGGCAGCAGCTCCTGGGCTCGGGACCTGCCCAGTTGGTGTCTGCGGGCCGGGCAGAGGCGGGCAAGGCTGCCCACAGCTGTATGTGCCCGTGGGAGGTGGCAGGAGCCCCGCCCTTCCTTCCGGACCCTGGCTCAGCAGGGCAGTGCCAGCCTGTCCTGGGCAGCCCTGCGTGTGTCCCCCAAGGCTGGGCCCTCTGCTGCCCAGGACCGCAAGCCCGGCTCTTCTGAGACCCCTCCCCTGCCCCCTGCTGTCCCCAGGCCCAAGGTTCTTCGCCCAGGGGCCTGGCTGCCTCCTCGGCTCCTTCCAGGGGAAGAGGAGGAACTTGAGCTGGCTGTGGTGTCCTGTGCCCTGGAGTTTAATATTTCGAGCTCCTGTAGGGCTGCTCGCATCTGCTGCTCGCAGGCGACTCCCGTATTCATTACCACCCTGCCTGGCTGGCCGAGCCCCACGAGCAGGCGGTGGGGGCCTGGCCCTGGGCCCCGGAGAGGGAGGGTCCGGACCCCATGGGCCTTCCCCGCCTGCAGCAGTCTGGGCTCCGAGGCCTCTGAGTGGAAAGCAGAGGACTTCCCCCAGCGTAGACTCCCAGGGCCTGCCGAGTAGACAGGGCAGGCAAAGACCGCATGGGCAGTCCGAGTGAGAAGAGGGTCACTGACCCCGCTCGGCGCAGCTTCTGGCTGCCTCAGTCTGCAGAATGGTGACAGCAGTTGGTGCGCCCTTCCTGGGCCTGGCAAGCTGCCTGATTTCATGTGGGCCCTTGGGGGCCTGGTTTTGGGCGTGCCAGGCCCTGGCCCACCCGTGGTGGTCTGTGCTGAGCAGGGCGGGTGGGATCATCCCGGTGCCTGGCAAGCTGGGCTGTGAACGCAGGCCTGGAGGAAGGCCCCAGCTGACAGGAAGGGCTTGCTGGAAGCACAGAGGTGGGCTCCCGGGTGTGGCCTCAGCTGGACCTGCTCCTGCCGGCAAGTCTCAGGCTGGGAGATATGGCTGGTGCCCTGCCTCCCTCGGGAGGCAGACCTGCGACCCTGGGGACCACCTTGAGGCATCTGGAGACCCCCTGGCTTAGGGTTCCTGGTGCTGGCTGGGGTCTGGGCCTTGGGAGTGATGGTCACTAGGAGTGAGGGGACCGTGGGGTGGGAGGGGGCGGGCAGGGCCCAGGCTGCAGGCGGACATCTGTCTGAGGGTCCAGGTGGAGGGTCTTCTCTGATGAAGGGCAGCCCCTACCGCGGGGCCAATGGAGTGCTGGGCTCCTGCTCTGGTCTGACGTCCCCACTGCACCCTGGGGGGCCCTGCACCCAGCTCCGTCCAGCTGGAGGACCCCCAAGGCCCGCAGTGGGGCCTTCGCTGATGCGCCGCCTGCCCCCAGATGAAGATCTCCTTCAACGACAAGAGCCTGCAGACCACATTTGAGTACCCCCCTGAGAGCTCCCTGCAGGAGGCGGAGGCAGAGGAGGAGGAGGAGGGGGACGCAGAGGAGGATGCGGAGGCTTACAGCCCTGATGGTGCAGCGGAGAAGCCCCTCGCGCTCTTCCTGCCCCGGGCCACGTTTGTGAGCAGCGTGGGGCCCGAGAGCCCGCGGCTGCCAGACGGCAGCTCTGGTGAGTGCCCGTCGGGGCGGGCAGGCAGGACGGGGTGGGGCAGCCCAGGCCGTGGGACTGCAGCCACACGTGCGCCCGTTCGGCCTGCAGGCCTGTCCAGCTACACACCGAAGCACTCCGTGGCTTTCAGCAAGTGGCCGGAGCAGGTGCTGGAGAGGACTCCGAGCGCGGAGGAGGCCCCGTCCAAGGAGGTCATGGTGAGCAGGGCCAGGTGGTGGATGGGCACCCAGGGAAGGTGGGCAAGATGGGGGCTCCAACGCCTGGACATGCCCTTGACTGTCTCCACACCCCTCTCTCAGCTCACCCCCGCCCGTCAGAACGACCTCTCGGACTTCCGAAGCGAGCCAGCCCTCTACTTCTGACCTCCCACACCCCGACCAGCACGGCCAAGGCTGAGCCCTTGGTGCCCGGGGGTTGCACGCCCTCCAGCTTGCCAGGCTCTGCCCACTCACGTCCCGCTCGCCCTGCCTGGGGCCTCACGAGCGGGCTGGTGCTCAGGGCCCGAGCTTGGGGCACCCGGGACTCCTGACCCTGGTTTGCAGGCACTGCCTGTGGGGAGGGGTGGGTCCTGCTGTCCACTGTGTCCGGGTGGAGGCTGACAGGACTTGGATTTCCCCAGCCCACACCCCCACGTCAGCCACTGATGATCGGCAAGTCTCCCTGCCTCTGATGACGGACTCAATAAACACCACTGGATGAGCTGCCTCTGCCTTCCTGCACGGTCCTGGGCTGGGGAGGGGGCGCAGGGGTGTGGTCTGCTGCCTCTGCCTTCCTGCATGGTCCTGGGCTGGGGAGAGGGGGCACAGGGGTGCGGTCCGTGAGGCTACATTGAGGCAGCGTGGTGGAGGCCACCCACCCGGGGTCGGATGGAGGACCAGCATGGACTTTTGTGCCCAGGGAGGTGGCCCTGAATGATGCCCCACACAGCGTAGTGTGGCCCAGGCTCCTCCCCACCCCTGTGGCCCTCATTGCCCTGCTTCCCCTCCCAGCCACACTTTGGCTGGGCGAGGGTCTGCCCTGTGAGTACCCCGGTCTCTAGGGCTCCCCCTGCTCCCAGAAGCAGCTCAGTGAGAGCTGTGGTGGGAGGCGGGACGCCAGGCAAGCTTTGTGGGGGCTGGAACTCTATGGGCCTGGGAGCGGGGGCACTACAGCTGTCGGGTCTGAAGGTTTTCCGGAAGGTTTTCCTCTTGGAATGTCAAGCCCAGGAGAAATGCCACCTGGCCAGGCTTGGGAGGGAGGAAGATGTTTTCCTGGAAGGGGTGGGCCCAGACTTCTGTAGACCTTTTTTACTGACACATGCTTCCCAATCTGCCCGACCTCAAGAGACAGCAGTTGTGGGGTCCCCAGCGGGGCTGACAGGCCAAGGAGATGGGCCCAGAGGACTCAGGATGGAGGGCTGGGCCCCAGGCTGCACGGACGCCGCTTGTGACCAGAGAGAGTGGGAAGCAAGGGTGCTATGCTGCCCCGCAGCGTTCGGAGTCCCTGGGCTGGAGTGCAGCTCTTCCCGGGGGCTCTAAGGCCAAGAAGGTCCCCTAGACCCAGCCTTATGCTAGAGGCCAGGAGCAGTGGCACCTTCAGTGAAGTGTGGGCTGTGTGCTAGGCTCAGAGGAAGCGGGTGTGGCAGAGGTCACAGGAAATGCTCAGGGGCACCCTTACCTCTATCCCTGAGGCCAACAAGGCTGGACACAGGGAAAGCCACTCCAGGCCCTCTTCTCTCCTTCAAAAAGAACCACATGTCAGCTGGGCCAGGGTTTTGTGTTCTGACTTGGGCGGGGGGGGTGCGGTTTGCATCTGGCAGCCCCATACTCTACACAGGCAGCAGGCTGGCATGGATCTTTACAAACTTTATTGACAGTCACAGGCCTCCAGGGCAAGCTCTGAGGTGACGAAGGGCCCCGGCCCCTCCCCCACTTGCCTGGGCACCTACCAGCTGAGGGAGGAAGTCTGGGGACTCCTGCGGTGCTAAGTTTAGAAGCAGGGCCTTCCCTGCAGCCCGGGGGGTGTGGGGGCCCTGCACAGAGCTACCCTCCCCAGAGCCTGCGTGAGTGCAGGACTGGGACCCCCACTGGGTGGGCTACACCCAGGGCCATCCTGTCACCCAGAGCCAATGGAGCTTGGCAGTTGCCTCTCTTGGCACCAAAGACAACAAAAGGAGAAAGCTGCTTCCCTGAAGAACAAAGATGCTTTGAAGACAGGCTTGCGGGGGGCGCTGACCACAGGCAGGACCCCCACCCGCGGCCTCATCAGCTCTCCTTGCCTCCACTGCTCTTCTGCTCTGAGGCTGTGGCCTTTGTCAGGTTCCCCGCTTCTCGCTTCAGGACACTAAGCAGAGTCTGCGAGCTCTCCAGGATCTGCGGACAGAGACACCAGCCAGTTAACACTCTTCCTCCCGTCGGAAGGTTGCCACAGCCCGGCGCCCTCTCCTATGCCGGGCCCTGCTCCCCTCTGAGTATAGCCCAAAGCCCACTGCTCACACCCTGGGAAGCCGGCTCACACCTCCGGCTGCCGCTGCTGCTCAGTCTGGAGCCAGCGACACGGCGACAAGACGCCAACAGTAGGACCCAGGCCGCGCTGTCACTCCACGGGGGCCGACGACCTGTCTAGGCGCCTCAGGGCCAGCACCCGGACCCGAGCCCCACCTTGAGGTAGGCGGCTTCTGTCTCCGCGATGGTCCGATCGAACTCGTTCCGAGAGGCGATCTTACGCGCCAGGTTCTCGTTGACTCGGGCCAGCTTCTCCGTCAGCTGCCTCACCTCGTTCTGCAGCCTCTGCTTCTCCTCCTCCTCCTGCTGGATCTGCCGGCACAGCTCCTCCCGCTTCTGGCACAGCTCCTCGATGCCTGGGACGGGCGGGGAGCGGGCGCGGTGGGCGCCGGGGGCTGCGGCGGGAACGGGAGCGCCGGCCCCAGCGCGCGAGGCGAGAGGCCAGTGAAGGCCCGGGCGCCCAGACCAGGCCGGCGGCCGGCGTCCCAGGGCGTCTGGCGTCTCAGAAGGCCCCGCGCGAGCCCCCATGCTGTCTGAGGGGCCGAGCGCGCCCAGGCCCCCGCACCCTGCTCGCGCCACACACGCCGGCTCTCGGGGCGGCCACTCCGCGGCTCCGCCCGGAGTCCGGGCCGCTCCGGCCGGAACAACCGCGCGCTGCGGGCCAGCACCGGCCCGGGCCCGCAGGCCGGCGACCCCGCCGCCCTCCCAGCCTGCCCGCCGGCCTCGCCGCGCGGCCACTCACACTTGACCAGCTCGTTGTTGTAATTCTGCAGCGCCGCGCCTTGCTGGGTCATGGTCGCCGCCGTGCCTCGCCGCCCCAACCGCCGCTGCCGCCCCCCTCGGCGCCTGCGCACGATCTCCGCTCGCCCCGCCCCCAGCAGCGTCACCGCCCCTGCGCCTCTCGCCGCGCACCGTGTGCGTCATCGTCGCGCGTGCGCGCCCAGCCCGGCGTCATCGCGGCGCGCCTCGCCGAGCGGCTCTGGGGGCTGGTGGTCGCAGATGGCGGCGGCGGCGGAGGCGGGCCGTGACGCGGGGCCTGCGCAGGAGCTGCTGGCGGCCTGGAACACCGTGAGCACTGGGCTGGTGCCTCCGGCCGCGCTGGGACTGGTGAGGCCCGAGAAGAGGGCGTCCGTCCTGGCTTCCCTCCGTGTTCCACAGCCCTTCCCTCGCGTGGGCCTGCGTCCCTGCGACGAAGGGCGGCGGGGTTCCAGTGGCCTTCCGTCCGCGCTGTCCCTTTCCCGCTTGTCCTTACCTGTCTCCACCCTCTCCACCTCCGCGCTGCGTCCCCTCCTCCTCACGGTTTTCTGTACTGCAGGCGTCCTCCCGGACCAGCGGTGCCGTCCCTCCAAAAGAGGAGGAGCTCCGGGCGGCGGTGGAAGTGCTCAGGGGCCACGGTCTGCACTCGGTCCTGGAGGAGTGGTTCGTAGAGGTGCTGCAGACCGACCTGCAGGCCAACATCTCCCTCGAGTTCTGGAATGCCATCTCTCAGCGCGAGAACTGTGCGGACGAACCCCAGTGCCTTCTGTTGCTCCTCGATGCTTTCGGTCTGCTGGAGAGCCGCCTGGATCCCTACCTGCGTAGTCTAGAGCTCCTGGAGAAATGGACTCGCCTGGGCTTGCTGATGGGCACCGGTGCTCAGGGGCTTCGGGAGAAGGTCCACACCACGTTGCGAGGCGTCCTGTTCTTTTCGACTCCCAGAGCTTTTCAGGAGATGATCCAGCGCCTCTATGGGCGCTTCTTGAGAGTTTACATGCAGAGTAAGAGAAAGGGGGAAGGAGGCACAGACCCGGAACTGGAGGGGGAGTTGGACAGCAGGTATGCCCGCCGCCGGTACTACCGCCTTCTGCAGAGCCCGCTGTGCGCGGGCTGCGGCAGTGACAAGCAGCGGTGCTGGTGCCGCCAGGCGCTGGAGCAGTTCCACCGGCTCAGCCAGGTCCTGTGAGTACTGCGCCTGCGCGCCCTGCGTCCCTGTCCCTCTCGGCTCCTGCTCGCCCCTCTGGGTCCAGCCCGCCCCTGCAGAGAGCTGGATGGCTGGCCGGGGGTGGTCTCTGCCACTTGCCCTGGTTCCCAAGGGTTCTCAGGGTGTGTGTGCTCTATGAGTTTATGCTTCTTGTCCTTGCCATGGGTGCATTTGTCATTCACCCTGGCTCAGAACTTTGTACTTTGCTTACACTAAGACTACATGATTCTCAGTTTCACAGCAGAATTCTGTTGTGCCTATTGTAAGCTCTCAGAAGTGGAATGACGTTTGTCTGGGAATTGAGAAAAGTACGGTTGCTATTTCTTCTCTGTAGAGCAAGTCAGAGATTAGACCAGCATGCTGGGCAAAGTGCTGGCCTTTCTAGCCTTGTGAGGAGGGAAGGATTCTGTCGTCCGACCCAGGTCGTGTCATAGGGGTCCCTGACTTTCTGTGGATGCTTACTTCTATAAAATACCTACTTTCCCATTATTTACTTGGCTGTGTTGGGTCTTGGCTGTGGCACGTGGGCTCTCTTGCTGTGCTGCATGGGCTTCTCTCTGGTTGTGGCCTGTGGGCTCAGAAGCTGCGGCGTGGGGCTTAGTTGCCCCATGACATATGGGATCTTAGTTCCCCAACCAGGAATTGAACCTGTATCCTCTGCATTGGGAGGATTCTTAACCCCTGGGCCACTCGGGACGTCCCGTGGCCCCTTATGATGGTTTTGTCAGTTTGAGTGACGTGGCAGCTGCACAGCTGTCAGAGTCTTCTCACGGGACTGAGGGTGTGGCGTGTTCCACAGAAGCTTTGTTCTCTTGGGGTTTCTGCCATCACGGGTCAGGATCAGCACTGAGAAGCAGAGACTGCTACATCTGTGGTAAACAGATGTACGTAATAAAAGTGTACGTGGCCGGAGCAGTGACGTCTTTAGCTATTGTTTGAGGGCCGTTGTTAGGAGGTGGACGAGGCCTCCACCCCAGTAGCCAGAGACGCTGACCCCTTGGGGAGAGCGGGAGGTGCCTTACCGGTGCTCTGTCATCTCAGCGGCTTTGCCTTGAATTCCCCGATGCGGTTTTGCCCCAGCGGGAGGGCTGCAGGAGGCTGTGCTGAGGGTGTGGGGCGGGTGCGTGTGCCGTGTGCAACACGGGCAGGGCTCTCCTCCAGGCACAGGCTCAGTCTGCTGGAGCGGGTCAGCGCCGAGGCTGTGACCAGCACCCTGCACCAGGTGACCCGGGAGCGGATGGAGGACCGTTGTCGGGGGGAGTACGAACGCTCCTTCCTGCGAGAGTTCCATAAGGTGAGGCCCTGCCCCCCGCCCACAGACGAGAAGAGGCTGCTGGCAAAACTGACTAGGTGCCTTGGCTTTAGAAGTGGGCAGAGTGTGGTGACCTGGGTGAATCAGGGCGCTGCTGGTGACTGAAGCTGTCTTGGTGCTGGGTGGAGGCTGGTCATCCTGGGCCCACCCTGGCGCCAGTGAGGAAGAGCCTGTGACATGCTTGCTGAGATCTGTGCAGGGCCACATGGCTAGAGGCAGCCCTAAGGTCTGGGCTGTCCCAGCGAGGGGCCTTGGGGTGTCCATGCTGTTGGGGCGTGGCCTGGGGCCTGCCCTGGGCTGCACAACATTGTGGGAGAGCTGGGCCCAACCGTGGGGCTCTCAGCCTGCCTCACTTCCCACCTGCCCTCCTCTGCTACATCCTGCTGCCTGTCTCCTGAGGACGTGTGTGCGCTGCAGTGCTGAGGGTGGGGTGGTGTTCAGTGCTGGGGCCCCTGCAGCGGGGTGTAGCGCACGCCTGGAGGCCCGGGGATAGCTGTCCTGTCCCCAGGCGGCAGACTGTCCGGGCCGTCTTGCTGCTGGCCGGGTGCGCGGTCCCCAGGGTGTGTCCGTCCACTCAGACGCAGCGCTCTCTGTGAGAGCTAGTGTGGCCGGAGACGAGCCTGGTGCTGGTGTGTGTGGGGGGAGGCCCTGGGAGGCCCCTTCAGGCCCCCATCTGCTGATCTCACTGTGCTCCTGGTCTCGGACAGGTGGCCTGGGGCTCCCAAGGCCCAGCCCGTGGCAGGCAGCTGCACCTCTGCCCTGGGCTTGGGCCCTGGAGCCCCACACCTGTGCTCTCCCGACAGTGGATTGAGAGAGTGGTCGGCTGGCTGGGCAAGGTGTTCCTGCAGGACGGCCCCAGCAGGCCCGCGTCCCCAGAGCCGGGCACCACCCTGCGCCGCTGGCGGTGCCACGTGCAGAGGTTCTTCTACCGCATCTACGCCGGCCTGCGCATCGAGGAGCTCTTCAGCATCATCCGAGGTCAGCCCGCCCGCCGGGAGCCCCTGCGCTCGCCTCTGCCCTCAGCCTGCGATGGGGGTCAGGGACACCAGGACCCCTGCCTCTGGAGCACAGCCGGGCCCCACCCAGCATCCACATTGGGCAGGAGAGGCGCCTTGTCTGCCCCCTAGCTCTGCACTGGCCCTTGGGCTCTGCTCCGCCCATCTGCTCCTCGGGGTGGCTGTGCTCAAGGGTGCGGGCCCCTGAGGGCACAGGGGCCACACCTGGCCCCCCGCAGGGCCTCTCTCTGCAGCCTGTGGAGGTGTGGCCGCTCACCCTCCAGGCCTCCGTCCACCTGTCTGTGGGCACACCACGTGTGCACGTGCCAGGATCAGCCTTTCCCCACAGACTTCCCGGATTCCAGGCCCGCTGTGGAAGACCTCAAGTACTGCCTGGAGAGGACCGACCAGAGGCCGCAGCTGCTCGTGTCCCTCAAGGCTGCCCTGGAGACGCGGCTGCTCCACCCAGGTAGAGCCTGGGAGGGGTGAAGAAGCTTTTCTGTGGCCCTCGGGGGCGGGGTTCTGCCGCAGCCTGTGAGAACAGGTCCACTCTTCAGTACCGGCGGTGGGGCTGGAGGAGGGGCAGTACCGCAGATCACGTACTGGGGGTGACGGCGCAGTGGGACCTGTGGGTCACCTGACCGGGGTGTCTGTCTCCGCGTCACTGTGTTGCTCGGGGTCTCCTGTCCCGACCGCAGGCGTGAACACGTGTGACATCATCACCCTGTACATCTCTGCTATCAAGGCGCTGCGCGTGCTGGACCCATCCATGGTTGTCCTGGAGGTGGCCTGTGAGCCCATTCGCCGGTACCTGCGGTGAGCGCGGGGCAGCTGAGGGAACCCTCAGGGCCCCCAGCCCCACTTGTGCTGCTGAGCCCCTGCAGGCCTTGGTGGAGCAAAAGGACGTGGTCCCCTGGGCACCAGGCGTCCTCCCAGGTTGGGCAGCCCAGCTGGGCGCCTTCCTTTTGCCAGTGCTGGCCGTGGGCCTGCAGCCCAGGGTCACCACACCCGTGTGCCGGCCAAGAGCCAGGTCAGCGCAGATGGACACACAGGCTCAACTTTGCCTCTTTGCGAGCTGGCCCAGGGCTGATGGGAGGGACGGGTCTTGTGTTGGCCTTTTCACCCCGGGGAGCAGCCTCTTGACTGTTGGCCAAGGAGCGCAGCCAGCCAGGAGCCCCTGGGGCAGTAGAGACTTGAGCCTGCTGGCCCCTGGCCCTGCGTGGCTTGGCCCGGATGTGTCTTGTCGTCTCAGCCCCTGATGCAGGACACAGTGGCTTTTTAAATTTGGGGGGTGGCAGTGGAGTCTGATGGCCTTGCCTTCAGCATGTGCCTGCTGGGTGCTGCCTGCGGGGGTCGGTGGGGTCACGGGGTTGGCTGGAGCAGGCGACGAGGGCTCGTGTTCACCAGGACGCGTGAGGACACAGTGCGGCAGATTGTGGCGGGGCTGACGGGGGACTCGGATGGGACGGGCGACTTGGCTGTTGAGCTGTCCAAGACGGACCCTGCGAGCCTAGAGACCGGGCAGGACAGTGAGGACGACTCTGGCGAGCCGGAGGACTGGGTCCCTGACCCTGTGGATGCAGATCCAGGTCAGCGTCAGGCAGCCCTGCGAGGCCTGGGGTCGTAGGGGGGCCCAGTCGGGTCGGAGCTCTGGCCTCCAGGTTGTCGCTGCATGCACTCGAGCTTTAGGAGGTCCTTGGTCCATGCCCGACCTGGCCTGGTTCCCCAGGGTGCTTCCCCTGGCTGGCTGGGCCCACGTGGACTGTGGCCCCCATCAGAGCCCTAGGGGGTGCCCTGCCTGCCCCCCCACCCCGCCCCCTGGCCCTGCTGCTTCCGCTGGAGGAGGGGCAGGTTTCGGCACGTCTGCACCAGGGACCCAGAGCCAGGCCTCACGCGGGGGTGCAGTGGGTAGGCTACTCGGCGCAGACGGTGCCGCTTCCACGTATGAGGTGCCCGTGTGCCTGGCCTCCAGGAAAGTCCAGCTCCAAGCGGCGCTCCTCAGACATCATCAGCCTGCTGGTCAGCATCTATGGCAGCAAGGACCTCTTCATCAATGAGTACCGTTCGCTGCTAGCCGACCGCCTGCTGCACCAATTCAGCTTCAGCCCTGAGCGGTGAGGCCTGCGGGGTCGCCCTGCGTCCAGGGAAGGCGTGGCCCTGACTCAGGACAGTTGTCCTCTGTCAGCTCCAGTGTACAGTGGAGACGAGCACGGTCCCCAGGCGCGGCAGGGACCAGCCTGTGCTGGACCGCTGCCTGGGTGCCTGGGGACGGCCTAAGAACTTGGAGTGGCCGCTCCTGGGGCCCCCGCCTGGACCCCTGGGCTGGGGGACGGGGGTGCAGGGCGCTGGGTGTCGCCCGCAGGGGCTGGCTGGGGCAGGGGCACTGAGCCCTCAGAGACGCGTGCTTGCAGGGAGATTCGCAACGTGGAGCTGCTGAAACTGCGCTTTGGCGAGGCCCCGATGCACTTCTGTGAGGTCATGCTCAAGGTAGGCGCCCGGGCTCCACGCAGCCGCCTGGTCCCCGCCCCCGCCCAGACCCTCAGGAGGCCCGTCTCCCCAGGACATGGCGGACTCGCGCCGCATCAACGCCAACATCCGGGAGGAGGACGAGAAGCGGCCCGCCGAGGAGCAGCCGCCCTTCGGAGTCTATGCCGTCATCCTGTCCAGCGAGTTCTGGCCGCCCTTCAAGGACGAGAAGCTGGAGGTCCCCGAGGACATCAGGGAGGCCCTGGAGGTCTACTGCCGGAAGTACGAGAAGCTGAAGGTAGGGCTGTGCTGCTGCGGCCGCGGGCGCCTCGGGCGAGTCCTGTGTCTGCTCTGGGATCCACGCCCTCTGGCTCTCCCTGGAGCCCATGTGTGCGCACGCTCCACGCTCTGCTGTGCCCGACGGTGCTGGCGCGAGTCTTGACCCTGGGCTGCCTCTGCAACGTCCGCCCGCTTGTTCTCAGAACCCAGGGCTGGTGGCAGTGCTTGGCCCAGGACACCCACTGTGTCGCCTCGGTGGGTGTCTCCAGGGAGTCTCCTGGCTTCTCTTGGGGTATTTGGCGGCTCCTCTGGGTTTGCTGTGAGCCGGCGCCGGGGCGGGCTGGGTGTGGCTGTTAAGGTTGAAGACCTGAGGTTCTGAGTCGGGAGAGGCTCAGCGCTGGAGAGCTGATCATAGGGGCTTCCTTCCAGAGCCAGGGGAGGGCGGCGGGGGCCAGGGTCCTGGAGCCCGCCTGTGCTCCCCGCCTCAGCCGCACACACCCCTTCCTGGCTAAAGACATCTGAGGGGCCCTCCCCAGCCTCCCTCTGTGCCCCAGCACGCCTGTCAGGAGAGGCCCCACCAGCTTCCTCCAGGGCGTCCCCCTGGGTCCGAAGGCAGACTCAGACACGGCCCCCTTCTCAGGTTGGTGCGCCCAATGAGACAGCTGTCCTCCAGCTGGGTGCTGGAGCGCCTGGGGGGGCCTCTGCTCCCCCCAGCGGGTCTCCTGCCCGAGGGCGGTGCTGCATACATGGGGGTGGTCATGGCCTCTGCTGCTGGCCACCCAGCTGTCCCGCTGCAGACCCGAGTTGGGGTTGAAAAGGTCACAGTTTGGAGCCACAGCGCCTGGTTAGGACCCGGCCAGCTGCTGACTGTGGAGAGCTTCAGCATCACGTTCCCTTCAGAGCCGTGGAGGCTGCGGGACTCGGGGCAGCGCTTGGCCCAGAGTCACCCTACCGGTGTCCCCGGTGGTGGCCGTAACAAAGACCACAGACAGGTGCCTTAAACACGACAGAGACCTGTTTTCTCAGTTGCAGCATCTGTCAAGGGCATCTGTGACATCAACAGAAACTCAATTCAGGGTGTTAGCAGGGCTGTGCCCCCTCCACAGGCTCCAAGAGAGGGTCCTCTGTCCTCTCGTGGTGGCCGAGCTCCAGGTGCTCCTGGCTGTGGGTGCGTCGCTCTGACCCCAGCTCGTGTTACCCGGCCTCTCCCAGTGTCTGGTGCAGAGTTCCCTCTTCCTCTGAGGACCCCAGGCCCCACTCCGTGTGACCGTACCTTAACAAGCTGCCTTTAGGGACCCAGGCCAGCATCTCTGCCCTGCTGGGGCGTGCACGCAGGTCTCAGCGTCCAGTGCCCGGACCGGGGCTCCCGTGCCTCTCCTGCTCCCCCCCGTGCTGGTCCCGGGACGCTGCTGGCTGGTGTGGCTGTGACACAGCTCCCCTCTCGGGCCCCGTGGAGGTGCGCTCTGTCGCGGGGTGCGTGGCGTGGTGCGCTCCTTTGGGCTCGCCGGTCCTCCTTGGATTCCCCCTCGGTTCACACGAGCAGTGAGGAAGCTGCAGGCTGCACTTCCCACACTTCACTTGGAAATCTCAGCCCAGCATCCCGCGTCTCCCTCCAGCCCTCTCACCCCAGCGGAGCTGTCTCTGCTGTTCCTTCAGCGGCCGCCTTGCAGTCGTTTCCAGGGGCGCTGCGACAGGCCTCACCGGAAGGGCCTTTTGGGTTGTGTTTCTCCCTGTAGTCTCCCCAGGGCAACCCTGGCTTCACGAGCACGCAGCTCAGAACGTTCCAAGTCCTCCCCTCCCCCAGCGCCACAGCCAGAGCTGTGTTTCTGGGAAAGGTGCTTGCTCCAGCAGCACGCTCCGCCCGCACTGAGGTCTATCACCATTCCGCGGTGGCCGTGACAAAGCCTGCTCGCCAGGTGGCAGAGCGGTAGGACCTGCTCCTGGCCCTGTAGGCTGGGTCTGTGGTGGAGGGCTGGGCGGGGCTGCGGGCCTCCTGGAGGCTGCAGACCAGTCCCTCCCCCATCTTCCAGCTCCACTCTGCTTCCCGTGTCTGCGCACCCACCCTCTGACAGGTACACCGGTCTATTAGGTTAGGGCCCGCGTCCCTCCCAGACCTTGTCTTCCCTACCAACATCTGCAGGTCAGGTCACGTTCTGAGATCCTGGGATCAAGAAGTGGGCATGTCTCGTGGGGACACGGTGGCCTGGCTGTTGGGTGCTGCTTGCTGAGGGGAGGAAACTGGAACCCCACCGGGTGCTGGTTTGGCTGCCACTGCAGCTGCCACCCGCCGGGTGGGGGTGGAGCCCTTCCCCGCCTGCTCCCAGGTTGTAAAGCCTGGTCCAGCGGGACCCGCCGAACGGCCCGCGCTGACCCTGTCCTCCCCAGGCCATGCGGACGCTCAGCTGGAAGCACACCCTGGGCTTGGTGACAATGGACGTGGAGCTGGCTGACCGCACCCTGTCCGTGGCGGTGACCCCGGTGCAGGCTGTGGTCTTGCTGTATTTCCAGGACCAAGGTGAGCTCCCCAGCCGCGCCCACCCCCGACCCCACCCCACCCCAGCCGGCCCCGCCCCACCCCAGCCGGCCCCGCCTCAGCCACGCCCCTAGGAGGACACGCCCCGTTTCCCGAGGAGGGTGGGCGGGCCCGAGCGGCTCCCCGCCGCCAGCCCCTCCCCCAGGTCCTGCCGAGCTGGGCCCGCGAGGGGCACAGCGGAGCCCGCCCGCCCACGCCCGCCGCCTGCCCGCAGCCAGCTGGGGCCTGGAGGAGCTGAGCGAGGCGGTGAAGATGCCGGCCGCGCTGCTGCGGCGCCGCCTGTCCGTGTGGCTGCAGCAGGGCGTGCTGCGCGAGGAGCCGGCCGGCACCTTCTCGGTAGTGGAGGAAGAGCGGCCGCAGGACCGAGATAACATGGTGCTGGTCGACAGCGACGACGAGAGCGACTCGGGCCTGGCCTCGCAAGCCGACCAGAAGGAGGAGGAGCTGCTGGTGCGCCCGGCCCGCCCGCGGGGGCGGGGGGCGGGGGTGGGGCGGGGCGGCCTGACCGTGGCTGTTCCCCCAGCTCTTCTGGACGTACATCCAGGCCATGCTGACCAACCTGGAGAGCCTGTCGCTGGAGCGCATCTACAGCATGCTGCGCATGTTCGTGGTCACCGGCCCCGCGCTGGCCGAGATCGACCTGCAGGAGCTCCAGGGCTTCCTGCAGAGGAAGGTGCGCGACCAGCAGCTCGTCTATTCCGCCGGCGTCTACCGCCTGCCCAAGAGTTGTGGCTGAGCCGCCGCCAGGCCCCGCCCGCGCCCCCCCAGAATGCGAGTAAAGAGATGGTTCTTCATGCTCCGTGTCGTGTCAGCTCTGTGGCCCCAGGGACACATGCTCAGGCCCTCCCCGCGCCGCCGACTCTGGGCGTGTGCTCCGGTTCTGCACATCTGGCCTCCTCGCATCCAGGCAGAGAGGGTCCCCCCAGCAGGTGGGGGCTGCACACCTGTGTGGGCTCCAGGCCGGGAGGAGTCCTGGCACATGAGTGTCCGGTCACCGTGGCTAACGAAAACCCACGTCAGGCTCGTGGCTCCGGCCAATGAGGGGCAGCCAACTGGGAAACAGACCTCCTGGATCTCTGCCCAAGGGCCCCCAGCCCTGGCCTCACCCCTCTGGCCTTGGAGAGAACTCGGGTCCCCCTCCCTCTACCCGGCCTGAGGGTCCAGACCCCAGTGCTGGGCTGAGAGCCCCAGGGCTCCTGTGGCCCCAGGGTGTTGTCAGAACGTGTGAGGCGGGTGGGCAGACAGGTGGCCCCTCGCATCTGCAGCGCGAGGGGCTGCCTGTGTCCCCGCTGTGGTCTAGCAGTCAGTGCTGGGGGCTGACAGTGAGGCGTGCTTTCTGAAAGACCCACCCCTCCCACGCCCCTGAGGTGTGCTTGGGGGTGCCCGGGGGCCAGGCTGTTCCCCCAAGGGAGAGGCCGGGCCCAGGGAGCCAGCCGCCCCCAGGGCTGCGCACAGGCCCCGTCCAGCCGCTCTGGAGGCCCAGCACTGGCCCCGCCCCAGCTCCCAGGAGGCGGTGGGGTGGGTGTTGGTGCCAGGCCTGAGGCCTTCAAGCTGTGCTGAGCATCACAGGCACTGCAGCCCAACCTTCATTCATTCAGCTTGTCTGGCTGGACCCGCTCAATCCTGGTGGCACTGCCGCCCCAGGTGACAAAGGCCCTTCAGGACAAGCGTCTGCACTGCCCACCCCCTCCGCAGGGCGTCCCAGGCCCCCTGGCTCCCCCGGTCTCACCCCAGCGCCCCTCCTGTCCTGTTCTGCTTGAGGGCCCCAGTGCTGGCTTTGCTTCCAGGGCCCTTCCCTTTTTTTTGGCCACACCAAGGGTCATCTGGGGTCTCGATTCCCCGATCAGGGACTGAACCCCAGCCGTGGCAGGGGCACCCGGAGCCCTGACCGCAGGGCCACCAGGAGCTCGCTCTAAGACTCCTTACGCCCCAGGTTGGGGTTTGCCACGGGGTTTGAAGGAAGACGTGGAGGGCCTCGCAGAGCCTGAGGGGTCTGTGGATGGTGAGGGGCTGGCAGGTGTCCCCTTTGGACTCGGACCACCCGGGGGCTGTGCTGTGGTCACGGGAAGAGGACTTCCTGCCTGGCACTGGGCTGGGCCTGTCTTCGTTGTCCTAGCCTGGGTGAAACCGGCTGGACCGGCCTGGCAGGGTGGCATTGCCGGCCCCTGGGCATGGGCACACCTGCCCCAAGTCCCTCTGGACTCTGCACGAGCGTGTGAAACCCAGCGTCTCAAGTCACTGCCTCAGTCATCGGGTGCAGAGGTGTGCCAGGAGCCGCCCCCAGGAAGTGGCACCGTGCGAGGGTCAGGGAAGTCCCTGGCAACCAGGGTTTGGCTGCAGCCCCCAGTGCCTTGGAGGGTCAGGTGTGGGACAGGTATTTCCTCCTGCTGCCTGAGTTTGCTTGCCAGGTCCTTAGGGGAAGGGCTGAGGTTAACTTGGAGCTCCCACGAGCCGCACTTGTCTGGTGTGTGGGAAGGTCACACAGGGAACAGACCGCAGAGCTGGCCATGAGTTCTAACTAACAACACAACTAACCCAGAGCTCCAGACGCTGTCATAGTGGTTTAAGAGCCGCCTGCTCAAGGGTGTTCTGCGAACACTGCCAGGTCCCAGGCCCAGGCCTCCTGCTCTGGGGAGTGTGGGGACATTAGTCAGCTGCACCCCAGGCCAGCCTCCCTCCACCAAGCTGCTGCAGCCCTCATCCTGACAAACAGAGGCTGGGGCTTGCCCACTGTGGGCTTTCCAGGCCGCCGCCTCCCTGCCCCCAGGGGCCCCAGTACAGGTGGTACCGCTTCCCATGAAGTGGTCCTCCCCCAAGGCCAGGGCAGCCCCGCCGCCACCCTGCCTCAGACCTGGCCGGGGCACTCCAGGCCGCCCTATCAGCCCTGTCCATCCTGGGGACCAACTGCCCAGGGCTCCCCGAGGCCCCCAGCTCCCAGGGCAGCGAAGCTCCAGGAGAGGCCCTGCCCCCGCCCTTCCTGCCTCACAGCTCCATTGTGAGGTCAGCGCCTTCCGCCAAGCTCCGGCCAGAGGCGTGCGGCGGGCCGGGGGCTGGACATGGCCGCCTGTCCCCAGCCCGACTCCCGCCTGCTCGGCGGCCCCCTCGGCCTCATGTGCCTGTCCCTTTTGCTCATCCCTGCTGCAGGTGCGGCCTCCCCCAGCCCCGGCCATGCCCAGCCAGGCCCAGGGGCCGCGGGGGCGGGGTTCACAGGTCGGCCACTGGCAGGTGACTCGGGCCCCTTGGCTGCCCGGCCGTGTCTCTGCAGCTGGAGCCTACTGCGAGTGCAGCCTCGGCCTCAGCCGCGAGGCCCTCATCGCCCTGCTGGTGGTGCTGGCGGGCATCAGTGCTAGCTGCTTCTGCGCCCTGGTCATCGTGGCCGTTGGTGTCATTCGAGCCAAGGGGTGCGTGAATCCCAGGGCTGACCGGCGGGGGGCGGGTGGGGACTGTGGGTCAAGCTGTCCCCCCAGCCTCCCAGTCTCACCGGGTGAGGTCAGCAGGACTTGGGAAGGATGTCTCTCAGACTGGGTTAGGGAGAGGTGGAGGGGGGGCACCTCTGGACGCTTGGAGGCCAGCTGCGTTGTTCACAGACTCACGCCTCACCTTTATCCCCCCCACCCCAGTGAAACGTGCCCTGCACACATGGACAGCAGGTGAGTGACCCCAGGGGAGGGCCCCAAGGGTGAGCTGTGCCCCTGGGAGGTGGAGGCCCCCGGGAGGTGGAAGCCTGGGTGGCCGGGGCGGCCTGCAGCCGGCCTGACCAGGCCGTGCTGCGCAGGATGGTGGGGCACTTCGGGGTGCAGGAAGACCGCATGGACCTGCGCACGGTGCACGTGGAGTCCCACCTCATGGACCCCGACATGGCGGTCCCCATGATGCAGCCCCTGGAAGAGCATGGCCTCGTGACCATCACCATGGACCCGACCCTGGAGGAGCCGCCCCCCCCACCTGAGTAGGGCTTCGGGCGCTGGGGGGAGGGGAATTAAACAGTATTTAGTTACTCTGTGCTGTCCTCCCTGGGCCCCTCTGGGGAGTGTCTGCGGTGGGGGGGCCCTGCACGCATCTGGTCGCCCTCTTTCTCTTCAGTGGGGTGCCCGCTCTAGGCTCGCGCTGTCCACCCTCCGGGCAGGGGTCCACACCTCTGGGAGTCTGCACTTCCTGCACGCCTCAGCCCGGGTCCTCCCTGCCTCAGCCCGGGTCCTCCCTGCCTCTGCCTGCCGCTTCGTCCCGTGAAGCCCGCAGGCCTCCGCCCCTGCCCCTGCCCCACCCCGGGAAAATGCCAAGACAGGACCTGTGACTCGCCCGAGTCCAGAGAAGCAGCATGTGACCGGAGGACTTGGGCTGGTGGCCCTGCCCCACCCACGCGTCTCCTTGAGGTTCCGGGAGAGCCCTTGGGGGGCAGGAGAGGGGGGCAGGTGACTGCCTCCCCTTCCTCAGGGGTGCCGTCCTCCCCCTGCCCCCCACCACATCTCCTGGACCCTGGGCTCAGGGACCCCTCAACCGTCCACCATGGGGATGGGGCCGTGCTAGGTGGGGACTGCTGTGTGCGCCCTGGGATCACTTGCTGAGTGGAGACAGAGGGGGTGAGCAGCAGGGCGCACCGGCTCCCATGTTGTGTCGCTGTTGTGAGTTCGGCGAGGGAGAGATTGTGGGGGATGGCGTGGTCCAGTTGCTCAGGCCTCCTGGGGTCACAGGATGGCGAACCACACAGGTGAGGACTGGGCGCGGTCTTTACAGCGCTGCTGGCCCGGAGCCAAGTGGAGCTCAGAGCTTCGGGACAGGTGGCTGGCAGTGCCCTGCCTTTGGCTGTCTGCCCAGCCTCCGCCCTAGGCGCAGGACAAGCCGTGGGACAGGAACTGCCTGTGCTCAGGCCGGAGAGTTAATATTTGTGCGGGCACCGCACGGACGGACCGGCTCTGGTAACACCCGGGCAGCGGACCTCCACGATTGTCCCCATGTGGAGTCCCTCCTTTCCCTCGTGGGGGCCGCCGCCGCCGCTGCAGCTGCTACTGCTGCTGTTGCCGTGGCCAGTCTGGACCCAGGCGCCCGCCGCAGCCGCCTCCTGGGGAACCCCGGGCGCCCTGGACTGCCCCGAGGCGTGCGTGTGCGCGCCGGGGGGCCAGGCCAACTGCTCGGAGCGCGCGCTGCCCGCCGTGCCGGGGGGCTTGAACCGGCGCGTCCGCGTGCTGCTGCTGAACCACAACCGCGTGCACGCGCTGCCTCCCGGCGCCTTCGTGGATGCCGGCGCTCTGCTCCGCCTGGATCTGCGCGAGAACGGACTGCGCTGGGTGCACGCGCGGGCTTTCTGGGGCCTGGGCGCGCTGGAGCAGCTAGACCTCAGCGCCAACCAGTTAGAGGCGCTGCTGCCCGGCACTTTCGCGCCACTGCGCGCTCTGCGCGCCCTCTCGCTGGCTGAGAACCGGCTGGCACGCCTAGAGCCCGCGGTGCTGGGCGCGCTCCCGCTGCTGCGCGCGCTCAGCCTGCAGGACAACGACCTGCCTGCGCTCGCGTCCGGGCTCCTGGCTGGCCTGCCGGCTCTCAACACGCTGCGCCTGCGCGGCAACCCCTGGACTTGTGGCTGCGCGCTGCGCCCACTCTGCGCCTGGCTTCGCGGGCACCCGCGGCACGCGCCAGGTGAGCCCTCGCGGGCGCGGGCGGGACGGGCGGGCGGCTACCCCCGCGACCGTCTGACGCCGCGCCCGTGTCCCGCAGAGGCCGAGACGCTGCTTTGCGTGTCGCCGGGGCGCCTGACGCTCAGCCCCTTAACCGCCTTCCCGGACGCCGCCTTCAGCCACTGCGCGCGGCCCCTTGCCGCCCGGGATCTGGCCGTGATCTATGGTCTCGGGCCCGTCTCCTTCCTCGCTAGCCTGGCCGCCTGTCTGGCCCTGGGCTCCGCGTTCACTGCCTGCGGCGCTCGCCACCGCCGCCGCCGCCGCGCCGCCGCCCGCCGCCAGCAGACGAGGCAGCCGGATCCTGGCCCCGGCACGGCCTCGCCTGCGGCCACCGCCGCCCAAGCTTGAGGGGCCGCGGCCGCCCTCGAACCTCCCCCGACCCGCTTGCCCCTTCCGCATTCCTGACAGGCGTCAACAAGCGACACAGCTCGAAATTTTCGTGACATTCCTTTTGGCATCTCCACTGCACACACCGGGTGGGGCGGGGGTCGGCGCGCGCCGGGCCCTTGGGGTGGAGGGCACGGGCCGCACGGGGGAGGCGCGCCTGGACGCGGAAAGGCCGGGCCTGCACCTGGCGGGGCTGAGGATAGTCCCGAGCCAGCGTCTGCGAAGCCCACCCTGGGTGGCGGGCGGAGGAGGCAAAGAGAAGGCTCAGCCCTCGCAGGGTCCGGAGGTGGGAGGCAGTGGGGAGCCCGAGCGCGCCCCAGGGAGGCGCTGCCAGCGGATGGGGTTCAGGGTCTGCAGTCCAGGAAGGGCAGGGCCAGCTCAGAGGATGGGGTGAAGCGGAGAAGGGGTACAGGCAGGAAGGGGGAGGTGGGGCGGAGGCCGTGCGGCGCAGGGGCGTGGGAGGGGTGGCCCAGCCAGCCGGGGCCAAGGCCCACCGTGGCTCTGGGAGCGGCCAGGAAGGATGGGGCTCCAGTCTCTGCACCAAGCCCCTCTGCTGGGCTGAGTCAGATGCTCCCCCTGCCGCTCAGAGACCCCAGGGCCCTGCCTCTGCCGGAGCGCCCTGCGGCTCTGCCCAGCCAGCTCAGCTCTGGCCCGTCCTCAGCGGCTCTCGTCCGAGCCTCAGTCCAGCAGGGGCTGCCCACCAGCAGCAGGGTGGACGGATGGACGGGAGGCCCGGGGTGGGCAGTCTCTGGCAGGTGGGCTTCCCTCAGGCCTTCCCGAGCAGCAGGACCCCTCAGTGTCCTTGGCCGGGCTAACGGGGCGGGTGGGCGCCTCCGGGCGCCTCACACCACGGTGCTGACCGAGGGATCTGAGAGGTTGAGCGGGCCCGTGATATCAGTGGGATGGTACTGCTGCAAAATAGAAATACAGACAAGGCGCCCGTTAGCCCGGCCATCAGGGGCACACGCGGGGCCGGGACGGGTGGACCGGCCAGCCGGCCGACCGGCGGGCAGGCGGGCGCGGCCTGGGGGAGGCTGGGGGGCGCTCCTCCCCCTGACCCCGTCGTGCTCCGGGACTCTGCGTGGGCCGGGCCGCTGTCCCGTCCGTCTGTCTGTCTGTCTGCGGGGGAGGGGGGCAGAGGAGGGCGGGCAGGGCGTCTCAGCTCTCCCTATGCCGGGCACACATCTGCAGCTGGCCCTCCTCCCTCTCAATAGCGCGTCGCGGCAGCACTGTGTCTTTTTGGTTTTGCAAAGCGCCGCGTCCACCCCCGGTGCTCTATAAATAAGAACCAACAATCAATACCCGCTGGCCCCGCCGGCCGCCAGGGACCCCAGCCCTGAGCGCCCAGTGCCGCCCTGGCCCAGACCAGCCACGGGACAGGGGCAGCGCATCTCAGCAGCCGGACTGACCCCACCCCTCCCGACAGAGCCCCCCACCCAGGCCTCCCTCCGAGCAGGTGCCCAGCCTGAAACGGTGGGGGGCTGGGCTGCCCTCCCCCGCCCAGCCCCCAGCTGGCAGTGTCCCCAGTCACCCCTGCAGGGCCGGCCAGCCCCAGATGCCACGTGGCACCAGAGCTGGCCTGGAGGGTGGTCCCCGGGGAGGCTCGGGGCAAGGAGTCTGCTGGGAGCGTGTCCCGGGACAGGCACCCTGAGGGTCTCTGAGCTGCACCCAGGCCAGCTAAGGGCTTGTGAGTGGGCTCCGGGCCGGGACGGGGATGGAATTCTGCTGCCCTCGGAAAGTGGCCCCCTGCCTACGTGACTCCCCTGACCCTCCTTTCGCCTGCCTGTCCCCACAGCTCTGTCTGCTGGGCACCTCCTCCCTGGCTGCCCCACTGCTGCTCCTCTCTGGCCCTCCCAGCCCCCGGTGGGGCCCCTGGCTCAGGCCCCACCCAGTTCCCAGGCTGCACGGCGCCAGGCCTGTGCTCTCAGCCCCTCAGGCCACCCCTGTCCACCCACTCTGCCTGTGCTGAGCCCTAGGAGTGGAGTAGCCAGGCCTCAGGGGCCCCTTTGGGGCAGGTGGCGGCCTCACCCCAGACTCGGATGGCTCTGTGCCGCGCCCTGTCTGTCCTGTGTCTGCCCCTCTTCCCTTGTGCTGTGGGCAGGGCCTATAAATCCTGCTCCCGCCTGGACCGTAAGACTGTGGGGTAGTACTGCCTGTGAACTGGGGCTCCTGTGGACGGGAGGACAAGCCGCCTCCGAACCGCAGGGAGGCTGCTGGGCTGAGGGCTGTGCTGGCCCTGGGCGGGCCCTCCTCGCCTGGGGACGCTCCCAGCAGGGCTAGGCCAGTCTTGGAGGCCTGGGGTTCAAGCACACACACCCGGGACAGTGACAGGCTGCCCGGGCAGGAGGACAGGGAACCCTTGGCTCAGGCTCGGAAGGGGCTGGGGGTCAGGTGCTGAAGCACCGCTCCCCTCCGTGGGGGTCTCCCCTCCCTGAGCCTCGGTGCCCAAGGCTTGCCAGCCACAGCTTTCGGGCCCCCCCCGCCCTGTTCTCAGACCCCCGGGTGCTGCCCGCACACCTCCCGCAGGGCCCCTGCTCGGCCGGGGGTGGGAGCCGCCACCTCTGGTCCCACCCGTTCCCCATCCGACGGCCCCTGTGGCCAGGGGCCTGTGCCAACTCCAGGCCCCAGCCGTCCACCCAGGTGGAGCCGGGCCCGGCCCCCCAGCCCCGGCCCACACAGAGACCACATGGAGGGGATGCAACAGGCATGGCTCTGGTGAGACACGAGAGACAGGTGTCTGGGTGGCGGGGCTGGCGGCCAGACAGATGGACGGATGGGACATCACAGGCACCCCTCCACGGACGTCGCAGGGAGGGAGCGAGGGCAGTGGGCCTCTCCCTGGGAGAAGCTGGAGGAACGGACGCGACAGAGAGGTGGTGTGGCCTCCTGACGGCTGAGGAGCCCGGGATGGGGTGGCCCTGGGCGCCCGGGGCTGCGGGCACAGCCCCGAGTGGGGAGGCTGACCAGCTGACCAACGACATGACACGGCTTTAAGATGGCGCGTGGCGTCATGGCACGGGGGGCAGACTAACGCAGAGACACACGGGGAAGACGACCCGGCGGGCAGGCCCGCGGCAGAGGGCCGAGAGAGGGGCCCAGAGTCAGAGAGGCCCTAGTGTGCCGGGTGGGCAGCGGTGAGCGCAGAAGGGCCGCGCGGGCGGAGGCGGGTGGTGGGATGGCGAGGGCGGGCCTGATGCACGGGACACAGACACGGGGGCGAGGGGAGAGTCGGACACGTGGGACTGGGCGCTCTTCCCCTTACCGTGTCTTTGGAGGACCTACGTCTCTTGAAGCTGGAAGCCAGGGTGGAGGTGATAGCCCTAAATGTGGCTTTCTTTTTAGGGTCGGGTTCTGCTCTACCACTCTTTCTATCCTAAAATGAATATGTATAAGTGATTAGACGGCTGAGGGTGGCGGCCACACCTGCCCTCGCCTGCTCCTGGGGGCTGCTGCCCAGCCTGGCTGGCCACTCGGGCCCTCGCTCCTGCCTGCCTCCCTGTGCTGGATGGACCAGCCGCCGGCCCCATGCTCGCAGGCGGCCTCTGCTGCTGCCAGGGTCTCCGGCCTGACCTTCCTTGTGCTGGGACTGGGTTTGGGGAGGCGGGGTGGGATCCTCAGCTGGCTCTCTTCCAGGAAAGGTCTGCCTGGTTCCCTGGCTCCAAGGTGCCCCTGGTGTACGGGTGCCCCAAGGAGGAGGAGCCCCCTGAACACTGGGTGAGTCACCCCCACAGGCCCCACCAGCCACTCTGACCCCAGATGAAGCGCACCGAGATTTAGGAAGGGGCTGAGGGGACCAAAGGCAGGTGGCGAGATGGATTGGAGTGACAGAGAGACAGTGGCAGCTCCTGGGACCCTGGCTTCGGGTCTGATGGCCAGAGTGGGCCCTGCGCCCGCCACTGGGAGCAGCAAGCCAGGTCCCAAGAGCAAGAGTGGGCAGATGAGAGGTGTGGGAACACTGGTGACCCCGTTCCCCCGGCCCTGCCTCTCTGCAACACCGGCTTCCTCCCAGGACACAGGCTCTGGGGAGGCACCCAGAGAAAGAGAAGAGATGGGGCAGCCTGGGGCTGGACCATGGGGCACGAGCCCGGCCCAGGTGGGCTGTGGGCAGCCCGTCCCCTGCTGCCGGCAAAGCCCCACGAGCACAGCCTGGGGTGCCCGGCGGGACCAGCTGACCAGCTCAGACTGCAGTTACATGGAGCACAGCAGGGTGGCAGGGAACCGGGTCCTTGGAGGGGCACGGGGCGGCGAGGGATGGCGGACTGCACCTTGGACTCACATGCTACACCCAGCTGGGTCCCTGTCTTACCCTGCCTCAGTCTGCCTTCCTACGGAATGGGCCTCGGTGGGCGACTCTGGAGACAGAGGGGCCAGGTGGACGCTTGGAGCCTGGCTTCGCAGAGGCAGCCACCCACAGGCGGCCCCCAGCACTGCGGCCTTGGCTGTGGCTCCCAGCTCCAGTCCTTGCCTCTTGGGCTCCTGGGAGCCAGAGCCAGCGCTTCCGCCTGCGGGGATGGAGGAGGGCCGGGCCGGGCCGGGCCATGGGCACCAGGCCTCGGAGGGCGGCCTGCCCTACCTGCAGGTTCTTCCTCCACACGTTCACGGCCGCAAACGCCAGCTGCATCTGCTTCCGCCGGGCGTCCTTGTGCCGTTTATAGGCGATCTCGATGAAGATCAGGAAGATCCCGGCCACGATGCCCCCAGCCACCAGCATGAAGACCCCTGGGGGCGACATCCTGTGCCTCAGCTGTGCCTGCTCCGGATGTGGCCCCTGGGGCGCCCATCTAGGGTCATCAGGGGCCTTGAAGTGGCGGGGGGAGGGGGCCCACCTGCCATATTCTCGAAGGTGAGGGTAGCAGGGGCGTTGCTGCGCGAATCGCACTCCTGGTACCGAACCCACGTCTTGTCCAGGTCTTCCATGAAGCCGTTCTCGTGGGACCTGGATGGGCGGGGCGTGTGAGCCCCGCGGGGCGGGGCGGGGCGGGGCGGGGCGGGGCGGGGTGTGCCTCGGGAGGGGCTCGCGGGGCGGGGCGGGGCGGAGAGGGGGCGGGTGAGGCCAGCTCACTTGAGGATGGACAGGGAGACGTTCTGCTTCCAGGGGCTGTCCTTGCGCATGCCGATGCCAAAGCCCGAGCGGAAGAAGAGCTCGCCCGTGGTCACCAGGTCGCATTTCTGCGAGGCCTCGAACTCCAGCACCGCCGAGTCCCAGATGAAAGCGTGCAGCTTGCTGCGGGCAAGGGCGGGGTCACGGCGGCCACGCTTCCAGGTGGCCCTGGCTCCCCGCGAGCTTTCCTCCTGCCAGCTGGGGACCCGCCGTCTGTCCCCCCTCCCCGTGGCTCCCACACGGCCGGGACACTGACTGTGGATGTGGACGCCCCCAGCTTGTCCTGCCGGCCCTTCACTCGCGCCCCGCCTGCCCCTCCCTCACTCGTCGCGCACGGCCCGGATGGCTCCGCCCCGCCCCCTCACAGGCCCCGCCCCTCATTGGTCGCGCGCGACCTGGGTGGCCCCGCCCCTCTCCCGCCCCGCCCCCTCACTTGTCGCGCACGGCTTGGATGGCTCCGCCCCGCCTCCACTGGCCCTGCCCCTCATTTGTCGGCGCGACCTGGGTGGCCCCGATCCGCCCTCGCTGGCCCCGCCCCCTCGCTGGCCCAGCCCCGCCCCTCACTTGTCGCGCACTGCCTGGATGGCCTCCGCTGCGCTCTCGTAGTTGTGCTTCTCCATATGCCGGTACATGGTACTCAGCTCCACCTGCCGCCGGAAGTAGATGTCCACCGAGCTCTGCTTCACCGTCGCGTAGATGAACTTGTCCGAGGGATTCCTCAGCTGCGGGGCCAGAGAGCCAGGCTCGTGGCTGCTCCCCGGCCCCACCCCACCCCACCCCACGGGGCGGAGGGCCTGAGCGCCTCCCTCCCCAGCCCCCAGACGGGCCCGGCCTCACTCGCGGGTCGTTGATGCCGGTAATACGCTCTTCGGGCCGGTCCAGCACCAGGAAGGCTGCCAGGTTGGCGGTGTAAGAGGCCACAATGATCATGGCGAACCCCGCCCACACCATGCCCAGGATGCGCGCCGAGAAGCTTCTGGGGGCGCCTGCGGGCAGAGGACCGTCAGCTCGGGGCGGGCGGCGGGGCAGGATGGGGCCCTGGCCTGGCGTCGCCTCACCTTCCCCGATGCCTGAATTGAGCAGGACGCCCCAGGAGAACCACATAGCCGAAGACAGGGTCAGCGCATCCTCCTCCTCCTCCTCGCTGTTCACTTTGAACCGGCCGAAGGGGCTGCGGGGGCGCAAAGGGCGGGCGGGAGAGGGCGGAAGGGGCAGCCTGCCCCGGCCCTCGCCCGCTCCGCCCGCCCGCAGGTAGAGGAGTCCGGTCCCCGGGCCGCACTCACCTGAAGCGGTCCAGCAGGTACAGCATCACGGCCACCACGTGCACGGACAGCCCCACCAGCAGCCACAGCGTGCTCTGGAAGGGCTGCATGAAGGAGTCCAGCGTGCTCCGGGGGATCTCCTGCGGGGCCACAGGCCGTCAGCGCCGCCCCGGCCCTCCCGGGACGCCCCTCCCGCCCCGCCGGGCCTCCACGCACCTTCTTGACCAGAATGGTCAGGCCCTGGTACTTGAAGGGCTTCGAGAACTCGATGTACTGCGCGCGCTCGTTGTTGATGGTCAGCGGGGCCACGATCATGTCCGCCTGCCCGCTGAGCAGCTCGCCCATCATCCCGTTCCACTCCTTCTTATTGCTGTTGTTCACCTGTGGGGCGACACCGCCGGTGGGGACGCGGACACCGCGGGCCCCACTCCCCATACAGGCTCCCGCCCCGACCCATCTCAGGGGTCACCCACTCCAGACTCCTCCCAGGCTCAGGCCCCGCCTACAGAAGACCCTCGGGGGAGCAGGACCCGGTCCTGCGCCGGCTCCTAGGAACCACTCCTACCCGCTCCTGAGTGCCGAACTTGCCGTCGGCCACCAGGTGAACCTCGTACGTGAAGTTCATGGTCCGCGCCAGCTTGATGAGCAGATCGACGCAGAAGCCGTAGCAGCACTGAGGCACCGTGTGGCGCGCTGGCGAGTGGGGGCGGGACGCGGTCAGCAGGGGCTCGCCGGCGCGCGGTCCCCGCCCCCCGAAGCCAGTGCCCCCGCCCCGCACTCACGGCTGCCCGGCGACGTGTCATTGGGCCCGGTGCAGATCACCTTCTTGACCGGGTCCCCGTTGACGGTGAACTCCTCCTTGCACGTGCCGTCGCTCAGCGTAGGCTTGACATACACGAAGGGCTCCTGGTGGATCGTCACGATCTGGGGACGCGGGGACACAGGGCCTGGACCACCAGCCCTGGGCTGTCCTGGGCGCTGCCCTCTTCTCAGCACACAGACTTCCCTGGAGCCCCCCTCCCCAGATCCCTGACATTTCCCGCACCACCCTCTACGGCCCCCTCTGGCAGCGATCAGCCTGCTGCCCCCAGGAGGGGCGCCAGAACCTAACGCTTCGCCCAGTGTGCAGAGGGTGCCTGGCCTCCTGGAACACTGTGCCTTCTCTCGGCCACTTTTCCTTCAGGTCCTGGCCTACGAAACAGTCCCTTGATCAGTGGAGCCTGCCAGACGTCCAGTCTGCCCTGAGCCCCTTCTCTGACTTCTTGAGGCTGAGGACCTCCCTGTCCCAGCCCAAAGCCTACCCCCTGCCCCCACCCACTGCCATGAAGACAGGGGCATGTTCACTCAGAGCCTGCCCAGGACTAGGGACATGCAGGGACTGCCCTTGTTGGCTCTTCCAGCTTCTCCTGGCCTCAGCCTCCACCCACAGGGAGTCGTTGTCTGATCATCTATCCTGCCTGCCTGCCTCTCCCCCAGTGAGGCTGCCCTTCTGCTGTGGCCTCTTCAATCCAGGGGCTCCTTGGGGCTCACGGTGGGCACTCTCTCCTCTCTGTCCTTCAGAGCTCTGAAGGCTGGGAGTAGGCAGGATAGACATAGGCAGCGGAGCTGAACCAATCACTGCACGGGATGAGAGGTCCCAGGGGACATAGTGCTGGGGTTGAGACTACGAGGTGAATGGGGTTGGTGAGAGAGGCCCCTTCTCCTGCAGGGTGACCAGCTCCCCCAAGGGCAGGGGATTGGGAGCCCCTGAAGGGGCTTATTTGCCTTTAAAACTTTCATCACCATTTCTATTATACAAGTAATATGCTCATGCTTTTAAAAAATCAGTGAGACAGAGAAGGGATAAACCAGGAGATTGGAATTGACATATACATACACTACTACACGTAAAATAGATAACTGATGCGATCTACTGCATAGCACAGGGAAGTGCGCTCAGTGACCCATATGGGGATAGAACCTAAAAAGAGTGGGTATATGTGCGTGTATAATTGAGTAACTTTGCTGTACAGAAGAAACAAACACTGTAAATCAACTATCCTCCAATGAGAACTAATTTGAAAATAAACAATTTTGTGTCAAAAAAATAAGAACACACACAAAAAGTTCTAAAAGGCCTTCTGGCTCTCAAAGCCTATAGGGGACCATCTTGGCCATCTGTTTTGTCTGTTTTACACTCAGACTTTTCAACACAAAGCGTCTTTCCTGAGCGTTGGCTTGGGGGAACTCCCTTCTGCCCATAGAGAGGGTTGGTGCCCTGTAGGCAAGTGCAGACAAAGAGGTCCAGGTGAGAGGCCACGGGGGTGGGGTAGCTCAGAAAGCAGAGGAGGTCAAGAGAGGACCTGGGGACACCACAAGAAGGACGGTGTAAGGCTCTTCGCCTTTGGTGAGCTCAGGTACCAGCCTGATGCTGGTGTGGGTCAGTGTGGGAGGGACTCTTGGGAGGCATCCTGGGATGAGCCTGAAGGAGTGTAGCAGAGTCGGGATGAGGAAGAGAAGCTGTGAGAGATGAGGTCCCGGGGAGGGGCTCCCAGAGGCCCAGTGAGTCACAGAGGGGCTGGCCAGCTCGGGGAGACCTGGTTCAGAAGGACAGTCTGAGCCAGTCCCAGCAGGAGGCCAGGAAGGCCAAGGGTGGGCGGTGGGCTGGGACCACCTGGAGGAGTGCCGAAGAGTGTGGGGGCATCATCTCTAGGACTGGGGCTCAGCACTCAGAGTACTGAAGTCCACAGAAAGACCAACCGTCTGTCCCTCGTCCCCAGGGGAGCCCAGGTCCACATGGCTGTCCCAGGCTTAAGCGGGATGGGGTCAGGAGGGGCCGGGGAGCTGGGCTTCCTCTCCTGCACCCACTCCCTCTCCCTGCCCCTCCGCCGCGCCAGGTGTGTGCAGTGGCTGTGGGTGCTGGGCTGGTCCCAGGACCTGTAGTCACTTTCAGGGCCCTCACTGTCCCCTCTGCACCCGCGGCACAGGATGGAGGCTACGGCATACAGAGACTGGGGCAGGGAGGCGGGGCCCCACCTTCAACCTGGTGGACATCTGATAGCCGCGAGGTTTCTCAGTCTCTCCACCCGGCCAGATGATCTTCCTGTCATTGGGAATGACCTGGGGGTGGGAGTATGAGATGGAGGTGGCCACGCAGGGGTCTCGGCCCCAGGACCCTAAGGCCCCAGCCCCCACCCCCTCATGACCCCCACCTACATGAGTGCCGTTGTAGATGCCCACTTGTACCAGCTTGCGGTTCTGCAGGTTCATGATGCTGTAGTTGGCAAACTTCCGGTCCCCATCCTCATTGAATTCCACACGGCCGGTCACCCCGTCTGCATACTTGGAAGACATCAGAACCCTGGAGAGGGCAGTGTGGTTGGAACGATCAGGGATGCAATCCCCGCTCCCACCGTGAGCTGCCTGGATGGTGAGCCCGTCTGCCGGTGCCAGATGGACAGCACAGCCACATCAGCCAAGCAGCTCCTTGGCTCTAGACCCTGTTTTGAGGGGTTCCTGTGGGCTAGGATGTTTGATTCTCACAGCTTTACAGATGAGGTGGCAGAAGCCCAGGTAGGACTCGGTGGCCCATTCACCAGTGAGTGGAAGAGGCTGGGTTGAGGTCTCATCTTCCTGCATGTGCACACGTGAGTGTGTGTGTGTGTGGTGTGTCCACTGGGCCATATATGTGTGCACACACAAGATCTTTGTATGGGGTGCAGCCCTGTGCATGTACTTGTGGCACAGGTGTGATGTTCCATGAGCCTCTCCGAATCTGCATATACACGCATGCGCCTATGTGCACATATGCGGCATGTCTGCAGTTGTGTGTGCTCCTGCTGTGGGCACTATGGACCAGGACTCTTCACCTGCTCCTTGGGGGTGGGTGTTGGTGATGGACTGGGCCTCCCCATACTAGTGGCACAGTGTCCAGGGTTCTGTGTGTTAACTCCTGCCCTGCTGCAGCCACTCACTGTGTGTCTTGCCAACCCTGGCTCTCGGCAGACTTGGATGTGCTTAGTCACTCAGTCTGTCCAACTCTTTAAGACCCCATGGACTGTAGCCCTCCAGACTCCTCTGTCCATGGGGATTCTCCAGGCAAGAATACTGGAGTGAGTTGCCATGCCCTCCTGCAGGGGATCTTCCCAACCCAGGGATCGAACCCAGGTCTCCTGTATCGCAGACGGATTCTTTACCATCTGAGTCACCAGGGAAGCAGGCTTGGGTGCCATCCCCCAAATCCTTGTCTGACCTCCTGGGCCTGAGGAAGCTCCCAATGCCCGCCTGAGGCAGGATCCTCTTCCCCAGGGCTATTAGTCATCCTGGTGGCTGGGGTGGCGTCTCAGGTTGGCTGCAGTGTTTAAAGGTGGGGACAGGGGCAATGGAGGCAGCCATGCTTCTGTGACATTTGAGGCGATGGTGTCAGTGTTGGAAATGGACCAGATGGTTATCACAGCGGGGATGGAGGTGAGGATGGAGACAAAGTGGGGACAGAGAGGAGCGGGGAAGGAGGCTGTGTTTGTAGCCGCAGCACGCTGGGCTGGAGCGACTCTTCGGGTGCCGGAACGGTGGCCCTCCCACCCTAGACGGACGGCCCCACCCACTCAGACGGAGCGGCCCCACCCCCTCAGACGGAGCGGCCCCGCCCACCTCAGAGCGACCCCGCCCACCCTGGAAGAGTGGCCCCTCCCGCTTCAGACGGATCAGACACGCCCACCCTGGAAGAGTGGCCCCGCCCACCTCTTGAAGAGCGGCCCCGCCCACCTTGGAACGGCGGTCCCACCCACTCAGAGAACGGCCCCGCCCACCCTGAGGGGCGGACCTGCCCACCTCTTGAAGAGAGGGACCACGACCGCATTAGATCAGCTCGCGCACCCTGCAAGAGTGGCCCCGCCCACTCTGGAGGGCGGCCCCGCCCGCCCTGGAAGAGCGGCCCCGCCCATCTCCGGGGGCGGCCCCACCGAGTGGCCCCGCCCACCTCTTGGAGAGTGGCCCCGCCTACCTCTTGAAGAGCGGCCCGGTCTTCCAGATGTTGGTGTTGCCCACACAGCCCCGCGGCGGGTCGGTGATGTTCTCCTTCTCGAGCAGCTCGTGCACGGCCTGGGCCACCACGCCCACGGCGTCGCTGATGTGCGCGGACTCGTTCTTGCCGTTGATGAGCTGCAGCCCGATGATGCCTGGGGCGAGAGCTGGCTTAGAGCCCGCGGGGGACCCCTGCCCACCGGGATCCGGGAGCCCAGCACTCACCGTCCGGGGCGTAGCGCAGGGCGTTCCCCGAGATCTCGCGCTCCCCCACCAGCCACACGTACCCCGAGCCCGTCATGTTCAGCATCGCGGCTGCGCGGTACACGGTGGCAGCGTCGTCCTCGCTGTGGGGCAGAGCGGGGTGACGGCCAGGACTCCAGCTCTCCCCACCCGCGGCCGGCGGCGGCTGCTCGACTCCCAGGTCCCCCTCCACAGCGTGTCCTTCCCCTGCCTCTCCCCCCCCCGCCCCTCGTCTGCAGGGAGCTCTGGAGGCACTGCAGAGATGGGGGCAGCCCCCATCCCGGCCCCTCCCTCAGCCGGCACTGCACCTGGGCCCGAAGACTAGCCCCGAAGTGATGCGGTGGGGCCCAGACCCCCAGAGCTTGCCAGAGGTCTCTTGCTGGCCCCCTGCTCTTGTGGACAGGGTTAGGGTGACACGGATGGTGGTGGCTCATTATTGATGGATAACTTGCTCACCCGTACCAGACACTATTCTGAATGCTTTCCACGCACCTTTGTATTTAATTCTCAGAACCTCCCTGTGAGGCAGGCAGAACATGATCCCTGGCAGGACAGGGACTGAGGAGCCAAGGTACACGGTGGGAAGCGGAGGGTCAGGTCTATGTCTGATAATCCACCCCTGAGCCCGTGCTCCTGCAGTTTCCTGGGCAAACCACACCCCTCTTGTTCCATGCCTGAACTTGTGAACTGAAAGGCTGGGACCTTTCTGGATGCTGCTGGGACCAAGTGCCAGGGTGCTGCCCTGAGCCTTGCAGCAGAAGCCACTGAGGGGATGAGGGCACCTGCTCTCCCTTTTGGAGTCTGAACAAGCATCTCTGGGTGCCCAGCCCTGGGTGCTCTCCCTGCCAGCCAGGGCAGAGCCCCTGGCAGGACAGAGCACAGGCCTCACCTTGTAGGCACACGTTGCCCTGAGCTCTTGGTGTTTCCTCACAGCTGAGCCTCTGTGGACCCCGCCCCCTAGGGCTGGGCTCCCCCTGGTCAGGACAAGCACCCTGGGCCTGATGGCACTCCCACCTCCTCTTCCCTGCAGGGTGGAACTTGACCCCGGACACGACGGACACTTTGCTTCTCTAATGCATGGGCAGCGGGGGACAATGCAGTTCAGGAGATGGTCCGAGGGCGGGGTTATTTTTACAACGGCTGATGCAGAAAACCCAGGCAGCCCTAGGGACCCTAGGGGGTCAGCCCCAATTCTCTCAGGGAAAGATCCAAACCTTCAGTGTTTGCTTTAAACAAGAACGCCACCCAAAATAGAGGTGCTTCAGGCTGCACCCAGCCAAGACGGCCGGCAGCACCAGCGCGTGCATGTCGGGGCGCGGCACCCCCAAAGCCTGGTGGAGAGGCCCGTTTGCTTGACACCATCCAAGTCTGTGAGGTTGGACTTGGTGGTGAGCACACACCTATGCTTGTGTCTGTGTAAATCGATACTTTCAGGAAAGCAGTTGCAGACAAAAGCCTGATCGACGTCAAACGGTTTTATGGAAATAACTGATCCCAGTAAAGACAATTTCAGGAGGATTACTTTTAAAAAAAGTTTTGGAAACAAATTAGAAATTCTGACATGCTCAATAGAAAACTGGTCAAAAGTTAAGACTGGCTTAACGAGGTTTCTCTGCAAAATGCTCTCAACGAACTTCGTGAGGAGGAGACGGGGGTGTCGGGTTGGGGACAGGGTGAGCCAGGGCTGCAGCGGCCCTGCCCAGGGGACTGCTGGCATCCCTGGGCTCCAGGGGCGGACTGTGCCGGGCCGGCTGGTTTCCTCCTGCCGTGGGACTCTGGCCTCTCTGCTCCAAGGTCCTGTGTGTGAGGGCACGGATTCCTTCCCACTTGAAATCCAGAGGCCATGAGTGGATTCAAGAGGTGGGCATGTGGTTGGTGAACGCTGTGCCTCGGTGGGCAGTGTATGTGCATGCGCAGGGCCTGTGCGCTGTGTGGCACACACGTCTATGTTTGTGAGCACATGTGTGCCACCGTGGGGCGTGTGCCGGTGTGGTGTGTCTGCTCATGTGTCTAGGTGAGCACGTGTTTGTGAGTGTGTGTGTGTGGTGTGTGGCGGTGTGCCTGTGTGGGTACGAGTGTCTTGAGTGTGTGTGTGTGTGGTGTGTGGCGGTTGCCTGTGTGTGTGTGAGTGTCCTGTGAGTGTGTGTGCGTGTGTGGTGTGTGGCGGTTGCCTGTGTGTGTGTGAGTGTCCTGTGAGTGTGTGTGCGTGTGTGGTGTGTGGCGGTGTGCCTGTGTGTGTGTGTGTGAGTGTCCTGTGAGTGTGTGTGTGTGTGGTGTGTGGCGGTGTGTCTGTGTGTGTGTGTGTGAGTGTCCTGTGAGTGTGTGTGTGTGTGATGTGTGGCGGTGTGCCTGTATGTGTTTGAGTGTCTTGTGAGTGCGTGTGTGTGTGGTGTGCCTGTGTGTGTGTGTGTGTGTGTGTGAGTGTCCTGTGAGTGTGTGGTGTGTGCCAGTGTGCCTGTGTGTATATGAGTGTCTTGTGTGTGCGTGTGTGTTTGGTGTGTGGCGGTTGCCTGTGTGTGTTCGAGTATCCTGTGAGTGTGTGTGTGTGTGGTGTGTGGCAATTGCCTGTGTGTGTGTGTGAGTGTCCTGTGAGTGCATGTGTGTGTGGTGTGTTGAGGTGTGCCTGTATGTGTTCAAGTGTTTTATGAGTGTGTGTGTGTGTGGTGTGTGGCGGTGTGCCTGTGTGTATATGAGTGTCCTGTGAGTGTGTGTGTGTGTGTGTGGTGTGGTGTGTGTGGGTGTGTGTGTGTGTTCGAGTGTCCTGTGTGTGTGTGTGTGTGGTGTGTGGCGGTGTGCCTGTGTGTGGGTGAGTGTCCTGTGTGTGGTGTGTGTGTGTGTGGTGTGTGTGCGGTGTGTGTGTGTGGTGTGGGAGTGTGGTGTGGTGTGTGTGTGTGTGTGGTGTGTGGTGTGTGGTGTGTGTGGTCGTGTGTCCTGTGGGTGTGTGTGTGTGGTGTGTGGGTGTGTGTGTGTGTGTTGAATGTCCTGTGTGGTGTGTGTGTGTGTGGTGTGTGTGTGGTGTGGTGTGTGTGTTCGTGTGTCCTGTGAGTGTGTGTGTGTGGTGTGTGGCGGTGTGCCTGTGTGTGTTCGAGTGTCCTGTGAGTGTGTGTGTGTGTGTGTGTGGCGGTGTGCCTGTGTGTGTTCGAGTGTCTTGTGTGTGTGTGTGTGTGTGGTGTGTGGCGGTGTGCCTGTGTGTATATGAGTGTCCTGTGAGTGTGTGTGTGTGTGGTGTGTGGCGGTGTGCCTGTGTGTGTGTGTGTGTCCTGTGAGTGTGTGTGTGTGGTGTGTGGCGGTGTGCCTGTGTGTGTGTGGGAGTGTCTGTGTGAGTGTGTGTGTGTGTGTGTGTGTGGTGTGTGTGTGTGTGTGTGGTGTGGGTGTGGGTGTGTGTGTGTGTGGTGTGTTGAGGTGTGCCTGTTTGTGTGTTCGAGTGTCTTGTGAGTGTGTGTGTGTGTGGTGTGTGGCGGTGTGCCTGTGTGTATATGAGTGTCCTGTGAGTGTGTGTGTGTGTGGTGTGTGGCGGTTGCCTGTGTGTATATGAGTGTCCTGTGAGCGCGTGCGTGTGTGGTGTGTGGCGGTGTGCCTGTGTGTGTGTGTGTGTGAGTGTTCTGTGAGCGCGTGCGTGTGTGGTATGTGGCGGTGTGCCTGTGTGTGTGTGTGTGTTCTGTGAGTGCGTGCGTGTGTGGTGTGTGGCAGTTGCCTGTGTGTGTATATGAGTGTCCTGTGAGTGTGTGTGTGTGTGGTGTGTGGCGGTTGCCTGTGTGTGTGTGTGAGTGTCCTGTGGTGTGTGTGTGTGTGGTGTGTGGCGGTGTGCCTGTGTGTGTGTGTGAGTGTCCTGTGAGTGTGTGTGTGTGTGGTGTGTGGTGGTTGCCTGTGTGTGTATGAGTGTCTTGTGAGTGCGTGTGTGTGTGGTGTGTTGTGGTGTGTGGTGTGTGTGTGTGTGTGTGTGTGTGTGAGTGTCCTGTGAGTGCGTGCGTGTGTGGTGTGTGGCCGTTGCCTGTGTGTGTGTGTGAGTGTCCTGTGAGTATGTGTGTGTGGTGTGTGGCGGTTGCCTGTGTGTGTGTGTGAGTGTCCTGTGAGTGCGTGCGTGTGTGGTGTGTGGCGGTTGCCTGTGTGTGTGTGTGAGTGTCCCTGTGTGTGTGTGTGTGTGTGGTGTGTGGCGGTTGCCTGTGTGTGTGTGTGAGTGTCCTGTGAGTGCGTGCGTGTGTGGTGTGTGGCGGTTGCCTGTGTGTGTGTGTGAGTGTCCTGTGAGTGCGTGGGTGTGTGGTGTGTGGCGGTTGCCTGTGTGTGTGTGAGTGTCCTGTGAGTGTGTGTGTGTGGTGTGTGGCGGTGTGCCTGTGTGTGTGTGTGAGTGTCCTGTGAGTATGTGTGTGTGTGGTGTGTGGCGGTGTGCCTGTATGTGTGTGTGAGTGTCCTGTGAGTGTGCGTGTGTGGTGTGTGGCGGTTGCCTATGTGTGTGTGAGTGTCCTGTGTATGTGGCACATACATGTGTACACGAGGGCAGAGAAGCGGGTCGCGTGCACATGTGTGTGCAGTGCATGTGTGGACAGCATGTGGGTGCTGTGTGTTCAGTGGATGTGTGTGAGTGCGTGTGCTGTGTGTGCCTGGTCGGGGATTAGTGCCTGCTCACTGCCTTCCAGCCCAAGGAGCAGGCTCCATCCCGGGGAGACGGGAGGCGGGGCACCCCGGGTCTCACCCCCACTGGAGCCTGCAAAGCTTCTGGGACAGGCGGACAGTGGGGTGGGTCTCCCAGGCCCCCCATGTCCCACGGGGCAGGGCACTGCCGTTTCCTATTTCTGGCGGCTTGGCCTTCCCTTTGCAGGACAGAGGCATTTGCACAAAGGCAGGCTTTTACTGGGGCTCAGCTCTAAGGTCACGGTGGGGCCAGGCCCCTCCAGCAGCAGCCAGGGGTTAGGTCCCTAACCGGTTCTCTTCTCGTAGCTGCCTAGTCCGGCCGCTCCAACCCTTCCACCCCAGGGCCCCGGCCTCTCCCTGCCGTGGGCCTTCTCTGCAGGCCCCTCGTCCCCTCCCTGGGACCCCTCCCTGACCAGCTCCTGGAACCCCAGTCAGCCACTACTGCCCAGACCACCTCTGCCTTCTTAAGGGCAGGGGCTTATCCCTCTGCTGTCCTCAAGGCCCTGTGTGTGCGTGTGGGGGGCAGGGGGCGTTTGGGAGGCAAAGCCCTACATCAGCAGGGCGCACCCTGGGCCTGGCCCCGAGGGGGCCGGGGTGGACGGCCCAGCCTGGCCTCACCTGGCGGAGAGTATGATGACCCGGGCCTCCAGCTCCCGCGCCTCCAGCAGCAGCGCCGTCACGTTCTTGGTCCCCGGGTCGAACTGCAGCACCTTCTCCGCCTGCAGTGCGAGCAGGAGCGTTAGCGGGAGGCCGGGGCAGGGGACACAGCGCCTCAGGGGCGAGAGTCGAGCTGCAGCCGCTAGGAACCCCGAGGCCGCGCCCTAGGGCCGCCGCGGCCTGCCTGCCGCCTGCGCTGCCAGCTGCCTGCCCTGCTGCCGGCCTTCCTGCGTCCTCCGCTCGCGCTCCTGCTCGCTCTCTGCGCTCCGCGCTCTCCTCTCACTCCTGGCCTCACTTTTGCACTGAGCATGCAAGTTGAAGTGGACCGAGACTCAGAAAGAGGCGTGCAGCGGACAGGAAACAGGAAAGTTTTGGAACGCAATCCAAAACGGCGGAGACGGGCCGCCTTTTCCAAAACCTCGGGAGGTCCTCCGGGGCCTGTCCGCCGGCCCTGCGGGAGCGGCCCAGACTGGACTGCAGGCGGGCAGGCGGGCTCCCTCCTGGGTTCCGCGAGGAAACCCGGGGGCCCGGAGATTCACATGCACTCCCCAGAGAGCCGCTCCTCTGCGGGCCGCCTGCGGGCGGGGGCCCGGCGGCCAGCACTGGCCTCTCCTGCCTAGGCTGCCTGCTCTGGACCTGGCTCTCCTTCCTCTCTGCTCGGCCGCGGCGCAGCGGGCCCACGGCGCCCTGGTGGCCGGGGCGCCCGGCCGGGGCTCCCTGGTCGTGGGTGGCGTGCACGTCCATGCAAATATACCTTGGGTCCGCGCTTGTGGTCATAGGACAGTTGGTCGAGGCTTTCATAGTTCCTTTTTTTACTCTGATGAATAATGTGCACAGAGAAAATATGCAGACACAGAAGAAGATTATAAACGGTTGAAAATGACGGCGCTAAAGCAATCACACCACCTCCTCGGCACGTCTGCAGACGGGCACGTACCTGGAGCTCGCAAACACCTAGGCCGGGGCGGGGCTGGGGCTGGGACGGGGCAGGGGTGCGGGGTGAGGGGGCCACCAAGGCTCCCTGCCTGCGTGGAGTTGCACTCGTGGAAATGGTCAAGCTCAGGAGAGAAGGAAGCCCTGTCTGCGTCCAAACGAAACACACCCCCTGGGGATCCCTCCTGCCCCCAACCCTGCCATGCACCTGCCATGGGGTCCCCGCCGCACCCCCCCAGCCATGGGAGTCCTGAATGGGGTGGTGTCCCCTCCCCCAGCACCCCTTCTGCCCCTCTGGGAGGCCCAGGGTCCTGCCCTCGCTGACACGCGTGGCGGATGCCCTGCCGCCCCCGGGCACTGAGCAGTTAGGACGGGAGTTCGTGAGCACAGGTGCGTCTGTGGGCGTCCATGCGTGCATGTCGGCCTAGTGAGCCTGCGGCAGGGGCGGGGTGGGGGTCAGCGCGTCTAGCACGTGTGCGTGCAGGCACCTGAGTGTGAATTCGGGGTGAGCCTGCTCATGGGCACACGCCACTTGTGAGCCTGCTGGACCTCCGGGGGGCGGAGGGCCCCTGGGGCCTGAGTCTGGGACGGCGGGAGTGTGAGTGGATGGTCTTGGGAGCAACCGCATGCGCCTGAGAGAGGGAGCGTGTGTGTGTGAGCGTGCACTGGGCATGCGTGCAGCCACCCCGGGAGGGGACACGCCCGCCTACTGCGGCCCTGGGAGCCAGCCCTCCCTCCCAGGTTCAGCCCGTCCCCTAAAGCAAGACCCCCAGGGCCCTCTGGTTCTGCCCTCTGCTTCCCCCCAGCCAGTGCCCGCCCTTCCCTTCGGGGCCTATGGCACCTTGGGGGGAGCCTGGGTTGGCACTCAGCTTATTGAAGCCAACTCCGCCTCTGCACACAGCGCGTGCACCCGCCACCCCTTGGTCTGGCTTCCCGGGGCCCTCCCCAGCCTGGGCCTCTCTGCTCGGCTTGGCCACCACCCAACCCGGGAGGGGCACAGCCCGGGTGCGGAGCACCCAGGGCTGTGGGCTGGGTGGAGGCGGGACCCTGGGCTTCCTCTGGCAGTGCGGGTGGACAAGGGGGGGAGTCACCTGGACCCCCAGAAACACCACTCTGGTCTTGCCGCTGCCCTAGGGGTGGGGGTCAGCTGGACAAGAACAGTCATTTAGAAGCAGGCACCTAACTGGTCCCCAGGAGGGGTCCAGAGCCTGGGCGGGAAGGAGAGAAGGGGCCGAAGAGGGGCAGGGCCAAGACTGGGTGTGGGGCTGGCAGACTTCCCTGGATGGGGCTTCTGTGAGGTTGACAGGCAGCGGCTAGGCGGAGGGCAGCTGCGGCAGTGAGGCCAGCAAGAGGACACAGAGGGGTCACAGCAGAGGGGACGCGGCGCGTGGGGCCACCGCACTGAGGGGGAGCCCTAGGGGCTGTGTGGGGGCGAGATGGCGCCCCCGAGTGAGTTCAGAGCCTGGGGCCTGAGCGCGCTGGGGGAGGGGAGGGGGCGGGGCGGGGTGTTTGCGGAGCTCCAGGTGGTCCTGCCCTCGCCCCGCAGGGACTGACACGAAGGAGATTTCGACTAATGGCAAAAGCGAGTGAAATGAGCCGAGGACAGGCTGGGGCGGGCGCTCGCCAGACGGAGTGGTGCTGACCATGCACGATGGAAAGAGAAGGGTGTTCACACGGGCCACAGACACAGCGGCGGCTCGCCGGCTCCTGCTCCTGCGCGCGGCGCCCCGGCCCGGGCCTCACCTTGGACTCGCGCTCCTCCAGCAGCGTCTCCAGGCGTTTCTGCGCCGCCCGGCCCTCGTGGTCGTCGCTGACCAGGAGGATGACGTGGTTCCAGCTGTAGACGCGCATCATCTCGAACCACACGCTGGACTGGTGGGAGTAGGGCGGCACGGTGCGCAGGAAGCTCAGGTGGATGCTCTGCGGGGCACAGCAGGGCTGAGGCGCGGCCGGAGACCCCGCCGAGGCGCGCGCCGGAGACCCCGCCAGGGCGCGCGCGTTCGAGACCCCGCCAGGGCGCGCGCGTTTGAGACCCCGCTTGGGCGCGCGGGCTGTAGAGGTGAGGGCGCGCTTTGGAGATCCCCGCCAGGGCGCGCGCTGGAGACCCCCGCCAGGGCGGGAGTTGGAGACCGCGCCAGGGCGCGCGCTTTCGAGACCCTGCCAGGGCTCTCGGGCCGTAGAAGTGAGGGCGCGCTTTGGAGAACCCCGCCAGAGCGCGCGGGGCTCGGACTGTCGCCAGGGCGCACGCGTTGGAGATCCCGCCAGGTCTCTGGTCCTGCTCGCGGCGTACAGTCCCCGGACCCGGGGGCCCCGCTTCCCCGACTCCTCCCCGCCCACTGTGACTTCTCCGCACCCATCATCTCATCTGAGAAACAGGCTCGGCTTGCCCACCAGCCCCCTGACTGAGACTGGGCAGGGGGTTTGTGGAATTTTTCCTGGGGTGACTCCCCACCTCTTCGCAGACACTCCAGCTCAGCTACTCGGGCTCAGAAAGTTCTTGCTGACGCCCAGCATCTCAGAGACCCCCACGGGTCCTTCTTGAATTTGTATAACCGTCTTTCTGAGGAAACCTCCCTCTTGGGGCTACACTGCTGTCTCTTGGCCTCGTTGGGGTTGTTGGTCTAGCCCACACCCTGCCCCGCCTGCTTCTCTGAGGGTGCCGCCTGTGGGCAGGGGATGAGCAGGCTCTACCCTCCTCAATGCGGAGCCTCTGCGTCTGTCCAGGGAGCAGGGCTCCTAGGGACCACCCTGAACCAGGGGTTCGTCTGCTCCCTCTTCGGGACTTGGAATCTGGGCTCAAGAACGCCCCTTTGCCTCTGTCTGTCCTCCGGCAGGTGACACGGCTGCCAGGGCGTTGTGGCTGGGGTGTCGGACTGGCTCTGACCCAGGTTGTTCTGGCCCGCTTGCTGGGCACAGACTCTAGAAGGGTCAGGGTGGAGCTCTAAGGTCCGGCCGCTAGGTGTGCCCTCGTGCTGGGCCATGGTCTGGATCTGGGGTGGGAGCCCGTGAAGGCCCGCGTCCTGCCCGGGAGAGAGCTCCCCGCCCTGGCCTCTCTGGGCGCACGGCTGCTGTCCTCCCTGGAGGCACTTTTCGGGCCTGATGCCCAGAGAGGTGCGGAAGGCAGAGGCTGGAAGGCACAGGAGGGAGCCCTCCACTCATGGCTGAGGGGTACGTGCCTCTGAGCAGCTCGGGAGGCTCTGCTGTGACTGTGGTTTTCAGAGCCTCAGGAAGAGGGGCTGCCCCGGCCTCCGCCGGCCTCCTCCCGTGGGGGTCATCCCAGAGGCTCCCTCACTCTGCTCTCACTTTGCCGTTGCCCCGTTGTCCCTGACCTCCCTGGACACCCCGGGCCTGGCTGAGATGACCTCTGTGATTCAGCGGTGTTATCTAGAGCCTGGGGCTCTGGACAGGATGAATCTGGAGAAGATGGGGAGAGCTGGAAGGCTCCCAAGAGCCCAGCCCTCTGCCCCTCTGCTCAGACACCGAGCCAGAGTCCACAGTCTGTCTGCAGGTGGCCCACCCAGTGTTCTCGCCTGGAGGATCCCATGGACAGAGGAGCCAGGCAGACTTCAGTCCATGGGGTTGCAGAGTCGGACACGACTGAGCGACTGAGCACTCAGGAGGCCCCAGGCCTGGAGGGTAACGTGGAGCGGGCCGACCACCCCCCCAGCCTCTTGGTGGCATTTGCTCCCAGCTGACCGGTCCTCTCAGAGTTGGGGCAGGCCCTGCGGGAGAGCTTTGTGAGCCAGCGCACGTTCCCCACTGCTCTGGGGGCGAGTTTCCTGCCAGCCTGACTCGGGGACCTCTCGACTCTCCCAGCTGCTGCTCCACGATTAGACGGCTCCAGCCAGACCCCCAGCCCAAGGGCCACGAGGCAGCCCTGAGGACCGCAATCCCCAGACCGGCCCCCAGCCGTGAGCTGCCTCCTCGGTTCACCTGGCACCAAGTTCAACCCTCTTCCAGCTGCATCCTCTAGTGGGGGCTGGTCCCTGGCGTCGCAGCTGCATCCTCTAGTGGGGGCTGGTCCCTGGCGTCGCAGCTGCACCCTCTAGTGGGGGCTGGTCCCTGGCGTCGCTGCCCCTCTGGGCATCTCCTCCTCCTGGAGAACCCCTTTTCCAAGGGCCCCTGCTCTGCGGTCCACGAAGCTGCCCCATCTGTCCCTCTTCTGACCCACGAGGGCCTCTGCCGCTTCCCAGGGCTTGCTTTTGGCACCTGTCACCTGTCAGTGGGCTGTGTGCCTGAGTGTGTGCGGGCGTGTGTCACTGTGAGTGTGCATGTGAGTGTGTGTGAGTGTGGGCCTGGCACAGTGTGTGATGGGGCATGAGTGTGGGGGAGTGAACACAGTGGTTTTATGTGAGTGTGCAAACAAGCATGAATGAGTGGGTGATGGTGTGAGTACACGTGTGAACATCAGGGTATGCGTATGTAAGAGCAGGTGAATGTCCTTGTGACTGTGTGTGACTGTGTGTGTGTAGGCGTGAGTGTACAGATATGTTCGCATCTGTGAGTTTGTGTGAGTGTGAGTGCTATGAGTGTGTACTGGTGTGCATGTGTGTGGGTGAGTTTGTGTGTCTCTGTGAGACTGTATTCTGGTGTGAGTTGTGAGTGTGCCTGAATATATCATCTGGAGCCCAGAGCCCATGGTCTGAGCCCCTCTGCCTGTGCCCTGCACCCTCTCCCCGGGAAGCTGCTGGTGGCCCTGGGTCTGCCCACGGGGGCACAGCGGTCAGGCTTACCTTGTCTGAGTAGATGGACATGCGCGTGGTCAGCCCCAGGACAGGGATGCGGTAGAAGCCGGCCGTGTAGGAGACGGGGGTGGGTGTGAAGTGGTCGTTGGGGGTAGGTGGGTGGCTAACTAGGATGGCGTAGACCTGCGGGCACAGGGGACACAGTCAGCCCGAGCGGGAAGCGGGAGGCCCTGCCCCAGAGCCGCCGGCCAGCAGCAGCAGAGGTGGAGCTTGGCAGGCAGGGCTGTATCTGGGGGGCACTGGTGCCTCGTCTGGAGGCGGAGAGAGAGCAAGACTCCAGGGGCTTGGACTTCCCTGGTGGTGCAGTAGCTGGGACTTCACTCCCAGTGCAGGGGGCCTGGGTGCAAGCCCTGGTCAGGGAACCAGATCCCACATATCGCAACTAAAGATTCCAAGTGTCACAGCTAAGACCCAGCACAGCAAAACAAAAAACAACTTAAAAACAAGACTCCAAGGTCTAAGAAGACACACAGGGAGATGACAGACTGCTCCCCATGCTCCTACTGTCCGGGGCCTCCCCTCCTGCCCCTCACGCTGGGGGGCTGCCCTGAGCTGCACGGGAGGACGAAGGCCAGTCTTAGTCCTGTCTGGGGCTGTACGTGCCACCACGCTGTGGGCCGGGGAGACCCACACCCAGAGCTCCCACTGCCCCCCTTCCTGGGTCAGAGGTGGACAGAGGCTAATGCTCCAGAGATGGAGGGTGCCTCCAGAAGGCCTGCATGGAGCATTACAGACCAAGAATTAGGAATTAGTGGGAGAAGCTGGACAAGGAGCCATCCAGAGGCCCAGGCCTTTTGCTGATGTGTTCCAGCAGCAGGCTGAGCCCCACTTGGTTTGAGCTGGATGCAGTGCTGACTTGAGCACCGACCACATCCTCAAGGAGGCTTGGACTTCCCGCCTGGACCAGTGGCTCAGCGCCCGAGGCAGGGAGATGGAGCAGAAGGCCTGGTAGTTCTGAGCTGCCCTTGGATTGGAAGGCCCTGTCTGTCCCATTTGTGCCTTCCCCTGTCTGAGCCACAGGGCTCCCCTGCTTCTGCAAATGGGTGGGAGTGTGCTGGCCCCACGTGGTGGGGGTGATGGCTGCCATGCCCACGCCTGGCCCACAGCGTGTGACAGTGAGTGAAAGCTACTGCTGTCACCGTGGCTCCCGGCACTGGCTATTCCCTGGGAGAACGGTGCCCACAGGCAGCAAAGCTGTAAGTTGGAGGAGGGATCCCCATAAGGGCCCTACCCCATCTCCCTCCCTGACCCCATCTGCATCCAGAGGTGGCTGGTCAGTGTTTGCCTGAGCATGTGTGTGCATGAGTGTGACCATGCCGGTGCTCACGAGTGTGTGCTGGGGGTGTGTGTGTATACGGCATGCCCCAGCATGTCTACTTGTGTATGTGCATGTGTGTGCACGCTTGAGCATGTCTGAGCACGTGTTTGCATATCTGGCACAGGAATGCATGTGCCCATGGAGATGCGTGGGAGTGGGCATCTGTGTTAATGGGTGTGCAGTGGATTACCCAATGCCAACACGCATGAGTGAGCACTAGTTTAAGTCTACGCATCTCTGTGCACAAACGTGGATGAATATGTGCGCACATGTGAGCATGAGTGTCTGTGGATGTGGCACGCCTGTCAGGTGAGTGTGTATGAGCAGCACTTGGACCGGGGTCGGTCCGCCTCTTACATAAAGGGCTGCATTGCAGTGATTGGGCTGCCTCATTGGGATGCAGCAGGCGCGGAGCCGGGGGCGGACAGCTCTGCAGGCAAAATCCCCAGTTGTGTCCTCCCCCCCACAGTGCGGGCTGCCAGCCGCTGAGCCCTGGTGCCTCCCACACAGGTCGTCCCCATCCCCACCCCAGAGAGCACCCTGCTTCAACACGTGGGCCATTTCCCCTGTCAAGCAGTACTGTGGATGGGGGCAGGGGAGGGTGAAGGGATGGAGGTCTCCAAGAAGGAATAAAGATGGCCCCGGGCCCCATCTGGTTTAAAGCCCTGCACCCTGCGTGCGGCTAGGCCAGCACCTCGTGGGCGGCCCAGGATGCCCGCCACCACCCTGACAACACAGTGACCAAACAAACGGCCACACGTCCACACACACCAGCTGGACGCCTGGTGAGGGCAAGCCCCGGTGGCAGGCGGTTGGTCTGGGGCCGACACAGAGCTGACAAGACCAGCCCTCTGGGTCCTTTCTCAAGGGGAGCGAGAGGGCGACGGAAGGATGGAATGAAACGGGGACAGCGGCAGGGAAGGAGGGTGAAGCCAGGAGGATGGGGGGAAGGGTGGGGGAGGGGGAGGGGCCGGCACCGCGTGAGCCCGGCGGGGGGCGGGGGCGGGCACCTGGCTGGAGATGAGGTCTTCGCACACCGACAGGGCCATCTGGATGGCGTTGGGCTTGTGGGTGACGGAGGTGGCGTTGAGCTGGATCTTCCAGGAGCCATGCCGCTTGTTGGCCTGATTCACAGCCTCGCGGAACATCTGCTCGTGCTTCCGCGTGCTCAGAACCGCGCCAATGTTGACGATCTTGGGGTCGCAGGCGGCGCGGGCGAAGGAGCAGGAGAAAAGCAGGGCGAGAGTCAGCAGGCGCATGGTGCTCATGGGCTCCGGGCGGCGCCCTGACTCTGGGCAGCGAGAACACGGGGCCCTCGGTGCATCCCCAGCGGGAAGCCCCGGCCGTCCTGCGCGCGCCCGATCCCGTGGACGGAGGGCGCCGCGTCTTCCCCAGGAGCCTTAGTCCTGCGACACCCGCGAGAGGGACGCGTGCCGCGAGGCTTCGGCCAGCCGGGCGGCCCCCGGCGCGCGTGGGTCCCCGGCGCGCGGCCCGGGCGGCGGGCGCTGTCCGCGGTGCTGAAGCGGGTCTCGCTGCAGCTCCGGGTGCCCCGCGCCGCGAGGACACGGCGGCGGCAGCTCCTCCGCGGGCTTCGCTGGTCCCGGTTCCAATGCTGCGGCGGCTGCGGCGACTGCGGAGCAGCGAGCGGGACCAGCGTCGCCTGCCCCTCCTGCCGCCCCCGCTTCCCAACGCGGAGCCAGAGCGGGGGCGCCTCCCGCGCCAGATTGTGCGCCTGCGTTCGTGCGAGCGTTTTCCAGAGCACGCGCCAGAGGGGGACGTCTGTGCGCGCGCGTGTGTGCGCGCGTGTGGAGGGGTCGCTGAGACTGTGAGACCTGGGCTGTCTCGCACCTGTAGGGAGTCGAGCGTGAGGAGGTAAGAAGAGTTCGTGTCACCTCAGGCGGCCGCCTGTGTCCTTTAACAGGACCGAATGTGTTCGTGCCAGTTTATGTGTGTGTGTGTGTGCGCGCGCGCGCGTGCACGAGTCCGTACCCACAGTCAGTGATATTTCGGGGCCTGACTCTACCCGCTGGAAAGCAAGGCCTGCGAAGAGGCCCTGAGCCGCGCCCTTGGGGGAGGCAGAAGGCTCAAAAATGGGGGCGAGGCCCTGGCTGCCTGGCCATGTGACTCGGGCTCCCTCCTAGAAAGCTGAGAAGAATGGGGGGATGATAGTGATGGCCCCATGTTGAGCTGCATCTTCCAGGAGAGTCTGAGGGTCTGAACCCCAACCAGCTGTGGAGAGGCCATGCCAGAGGGGGTCAGGTATGCAGCAGGCGGGAGGAGGGCCAGGGGTGAGGAGGCCTTGCTGATGCAGACACCCTGTGCGCACCCTGTCTCCCTCTCCTAGTGCACTCCCGGCCCCCAGAACCCCCTCCTGCCCCTTGACACAACCGCCTTGTCCTTCCAGTCCTCAAGATCCCAAGTCTTTGTCCTAAGCCCCTCAACCCCCGCCTGTGCTTCCTTCTCCCTAACTCAAAGGATGACTGACGCTCCGCCCACTACCAGTGACATCAACCGTTTCCAATAGCAACTGAGGATTCTGCAGACCCAACAGCAGAAGCCCCCAGTGGGGACAAAGCAGGGTGGTCCCCACACCTAAGCGATGTCCTAAGCGGTGGAGAGGGGAGGGGCCAAGTCCCTCCCGACAGGGGCCTGGCCCCGTCCCCTGCCTTTCTCACCCCCATTCTGACTGGCCTGCCCCCAGTTCGACACAGACACTGCGGGAACCCTGGCTGCAAGGCGAGGGCTGCAGCGCTTGGCATGCTCTCTTTCTTGTCCCCTTCTCTCTCAACGCGAGGAAATCATTGCTTGGGGGCCACTGTACCCGCCTGCAGCTGCACCCACACATCCCTCTGCTCTGGGGGTGAGGTCCACAGCCTGCCGTGTGGTCTTAGGAGGGCTTGGGGGGTGTGCTCAGAGGCCCAGAGCCAGTCCCATCTTCACAGGGTCTGTGGCCTCTGGTGGCTCAGAGCTTGGAGTCTGCATGGATGCGTGGGGACAGGCAGCCAGCAATGCTGGCTCTGGTGTGGCCCTGACAGCTCCAGGTCAGTGCAGGGAGGAAGGAATTCACCAGGGGCCAAAGCCACCTGGGGGCCTGGCTCCTCCCATCCACCTCACTCCCCCAGGAGGGGGTGCTGGAGAGACTCCTATGGGGCCTGGAAAGAGAATTTCTACATATTCCCTGGCCCAGGGCTGGTGGCTACACAGCTGGAAGCTTGAACGTGGCCGTGGCTGGAGCACTCACACCATGGGCGCTGCCTGTGGCCGTCAGGGCTCTTCTTTCCCTTGAGGCCTCTTTACCAACCCAGCACTGCCTCCCCAGGCTGCCGGCATTCCAGCTTCTGCCCAGAGGCCCTCGCATGCCACCGGCCTCAGTCTTTCCCATGCTGAGTCTCTCCTGGGCTCTGCACCCCCTCTCACCTCGTGGGCTTCTTCCACACCCCCAGCAAGAGGGGTGCAGCTGCAGAAGGGCTCGACCCTGCTGCTTGCTGCGAAAGATCCTGCCGCGGGCTGAGGCTGCCTGAGCAGATGCCTGCCTGTACCAAGATGCTTCAAAGCCTTATTAAGAATATTTGGATCACCATGAAGTCCTACTATATGTAAGCTTACCAGGAGATTTGGGTAGGAATGGGGTTAATGGGCTTCCTTGCACTAGTGGTAAAGAATCAGCCTGCAATGCAGGAGACACAGGAGACTGGGGTTCGATCCCTGGGTTGGGAAGATCCACTGGAGAAGAAAATGGCAATCTGTTCTAGGAGTCTTGCCTGGAAAATCCCAGGGACAGAGGAACCTGGTGGGCTACAGTCCATGGGGTCACAGAGAGTCGGACACGACTGAGTGACTAAGCAGCAGAGCAGCTTATAAAATCAGGAGTGCTGATAGAAGAAGTAAAGCCTGGGACTTCCCTGCTGGTCCAATGGTTAAAAGTCTGCCTTCCAACACAGGGGAAGGACTGTTCCATACCCCATGCTGCGGAGCAGAGCTCTGGAACCACAGCCAGAAAAGCCCTTGGGAACCACACAACGGAGCCCGTGAGAGCCTGAGCTCTGCAACCAGAGAAGCCCATGCACCACGCTGCATGCGGGTCCAGTGCAACTAAGAAGTGCATTTTTAAAAAGAAAAAAAGAGGGGAAAAAAAAGTGAAAATAAAGGCTTGAAAGCTTCCAGGCCTGCGCCTGCTCACAGCCATCACTAACCAGCTTCACTGGGATGTCGGTCTGGCTGGGTTGTGGGAATGCGGGACGTGGTGTTGACTTGTGGCATTGCTGCTGCCCTAGGGCGAGATTGAATGTACCTGTGACTCACACACACACACAGACACACAAAAACACACACAGACACACACACACAGACACACAAAGATACACAGAGACACACACACAGACACACAAAGATACACACAGACACACACACACAGACACACAAAGATACACACAGACACACAGACACACAAAGACACACACAGACACACAAAGATACACACAGACACACACAGACACACAAAGACACACACAGACACACACACACACACAAAGACACACACACACAGACACACAAAGATACAGACACACAGACACACAAAGACACACACAGACACACACAGACACACACACACACAAAGACACACACAGACACACACAGACACACACAGACACACACACAGACACACAAGACACACACAGACACACAAAGACACACACAGACACACACACAGACACACAAAGACACACACACACAGACACACAAAGACACACACAGACACACAAAGACACACACAGACACACACACACACAAAGACACACACAGACACACACACACACACAAAGACACACACACAGACACACAAAGATACACAGAGACACACACACAGACACACAAAGACACACACAGACACACACACACACAAAGACACACACACACAGACACACAAAGATACACAGAGACACACACACAGACACACAAAGACACACACAGACACAGACACACAAAGATACACACAGACACACACACAGACACACAAAGATACACACAGACACACACAAAGACACACACAGACACACACACAGACACACAAAGACACACACAGACACACAAAGACACACAGACACACAAAGACACACACAGACACACACAGACACACAAAGACACACACAGACACACACAGACACACAAAGACACACACAGACACACAGACACACACACAAAGACACACACAGACACACACACAGACACACACAGACACACACACAGACACACAAAGACACACACAGACACACACACAGACACACAAAGACACACACACAGACACACAAAGACACACACACACACACACACAGACACACAAAGACACACACAGACACACACACACACAAAGACACACACAGACACACAAACACACACAGACACACACACACACAGAGACACACACACAGACACACAAAGACACACACACAGACACACAAAGACACACACAGACACACAAAGACACACACAGACACACACAGACACACAAAGGCACACACAGACACACACACACAGACACACAAAGATACACACAGACACACACACAGAGACACAAAGATACACACACACAGACACACAAAGATACACACAGACACACACACACAGACACACAAAGACACACACAGACACACACACACAGACACACAAAGATACACACAGACACACACACACAGACACACAGACACTGCCAGGACTGGACCCCTGAGTCCGGCGTGTCAGATTCTGTGGTCAGGACAGAGGAATGCTGGGGTGCCGCCTCTGGCCCCCAGTGGGAGAGAGGTCCTGTCCATCCCAGGGGGAGGCGGGGAGCCTCCAGCTGCACTTCCAGGCCTGGGGCTCAACCGGAGCCCAACCTGGTTCCCCATGTGGAGGGAACGGCTTCCCCTCCTCCCTGACTCCAACCCAAGGGCTGTCAGTCACACATGCAGTCCCTCCTTGGCCTTGCCCATTGGCTGAGAGAGAGTCACGTGACTCAAGCAGAATTTCCCCCCAACCCCCACCCCAACCAAGGGATTTTCCCGAGGATTTTGACCAAATCGGACACCGGGTGATCTCTGAAGGCTGAGTCACTTGTGGACACTCTTCCGTCAGGAGGACGCTGACAGGCAGGTGGAGCTTTTGTGCAAGTGCTGCGTCCAGACTCCTGGCCTGCGGCCAGTCAAGGGCCTGCCTCCAGACCAGGCCTGGGGAGCTGGGGCTGGCCATCTGCAGGCCTGGCCCCTGGGATTCCGTCCTCGACCTGGGGGAGCCCGAGGGCTCTCACCAGCAAGGCTGCAGACGCCCATGGTGCCATCTTGCTTGCCCTCACGCTGATTTCCATCGCACACCTTCTCCAGATGGCTCTTCTGCCCGCCTCCCCCACAGGATCCCCCTGTCCCTGTCCTCACTGACTTTCCAAACCCTGACTTCTGGGAAGCCGGCCTTCCCAACAGGTTTCCCAGGAGGCGCAGTGGTAAAGAATCTGCCTGCCAATGCAGGAGACACAAAAGATGCGGGTTTGATCCCTGGGTCAGGAAGATCCCCTGGAGTAGGAAATGGCAACCCACTTCAACATTCTTGCTGGAAAATTCCATGGACAGAGGAGCCTGGTGGGCTACTGTCCATGGGATCGCAAAGAGTCAGACACGACTGAGCGACTGAGCATGCAGACACGCATCTTCTCAATACTACAATGTCCCCGCAGGTCCCACTGTAGGGGGGACTTTCACACTTCATTCACCCACAGACATTTGCTGGGCTCCCGTGGCGTGGCAGGCACTGCTCTAAATTACTGGAGTACAGCAGCGGGAAAGTGAGATTCCTGACTTAGCACACGGCAAGCAAATAAGGCTCTCAGACTGTTTCCCGCAGTGTCGCATGCTCCAAGGAAGAGAGAGGAGGGGAGGAGGGAGCTCGATGGGGTCGTGTGGTGGTCTCCGCACCCCTGCAACATCTTCGACATGCGCCCCTTCAGAGGACCCCCAGTCTCTCTCTTTGTATGTGGTGGGACCGGCGGACTGCTTCTGAGAGGGCTGTGGCAGAGGGACACGTGTGGCTCTCAAGGGGAGGTCCGAGGAACAGCTGTGCTCGGGCGCCGTCCTTCCGGGGTCACTGGCTCTGAGGGAGGCCAGTGTGGACAGGCCCTCCTGCCGGTGGCCAGCACCAACTCGCCAGCTGTGGACGTGAACCCCTGTGGAAACTCCAGGCGCCCTCTGGACCCATGTAGCCTTCGAGCGTGGCCAATGTCCTGACTGTCACCTCGTGAGGGAACGGGAGCCTGAGCCATTCTGCAAACTGCTCCAGAATTCCTGACGGTGGAAACAGAGATAATACATGTTTATTGTTGTTTTGATCAATGGATGGTTAAATAATCAATACAGGTTGCTTTTTTTCTGAATTAAATGAGAGAGCAAACCATGCAAATATCTGAGGAAAGAGTGTTTCAGGGACGGGGATGCCAGAGCTTGGAGCAGGGGAGCGATGGGGGAGGCAGGAAGGAGGCCGTGGAGGTGGGGAGCGTGGTCCTGTGTCCGGCCCGATGAGGGGCCGGCTTGATTCTATGTGAGATCGGAAGGATTAGACCAGGAGAGGGACATGGTTCAGTTTAGCTTTTAGAGAGGACCATCCGGCTGCTGTGTGGATAATGAGAGCAGAAGCGGGTGGCCACCCAGGAAGTTACTGGGATAATTCGTGTTCCAGTGTAGAGACACACATGCGACAAGATAGGGGACAAGAAGGTGAGGAGCCAAGAATAACTCCGGAGTTATTGTCCTGAGCAGCTGAGAGAATTGTGGTACTACCACGAGGAATGGACATACCCAGGTCTAGGAGGTGTTTAGAAGCAAGAATCAAGACTTTTCATTTTCTTATAAAGCTCCCACTAAGCCACAAATCCTGAATGCTTTGAAGGCTGTGTTTTTTGTTTTCATTAAGTTTCATGTTTTCCTAATTTCTCCTGTGATTTCTGCTTTGATTTATGGGTTATTTAGAAGTCTGTTGTTTAATTTTCAAATATTTGGAAATTCTCTGAATGTATTTCTGCTACGGATCACATATGTTACAGAGAACGTATATTGTATGATCTTAAATGTATTGAGACTTATTTTATGATTCATAAGGTGGTTTTTCTTGGTGAATATTCTATGAACCTGAAGGAAATTGTGCATTTTGCTGTTGTTGGGTGCAGAGTTTTAATAAATGTAAATGTTCCTCAGGGTGGTTTTATCGAGCGTGTTCCTTCATGACTGATCATGCTTACCATCTTTTCTGGTGCTTATTGGCCTTTTGCATGTTTTCTTTGGAGAGATGTTTATTCAAATATGTTGCCCATATTAACTGGGTTAATTTTCTTCTTCATATTGAGTTATAAGTGTCTTATATTCTAGATAAAGCTCTTTTATGTTTTTTTAATATTTTCTCCAAGTCTGTGACCTTAATGTGGCCTTTAACGTGCAAGAGTTTTAAATTTTGATGAAGTCCAGTTATCAAATTTTTTGGTAGTTGATTGCGCTCTGCTATGTGTAAAATATCTTTGCCCAATCCAAAGCCACAAAGATTTTATTTATGTTTCCATCCAAGAGTCATGTGGTTTGGGTTCTCACATTAGGTCTATGATCCGTTTTGAGTGCTTTTCTTTTTATGGTAGAAGGCCAGGGGTAAGGTCAGGGTACGGCCAGGGGTAAATTCATTCCTTTCATGCAGGTATCCAACGGACTCAGCACCATTTGTTGAAAAAAGCTGTCCTTTAATCACTGAATTTTCTTGCTGTCTTTGTAGGACACCAGTTGACCATGAGTGTAAGGGTTTGTTTCTAAACTCTCAGCGCTGTTCCGTTGATCCGCGTGTCTTGTTGGCTCGGACTGCGCAGTCGTGACTATTGCAGCTCTGCACACCTAGTGTTAGCTCTCCAGCTTCATTGTTTCTCAAGATTGCTTTGGCTAGTCTGGGTCCTTTGTAATTACAAATGTAATTTAGGATCATCTTGTCAATTTCTGCTAAGATTTGATAGAGATTGCAGTACATTTATATATTAAGACAACTGCAGTCTTAAAAAATGGAGTCTTTTAATCCATTATTAATATTTAGAATATCTTTATTTTCAGCAGTGTTTTGCAGATTTTAATGTACAAAAACTTACAGTTATTTCATTAAATTTATTCCCAAGTTTTTTTTTCTGCAATTTTGAATGAAATTATTTTCTTTATTTTTAGCCTGGTCATCAATAATATGCATGTAGAAATAAAACTGACTTTTGAGCATTGACCTTGTGTCTGTAAGCTTTCGGAACCTGTTTATTAGGTCTAGTAGGTTTTTGGTTGTTCTCAACTGCTGAGCATTTTGTAGGGATCACATTGTCTGTGTGTTAATAGACACTCTCCTTTCTTCCTTCCCAGTCTGGAAGCTGTTTGTGTCTTTCTTGGGAGAGTGAACAAGACAGAACCTCTCGTTCCAAGACTGAAATGGTGAGAGCAGACGTCTGTGCCGTACTCCTGATCTCGGAGGGAAAGCATCTGATTTTTCACTGTCAAGTACAATAGTAGCTATTGGGTTTTGCATGCAATTGTAGCAGGTTAGGGAGTTCTCTTCTTTCCTTAATTTGTTGAGAGCAAAGCTAGTGGAGGTGATGGAATTCCAGTGGAGCTATTCCAAATCCTGAAAGATGATGCTGTGAAAGTGCTGCACTCAATATGCCAGCACATTTGGAAAACTCAGCAGTGGCCACAGGACTGGAAAAGGTCAGTTTTCATTCCAATCCCAAAGAAAGGCAATGCCAAAGAATGCTCAAACTACCGCACAATTGCACTCATCTCACACGCTAGTAAAGTAATGCTCAAAATTCTCCAAGCCAGGCTTCAGCAATATGTGAACCGTGAACTCCTGAGGTTCAAGCTGGTTTTAGAAAAGGCAGAGGAACCAGAGATCAAATTGCCAACATCTGCTGGATCATGGAAAAAGCAAGAGAGTTCCAGAAAAGTATCTATTTCTGCTTTATTGACTATGCCAAAGCCTTTGACTGTGTGGATCACAATAAACTGTGGAAAATTCTGAAAGAGATGGGAATACCAGACCACCTGACCTGCCTCTTGAGAAATGTGTATGCAGGTCAGGAAGCAACAGTTAGAACTGGACATGGAACAACAGACTGGTTCCAAATAGGAAAAGGAGTTCGTCAAGGCTGTATATTGTCACCCTGCTTATTTAACTTCTATGCAGAGTACATCATGAGAAACCCTGGACTGGAAGAAACACAAGCTGGAATCAACATTGCCGGGAGAAATATCAATAACCTCAGCTATGCAGATGACACCACCCTTATGGCAGAAAGTGAAGAGGAACTAAAGAGCCTCTTGATGAAAGTGAAAGAGGAGAGTGAAAAAGTTGGCTTAAATCTCAACATTCAGAAAACGAAGATCATGGCATCTGGTCCCATCACTTCATGGGAAATAGATGGGGAAACAGTGGAAACAGTGTCAGACTTTATTTTTCTGGGCTCCAAAATCACTGCAGATGGTGACTGCAGCCATGAAATTAAAAGATGCTTACTCCTTGGAAGGAAAGTTATGACCAACCTAGATAGAATATTCAAAAGCAGAGACATTCCTTTGCCAACAAAGGTCCGTCTAGTCAAGGCTATGGTTTTTCCTGTGGTCATGTATGGATGTGAGAGTTGGACTCTGAAGAAGGCTGAGTGCCGAAGAATTGATGCTTTTGAACTGTGGTGTTGGAGAAGACTCTTGAGAGTCCCTTGGACTGCAAGGAGATCCAACCAGTCCATTCTAAAGATCAGCCCTGGGATTTCTTTGGAAGGAATGATGCTAAAGCTGAAACTCCAGTACTTTGGCCACCTCATGTGAAGAGTTGATTCATTGGAAAAGACTCTGATGCTGGGAGGGATTGGGGGCAGGAGGAGAAGGGGATGACAGAGGATGAGATGGCTGGATGGCATCACCGACTTGATGGACATGAGTTTGAGTGAACTCCGGGAGATGGTGATGGACAGGGAGGCCTGGTGTGCTGCGATTCATGGGGTTGCAAAGAGTCGGACATGACTGAGCAACTGATCTGAATCTGATCTGATGACATCAATTTATGGATGTTAAACCAAGCTTACATTCCTGAAAAAAATGGTCAAAATGTACAGTGTTTTCTGTGTATTGCTGAATTCTGTTAACTAACATTTTGTAGATAATTTTTGCGTTTATATTAATGGGAGATACTGGTCTGTGGTTTTCTAGTGATTCCTCTTTCCAGTCTTGGTATTGGATTAATACTGGCCTCATAGCATGAGCTGGAAAGTATTTCCTCCTCTTCTGTTTCCTGGAAGAGTTTGTGAACATTGGTGTTAATTCTTCTTTAAGCGCTCGGTAGTCTTCACCAGCAACCCCACCTGGGCTTGGGCGTTCTTTTGGAGGGAGGTTAAATCACTAACGCCTTCTCTTACACATATGTTCACGTTTTCCATTTCTTCTTGCATCAGTTTTGATCATTTGTATCTTTTTAGGAATTTTCCCATTTTATCCAAACCCCTGCACGGCGCTGTGTTTGAAGGGGCTGCTCCTCCCTCCCTGGCAGCTGAGCCTGGGGGTCACAGCCAGGCGCCCCTTCCCTGCCCGGCTGCGGCCCACAGCAGGTCCGGAGCTGGCTCTCCGGGAAGCTTGGCCTGCACGCCTGGCAGAGTTCTCTCGAGTTCCGTCCAAAGCCTCAGCCCCCAGAAAACAGTGGGACCCGTGGAGGGCGCCCCCCCCCCGCGCCCCAGCCTACAGGGAGCTTCTGACAACACGGTGCCCGCACTCCTTACCGCCCCACCCAGGGAGGGGTGGGCACAGACCCTCACTGCACACCCTCAGCCTGGTCAAGGTGGGGAGAAGCCGGCTGCCTCTGGTCTCTCTCCACGGGCTTGGCTGCTTGGGGCCGCTTCCCGCCTGGAGAACAGCACAGGGCGCCTGCCCCTCCTCCTGTGAACAGCCTCCTAAGTGCCGCCCGCCCCGCCCCTCCCCGCTCCTCCAGCCCACGTGCGGCCATCTCCCCCAGGAAGGGTGCTGTCCCAGGGGCTTCAGTGGCAGTGAGCCTCCCGCCTCGGGTGTGCCGGCAGGGTCAGGGCCAGGCCCAGGGCTGTGCCTCCACCCAGGCTCTAACCTGTGCCTTACTTGCCTTCTCCCAGCTGCTCCACAGGCCAGCAGAGGGCCTGGGGCAGACGAGGGTCACCAAGGAGGAGGCCGAGGTTGAGGGTCCCGCCCGGCCCAGGGGCTCCTCACTGCCACGACGGGGCAGCCTCTTTCGCAAGTCGAGTTCGTTGGGTAAACTATTAAAACAGCTTGCTTTCACAAAGCCTTTTTATTTTCAAATAATTACACCTTCACGTGAGGTTTCGCTCAGCGCAGAGAGGTCCCGGGTACACCTCGCCGTCTCCTGCAATGTCTGTCCTTCTGCGATGCGAGGACGCCGTGACCAGGAGACCCTGGTCGTGCTGAGTCCTCTCTCCCGGGTGAGGCTCCCTGTGGGTTGGGGGTCCCATGGCTACAAGCATCTCCCTCCTGCTTCCTTAGGAGCCACGTGCCCCATCATCTCTCACCCAGACAGCTGCTAGTTGAAGCAACTGAGTTTTGAAAGATGGACAAACTCAGTTTTCCCAGGATGCAGGGATTTCCAGTCAACACCAGGTGCTGGGATCCAGCCCGGCCTGGCGAGCGCGCTGTCTGACCAGCGAGTGGCGGAGTGGCACTGGGTGTCCCGGGTCTGCGTCCGTCCAGGGGCTGCAGCCTGGTGGCCCTGCGGCAACGAGAGCCCGCAGGCTGAGCTGAACCCAATCTGGGCTGCCCACGAATCTCCCTGTGCTCCATCCAGCTCTTTCCTAAGATTGCAGGGGAGCCTGGGAAGACCTAGTGGATCAGGCACCTTGGGGGCTGGTCTAAAAGCTGTCCCTTGAACCAGTTCTCTTGGGGGGGAGGGTGAGAAACCATGACAAACTCTCCTCCAGATGCCACCGTTTCCCTGGTAACTGATTGTACAGGGAGGAGTCCTGAGGGCATGGCTGGAACTGCCAGCAGAGCGGTGTGTGGAAGACCTGCAGAGGCCCCAGGGATGACCCCTAGAGAGGAGGGAGAGGTGGGAGAGGAGGGAGGGAGGTCTCGGTCGGGGGCAGACAGGCCTAGGTGCTGGGCAGTAGGGGCCTGTGCTGGGGAGCCCTCCTGAGGCCCAGGAAGGTCATAGCTGGGATGGCAGGAAGCAGTGGGTTCCCCCATGGGGGGAGTGGGCATTGGGACCTGGAAAGCCCAAGGGAGGGGCTGCAGAGACCACTGGGCAGGGCCCCAGATCGAGCAACCCTCTGCAGCCCAGGCCTCCTTTGCCCCGTGTGTTGAGGGGAAACAAGCTCACAGCAATGCAGTGCTCTTTGCTGCATCCTGAGGACGATGGAGTCTGCTGACCTCAGAAATAAGCACTCAGTTATTTTACCAGCAAAAGTGGACTTTGGAACATCACAGGAACTGCGATTTGGGACACGCAGGCTATAGCAAAAGCCATAGGTAAGTCCAACAAAAAGGAGAGGAATGGTTACTTTATAGAGAAAAGTGAGGAAGGTGAGAGGTTTGGGGTTTTTTTTGTTTTTAATGAAATCTCCCTGGGAAAGACTGCGAGTTCAGGGTGAGGATGGCTTCTCGTGGGCTAAGTCGCTGAGGTGACTGCCTCTGGGAGAAGCAGTGCGCTGTCCTGTGGGGCCTGTGATTGACGGCTCTTTGCTGTTGCGCTTCTTCCATCGTGGTTTGTAACTGGCTGTTGACCTGGAACAAGGAAACAGCCAGTTATTTTACCCGCAACGTGGATTTATTCTGGAACAGTTAAGAACCGGAATCCAAGACAAACAAACTAAAGTGACCTTCCAGCAAGTGCTGAGAACAAAAGAAACCCTTTCATAGATGAGAAGGGGGGCTGTTCTAAACAAAGGGTCCATTGGAGAAAACCCGGAGCCGGAGGTGTGGCGGCTTTTTATTTGTTGCACTCTCATTGGCTGAACGGTTGCTGAGCCGGGAGAAAATCTCCCTCTGCCTGGGGCGTATGTAGGTCAGCACCTTCCTGTGGGGTCTGCCACTGAGGCTGCCCCTTAGGGCGATAGAGCTCCCGCTCCTGGTCTCCTGACTGCACCTCCCTGAGGGTTCCCTTGACTAATTTTCATTCACTGAGGGTTCCCTTTACTAACTTTAATAAGTCCAATGGACTTCCCTTGTGGCTCAGCTGGTAAAGAATCCGCCTGCAACGCGGGACACCCGGGTTCGATTCCCGGGTTGGGAAGATCCCCTGGAGAAGGGAACGCTACCCACCCCAGTATCCTGGCCTGTAGAATCCCACGGACTATACCGACTCTGGGTCGCAAAGAGTCGGGCACGACTGAGCGACTTTCAAACGTATAGGTCCAATGGCTTTCCTGGTGACGGCAGAGACTCTGCCTGCAATGCAGGAGACCCGGGTTGGATCCCTGAATCAGGAAGATCCCCTGGAGAAGGGAGTAGAACCCACTCCAGTATTCTTGCCTGGAAAATTCCAGGGACAGAGGAGCCCACAGCCCGGTGGGCTACAGTCATGGGGTCGCAGAGTTGGACTCGACTAAGTGCCGCGCGCGCGCGCGCACACACACACACACACACACACACACACTCGATGAAGACCCCGAGGGCCCACCTGCCTGACTCTGCAGCCCTCTGTCCTCACTGAGCCCAGTCGGCCAGGCCCCAGCCCCACCCCAAGGCTCCGGGAAGACAGCGGGTCAGGTCCACCCCGAGATTCGGGGCGCCCCGCGCACGCGGCGGAGCCGCCCGGGAAGGCTCGGCCGGTCGCCCCAGGCCTTCGCGGGGGAGCTGGGCGGGGACGCAGCGCGTAGAACGCCGGGGGACCGGCTCGACCAGAGCGGCTCCTCGTCCGCCCGGCAGAGCCGGGTAACGGTCGGGCGGGCTTCTGCGCACGCGGCGTACCGGCAGCGCCGCCGCCCGGCCCCTGAGGCGCCAGCGCCGGTCGCCGGCATGCACCCGCGGCCCGCACCGCCCGGGGGCGCCTTGGCGCTGAGCCCCGGCGGGAGACCGGACGGCGGCGGAGCGCGGGGGCCCTGCTGGCCGTGGCGGGTGAGCGTCCGCGGCGCCGGGCTCAGGCCTGCGGGGCCGGGAGGGCGCGGAGCGCGGCGTGAGACAGCCTCCGCCGGCGGGACAGCTGCCACCCGGCCCCGGCCCCGGCCCCGGCCCCGCAGCCGCGCCCGCACACGCCCGCCGGCTGCGGGGGCCGCGGTGCCGCCGCGGAGCCCGGGAAGAGACCCTGCCAGAGCCCGGCCGCGGCGCCGGCCCCCAACCTGTGCCCCGCGGGGCCTGCGGTAGGGCCCGCTGTGTCGCCCAGTGTCTCTGGTGGGCTCTGGCAAAGCGGCCTTGGATGGGGGCGTCTGAGACCCCTTGCGCCTCTGTCTGTCGAAGGACTCACCCACCCTTGACTCTTTAAGGTCACACAGAACTGACCCCTGGCGCTTCACCGGCACCCTGAGCCCTGAGTGTGTGAGTGCTCCTAGGAAGGAGGAGCCCATGCGCGGGATTTCATTTATCCCTCTGGCCCCTGACGTCTACTTGCTGACCCTTGGAGCGTTTGTCTCTGTCTCATGTCTCCGGTGTCATGTCACCCCTTCCTCAAGCTGGCCTCTGGAGCTAAGACATTCAGAAACCCATTTCCTTTGGATAAACTTTGCCCCATCATTATTGAAAACTTTATAACAAACTTCTTCCTCTGACTCAGGCCTATGTCCCCAGAGGGGCTTTTCTTTTACTTCTGCCACGAATCAGGAGGTTTTTGTCCAGCTACTGATAGGAGACCAAAAGGAGAAACACACACACACACAAAAAAAAAACCTAATATGATCTCCCTCACCTTAATTCTGTTATTTCTGACTTTCATGGCCTCATGAAGATGAAAGAAAAACAATACTCATGTCTCACCCCAGACAGACCTTGTGGTTTTTAAGTCCTTCACATCACTGATCCAGAACCTAAGTTGTGAACCTGATCTCACGTCAATAAAATATGCCTGCTGGGGTCACTGTTGTCCTGTTACAAGGCCTGGCAGATCAGGGGCGTCCAGGAGCCACCACCAGAGCCCGCTGTCCTCTTTAGTGTGTTGTGGACCTGCCTCTCAGGAGGGTTTTTTTTTTTTTTTTGACTGAGTCAGGCAGCACCCAGGAGCTTAGTTCCCCAACCAGAGATCAAACTGGGCCCATGCAGTGGAAGCTCGGAGTCTTAACCACGGGATGCCAAGGCTTTCCCAGTTGGACCTTTAAAAACTTGCTTTTTGCAGGAGGCCTTTAACACCATGCAAGGAACTTGTACCCGTGGAGAGGTGGGGGCCTGAGTCCAGCTAGTGGGCTGCAGGGCCAGGGTGAGGCGGGAGGGAGCTGCGGCCAGCACACCCGGCTGCCAGTCATTCTCTGCGCCCATACCAGGCCCAGAAAAGGTCTCCCCACGGGTTTCATTCTAAGTGGACCGGTGCAGGTGTCGGCTGCAGTACCGCTCCAGCCTGCGGCCCCCGCTTGGAGGAAACGTCCCCGGTTCAGAAGCAGCAGAGCCCCATGCTGGGCCTCGGGAATTGCTCCTCATCCTCCCGGAGTCTGACACGGCGGGAGAGATTGCTCCGTGTGCTCCTTTCAGTAAAATGGTCGTTCTCTGTCCGTCAGAAATGGAAGCAGCTGTCGAGGTTACAGCGGATGGAGGTCCTCTTCCTGCTGGTGGTCCTGATGCTCTTTGGCCTCCGGTCCTATGTCCACGTGGCCGACGAGTGGACAGGTACCAGCTTGCATGATCCTTGGGTGTCCTGAGAGCTGACTAAGGGGTGCCACAGCGATCTGGCAGCGGCAGGAGGCCCAGACTTCAACGCATTGGCGGGAAGTGAGATAAGGAGAAGCCTAGAATGTTCCCAGCACCCCGCTATAAGGTGGCTGTTAATCTGCCGTGTGTGACTGTTTCCCAGACGTCTGCTGTGAGAAGCGGCCTGTCGGCCCGGCAGTCTCACACCGAGATCCAGGTCCGAGGGTACAGGCGGAGTCTGCACGCGCTGCGCTGCAGGCGCTTCCTAACATGCACCGCAGTGCTGGGAAGGAAGTGCAGGTGCCGGCAGGAGGGGCAGCTCCCTCCTGGGTTCTGCTCGCGGCTCCTTGGAGGAGGAAAGCTGCAGAGCCCGCGGCTGGCTCCCGTGAATGGCCCGTGTGCCACCGTGGGCCTCCTCGAAGTGGAAAGATAAAGGCCAAGTGTGTGGGTTGTGGTGGGGTAAAGACAGAAGCTGCGGGGGCTATGGGCAGGCTTTGCTTCCCTGAGGCCACTCTGGAATTCCTTGGCCTGCCCTCTGCGGAGGCCCCAGCCTGTCCTTTTCCAGGAGGGCTGGCTGTGTAGGTGCTGTTTCCAGCGCCCTTTGACTCTCCTCTGGGCCTCGAGGCGTATTGGAGATAAAATAGATTCTCCTGTTTAGCTGTGGACAGCAGGTCGGCGGCAGCAGGGCAGATGAGACCAGCAAATCCTCCCGTCTTGCCAGCTCCTCAGAAAGCAGCTGAGAACCCGGAGGCCGTGGCGGGGCTGTCGCCTCAGGTACTTGGAGTAAACTGAAGGTGGAGTCGCAACTGGGGTCCAGGCCAGAGGCGCTTCAGCACAGCGTGGGCTGTTTGAGAGGGACTGGGAAGAATTCTGCTTCCTGCCGTGTGTCTGAGGTTTTCACCTGAGGCTCCTTGCTCTGGGCTGGGGGGATGGAGGAGACGCGGAGAGAGGAGGAGGGCCATTCTGTCCTCTGTCCTCTTGGCCCATCTGCTGCTCCGGGTCCTTGGGAGGTGAGAGAGACCGGCCCTTTTCTCTGGGATCTACTGGCCGGGGGCGGTCAGGCGGGGGCTCCACTCTGGACCTGCCCAGACAGAGGTTCTGGGGCCTCCGCATCACAGTGGGGTCAGCAGGGAGGACTGGGAGTTGGCAGGTGCGTGGTGCCTGCCATCCAGAAGGGGTGGGGGCAGGGGTGAGGCCGCGTCCTGGGGAACCCCGAGCCGTCCAGGGGGGCGAGCGAGGGCGGGGGAGCACGTGGAGACTAGAGGGCGAGGCGTCAGCCAGAGCCAGGGCAGGTCCCACCCCAGGAGGGCGGCCGGCCTCTGAGCGCCCAGGGTGCTCTGTGCCAGGTGCACGCTCCTGTGGGTTGGGGTGTCCAGGTGTGCCCAGGCGCCCCCAGGGAGAGGCTCTGGGACTGATGCCGGCCTCAAGCCCCACAGGCTGCCTGCTCTCACCCCGTCTCTCTGGAAGGTCTGTGTGTGAGAGAGCCGGTTTCTCCCTTTAGAGCCAAGAGCATTCCTTCTGTCACTTCTGTGCCCACTCTTGTGTGTTGACTTCACGGTCACGTGACAGCAGAACGTGGCTGTTTCTCCTCCGAGAGACACGTTTCCACACCTCAGCATCCATGACCTGGACTCTGGGGTCCAGGAGGGGCCTGGGATGAAGGCGTGGACATCCACGTCTCCTGTGGAGCGAGTCTCGGGCCCCTGCGCATCCTGAGTCCGCTGGCACCTCCTCTCTGGGTCCGATGCCGGCACTCGTCCCCGAGACCTGCTTCATCCATGGAGCTTTGTTTCAGCCGCACCTACTCTCGTGACCTGGGGGCCCGGCTCGGTGGGGTTTGGATCTTGGAAGGGGGTGTCTTCACGGATCCTCCGCCAAGGTGTCCGTGGGTGCTGCCGCCAGAGGCTTTTCCATTCACGGGTCTGTGTCCTTGGGAGCTGGAGGAGTTGCTGTCACAGCCACTGTTGGGGGGCTGGAGCCAGGATGAGTGCGGCCTCCCACGGCGCTTTGTCACTGACCGGCCGCCTCTGCCTCAGCCTTCCGAGGCTGAGGTGGGAGTCCCGGGTGCAGGCCTGGGCAGTGTTCGCTGTGGCTCCATCGACGGGGATGGGGTGGTTTATCCCTGCCCTGCTACCCTTAGGGTCTGACTCCCAGACACGCTCTGGCCAGGGGCTTAACTGACTCTCCAGGGCTACATTCACCCATCGGCAGAGCCTCCATCAGGGAGTCAGAGCCAGGATCTGACGAGAAAGGGGCTCCTCCCAAAGCTGCACATCGTATGAAAAGTGGAAAGCATTTCCTCTAGGAAACGGCAGCTGCTCAGCCAGTCCACAGCGCTCCCTACGTGGCTCCAGGTCTGACGGGACGGGCTGCGTCCTAGAAGCGGGATGGAATCATTGTACGAGTGACTCTTGTCTCTGTCCAGAAGCCCCAAAGGCATTTCCGACGAGGACCCCCCAACCTGCAGATTAGAGCGCCCGATGGAGACCCCCAGGAGAGGAGGCAGGACAGGGCCCAGAGGAGGGCAGAGGTGGTGGGCGAGGCTGGCTGGGGAGCAGAGGCGCAGAGAGACGGCCTCAGGTACCGGGAGCATCAGAGATGGTCTGATTGTGGGAAACCCAGAGGCCTCTTTTGGTGTTTTTTCCCCTGAAAAACAAAGAGAACCAGCCTGACACATAAGGATAGCTTTCCTTTGTCACAGACTGTGCCCATGGGAAGCAGTTTCGGGGACTGCTCACTTGAGGTCCCCCGTGTAGAGTGGGAGGCTGAGCAATCCACCTCTGCTCTGAGTTTGATTCTCTCCCTCCAGGTGGAGGGGAGCAGGGACCAAGCTGGAGCAGGGCCCCAGACACCCTCCCAAGAAGGCAGAGTTCTTCGGCTGGCCTTTTCAGCAGCAGGCCCTAAGGATTCGGGCCAGTCGAAGTAAGGGCCGCCTGCGCCCTCTGGGCCTCAGCTGGCATTCATTCTGAGGGCGCAGCGCTGTGCACGCTGGAGAGTGGGGTGGCTGTGCAGCTCCTGCCTTCCCGTGGAGCAAGGGCACCGGGGGTCCTTGGGGTCAGGCACTCTCCAGAGCCTTGGTGACGACGTCCGGCCCCTCTGCGGCTGTTCCCCGCGTCCAGTGCTGCAGCTGCAGGAGTTACACATGCAGGAGGCTGGCCTCTCCGCCTGTGTCCCGGTGACAGGCCTGGGTGCTGCTGTGCACCTCTGTCCTTTGGGGATGGCCCCAGGCCGATGGCTCTGGGCAGATGTGCAGGGTCCTCAGGCTCCAGCGCGAGAGGTGAAGGGCCTGTGGGCGGCTGGGCTCAGTGAGCCCCATGCAGCCTGCACACTGTGGTCCTCACGTCCCCGTTGAGATGGCGGTCTGTCCTCTGCCCATTTGACCGGAGAACTGAGTCTGCAGCCTGGCTGGGACCCTCTGCTTCCAGCACTGGAGTCCCCCAGGAGAACCAGGGAGCCAGGAGGGGGACTTGTGGCCACGGCCCTGAGGGACACAGGGCGGGGTTAGCAATGGATGACTGCGTGTGGGTGTGGACAGCGGTCCGCCTCGCCCACGCCGGGCTGCACGTGGGGCAGCGTGCACGCCTGGTGTCCCCTTGTGCAGTAGCCCTGTGTATGCACGCAGTTCCCTCACACGGGGCGAGAAGCCACCGCTGACGTGCTCCAAGCCCCGGGAGGCATCTGATCAGCCTTGAGGTGTCAGCTCCGTTTTCTCCTCCTCGGAAGCACCCTCAGCTGACTGGGTTGAACACAGGCACCACCAGATGCCTTCTTGTCCGGGTCACCAGCACCCGTCACGTTTGATGTCCACAAGCCAGACTGCACACCAGGCACACTGGGTCCTCTGCTTTCGCTCCTTCGCTGTTTCCTGGAGGGGGGTCCCTGCTGGGACCTGGTGCAGGCTGACCAGCCTGGGCTGGTGGCATCTTCAGCTGGGCCTTCACTGCAGCCTAAGGTGCCCCCACGGCAGGCTCACTCGCTGTGGGGCCACAGGGCAGGTCTGCCTGGGTGCCCACACCCTGCTTTCCTCCTCCCAGCCCCCCAGAACGAGCGCCAGAAGGCTGTGGTAGACGCCTTCCTCCACGCGTGGGCTGGATACCGCAAGTTCGCCTGGGGCCACGACGAGCTGAAGCCCCTGACCAGGTCCTTCAGCGAGTGGTTTGGCCTCGGCCTCACGCTGATCGACGCGCTGGACACCATGTGGATTCTGGGGCTAAAGAAAGGTACCTGCCCGTCCCTGTGGTGGGCTCGAGCTCGCGCCGCAGCGTGACCCTCGGGCCCGAGCGCCTGGTCTGGGAGGGCGACACGCGCTGCGCCCTGCTGGGCTGTGCTTCCTTGTCCTGGCTGCCAGCGTGGCTGTGCTGGCGCGGGCAGCTCTCTGTCCTCGCACATCCGCGGCGCCTGGCGCCTCCTGCAGAGCGCCGAGCGTGGTGGAGGGTGGAGTCCAGGGGCGTCTGCAGCCCGTGTTTCTGGCGGTCAGGAGGGCCCTGTGGGGGGAGGCGGCACGTGATCCGACGCGGTGGCCGGCCGCGCCCCGAGTCTCCCTCAGGCCTTGTCGGTGGAGACAGGGTGAGACGGGTGGCGTGTCCCCGGGTATTTCTGAACTGGCGCGCACGGCCCTGTTCCGTCTCACACTTGCACTGCAGGCCTCCAGCCACTCACTCTCTCGTGCTTCTCTGTAGCGTGGCTTTGACGTTGAGCACTTGTGCTCACGCTGCACAGCCTTCCCCCAGCTGCACGCTGGCCCCATGTTTTCTGTGCAGTTGGAGGACTCCTGGGCCCCCCTCCTGCGTGAGGAGGTGATGTCGGAACCCTGCCGGGGTGTGCAGAGCCCCGAGGGCGCGGCCAGGAAAGGCTGGCCTGTTCATTTGTTCCTGTGTCTCTGCTGTTCCACGTGGCAGAATTTCAAGAAGCCAGGAAGTGGGTGTCAAAGAAGTTACGGTTTCGGAAAAATGTGGACGTCAACCTGTTTGAGAGCACAATCCGGATCCTGGGGGGGCTTCTGAGTGCCTTCCACCTATCTGGGGACATCCTCTTCCTGAAGAAGGCTGTGAGTGTCCCGGCGTCGGGTCTGCTCGCGTCCTGGGGGGACTGGGGTCTCAAGTGCTCAGCAGTCACGGGATTAGGCTGTGGCGGGCGTTTGTTTCCGGTTCTGTCTCCTCCCGCTCTGGTGTCTGTTTCCGAGCACGTGGGTGGCTGAAGCAGCATTGTGCCAGCCTACTCCCTGCCCGTGAGGTCATTCTGAACGAATTGAGTCCAGCTCGGTTTTTGTAGCTGGCCAGGGTTGGGTCAGGTGAAGCCAGCATACTCGGGTCTGTCCACAGAATTAGATGAAAAGGGGTGTTGGGTTCACCATCGTGTCGTGGAGACAAGGCCGCCGAGCAGCAGGAATCGTTGACTCATCACTGTGTTGTGTGTCAGGAGGATTTTGGAAATCGGTTAATGCCTGCCTTCCGAACACCCTCTAAGATTCCATACTCCATGGTAAACATTGGCACTGGAGTTGCTCACCCACCCCGATGGACCTCTGATAGCACGGTGGCTGAGGTGACAAGCATTCAGCTGGAGTTCCGAGAGCTCTCTCGTCTCACGGGAGATAAGAAATTTCAGGTATGGGGGGGCTCTGCCCCCGGCTGGTGCGGGTTTTCTGCGGGGCCGTCTCCGGCTCATGGAGGTGAGTGCAGGTCTGCGTGGTTGTGGGTGCTGGGCCATGAGACTCGCGTCGGTGTTGGTTCTTGTCCCACGTTCTCCTGCAGAATCGCATTTTCTGGTGATGCCAGAGGCGCAGATGGGAGAGGCCTTGACTGGAGGCCGAGTCCTCTGCCTGGCCTGCGGGGCCCCGACAGCTGACGGCTTGTCCTGCCGCGCTCGGCATGGCCTGGTGTCCACTTGCCGTTGTCCTGTGCCCTCCTGCAGTGGCGAGGACCGCCTGCTGTGTTGTGGCTGAGTGCCACGGGGTGTGTTGGAGCTCTGGGTTTCGTAGCCAGGTCAGCGTAGGTGACGTCGTCGTCGTCCCGTTTTGGCATCCAGACTGGGCCCTGCACACAAGTGTCCCGGGTGGGCAGCTGGAGTGGGGTGCTGGCCTGGCTCCTGGTATGGGGGGCGGGGCAGTGCTGACCCCCGAGTCTTCCTCCCAGGGAAAAAGTCCTAATTTGAAGACTTGGACTGGAAAAAGGCCTCAATGGTGTCAGGGATTGCTGTAGTCACAGCAGTCTGCAAGGCTGTGAGCTTCTATCCACTACAGGCTTCCTTGGTGCCCAAATGCCTCCCTCAAATGTTCCGGGGGACCCTGCCATCTGAGCCCAGAGAACAGACAGCACCTGAGTGGGTTGGACCCACACTAGTCCTGTGGACCCTCATTGCCCACCCCGCTCTGCCTTTCTGAGCAGCTTGGCACAGTGAGAGGCTTCCGCTTATGTAGTTCCTGCTGCAGTCACCGTAGCCCTTCCCAGTTGAAACTGGAGAAACTGAGGCAGGAAGGGTGCTGGTTACTTATACAAGATCAGAGGTAGTGGGAGATGGGGAATTCAGACCCACAGCATCTACACTTGAGTCTTTTTTCTTCTATTTTGTAGCCATGTCAATATGCATTATTAAATGAATGTAAAGTGAATACCAAATCTGAAAGTCCTCTACCTGTCATCGCTTTCTTAAAAAACACAGAGCACAGAACACAGCACAAGGACTCCTCTCTGTGCACAGTCCTGTGGCGTCAAGCACAGCCAGACCAGCGTGTAGCCGTCATGACCGTCACCTCCCCAAACTGACCCCCTGTCCTCAGCTAGACAGTAACTCTCCACTCTCCCAGGCCCTGGACATGAGCATCTACTTTCTGTCTCCATGAAAAATACTTTCATTTTTTAAAATGTTGCCTCTTTCTTTTCTTATTGTGGTAAGAAAATCATGTAACATAAAACTCGCCATCATAAAACCATCTTGAAGCATCCAGTTCATAAGTGTTCAATCTGTTCACACAGCTGTGAAACAGATCTCCAGAACTTTGTCATCTGATGAGCCGAAGCTCTGCATGCATGACATACTGACTCATTTCATTAGATCTTCTGTCTCTATGAAGCGTGCCGTTCAGGGTCTGTCATATAGGTGGAGCCATACGGCGTCTCTCCTTGTGAGTCTGGCCCATTTCATGCAGCGTAGTGTCCGCAGGGCTCACCCACAGAGTAACAGCAGAATTTCCTTCCTTTTGAAGATTGAATAATATTCCATTACACAGATGGACCACACTGCTTTTCCATTCATCCGTCAACGGACACTGGTTTGCTTCCGCACTGTGGTTATAGTGAATGATGCGCTCTGAACACAGCTATAATGACGCACTGTTAGACAGAATGCCCAGAACTGAAACCGTGAGAGCGTGAGGTCACTCAGTGTCCGGTGTTCTTGAGGAAGCGCCACCCCACTGTCCCAGGCGGTTACCATTTGGGTCTCCACGGCCGTGCACAGGTGCTTCACTTGCTACACGTCCTTGCAGCTCTTGTTTTCTGGGTTCTTCTTTGTGTGGTTGGTTGGTAGTGGCCATTGGAGTCAGCGTGACGTGATATCTGATTCCTGTGGTACCTGCTTCCATTTCATTAGTGATCAATGATGTTACACATTTTTCACATGCTTATTTGTATGTCTTCTTTGGCAAAACGTCTATGAAAATCTTTTGCCCTCATGTGAATCAGGTTGTTTGGGTTTTTTGTTGTTGAGTTGGAGGAATTCTCTATACATTCTGAACAGTAATCCTGAATCACATATGCAGCAAATATTTTTCTCTCATCTGTACTTTGCATGTTTCCAGCGTGGATGGTGTCCTTAGATGTACAAGAGATTTTCATTTTCACAGAGTCAGTCTCTCTGTTGTGCTGCCTGTGGATTAGGCATTGTGTTCTGATCCTGGGATGAAGTGTGGCCTGCCAGGTGCCACCTTAGGTCAGCGAGCCCCTGCTAGTGATGGAGGGGAACACGCACCGTTCACGTGAGGTTCCCACACACCCGAGGGCAGTTGCGTGTGCAATGAGCCACGTGCTCATAAGGGTCGCTTGCAGACACACGTTGCCATGTCTCGGTGGTTGCGAGATCGCAGAGGAGTAAGCAGCTCCCTCCAGGGAAGTGTGCACACTGACGGGTGTGTAACTGTTGGGTCCGGACGACTGAGAGGAAATGTGCACAGAGCCTTGGGGACACACACACGTGCTGCCCTGGCTGGATAGGAGCCCAGGCGGGATGGGTCTTGAGAGGGAATAGATGGTCCCCGGTGGCGGAGGACTTTGGGGCAGTTGTCATCATGAGTAGCAACCTTGGGCTGGGAAACAGATGTGCCTGCCAGCCCTGCAGGAAGTGGGAGCACTCAGCAATCCTCAAGAGGGGTCCCAGGCCCACAGCTGTGGCCTCAGACACTGTCCCGGGTGGAGGCTGGGAAGGGTCTCGGGGACGAGTTCAGCCCCACGGTAGGCCGTCCGGGCACTGTCTCAGAAGACAGCCTCTCCGTGTGGCCCACCCACTCACCGCCCCCACCGTCTGCCCAGGAGGCCGCAGAGGAGGTGACGAGACGTGTGCATGCCCTGCACGGGAAGCTGGACGGGCTGGTGCCCATGTTCATCAACACCAACAGCGGCAGCTTCACCCACCTGGGCATGTTCACCCTGGGCGCCAGGGCCGACAGCTACTACGAGTACCTGCTGAAACAGTGGATCCAGGGCGGGAAGAAGGAGCGGCAGTGAGGCCTGTTTCTCTGCCTTCGGGGTGGCCCCCCGGGCTCGGGGTGGCGGGGCCCTCTGTGGGGAAGGGTGTTTCTGTTCATCCTATATGCAGAGCAAGGACCGGCCACCGGGGTGAGCAGACAGGGGTCTTCCTTGGGGTTGTGGCTGCTCGGTCGTCGGCTCCGGCGGGAGGCAGCCAGGACCATGTGGGCCTCCTCACGCTTAGCACTTTGACACTGAAAACTCACACATTCCCAGGGAGCAGCCTGGTCGCTCCTTGTTCAGTTATAAAAGAGATAAACCCCAGTGGGGTGCTGGGATCCTCTCAAGCCTCAAGCCTGGGGGTGACTGTGGCCCAGGAAGTGTCACTGACTGGGAGCCCGCAGGCTGGTTCAGGCTGACCCCATGGGGCTGGCAGGGCCGGGCCTCATAGATCCCAGAACGGGGACAGGAGCTCGGGGTCAGCCCTGTTTGTGGACCTGAGGGCTGTGCGCCCGCCTGGCCAGAGCACACAGGCCCCGCTGGTCTGCATAGGCTGCTGGAAGACTACCTGGAAGCCGTGGACGGGATCAGGAAGCACCTGCTCGCCAGGTCTGAGCCCAGGAAGCTGACCTTCGTGGGGGAGCTCAACCACGGCCGCTTCAGCGCCAAGATGGTGAGTGGGAGGGTGTTTCCCTGATGCGGCCTCAAGGCAGCGTGGGGACCCGGCCTCTGTGCTTGACGTCTGATGGCTCTGAGTGGGGACGACCGGGGGACTCGTGATCCTGGCCGTGGAGCGGGGCGGTCCCGGGTGGATGTGGGTGTCCCGTGAGAGCAGCAGGAGGAGCTGAGGTCTGTGGGGTGCCAGGGCCCCCACCCCGGAGCCCCCACCTCCTCCAGGTCCCCTGCCCTGCCCCGAGTCTCTCCTTCCATGCTCTCGGGGAACCCCCACTCCCAGTTGCACCCCGTCCTGCTCTCCTGCAGCCAGGGCTCTGTCAGCCTTTGAGGTGGTCCTTCCAGAAGCTGCTCCCCTGCCCGTGTGGGGCCCCAGGTGCTTGGCCCGCAGCCCAGTCCCCTGTCTGAGGCCTGACGGCGCTGGACCTGCTGCTGAGGTGACCCTGTGGTTTCAGGACCACCTGGTGTGCTTCCTGCCGGGGACACTGGCTCTGGGTGCCCACCACGGCCTGCCTGCTGAGCACATGGAGCTGGCTCAGGCACTCATGGACACCTGCTACCAGATGTACCGTCAGATGGAGACGGGGCTGAGCCCCGAGACCGCACACTTCAACCTCCACCACACGAAGATCCTTAAGGACGTTCAGGTGAAGGTGAGCCATGCTGGGCCCAGGGCTGGGCCAGATGGGAGTACCGGGAGGCACCTCCTGAGCCCATGTGCCTCCCCAGGCGGCCGACAGACACAACCTGCTGCGGCCCGAGACCGTGGAGAGCCTGTTCTACCTGTACCGCCTCACAGGCAACCGCAAGTACCAGGACTGGGGCTGGGAGATCCTGCACAGCTTCAACACCTACACGCGGGTGAGCCCCCACCGTGTCCCCAGGGCCTCACTGTCACCTCCCAGGGGCTGCACTGGGAGGCCCTGCCCTGCTGTGAGGGCCCAGGGGTTGGGGCATCTGTCTGTCTTGTCTGGGGGACAGCTGTGTCGGGAGGGTCCCTGCAGTGGCCCGAGGCGCACAGACCGTGTCTGTTGGGTCCTCCATGTGGCTTGGGCAGCGTGTTTCAACCCAGCAGGTGGGAGACCTCTGAGCCGCTACTCCCCAGGCCGGGGGCCCCAACCCGCACCACCCCCTGCTATGCCCAGGGCCCACTGCCCACCCTGGCAGGGCTGCGACTTGACCTTCGCCCCGTGGCCCCTGAGGTGGACTCTATACCCCTCGGGTGGCCTTGGGGCCTTTGTGAGGCCTGCACAGGTTTTGGAGGTGGCACTTGGCATCTGGTCACTGAAGGGAACCATGGCTGACCTCCAGGTGGCCATTCCCTCTGGGCTTTGGAGTCCTCCCCGCCCCATACCCTGCCCTGGGGGGCAGTGTGTTCTGGGGTGGGCAAGTGCCCCGGGAGTGGGGGGTGCCTCTGGCTGGCAGCCCTCCAGAGGGCTGAGCCAGCATCGTGACTTGCGGCCTCGGCTCTCGAGCAGGTCCCCTCGGGCGGCTATTCTTCCATCAGCAACGTCCAGGACCCCCGCCACCCCCAGCCCAGGGACAAGATGGAGAGCTTCTTTCTGGGAGAGACGCTCAAATACCTGTATCTGCTCTTCTCCGACAACCCCGACCTGCTGAGCCTGGACACCTACGTGTTCAACACAGAGGCTCACCCCCTGCCCATCTGGGCCCCCTCCTAGGGCGGGATGGCTCACGAGTAGGCGCTGCCCAGGAGGCTGATATGTGCTGTCCGTGAGGATGCCTGTCGGCAAGACCCGGGCCCTGACCTTGGCTGTTGAGGTGTCCCCTCAGCTGGCGGCACGTGCTCCGGGCCGGGCTGATGACAGAGGCCGGTGGGCCACAGGGCCAGGATGTTTCGGGGCCTCATAGCTGCTCGGGGTGGCCACTGGGCGTCCGGTGCTCTGCTGTTGATTCTGTGCTCCTCGCCTGGTTCCTGTTGGATCACCGTTTGGAACACATAGGAATAAATGGGCGGTGTGATTCTGGGGATCCTGTCCACTCAGCGAGTTTCTTCCTTCTTCCTAGAAAATCAAATCAAATGACTACATTCCTGAAGCCTGAACACTCTCCTGCTGCCCTGCAAGGGCTTCCTCGGGGTCCTGGGCATCTGGTCACCCCAGGCCACTTTGGCATAGAGCCCATGATGTGATCAGAGATGGTCTTGGGCACAGCCCAGTACAGCCCAGCCTCGGGGTCACAGCCTGTGAACACGCCCGACGCAGGGGCTCGGGGCGTCCTGACCTCATGGGGATTCGGGCTCCTGGCTGGCTGTGGTGTTTACACATTGGACTCAGGGATCCGCCCCCGCCTTTACAGGGCTGGGCAAGGCTGGGGGGCATGTTCACCGGCTCCCAGCCCAATAGATGGACTTCATTTGGGATAGAAGCACGTATGCTCTGTGAGGTTTCCCATGTGGATGAACTGGTCTCTGAAATGCTGGGGGTAGATTGAGACACTCCAGGCTTTTGGGTCCCAACTCTATGTTCTGTGCACTGAAAGTCATATTGCCCCCTTCAGAAATCCTAATCCTGTTAGATATAATGAAAAACGTCAGCAAAAAGTTCAGCAAAGCCTAAGACAAGGGAAGGTTGCAGCCACAAGGCAGAGGTGGCAACTCCCAGCTCTTGTTCCTCCACACAGACACACCAATCACAGCCAGCTTTCAACGACAGCAGCAGCAAAATCACAAGGAGAAATTTAAAAGCAGGAAAGTGCTCTACCCAAAACAACAAAATTAGTTGATAGAAACCATCCCTGAAGAATTTCAGACATCAGAATTATTAGAAAGCAACTTTAAGAGAATTGTTTAAAAATGCTAAAAGAGGCCTTCTCTGGGGGTTCAGTAGTTAAGAGTCCATGTGCCAATGCAGGGGACACGAGTTCGATCCCTGGTCTGGGGAGATGCCACCTTCTGAGGGTCAGCTCAGCCCACGTGCCACAACTGCTAAAGCCCGTGTGCCCTAGAGCCAATGCTTTGCAACAAAAGAAGCCACCGTAACGAGAAGCCTGTGCACTGCAGTGAAGAGTAGCCCCTGCTCACCGCAACCAGAGAAAGCCTTCACGTAGCAACAAGGACCTAGTGCAGTCAAAAAAGAAAATAACCTTTTTTAAATGCTAGAAGAGCTCAAGGAAAACATGCGCATGGAAGTAAAGGAAATCCAAAATGATAAGGAAAATGAGAATAAAGGAAAATTATGAGCAGAAAGCAAAGTCTCAGACTGAAAAGCACAGTAACTAAGACTCATTAGGGGGTTCAAGAGCAGATTCAAGCAGGAGAAAGAACGAGTTGGACTTGGTGTGTGACTAGAGGAACTCGTGTTAAGAGCAGAGAAAACAACAAAGACCAGTGAGCAGAGGCCAGAGAGCTCTGGAGTCCCATCCTAGCGGGTCCCACATGTGCCTTATGGTAGTTTCAAAGCAAAGAGAACAGGGAAAAACGAATAGTTGAAAAAACAGTTAAAAACTTAGCAAATGTGATGAAAGATATGAATCTACAAATCCAAGAAGTCCAGTGACTTCCAAGAATCAAGTCAAAGAGACTCACTCCAAGACACTTTAATAATCAAATTGTTGACAGAATCTTGAAAATAGCACAAGAGAAATGACTGCTATATAAAAGCCATCTTCATATTAACAGATAATTTTTCATCAGAAAATGATAGAGATGGACTTCCCTGGTGGCCCAGTGGTTACGAATTTGACTTCCAATGCAGGGGACATGGGTTTGTTCCCTGGTCCAGAAGCTGAGATTCTGTAGCTGTAGGGGATCTGTGTGGAGAAGGCAATGGCACCCCACTCCAGTACTCTTGCCTGGAAAATCCCACGGATGGAGGAGCCTGGTAGGCTGTAGTCCATGAGGCTGCGAAGAGTCGGACACGACTGAGCAACTTCACTTTCACTTTTCACTTTCATGCACTGGAGAAGGAAATGGCAACCCACTCCAGTGTTCTTGCCTGGAGAATCCCAGGGACAGGGGAGCCTGGTGGGTTGCCATCTACGGGGTCGCACAGAGTCGGACACGACTGAAGCGACTTAGCAGCAGCAGCAGCAGCAGGGGATCTGTGCACAATTAAACCTGCACACCACAACTAAGACCTGCCAGAACCAAAAACAATTAATTTAAAACAGAAAACCATAGAAACCAGAAGGCAATGGCACAATCAAAGTGACGGGTGAACAAAGTTATCAACCAGAATCCTATATCCGGCAAAACTGACCTTCAAAAATGAAGAGTTTAGGGCATCACTGATTCAATGGGCATGGGTTTGAGCAAGCTCTGGGAGATGAGGAGGAACAGGGTTAGGGGTACCTCAGCGTATGGGTCACAGAGTCAGACGTGACTGAGCACCTCAACAACAAAAGCATTCCCAGATAAACAATAGTTGAAGGAGTTTGTTGCCACCAGACCTGCCCTACAAGAAATACTCACGGTGTCCCTTCAGATTTAAGTGAAGGGACATTAGATAGTACCTCCAAGCCACAGGGAGAAATAAAGGTCTCAGATAAAGGCAAAACTATGGGCGAGCATAAAACCCAGCATTATATTTTTGGTTATGAGTCCACTTTGTGTTTAGTATAGGATTTGAAAGACAAATGCAGGAACAACAATTACAGATGTATGGTATTGTGCACAGGTGTGTGAATATTAATTGGCAATGACAACATAGTGCAGAAAGGATGGAGTTTTGAAGCATAGTGTATGCATGTGATCAGAGTGAAGCTGTCGTCTACTTAAGTACATTGCTATAAACTTAGGATGTTAAGTGTACTCGCCCTGGTAACCAAAGAAGATATCTGTGAGATCCATACACAAGAGTCTCTAAGAAAGCTACTAGAGGTAATAAATTCAGCAAAGTTGCAGGGTATTAGATTAACAGACAAAAAATCAGCTACGTGTCTATGCACCTGCAATGAACAATTCAAAAGGAAATTAAAGAAGCAATTCCACTTTACATAGCATCTAAAAGAATGACTAAAAATAAATTTAACCAAGGGGGTGACTTAACTGTACACTGAAAACTATAAAACATTGCTGATGGATATTAAGACCCAAATAGGTGGAAAGATACCCTTTGTTCATGGGTAGAAAGCCTTTTTTTTTTTGGCTGCACCACTCAGCTGACAGGATCTTAGCTCCCTGACCAGGGATCAAACGTGGCCCCAGCAGTGAAAGTGGAGAGTCCTAACCTCTGCACCACCAAGGAAGTCCCAGGAAGACTTAGTTTTAAGATGTCAATACTACCCAAAGTGACCTGCAGGTTCAATGCAATCCTTATCAAAATTCCAACTTCTTCTTCTTCTTTTTTTTTTTTTTTTGCAGAAGTTGAAATGTCAATCCTCAAATTAATATGGGATTGCAAGGGGCCCTGAATAGCCAAAATAATCTTGAAAAAGAAAAAAGACATACATTTCCCAAGTTCAAGACTCCCTACCTACAAAGGCACAGCATTCAAAACAGTGTGCTGTTTTCCTAAGGCTAGGACAGACATCTAGGGCATGGAGAACAAGAGAGAATCAGAAATAAACTCGTAGCTATGTTGGTGTTCAGTCGCTAAGTCATGTCCAATCTTTGTGACCCTATGAAGCAACCAGGCTTCCCTGTCCGACCCTATCTCCTAGAGTTTGCTTAAACTCATGTCCATTGAGTTGATGATACCGTCCAACCATCTCATCCTCTGTTGTCCCCTTCTCCTCCTCCTTCAATCTCTGCCAGCATCAGGGTCTTTTCCAGTGAGTCAACTCTTTGCATCAGGTGGCCAAAGGACTGGAGCTTTAGCTTTAGCATCAGTTCTTCCAACGAATAATCAGGGTTGCTTTCCTTTAGGATGGACTGGTTATATCTCCTTGCTGTCCAAGGGACTTTCAAGAATCTTCTCCAGCACCACAGTTTGAATGCATTGATTCTTTGGCGCTCAGCCTTTTTTATGCTCCAACTGTCCCATCCATACATGACTACTGGAAAAACCATAGCTTTGATTAGACAGACCTTTGTCGGCAAAGTGATGTCTCTGCTTTTTAATACACTCTCTAGTTTGTCACAGCTTTCCTTCCAAGGAGCAAGCATCTTTTAATTTCATGGCTGCAGTCACCATCTGCGGTGATTTTTGTCGTTGTTGTTCAGTCGCTCAGTTGTGTCTGACTGTTCGCAACCCCGTGGAGTGCAGCACACCAAGTTTCCCTCTCTTTCTTTCACTGTCTGCTGAAGCTTGCTCAAACTCATGTCCATTAAGTCAGTGATACCATCCAACCATCTCATCCTATTTCATCCCTTTCTCCTCCTGCCTTCAATCTTTCCCAGCATCAGGGTCTTTTGTAGTGAGTCGGCTCTTTGCAGCAGGTGGCCAAGTATTGGTGTTTCGGCTTTAGCATCAGTCCTTCCAATGAATATTCAAGATTGATTTCCTTTAGGACTGACCTCTCCTTGCAGTCCAAGGGACTCTCAAGTCTCCTCCAACATCACAGTTCCAAAGCATCGATTCTTTGGGGCTCAGCCTTCTTTATGGTCCAACTCTCACACCCATACATGACAACTGGAAAAACCACAGCTTTGATTAGACCTTTGTTGGCAAAGTAACGTGTCTGCTTTTTAATACGTCTTCTAGGTTTGTCATAGCAGTGATTTTGGAGTCCAAGAAAGAAAGTCTGTCACTGTTTCCATTTTCCCCCATCTGTTTGCTTGGACGTCATCAGAATAATCTCGAATAATCTCTGTGCACGGGAGGACACTGTCCCGAGTGCACAGGCCCCACAGGACGGGGGAAGACAGTCTCCAACTACAAATCCAATAAAGGTTTAATAACCAGGATATACTTTCTAAAACCTCTAAAACTCAAGAACAAAAACTCTTGAAACTCCTCAACGAACGAAAAAACTAAAAAAATAAAAAAAAAACCAAATTAAACAAAAAAACACAACAATGAATAAACGGTGGAAACGCTTTTTATGTTAAACGTGCACATTATATGTATAATCTAATACACGTACACACATGTCCACACCACACGACTGCGGGCAGCGCCTGGGTCACAGCTGAGAGCGCTGAGGCCTGCCTGGGAGTCCCCGGCCCCCCCGCCCCTCAAGACATTCCTCCAAGGAAGACTTAAGCACACTCACGAAGTGCCCGAAAAGGTAGCGTCACTGTCGGGAAGACGCCAATCAAACCACAGTGAGAGGCCACTCCCACTGTGGCAACGCTACCTCCGAACAAAACAAGTGTTGGAGAGGACGTGGAGAAATTGAAACTTTTGTGCACTGCTGGTTAGAATGTAAACGATGCAAATGCCATGGAAAACAGAGTGGAGCGTCCTCAGAACTGAAACACAGAGCTACCATGCGGCCCTGCAAGCCCACTTGCAGGTGTGCCCGCCCCCAGACGGAAGCAAGGTCTTGAGATCATCGAGCGCCCGAATTCACAGCAGCGTTTTAAACATAAGCAAGAGGTGGAGACAATCTGGTGTCCGCTGCTGGGTGAGTGGGTTTCACAGTGGGGTCTGTCCATGAATGGAATATGACTCATATTTACCTGGAAAAAAGGAAGGAAATCCTGACACAGGCTACACCATGCGTGAGCGCTAAAGACTTGGTGCTCAGTGAAACCAGACACAAAGATAAGTTGTGTATGATTCTACTTATATGAGGTCTCTAGAATAAGCAGACTCATAGAGACAGGACAACAGAGGTCATCCCAGGATTGGGGAGGGCTTCCCTGGTGGCTCAGCGGTAGAGAATCCACCTGCGGTGCAGGAGACACAGATCCGACCCCTGGGTCACAAAGATCGCCTGGAGATGAGAATGGCAACCCACTCCAGTGTTCTTGCCTGGAGACTCCCATGGACAGAGGAGCCTGACTCTGAGACCCTGTCCACGGGGTCTCAGAGTCAGACATGACTGATGACTGAACCATCAGCAGCCTGGGGGAGGAGAGTGAGGAGTTTCCGTTTGGGAAGATGAAAGTTTGAGAGAGAATGATGGTAGTTGCACAACAGTATGGATGAACTTACAGCTGATATTTAAAAGTGGTTGAAAGCGTATAATTTCACACAGATGAACGTGGCCTTAACTGCAGGTGCTGAGTGGGTCAGAGCTGAGAGCCCTGGGGCCTACACTTTGGGACTCTCTGTGCATCCCAAGTGCCCGCCTCTGGGTCCTGGCGGCTCTTAGGTCTGAAAGGGGCAGGGTAGGCTCTGCTAAGGGGCTGGGCCTGGCTCCAAGATCCAGAGGCTGTGGAGGGGGAATCAGGTCCCAGCTTTGTCCCCAGAGTCAGTGGCCCCGGGCAGCTGGGGAAAGGGATCTGGTCCCCCAGACGTACCTGTGTGCTCAGGGCCACAAGTCGTGGCCGGAGTCTCAGAGGAATCAGATGCTTCTCTCTGGGACTTCCTGCTGCTACCCAGGCGTGGAGGAGCCGCCTGGAGCGTCTGCAGGGGGAATGCAGTGGGCCTGCGGTGGGTTGGGGTCCGGCCTCTTATTTGACAAGAGGAGAGGCTGCCGTCCATGGGAAGGGACTCCTCCTTGAAGAGGCGGGCCTCTCAACACAGGACAGGCGCCCCTAGATGCAGGGCCGGGAGCACAGGAACAGGCCCAAGGGGACACGGGAACAGGGCCACTTTGGCACACAGAGACAGGAGGATGGGGACACGGGGAAGCAGGGACGGGGACACAGGGGCAGGGGCACGCAGGGGCTGGGGCACAGGGGCGTGGGCACACAGGGACGGGAACACAGGGGCGTGGGCACGCAGGGGTAGGAACACAGGGGCATGGGGACGCAGGGACGGGGACACAGGGGCGTGGGCACGCAGGGGTAGGAGCACAGGGGCATGGGGACAGTGGGGTAGGAGCACAGGGGCGTGGGCACGCAGGGACGGGAGCACAGGGGCATGGGGACAGGGGGTGGGGGCACAGGGGCACGAGGGAGCCAAGGGTGTGTAGGGATGGGGCTGCGGGGAAGGGACTGGGGGTGATTGTGCTGTGGCCCTGGGTGACCTCAGGGAGGCCACACCCACAGGGCGCTGTCACATGGTGGGCAGTCATTGTCACCACACTGAGAGCCACAGCATGGGGCCTGGGGCTGTGAGGGGGCGGGGCACGCGGCTCCCTCCCTGCCCAGCCCAAGGCCCTTTGCTTTCCGCGGCCCATCACCCAACAGGGGAGGCCTGGGCAGAGGCCTGGGGAGAGACCGCGGGCCGGGACCGTCCTGGGAGTGGGTTCAGGCAGCCCCCTCCCCTCTGCCGCCGTGCGGGGCAACCCCCCTCAACCCGCTCTGGGCCCGGCTCACGGGCCACATCCCCAGCAGGACTGCAGTCAGCACAGCCCGGCCTGAGACTGAGCAGGCCACCCGCTGGGCCTGGCTGGCCCCTCCAGGCCCTGGACTGGCACCAGGGCAGTGGGGGCCCTTCTGTCCTCTGGGTACCAGGGCACCAGAGAGGGGCTGGCCTGAGGGGGCGAGAGAGGGTCCTGGATCCCAGCTCGGCGTCCGAAAGAGCGGCCCCAGCTCCTGTGTGGGCGGCGCGGCCCTCAAGGTTTCTCAGGCGCTGGGCTCCTTTCTAGGGCTGCTGACCCCACCCCTTGCCCCAGGGCTCAAGAGCTGTCCTCCTGCCGAGCTCTATCTTCCTAACTCTCCCTTCCTCCCCCTCAAGGGCAGGCCTTCCCCAGCCTCACTCAGGAGATGGCAGGGCCAGGAGGGGGCCGGGCGGTGGCTGGGCAGCAGCCAGGCGACGGGGAGGTCACCTCCTACCCACACGCGCGTGGCATGGCGCCCAAGCCGGCGGTGGCCATGGAGGATGGGAGGCTGGGCGGGCACACCCCCACCCCAGCACGGACCCTCGAGCCCTCAGCCCACTTCCGTGCCCCACGGTGACCGTCTCCACGGTGACGCAGACGGAAGGGCCGGGAAGCTGGCACTGGGTGGGTAGGGAAGTGCTGCTCACAGCGCCGCCCCAGCCGTCACGTGAGGGGTTCCTCTGGTCATGTGACCCCAACCGCCTGACCCGAAGCTGCCGGGCAAAGTGAACATGAGCCCCCATCCCTGGCCGACCCTGCTCTGGGCCCTGGTTCTGCTGCTGGGGCTGCAGCCACGAGGCCTGGAGGCCAGGGGTAAGTGTGGCCCAAGGCCCCCATCCCTGCCCTGGGCCCCACTCCCCATCCCCCGCGACCCTTGCAGGGCCCGCCCCCACACCCCCCTCAACCCGCGCCAGGCCCCCTGCACTCAGCCCTGGGCTCCAACCCCCATCCCCCGCGACCCTTGCCAGGCCCCAATCCCCGTGCCCCACACCCGGCTCCCTCCCATCCCCCCCCACAACCCCTGCCAGGCCCTAATCCCTGCACCCCCACCCAGCTCCCTCCCACCCCCCACTTCGACCCCTGCAGGGCCCCCAATCCCCATGCCCCCTGCCTAGCTCCCTCCCATCCCCCCCCATACCCCTGCCTGGCTCCCTCCCATCCCCCCATACCCCCGCCTGGCTCCCTCCCATCACCCGATACCCCCACCCGGCTCCCTCCCATCCCCCCCGCGACCCCTGCCGGACCCCCAATCCCCGTGCCCCCTGCCTGGCTCCCTCCCATCCACCTCGATCGACACCCCCCAGCCCGTCCCCCATGGCCCTGATGGCTCCCCCGACCCCGCTGAGCGTGGTGCCCTCTAGCCCACAGATCCAAGGACCCTGAGTTTCAGGAGGCCTACTTCGAGCAGCTTCTGGACCATTTCAACTTTGAGAGGTTTGGGAACAAGACCTTTCTCCAGCGGTTCCTGCTGACAGGTGAGCCGCCCCGGGAACAGCGCCAGCACCCGCTGCTGGCGAGGGGGGCACCCTCCCCCACCCCTCACTCGCCTCCACCCGACAGAGAAGTTCTGGAACAGGGGCGAGGGGCCCATATTCTTCTACACCGGCAACGAGGGGGATGTGTGGTCCTTCGCCAACAACTCAGGATTCATCCTGGAGCTGGCAGAGCAGCAGGGGGCCCTGGTCGTCTTTGCCGAGCACGTGGGTACCGGCTGGGGCTGGGCGGTGTGGGGGTGTCGCTCTGGGGGCTCAGAGTCAGCGCCTCCCACCCCTGCCGCCCACCTGCTTGCAGCGTTACTACGGAAAGTCGCTGCCTTTCGGTGAGCGGTCCACGTGGCGTGGGTACACGGAGCTGCTGACGGTGGAGCAGGCCCTGGCTGACTTCGCAGGGCTGCTCCGGGCGCTCCGGCAGGAGCTCGAGGCCCCCGATGCCCCGGCCATCGCCTTTGGCGGCAGGTGCGTCAGCGTCTCCTTTCTCTCCCCAGCAAGTGTACTTGGCCCCGCCCAGAACTTCTGTGGGTCTTGGACGTGTCGGGTCCTGGGGGGCACAGGGCGGGAGGCCCTGGGAAGGCAGAGGACGTGGGTGTTGGCCACACAGCATGCACGCTGAGAGGCTGCCGAGTCTCCCTTGCAGGCGACGGGGCACTGGGGGTGCCCCAGGCTAACTCTGCAACCGCACCAGCTACGGGGGGATGCTCAGCGCCTACCTGAGGATCAAGTACCCACATCTCGTGGCGGGGGCCCTGGCGGCCAGCGCCCCTGTGGTCTCGGCGGCAGGCCTCGGCGACCCCTACCAGTTCTTCCAGGACGTCTCTGCGGTAAGCCGAGGCCCTAGCCCCTCTCTATCCTGGGCAGCCCCGCTGGTGGGTGCAGCCACAGCCTTCCTCCCTGCAGGACTTCCAAGGCCAGAGCCCTGAGTGTGCCCGGGCCGTGCAGGACGCATTCCGGCAGATCAGGGACTTGTTCCAGCAGGGAGGTGAGGCAGCTGCCCCCTCCAACCAACACCATCCCGCCTCCCCACGTGGGCCCGCGCCGCCCCGCCCCCCTGCAGCTCCCTCAGGCCTGTGTCAGCCCCCACAGCCCCCTCAGCCCCCCTCAGGCCCGCGTCCCCCCTGCAGCCCCTACAGGGCCGTGTCCCCCCCAGCAGCCCCCACAGGCCCGCGTCCCCCCCGCAGCCCCCACAGGGCCATGTCCCCCCCAGCAGCCCCCTCAGGCCCGCGTCCCCCCCGCAGCCCCGCACGTCGTCAGCCAGGAGTTCGGTACCTGCCAGCCCCTCTCCGGACCAAAGGACCTCACCCAGCTCTTCGGCTTCGCCCGGAATGCCTTCACCGTGCTGGCCATGATGGACTACCCGTACGCCACTGACTTTGTGGGTCACCTTCCTGCCCACCCCGTCCAGGCACGTCACCCGCCCCTGCCGCCCAGAACCTGGGGAGGGGCCCAGCCACCCTGGGGTGCTCAAAGGCACCCGGGCCTGCCCCGGGGCCTTGTGCCCGCTCAGCCCTGGGACCAGGGAGGGGTGGGGCGGCACGGCTGCTGAGGTGTTCCGTGCTCCCCCAGGTTGGCTGCAGCCGGCTGCTGAGCGAGAGCTCAAGGATCGCGGGGCTTCGTGCACTGGCCGGTGCGTCTGCCCCCCTGCCCGGACCGGTGCTGAGCGCGGGGGCCCCAAGTTGGTGGGCGGCAGCCAGGCCCCAGGAGGGCGGTGCGGGGTGGGGAGCCCCTGGGAGGAAGTGGCCACCCCCGTGGGCCACCCCCTGCGGAGCATGGCTCCGGGGCCTTCTGGAAGGCCCCCAGTCAAAGGGCAACACACCCCGTCCCAGCCCACCCTGCTGGGAGGGGGCACGTCAGTTGGGCTGACCCGCCACCCAGAGCGACCCGGACGGAGCGGACAGCACAGCCCGTCCCCTGGGACCAACACCCAGTCCTCGCTGGATCCACTGGGCCTGAGAGCCCCGACCCCTGCAGGACCCCTCTAAGTGGACAGGGTGGGTGTCCAGGCCCCTGGCCCCAGCAGCCCTCTCCCTCAGGGCTGGTGTACAACTCCTCCGGCATAGAGCCCTGCTACGACATCTACCTGCAGTATCAGGCCTGTGCTGACCCCACGGGCTGCGGCTTGGGCAGTGATGCCAAGGCCTGGGACTACCAGGTACGGGGGCCTGGGGGCTCGGGGCGGCCGGGTACAGGGGGCTGGGGGCCCGGGGCTGCGTGGGCTGGCCTGATCACAGTGTGGTGGCCCGCAGGTCTGCACTGAGATCAGCCTGACGTTCTCCAGCAACAACGTGTCCGACCTCTTCCCCGAGCTGCCCTTCACTGAAGCCCAGCGCCAGCAGTACTGCCTGGACACGTGGGGCGTGTGGCCACGGCAGGACTGGCTGCAGACCAGCTTTGGGGGGGGCGGTGAGGCCCACGGCGGGGGTCGGGGCGCGGTTCCTCCCACCGCACTGAGCAGGCTCCTTCCCAGGCTCCAGGACCCAGCCCCTGGGTCAGGGTGAGGGGGCCCCCAGTCCCACCACGCTCCCTCCATCTGTTTCAGACCTCACAGCTGCCAGCAACATCATCTTCTCCAACGGAGACCTGGACCCCTGGGCGCGGGGCGGGGTGAGTCTCACGGGAGCCTGGGCCCGCGGGCACCGCTGCCTCCGCCCCCTCCGTTGGCTCCCGGTCTCCTTCCCGTGGCCTGGCATCTGCTCGTTCACGGTCATCTTTCCTTTCTAATGAGGCTACTCTCAAGCCCCTGCGGGGGCTGCATCCTACCTGCTGGGACGAGCAGGTGGTGAGCACGTGCCCCTGACACAGGCTCCTCCCACAACAGATCCAGAGCAACCTGAGCGCGTCCGTGCTCGCCATCGCCATCCGCGGGGGGGCGCACCACCTGGACCTCAGGTGCGCCGCCTGGGGAGGGCGCGGTGCCTGGTCGGGGCGGGCGAGGGTGGCAGGGCTCAAGGCCGGCCAGCTGAGTGCCTCCCTGCCCGCCCCCAGAGGCTCCCACCCAGACGACCCCGCATCCGTGGTGGAGGCCCGCAGGCTGGAGGCTGCCCTCATTGGCAAGTGGGTGGAGGCAGCGAGGTCCACGGGGCTCCAGGGCTGAAGGCTGCCCGCCGCAGGGCCAGAGACGACCGGCTGGGGCAGGCACCAGGCCCCGGCTCCTGCAGCTGGAGCCGTGCCAGGGTGGGCAGGGCCTTGCCCAAGGAGGCACTGGACAAACACTGCTGGCCTGTCGGGCGTGTCCAGTCGTATCCGTCCCGTCGGAGGCCCTGGACACTGTGGCATGCTCACACCACCTCGTCAACGTGGCTGTTGAATAAAGCAGAGTCCTCAGCTCCGCGTGCTGTCCTGCGTAGGGTGCGTGGGCCTTTACCACGGCAGGAAAACCTGAGATTCCACAACCAACGGCTGCGCCAGTGACCCTCCACCCTTCTCAGCCGTGCTCTCCATCCCCAGCTACTGCAATGGCCCCTGCGGCCCCCAAGTCCACCTGCTTGGGGCCAGGCTGGCCCAGGGTGGGGGGCAATCTGCTTCACTGGGCCGACTGTGCCCCGCCGGGCTGCGGAACGTCAAGGACGAAGCCTGTGGTCCAGAGTCCGGACAAACCATTGCTGAAGCGGCTCCTGGGCTGCAGGGTGGTGGTGGGGCACACTGTGGGCCCTCCGGCTGGTTTCTGCACACAGGCAGCCCCAAGAGGCAGGCCCTGCTCACATGTGGGTAGAAGCCCCGCTGGGCCCGTGGGCAAGAGGGGGATGGCAGCCTCACAGGATGGACACAGGAGGGCCGTCAGGACCAAGTGCCACCTACGGCTGAGCCAGGGCGGTGGGGAGGCCCCTGCAGAGTCTGCCAGCAATAGCAACGTGTCTCCTCACACAGCCGGGGAAAGGGTCAGCCCGGCCCATGAGGGCGCTGGCCTGGGACTGGGCCCAGCCCGTGGATCTGGCTTCTTGCTGGAAAGCCACACCGTGGTCACTTCACTTCACTCGCTCTTGTCTCTTTGCAACCTCATGGACTGCAGCACACCAGGCCTCCCTGTCCATCGCCAACTCCCGGAGTTTATTCAAACTCATGTCCATTGAGTCGGTGATGCCATCCAACCATCTCATTCTCGTCGTCCCCTTCTTCCACCTTCAATCTTTCCCAGCATCAGGGTCTTTTCAAATGAGTCAGCTCTTCACATCAAGTGACCTAAGTATAGGGGTTTCAGCTTCAGCATTGGTCCTTCCAACAAATATTCAGGGCTGATTTCCTTTAGGATGGACTGGTTTCATCTCCTTGCAGAACCAAGGGACTCTCAAGAGTCTTCTCCAAGATCAGTTTGAAAGCATCAGTTCTTTAGCTTTTAGCCTTCTTTATGGTCCAACTCTCACATCCATACATGACCACTGGAGAAACCTTAGCTTTGACTAGACAGACCTTGCTGACAAAATAACATCTGTGCTTTTTAATAAGCTATCTAGATGGTCATAGCATTTCTTCCAAGGAACACGCATCTTTTCATTTCACTTTCACACCCTGGTCAGCCCTAAGGAATGGGTGCTGCTGGCTGAGCAGAAGGGACTTGACAGGCCAGCCAGGCGCCTTGAGAGGAGCAGCAGGCGCTGGCAGCCCACACCCAGGGCAGCGGGCGGAGCACAGGGCCCACTGAGGCCCACAGCCAGCATCTCACACCCTCACCCTGGGGCCGCCTGCCCAGCACAAGTGCTGTGTGCGGACGTTTCCACACTTCCCGGGGCAGAGCCAAAGCCGACGTCTGGACACGGGACACCAGATCTGCCGCAGCCCTTGTGCCGACCTCACGCTGGAAATCAGAAAATAAAGACAAAGCACATGCCATTCAGAACAAGTGTACTTTTATCGTGGGTTAGAAGTCCCGTCTGTTGGGCTGGGAGCCGGTGAACATGCCCCCCAGCCTTGCCCAGCCCTGTAAAGGCAGGGGCGGATCCCTGAGTCCAACGTGTAAACACCACAGCCAGCCAGGAGCCCGAATCCCCATGAGGTCAGGACGCCCCGAGCCCCTGCGTCGGGCGTGTTCACAGGCTGTGATCCCGAGGCTGGGCTGTACTGGGCTGTGCCCAAGACTGTCTCTGATCATATCGCAGGCTCTGGGCCAAAGTGGCCTGGGGTGACCAGATGCCCAGGACCCCGAGGAAGCCCTTGCAGGGCAGCAGGAGAGTGTTCAGGCTTCAGGAATGTAGTCATTTGATTTGATTTTCTAGGAAGAAGGAAGAAACTCGCTGAGTGGACAGGATCCCCAGAATCACACCGCCCATTTATTCCTATGTGTTCCAAACGGTGATCCAACAGGAACCAGGCGAGGAGCACAGAATCAACAGCAGAGCACCGGACGCCCAGTGGCCACCCCGAGCAGCTATGAGGCCCCGAAACATCCTGGCCCTGTGGCCCACCGGCCTCTGTCACCAGCCCGGCCCGGAGCACGTGCCGCCAGCTGAGGGGACACCTCAACAGCCAAGGTCAGGGCCCGGGTCTTGCCGACAGGCATCCTCACGGACAGCACATATCAGCCTCCTGGGCAGCGCCTACTCGTGAGCCATCCCGCCCTAGGAGGGGGCCCAGATGGGCAGGGGGTGAGCCTCTGTGTTGAACACGTAGGTGTCCAGGCTCAGCAGGTCGGGGTCGTCGGAGAAGAGCAGATACAGGTATTTGAGCGTCTCTCCCAGAAAGAAGCTCTCCATCTTGTCCCTGGGCTGGGGGTGGCGGGGGTCCTGGACGTTGCTGATGGAAGAATAGCCGCCCGAGGGGACCTGCTCGAGAGCCGAGGCCGCAAGTCACGATGCTGGCTCAGCCCTCTGGAGGGCTGCCAGCCAGAGGCGCGCACCCCGGGGCCTGGCCCACCCCAGAACACACGGCCCCCCAGGGCAGGGTGTGGGGCGGAGAGGACTCCAAAGCCCAGAGGGAATGGCCACCTGGATGTCAGCCATGGTTCCCTTCAGTGACCAGATGCCAAGTGCCACCTCCAAAACCTGTGCAGGCCTCACAAAGGCCCCAAGGCCACCCGAGGGGTGTAGAGTCCACCTCAGGGGCCACAGGGCGAAGGTCAAGTCGCAGCCCTGCCAGGGTGGGCAGTGGGCCCTGGGCATAGCAGGGGGTGGTGCGGGTTGGGGCCCCCGGCCTGGGGAGTAGTGGCTCAGAGGTCACCGACTGCTGGATGGAAACACGCTGCCCAAGCCACATGGAGGACCCAGCAGAGACACGGTCTGTGCGCCTCGGGCCACTGCAGGGACCCTCCCGACACAGCTGTCCCCCAGACAAGACAGACAGATGCCCCAACCCCTGGGCCCTCACAGCAGGGCAGGGCCTCCCAGTGCAGCCCCTGGGAGGTGACAGTGAGGCCCTGGGGACACGGCGGGGGCTCACCCGCGTATAGGTGTTGAAGCTGTGCAGGATCTCCCAGCCCCAGTCCTGGTACTTGCGGTCGCCCGTGAGGCGGTACAGGTAGAACAGGCTCTCCACGGTCTCGGGCCGCAGCAGGTTGTGTCTGTCGGCCGCCTGGGGAGGCACATGGGCTCAGGAGGTGCCTCCCAGCACTCCCATCTGGCCCAGCCCTGGGCCCAGCATGGCTCACCTTCACCTGAACGTCCTTAACAGCCTTCGTGTGGTGGAGGTTGAAGTGTGCGATCTCGGGGCTCAGCCCCGTCTCCATCTGACGGTACATCTGGTAGCAGGTGTCCATGAGTGCCTGGGCCAGCTCCATGTGCTCAGCAGGCAGGCCGTGGTGGGCACCCAGAGCCAGTGTCCCCGGCAGGAAGCACACCAGGTGGTCCTGAAACCACAGGGTCACCTCAGCAGCAGGTCCAGCGCCGTCAGGCCTCAGACAGGGGACTGGGCTGCGGGCCAAGCACCTGGGGCCCCACACGGGCAGGGGAGCAGCTTCTGGAAGGACCACCTCAAAGGCTGACAGAGCCCTGGCTGCAGGAGAGCAGGACGGGGTGCAACTGGGAGTGGGGGCTCCCCGAGAGCGTGGAAGGAGAGACTCGGGGCAGGGCAGGGGACCTGGAGGAGGTGGGGGCTCCGGGGTGGGGGCCCTGGCACCCCACAGACCTCAGCTCCTCCTGCTGCTCTCACGGGACACCCACATCCACCCGGGACCGCCCCGCTCCACGGCCAGGATCACGAGGTCCCCCCGGTCGTCCCCACTCAGAGCCATCAGACGTCAAGCACAGAGGCCGGGTCCCCACGCTGCCTTGAGGCCGCATCAGGGAAACACCCTCCCACTCACCATCTTGGCGCTGAAGCGGCCGTGGTTGAGCTCCCCCACGAAGGTCAGCTTCCTGGGCTCAGACCTGGCGAGCAGGTGCTTCCTGATCCCGTCCACGGCTTCCAGGTAGTCTTCCAGCAGCCTATGCAGACCAGCGGGGCCTGTGTGCTCTGGCCAGGTGGGCGCACAGCCCTCAGGCCCACAAACAGGGCTGACCCCGAGCTCCTGTCCCCGTTCTGGGATCTATGAGGCCCGGCCCTGCCAGCCCCATGGGGTCAGCCTGAACCAGCCTGCGGGCTCCCAGTCAGTGACGCTTCCTGGGCCACAGTCACCCCCAGGCTTGAGGCTTGAGAGGATCCCAGCACCCCACTGGGGTTTATCTCTTTTATAACTGAACAAGGAGCGACCAGGCTGCTCCCTGGGAATGTGTGAGTTTTCAGTGTCAAAGTGCTAAGCGTGAGGAGGCCCACATGGCCCTGGCTGCCTCCCGCCGGAGCCGACGACCGAGCAGCCACAACCCCAAGGAAGACCCCTGTCTGCCCACCCCGGTGGCCGGTCCTTGCTCTGCATATAGGATGAACAGAAACACCCTTCCCCACAGAGGGCCCCGCCACCCCGAGCCCGGGGGGCCACCCCGAAGGCAGAGAAACAGGCCTCACTGCCGCTCCTTCTTCCCGCCCTGGATCCACTGTTTCAGCAGGTACTCGTAGTAGCTGTCGGCCCTGGCGCCTAGGGTGAACACGCCCAGGTGGGTGAAGCTGCCGCTGTTGGTGTTGATGAACATGGGCACCAGCCCGTCCAGCTTCCCGTGCAGGGCATGCACACGTCTCGTCACCTCCTCTGCGGCCTCCTGGGCAGACGGTGGGGGCGGTGAGCAGGTGAGCTAGGTAGAGGGGCTGCCGGCAGCCGACCGCGGGACTGAAGCTGTCCTCGAGACCCTTCCCAGCCCTGAGCCAGGAGGACAGGTCAGAAGCAAGTGGCCTGTGTGGTGTGACCACGTCCCAACCTCAGGACGGCACAGGCCTCTCACGGCAGTGCCCGGCCGGGGACCTGCTGGGCCTCCTACGCAAAAGACACGCGGCACGTGGACACACACACGGCAACACACCACTGGTTAAAAATCAAACCCAACTGGAGGCACCGTCACACCCCCGTGAGGAGGGACAAGTGACAGCTGGATGGCGGACAAAGGCACGTCTGGACAGGTGGACCCAGCCCGGGCCCTCCCGCCAACGACCCAGCGGCACACCAGCTGAAGCTTGGCAGTCATCAGCCCAGCAACAAGTCCACTGTGTCAGGGATTCTCTAAGCTGAGAAAGGAAGGATCCTGACCGGTCCTGCCACCTTGAGACAGCAGGCTCACTGGCCACCCAGACTGCAGCCACGGCAGGAGAAGACGCCACTGAGCACGGGGAAAGCTCCGCACAGCCTACCTGGCTGCCCAGGCTGGTGGAGTGACAAACGGGAAGTCGGTGAACAGTGCTGGGGTCGCTTGGGTGGGGGGGACAGTTCTAGAGGGGGACGACAGCCAGACGCGTGAGCACAGACAGCCACGGTTACGGGAGACGGCGGGACCTCTCGACACAAACATCTCAACAAAAACGAGATGGGGTGAGCGGAGGAAACAAGGAAAGCTCAGCGGATGCCGACACGCAGACAGACCCGCCACAGGAGAGTCCCTGTGGAGGCAGGTGGCAGACGCTCCTGAAGACAGAGACAACCAGAGCCAGCCACAGAGACAGGTCCGCCATCCCTCCACACGCACAGTCAGCGCCGCGAGCCGGAGCCAGGCCGGCACCCCACTCCAGCTGCCCACCCGGGACAGCGTGTGGGCCCCGTCAGGGCGCCACAAACGGGACGACGACGACGTCACCTACGCTGACCTGGCTACGAAACCCAGAGCTCCAACACACCCCGTGGCACTCAGCCACAACTCAGCAGGCGGTCCTCGCCACTGCAGGAGGGCACAGGACAACGGCAAGTGGACACCAGGCCATGCCGAGCGCGGCAGAACAAGCCGTCAGCTGTCGGGGCCCCGCAGGCCAGGCAGAGGACTCGGCCTCCAGTCAAGGCCTCTCCCATCTGCGCCTCTGGCATCACCAGAAAATGCGATTCTGCAGGAGAACGTGAGACAAGAACCAACACCGACGCGAGTCTCGTGGCCCAGCACCCACAACCACGCAGACCTGCACTCGCCTCCACGAGCCGGAGACGGCCCCGCAGAAAACCCGCACCAGCCGGGGGCAGAGCCCCCCCATACCTGAAATTTCTTATCTCCCGTGAGACGAGAGAGCTCTCGGAACTCCAGCTGAATGCTTGTCACCTCAGCCACCGTGCTATCAGAGGTCCATCGGGGTGGGTGAGCAACTCCAGTGCCAATGTTTACATCGGAGTATGGAATCTTAGAGGGTGTTCGGAAGGCAGGCATTAACCGATTTCCAAAATCCTCCTGACACATAACACAGCGATGAGTCAACGATTCCTGCTGCTCGGCGGCCTTGTCTCCACGACACGATGGTGAACCCAACACCCCTTTTCATCTAATTCCGTGGACAGACCCGAGTATGCTGGCTTCACCTGACCCAACCCTGGCCAGCTACAAAAACCGAGCTGGACTCAATTCGTTCAGAATGACCTCACGGGCAGGCAGCAGGCTGGCACAATGCTGCTTCAGCCACCCACGTGCTCGGAAACAGACGCCAGAGCGGGAGGAGACAGAACCGGAAACAAACGCCCGCCACAGCCTAATCCCGTGAGAAAAGCATTGATTGCTGAGCACTTGAGACCCCAGTCCCCCCAGGAAGCGAGCAGACCCGACGCCGGGACACTCACAGCCTTCTTCAGGAAGAGGATGTCCCCAGATAGGTGGAAGGCACTCAGAAGCCCCCCCAGGATCCGGATTGTGCTCTCAAACAGGTTGACGTCCACATCTTTCTGAAACAATAACCTCTTCGACACCCAATTCCTGGCTTCTTGAAATTCTGCCACGTGGAACAGCAGAGACACAGGAACAAATGAACAGGCCAGCCTTTCCTGGCCGCGCCCTCAGGGCTCTGCACACCCCTGCAGGGTTCCGACATCACCTCCTCACGCAGGAGGGGGGCCCAGGAGTCCTCCAACCGCACAGAAAACATGGGGCCAGCGTGCAGCTGGGGGAAGGCTGTGCAGCGTGAGCACAAGTGCTCAACGTCAAAGCCACGCTACAGAGAAGCACGAGAGAGTGAGTGGCTGGAGGCCTGCAGTGCAAGTGTGAGACGGAACAGGGCCGTGCGCGCCAGTTCAGAAATACCCGAGGACACGCCACCCGTCTCACCCTGTCTCCACCGACAAGGCCTGAGGGAGACTCGGGGCGCGGCCGGCCACCGCGTCGGATCACGTGCCGCCTCCCCCCACAGGGCCCTCCTGACCGCCAGAAACACGGGCTGCAGACGCCCCTGGACTCCACCCTCCACCACGCTCGGCGCTCTGCAGGAGGCGCAGGGCGCACGGATGTGCGAGGACAGAGAGCTGCCCGCGGCCAGCACAGCCACGCTGGCAGCCAGGACAAGGGGAAGCACAGCCCAGCAGGACGCAGCGTGTGGTCGCCTCCCAGACCAGGCGCGCTCGGGCCCGAGGGTCACGCGCGGCGAGCTCGAGCCCACCACAGGGACGGGCAGGTACCTTTCTTTAGCCCCAGAATCCACATGGTGTCCAGCGCGTCGATCAGCGTGAGGCCGAGGCCAAACCACTCGCTGAAGGACCTGGTCAGGGGCTTCAGCTCGTCGTGGCCCCAGGCGAACTTGCGGTATCCAGCCCACGCGTGGAGGAAGGCGTCTACCACAGCCTTCTGGCGCTCGTTCTGGGGGGCTGGGAGGAGGAAAGCAGGGTGTGGGCACCCAGGCAGACCTGCCCTGTGGCCCCACAGCGAGTGAGCCTGCTGTGGGGGCACCTTAGGCTGCAGTGAAGGCCCAGCTGAAGATGCCACCGGCCCAGGCTGGTCAGCCTGCACCAGGTCCCAGCAGGGACCCCCCTCCACGAAACAGCGAAGGAGCGAAAGCGAAGGACCCAGTGTGCCTGGTGTGCAGTCTGGCTTGTGGACATCAAACGTGACGGGCGCTGGTGACCCGGACAAGAAAACCTTGTCTGACCAATATAGAAGGTCCTTAATAAGCTAGTAATAGAGCTACCATGTGACCCCGCTACCTACTCCTGGCTTATAGATCCGGAGAGAAACACGACTGAACGGATCCACGACCCCCAACGTCACCGCAACACTGTTTACAAAAGCAAGACATGGAGGCGACCTAAACGTCCACCAACAGAGAAACAAAGAAAGAAAACGCGTTACATGCAGACAGCAGAAGCTCACTCAGCCACGCAAAAGAGTGAAGTGATGGCATTTGCAGCCACATGGGCGGAGCTCGCAACCGTCACAGTGAAGGAAGTAGCTCAGACAAAAAACAAGTATTCTGTGACACCCCTTATACATGGAATCTAAGGAAAAATGATACAGGTAAACTTAGTTGCAAAACAGAAAGGGACCCACGGACGCAGAGAATGAACTTACGGTGCCGGGGGAGTGAAAGCGGGGAGGACGTAGTTAGCGAGTCTGGGCAGCCTCGTCTACACTGCTCTACTCTAAACGGGCAAACACAGCATCTACCTCACAGCACACGGACCCCTGCTCAGTGTTACACGGCACTCCACACACAGAAAAGCGTGCAGTAGGATGCGGACGTGTGTGTACGGTTGAGCCCTTCCCCTGCTCATTTGAGACTGTCACAACACTGTCAGTCACCTCTACTAGAATACAAAATAAAAGTTAAAATGGCTGCAGCACCGGATACTGAAAGACATCTGTCCGGGAGACAGACGTCGTCACCAAAGCTATAGAGTGCCTGACCCACAGGAGCCTGGTCCACCTGGGTGTCCAAGGCTGAGCCGAGCTTTCGAGGGACAGCAGGAGCTGCACAGCCACCCCAACTCTCAAGCGTGTCCTTTGCTGCGACACTCAGAACGAACAGCAGCTGAGGCCGGAGGCGGCAGGCGGACCTTACCTGGGTTGGCCTGAATCCTTGCTGCCTTTGGGGAAGGCCTGGCAGGGAGCTCTGCCTTCTTTCCAGGAGGTTCAGTGCCCTGCTGTGGCTTGGTCCCTGCTCCCCTCCAACTACAGGGAGAGAAACGTGAACGCTCAGAGCAGGGACAGAGGTGTGGATGCCCCAAGGCTGCCACCGAGCTCAGGCTCAAACTCGCACGCTCCCCAGGGGACCGCGAATGGACAAGCCACAGACACCCTATTCCGCGAGGGCGCACGGTGTGAAACACAGGAAAACACTTGTTAGCACTTTGTCAAAAAAACCAGAAAACACTGGTTCCCAAGATCAGACCATCTCTGATGCTCCCGGTACCTGAGGCCGTCTCTCTGCGCCTCTGCTCCCCAGCCAGCCTCGCCCACCACCTCTGCCCTCCTCTGGGCCCGGTCCTGCCTTCTCTCCTGGGGGTCTCCATCGGGCGCTCTAATCTGCAGGTTGGGGGGTCCTCGTCGGAAATGCCTTTGGGGCTTCTGGACAGAGACAAGAGTCACTCGTACAATGATTCCATCCCGCTTCTAGGACGCAGCCCGTCCCGTCAGACCTGGAGCCACGTAGGGAGCGCTGTGGACTGGCTGAGCAGCTGCCGTTTCCTAGAGGAAATGCTTTCCACTTTTCATACGATGCGCAGCTTTGGGAGGAGCCCCTTTCTCGTCAGATCCTGGCTCTGACTCCCTGATGGAGGCTCTGCCGATGGGTGAATGTAGCCCTGGAGAGTCAGTTAAGCCCCTGGCCAGAGCGTGTCTGGGAGTCAGACCCTAAGGGTAGCAGGGCAGGGATAAACCACCCCATCCCCGTCGATGGAGCCACAGAGAACACTGCCCAGGCCTGCACCCGGGACTTCCACCTCAGCCTCGGAAGGCTGAGGCAGAGGCGGCCGGTCAGTGACAAAGCGCCGTGGGAGGCCGCACTCATCCTGGCTCCAGCCCCCCAACAGTGGCTGTGACAGCAACTCCTCCAGCTCCCAAGGACACAGACCCGTGAATGGAAAAGCCTCTGGCGGCAGCACCCACGGACACCTTGGCGGAGGATCCGTGAAGACACCCCCTTCCAAGATCCAAACCCCACCGAGCCGGGCCCCCAGGTCACGAGAGTAGGTGCGGCTGAAACAAAGCTCCATGGATGAAGCAGGTCTCGGGGACGAGTGCCGGCATCGGACCCAGAGAGGAGGTGCCAGCGGACTCAGGATGCGCAGGGGCCCCGAGACTCGCTCCACAGGAGACGTGGATGTCCACGCCTTCATCCCAGGCCCCTCCTGGACCCCAGAGTCCAGGTCATGGATGCTGAGGTGTGGAAACGTGTCTCTCGGAGGAGAAACAGCCACGTTCTGCTGTCACGTGACCGTGAAGTCAACACACAAGAGTGGGCACAGAAGTGACAGAAGGAATGCTCTTGGCTCTAAAGGGAGAAACCGGCTCTCTCACACACAGACCTTCCAGAGAGACGGGGTGAGAGCAGGCAGCCTGTGGGGCTTGAGGCCGGCATCAGTCCCAGAGCCTCTCCCTGGGGGCGCCTGGGCACACCTGGACACCCCAACCCACAGGAGCGTGCACCTGGCACAGAGCACCCTGGGCGCTCAGAGGCCGGCCGCCCTCCTGGGGTGGGACCTGCCCTGGCTCTGGCTGATGCCTCGCCCTCTAGTCTCCACGTGCTCCCCCGCCCTCGCTCGCCCCCCTGGACGGCTCGGGGTTCCCCAGGACGCGGCCTCACCCCTGCCCCCACCCCTTCTGGATGGCAGGCACCACGCACCTGCCAACTCCCAGTCCTCCCTGCTGACCCCACTGTGATGCGGAGGCCCCAGAACCTCTGTCTGGGCAGGTCCAGAGTGGAGCCCCCGCCTGACCGCCCCCGGCCAGTAGATCCCAGAGAAAAGGGCCGGTCTCTCTCACCTCCCAAGGACCCGGAGCAGCAGATGGGCCAAGAGGACAGAGGACAGAATGGCCCTCCTCCTCTCTCCGTCTCCTCCATCCCCCAGCCCAGAGCAAGGAGCCTCAGGTGAAAACCTCAGACACACGGCAGGAAGCAGAATTCTTCCCAGTCCCTCTCAAACAGCCCACGCTGTGCTGAAGCGCCTCTGGCCTGGACCCCAGTTGCGACTCCACCTTCAGTTTACTCCAAGTACCTGAGGCGACAGCCCCGCCACGGCCTCCGGGTTCTCAGCTGCTTTCTGAGGAGCTGGCAAGACGGGAGGATTTGCTGGTCTCATCTGCCCTGCTGCCGCCGACCTGCTGTCCACAGCTAAACAGGAGAATCTATTTTATCTCCAATACGCCTCGAGGCCCAGAGGAGAGTCAAAGGGCGCTGGAAACAGCACCTACACAGCCAGCCCTCCTGGAAAAGGACAGGCTGGGGCCTCCGCAGAGGGCAGGCCAAGGAATTCCAGAGTGGCCTCAGGGAAGCAAAGCCTGCCCATAGCCCCTGCAGCTTCTGTCTTTACCCCACCACAACCCACACACTTGGCCTTTATCTTTCCACTTCGAGGAGGCCCACGGTGGCACACGGGCCATTCACGGGAGCCAGCCGCGGGCTCTGCAGCTTTCCTCCTCCAAGGAGCCGCGAGCAGAACCCAGGAGGGAGCTGCCCCTCCTGCCGGCACCTGCACTTCCTTCCCAGCACTGCGGTGCATGTTAGGAAGCGCCTGCAGCGCAGCGCGTGCAGACTCCGCCTGTACCCTCGGACCTGGATGTCGGTGTGAGACGGCCGGCCGACAGGCCGCTTCTCACAGCAGACGTCTGGGAAACAGTCACACACGGCAGATTAACAGCCACCTTATAGCGGGGTGCTGGGAACATTCTAGGCTTCTCCTTATCTCACTTCCCGCCAATGCGTTGAAGTCTGGGCCTCCTGCCGCTGCCAGATCGCTGTGCCACCCCTTAGTCAGCCCTCAGGACACCCGAGGATCATGCAAGCTGGTACCTGTCCACTCGTCGGCCACGTGGACATAGGACAAGAGGCCGAAGAGCATCACGACCACCAGCAGGAAGAGGACCACCGTCCGCTGTAACCTCGACAGCTGCTTCCATTTCTGAGGGACAGAGAACGACCATTTTACTGAAAGGAGCACACGGAGCAATCTCTCCCGCCGTGTCAGACTCCGGGAGGATGAGGAGCAATTCCCGAGGCCCAGCGTGGGGCTCTGCTGCTTCTGAACCGGGGACGTTTCCTCCAAGCGGGGGCCGCAGGCTGGAGCGGTACTGCAGCCAACACCCGCACCGGCTTCGTGGGTGCTAGTGACTCGCAGCGTCCCACTCGGTTCGAACCCCATGGACTGTAGCCCGCCAGGCGCCTGTGTCCATGCGATTTCCCGGCCAGCACACTGGAGTGGGGAGACACCTCCTCCTCCAGGGGGTCACCCCGACCCAGGAATCGAACCCGCGTCTCCCCTCGACAGGCGGGTTCTTTACCGCCGAGCCACCTGTGAAGCCCCAGCGGTCGGAGCTGGAGAAAGGAAACTCCACGCAGACACCGTCTGTGCCCACAGTGGACGGCCGAGAGGGACCCGCAGCCCTCCTCGCCTGGGCCGCGCGAGGCCGGCCGCAGTCGCGCCCGGTTCCCAGACCCCAGCCCGGGGAAGCGCCGACCCGGCCGCCCGGCCCGCCCCTCACCCGCCAGCAGGAGCGACGCCTCAGGCCCTGGCCGCCATCGTAGCTCCGGCCGGGGCTCAGCGTCACCGAGATGAAGTCCCGACGCGCCGGCGCCGGCGGCGGGTACATGACGCCCGCGGGGGCCCGAAGGGCCTCGCCTTCCGGCGGCGTCAGGAAGCCCTACTTCGAGCCGGGCTGAGAGACCAGTTGGTCTGAGTCGGGTGTCCGGCCATAGCGGCGCCGTCAACTCCCCGCCCATCGCGCCGCGCCGCCAATGCGCCTCTGCCGCGCCTTCGCAGCCCCACTGCGCCTGCGTCCGTCGTCGCGACTCGGCTGAAGGCAGGCTTGGGTCCTACGCCCTCTGCGTCTGCTCGTGCGCGGTGACGTCACGCCCACACGGCCGCGCCTGCGCGCAGCTCACCGCCGTGGCTGCCCCGCGCTGGGACAGGCTTCCTGAGGGATTCCGGGCCGCTGAGCCGTCCTGCGCCCTCGCGCGGCTCCCCCGGGGCCTGTGGGCATCGAGGATCAGCCAGGGCTTCTCACGGCAGTGCTGACCGCGGGCAGGTGTCCCCTGCTCCACCACGTCAGCCGGGAGCCCCTGAGCTGCGGACCCCAGGGCTGGACCCTGCCCCACCCCCACACCGGTTGGATTTGACCTAGTTGGTGCCCGGCCCGGCTGGGTGGGCGGAATGACGCGGGGCCCGCTACGGAGTTAGAAGCCCGGGGGTTTTCATCCATCGGACCTGTCAACCGTAAAAGTAGCCAGCTGTTTGGTCAGCAAACTGAGTTTATTCGGGCATGGCAAAGGGTTTGCAGTTAAGAAGGTGCACCTGTAGCAAATAATAGCCATTTCGAGACCAAGGAGAGGAATATTACTTTTGTTGGTGTTTTCCAAGATACGGCGGCCTAAGTATCGATGCTGTTTGATCAAATGCAGTTTTTTCACGGAGACTTTATGTCCCTGTAAAACAGAACAGTTTTAACAGATTGCTGATGGCTTCCTGTGAAGAGGTTTGAGGAGAGCAGAATAGTAAGTCGTCCCAATGCTGTAATGGCGTGGAGCCTGCAGGAAACCTTATATCGTCCAAATCAGCTTTTAAGTCTTGTGAAAGGAAGGAATTTCAGTGAAACCTCGGGGCATTCATGTCCAGGTGCGTTGTTGTCCTTCCCAAGTGGAATCTGAGAGGTCTTGGCTAGCCTTAGCTGGAATGCAGGCACACCTCGTGTTAGCATACTTTCCCTTATCACACTTTGTGCATACTATGTCTTTTAAATTGAAGGTTTGTGGCAACCCTGCATTGAGCAAGTTTATGGGCACCATTTCTCCAACAGCATTTGCTCACTTCCTGTCTCTGTCACATTTGGTAATTCTTGCAACTTTTCCGACATTTTTGTCATTATATGTGTTATGGTGATCTGTGGCCAGTGATTTTTGATGTTACTTTTAAAATAACTTGTTAATGGTGAGCAGTTTTTTGCAATAAGTATTTTTTAATGAAGTACATCCGTTTTTTTAGACACAATGCTTTTGCATGTTTAGTAAACTACAGAAGAGTATAAAGAACTTCTTTGTGCACTGGGACCAAAAGGTCGGCGTGACTTGCTTTGCTGTGAGGTTCCTTGTTTTGCAATGGTCCTGAACGAGACCCACAGTGTTCCTGAAGGTGCACCTGTGCTAAGGAACACACGACGTAACTACAGTGAAAATTGCTGCTTTCAGCAGGAGTGCTTGTAGAGGGTGGGGATTAAGAGCCAGAGGGTGCTGAGGGGCAGCAGCGTTGATAATGGCCTGCAGGCCCTGGACAGACCTCCATCCTCAGCCACTGGGCTTTCTCACAGGTTCCGTTTAGCAGTGTGCACGGGGTGGGGAGGCCCTGAGCCCTGGAACCCTGTCACAGGCTTTAAACCTGGAGGGGCTTCTCTACTTAAGGCTATTGGTTCGTTCTGGGGAGAGGATTCGAGTGACTTAAGTTTGAGTCTTGACGGGAAGAGCTGTGGGTTTTGTTACTATCAGCTGGAGATGTTGCCCATAAGGAGGGTGGTAGCTGATTCAATAGCAACAAATAGGTCAGTGTCTCCAGAAACAGCTCCAGGACTGTGAGGCAAAGCAAAGCAAAGGCGGTGAACAGTCAATCCACTTTGTTGGCTGTTTTGTTACTGTGAATTCCTAGAATTCTTTCCCCTTTCGGGAGAAAGAAATTCCAGCGTGGTATTTTCTACGATGTCTTGGCCTAATCAATGGAGGTGGAAGAATTGAGGAGAGCGAGTGGTGGGTATCTCGGGGGGCTTAAGCAAAAAGAAACAGGTTCAGAGACACGTTGAGGTTCATCAGGGACCACCACCATTTGGACCACTTTAGTTTTCCAAGACAGGGGCTACTTTACTGCAGTTGAGCTGAGTGTGGTAAGACATTCATTCCCAGACTGGAAACTTGTTTCTCTGAGCTGATGATGAACAGGGTTTGGAAAGAGCCTCGTCACTGGGGGCTAGGAGGGCGCTGGAAAGGCTGATTAGAGCCTGAAGGCAGTTGAAGTACTTAAGCTTGCCACAATCTCTTTCCAGTGTCCCGGCTTTTTGCAACGCTAGCAGAAACTAAAAGGGTTTGTGTAGGGACCATTATTCACTGGAGTTGAAGGTTAAGGATTTGAGAGGCCGCTCTTGGTTGAAGGACTTCCCTGGTGGCTCAGAGGTTAAATCGTCTGCCTCTAACCCAGGTCTCCTGCAAAGAGTCGGACAGGACTGAGCGACTTAACTTTCACTTTAACTTTCTTGGTTGAAGGCTGCTGCTGCTAAGTCGCTTCAGTCGTGTCTGACTCTCTATGACCCCATAGACGGCAGCCCACCAGGCTTCCCCGTCCCTGGGATTCTCCAGGCAAGAACACTGGAGTGGGCTGCCATTTCCTTCTCCAATGCATGAAAGTGAAAAGTGAAAGTGAAGTCGTTCAACCGTGTCCGACTCTTAGTGACCTCATGGACTGCAGCCCACCAGGCTCCGTCCATGGGATTTTCCAGGCAATAGTACTGGAGTGGGGTGCCACTGCCTTCTCCATTTAGCTAAATCTGGAGTAGACACAGTTTCCTGTTTGATCCCAATCCTTTGAACTAAAAGGGAAGGATCTCCTTTCAGCCAATTAATGAACACAGACCTAAAGGCTACCTCAAAGAATCTGTCATGAAACCAAACTCAGGTCCACTTGCCCACACACTATAAAGTCAGTCTCCTGATACCAGCTCAGCCTGCGGGCTCTCGTTTCCGCAGGGCCAGCAGGCTGCAGCCCCTGGACGGACGCAGACCCGGGACACCCAGTGCCGCTCCGCCACTCGCTGGTCAGACAGCGCGCTCGCCAGGCCGGGCTGGATCCCAGCACCTGGTGTTGACTGGAAATCCCTGCATCCTGGGAAAACTGAGTTTGTCCATCTTTCAAAACTCAGTTGCTTCAACTAGCAGCTGTCTGGGTGAGAGATGATGGGGCACGTGGCTCCTAAGGAAGCAGGAGGGAGATGCTTGTAGCCATGGGACCCCCAACCCACAGGGAGCCTCACCCGGGAGAGAGGACTCAGCACGACCAGGGTCTCCTGGTCACGGCGTCCTCGCATCGCAGAAGGACAGACATTGCAGGAGACGGCGAGGTGTACCCGGGACCTCTCTGCGCTGAGCGAAACCTCACGTGAAGGTGTAATTATTTGAAAATAAAAAGGCTTTGTGAAAGCAAGCTGTTTTAATAGTTTACCCAACGAACTCGACTTGCGAAAGAGGCTGCCCCGTCGTGGCAGTGAGGAGCCCCTGGGCCGGGCGGGACCCTCAACCTCGGCCTCCTCCTTGGTGACCCTCGTCTGCCCCAGGCCCTCTGCTGGCCTGTGGAGCAGCTGGGAGAAGGCAAGTAAGGCACAGGTTAGAGCCTGGGTGGAGGCACAGCCCTGGGCCTGGCCCTGACCCTGCCGGCACACCCGAGGTGGGAGGCTCACTGCCACTGAAGCCCCTGGGACAGCACCCTTCCTGGGGGAGACGGCCGCACGTGGGCTGGAGGAGCGGGGAGGGCGGCACTTAGGAGGCTGTTCACAGGAGGAGGGGCAGGCGCCCTGTGCTGTTCTCCAGGCGGGAAGCGGCCCCAAGCAGCCAAGCCCGTGGAGAGAGACCAGAGGCAGCCGGCTTCTCCCCACCTTGACCAGGCTGAGGGTGTGCAGTGAGGGTCTGTGCCCACCCCTCCCTGGGTGGGGCGGTAAGGAGTGCGGGCACCGTGTTGTCAGAAGCTCCCTGTAGGCTTGGGGCGGGGGCGGGAGGGCGGCGCCCTCCACGGGTCCCACTGTTTTCTGGGGGCTGAAGCTTTGGATGGAACTCGAGACAACTGTGCCAGGCATGCAGGCCAAGCTTCCCGGAGAGCCAGCTCCGGACCTGCTGTGGGCCGCAGCCGGGCAGGGAAGGGGCGCCTGGCTGTGACCCCCAGGCTCAGCTGTCCCTCCCAACACAGAGCCCTGCAGGCTCTGCCGTCGCTGCAGAAAAGCGCAGCATGGCTGCTCCTGCTCCCGCCAGGTGGGTCTGCAGGCGCACAGGAGCCCTTTCAGCTCAGACAGGCCCGTGCGCCTGTCAGCACCTGCCGCACCGGCCTGGGCCCCACCCCAGTCCTCCGAGTCCCTCTGCCTCCAGCCTGGACGCCACTGCAGGAGTGAAGCCAGAGCGCCCCCAGGGACCCTGCAGGCCCGGGGTCACCCGGCTCCCAGGGCCCTGGTGGCGGGAGGCCTCCCACCCCTGTGGAGGAAGCCTGCTCCGTTCTGTGGTCTCCGGTCTGCAGCCAGAATCGCAGAGCAGCTCTCCTGCCTGAAGCCCAGGTGGGGCTGCGTCCTGAGTCTTGGGCCCCAGGGTTGGCAGGGGTCAGGGCCGCAGCTCCCTGGCCATGGCCTCGTCCAGGATGAGTGGGGGCCGGAACTCGCGGCCTCGCAGGTACTTCTCCAGTCCCTGGAGACAAGCAGGTCGTGATGACCGGATCCCACCTCCTGGTCCACTGGGTGAGGCCCCAGGTCAGCCCGGAGCCAGTGAGAGGCAGGGCCAGAGAGGTTGCTAGGAGCGAGGGCTGGATGCCACCTCGAGCTCCCGGGCCTGTGCAGCCCTCCCATAGGGCTGGCCAGAACTGCCCACGGGAGGCACAGCGGGCTGTCCTCCCACTGAGAGGCTCCCACTAGCCCAAACCCCAGGCTCAGATGGACCTGCTTTGCCTTCCCCAGCCCCTCCAGGCTTCTGACAGCTCACTGCACCCCAGGTCTTGGACAGTCCTCTGCCACTGAGGGACCGCTGACCCTGCCAGTTGACCGTGGCAGAGCTGTGACTTCCCAGCCAAGCGTCCAGCTCAGCCTGCCCCGTCCAACCCCGCCACCCCAACCCCAGCAGAGCCCCCGCCGCCGGTCGGCTCTCACCTCTCCAGCGTATGACACCAACGGGGAGATCTCACAGATGGCTGGAGGCTCTGCGCTGCCAGGCAGGCTGGGGGGTGCACTCTTCAGGATCAGTTCAGGGTCCTGTCCCAGCGCCCTCCCTGGCCCCACCCACCAGGAAGCCGGCCAGCCCCTGCCCACCCAGCAGACCATCCCCCACACCCGCAGCCCTCCTCCAGGCAATCTCTTCCTCTGAACACGCAGCCCCGGACACCACCCCAGAACGACAGGCCCTGACTTGGTCTGGAAAATGCTCCTTGCCCTCTGCAGGCATCTCACAGCCTGGATAGCCAGATTCAGGAGGTGGCTGTGGGCAGTGGGGTGGAACCTAAGTTCCTATTCTTTCCCCACCCTAGAAAGTGACCTGCCTGCTGCTTTCTGGGTGCCCCGCCTGGGAAGATGCGGCCCTCACGTCCCCGGGGCCCTGAGCAACCTCGAGGACCGGGCACACGGCCACCTGCATTCAGTGTGGTGCCAGGGCAGAAGCCCCCACCCCAGCTCAGCAGCCATGACAGCAGGGCCCTGCAGTGCGGCTTGGGCTGTGACACCCTGACATCACTGTCCTTCGGGCCACACCCCGCTGCCCACACTCACCTGAGCTGCTCGGGGAGCTGGGCCCCGTGCACGTCCAGGAAGCGGGCGCCTGCCCGCAGGGCCCACCGGCAGTGCTGGGCAAGCAGGGCCCGCCGGGACGTGGAGGGGTTGTCCCTGTCGGCTGAGTCAGCGTTCTTGAGTGGGGAGAACTCCTCCTCCCGCAGCACTTGGAAGGCCATGAAGTTCCTGGGGGAGCAGGGGAGACAGCTGCAGACCCGACGTGCTGGCCCAGACGCCCTGGGCCCCGGCAGCTGAAAGCCAGGCCGGAGCGACACAGACTACGTGGGCGTCTGTTCTCTGGGCCCCCGAGCACGCGTGAGTCTTTGTTCCAAGACTCCGGAGCTATCTTTGGTCCTCTCTTCCCTCCCCTTCCCACCAGCCTGACCCCCAGAACCTGGGACCCCAGGTGGGGGCCACCTACCCTGGCAGCTCCAGCTACTTCCCCTGGAAACAGCTTCAGGGCCCCGGGCCAGGGCAGAGGGGGACTCAAGAGGAAGCACAGGTGTCCCCGCAAGTCCACAACCCCAAGGGCTCCGACCGCTCTAGACGCGCCCTCTGCTCCCACCCCAGGGACTGCTTCCTCTGGGCTTCTTGCACCAAAACCCTCCTGCAGCCCCCCAGCCCCCCTGCAAAGGGGCATGGCCTCCACTTCCCTGCCTGTTGGGCCTCAGAACTACCACCAGATGGGGGTGGGGGCAGGAACAAAGACAGCTTCTGCACTGACTTGGCAAACGGGAGCACGTCAAACACGAACTTCTCCATCTTGATCCCGTTCGGCTGCAGCGGCTTTACTGGGTTCCCGTGCTCATCCACACAGGGGACCTTCTTCACAGCCACGTGTGGCTGCAGCAGGGGCTCGAGCTCCCTGGGGATGCGAGGCCAACAGGAGGTAAGACGCAGTTCAGATGGGACACCTCGGGGCCCCAGCCTGCCTCCCGCACGCCTGGCCAGGTGAGGCAACTGGACAGACGGACACAATGGACACAGGGCAGTGAGAGCCCAGCTGAGCCCTGTCTCTGCTGGCCAGAGAGCTGGCCACCATCGGCCTCACCCCTGACCAAGCACAGTGGCAGCGGCAAGCCCCGGGGTGGGTGGTACCCGCCGGCACAGCCTCTCTACAGGAGGGCCAGGCCCACTCGGCCGCACCAGCTGCCGAGCTCTCTGGTGCCTCCAGCTTGTTTAAACTCAACAGCCATTCTGCACTGCAACCCACAGAAGGTCAGGTCTGCCCTCAGGCCCTGCAGCCAGGCTGGCCGGGAAGCCGCCTGCCACGCACACCTGGTGACCGTCCGGAGGAAGTCTCGGGTGAAGAAGTGGTTGCAGATGTTGCCTGCGTTGTACAGCAGGCCCCCACCTGGCGCGCGCAGCTGCGCCACCTCGGGGCTGATCTCGCTGTACTCCACCACCTGGGGGACGCCGTCCACCTGGCACACCACGCCCACTGGCTCCTCAGGGTACGCCTTCTCCACCACCTGCAGCCTCGACAGGATGGATAGATGGCTGGCTGGGCAGATAAACTGACTGGGGCCGGACCGGGCAGGCGGGGACGCGGGGCGGGGAGGGCGGGGCTGAGAGGAGGAGGCGGGGCCAGGGGCAGGAGGAGGGCGGGGCTTGGAGGGCGGAGCTGGAGGAGGAGGCGGGGTCGGGGCGGGATGAGGGCGGAGCTGGAGGAGGAGGCGGGGTCCGGGCGGGGCGAGGCGCGCGCCGGCTCACCTTGGCTCCACAGTCGGCGCCCCGCAGCACGCAGAAGCCTATGAAGAGCGGGTCGGCCAGCCGCACCAGGATGTTGTCCACACAGTACACGTGCACGAACTCCACTCCTCGCCGCTCCATGTCCTCTAGGATCTGGTGGTCCTCCAGCGCGCTGTACAGGCCCCCATTGCCATCTGCCGACGGAGGAGAAAGGGCCTTGCAAAGGCTCTGGCCGGCCTCTAGTTGATGGTGTGCTAGAGACAGGGGAGGCCCCTCGGGGCTGGACCTTGCGCCTAAGGGCGCGCTCTATCGCCATCCAAGTAGCCCTGTGGCTGTTCCACGTGACAGATGGGAATCAAGGCCCAGAGAAGGGAGGCCCCTTGCTCAGGACTACGCAGCCTCTGGGCAGCATATTCTGGCCTCTGTCCCAGGCCTCTTGACCCCGACCTAGCTCCACATTCTCGGCCCTCCTCCACATTCAGACCCTTCCTGCCTCAGAGACAGGCGTACCTGGTGCCATGGCGACCTTGTCTTTCCTCTCCAGGATGGCCTTGCCATCGAAGGACACAGCAGGCAGCATGCGCTGTTCAAACATGATCACGTTGTTGGGATCCAAGTGGAAAAAGTCATGCTCCTTGAAGAACTTGGCTGTGGGCTCCAGCGTGAACTCACTGGTCATGATGTACCTGCAAGGGAGGCAAGGCTGAGCCAGCCTTGCAGAGGGCCTAGTCCCCCTGGCAGATGGGACTGGCAGGCCTCCCTCTGGGTGGGGGCTGGGCTCTGACTGGGACTGTGCTGGGGTTCAAGTCCTGGTGCGGAGCAGGACTGGGGCTACACAAGGTAGGGGAGGGGAATCACTCCGGGGCCAAGGGAATGCAGGTGCGCACACCAGGGCACAGTGCAGCGGGTCCCGTAGCGCTCGCCGGCCAACTGCTCCACCCGCCGAATCCGTTCTGCCTGCAGTTGGTACAGGGTCTTCTGGCTGGGCAGCCCCACTTGATACATGCCCTTGGGGTAGGTCACGCCCAGGCGGGTGCCCTGCCCGCCAGCCAGCAGCAGCACGGCCACCTTGTTCAGGGCGATCTGATGGAAACCTGGAGGCAGGGGGCACCATGAGGGGGTTCCCGAAACCCACCACACAACCACCCCTTCATTTTAGCGCAAACCAAACTTGAGCCTGGGGCTGCGAGCCACAGCGCATAACTTTCCAAATGACACTCTGACCTGGGCCGGGGCCTCACCGACCCTGCCGAGGTTCTGACCACGCCCTCCTGGGTCCTTCAGAGGAAACACCCCGCGGGCCCGTTCGGAGCCGCCGGCGGGGACCCGGGGGAGACTCCACTCCAAGAGCAACAGCCTCAGCTACGGGCCAAGAGGCAAGGAGCACAACTCGCCAACACTGCTGTGAAACGGAGCCTGTGCAGGTGTCCAGGGGTCCCCAACTGTCAGTAAGTGGCAGCTGGCCATCCAGGGGCGCCCAGCACAAAGCACGCCCCCAGGGAATTCGGCCCCAGAACCAACCCGAGCCGGTACGTGTGAGAAGGCAGGCGATTTCACGAAGAAGGCAAACTGAGCTCCAAGCTCCGCTTCCCCGCGCGCCCCGCTCGGCCCGCTCCGTGGGCGTGGCCCCTTCCGGCCGCCCGCGGCGCCCGCCGCCGGGACCCCGGCCGCCTACCTTCCTCCTCCCAGAGCCGCCGGGTCTGGGGGTCACCCTCGCTCGCGCTGCCCACGCGCTCAAGAGGCAGGGGCTGCAGGCGCGCAGCCAGGTCGGGCGGCGGGCCCGGGGGGCGCGCGCAGGCAGCAGCCGCGCGCTGGCAGTGCTGGCGCAGCGCCTCGGGCTCCAGGGCCTCGAGTTGGGCCAGCAGCGCGGCGCGGGGCTCCGGCGCCAGCTCGGCGCAGAAGCGCAGGAGGTGCTCCTGGCTGGCGCGCTGCAGCCGGGCGCGCAGGTCCGCCTCCGAGGCCATGTTGCCGCCGCCGGCCGCGCTGGCGCTTGTGAGCCGCGCTCTCCGGCCGGTGTCACGGGACCCGGCGGGCGGCCCGGACTCCAGCCGGGCAGGCCCGGGGCGCCCCGCCTTGACCCCGCCCCGCCCCGGCCCGGCTGGGTCGCAGACCCCTGCCCACTCCGCCTCTCTTCCGCCCCCGCCCCGCCCCTCCACTATTCAGCCCCGCCCCTGCCCGCGCTGGCGCTGGAGGGCGGGCTTCACTTTTAGTTCACCTCCTAGCCCACAGTCCCCTGGGGAGGCCAGGGTCAGTCCCTGCCAGTGGCCATGTTTGCATCCAACAGGACCCCTGGCGCCAGGGACCACAGTCCGGGGGCTCAGGGCTCAGGGCCAGCAGACTGAGGGCTGGGCGGGGGCGGACTGAGCCAGATCTCCAGCAGGGCCCCCCAGAAGGCCAACCTTCCTGCCTGTGGGCCCCCTCCTTCTCATTCCTCCTCCTTCCCATTGCCGTGTGACCGGAAGCACGCAGGGGCTGCCCCTGGCCCTGGCTTTTTACTTGAACCATCAGGTTTTAAACCTCTTGCTGTTTACAGCCTCCTTGGTGGAAAATATGAAAGAGTAGCTCCAGGCACTAGAGGACAAAATTTTCTTTTAGAAACTAGTTTCATTAAGTCTAAAAGTCATACGTACCCGTGGTTAAAACCAGTTAAAATGGTGCTTTAGGACCCGAAATGAAAAGATCTCTGGGACTTCCCTGGTGGCCCAGAGACTAAGACTCTTATCTCCTGATGCAGGGAGGTTGAGTTCAATCCCTGGGCAGGGAACTAAGATCCCACAGGCTCCAATTAAAGATCCCAGATTGTTGTTATTGTTCAGTCATCAGTCGTGTCTGTCAGTGACCCCACGGACTGCAGCATGCTAGGCTCCTCTGTCCGCCACTGTCTCCTGGAGTTTGCTCGAATTCACATCCATTGAGTCCATGATACTATCCAACCATCTCATCCTCTGCCACCATATTCTCCTCCTGCCTTCCATCTTTCCTAGCATCAGGGTCTTTTCCAATGAGTTGGCCAAAGTATTGGAGATTCAGCTTCAGCGTCAGTCCTTTCCATGAATATTCAGGGTTGATTTCCTTTAGGATGGACTGGTTTGATCTCCTTGCAGTCGAAGGGACTCTCAACAGTCTTCTCCAACACCACAGTTCGAAAGCATCATTTTTTTCTGCTCTCAACCTTCTTTATGGTCCAACTCTCGCATCCATACATAACTATTATCGCTTTGAGTGTATGGACCTTTGTCAGCAAAGTGATGTCTCTGCTTTTTAATATGCTGTCTAGGTTTGTCATAGCTTTCCTTCCAAGGAGCAAACGTCTTTTAATTTCATGGCTGCAGTCACCATCCCCAATGATTTTGGAGTCCAAGAAAAGACAATCTGTCACTGCTTACACTCTTCCCCTTCTATTTGCCATGAAGTGATGGGACTGGATGCCATGGCCTTGGTTGTTGTTGCTGCTTTTTAATGTTGAGTTTCATGCCAGCTTTTTCACTCTCCTCTTTCACCTTCATCAAGAGGCTCTTTAGTTTCTCTTCACTTTCTGCCATTAGCATGGTATCATCCACATATCTGAGGTTGTTGATTTCTCCTGGCAACCTTGATTCCAGTTTGTGATTCATCCAGTGCAGCACTTCCCATGATGTACTCTGCATTTAAGTTAAATAAGCAGGGTGACGATATATATATAGCCTTGCTGTATTCCTTTCCCAATTTTGAATCAGTCAGTTGTTCCATGTCCGGTTCTAACTGTTGCTTCTTCTTCCTTTTCTTTTATTTTAAATAATTTTATTTATTTACTTTTGGGTGTGCTGGGTCTTTATTGCTGCACAGGCTTTTCTCTAGGTTCAGAGAGCGGGGTCCACTTTCCAGTTGCCACGCATGAGCTTCTCGTTGTGGTGGCTTTTCTTGCAGAGCACGGGCTTTAGGGCGCTTGGGCTTCAACAGTTGCAGCTTCCAGGCTCTGGGGCTCAGGCTCAGTCGTGGTACACGAGTTTAGTGGCCCTGCAGCATGCGGGATCTTCATAGAGCAGGGATGGAACCAGAGTCTCCTGTATCGGCAGCCTGATTCTTTACCACTGAGCCATCAAGGAAGCCCTAACTGTTGCTTCTTGACCTGCATACAGGTTTCTGAGGATACAAGTAAGGTGTTCTGCTATGCCCATCTCTTTAAGAATGTTCCACAATTTGTTGTGATCCACACAAAGGCTTTAGCACAGTCAATGAAACACAAGTAGATGTTTTTCTGGAATTTCCTTGCTTTCTCCATGATCAAATGAATGCTGGTAATTTGATCTCTGGTTCCTTTGCCTCTTCGAAATCCAGCTTATACATCTGGAAGTTTTCGGTTCACATACTGCTGACATCTAGTTTGAAGGATTTTACCTGGCTAGCATGTGAGATGAGTGCAATTGTGTGGTAGTTTGAACATTCTTTGGCATTGCCCTTCTTTGAGACTGGAATAAACACTTACCTTTTCCAGTCCTGTGGCCACTGCTGATTTTCCAAATTTGCTGACATATTGAGTGCAGCACGCTAACAGCATCATCTTTTAGGACTTCAAATATCTCAGCTGGAATTCCATCACCTCCACTAGCTTTATTCATGGTAATGCTTCTGAAGTCTCATTTGACTTCACACTCCAGGGTGTCTGGCTCTAGGGAAGTGAGCATGCCATCATGGTTTTCCAGCTTACAGTTCTTCAGTGTATTCTTGCCACTTCTTAATCTTTCCTGCTTCTCTTAGGTACTTACTATTTTTTCCTTTACTGTGGCCATCCTTGTATGAAATGTTTTCCTGCCATCTCCAGTTTTATTGAAGAGATCTTTAGTCTTTCCCAATTTGTTGTTTTCCTCTATTTCTTTGCATTGTTCATTTAAGAAGGCCTTCTTATCTCTCCTTGCTATTCTCTGGAACTCTGCATTCAGTTGGGTATATTTTTCCCTTTCTCCCTTGCCTTTCACTTCTCTTCTTTCCTCAGCTATTTGTAAAGCCTCCTCAAACAACCACTCTGCCTTCTTGCATTTCTTTTTCTTTGGGGATGGTTTTGGTCACTGCCTCTTGTACCATCCCACATGCCACAACGAAAGATCCTGCGTGCCGCAACTAAGACCCGGTGGGAGGGAGACAAAGAAAGAAAGAAAGAAAAGAAAAACCTCCTCCAGCCTGTCCCGCGAACGCCTGTTAAGGCGCGAGCCCCACCCCTTCCAAGTGCCCTTCCTGGGTTGGGAGGCAGAGCTTAACAGGCTCTCGGGGGTCCCCTGCGCTTGCTCGGGACCTGAAAGACGTGTGCCTGCCTCAGGGCCTTTGCACCTGAATGGCTTGTTTTCAGAAAGTTGGAGGACTTCCTGCTCCACTTTGCCAGATCTCTGCTCACAAGTCACACTTGGGGAGACCCTTCTATCCTTTTCTGTCCCTCCTTGCCTTTCTGCACCCTCCCCTGCCTGGCTTCCCCGTGGGAACTGAACCCCCTGAGAGCTGGATGTTGTCTGGTTCACTGCTGTGGGCCATCACGTGACCCATGACCAGCACGCAGTGGACACTCAGCCAACGCGTGTTAACGGAACGATCGTGTTGGGCCCCAGGTCCAGCACAGGGACTGGGCCTGACGGCTGTGTGGGCGCGCACGCTGCATGAGGGGCTGGTCCGCTCTATCAGTCTGTGGCCCTGAAGGGAGGTCTGTGACAGGCACTCCAAGTGGACAGTGTGCGTGGGAGGTTGGGACTCAGTTGAGGTCAGAAGGATTTGGACAATTGAGACCATGTAGCCGGAGGCACCTGAAGGGCCAAGAGTAGGGGGGCCGGCCCACCTGGGCAGAGGGGGCACTGACAAACGGGGATACCTAGGAGGCACAGGTGGGTGACAGCTTCTTGGGCCACCTGCCAGGGGCGGCAGAGGACAGCGTGGCCAGTGCCCCTGGCTGCTCCAAAGAGCTCCTGGCTGCCGCAGAGAAAATTACAACTAGGGTGGGTACCTCAAAAGTTTAAAGGCCGCAGAGGATCTGCCTGGCCTGGGCCTCTGGGAAGCCTCCCCCATCCCCCACCAGGGTGACAGCCAACCTGACAGTTACAGGTGGGAAGGTGTTGGGCAGGTTGGAAAGCGGAAGGAGGAAGCGATCAGAGTTCAGGATCAGAAAGACATGGGGACCACGCCTTAGTCCCACGACCAGAGCTGGCACTGACTCCAGCTTCTCCATAACTTTCTCCAGTGCCTAGTGAGGGGCCATCGGAACACCCATGGACCAGGGGCCGGCAGGGCCCACCTTCCCCATGGCTCTAGAAGCCCTGAGGGGCCTTTGCTTCCTTGGCATAGTGGGCTCAGGCTCACAAGGGCCGTGGCCTAGCCTGGGTCCCGCTGGGCATGACGTCTGAGAGGCAGCAGCTTTGCTTGCTGCCAGACGCCGGCCTCCACACCCACCCTAACCCCACAGAGCTGCCCCCAGGCCGCCCCCTCCCACAGACCTCGCCGTGGTTCAGCGTCCCACCCAAAGATGCTCTTTCCGCTGTAACCTCCAGGAAGGTTTCCACTGAGCACCACTGTGGACCAGAAGAGCACAGGGCTCAGCCAGGAGCACAGAGGAAGGGTGTTCCTGGTAGGAGAGCCCCCAAGTGCAAAGACTCAGAGGTGAAGGAACACCAGTACCCTAAGCATAGGGGACTGGGGTAGGGGATGGTTGCTGGAAGCAGAGAAAGAAGGGGAGATGAACTGCAGGACAAAAGACCTGAATGCCTCTGGGGACGTTGGCTGGTCCTGCCACTAAAGGGGAAGGCAGGGACAGACCAGTCTCCATGGGGTGACTCTAGGCTCACAGCTTTCTAGGTACCCCCCAAGTTCCTCACCATAAAAGAGTCCTCACTTTGAGGGATAACCCCAGGAGAGAAGTGGACCCAGGACACTCCCTGGCCAGGGCAGCTGCCCTTACAACAGCTTGAGACTCAAACCAGTGCCTGTGGCCCAAGGACACAGAGGCACAGGTAGGCAGGCCAGCCAGAGTGTGGAGCCCATCGCCACATCAAGAGCCTGTCTGGAGCTGGTCGTCAACTCTTTGTTCTTTTACCCCCCAAGGTGAACAGTCTTCTTCTAAAGCAGCAGATAACTCATCTGCTCTGCTCAGTGGCAAAGTGGGGTATCAGTTACATGGAGAAGACCATCAGTGGAGGAAAGGGATCAGGGCAAGACCTCAGGGCAGGCTATGGGGAAGGCAGGATCCCAAGCAGACAGTATCTCGGGTCCTTCCCTGATTTGGGGAAGGTCCCATCAGTGGGCCTGAGATGAGCCCCTCCCAGACTGACCAGACAGAGTGACCAGGGAATGAAGCAGGGGCAGTGGGCAGGGGTGGGAGGGGGTGCACAGGCCTGCCTAGCTGGCTTCAGGAGGCCATGAGTGCCCTGGTTGCAGCTGGAGGAGGTGTCCAGCCAGAGGAAGGGGCCGGAGCAGAAGGACCTTGTGAGCACACGGCAATCTGGGGACACAGGAAAAGTGGCTTTGTCCTGCGGCCGGCAGGAAAGGCCAGGCTTTCCCGAGGGACCGGCGGAGGAGCGAGCAGCGGTGGGGACAGAGAGATTTCTGTGAGCGGAAGCGCCCAGCTGGCTGGAGCCCACAATCCCCTTGGGGCCCGCCTGGCGCAAGAGAAAGAAGCCCCAGGGCTGCGCCGAGGGACACTCAGCGAAGAGCGCGCGGGGCAGCTCGAGGGGGAAGGGGGGTCCCTGGAGGGCTGCTCTCCTCCTTATCCCGGGAGGCGACCTGGGAACAGGTTACCGCCGGCCCCGGGCCCCGCCCTCCGGAAGGTGGGCCGGGCGGCCAGAGCCAGCGAGGTCAGGACCGCGGAGGGAGCAGCCGGAGTAGTTGGGCAGGGGGAATCTACGGGGGCGCTCGGGGGTCCCGCCCCCATCCGCAAGCTCGAGAGGGAGGCGGACTTGGGGGACCCCGCCCCCTACCCGCCGGGCGCCTCCGCTCGCCCCCAGGCCCTCTGGGCACGGCGGGAGCGCGCGAGCCACCGGCCTCTGCACCCGAAAATCAAACCGGGGCTGCCGGCCTCTCAGCCAATCAGAGAGGAGACGAGCTAGCCTCGGCCAATGGCCGCCGCGAATGCTAATGAGCGTTGACGCCACGGGGAGGCCCATTCAAAAAGTCGCCGCTATTGTCGGGGTGGGTCGCGCGCCGCCGGGCCCGCTGTCGGACTGCGCAGGGACCGAACCGGGGCGGCTTGAGGCCGAGTGCTGCGGACGGGCGCCCATGGCCGGAGCCGCCATGGCCGAGCCGGGCGGCGGGCCGCCTCCCGCGCCCGGCACGGAGGGGCTGCCGCGCGCCTTCCTGCAGAGCTTGCGCACGCTCTTCGACATCCTGGACGACCGGCGGCGCGGCCTCGTGCACTTGCGGGAGATCGAGTCCCGCTGGCGGGGCGCCGACGCGCGCGAGCTGCCCCGCGGCGTGCTCGAGGGCCTGCGCCAGGTGGCCCCAGCCAGCGGCTACTTAACCTTCGAGCGCTTCGTGGCCGGCCTGCGCACCGCGCTGCCGAGCGCCGACGGCGGCACGCGGGGCCCCGCACGCGACCCGGCCCGGGAAGGCTGCTCGGCGCGGCCCGGGGGCCAGCCGCCGCCCCCGCGCCTGGTGTTCGCGCCGGCCGACGAGCCGCGGACCGTCCTGGAGAGGAAGCCCCTGCCCCTGGGCGCGCGCCCCGCGCCGGCTGCCCCCGGCGTCGCGAGTCGGAACCTGGAGAAGCCGTGCGGCCCGGCGGAGGCGGCGGCCGGTCCGGCGGAGCCCGAGCGGCCCCGGGGCGCGGCGCTGGAGCGGAGCCCGAGCAAGGACACGGGTGAGTTCGGGGCGGCCCCTGGGCCCGCCCGGAGCTCCCCGCTGGCGTCACCCCGCTGCCTGCAGGGAAAAGAAGTTCCTCCGCGCTTCGGGTGTTCGGGGACCCTGCCAAGGAGCTGCTTGGAGCCCCCGCAGACCCCATCAGGAGCCCACTCCGAGCTAAACCCGAGCGGGGAGCCGTTTTGGTCTGAGGGCTCTCCACCTCAGTACTTGCCCACACCTGGGGACACCCGGGCCCTTGGGTTCATCTGCTGACTCAGGCAGAGGCAATTCTCACTGGTGCCAAGGGAGGGTCCCCAGACTGTGAAGGGCCTTTGCTGCCTCCTTGGGTCCTTCTCGGTCTAGCAGCTCGGCGGAGAGACCTGGGCGGACCGCCCCCTTGAGGGCAGGGTGGAGCTGCCAGGCGTGGTGCAGGAGAACCTGGCCCCAGAAAGGGCAGAGAGTGGAGGGTCTCCAGCCGAATCTTCCAGGCCTGGAGCCTTGGCGCCTCTGACACCTGGGCGGGATCAACCACAGCCCCTGGGGATGGCCCAGCTTCCGGTCCAGTTGGCAGGGACAGGGCATGACTGAATGGTCTCCTGTTTATCCCCCAGAGAGCCTGCCCTGGGAACAAGACTGGCATTATCCGGGGAGGGGGCGGAGCCCCCTCGGGCCATTCAGCCTGTGCAGGTGCAGGCCCTCCGCTGGGCAGCTGTGGCCGTTTCTATGCTGCCCACCGCTCTGCCAGCCTTGCTGGACCCCCTGCCCAGGCTCAGACATATTCCCCAACTCCATGACTGCCAGCTGAAGCTGCGGTGGCCCCCGCCTCCTTGTCAAGCTCATCAGACCCTCAGCTGGGGGCTCCTGCATCCAGGCTCCTCGCTGCCCGGCCTCCACGTCCCCCCCGGGTGTGAAGGGGAAGCGGGCTTCTGGGCGTGCGGCCCTAGTGCGGGCCCAGTGCTGTCCGCGTGATTGCATGCGGTTGAGAATTGGCCGTGGGACTGGGGTTTGCAGCCTCAGGCCCGTCATCGCACCAGGTCCGTCACTGCGGTCCTCTGAGGTCCAGTTCCGGCGTCCACTGTCACCTTTTACCAGCGGAGGCCCAGACGGGGCTCATTACATACTGTTTGGGTGCAAAACCTGGAGGTCTGAGAACCCTTAGCACCCCAGGAAGAGAAAGGTGCCCCACGTTCACAGCCCCCCAAGCCCTCCCCGCCGTCCAGGCCCTCCTTCCTGTTTCCTGTTGGGGTTCAGCATGCACCCCAGGCTGGCCTGAGCCCCGTAGGTACAGGCTGCTAGATCCCACTCGGATGGGGTGGGGTGGGGTCAGGGATGCCTCTGCCTGCTGGGCCTCCAGCCTGCTGTCATCTGGGGGCCCTGGGCCACCCTGCAAACCTCTGGTGCAGACCAGCCCAGGTGTTCCAGGGTGCCCCCGCACCCCTCTGCTGTGCCTTCTCTGCCTGGAGCGCAGCTCGGCAGGTTGGAACGTGAACTCAGCCTGCCTGGAGCCGGTCTGCCAGGCTGGCTGGTTGGAGCTGGTCTACCACAGCTAGCCGGTGGCCCACATGGCCACCTGGTCCCAGCCCTCTGGAAGTGTCCCTGTCAGACATACCTGTGCCTGCTTCTTGCATCACCTGCCCACTGCCATGCCAGGCAGGGCATAGGGCTTGGGAGCCCAGGGAGGGCGCCCTCTTCACCTGCACCCACTCCCCCCTCATGGGCAGCCCTGCTTGCCTTCCCTGTCCTCCAGGGAAGCTGGTGGCCCTCCAGGAGGCCCGCCCAGGGAAGCACCTGGCTTTCTGGCCCCACGCCAACTCTGCGGGTGGCCATGTATGTGTAGGAGTTACTGCTGGGGCTCCACTGGTGCAGGTATGCAGGGATCGTGCTGCAGTCTCCTTCCTGGGAGAACGCTGGACTCTGCTACCTAAGCCCTACATTCCTCCTGCTTGAACTCCGTGTGTGCTAAGTCGGTTCAGGCATGTCTGACTCTTTGCAGCCCCATGGACTGTAGCCCGCAGGGCTCCTCTGTCCCTGGAGTTCTCCAGGCAAGAATACTGGAATGGGTTGCCATGGCCTCCTCCAGGGGATCTTCCCGACCCAGGAATTGAACCGAGTCTTTTTGTGTCTCCTGCATTGGCTGGCGAGTTCTTTACCACCAGCACCACCTGGGAAGCCCCAGTCACCCTTAAAGGGCCAGGCGGACAAGGAGAGAGGAGTGGAGGCCAGAGGTCACCTCGCTGGCTCCGAGTCCAGCAGCCTTTGAGCCCTTGAGGTATGGGCCCTGGGTGTGCAGAGCTGAATGAGATGGAGCCCCCTGCCCTCCAGGAGCTTGCACAGGCGGTGCGAGTGCAGACCTGTGCCTCAGTGGCCGCACGGCTGTCTGCAAGGCAGGTGTGAGGGCAGCTTGTGAGGGGTGAGAGAGGACCAGGCTCCAGCCAGGCCCCAGCAGGGTGTGGCCCAGGGAGGCTCTGGATTGCTGAGGATCCCAGAGGCATGCAGGCCTGGGCACCTGGCTTTGTGCAGCCGGAATTGGTTGGGGGGTGGGTCTGGGATGGATCTTTGGGGGTTTGGGGGAGTCAAGCTTGCCTCACGGGAAGTGAGCCAGGCTCTCACTTCTCTGCTACAGGAGCAGTGACCTGCAGGGCCCAGGAACTCGGCACGGGGGCCGCCCACTGGGGGCCCCCTGCCCGAGGGGAACGGCGGAGGCACACCATCACCAACGGCGTGGACTGCACCCTGGTGAGTAGGGGCCCGGGGGCGCTACCATCTTGCCTGGGTTTGGACTTGGCCCCCACACATGTGGTTTCCTGGACCATTCCTCTGCCTGGGAGGGGACCCTGTGGCAGGAACATCGGCGGTTCTAAACCTCAGTTCCTGTCCTGGTTTGAACCCACTTGGGAGCTGGCCCACGGTCAGGTCAAGAAGTCCTTTGGTCAGCCCCTCCCCGGCACTGCACTGGCCCCTACCTGCTTCCCTGGCACGTCAGGCCGGCCCACCCGCTGAGAATGACCACATGCCATAAAGGGGGGAAGATTCCCTTGGGAACCCTGTGTGGAGAGGCTAAGGAAGGCCAAGACTGCCCCCAGTCCCGGGAGGAGGAGCGGGGCTGTGTTCCCAGTGCGGAGGCGCACAAGGGCTCCTGTTGGTACCGGGGTGTGTGAGTGCAGGTGTGCGAGGAGGTGTGTTGAGCAGGGGGTTGTACTCGGGTGTGTGCGTGTGGGCCAGTATGAGTTCCAGGCACAGGCAGGTGCAGGCCATCCTGTCCTGCTGCGTGCCTGTGTGCAGCATGGCACGTGCCCGTGGGTGACGCAGCGTGTGCCCGTGTGCGGCAGCTGAAGCAGATAAGGGAGCTGCAGCAGGAGCAGGAAGTGCTGCTGCAGGGTCTGGAGATGATGGCACGGGGCCGGGAGTGGTACCAGCAGCAGCTGCAGCGCCTGCAGGAGCGCCAACACCGCCTGGGCCAGAGCAGGGCCAGCTCGGTGAGTGACGCTGCTCCCTGGGCCCGTCTTCACCCCCACCCCCGGGCACAGCGACCCTCCCCCCACAGTGATCCCCTGCCCAGGTGGGCAGAGGACAGTGGGTGCCCCTCTACCCAGAGTGCTGGGTCACCCTTCCCTGCCATGATACTCTCCACCTGTGACACTCCTGGGCTCCCTGCCCATAGGGCCCCCCTGCACCCCTGGGCTGGCCCTGCTCCCTGACCGCCCCTCCGTGCTCTCCTCCAGGACCTCGGGGCTGAGGGCAGCCCCCGCCTGCTGGGGCAGCTGCTGCCCAAGGTGCAGGAGGTGGCCCGGTGCCTGGGGGAGCTTCTGGCTGCGGCCTGTGCTGCCAGGGTGAGTGCCTCCCAGACCAGCTCGTGCTACCCTCACCCTCATCCTAGAGGCTGTGCCAGGCCTGCCTGACTGTGCCCCCCTGTAGGCTCTGCCCTCGTCCTCCTTGGGGCCCCCTGGCCCTGTGTCACCCTCGGCCCCCAACTGGCAGCAGCAGACCATCCTCATGCTGAAGGAGCAGAACCGGCTCCTGACCCAGGTGGGCGGGGGCTGGGGGCGGGGTGCGGGCAGGGGTTGGAGGCGGGATGCGGTCCGGGGTGCCAGCAGGGGCTGGGGGGCCCTGGCCAGGCCCTGACCGCCCTCCCACCTCCCCAGGAGGTGACCGACAAGAGTGAGCGGATCACACAGCTGGAGCAGGAGAAGTCTGCCCTCATCAAGCAGTTGTTTGAGGCCCGAGCCCTCAGCCAGCAGGACGCCGGGCCCCTGGACTCCACCTTCATGTAGCCAGCCCCGGGCACAGACATGGGACCTTGCCGCCTGGCCAGTCTCTCAGCTCTGGGCAGGGGGGCACTCCCTTGGCCCCCCTCTGAGGCAGAGGTGCCTGGACACCTGCCTGGACATCGCCTCCCTCCTCCCTTCTGGTCTGGTCTTCGGGGCTGGCTGAGTGGGAGACGCCGTCTTGCCGGCGCCCAGCCTGGAGCCGCTGTCAGGGAGGGGACGCCGCCCTCAGCAGCTGTGGGCCTACTCCCGTGTTCTGCTGGCCTGTGTACCCTCCGCCTCTCCAGTCCGCGGTCCTGCTCACCCTGCACTGCTAACTGGCCTTGGAGCCTGCATTTGGGTGTCTCGGATGGGGCCTGGAGTAGGTGGCCCTGGGGTGGGACACCTCAGACCCAGTGGTGATTGGCCCCGAGGGTCCATGGACACATTTCCTTCCTCAGGACTAGGGGTCCGACCTCAGCCAGGAGTCCAGGGGCTTCTCCTGGTGTCCAGTTCCAGGGGAGCCCGGGGCACAGTGTTCAGGGTTCACTGGATTCCTGCCTGAGCCAGAGCTGGTCTGCTTTCTCTTCCTCACAGACCTTAGACGCTAGGCGAACAGGCTGGCGGTCACCCCGCTGGCCCGGACTCCACTGAGCAAACAGTACCCCTTCTTGGGCCTGCAGAGTAGCCAGGCCAGGGCCATGGGCACCAGCGTGGCATAGGGTGCCCTCCGTGGGCAGTGCCCTGTCTTCAGGGTGGTGGTACCCTCTGGCGTGCCCCAGGAAGTCCTGGAGACCCAGCAGCCTTAGCAGCACCCCCACCAGATGCGTGCTTCCCAGGGAATGACGGGCCTGGGTCTGGGTCCGAGGAATGTGGGCCTGAAGGACTCAGGAACAGCCTGGCAGCGGGTCCGGCCGGGGTCGTTTGTTGCCTGTGCCCCCACGCCCGGCCCGCTCTCAGGGAGACCACCTGCTCAGCTGGCCTGTAGCCACCCTGGCAGGGGCTCCGAGCGCCCCCAGGGCCCTCCCCTGGAGCTGAGGGCATCCAGGCTTGGCAGGCAGGCCATGTGGTCGGGCACTTACAGAGCCAGGATCTGAGGGCTGATTGTGCACAGCCTCACTTGCCTGGGGGTGGCAGCCTGCCCAGAGAGCAGGGTCCGGGGTGCTGCGCCCACGGGGCCCAGCTCTGCCTGTGCCAGCTGGAGCCCTCCCCACACCGGCAGCCAGTGGAGGAAGGTGGTTGTCTCAGGTCCGGCATGCAGGCTACTTGACGTTGACCTGGGCAGGTTCCCTGGGATGTGAGGCAGAAGGGGAGCTGGACCCAAAGGGCGGCACCAGGTCTCCAGCATCTGAGCCATGCGGTGACTGGACCAGGGCCCACCAGGACCACCCAGAGGCTGCCCCTCTCCTGGTTTCCCCTGGTCGTCCCCCTCTGCCAGCCCTTGACCAGAGCCCCCACACCAGCTCAGGCCCTGAGCCCCTCAATAGGAGTCTGCTTAATTCCAGAACTGAAAACAGCCCTCCCCAGCTCCGAATCCTTCCTCCACCCGCGTGACTCCACCAGGCCGGGGGCCATCCCAGCTCTGGGTTCTGGGGAGCTCCCTCCCCCGCTTCACCTGATCTGCTCCTGCCCAGCCCTGCCTGAGCCTGCGGGGGCTGGAACAGCAGAGGTGGCAGCCTTTGCCCTGAGGAGCTCTGCGTCCCTGCTGAGAGCTCGGTGTTCACCCCAGGGGTACCACCAACTGCAGGCGGTCCCTTCAGTTGCAGGGTGAGTGGGAGAAACCTGTGACTTGCAGAGAGGCCTTTAGTGATGATGCTGGCTTTCCACGCAGGACGTGACTTGCAGAGAGGCCCCTAGTGATGACGCTGGCCGTCCACAAAGGACGGAAGACATGCCCTCCTTATTTGCAGCCTGCACTGAGGCAGCCTGTGCCGCCCTGGAGACCCCAAGGGGAGAGCTGTGAGTGCCCGCAAGCTGGCGAGCCCAGGTGGCTGGCAGAAGCAAAACAGCCTTTCCAGAGCAGCGAGTGTGAGCCACACAGGGGCATCGCCGGGGGCGGGGTGGTCTTGGGGCCTGCCCGTGCCCTGGAGGAGGTGTAGCAGCGTCTGTCCACTAGATGCCAGCAACACTCAGTGTGACACCAGCGCTGGGAGTGGGCGGGCGAGGCCACCCTTGGCTGAGCATCTGTGCCAGAGTGGTGCGGCTCCACCAGGCCTCGCGATTCCCTGTGGACCAAGTGCCAAGGACAGGCAGTGTCTCCAGTTTAAAACCTGCTCACAGGGGAAGGAGCCACTGAGCCAGGAGAAAACAGATTCTGTGGCCATTTCAGATACCGGGACGGTCAGAGAAGATGCCGATGTTTCGTGTAGCTGGAGAAATAAAAGATGCTTGAAAACACAAACATGGAATCTATAGTTTCTTATTCCATTAAAAGTGTCAACCTTGACTCTATAAAAGTGGCCAATAAAATGGATCTAATAGAACTAGAAATTTGAAAATAAAATTTAAAACTTGACTGGGCTTGATGTGGAAAATTTCAGCACAGCTGAAAGACTTTATGAATTGAAACAGAGCTTAGGGGACGATTTGAGGACCATTCACTTAGAGAGTCAGGAACTATGAAAGAAGCGTCTTAAGAGGTGGAGGGCTGTTTGATTAGATTTCCTGAAAGGATGGGGAGGAGGAACAATATACGAAGTTAAAATGGCTTAAATTTTTCCAGAATCATCTTAAGAAACCAATCTACGTCCAGGAATCCCAGTGGATCCCAGGCAAGATGAATTAGAAAAATGACATTTTCTCTTGCAAGATGGTTAAAGCATCCAGAGACAAAACCAGTTACCCTCAAAGGAGATACCACAGTGACGTCAAAGTCCAGAGACTGAAAAGCCATCAGTAGCTGAGATGATGTCATTATTAATCTAGATGCTTACACCTGCAGACACTCTTTCAAGAGTGAGGATAGGGGCTCCCCTGGTGATCCAGTGGCCAAGACTCCATGCTCCCAGTGCGAGGGGCTGGCTTCAATCCCTGGTCAGGGGACTAGATCTCACATGCCACAACGGAAAGATCCCACGTGCAGCAAAGTTGCTATTTTTAAAACCCACAACTTAGTGGCTTATGTACACAGCTCAGTCGCTTAGTCGTGTCCGAGTCTTTGCGACCCCACAGACTGTATGTAATAGCCTGCTAGGCTCCTCTGTCCATGGGATTCTCCAGGCAAGAGTACTGGAGTGCCATTTCCCCCTCCAAGGAAACTTCTCGACCCAGGGATTGAACCCACGGCTCCTGCATTAGCAGGTGGGTTCTTTACCACGGAGCAAGCAACACATTTTCTTGCCATTTCTGTGGGTTAGGAGCTGGTGGCGTTGGCCTGGAATTGCATGAGGCTGCGGCAGAGGCGGTCCTCGGGACTGCAGCCTTCTGCCATGCTGAGCGACCAGGGAGGACTCACTCCAGAGATGGCTCGTCCACACACTGTCAGCGGGCCTCCTCCCTTTCTGTCTGCTGTGACAGTGATCCTAATGAGGATGAGGGTGCTGAGCTCTGGGGAAGTGGAGTAGAACCCAAATGTCACGATGGCAGAAATGGGGGAGCTGAGGCATTCTCAAGTATAATTGTTCACAAGGTGGGAAAAGACACCAACTGGGTTTATTTTACTAAGTTTGCAAGTTACAATAACTGGGAGAACCAGGTAAGATAATAGCTAAGAGTAAAACTTTCAAAAAAAGGGAGGGACAGGGAAATGGAGGAGAAAAGGGGAAAGAAATTCAAATCTAGAAGAAAAAATGTAAAAATCAGAAAACACATAAGGTCAAAGAAGTATATTACTATTCACAGTATATGTGAAAGATTAACTCTGGTGAGTTATCAGATTGGGTTTTTAGAAATTCAGATATAAGCTGTTTTAAGAGACACACCTGAAATATAATGATACCAAAAAAACAAAAACAAAAAACTCAAGCAGTTGTATTAATCTAAAACAAAATAGATTTTAAGGCAAGAGATGTTAATAACATTGAAGAGAGTAACAATCTCAAAAAGTTTAATTTACCAGGAAGATACAGCAACCCTAAAGTTGTACTCACCCAACTGTAAAATATAACTCACAAAGATAGGCAGACATTTCACTGAGGAAGACACACAGATAGCGGATAAGCATGCGAAAAAATGTTCAACATTATTAGCCGTTAGAAAAATGCAAATTAAAAGTACAGTGAGAATGGACACGCCCCAGAGAGGCTAAAGTGAGGAGCTGGAGACACCACCTGCGGGCGAGCACGTGGGGAGACGGCCACTCACACATTACTGGCCGGCGTGTCCAGTGACGCAGGCGCTCCGGAGAATAACTTGGTCGTTCCTTTCAAAGCTAAAATCACATGTGATGGCTAATTTCACGTGTCAGCTTGACTTGGGTATGATTCCCCATCCTTTGGTTACAACACAGAGGCTGCTGTGAAGGTATGTTTCAGACATGACTCACTTTTACATCAGTGACCTCTGAGCTAACCAGATTGTCCTCCATAACGTGGGTGGGCCTCGTCCAATCAGTCGAAGATCTTAAGAGAAAAGATTGCAATCTCCTGAAAGGAAGGAGGTCTGCCTGCGGGCTGCCTCTGCACCCAAGGCTGCTACATCGGGCCTTCCTGGGTTCCAGCCTGCTGACGAGCTTTGCAGACTTCAGACTTGCTGGCTCCCACAACTGCGTGAGCTAGTTCCTTAAAATAAAAATCTGTTTCTCTCCCTCTCCCTCTTTCCCTCCCCAAACATGTATTCCTATTGGCTCCCCTTCCTTTCTCGGGGGCACCCTGACTAATACACCATATGCACAGCGATGGCATTCCTGGGCGTTTTTCCCAGAGGAACAAAGACTTGTTTTCAGACAGGAACATGTACAAGATGATTCACAGCAGCTTCACTGGCCGTCGCTCCCAGCTAGACACTGCTCAGATGTCCTTCCTTCTGTGGGTGTCTGTTCGGACACTGTTCCAACCACGCCACAGGATGCAAGTCAGCAACGAGAAGGAAGGGACTGCTGCTAACGCAGCAACATGGGCGAGCCTCGAGGAAGGGATGCCAGGTCGGGAGAACCAAACTCAAAAGGACACGTGACGCGTGACCCATCCCTATGCCGACCGGGAAACGACACAGACAGGGCTGGGCGGCGTGGGGCGGCTGGAGCTGGTGCCGCGATCGCTCGGGGACAGTTCAGTCGGGTTTCCTAATTATCACGGTGGTTACACAGGGCTCCACGTGGGATAAAACTGCAGAGAGCTACACACACATGCACGCGTGCAAGGAAAACCAGTGAAATAAAGTAAGCTCCTTGGACGGTACCACTGTCGGTTTCCTGGTTTGGCTACTGGTGTTCAGCTGCTAGGTCGTGTCTGACTCTGTGACCCCATGGACGGTAGCATGCCAGGCCTCCCCATCCCTCACTTTCTCCTGGAGTTTGCCCAAGTTCATGTCCACTGAGTCTGTGATGCCATCCAGCCATCTCATCCTCTGCTGCCCTCTTCTCTCTCCTTTTGCTATTGTACCATATGTTTATATATAAAATACATGTATATATTATACATATATATACAGCAAGACTTGTCAGAACTGTAAAGAAAAATCAGCAAACTCATCATCACAGTGAGAAGTCTTAACATACCTCTTGATAACTGACAGCAGATTTGGACGTTATTGGTAATGGTGATGCAGCGTACAAATCCAGACCAACGCGTTCACTAACTGGAGAACACACATCCTTCTCCAGCACACGAGGAACATTCGTATCTCTTTATGACCACACACCGGGCCCCAAACCCAATCCGACAGATACCAGAAGACTGCTTGCAAGCAGACTGCGTGATGTAACCATGATGCAGGCACCTTAGATAAAAGCCCAGGAACTTCCCTGCTGGTCCAGTGGCTAAGACTCCAAGCTCCCAATCCACGAGGCCGGGTTCAATCCCTGGTCAGGGAACTGGGTCCCACATGCCGCAGTGTAGACCCAGTGCAGCCAAATAAATATATATATATTTTTAAAAGCCAAGACTTCTGGGTTTTAAGACACACACACTTCCTCAGAAAAACAAATCCAAAACAAAGCAAAAGAAAAGGAAACAACCAGAAAAAAAAAGAAAAAAACATGAAAAAAGAGATTTAAAAAACACCCATATCTAAGCAATTCATGTGTCAAATAAGAAATTGCAATGAAACTGGAAAAAAAAAAGATGAAAACAGCATGCAACGAGAGCAGAGACCAGAGGGAAACATACACAGACATCTAGACATTTACATTAGGAAAGAAGAGAGGCTTGTAAAGCATGAATTAAGCATTGAACTTCAGATTCTGGAAGAAGAAAGATCCAATACAAAGAATATAGAAGACAGGAATTATAACACGTCAGTTTAAAATATTTTTGTTGAGTGTATATGTACCTGGCAGGGCTTCCCAGGCAGCTGCTGCTGCTGCTAAGTCACTTCAGTCGTGTCCGACTCTGTGTGACCCCATAGACGGGAGCCCACCAGGCTCCCCTGTCCCTGGGATTCTCCAGGCAAGAACACTGGAGTGGGTTGACATTTCCTTCTCCAATGCATGAAAGTGAAAGATGAAAGTGAAGTCACTCAGTCGTGTCCGACCCTCAGTGACCCCATGGACTCCAGCCTTCCCGGCTCCTCCATCCATGGGATTTTCCAGGCAAGAGTACTGGAGTGGGGTGCCATTGCCTTCAGCACTAGTGGTAAAAACCCGCCGGCCACTGCAGAGGCATAACAGACATGGGTTCGATCCCTGGGTTGGGAAGATGCCCTGGAGGAGAGCATGGCAACCCACCACAGCATTCTTGCCTGGAGAATCCCATGGACAGAGGAGCCTGGCGGGCTAATGGGGTCACAGAGTTGGACCCAACTGAAGCGACTTAGCACGCATGTACACGGACCCGACCCTTCTCTTGATGCTGGGCAACAGCTGAGAGAGACGCAAAAACTCCTGCTCACACAATGGCATATCCGAGTATAAATAATAACGATTGAGCAGGAATTAGTGAAACAGAAAACAAACATCCAAGGACCTCCCTGGCGGTCTCAGGGTTAAGACTTGGTGCGTCCAGTGTGGGTTTGATCCCTGGCTGGGGAACCATGCTTTCACACGCATTATATGAAACATCGACAAAGGGGCAAAAACTTGACTGAGAAAACTCACAAAGTGCAGAAACGTCTGCCTGGATTAGTGAAGCATAAAAGACATAAAACAAATAAAATGATGTTAGGAATTTTAAAAAAAAAAACGGAAATAACAACAAATGCCGCAGAAATAAAGCAGACACTAACAGGGAATTTTAAACAGGATTACACCAATCCACCAGCAGTGGGTAAATGCCTCATGGCAGATTACACGTACAAGCCCCAAAGGTGCAAAGGACAGAGCAGAAAACGGATACGTCGGACCAGTCAAGAGCTTCCATGATTTCACTGCAAGGAACTCATGGCCAGAGTGTACATACAAGCTGTGCAAATCAGCAAGGAAAAGACAACCATCCCCGGAAACCGAACTCAAGATTCAAACGGGTGCTTCACGGAACGCAGGAAAGACTCAACTTCTCTACTAACTGACGAAACAGCATGAAAAGCTCAAAGAGATTTCTTTCTCACCAGCGTCTCAAAAATCCAAGAGTTGCAGGGGGACCTCCCTGGAGAGACCTGGTGGCTGAATGCTTAAGAATCTGCCCTGCGATGCTGGGTACACAGGCTTGATCCCTGGTTTGGGAACAAAGACCCCTCACGCCTTGGGGCAACTAAGCCCATGGACCGCAGCTCCTGAAGCCCGCTTGCTTCAACTGGAGTCCATGAGCCACAGTGGAAGACCCCTCAAGACAGTGACGGTCTCATATGCTGCAACTGAGATCCGACGCAGCCAAATAAATAGTGTTTTTTTTAAAAAATCCAGGAGTTGCAGAACAGCAACCAAAACAGTGGCGCGCCCTTGAGGTCACCAGGTGGCGCCACCTTGCTGTAAACCGGGCGTGTTGGCGGGTGACGCTGAACGCACACGTGCTCTGGTCCCCCGCCCCTAAGCTCTTCCCCAGGGAAAGGCTCGTGTGCAAGTGTGTGTAGCAGCAATCTTAGTGAAAGCAGCCTGACGCCAGAACCACGAACACACTCACTATGAAATGTGAGGTTTGCGACACTCGTACCAGAAGACAGAGCTTCACGTGTCAGCATCACGAATCTCAAAAATCCAAAGGCAGGGGAAGAAGCTAATTCCAGAAGAGCATTCCAGCACGTCAAAAAACAAAAACAAAAAAACAGGAAAAACAGCACAATAGATTATTTAGAGATGCATCGAGGGGTGGAAAGCTATAAGCAAAAGCAAGGGCATCACCAGTACAAAGGTCCGGTTGGGTCAGGCGGTCAGGGCTTGTGATATGCCAGCCCCCTGAACAGGACTCCTCCGGAGGCCCGGGGCCTGCACCTGCTGTGTGTCTGCAGTGCCTTGCGAGGCACCCCTCCCTGGACCTGCGGCGGGTCCTCCCCACACACTGCCTTCGCTCACTGTGCATGCAGTCTGGGGCGCCTGGTCCTCAGAAGGATCCCGGCAAACATCTGCTGAGTGACTTCTCGAGCACAGTGAGTGGCGAGGAGTTTCAGCCACAGGATGTGGTGGCTTCCCACTAGGAGATGGAGGCAGGGGCAGTGGAGGCCTTGACCTCTGGGACCCCCTCCCTGGGAGGTCTGGGTCCTTCGAGGGGGGTGGGTTGCAGGCCCTCCCCCAGGGCCTCTCCTGGCACCTCTCTGCAGCCACATTCCTCTGCCTGGAGCCAGGGCCAAGCATGTGCAGAACATCTGGAGCCCCACCTCCGCCGAGGTTCCCGGAGGAGGCCGGCTCGCCTTCAGCCCAGTGGGCCCCTGCCAGGGCCTCCCTGTTGCATGCCCCCCAGCCCGCCTTCCAGAGTCCGGTGGTGGTCGTGGTCGAAGGATGTCTCTGGGCCAAGACGCAGTTCTGACCGGCCCCTGTGGGGGGGAATTCACTCCCGTTCCTGTCTTGCCCTGGCTGTTCCATGCCCCCACTTCCTCCCATTGGCTCTCCCCAGGCTAGTCTGGGCCCTTGGCATGAGCACGGGGGCCAGGCCTGCGTCCCTGCGCCCCCTCCACTTGGGCCTCAAGGGCTGGGGGGGGCTGGGGCAGGCTGGCACACCAGTGTCTGCCAGGCTCCCTCTGGGCAGCCTTTGTCTCTTCCTTTTCAGCCTAGACTGCCGGCCTCTCCCTCCTCTGAACCTTCCGGGGTGGAAGAAAGGGCCTGGGCTGGGAGGGGTGGGGGGAGCTGGCGGGAAACCGGGGCCTGGAGCCCTGAGTTGGCCGCACCCAGTGACTCTCTGCTGGGCCCCAGCCAGGAAGGTTTGGGGAGGCCAAGCGAGGTCCCGGGGCTCCCACCCCTCCCGCCGGGTCCTGAGCTGGAAACAAGGCTGCATTGCTGGGCCTGAGACACCAGCCCCTCAGCCTGGGCAGCCGGCCCGGCGATCCTGACTGTCCCGTCCCGTTCCAGCCAGCCGTGGCACTGCCCAGACCCTGTGCCCATCGAAGGCTGTCCTTCTGGGCCCCCTCCCCCCCCAGCCCTGTTGCTGGCACTCCAGGGTGGTCTTGCCACATAGTTCGCTGCTGTGGGAATTCCCATTTTGCACAAAGTGGGGGTGGCCCTTGGCCCGGGTAAGGGGTGATTCTTGGCCAGGGTGGCATGCAGGGTGGCATAGGGATTCAAAGCATAGCGACCGGACATGTCGTGGGGCGCAGGGGCAGAGCTGGGGCTTCGGCCAGTGGAGCACCTGTCCACCCCAGTGTGCCCACCGGCCGGCCTGCAGCCCCTCTCCCCCTCCCCTCAGCGGGATGAGGCCTCCTGTGCAGAGGCCCCTCCTCCCCAGTCCAGGCTTCTGGGCCCCTGGGCGAGGGCCCTGCACTGGGCGGGAGCGGTGGCAGGGCCCCGGGCCCCTGAGCAGGGCTCCCTGTCTCCAGGCTCCGTGGGACTGTGGGCTCCCTGCTCTGCTCTCTGCCTGCACCCTCACCAGTCTCCTTGGAACCCTGTGAAGTAGGTCTGGCTTCCCCCTGCTTGGCCCTCAACTCTCAGCTCTCAGCACCCCCAGGGTAGGCAGGCCCAGCCTGGGTCAGCACAGCGTGCTGGGGCTTGACTGGCACGGTGCCCTGCCATGAGCCCAGGATTGGGTGGGCACCGCAGGCAGGTCGGCCCTTCCCTGCAGGGACCCAGCTGGGAGCCCACCTCCTTCCTTCAGGATCAGGCCAGGGGATAGCCGGCTCTCCAGAAGAACGACCCTCCAAACAAGCGTGCCCAGGAGGACCCCAGGCCAAGGCCAGAGAGGGCAGGGCGTTCTCTGGGTCCTGCTGGAGTGCCCAGCGGCCCAGCGTGGCAGGCTCTTAGAGGTTGGGGTGGTGGTCCGGTCAGGAGGGATGACTCTAGGGCAGAGCAGACAGGAAGAGGAAAGGGGGCAGTGAGCAGGGTGCCTGGGCTGCGGCCGGGGCGCCGAGAGGGGCGGCGCGGGTGACTCAGCAACCGAGACTCTCACCTGCGCTCGGGGCGGGCTGGAGGTGGGCGGGCCGTCCCGCCGTGGGCGTGGCCTCCGCGGACCGGTCCCCGCCCCGGGTGCCAACCCCGCGGTCCCCCGACCTCGTTCGGCCTCCCGGCTCCCCGCCGCCGCTCCGTGCACGCCGGGCCCGCCTGCGCACCCATGGCCGGGAAGGCGCTGTCGCTGCTGCCACCGCTGCTGCTGGCCGCCGCCGGCCTCGCCGGCCTCCTGCTGCTGTGCGTCCCCACCCGCGACATCCGGGAGCCGCCCGCCCTCAAGGTGCACGCTCGAGCTCCCGGGCAGCCCGGCGCAGTCCGCGGGGGGCTTGGATCGAGCCGGGCTCGGCTGCGCCCGCGTGCCAGCCGGGACCCCGGGCGCTCCGCAGCCGGCCCAGCAGGGTGGGGTCCGGGCCCCTCAGCCGCGCTCCGGCCCTGGCCCAGGGCGCTGCAGCGGCGCTTCCGGGGGACGCGGTGCCGGAGGCCGACACGCCAGGATCTCTGGTCGCTGCGCCCGCCGCGGAGCCGTCTCAGAGCGGCCAACGGGGAGTCTCTCCGCACCCCCAGGGTGCCCGGGACGTGGCCGGGCCCGCGCCCCCAGCACACTCGGCCTCCCTTGGGGTTTGGCCCGGATGGGGTGCGACAGGCGCTGGGCCCAGGGACCCCTCCCCAACCTCGCCGCTGGCTCTCACGGTGCGGGGGCAGCCCTGACCGGTCCTAAAAAAAAGTTCGAGCGGACTGGGCCTGATTCCCCCACCCGCCCTCGCCAGAATCGACCTCCGGGAGCCGGGGCTCCCTTAACCCTCTACTGCACTGAGGGCCAGTCTGGTGCCCGGGTAGACAGCGGGTGCTTGGAGCCCCAGGCACCGGGAATGCAGGTTCAGGGTGAATGAGCTGTTGCCAGGGGAGACCCCCGGCTGGGGTGGGGCCCGGCGGGCTGTTGGCTGGCTCTGGTACAGGGACTCCAGCAGGCTCCCCAGCAGGCTCCCCTTGCTGAAATGCAGGCCCCTGGGGCAGGTGCGGGGAAAGTGGCTCTGGCAAGCTGGGTGCTATCACTTTCCGACGTGCAGGAAAGGCCCCTGCGGTGTTCCAGCAGCTCTGCACAACAGCGCCCCCTGGCCCTGCCCTTGAGGCCCAGGGACGGGGCCTCTGCTCATTGGCCAGTGATCAGCCTTGGTCCTGGCTTCCCTGGGGCCTCTATTTCACATCCTCAGATGGGACAGAGATCAGAGAGACAGGACAGAGGGTGGGAAGGAAGGGCCGGTCTGAGGGGCTCTTGCTGCAGCCTGAGGACCTCAGGCCCCCCGCCAGGGCTCCCAGGGTGGCCCCCGACCCCTGACTCTGCTCGAGCCCCTCAGGAGGCTCCTGCAGTCAGCGGTGGCATGGCCGATGGCCCTCCACCTCCACCCCCATCTCTGCCCACCAAGCCATGTCCCAGCGGTTGTCCCTGGCCTTCTCGGAGCCTCAGAACTTCATTCTGAAGCTTCCAGTCTGGACACAGGGTCGGGCAGGGTGGGCCAGATAGCTGAGAGAGCCACAGGGCATGGCTTCACGCCCTGCCCCACTCCTAAGGCTGACCCCCACCCCACCCGCAGTATGGCATCGTCCTGGATGCGGGCTCTTCCCACACGTCCATGTTCATCTACAAGTGGCCGGCGGACAAAGAGAATGACACAGGCATCGTGGGCCAGCACAGCTCCTGTGACGCGCAAGGTAAGAGCCCCCTGAGCGCTGGGCGCCCCCAACCTGCATGCCCGCTCACTGTGGGGCCTCGGGAGCCCTCCCTGGTTTCAGCTGCTGCAGACTCGAGCCAGCAGACCTCTCTGCTTGGTGCCAGGGGGCCACTCCAGGCAGGAGCTGCAGGAGCCCCCCACCTCCCAGAGGGAGGCTGCATCCCTAGGCCTTGGAAGGGCTGTGGACAGTTCCTAGAAAAGAAGCCCCAGGGAACATCTGGAAGGTTTGGGCCTTGCCTGGCCCAAGATTGGCTCTACATCCCAGTAGAGCAGGAGGGGTCCCAAGGAGCTGGTGGGCACACCCAGGCAGGCCCGTGGGGAGGCCGGGCTGGGTGGACAACACCCAGTGCTTTGTCCAAGCACCTGTGTGCATGCCCACTGGGCAGGTGGCAGCTCGCAGACCGTGGGTGGCCCACAGGCGGCCCTTTCATCTCTGAGCGGGCGTCTCTGAGCATTTAAGCTGGGAAATCTGGTCTCAGCTGCCACCTGGCTTGGGAGCACAGACGCCCCCAGTCCTGCTGGCCTGTGGACCACCTAGAGGCTGCCCGCCAGGCCCCTCCTGCTGCCCCTCCAGGTGCAGGCATCTCTAGCTATGCTGACAACCCTTCTGGAGCCGGGCAGAGCCTTGTGGAATGCCTGAACCAGGCGCTTCGGGACGTGCCCAAGGAGAGACACGCGGGCACGCCACTCTACCTGGGAGCCACGGCGGGCATGCGCCTGCTCAAGTGAGTGTCCTGCCCTGTCCGCTGACCTCCTGGCCCTAGGGACCACGGCAGCCTGAGCCCAGGGTGGGCCCTGCACACCCCCAGCAGCAGCCCTGGGGCCCCTCAGCTGGCTGGGCAGACGCTGAGCACCCCAGCAGCAGGATCACAGCCACCTGGGGAAGACTCTGAAGTCCTCCCTGTATCACAGCCTGACCAGTCCAGAGGCTTCAGCCAATGTGCTAGCTGCCGTGACGCAGACGCTGACCCAGTACCCCTTTGACTTCCGCGGTGCCCGCATCCTCTCAGGCCAGGATGAGGGCGTGTTTGGCTGGGTGACCGCCAACTACTTGCTGGAAAACTTCATCAAGGTGGGCCCGGTGGCCAGCCCGATGAGCCAGGGGTGTGGGCACCCACCCACTGGCTGACCCCAACCTCTACTTCCCACAGTATGGCTGGGTAGGCCGGTGGTTCCGGCCAAGGAAGGGGACGCTGGGGGCCATGGACCTGGGGGGAGCCTCCACACAGATCACCTTCGAGACGACCAGCCCCACGGAGGATCCGGCCAACGAGGTTCAGCTCCGGCTCTACGGCCAGCGCTACCGAGTGTATACTCACAGCTTCCTCTGCTACGGCCGTGACCAGGTTCTGTGGAGGCTGCTAGCCCGTGTGCTCCAGGTACCTTCTACTGAGTCCTCCTGGAAGTAGGGCTCGGGGAAAATGGGGGCCAAGGGCCCAGAGCAGAGCCTGAAGAGTGGCCAGAGCGGGGCTTCTCCAGGAACCCAAGTCGTGCTTGGATTAGCTGGAAGGACAGGTGGGCAAGAATCCAGCACAAGCAAAGACCCAGAGGCTGGGGGTGGACCTGGTGAGTAAGGAGGGCTGGGGCCAGCTCTCAGAGGATCTGAACTGCCTGGCCAAGCACTTTGGGTTTTGTCCAGCAAGTGAGGGGGAGCCATGGATAGCTCATGCATTCAGAAGAAATGCTGTCCTCTGGGGAGGCCCTCCAAGGGTCCTAGGGTGGGGGTGGCTGGTAACGCTCAGAGCGGGACTGACGCACACCCTCATCATTCCCCAGACCCACGGGTCCCACCCCTGCTGGCCACGGGGCTATTCCACTCACGTGATGCTCTGGGATGTCTACGAGTCGCCCTGTACTGCTGCCCAGCGGCCCCAGGCCTTCAACAGGAGCGCCAGGGTCAGCCTGGCGGGCAGCAGTGACCCTGCCCTATGCCGCAGCCTTGTCTCCCAGCTCTTTAACTCCTCCTCCTGCCACTTCTCCAGATGCTCCTTCAACGGCGTCTTCCAGCCCCCTGTGGCTGGGAAGTTTATCGTGAGTCCAGAGGACAGGAAGGTGGGGGGCCCGTGCCCTGAGGTGCCTGGGGTCTGGTCACAGTGTGACTGTACCCGCGTTCCAGGCCTTCTCTGCTTTCTTCTACACGATGGACTTCCTGAGAACGGTGATGGGGCTGCCCGTGGCAACTCTGCAGCAACTAGAGGGGGCTGTAGTCACCCTCTGCAACCAGACATGGAGTGAGGTGAGGCCTGCCCCCACTCCACCAGGACTGTGCAGGGTGGGGCTGGGGTTTCTGCCAGCCAGCGCCAGGCCTCCCGATCTTTCTTTTGCTCTGTGAGTAGAGGGGTGTGGGGATACACTGCCAATCAGACTTGAAAAGTGGCCAGGCTACAGCCAGGAGCCCAGCAGTCAGATGAGATGGGATTGCAGAAGCCTCTCTGAGGCCTGACCCTAGATCCAGGATCTGGAGGGTGGAGAAGACAGCCAGTGCAATGGCCCTGGGGCAGCAGGGAGCTTGGAGTGGACAGGGCAGGGGAGAGTGTGGCTGGGAGAGCGTGGGGGAGAACAGACAACCCGGGGAGAAGTGGAAGGACCCGGACTCAGCAGGTAGCACAGGCAGGGCTTGGGGAGTCAGGAGTGGAAGGCAGCGGTGCTGATCCCCTGTGAAGTAAGATGGAGGGGTCTGGGCCGGCGGAGGAGGAGGGAATTCCGGAGAAACACTTGCGTGTCTGTGAGGCTCCTCCTGCTCTCTCTGTGTCTAGTCCCAGGCAGACTTGGGGAGCTGGGGAAGTGGGCTCAGGAGGCAAGCCCAGGACTTGGGGGCAAGCCGGGAGCTTCTGCTCCCCTGATCTCTGCAGGCCCGCTGCAGCCCTGCTCCCCGGGGGCCATGCCGCTGTTCCCTGGCCCTCAACCTCACAGGCACCGCGCCGCTGCCATCCAGAGGTCACGCTGCTCCTCCCCAGGAGAGAGCCCCGCCTGCTTCTTTCTGGGACCTGCAGTGCCGTCTCCAGCCCCGCACTACCTTTCTGTGTCTGGTGGGGCAGAGACCTCCGGGTGGTCGCTGGCCCTAGAGTCTCCCACTTGCATCCCAGCTGCAGGCTCGGGCGCCGGACGACCGAGCCCGCCTGCCCGACTACTGTGCCGGGGCGATGTTCGTGCAGCAGCTGCTGAGCCGCGGATACGGCTTCGACGAGCGCTCCTTCGGAGGCGTGACCTTCCAGAAGAAGGTGGGAACTCAGGGAGTGGAGGGGCGGGGCCGCCCGGGCCGGGGTGCGAAGGGGCGGGGCCGCCCTGGCTGCGCCGAAGCTCAGGCCGTACCTTTGGCCCGCAGGCCGGGGACACTGCGGTCGGCTGGGCGCTTGGCTACATGCTGAACCTGACCAACCTGATCCCCGCTGACCCGCCTGGGCTGCGCAAAGGCACAGACTTCAGCTCCTGGGTCGTCCTCCTCCTGCTCTTCGCCGCCATGCTCCTGGCCGCGTTTGCCCTCCTGCTGCACCAGGCACGCTCCACCAAGTCGGCGAGCACCATCTAGGGGCCCCCAGCGCCAAGCCTCCCCATCTCCATATCCCCTCATCCCTCACCCCACCCCGCCACCAACATCTCTGTCCCTAATGCAGCCCAGGATCAAGACTCAGTGCCCACGCCGACATCTGGCCGGGATGGGCAAAGGGAACGGAAACCAGCCCCACCCCCCCCCAACTCCAGCCTTGGTCTCACCTCCAGGCCTCCTGCTCTCCTTCTTACTGAGGTTGGGGGTCCTCAGCCTGTGAGAGCAGAGTCGGGTCTCCGGGAGTGGAGTTCTGAGGGCCCCCCACCCCAGGATTGGGTATTAGGGGGCAGGTCGTGGTCACAGCCCAGGCCTACTTGTACCCATTTTTTACTATTGAATAAAAGGATTTTCGTAGAGCAGTGGAGAGAATGTCCACGGGGCGGGGCCTCTCTGTCGCCTCCCTCCCCACCCCAGCTGCGCTGGCTGCACAGGCCCCACTCTGGTCCTAGGGGAGGACCCTGGCTCTTCCTACTTCCTTCCTCTCTGGACTCAGGCTGGGGGAGTGCCGACCCTGCACCACCGTGGCCTGGAGTAGCTGTCAGCTGGCTGCTCTAAAACAGAGTCCCTGAGACTCCTGCCAGACTGGAGCCTGGGCCCTGGTCTCAGGTTGGCTGGGGTGGGGTGGGGATAGCGGACGAGGGAGTGAGTGGGCCCAGTGATGGCCTAAGTTGTGGGCAGTGTTCAAGGGGGCTTCCCCGGCGGCTCAGCGGTAAAGAATCCGCCTGCAATGCAGGAGGCCAGGAGACGTGGGTTCAATCCCTTAGCTGGGAGGATTCCCTGGAGGAGGAAATGGCAACCCACTCCAGTATTCGTGCCCAGGAAAATCCCATGGACATGATTGAGCACGCAGGCCTCGCAGTCGCTGCTCAAGACACTGAGGGAGGTCTCAGGAAGGAGGGGGCAAACCCTCCGCAGGAGGCGGGAGGTGTGGGGAGAGCCCAGGAGGGATGCAGGGCCCATTGCTCAGGAGGATGAGCCTCGCAGAGAGCCTGGCTCTGGCGAAGCCGAAGCCGCACAGTCGCACAGACTCCACCTGCCGCTCGGGCAGCCCCTCCCCAGGCCCTGTCTCCCCCGAGTGGGCAGGCGTGGTCTTGCCTGAATCTCCCCGCCCCCCTACCCCACATTTTGGGAAGTGAGCTCTGACACTATTTCTGTCTGATCAGTGCCTCGTAGGGGACGGGGGCGGTCCTTCTTCTGCATACACACACACAGCACCCCCCCCCGCACACCCCCGCACACCCCACATACACGTCTGCCAGATTCTGAGCATTTCACAAACCTGCGGGCCGCCAGCCCCGTCTTCGGAGTTCCGAGACTCAGAGGGCCGAGAGGAGCACCGCGGGCGGAGGGGGCGGGGGAGAGCCGCCCTAATCTCTCAGGGACGGGAGCCTGGGAGGTTTCCAGGTGGGATGCGGAGGCTGCGCTCCCAGGAGGCAGTAGGTGGGGTTAGGGGGTGCACCCCAGTGCTTGCCGTCGTGGGGCATCCCGGAGCTAAAAGGCTGTCACCTGGGCACCGTGGACAGCTCCCAGCTGGCTGTCAGCAGCAGTTCCAGGTCACTCTTGCCCCCTGGTGGCCTCACCGGGAGCGGCCATCCCACTCCAGTCATTATGCCGGGCTAGTCCTGTGCGCCTGTGTGTGCCTTTGCCGTGTGTCTGAATGCCCAGTCGGCCTCCGGGCACACCTGCGCGTCCCCGTGCGCCTGCCCAGCTGTGTGCGCCTAACGTCCCTCCAGACCCAGGCGGATCCTCCGCTCCAGGAGGGTGGCTGGGTGTGGGTGGGAGTTATCAGCCCGAGAGGGACCGGCTGGGGAAGCGCATCCCAGGGGACCCAGCCCTAACCAGTGCCCCGCCTGGAGAAGGTCCAGGTTGCAGAAGTCGCAGAGGCTGAGGCGCCCGGAGAGCTGGCTGGGGGGCCGAGGAGGGGCTCGGAATCGGAGCGGGGGGCGCAGCCTGACGGCGGTCCCGCCTCCGCAGGTGGGGCGCGCAGGCGCACTCCGACTCGGCGCCCTCGCCGCCCCCTCCCGGATCCTCTGCCGCAGCGTCAGTGCCGCCGCCGCCGCCTGTTTTCCTCGGCGTCCGCCTTCGGCCTCCGCCCCCTCCTCGCCGCCGCCTCCCCCGGCGCCCCGACCCCGCGCCCAGCCCCGGGCCGCGCGGTGCCATGCTGCCCCGGCCGCGGCGCTGAAGGATGGCGACGCCTGTGCCCCCGCCCTCCCCGCGGCACCTGCGGCTGCTGCGGCTGCTGCTGTCCGGCCTCGTCCTCGGCGCGGCCTTGCGCGGTGCGGCCGCCGGCCGCTCCGGTGAGCGACGCGCTGGGCAGCCGGCTGCGGGGCGCCCCGGGGTCGGGGGTCGCCGGGTGGGGCTTCGGCCGCGCGGCGCCGCGCTCACCCTCCCCGCCGCCGCCGCCGCCGCCGCCGCCGCCCTGGTCTGGGCCCGCAGGCCTCCAGGCCCCGCCGGCCCAGCCCGCGAGCCGCCGCGCCGGCCTCGCCTGGCCCTGCTCGGGTAAACAGTCCCCGGCGGGAAGGGCGCGGCGCCGCACCGCCGAGGGACTCCTCTGGACTGGGCTTCTCCGGGCTCCTTGGCGGCGAACCTTAAGTCCATCCGCTTCTTGTCTTTGTCTGGGTTCGTGAGCCGGTGGGTCGGTGTCGCAAGCGGGCTGTCTCGGAGCGGGCCGCGGCCTGGAGCCGGTCCCAAGGGCGTTTCTCTGTGCGCGCGGCTCCGGTGCCTGCTGGCCTTCCTGCCGGTGGCCGTCCTGGAGTCGGAGCCGCAGTTCTGGTCTGTCCCTGCCGCTTGGGTGGTGGACACGCACCTTGCTTTGCTGCCGTGGTGGCGTCTGAAGTTTCCCGGGCGTCTGACAGCTCGTCTCAGGCTTCGGGGCATGCTATGGCCCCGCTGGGGGCAGGAGGAGCTCACAGTCTCTGCTTCCTCACTCACCCTCTGCCCTGCGGGGCCCTTTCGTTCCATCTTCTGTGCCTGGCAGTGGGGGCACACCCCCAGGGCAGATTCAGGCAGAGAGGGATGAGCCCAGGGTCCTGGGAGACCCTGCCAGCTTCCCAGATGGCAGTGAGGCTCCAGACTTCTGCAGGAACCCAGAATCCTGCTCGCACCCTCCCAGGTGGCAGGACCGGGGGACTTTGTACCCAGGCCCCATTTCTCCTAGCACCTCTCCATAGGAGAGGTGCTGCCTTTAGCCCATTTCACAGATGAGAAAGCTGAGGCACAAAGAAGTGAAGTGACTAGGATGTGCTGCAGCTGGGACGATAACCTGGGCAGCGTGGTCTGCATGTGTAACAAGAGGCCAGAGCAGGGCAGGCTTCTTCCTGGGGACAGCACCTCTGGACAGGGGCCTGGCCTGACCAGAGGAGGCTCCCAAGGAGGCCTGAGGGCCAGGGCATGGCTGGCCAGGGATGGTGGAGGCTGCTTGCTGGCGGCCTGGCTCCAGGGCGTACAGCGTGGGGCTCCCGAGGAGACAGGGAGGCTGGGTGCCGCCCCAGCAGCTCATCAGCTCTGTGCTCGCCCAGATGCAGGGCAGTGTGCCAGCCGCTCTCCAGGTGCTGTTGTTCCTGGGGCCTCATTTGCACTCTGAGGCTAGAGCGGGGACCTTCCCAGGATCAACGGGCAGTACCCGCGTCTTCCTGGGGCAGGGGGCAGGGAGCAAAGGGAGAGCCCTGGAGCCCAGAACCGAGAGCCAGCTCTGGACCACAGGCCCCTAGCCGTGGTCAGTGCACTCCGGGTTCTCAGCACAGGGGCTGGGACTGCCTGGCTCCCTGGGGCCCAGCTGGTGGGTGGGGTCTAGACAGACCTGCTGGCGCAGGCTTGATGTTTAACCAGCCCCAGCCCTGGGTCCAGCGCGCTGATACTGGCGCCTGCTGACCCAGGCTGTGCAGGAGGCGGGAGCCCTGGGAGGGGAGCCCCAGCCTGCTTGCCCACCTGCTGTTGAAGCTGCTGGAACTTCCTCCAAGGGATACCTACAGCCAGAGGCTGCAAGTATTGTTACCAAGGAAACCAACTCAGGCCAGCTGAAGTCTGGAGGACAGGCTGGGATGACACGCTCCCGCGGGGTAGGGGGAGGGTGCTGGGCCAAGGGGACCAGTCCTGGTTGTTCAAGATACCCCCACGCCCACCTCCCCAGGCATGATTGACATTCCTTTGGGTCTCTCCGTGGCTCCCCAGGCTCTGCTGTCGAGTGACTGGGGCCAGTGTCCCAGGCCTTGAGACTCCCCAGCGTGGAGGTGCCTCACCTTCTGCATCCAGAGAGGAGGCTGAGGCTCGAGGGCCACCGCCCTCCAGTCCCCAGCATCAGGGTGGGAGCCACGGTTGTGTGTGCAGGACACTGAGGTCTGGGCCCCAAATTAGAAGCGGCCTCCCTGCTGGAGTCCCAGGGCCCCCGTCCCCAGCAGCGGCGGCTGCAAGAGTGCCCCGCCTGGTTTCTGTTTGCAAAGCCAGTGAAGCCAGCAGACCCCATCCCAGGTTTCCCCACCCCAGCAACCCCTCTCTGTGCCGGGACGGGCTAGAAGGTAGACATGGGGGGAGCGACTGGATCTGGGCCGTCTCCCAGCCGGGCTTTCTAGGGCTGTAGGATGTCGTGATGGGCTTTGAGTGGCAGCCCTGAGGGGATGAGAGATTCCAGGGCCCCACCCTCTGGGGCTCGAAGGCTGGATGAGGGGCTTGCTCTGGGTCAGCTTGAGGCCAGAAGCAGGGCTTGGAGGGCTGCCCGGTCCTGCCCGGGAGAGCTCTGTGCTCTCAGGAGGACAGGGCAGTTTTCGTGCAGACAGCTGGCCTGGGCCTGGGCAGTGGACTCTGGGGAGTGGGTGGGGCGAGGGAGTTCCCATAAGTGTCAGGACTGTTTGTCTTCCTGGTTCTGATCCCTGATGCGGGGGAGGCAGGGCCTGCCCAGAACAATGGCCGGAGCCGGCTTGGCCAGCTCTGGGGTGGGGGCGGGGTGGCCAAGACAGCACCACTTCTGGGCAGGGGCTGAGTCAGGCCCCCTGAGATGCTTTTCTTCCTCTGCTTCCTTCCCAGATACAGCCGCCTGTCCTGGGAGCCTGGACTGTGCCCTGAAGAGGCGGGCACGGTGCCCCCCAGGTGCACATGTCTGTGGGCCCTGCCTCCAGCCCTTTCAGGAGGATCGGCAGGGGCTCTGTGTGCCCAGGATGCGCCAGCCTCTGGGTACGGCCTCTCCCCTCCCCCCAACCTGGTACATCCACTCTCTTCCTTAGCACTCGGCTCGGGTGTCCTGTACTTTGTGGGATGCCAGGACTCGCCAGTCTCCCTCCAAGTGGCCTGGTGACCCTTTCCGGATGGCACCATGAGGAGTTGGGTAGTGGGCTGGGGCCTGGGGCAGTCACCCTTCCCAGGGCCACCGGTACCCAGCATGAAGTGCCAGGGTGACCCCAGGAGAGACAAGGTCAGAGTTCCCCAGGCCTGAGTCTCCGCAGAGTCAGGCTCCCACCTCTCCACCCCCGAGCTGCCTCTGCTCTTTGCCCAGCGCCTCTTCTCTCTCCATCACTCACTCGTCCTGTCTGCTTGAATGCCCTGGTGCTGCCCTGACCCAGCGTCTGTTGGGATGGTGCCAGCCAGAGTGACTTCAGGTGTGATGGGGCATTACGGAGGGTATTGTGGGGGCTGAAGTGTTGGATAGGGTGGGAGGGGCTTCCAGGAGGAACATGTCCCTGGCAACGAGTTGGGGGGTGGGCCCTGAAGGCATGTGGTCTGGGATGGGGAGGCCCATCCACAGCCCCTCCCTTCCTCCTGGTGACCAGGCAGGGGTGGGGGTTAGGACGGGGCTTCTCTGCGTCCCTTGGGAAGTCCTGCCCCCCTCGGCCGAGGAGGCCCACGCAGCCCGGGTGACGCACTGTCCCTGTGTTCCTCCCATCACTTTGTGGGAGGCGGGTAGGGAGAGGGCCGGCACCCCTGTCCTGTGCTGGCCTCTGCGTGTTCCCCCCGCACTTGCTCCTTGCCTACTCGCCTGGGAATTGCCGCTCACACAGTTGCTTCAGCTGTCACCATGGCGACTAGGATGGCCAGGGCCTCGGGCTGGCACCTGGTCCTCTGGCTCCTGGGGCCTAAGAGGAGCCTGTAGGGAGGAGACCCAGGCCTGGGGACTGGCTGGCGGATGGGCCTTCCGGCTCTCTCTGGGAAGGCCACCTGTAGCTGGTGTTGCCAGGGAGGGCCCAGGGCCTCTCCAGCTGATGGCCCCTCGACCTCGCCAGGGGAGGGCTTGCACCAGCCCAGACTGGAAGAGGAGATCGACTTCCTGGCCCAGGAGCTAGCCCGGCAGGAGGCAGGGCGCCCCAGGCTCAAGGCCCCACCCCAGCTTGAGGCACAACAGCGGCCCCCAGAGGCGGGTGAGACCCTGACCCGTGCATCTGTCTGGCTCCCTACACCCTTGACCCCAGCCCGGTCTTGCTGAGCTAACTTGCCATCTCCCTGCAGCGGCCACCCTGGGGCTTTCAGAGCGAGGCCAGGGACTCGATCTGGGCCTCCCCCTCCACGCGGGGAGCCCCGGCGCCCACACCCCGCCCCTCCCTGGGCCCCGCTGTGTCGTCTGGGCCTGTGCACATGTCCCCCCTGGAGCCGCGGGGCGGGCACGGTGACGGCCTCACCCTCGGTAGGTCCGGCCGGGCGGGGAGGCGGGGTCCTGCCCCGAAGGCTGCCCTCACCGCACCCCCTCCCTGCAGCGCTGATCCTGGCGTGCTCCGTGGCCGGCGCGGCCGCGCTGGCGGTGGCGGCTCTCTTCTGGTGGCGGTGAGCGCGGGGCGGGGTGGGGCCGGGCGGGTGGGAGGGGATAAAGGGGCGGGGCTGGTGTGGGAGGGAGGGGCTGGTGTAAAGGGGCGGGGCTGGGGAGGGTGGTGACCCCGAAGGTCTCTTCGTTCCCCGCAGGCTGCAGCAAGACATCCGCCTGACACAGAAGGCCGACTACGCGGTCCCGCAGGGGCCCAGCTCCCCAGCTCCGCCGGGGATCTCGGTGCGTGGCCCCGCCCCGCTCCTCCCCGTCCCACCCCTCCGTCCCGGGCCTGACCCTCCCGCCCCACCCCTCCCGCAGCCCGGGGACCAGCGGCTGGCGCACAGTGCGGAGATGTACCACTACCAGCACCAGAGGCAGCAGATGCGATGCCTGGAGCGGTAAGACGCCCCGCCCAGTGCTGCCCACCCACCCACTCCAGGGGCTGCTGCCTCCTCCTCAGCCCTCCCCACCTCCACCCCGGCCTGCCGCCACCCCTGCCCTCTACCCTGGGTCGCTGGCACCTGCACGGTGAGGGAGCACCCAGCGATCCTGCCCCCCACCCAGGCATAAAGAGCCTCCCAAGGAGTTGGACTCTGCCTCCTCCGACGAGGAGAACGAAGACGGCGACTTCACGGTGTACGAGTGCCCGGGCCTGGCCCCAGTGAGTGCGGGGCTAGGGGGTGGGGGGTATGGGCCGAGGGAGGGGTGCAGGGGGAGGCGGAGGGGGGTCCCTGCCCTGCTCTGGGCCCACCTAACGCCAGCGTTCGCAGACGGGAGAGATGGAGGTTCGGAACCCATTGTTCGACCATGCCTCGCTGTCCGCGCCTCCGCTGCAGTGACCTGAAGGCTGACACCCACCCTTTCGCCCACCCTCTCGAGGACGTGATGCACACTGGTGGGGAGGAGCAGGGGGCCCGGCCTTTCCCATTAGAGAGGGTGTCCTGATGCGCGCCTGCTTGTGGCTGGGGCCTCAGCGGCTAGGAACCCCTCGCAGGGCAGACTCCTGCCTGACTGTGCCCCCTTGTTGCACCTGTCCCAAGTGTGGAACCCCCCCAGTCGAGGGGAGGAGGAGAGCCCTAGAGACCAGGCATGGATTGGTAATACCGGAAACAAGCCAATTAAAGTACATTTCAAAACTTTGGCTGAGTGTGTTAGAGACTGACCTCCCCCTCAACAGGCGGCCATGGTGGATGGACCCTGGAGTGGGTCTTCGGGCCTTCTGCTGCACCCCCAGCCTGGGAAGACCCTGTCACTGCCTGCTGGGGAAGAGGGCTGGGGAGGGGACAGTATGGGTGCATGGCCAGGCCAGTTTGGAGTTAGTGCTCTTTCCTCAAACACCCCATCCTGTGTATGATGAAAAGGGCTGGGAGTGGGCATTGAAGATGCCAGGCAGTGGGCACTGAGGCCTCCAATCCTGCCTGCCTCCATCTGGGCCAGGAGGGATGGGCTGCACACCTTGTCTCTGGGCTTCCTGTGGGACCACGTGGACTCCCGGGCCCCTGCAGCACATAGGGGGTATGCCAGGCAGAGGAATGGGCTTCCTGTGGGACCATGTGGACTCCTGGGCCCCTGAAGCATGTAGGGGGTATGCCAGGCAGAGGAAGCTAGGCTACACACAGGCGGGTAGACCAGGGTGGGCAGCTGAGGTGACAGAGGAGGTGGGGTCTCTGAATGTCAGGAGGTACCTCTGAGTCGACCTCAACGCCCCGCCAAGGAGCAGGAAAGCCAGTGGAGGGGGAGGTGACCTTCACCTGAAGCCCCAGAGTAGGGTCCAAGTTTTGTGCTCAGAAGTGATGAGGAGACTGGGCTGGGAGGAGGGGCTTCTGGGGTCCAGGGAGCAGTGGGAGCCTGGTGCAGACAGGGTGGGAGTCAGGCCTGCCTGCCCCACCAAGGGTGGGGAGGAAGGGTGGTGGGGTTCAGAAGCCCCTTAGTGAGTCCTCGGGGCGGGGTCCCGAGGTTGCTGGACCTCGGCAGCCCTGCAGAGGGTGGGCACGGCCCGCTTGGGGCAGTCTGGTCCCTCAGGTGGGGCTGGGCAGTGGAAGCCGGGTTGGCCCTCCTTAGAGCTAGTGGCTCTCCTAAAGCAGTGTGTCGCTAGGGCTATGGCCTTGGGTGGGCCCCCAGCGGGAAGCCACGGTGTCCCTCTGGTGTGCTGGTGTGGGAGATGGAAGGGGGTGGGGACAGGGAGCTGGGAATGAGCGCAGGGTGGCATGTGGGCAAGGCATTGAGGACCCTTGTCCCCTGTTACTTAGTCCATGTCATGAGGGGGAACGGCCACAAAGAAAACTGGGGGACAGAGAGGTTAAGGCCTCCCTTAAGGGTAAAGGCCAGTCACCAGCTGAACCCTGGAGACCCAGGACTGAAGGTTGCCCTGGAGCCCTGGAGTCCGTGGATTCCTGCAGCCCCTGCAGCCTCATGCTGCTCTGACCTGGGCAGAGGATGGCCACCCACGTGCCCTGGTGGACCACCGACTCCCTCCAGACAGCAGTGCCTAGGCGGGGCGGAGGGAACACCCAGCTGCAGCCAAAGGGGGCCAGAGGGCCAGAGCACACCTGTCTGCCCCCAGGGCTGGGTCAGCCCAGCCAAGTGGGGCCACGGGCTCGGAGCGCCCCCTGGTGGCGGAGCTTGGCTGTGGGCTCCTGCAGAAGGGGGCGAGGGCAGCAGGGGGAGCCCGCACCGCTTTTCTCCAGGGAGAGTGTGAGGCCAGGGCTTTGGGGAGCCCCTTGGGGAAGAGGGGTGCACAGAGGCTGGCAGTTGGCCAAGGAAGCCCCAGGTCAGGTGCAGCTGCGGGGGCAGCAGTCACAGCAGGCGGCTGCCTTCAGCCTCACTGCGGACCACCTGAGGCCACCAGCCCCTTCAGCCCTCCTGCCCTTCCCACCTGGCCGGGGGTCCTGGCCACATCCCATCCAGGGGGAGCTCCAGGGCCTGCTGGGCCCCCTCCAGGGCCCTGCGCACCACAGCCTGCCCCGGCTCAGCGCCTGGTGCCGCTGGAGCGGCAGAGGTGTGCTTGCAGGACGGGTCTCCAGACCCGCCCACCTCCAGGCTGTCGGGGGCTTGGTTCAAGCAGTGATTGCAGTTTGGCTGCTCTGCTTGAGCTCACCGGGGCCAGTGGCGGGAGTGGGCACTGGGCTCCGTGGGGCCGAGAGCCCAGTGCGTGGGCTGAGGGGCCTGGTCCCAGCCCCTGGCCCCTCTTCCCTGACTAGCGGCCGGCCCTCGTTTCACTGAAAAGGCCTCTAGGAGGAGCCTCTTCCCTTGGGCCCTGGGGACCAGTTAGGGGCCCTCCAGGCAGGTCCCCCTGGTAGGCTGGCCCTGGAGCAGCACCACACGTGGCTGGGCTGCAGGGGTGACTGCGTGTTCCAGGTCCAAGGTGCTCATGGACAACTGAGCCAGCCGTGAGTGCCTGCCTGCACCCTGTTGACTCTGGGGCCTGGCACCGAGTTGGCAGGAGGCCCCGCTTTCTCTTTGACTCAGGCTTGCCAGTCTCTTTCTTTTTCGCTCAGAATCTCTCATTCTGACCCATTTTTGGGCCAAATCCTGAGCCCCATTTCCCAGCAAGCAGGTTCTCACGAATGGGGCCCTGGCTGCCCCCCGAGCAGGTAGGCGTGCAACGGGCCCCGGGGAGCATCCCAGACAAGGGTGGGGCGGCTCCTGTGAGTCCACCCAGGAAGGGAGCGGGCTGCGGGTGTGGCTGGGGCCTCTGGCAGAGCCCCCGCCACCTGGCAGTGCAAACAGGAAGGGCAGAGGCCCTGGCAGCCAGGAGCCAGGTCGCCAGCGGTCTGTGGGGGGGTCGGCTCCTTCCTGCCCTCCCCCACTGCCCTCGGGGTGCCTGCCACAGGCAGAGGGGGTGGGGTCCTCGGGGGTGCCGGCCACCCTCTGTTCTGGCCAGCCCGATGCCACATCCACCCCGCGGGCCTCCAGACGGTTTCCGACGGTTCCCACGGCCCTCCCCCAACACCCCCCGCCCCCCAGTGTTGTGCAAGAGCCTCGCCACCACCGCTCAGAGCCTCTGCTGGGGGTGAGGAGCCTCAGAGGGGCCAGAGGGCCCCCTTCTCCCAGACCGGCCTCTGTATCCCCCATGGGTGTGCTGACGGCTCCTCAGTTCCCATCCTGGACACAGTCTGGTCCTCACCAGGGGACGAGAGCGGGGACAGGCTGTTAGTCCCGGGAGCCCAAGAGTGGACAGGGTGATGGGCGGCCCCCAGGACATCACAGGTGGCAGGCCTGGTGAAGGTTCCAGGCTGGTGTTCCTTCCACGACACCCAACCTGCAGCCTCCAAGAACTGGACTGGCCTGAGGCCCTCAGGACGCTAGCGCCAGGGCTGGGCCTTGCTGGCCACATCCGGCTGAGGTGAAGGAAGCTAGTGACTGAGAGCAGAGTGGGCTGGAACCAGGGCAAAAGGGGAAGGAACTGGACCTCCATGCCTGGGCCCCAGGACTGGCGGACGGCAGGGTGGGGAGAGGGCCTCTGGACTGCTGTCTTCCTTTTCCTGGAGCAGGTGCTCACGTCAGGGACACAGCGACTCCTTCCCTTTCCAGCCTGGAAAACCCCCTCCGTACTCCCCCGCCCTGGGCTGTGGGGCCTGGAGGAAGAGACCCGGAGCCCCCAAGGGCGGCGTCCCAGCCCAGGTTCCCGCATCTCTTCCTGGCCTGGCCAGACCCAAGGCCACCCAGGCTGGGGCTCCTGCAGACCGATGCCCTTGGTGGGGAAGGAAGGTGTGGCAGCCCCACAGCCCACTGGAGCCAGGCCCAGCCCGGCGCTGTCCACCAAGGGTGTGTGCTGGGGCCCTGTGTGGACCCTGCGACGGAGCCCCTCCCAGGGAATCCGGGTTCTGGGACAAAGGTGTCCTCGAGGCCGCAGGGATGGGCGGCATGGAGAGGCCTGGCGAGAAGCAACGCGCGGGAGGAACCTCAGCCTCCCGGGTGGAGCTGAGCGCAGTGAGTCTGCAGCCAGAGGGTCTGGGGGCCCACCGCAGAGCCGAGAGGGGGGAGCGGGGGAAGTGGGTGATGACACAGCGCCAGGGGAGGCGGCGGCCCGCGCCCGGCGGCCGCAGGGAAGCACGCCTGCTCTCCGTGGCACCCCTGGCAGGGCAGTGGGCGGCTACTGAGTCCTCGATGTCAGGGTCGCCCTTTCCGGGTGGGGGCCACCTCCACTTGCAATGGCCTCCCCATCCCTGAGGCCAGGCAGGCCCTCTCCTCCCGGGCCAGCCGGCGGGTCATCTCCAGGCCTTTCCAGAGGCCAGCAGGGGTGGGAGTCACGGTCCTGGACCTTGTCTGGGTACCCTTCCGGGAGCCGCCACTCCCCAGCAGCCAGGGGCCTCTTGGGGGAGGCGAGGCGGCATTTGGATGCTGGTGGTGTCAAAGGTCACTGGGGGCGGGACGGGAGCGGGAAGATACTCTGGTGGCCTTCCTCCGGAGCAGACGAAAGGAGAGTGTTTGCAGGCGGCGACCCAGCGCGGGGGAGCAGCTGTGGTTTCAGGGCGTTCCCACAGAGTGGAGGCCGTGATTTGAGGAGCCGTGAATGCAGAATGCTGGTGAGTCTCTGGCCTTGAGGGAGGCCTGGGCTGGGAGCCTGGGGCCCGTGGAGAGCTGGAGGACACAGCCTCTCTTCCTGTGTCCCCTGCAGGGCTCAGCCCCACTCCGAGCCTCCGGGCTCTGGGGGGCCTGGCCGTGGCGGCCCTTCTCTCCACTGTCTGGCTCTGGTGGCGGCTTGGGGCGGCCCCCGGGGGAGCCCCAGCCCCACAGCCCACGACCACCATCCTCGTCTGGCACTGGCCATTTGCCAGCCAGCCCCCAGAGCTGCCCGGGGACACCTGCACCAGGTACGGGGTGGCCCGCTGCCGCCTGACCGTCAACCGCAGCCTGCTGGCCGGCGCCGACGCCGTGGTCTTCCACCACCGAGAGCTGCAGACCCAGCAGGCCCGCCTGCCCCTGGCTGAGCGGCCGCGGGGCCAGCCCTGGGTGTGGGCCTCCATGGAGTCGCCCAGCCACACCCGCGGCCTCGGCCGCCTCCGAGGGGTCTTCAACTGGGTGCTGAGCTACCGGCGTGACTCGGACATCTTTGTGCCCTACGGCCGCCTGGAGCCCCGTGAGGGGCCGGCGCCTCCGCTGCCGGCCAAGCGCGGGATGGCCGCCTGGGTGGTCAGCAACTTCCAGAAGCGGCAGCGGCGCGTGCAGCTGTACCGGCAGCTGGCGCTGCACCTGCAGGTGGATGTGTTCGGCCGCGCGGCCGGGCAGCCCCTGTGCGCCAGCTGCCTTCTGCGCGCCGTGGCTGGCTACCGCTTCTATCTGTCCTTCGAGAACTCCGAGCACCGGGACTACATCACCGAGAAGTTCTGGCGCAACGCGCTGTTGGCCGGCGCCGTGCCCGTGGTGTTGGGCCCGCCGAGGGCCGCCTACGAGGCCGTCGCCCCGCCCGATGCCTTCGTGCACGTGGACGACTTCGGCTCCGCCCGCGAGCTGGCCGCCTTCCTCACCAGCATGAACGAGAGCTGCTATCGGCGCTACTTCGCGTGGCGAGACCGGTTCCGCGTGCGGTTGTTCAGCGACTGGCGAGAGCGCTTCTGTGCCATCTGTGCCCGGTTCCCCCAGCTGCCCCGTGGCCAGGTCTACCAGGACCTTGAGGGCTGGTTCCAGGCCTGAGCTCTGCCCATGGAGGGGGGAAGAGGCGGGTGGCTGGGGAGCTGGACATGTGGGTAGAGGGGTGGGTGTTGAAATCAAACCACCGGCATCCGACCGGACCCCCATAGGCAACGGCAGGGCGGACATGGAGGCTGGGGTGGGGGGCTGGGAAGCAGGGCTCCTCTGGGCAGCCTGCCTGGAGGAGGAGGCTGCTGGGCATTGGAGCCACTCTTTTGAGGCAGAGGCGAGAGCAGGGAGGGAGGGATGGAGTACGGGGTGCTGAGGTCCGTCAGGCCCTCCGTCCCTACCTCGATCATATCTCAGACGGGCGGGGGCTGAGAGAGGCTGTAGGCAGGGCCCTCGGGGCTGCGGACACGACCCCTGAGGTCTGTGGGGTACAAGCCGGCCCCCAGCCCATAGCTGGGGTCCCTTTGTCCCGGATGTGCAGTCTGGAGCCTGCAGACCCTGTGGCCTGCTGCCCCCTGGGGAGGGGAGAGCAACGAATAAAGACACAAGCAGAGTGTGCGTGGACTCTGCCTCCCCTGCACCCCCGCCACAGGGGCCTCCTGTCCTGGCCAGATCCGCCCCCGCCCCCAGGCTCGTCCTCCCGGCCTCCATCTGCCTCACTGAAAGGCTCTGCAGCAGAGAGCCTGCCCTGACGCCCTCCACCCTGAAAGGCCCAGGGGCGGGGAGCAGAGGCCCAGCTCAGAAACGTGGCTGGGGGACGTGTGCAAGGCGCCCTGGGACTTCATTCTCAGGCTGTGGGCATCCAGGGTGTGATGAGGCCCGGTTAGATGTGGGCTCTCTGTCACTGGTGGCAGCGTGGGCATGGGGGAGCACCAGGTTCCTGCTGCACCAGGGGTCCTGGTGTGCAGGGGAGGGGGATGGGGGCTGGCGCTGAGCCTCTGGGTGGCGCTGCCAGGGCCCCAGGTGGGTGGGCAGCAGGTGGTAGCAGGAAGCTGCTGCCCTCCCCCTTGGCAGTGGCTTCCTGTCCTGACCTAGCCCCACGTCCTGATAGAGGAGAAGGAAGTGTCCTCAGGCTTCAGGGGGAGGGGGGAGGAGGAGGGGGGGGAGGGAGGGGGGAGGAGGAGGGGGGGGAGGGGGGAGGGGGAGGAGGGGGGAGGGGGATGAGGGGGGATGGGTCCCCACCCCCTCCTGCCTGGCGCTCAGTTTAGAGCCTTCTCTGTGTAGCGCGACACCACTCGGTTTGCCCCTCCCATTCACAAATTGGGAAACTGAGGTTGGGAGGAGCCCAGAGAAGCGCAAGGCAGGACGCTTCTTGCAGCAGGGGCGGGCCTGCCCTCTGCTGGCCTGCCCGGGAATGGGCCTCCCCACGCGGCTCAGACCTGGCCAGGCACTGCCCCAAGCCTGCAGGTGCACTGGCCCCAGACACCCCTGCAGAGGCCACAATCACCCACACCCACAGGAAGAGAAAGCGGCCCCTCACAGAGGGCGCAGCCTTAGCCTCCCCAAACACCAGCCTGCCTCGCCTGCACAGGGTGGTTCTCTGGGTCCCTTCTCCCCCTGGCTGAGCCCAGGGAGCTGCAGCCCCCACCGAGCCCAGCCAGGGCCGCCCTAAGTGGCTCATTCACAAGGAGCACAGGAAAGTCTTACAGGGGAAGGGCAGCCCACCTGCTGCCCTTCTAGTCAGTACGTCCCCCCACCAAGGTGCAGGTGGGGTTGCCCCCAGTCTGGCAGGAAAGCCAACTCTTTGAGCCTTTAGAGACATGCCCGCTCTGCACAGGTAGGACCTGCATCCGAGGCTGCGCGCCCCCTCCCCAAGTGTGGGCAGCTGTCCCCCACCAGCCCCCAAGTGCCCCAGGCACTGGGATCTGGCTCTCAGGTTCAGATGAAATTCCTGCCATCGTCAGCTCTTCTGCGCGGAGGGCAGACAGAGGTGGGGACCTGGTGGGGAGCGAGCATCCCCCAGCATCCCCCCAGGGGCCACGGGCCGGGGCCAGGGTCGACCTCGGAGCGCCTCTAAGAGAGGACTATTTCAGGGGTTGGGGTGCTGCGCCTCGGCTCGGCGCCCGTGGGAGAAGAGCGCCCTGGGACTGAGTCGGGGATCTCGGTTTACGTCTGGGTTCTTGGGCGCATCACCTCAACGCCTAGAGGGAGGGGGGCAACCAGAAAGCCTCTCGTGGCGGGTCAGAGCTCCGGGAACCGCCCAAACGCCGGTGGGCAGGCGACCCGGGTCGGGCGACGTGCGGAGGGCACCCGGCGGCCCCTTTAAGCGGGGGCGGCGCAGGCAGGGCGCGGGCGGGGGGCGGTGCGAGTCGCTGCCGCCGCGGCCGCCGAGGCGGAGCCAGCGCCGAGCCGGTCCCGGAGGCTCGAGACCCCGCCCCGCGCGGGCGATGCCGAGCGGCGCGGCGGGCGGCGGGGCGCGCAGAGGAGCGGGCCGCAGCGCGGAGGCGGCCGGAGCGCGGCCCCGCCATGGGCTTCCTGCACCAGCTGCAGCTGCTGCTCTGGAAGAACGTGACGCTGAAGCGCCGGAGCCCGGTGAGCGACCCCCGGCGCCGCGGGCCGGCCGGAGCCGGAGGCTGCGGGCACCGGGGCCGGCGGCGCGCTCCCCGCGCGCACGTGCGGCGGCCCGGCCGGGCGCGCGTGGACCCCAGGCGGGCGGGGCGGCGGGTGGTCGCCCCTTCCTGCCCTCGCCCCTGCCCGCGCTCTGGCCTCCAGAGAGGGGGCTTGGCTGTACCCGGCCCGCCGCCCGCGTCCGCTGACATTCGTGGAGCTCGGCTGAGTCACGGGGCGGGCGCCCTCCGCAACGCGCTCTCCCGGGCCAGCCTCAGGGCTGGAAGGTGGCCCCCGGCTCCTGGGGGAGCGGGAGGCCCTGCTTCCCCCGGCAGAGGACCGGCTGGGAGTCTGGGTCCGACTCAGAGGCGCTGAGGTCTCTGGGCCCAGCCCTGGTGCCCCTGCAGGGACCCTGCCCCTCCTCCAGGCGCAGCCCTCTGTCCTTGGACAGGAGCCTCTCCTCGCACACATCCACCGACCCTCGCTCACGGGCTCGCGCCGCGTCCTCGCTGTGCCTGCCTCGGCCCGCCCAGGCCCTGCCGCACCCTTTTGTCCTTCGGGGCCCTCCTCCCTGAAGCGGTCCACTCTCTACTCCCCCAACCCGGCCTCCCCCCGGGACTGGGTCCTCTGACCACCATGCTCCCCAGCTCTCTGCCCTACCCTTGGGGGTGCAGGGCACAGCAGCTGTCAGGGGCTGAAGCACCGGTGAGGAGTGGGGCTGGGGCGGTATGGGTGTCATCACACTGACCGCCACTGCTCCGGCCTTGGGAAGGGCAGGGGCATCTGCTGGCCTGCCCAGATGGCACCAGCCACATCGCAGCGAGGCCTGGGCAGCTCGGGTTCCTGACAGGACATTGGGGATTTTCCAGCATGGGGCTCAGGGCAGGTTGGGGTCTGGAGATGGAACCTGAGGTGGAGGCATCCTCCTGCTCCTCTGGAGTTTGGGGGCTCCTGTCCCACCTGGCCCCGGGGCCCCTTGAGCCGACCTGCTCCTGCCTGGGCCCCTCCCTGAGAGGGGTTTCAAAGTGCACAGCGGGAAACCCAGACCTGCAGATGGGCAGGGTAGCCGTCATCACCCTGGCCTGGCAGGATTCCCCTGGGCACCTGGCCCTGGCAGGGAGCCAGGCTTGTGTTCGCTCCCTGCCCGCGGCGCCCGGGGCTGGCTGGCACTGGGCTTGTGGATCAGACCTGCAGCCTCTGGTGCTGCCTCCTCTGCTGCAGGTTTTGGGTAACTGGGGCCAGCAGGGCGGGGCCCTGGGGAGGGATTGAGACTGGACGTGGGCATGCGTCAGTGTCAGCCCTCAAATTCCTGGCAGGGAGGATGGGAGCTAGGAGCAGAGGCTCCCATGAGGGCCCCAGCATCTCCTGGGGACCCCAAGGCTCAGGGAAGTGGGCACCTGGCAAGCAGGGGGGAGGTGCCCACTGACTTACACCCAGGAGTAGCCCCCGAATGTCAGGTTGGGCCTCCCCAGAGCCTTCCTTGCCCTGCCCCATGGTGCCCCCAGGGATGGCTGGGCTTGTGGAGGTCCTTGGCCTGTGGCCACAACACAGCAGGAATTCTTCCTCCAGGTGGCTGAGGCCTCGCTGGGCTCACGCAGGGAGCTGGGGCAGGCTAGGTGGCCGGCGCACTCGTCCACTTTTCTGGGAGGGTCTTGGGCGTCACAGTTGGCTCCCTGGACTTGGCTGGCAGAGGGTCTGCCTGCGTGCTGCGTGCCTCACTGAGGGTGCATATGTGCCCTGGGGGAAGCCTGGTCTGGGGCAGGAACCGAGGCTCTCTGTGCCTGGCTCGCTCCACCTCCCCAAGCTCTGCGCCTCGGTTTCTCCATTTGCCGGTGTGGACCTCGGTCTGGACCTCGGTCTGGATCCCGGTCTGTTCTGGGGCTTCTGGCTGCTCCTGGGGGGACCAGGTCCCTGCAGTCGGGGGCAGCGCCTCCATCCTCAGGCCTCACCTGTTCTCTTCTGGACGCAGCGGGAAGGGCCCGGAGGGGACACACGGGGCGCTGGCCCGTCTCCAGGGCCAGGGGTCTGACCACCTTGCAGACCGCTGGGTGGGGCGCCCAGGTGGGGCTGAACCTGCACTGCCTGCGGTAACTAGATGCCCCTCTGGCCACCCGCCCGCCAAGCAGGCCTCCCTCCTCCCAGCAGCTCATGTGCGGCTGTTGCTATAGCAATGAGGAGACAGCAGGCCGGTTGCTGCAGTTACTCGTGGAGGTGCCCGGAGGCAGGGTGGGGGTGGGTGGGGCCGGCTCAGCGGCCGTGACCCCAGCCATGCTCGGTGTGCAGGCGGCAGGCGCCTGTCCTGGTCCACGATGCCTCCTGGGCTGGCCTCAGGCTGGCTGCTGGCTCAGGGCGGGGGTGGAGGCTGGCACGGGCTGGGGCGGGCGTGGGGCGCAGACACACAGCAGGGTGTTCCACACCACAGAGCCCTATTGTCAACCCAGTAAACACAGCAGCATCTGGCCCCGCCCTGGGGGACCAGGGCTTGGGCCCTGGGCCAGAGAGAGCACCGCTGGGTCAGCGCTCTGAAGTCAGTTTGGTGTGGGGGTGAGGCTAAAGGAACCTTGGTGCCTCCGCAGAAGCTCAGTAGGGGTAGGGGTCAGGATGTGCCCTCGGGTGGGCCAGGGGCCCCCAAAGAGCAGCCAGCCCAAGGTCCGCCTCCCCCTTCCACCGTGCCCTCCCTGAGCCAGGAGGGGTGCAGGCAGGAATGGAGGGAAGTCTGGACCCCAGGCACTTCTTTCCCGCTCCAGGCAGGCCCCAGCAGGGCTCACCTCGGTGCTCAGCCTGCAGCCAAGTCTCCCAGGGAACCCTGATCAGAGGCCCCAGGCAGGCAGGGCCGCGCCCACTCGAGCCACCTGGGGTCGTGGTGGGCTGGGGCAGGAGGCACCTGCGTCTCAGGGTCAGGGGGCGGGGGGGGTGCTGTCAGACCCCTGACCAGGTCTTCCCGGAGGCTTAGGGCCCAGGGCTACAGCCAGGCCCTCCCCTCACCCAGGCCTCACCTTCTTAGGCCTTTGCCAGCAGGGGAGATTGATGGCGCTACAGCTGCAGGGAGGAGGGCTGACCCTGGGGGCGGGGGTGGGAGTCACAGGCCAGTCCAGACACTCCTGGATCCTCTGAGATCTTGCCCAGGCGGCCCTGCAGGCAGGCAAGGAGCTGGGCGACGCGTGGGTCAGCGTGGACCACAAGCTGCCTGATTTGTCCCTGCCGGCCTTCAGCGAGGCACATCTGGACTGGGTGTGGAGACCTGGTTCGCTTGAGCCAGAGAACACTGACCCTCTCGCTCCTCAAAGAGGTTCTGGAAGGAAGGGGCTGTGATCTCTGTGGGCTTGGGGGACCTGGGTGGACCTGTGGCCCCTGGCGGGGCACGCAGGGTTCAGTGGGGCTGGGCTGGCCCTGGGAGGGGTGGGTGTCTCTCTGAGGGAGAGTAGGGTTTGGGTGTGTCCTGTCCCGCCCTGGGCAGGTGGCCTCACTCCGCCCGCCCTTTCCAGTGGGTCTTGGCCTTCGAGATCTTCATCCCGCTCGTCCTGTTTTTCATCCTGCTGGGGCTTCGGCAGAAGAAGCCCACCATCTCTGTGAAGGAAGGTGAGGGGCTTCTGGGGGCCCGGCCGGGAGGGGCGGGCAGGCGGCCCTCATGGCGTCTCGCACACCCGTCGGTGTGCACACGGCTCCTCCGGGCACAGGGGTGCCCGTCCCCGCCGCGGTCCCACGCCCCACGCCTGGCTGGGCTGGGGTGACCGTGGCGCTGGGTCTCACTGTCTCCTCTGTTCTGTTCTGCCCCCTCCCCGCCCTGCATGGTCTCTGTCCTCCTCCTGGGCCTGCATGCAGTCTGTAAGTGCGTGGTCGCCTCCCGGCTGGCCCGGGCAACCTCAGGAGCCCTGAGGGGCTTCCTGGTGAAGCTTGCGCCCTCCCCCACCCCTCGCTTGCACTAACGGAGTCTCCTGGCCAGCTGGGTCCTGCAGGGCCCCTGCCTGCTGTCAGGAACAGCTGGCTCGGTGGGGTGGGGGTGGGGTGGTGGGAGGTCAAGGCTGGAGTCCCCTGGACGTCGGTGGCTCCCTGGTCAGGCTCCCCGGTGTCACTCAGGGTGGGGCTGCCTGGCCCTGCTGTGCAGGGCTGCAGAACCTGGCCGCTGTCCACTCAGACCTAGTGGGCTCTTGCGTTCACTCTACTAACCAGCTGGCCAGAGAGGTCAGAGGTCACTGCCCAGGAGGGCCCCTGTGCTCCTGAGCCCTGGGGGCAGTGCCGCCTTGTGTTCTTGGTGAAGCAGTCAGAGCGCTGGCTTTGGCTGGTGGAGGGGAGAGGGATGCTCTAACAGTTGTGGGGAAGGGGTGGCGAGATGCCCTTTGACCTCTGACCTGCTGGGGTCATCTGCACTAGAACACTCAGCCTTCTGTTTCCTGTCTGCTGCCTGCAGCTGCTTTTCTTCCTGACTTTCTCTAAATCTCTCTTCTCGGCCTCTGTCTCTTCCCACCCCCCAACCCCGCCCCTCCCCGGCCCTGGGCCCTCTCGCCTGCCCCCCAGCCTTCTACACGGCGGCGCCCCTCACCTCCGCCGGCATCCTGCCGGTCATGCAGTCGCTGTGCCCCGAGGGCCAGCGGGACGAGTTTGGCTTCCTTCAGTATGCCAACTCCACGTGAGTGCCCCGCCCCCGGCTGCCCCGCCCCGGGCCTGGGCCCCGCCCCCGGCTGCCCCACCCTGGGCCTGGCGGCCTGCAGGTGATGGCCAGTGGTGCTGCAGGGTCACACAGCTGCTGGAGCGCCTCAACCGCGTGGTGGAGGAGGGCAACCTGTTTGACCCGGCGAGACCCAGCCTGGGCTCGGAGCTAGAGGCGCTGCGCCAGCACCTGGAAGCCCTTAGCGCCAGCCCAGACCCCCTGGACGGCCGCGCAGCCCGACCTGCAGGTGCGCCTGGGGGCGGGGCGGTGCCGGAGCCCTCGGTCAGCGGTCAGCGGGGTTTGAAGCCGGGCTCGGGTGCCTCCTGCCGCGGGTCCCACGCCCACACCCCTGCCCGGTGCTCACCTGGTGGCTGCTGCCCGTCACCGTGGCTCAGCCACAGTGGGAGCTGCTAGGAGCTCAGTTCTGAGGCCCTTTAGGGCTCTCTGGCCCCGGGCAGGGCCGGCCTTCAGCCCTGTCCTTCTGCCTGTCCAGGGTCCTCCTTCTCTCTGGACTCGGTGGCCAGGGACCCGCGGGAGCTGTGGCGCTTCCTGACGCAGAACCTGTCGCTGCCCGACAGCGCGGCCCGGGCTCTGCTGGCCGCCCAGGTGGACCTGCCTGAGGTGAGGGCCAGGAGCCTCAGTGGAGCGCCTGTGTCTGCTCCTGGGAGCCCCCTGCCCTGGTCCTCCCCTGGCTTCCGTGGGGGTGCAGGGCTCCTGTGTCTGCTCCCGGGGGAGCCCTGGCCCTGGCCCCCCGCCCTGGCCCTCCGCTGGCTCCCGTGGGGGTGCAGGGCTCCTGTGTCTGCTCCTGGGGGAGCCCTGGCCCTGGCCCCCCGCCGGCTCCCGTGGGGGTGCAGGGCTGGAGCCCCAGCAGCTGAGCCACGACCCCCTCACGCTCAGGTCTATCGCCTGCTTTTTGGCCCTTCGCCTGGCCTGGATGGGGGTTCAGGGCCCCCCAGGAATCAGCAGCCCCTGTTCCGGATGGAGGTGAGGGACACACGCTGCCTGCTTCTGGGTGGGTGAAGAGAGGGCTCCCCTTGAGGGTGAGGGGGTCCCCAGGAGTAGGTGGTTGTCCCCAGGAGGCAGGGTGGGAATGCGTCTCTCTCCCTCCCCCTGCCCCCACCTGCTGTTGCAGGACCTGGGTGGTCTCAGACCCGCCCGCTGGGTGGGGCAGGGTAAAGCCCTGGGCCCTGTGGGCCAGGCCTTTGGTATCCTCTTGGCTGGGGCTCCTTTCAGCCATTCCTCTGCACCCTGCCCCCAGGAGCTGCTGCTGGCCCCTGCTCTCCTGGAGCAGCTCACGTGCATGCCAGGCTCCAGGGAGCTGGGCCGGGTCCTCACTGTGCCCCGGGGTCAACAGACAGCACTGCAGGGATACCGGGACGCAGTCTGCAGAGGGCAGGCTGCAGCCCGTGCTCACCGCTTCTCGGGGCTGGCTGCTGAGCTCCGGAACCAACTGGATGCAGCCAAGATCGCCCAGCAGGTGAGGCCTGCCCGCCAGCCGGCCTGCAGATCTGGCACCTGGGCGAGGGGGTGTGCTGGGGCTCCTCGGGAGTGCCTGGGCCCGGGCTCTGCCTAGCTGCCCTTGGGTCCCCTGCCCTGGGCCTTCGATCCAGCCTGTCTTCCCGTCCCTGGTTGGTGCTCCTTGACCCCCGGGCTGCTCCCCTGCTCGCCTCTTGTGTCTCCTGCGGGTGTCCTCCCCATTCCACGCTGACCTCAGCCTCCCCTGCAGAGCGGCCCCCAGACCCTGCGCCTGCCCCTGGGCCTGCGTCTGCCCACTCGCCCCATTTCCCCTCAGCTGGGCCTGGATGCCCCCAATGGCTCTGCCGCCCCACAGCAACCGCCACCCCCACCGCGGCTGCAGGCACTCCTGGAGGACCTGCTGGATGCCCAGAAGGTCCTGCGGGACGTGGACGTCCTCTCAGCCCTTGCCCTGCTGCTGCCTCAGGGCGCCTGCGCAGGCCGGGCTCCTGGGCCCGCAGCCAGTGGCCCTGGCGGGGCAGCCAACGGCACTGGGGCTGGGGCAGGCCCCGGCTCCAACAGCACGGCTGAGGAGGGGGCCCCGTCCGCTGCAGCCCCGGCCCCCTCGGACGCGCTGCAGGGCCAGTGCTCCGCTTTCGTGCAGCTCTGGGCCGGCCTGCAGCCCATCCTGTGTGGCAACAACCGGTAGGTGGGTGGCAGGGGGTGGGGTGAGGAAGCCGGGGGTTGCTGGGCCTGCCCCCAGGCCTGGCTCTGATGCCCCCTCCCTGGTCCTGGTCCATGGTCCCCTACTCCATGCCAATTGTTTGACACCTGCACCCACTCGGAAGCCCCGCGCCCACCCTTCCCTGCCGATGCCCCGTCCTACCTCGAGTCTCGCCTGCTTGCCCCAGCACTATCGAGCCTGAGGCGTTGCGAAGGGGCAACATGAGCTCCCTAGGCTTCACGAGCAAGGAGCAGCGGAACCTGGGCCTCCTCGTGCACCTCATGACCAGCAACCCCAAGATCCTGTACGCACCCGCGGGCTCCGAGGCAGACCGTGTCATTCTCAAGGTGTGCGCCGCGGGCTGCCTGTGTCCTCTGGGGCAGGAACTGAGGGAGCTGGGCAGAGGGCTCTGCAGGCTGGGGACGCAGTGTGGGGGGGCGGCGGTTGGTAGAATTGGCACGAGAGGGGTGCAGCCCTGGCTCTTGAGAACTCCGGGGCTTGGCTCTCTGGGTGAGGGGACCTGTGAGCAAGTCTGAGGTGCAGGGGCACTTTGAAGGCTGCCTTGAGGATGCCCTGCCTGGCTGGTGTGGCGCAGGGTCCTGGCTCTTTGAGCATGACCAGGGCTGGGCAGCACTGGTGAGGGTAGAGGAGGGGCCGCAGGCAGAGACCGTCCAGAGCGTCGTCCGCTGGGTGCGATCTGGGCAGGGCATCTGCGTGGTTTGGGACCAGCTGAGAGCAGTGTCTGTGGCCCTCCCGGGTTGCAGTCTGGAAGAAGTAGAAGCCAGGGCTGGAGATGGTGCAGGAAGGGGAGGGCTGTGGAGGGGTTCCCTAGGATGAGCATGGGGGGAGGTGAGGGCCAAGTGTCAGGGCCACTCGAGACGTGTGTGGAGGGGTCCCACAAAGGGCCGGGGAAGACACCGCTGGTGGCAGGGGCTGGGGAGGCTGTGCTTTCCTGGGAGCCGGGCAGAGGGGGTTTCAGGGGAGGCGCTGAGCAGAGGCCTGGGAGGGAAGGCCTTGGAGCTTCCAGGGGCCATCTGGCCAGACCTAGATTGGTGGTTGGTGGGGACTGGCCAGTGGGTGGCCTCCAGCCACGGAGGGAGGTAAGGAGTGAGAAGCCCGCTGCTGGCCGGCGTCCTTCCATGAGCCCCATGCTCTGCCCTCACCCTCTGCAGGCCAATGAGACCTTCGCCCTTGTAGGCAACGTGACTCACTACGCCCAGGTGTGGCTCAACATCTCGGCGGAGATCCGCAGCTACCTGGAGCAGGGAAGGCTGCAGCAACACCTGCGCTGGCTGCAGCAGGTGCTGGGGGCCGGGCTGGGCGGGTGTGGCAGGGCCCCCTTGGCCAGCCCAGGCCACCCTCTGAACCGGTCTCCCCCTCCCCCAGTATGTGGCCGAGCTGCGGCAGCACCCGGAGGCACTGAGCCTGTCACCCGAGGAGCTGCCGCCCGCCCTGCGCCAGGACAATTTCTCACTGCCCAACGGCTCAGTCCTCCTGCAGCAGCTGGACACCATTGACAATGCGGCCTGCGGCTGGATCCAGTTCATGTCCAAGGTGGGTGGGTGGGCCCCATGGGCCCTGCGGGTGCCCAGGTCGCCTCTCATGACTGTCCTCTCTTAGGTGAGCGTGGACATCTTCAAGGGTTTTCCAGATGAGGAGAGCATTGTCAACTACACCCTTAACCAGGCCTACCAGGATAATGTCACCGTGTTCGCTAGTGAGCCAGCCCCCTGGGCAGGTCCCCAGCCCGGGTCCCCCGCCTCTCCCCTGCCCGAGACCTTCCCATCCCGGTCCCCCTTTACGGTCAGTCACCCGCCCCGCCCCGCCCAACCCCTCGGCCCCGCCCCACGCCTCGGCCCGCCCCACGCCTCGGCCCCGCCCATCTCCCCTCCCTCCGCCCCGCCCCTTCTCCTGTCCCAGGTGTGATCTTCCAGACCCGCAAGGACGGTTCCTTGCCGCCCCACGTGCACTACAAGATCCGCCAGAATTCAAGCTTCACGGAGAAAACCAACGAGATCCGCCGGGCCTACTGGCGGCCGGGGCCCAACACCGGCGGCCGCTTCTACTTTCTATATGGCTTCGTTTGGATCCAGGGTGAGGGCCGACCCTGGGGCCGCGGGGGGCGGGGCGCAGCCTCCGCTGACCACCATCCTCTTGCTCCTCCCACCCGCAGACATGATGGAGCGCGCCATCATCGACACCTTCGTGGGCCACGACGTGGTGGAGCCCGGCAACTACGTGCAGATGTTCCCCTACCCGTGCTACACGCGGGACGAGTGAGTGCCAACCGAGCGCTGGGCGCGCGCCGGGCGCCGCGTCCGCCCGCCTCCACCCGCCTCCGCCTTACGCCCCTCCCTCCCCCCAGCTTTCTGTTTGTCATCGAGCACATGATGCCGCTCTGCATGGTGATCTCCTGGGTCTACTCTGTGGCCATGACCATCCAGCACATTGTGGCTGAGAAGGAGCACCGGCTGAAGGAGGTGGGGGAGATGGAGGAGGGGAGAAGAGGGAAGGGGTGGGGCTGAGGAGGGGGGCGATGGAGACAGGTGAGAGGTGGAGAGGAGTACAGGTGGGGAGCAGCCGTGGGCAGCCCCTTGCCCTGCTGCCCCACAGGTGATGAAGACCATGGGCCTGAACAACGCGGTGCACTGGGTGGCCTGGTTCATCACGGGCTGCGTGCAGCTCTCCATCTCGGTGACGGCGCTGACCGCCATACTCAAGTACGGCCAGGTCCTTGCGCACAGCCACGTGCTCATCATCTGGCTCTTCCTGGCTGTCTACGCCGTGGCCACCATCATGTTCTGGTGAGTGCTGTGTGGCAGCAGCGGGCTGGAGGGTGGACTTGCTTCGAGTAATGACCCAGGACTCGGGTGTGGTTGACGGCCCGTGGCCCTGCCTGCCCCCAGCTTCTTGGTGTCCGTGCTGTACTCCAAGGCCAAGCTGGCCTCGGCCTGCGGCGGAATCATCTACTTCCTGAGCTATGTGCCCTACATGTACGTGGCTATCCGTGAGGAGGTGGCCCACGACAAGATCACCGCCTTCGAGAAGTGCATCGCGGTGAGGGTCATGGGGGTGGCCCAGGCTTGGGGGTGTCCGGCCTCCTTTCCTGCACTGACACTGCTGTCTCCTCAGTCCCTGATGTCCACGACAGCTTTTGGCCTGGGTTCCAAGTACTTTGCTCTGTACGAGGTGGCAGGCGTGGGCATCCAGTGGCACACATTCAGCCAGTCTCCCGTGGAAGGGGATGACTTCAACCTGCTCTTGGCTGTCACCATGCTGATGGTAGATGCGGTCGTCTATGGGGTGCTCACGTGGTACATTGAGGCTGTGCACCCAGGTACCGAGCCCTTTGGAGGGGAGGGGAACAGGAGAAGGGGGCTATCTCTAGGGGGACACATGGCATGGGGGGGGACACTGACCCCAGGCCCTGGGTCAGCCTCCCCTCTCCCCATAGGCATGTACGGGCTGCCCCGGCCCTGGTACTTCCCACTGCAGAAGTCCTACTGGCTGGGCAGCGGGCGGACGGAGGCATGGGAGTGGAACTGGCCATGGGCTCGCACCCCCCGCCTCAGCGTCATGGAGGAGGATCAAGCCTGTGCCATGGAGAGCCGGCGCTTGGGTGAGTGGACACCAGGTGGGGACTGGGGCAGTTGCTGACTTTGGGGGGCTGAGGACATCCTTGGTGCTCACTCTGGCCCCCGTGCAGAGGAGACACGGGGCATGGAAGAGGAACCCACCCACCTGCCGCTGGTAGTCTGCGTGGACAAGCTCACCAAGGTCTATAAGAACGACAAGAAGCTGGCTTTGAACAAGCTGAGCCTCAACCTCTATGAGAACCAGGTCGTGTCCTTCCTGGGCCACAACGGGGCTGGCAAGACCACCACCATGTGTGTGCCGGGGGGTGGGTGGCAGGGAGGGCTCCCTGCAGGAGGTGGGGCTGTGACCTCACCTGTCCACCCAGGTCTATCCTCACCGGCCTGTTCCCACCTACGTCGGGCTCGGCCACCATCTACGGGCATGACATCCGCACGGAGATGGACGAGATCCGCAAGAACCTGGGCATGTGTCCCCAGCACAATGTGCTCTTCGACCGGCTCACGGTGGAGGAGCACCTCTGGTTCTACTCGAGGCTCAAGAGCATGGCCCAGGAGGAGATCCGCAAGGAGATGGACAAGTGGGTGGGGCTTGGGTGGATGCGAGGCTGCAAGCAGCAGCACCCCAGCCCTGCGGCTTACCTCCCGTCTGCCCCCAGGATGATCGAGGACCTGGAGCTCTCCAACAAACGGCACTCGCTGGTGCAGACGCTGTCCGGCGGCATGAAGCGCAAGCTCTCGGTGGCCATTGCCTTCGTGGGTGGCTCCCGGGCCATCATCCTGGATGAGCCCACGGCCGGCGTGGACCCCTACGCACGCCGCGCCATCTGGGACCTGATCCTGAAGTACAAGCCGGGTGAGCAGGCGCCGAGGGTGCAGAGAGCAGCCCCCTGCCCGGCCCCACCTGGCCGCCCCTCTGACCCCCGTCTCCCCCAGGCCGCACGATCCTCCTGTCCACCCACCACATGGATGAGGCTGACCTGCTCGGGGATCGCATTGCCATCATCTCCCACGGGAAGCTCAAGTGCTGTGGCTCACCGCTCTTCCTCAAGGGCGCCTACGGGGACGGCTACCGCCTCACGCTGGTTAAGCGGCCTGCAGAGCCCGGGGGTCCCCAAGGTCTGTGCGGAAGCCACCTGCCCCAGACTCTTCCTCAAGACCAGTGAGGTTGAGGGGCTTGGCTCTCACTGTGTTGCCCAGTGGGCCCAGGATGCTAGTTGGGCCTGGCCCACCCTCTCCCCCAGCCCCTGAGTGAAGCTCTTCCTACCCTCCCAGAGCCAGGGCTGACAGCCAGCCCCCCAGGTCCAGCCCAGCTGAGCAGCTGCTCCGAGTCCCAGGTTTCCCAGTTCATCCGCAAACATGTGGCCTCCTGCCTGCTGGTCTCCGACACCAGCACCGAGCTCTCCTACATCCTGCCCAGTGAGGCCGCCAAGAAGGGGGCCTTTGAGCGCCTCTTTCAGGTGTCTGAGTCCGGGCTGGGGTGATGGAGGAGGTGGGGCAGAGGTCTGTAGAAAGTGGGGGAGGTGGAGGAGGTGTGTTCAGCAGAAGAGGCGGGCCTGGGCTCAGGGGCGGGGCCAGCAGGGGGCGGGCCTGGTGGAGGAAGCAAGACTGGGGTCGGGGGTGGGGCCAGTGGAGGGGGCGGGCCTGGTAGAGGAAGCAGGACTGGGGTCGGGGGCGGGGCCAGTGGAGGGGGCGGGCCTGGTGGAGGAGGCAGGACTGGACTCTGGGACTGGGGCAGAACTGGGGCGGGGCCAGTAGAGGAGGCGGGGCTGCCCAAGAGGTGGGCACAACTTGCCCCGCGGCCACCCTCTTTGAGGTGGGCCTCACGCAGCTCTTTCACAGCACCTGGAGCACAGTCTGGATGCACTGCACTTGAGCAGTTTTGGGCTGATGGACACGACACTGGAGGAAGTGTTCCTTAAGGTGTCGGAGGAGGACCAGTCGCTGGAGAACAGTGAGGCAGGTGAGACTCCAGAGCTGCTGATCAGCTCTGCCCCCATACCCTGGCTCCGCCAGCTCTGAGCGCGAGCCTAGGGTTGTCACTCTTACGCTGTCTCTGGGGGCCAAGGGTTTTAGGTGGGAACAGGGAGCCAGGAGACCCCAGGGTCAGGCTGGGGCTGTTGCCTGGGGTGGGTGGGTGCGGGAGTGTGGAGGCCTGCAGCTGAAGACCGCCCTGAGCCCCCACGCGTCTCCCCTGGCACCTCTGCAGATGTGAAAGAGTCTAGGAAAGACGTGTTACCGGGGGCTGCGGACCCGGTATCGGCGGAAGGTCCTGCGGGCAACCTGGCGCGGTGCGCGGAGCTGGCCCAGTCGCAGGTGTCGCTGCAGTCTGCATCCTCGGTGGGCTCTGCCCGTGGTGACGAGGGGGCCGGCTACACCGATGTCTACGGCGACTACCGCCCTCTCTGTGACAACTTGCAGGACCCTGACAATGTCAGCTTGCAAGGTGGGGGCTGTTGGGTACTGCCGGGAGGGTCCCTGGAGGGTGGAGCGGGGCCCGTGCTCAGCTCCTGCCTCCTGTGCAGAGGCAGAGGCGGAGACCCTCGCGCGGGTTGGCCAGGGCAGCCGCAAGCTGGAGGGCTGGTGGCTGAAGGTGCGCCAGTTCCACGGGCTCCTGGTGAAGCGCTTCCACTGCGCCCGGCGCAACTCCAAGGCACTGTCCTCTCAGATCCTGCTCCCTGCCTTCTTCGTCTGCGTGGCTATGACCGTGGCGCTCTCCGTCCCAGAGATCGGTAAGGCTGCCTAGCCAGATATCCGGACATCCGCCTGCTTGGGAGCCACATGGGGGGGCCCTGGGCACAGTAGCTGAGGCTGGTGGGCACACTCTGGGGTTCCTTTGGGGTGCAGACTCCAAGCTTGGGTCCCCTGTGGGTACTAGGAAGAGGGGCCTGGGCCCGTGAGGTGCTGGCAGGCTGTAGGAGCTTGCTCAGGCTTCCCCGCGTTTCCCACCAGGCGACCTGCCCCCGCTGGTCCTGTCCCCCTCCCAGTACCACAACTACACGCAGCCCCGTGGCAACTTCATCCCCTACGCCAACGAGGAGCGCCGGGAATACCGGTGAGCCAGCACCAGGGCTGCCGTGGGGGGCGGGGGCTAGTGCGGGGACTGGGGGGCTGGCCTGACCCCCGTCTGGGCTCGCTCTGTGCTTTCCCAGCTTGCGACTGTCCCCCGACGCTGGGCCCCAGCAGCTGGTGGGCACCTTCAGGCTGCCGTCGGGTGTGGGAGCCACCTGTGTGCTCAAGTCTCCGGCCAACGGCTCACTGGGGCCCACGCTGAACCTGAGCAGCGGTGAGTCGCGCCTGCTGGCCGCACGATTCTTCGACAGCATGTGCCTGGAGTCCTTCACGCAGGGGCTGCCGCTGTCCAACTTCGTGCCGCCCCCACCCTCGCCCGCCCCATCCGACTCCCCCATGACCCTGGACGAGGACCTGCTGCCTACCTCCGGGTCAGGTACTGGCTAGTGGGGCCGCCTGGGGCTCGGGAAAGCGGGGGCCGGGCTGACTGTGCGCTCTGCCTGCAGAGAACTGGACATCGGCGCCCTCCCTTCCACACCTGGTGCGGGAGCCCGTCCGCTGTACCTGCTCTGGGCAGGGCACCGGCTTCTCTTGCCCAGGCGGTGTAGGCGGGCACCCGCCCCAGATGCGGGTGGTCACGGGTGACATTCTGACTGACATCACGGGCCACAATGTCTCCGAGTACCTGCTCTTCACCTCTGACCGCTTCCGGCTGCACCGGTGAGCAGAGGGGAGGGGCGTTCCGGCCGTGGATGGGCAGCAGACCCCCACTGCCCGCCTGGCCTCACAGGCGGTCGGCTTCGCCCAGGTACGGGGCCATCACCTTTGGCAACGTCCAGAAGTCCATCCCAGCCTCGTTTGGGGCCCGGGCCCCGGCTATGGTGCGGAGGATTGCAGTACGCAGGGCTGCCCAGGTGAGCCCCGCTCGGCCCCGGGCCCTGCCGCATCCCGCCCTCCCCCAAGGTCTGCAGCGATGACAGGCTCTGGGGGGTCTCTCTATGTGCCCCCGCAGGTTTTCTACAACAACAAGGGCTACCACAGCATGCCCACCTACCTCAACAGCCTCAACAATGCCATCTTGCGTGCCAACCTGCCCAAGAGCAAGGGCAACCCTGCGGCCTACGGTGGGTGAGCGGGGCAGGGTGGGGCGGGTGTGCAGGCGCAGAGCAGGTCCTGAGGCCACCCCTGTGCTGCAGGCATCACCGTCACCAACCACCCGATGAACAAGACGAGTGCCAGCCTCTCTCTGGATTACCTGTAGGTGTGGGTGGGGGTGGGGGTGGGCGCCGCCACGGGACCGCGTGCCGGGCAGGGCTGAGGGCCTCCTCGCCCCCAGGCTGCAGGGCACCGATGTGGTCATCGCCATCTTCATCATCGTGGCCATGTCCTTCGTGCCGGCCAGCTTCGTGGTCTTTCTGGTGGCCGAGAAGTCCACCAAGGCCAAGCACCTACAGTTTGTCAGCGGCTGCAACCCTGTCATCTACTGGCTGGCCAACTACGTGTGGGACATGGTGTGCTCCCAGACCCCCGGCCGTCCCCCGCCCCCCTGCCCCTCGCTGGGCCCCCCGTCCTGCTCTGGGGACCCTCGCCCCTGTCCCCAGGCCTCTCCGGCTCTGGCCCCTCACCTGCCACCCCTGCTTCGGTAGCTCAACTACCTGGTCCCGGCCACCTGCTGCGTCCTCATCCTGTTCGTGTTTGACCTGCCGGCCTACACGTCCCCCACCAACTTCCCGGCCGTGCTCTCCCTGTTCCTGCTCTACGGGTAAGGGGCGATGGTGGGGGTGGGGCGGGGCGCAGGAGGCCGACGGCCCAGTGACGCCACCTGGCTGCCACCCGCAGGTGGTCCATCACACCCATCATGTACCCGGCCTCCTTCTGGTTCGAGGTCCCCAGCTCGGCCTACGTGTTTCTCATCGTCATCAACCTCTTCATCGGCATCACCGCCACCGTGGCCACCTTCCTCCTACAGCTCTTTGAACATGACAAGGTGGGCCGGGGTGGTGAGGTGGGGGGTGGCAGGGCTGAGGCTGTGCCCTGACACCCCCCGCTCCGCCGTGACCCTCCAGGACCTGAAGGTTGTCAACAGTTACCTGAAGAGCTGCTTCCTCATCTTCCCCAACTACAACCTGGGCCACGGGCTGATGGAGATGGCGTACAACGAGTATATCAACGAGTACTACGCCAAGATCGGTGAGGCCGCGGGGCTGACGGCGCGGCCCCTGGCTGGGGGGCCTAGGCGGGCTCCAGACCTGGGGGCAAGCGGGCGCTCCTGAGGCCCCGGCCCTGAGCCAGCTGCCCCGCAGGCCAGGTTGACAAGATGAAGTCTCCCTTCGAGTGGGACATCGTCACCAGGGGCCTGGTGGCCATGACCGTTGAGGGCTTCGTGGGCTTCCTCCTGACCATCATGTGTCAGTACAACTTCCTGCGGCAGCCGCAGTGAGTGCGCGGGCCCTGCGGGTGGGGGCGGGGCTGGGCACTGCCCTCCGGCGTGGCCCAGGTGCGCGGGCACCAGGTGGCATCAGCCACGCGCTGCCCCGCCCCCGCCCCCCAGGCGCATGCCCGTGTCCACGAAGCCCGTGGAGGACGACGTGGATGTGGCCAGCGAGCGGCAGCGAGTGCTCAGGGGAGATGCAGACAACGACATGGTCAAAATCGAGAACCTGACCAAGGTGGGCCCTGGGCGGCTGGGGGCGGGGCCTGGGGTAGGCTGGGGGCAGGCCGGGGGGCGGGGCCCAGGGTAGGCGGGGGGCGGGGCCTGGGGCAGGCTGGGGGCAGCCGGGGAGTGGGGGCGGGGCGGAGCCCGGGGTAGGTTGGGGGCGGGGCCCGGGGCAGGCTGGGACCCAATGGGAACTCGCGGGGCCTGCTGAGCAGCTGCCCTCTCACCTCCGCCAGGTGTACAAGTCGCGGAAGATCGGCCGCATCCTGGCCGTGGACCGCCTATGCCTGGGCGTGCGTCCTGGCGAGTGCTTCGGCCTCCTGGGCGTCAACGGCGCGGGCAAGACCAGCACCTTCAAGATGCTGACGGGGGACGAGAGCACGACGGGGGGCGAGGCCTTCGTCAACGGGCACAGGTGCGGGCAGGCGGGCGGGCACCTGGGCGGGCGGGCCGGCGGGCCGGCGGCAGCCCTGGTGCTGACGGCGCTGTGTCCCCAGCGTGCTCAAGGAGCTACTCCAGGTGCAGCAGAGCCTGGGCTACTGCCCGCAGTTCGACGCCCTGTTCGACGAGCTCACGGCCCGGGAGCATCTGCAGCTGTACACAAGGCTCCGGGGCATCCCCTGGAAGGACGAGGCGCGGGTGAGGGTTGCCCGGCGGGGGAGGCGGCCGGCGTGGGGGTGTGGAGGGGGGGTCCCTGACGTTCCCGTCACTCCCAGGTGGTGAAGTGGGCCTTGGAGAAGCTGGAGCTGACCAAGTATGCCGACAAGCCCGCCGGCACCTACAGCGGAGGGAACAAGCGGAAGCTGTCAACAGCCATTGCCCTCATCGGGTACCCAGCCTTCATCTTTCTGGTGAGCCCAGGGGTGGCACTGGGTACAGGATGGGGGATGGGGGAGGATGGGGGATGGGGTGTGTTGGGGGGATGGGGGAGGATAGGGGATGGGGTGGGTTGGAGATCAGGTACCCCAACCTTCACCTTCCTGGTGACCGACCCCAAGGGTGGGATGAGGATCGGTACCCCATCTTTGTGTTCTTGGTGAGCCGGGTGGGAAGCAGCTGGTGGGGCCAGCCGGGGTAGACAGGGTACAGCGGCTGAGCCTGGCACTACCCCCAGGATGAGCCTACCACAGGCATGGACCCCAAGGCCCGGCGCTTCCTCTGGAACCTCATCTTGGACCTCATCAAGACAGGGCGCTCGGTGGTGCTGACTTCACACAGGTCCGCCCGTGCCCCGCCCCGCCCGCCCCCCCCACAGGGCCCTCCACTCCGTGCCAGCCTGTGGGTCTTGCCTGCAGCATGGAGGAGTGTGAGGCGCTGTGCACGCGGCTGGCCATCATGGTGAACGGGCGCCTGCGCTGTCTGGGTAGCATCCAGCATCTGAAGAACCGGTGAGCCCCGGCAGCGGGGGGCCTGGGGGGGAGGGGCACAGGGGGGCGAGGGAGGGGGCGGGGGCCTGGGTGGGGAGGGGCACAGGGGGCGAGGGAGGGGGCGGGGGGCCTGGGGGAGAAGGGGCACAGGGGGGCGAGGGGCCTGGGGGGGCACAGGGGGGCGAGGGAGGGGGTGGGGGCCTGGGGGGAGGGGCACAGGGGGGCGTGGTCCCGGGCGGGGGCGGCCGAGGTCACAGGGGGCGGGGGGTCCACGGGGACAGGCTGAGACTGGGCCCCTCTGCTGGCTGGGGTGTGGCCACGAGCCTGTGCCGCAGGTTCGGGGATGGTTACATGATCACGGTGAGGACCAAGAGCAGCCAGAACGTGAAAGACGTGGTGCGGTTCTTCAACAGGAACTTCCCGGAGGCCATCCTCAAGGTGGGCAAGGCCTGAGGGGCGGGGGGAACGGGGCACCGCCCGAGCGGCCTCTGACCTCTGTGCCCCCCAGGAGCGGCACCACACGAAGGTGCAGTACCAGCTCAAGTCCGAGCACATCTCGCTGGCGCAGGTGTTCAGCAAAATGGAACAGGTGGTGGGCGTGCTGGGCGTCGAGGACTACTCGGTCAGCCAGACCACCCTGGACAACGTGAGTGCCCTGGGCTGGGGTCGCCCTCCCCGCTGGGCCGGCCCCCCGCCCACCCCCTGCCCCCGCCCACCAGGTGTTCGTGAACTTCGCCAAGAAGCAGAGCGACAACCTGGAGCAGCAGGAGACGGAGCCGCCCTCGGGCCTACAGTCCCCGCTGTGCCGCCTGCTCAGCCTGTTCCGGCCGCGGCCTCCCCCCACTGAGCTGCGGGCGCTGGTGGCCGACGAGCCTGAGGACCTGGACACGGAGGATGAGGGCCTTATAAGCTTCGAGGAGGAGCGGGTGAGCCAGGGGCTCGGGTCAGGGCCGCGGGCTGGCCGGGGGCCGGGCTCGGTTGGGAGTGGGGGTCGGGCTCCGCAGGGGGAGGGGCCGGGCTCAGGTTGGGACGGGGGCCGGGCTCGGGAGGGGCAGGGCCGGGCTACGGCGGGGCGAGGCGGGGCCTTGGACCCCGGCTGTTCTGAGCTGGGGCGAGGGCATAGGGACCCACGATACTCGGGAGTAGAGTGGATCTGGGAGGCCTGGGCGCAGTCAGGGGAGACAGACCACGCCGACCTCCTAGCACCTTGGAAACGGAGGGCGTTTTGGAGCCAGGCAGAACCGAGGTGGGCGGAGCAGAGCCTGGGACCAGCAGCCACCGGCCTGGCAGGGGCAGACCACCGGGAAGCCCGGCACTGAGAGGGAGCTCGGAGCGGACAGAGGCGGGAGGGCCGGCGAAAGGGCCGGCCTGGGCCGGGAGCGGGCTCACACACTCCAGCCAGCCTGTCGCTGTCCACAGGCCCAGCTCTCCTTCAACACGGACACGCTCTGCTGACCGCTGGAGTTGCGTCGAGGTTACGCGGTGGGAACAGAAGTCAGGCGGTGGCCGAGGTCCCACGTGTGCCCTCCCCCCTCGCCCACCTGCCAGGCCCTGGAGTGAGCGGTCCAGGACCAAGGGCTTCAGCCCCCTCCAGCCCTGCCCCCTCGGCCGCCGTGCCGCCCTCCCCTCGTTGTGCCAAAGGCTGGCCCGCCCCGGGCTGCGCACACCCTCACCCTGCTCTGCCTTAAAGCCTTGGGGTCTGGCCGGCCCCTGGCCTCTGCCCTTGCCCAGCTCTGCCCACTACTCCCAAGGCCGCGGGGTGCCCCGGGCTGCCAGGACCGCCCGACCTCTCCTGGCGGGACCTGGCCTCCCCACGGGCTGAGCTCTTACACCCAGTTTGGATGGTGGCTGCTGCCGGCCTTGGGCTGAGGGGAGGGGTGGGTTCGGCCCCACCCGAGGCGCCTATTTATTTTGCTTTAGGATAAGGCTCCCTCACCCTGGCTTCCCGCAGGGAGGCTGCCAGGGGCGGCGGGCCGGGGGTCAGGAATGGAGACACTGGCCCCGCCGGCCAGGCGAGGGGCCTGACCCCCCTCCCCACCCCTCCTGCTGCCGTTGCCCTCACCCCAGCTCGGTCCCCTGCCCTCCCACCTGGGAGCCAGACCTGTACATAGCGCACAGATGTTTGTTTTAATAAATAAAGTCCATGCAAGCCTGTGTGTGGCGGGTGGTGTGTGGGGTGAAGGGGACCCACTGGATGCCAGGACACAGCGCCTGCCCGCAGGCACCGGGCTCTAGTTGGGGGACGCAGACAGGGTCAACCTGGAGGAGGGGCTGGGCTCCTCTCCCCTCACTGGCCCTTCTAACAGAGCTGTTAAGGTGCTGCTGGAAAGGGCCCGCAGGCAGGAGCTCAGGAGAGAAGAGTTTTCACCAGAGATGAGGCCCCTCGCGGGCCCTGAAGGGGCAGGGCGGGCAGCTCCACGGCCCCTCCGGCGGCTGCTCTGCGGATGTGGCAGGGGCGGCGGGGAGGCTGTGGTCCTGTTAAGGCTGGCACACAACGTGGTAGGCGGTTCAGACGACGCAGGCGGAGAAAGCACGGGCGGCGCGTCTGTGCTTCCCGTGTCCGAGGCCACTGCAGGCGCACGCGCATGCTCAGAGCCGCAGGCGCGAGCGCGAGGTGCTTTCCGTTTGCTGGGTTTCTCTCTCCCACTTGGCCTGCTTTGCTAGGGCCACCCTAACAGAGAACCACGACCAGGCAGCTTACACACCAGACACCTACTCTCTCACCCTCGGGGGCCAGAAGTTCAAGGTCGAGGTGCTGGCAGGTGGGATCCTCCAGAGCTCCCTGCTCTCCCAGCTGCTGGGGGTCTTCTGGCCGTCTCCGGTGTCCTTGGCTTGTAGGAGCATCGCCTGGCTCTCTGCCTCCAGCTCCACACAGGGTCTTCCGTCTGAGTGTGTGAAGGTGTCCATATCTGCCTTTTTTATGGGGACACAGTCATGGGGCTAGCGCCCATTGCCATGACCTCAACTTTGATCACCCCCATTTCCAAATACAGTCACATTCTGAGGGTGGGGGCTGTGAATTCAGAGGGGGCAGCCATAACACCAGGAAACCTCAGGCTAGTGGGACCCGCCCTCCATCCTGCACCAGGCTCCCACCCCCGGGGGACTGCAGACCGTTGATTCATCCTTCGTGTACTTACAGGGACGTCCCAGAGGCACTGCCGTTTACCAGGGGCATCCCCAGGAGTGCGTTTCCCCACATCCTTGCCAAGAACATGGTTGCCACATTTCTGTCCGTTGAACCACAAACCATTATCTATCTTGCTCTGATTTGTTCTTGAAATAAGTGTGCGATGAAACCTCGTGTGTGCGGTTGGGTGTTTTATTTCCTTTATTCTGAGCCACCTGTTCATTGCACCATTTTCCTAATGGACGTGTGAGGGTGTTTTTACACACAGGCCATCCGGTGAGCAGGTCCAGGTGTGGAGGGTCCGGGCCCTCCTCCAGGATGGGCTGTGTGACAGGAAGCAGGAAACCAGCTGGTGACCCCCTACCAGCGGTTGCAGAGCCGCCCATGGTGGTGTCAGACGGTCGGAGGCCCAGGCCCCGAGGCCACAGTACGTCCAGGTCAGCCCGGCTCGTGGCGGGGCCTGTGCCCAGGGCCCTGACCAGTGCTGGGTCTGGGGAGGGGTTGTCAGGCTGGGCCCGGGCAGGGTAGGGGCGGGGCCCTGGGCTGGAGGAAGGCGCGTGCAGACCCCACGGTGGCCACCAGGCGGCGCGGCGCCTCCACAGCCCGGCCCCGAGGCCCCGCCCCGGGCGGGAGACGCTGCGAGCGGCCTGTACGGGGCAGGTGCGCGCGCACCTGGGAGGCTGCCAACCCCCAGCCTCTTCTGGCCCTTCCTTCCAGTCCGAGGGGAGGGCGGTTCCCATGGGTCAGAAACTTGTGGCTTCTAACACCAAGAGCTCTTCTTTTCAAAGGTTAAGAACCGGGAGAAACACATCTCGACCGCACAGGGGAGGGGCAGGGGCGTGGGGTGGGCGCGCCCCGGGGACAGCTCACAGGTGGGAAGGGGGCGTCCCTTCCAAGTGGCTTCCCACTCTTGTGGCGCCCTGGTCGGCAGGTGGGGAGACTGAGGCTGTGGCCAGGCTATTCCCACCTCCCCCGCTCCCTGGCCTTCGGGGCGTCCCCTGGAGGGCGGGGCCGACCCTGACCCAGAGCTGCCCCGCCCAGTCCATTGCCTCCTCCCCCACCACTCTGGCCCCTTCCCTCCCCGGGGAGCCCTGGGGGCTTCGGTCCGCTCTGAGCTCCCTCGTGCCCGCCCCGCAAGAGCCTGGCAGGCTTCCCGGCCGAGGTGACTCCACAGGGCGGGCCGGGGCTGGGGAGGGCGGGGCGCTCGGAGAACCTTAAAGAACGCTCCCGGCCCGCCCAGGCCCTGCTGCCGCGGCTCCCACCATGGCTGAGGCCGGCAAGCTCCAGCTCTTCGTCAAGGTGCCAGGCTGCCTGGGCTGGGGGAGGTCCCGGGGACGGGTGCTCTGTGGGGCTCTACTTTCTGGGGCAGGCTGAGGGGGGTCTGCGGCAGTGTCTCCTGAGGTGGTGGGCTCAGGCTGTCTCGTGGAGGCTGTGTAACTGGGGGCGGGGGTGCATTAGAAGGGAGAGAGCGCCATCCCCAAAAGGGCTGCGGTGGCCCCATTCTCCTGGGAAAAAAGCCCCTTCGGGGCTGTGCCAGGCAGGTAGCCCAAGGCCAGGGCTCAGGGGCTGTGCCAGGTAGCCCCCTCAGTGCCCAGATCTGTGATTCCTGTGAAGGGACTGCCAGGTCCTGGCCTCCTCCCACCCTTGGAGCCCGGGGCAGCAAGGTGCCCAGTTGGACAGGATGAATCAGAAAACAGCTCCATTGGCCCGACCCACCCTTATGACCAGCCTGCAGGGCCTGGTGCCCAGGGGCCTGGCCTCTGCCCAGGCTCTGAAGGCAAGGGTCAAGGGGCCAGGCCCCAGAGCCAGGGTCGCACCCCTGCACCCCTCATCCTGGCACCTTGCCCAGCCTCCAGGCCCTTGGCAGCTCCGCAGACCCCTCCTCCCAGGGACCAAGTCGAGGGCTTTCACCGGCCACTTGTCGAGGTTGTGCCTGAGAGAGCGGGAACCCTGGGCTTGCTCTGGCCTCTGGGCAGCAAGAGCCCACAGGGGTCCTGGGTGTGCCCCCTGCCCTGGCAGCCCCGTGTCCCCCACTCCAGGCCAGCGAGGACGGCGAGAGTGTGGGCCACTGCCCCTCCTGCCAGAGGCTCTTCATGATTCTGCTTCTCAAGGGCGTGCCCTTCACACTCACCACCGTGGACACCCGCAGGTGAGCCCTGCCCCGGGACCCTGACCTCGCACTCCTCTGCCAGCCACCTCCCGCCCTGCCTCATGCCCACAGGTCCCCGGAGGTGCTGAAGGACTTCGCCCCAGGCTCCCAGCTGCCCATCCTGCTCTGCGACGGTGACGCCAAAACCGACACGCTACAGATCGAGGAGTTTCTGGAGGAGATGCTGGGGCCCCCAGAGTGAGGGCCGGGCGCAGAGGGGCCCACAGACAGGCCACCCCCGGGGCAGAGCCCAGTAAGGGCAGAGCGGGCCGGGAAGGGGCAGCGGGCTCTGACTCGAACCCCCTCCCACTCCAGATTCCCCAGCTTGGCGCCCAGATACAGGGAGTCTACCGCAGCGGGCAACGACGTCTTTCACAAGTTCTCCGCCTTCATCAAGAACCCAGTGCCCGCACAGGACGACGGTGAGAGTCTGGAGGTGCGGCGAGGGTGGGGGGAGAGGTGCCCTGGCCGGTCCTCACCGGGCCCCTCGCTCTCAGCTCTGTACCAGCAGCTGCTGCGCGCCCTTGCCAAGCTGGACAGCTACCTGCGCGCGCCCCTGGAGCACGAGCTGGGCCGCGAGCCGCAGCTGCGCGAGTCCCGCCGCCGCTTTCTGGACGGCGATCAGCTCACGCTGGCCGACTGCGGCCTGCTGCCCAAGCTGCACGTCGTGAACGTGAGCGCCGGGGCGGGGCGGGGCGGGGCGGGCAGACCCGCCAGGAGACCCTGACGGCGCCCCTCGCCCGCAGACGGTGTGCGCGCACTTCCGCCAAGCTCCCATCCCCGCTGAGCTGCGCGGCGTCCGCCGCTACTTGGACTGCGCCCTGCAGGAGAAGGAGTTCAAGTACACGTGTCCCCACAGCGCCGAGATCCTGGCGGCGTACCGGCCCGTCGTGCGCCCCCGCTAGCGCCCCCCGCCACCTGCCCACTCGTCTGCAGCCCCATAAAGGCACCTCTGCCCCAGTGAGCGCGAAGGGGCATCGGAGGGACCAGAGGCCCTCAGTTTCTGCCACTACCGAACGCCCACCCTGGGCCGCTCAACTCCAGACAACAGCCCACGAGGACAGACAAGAGAAGCCGGTGGGCGGGGTGCGGTCCATCTCCCTACTCCTCGGGGATGGCAGGACTGGATTGGGCTCCCAAACCAGTCAGGCCAGGGTGGGGCGGCAGGATGGCTGGGGAGGGTGGGGAGCGAAGCCCCGTCTGGGCAACTCCGGGCCAGAGGGCGGGCCCCACATTCTTCAGCTCTGCCCAGGCGCAGACAGACCACCCCCCACCTCCCTGGCCATCGTGTGGGGTCTGCATCACTGAGGCATGTGCCCCCTGGGGCGGGAACAAGGTTTCTAGCCTCTCAGAGCCCCACCCTTGCACAGCCGGCTGGGCTCCTGGGCGTGCCGAGCAGGGACAGGTGGGCAGGGCTAGAGAGGTGGGCAGTCTCACCAGGAAACGCAGAGCCTGACACGGCCCCATGCCCAGCCCGCGGGCCCGGGAGCCAGCGTCTGTCCATGACCTCATGACTTTCGCCAGATGAAGCTGTTTATTTGACGGGGAAGGGGCTAGAGGAGTGGCCTTGTTCCGCCTGGCAGCAGGCTGGGCAGGTGCCGGCAGGAGGTCCTGGGGGCCGCCCCTGCCCTCTCCTCGCAGGCACAGTCCTGACGTCACACTTTCCGTGGTGCCTTCAGGGGTCATCAAAGTCTACACCACTTGCCGGCTTCTTACTGGGAGAGAAGAGGGGATGACGCTGTGGGGTGTGGAGGGGTGGGCAGGGTCCATGCTGGACCCTGGGCACAGGAGGGATGGGGGGCGGGGAGGCACCTCTTGAAGCCGGGGTTGATGAGAGACTCCCCTGGACACCGCCTCTTGACCCCAGGTCCAGGGCCACCTCTCTGAGGATCTGGGTCTGGGGAAACAGGAGTGGGGGGGGCTGAGTCCAGCAAGACCCCAGGCCCACGACCCCCTACCACAAGGACAGAGCCTCTCTCTGGACTTTGAGGCTTGTTCTTGAGTTCCAGCACAGTCAGTGCGGCCCCAACCCGAGTCACAAGTGACAGGCCTTACCTGGTAAGAAGAGACGAGGCCCCGCCTGCCGGGCGCTCTTCCTGGGGCTGGTGGCCGTCTCCTCCGCTGCAGCAGCTGGGGGGTGGAAAGCAGGAATGCAGGCCCGGCCTGGGGGACCTTAGTGAGCCCAGGTGGGGGGTTCCCACCCCCACCTACCTGCCAGCCGCCGCTCCAAGCTGCACACACGCTCCGCCAAGCCCAGTGTCAGTGTCTGCAACCTGGAGGCTGCCTCTGGGCCCGGCACCTTGGACAGGTCAAGTTCCAGCGCCGAGGGGCCCCCTGAAAGGGTCAGGGACGCTCTGTCTTCCTGCAGGGTGAGAGTCACAGCTTGCTGCTCGCAGGCTGCCCTGGGGAAGGAGGGGGGCTGAGTACCGTGGCCACATCCACTGCTCCCCACCCACCCTGCCTCTCTGCTCAGAGGCTCACCTGAATCGGAGGGCGATGTCTTCAGCCGCACTGAGGCCAAAACGGGCTTTCTACAGGGCACAAGGGCTGGTCATCAGGGGCCTGAGACCCTACAGTCTCTGGGGACACCCTCAATCCGCAAGACCAGGCCTCCTGGGGCAGCTGCAGGGCCGTGGGAAGGGTGCCCAGGTACTTCCGGGAAATTCCAGGCCGCCCCCTGCGAGCCCACAGGCGGTCCGCGCTGCAGGTGTGTGGTGCGGGGGGCCTCCCGGCCACCCAGGAGCCCCGTTACCCACCAGGGCCGCCAGGCGGTCCGGCGTGAAGCAGGTGCTCCAGAGCTCCGCGGCGTCCGTCACACTGCGGGGCAGGGGCAGTCAGGCCGAGCCGCCCGCGCCCCCTCGCAGCCCCGCGGGACCCGGTACTCACCAGAGGTTGAAGCCGCCGCGTTCCCCGGGCCCGCCGCCCTCCCCCTCGCAGTAGCACACGAAGCGCGGGGGTCCGGGGCCCGGCGGCAGCGTGCAGAGAGGCGGCGGCACCATGGCGCCTCGGCGGGCGGAGGGATCCGGCGGGCAGGGCTCCGGGGCTGGGGCGCCTGCGGGCCCGGGGCGCCTGCCGATCTGCGGCGCCTCGGGACCTGGGGCGCCTGCGCGGGCAAAAGGCTTCCGGATCGGGGCGGGTGGGGCGGGGCTTAGCCCGGGGCGGAGCCTGCACCGTAGGGCGGGGCTTAGTCCGGGGCGGAGCCTGCGCCGTGGGGCAGGGCCGCAAGCACGGCTCGGGCTACCAGGCTCCTCTCACCGAACCTAGTCACCGTCTGGGGCTTGGCCCCCGGCGCACACTTGGGGGCCTCTTTGGACCTTCCCTTCTGCGCGCCCCCTGTCCCCGCTGAGTCCGGGGTTCCCCCCTTGGCGCAAGCCCTGAGGGGGCGCAGGCCTCTCCAGCCACCACTTTGGGCTCAGATCTCTTTGACCCCCCTTCTCTGGTCCCTGCGGCCTCCCCCTAGCCTCCGCACCCCTCTTCCTGTGTCAACTGGAACAAGTCAAATACAAAACAGAATAAAGTATGATAACCCGCGCCAGCCTTCCGCCCCTCGTTCATTCGCTCCGCCATGTTTAGCCAGCCCGCCTTCCTTGCCAGTGTTGTCCCGGCCCGTAGCTCACCTTGATCAGTAGCCGGGTCTCTGATCTCCTAGAGCTGGGGAGCGCTCACGGGATGGACAATGAAGCATGAAGTCCTCAGGTCGTGCCCCGTGCCCTTTGAGCTGTGACCTGGAAGAAGAGAGGAATGGAGCACTCCAGGAAAGGGGGCACCAGGCAGAGGGGGCGGCCTCTGCAGAAACCCTGTTGTGGACAGAGAACAGCTCTGCTCCGGGCTTTGCGAGGCCAGGGTGACAGAACCGAGGCAAAAGGAGGGTGGCTGGCAGGTGGGTTTGTAAGCTGTCCTGATGGATTTCAAACATGCCTGCAGCTGAGCCTGCCCTGCTGGCTGCATCCTGTTTCACAACCTCCCCACCCCCCTCCTACTCCCCGCCAGGCTCCTGTCTTGGGTCTCTGCTCTGCCTGGCACCCCCTCCCCAGACCCTCCTTCAGGTCTTTACACAAAGGTCCCTTACCGGTGAGGCCTTCTCTTGTTTTATACCTGATTTCAGTACCCTGCCCAACATCCCATGTCCTCTCTCCTCTGTTTTTACTTGTTTTTCAGCTTGTCACTATACAAAGCGTCTTCTGATTTACGTGTGGTGACAGCAGCCTCTAAGATGGCCCCCAACCAAGTGCCTCCTAGTTTTGCACCTTTGGGTACCCCTCCCCTGAGCCTGCGCTGGATGGAGTCCCTCGCAGATAGCCAATAGAATGTGCCAGAAGTGATGGACTGTCACTTCTGTCTTCCTCTGGAATTGCTAACACGGCACAAGGAGCCGGGTGGCAAAGGACCAAGGCCCAGCGTGGAGAAGCCCGGACACCGACTATCTCCCGGCGGAGCCTTCTGCTGGGAACACAGCCCCCACCAGAGGGCACACAGCCAGCTTCTGGCCCCTCAGAAATAGGCAGACAATGCACGCTGTTTTCAGCCGCTGAGTGCTGGGGGTAATCTTTCAGCAGTGGTTACTAATACGGTTATTTATTCTCTTTCTTGCCCATTTTCACCATGAGGTTTACAAAGGGAGGACTTGCTGTCTGTGTCATTCGCCATTGTATTCTCGAGTGTAAAGATGGGCTTGATAAAGGACAGAAATGGTATGGACCTAACAGAAGCAGAAGATATTAAGAAGAGATGGCAAGAATACACAGAAGAACTGTACAGAAAAGATCTTCACGACCCAGATAATCACGATGGTGTGATCACTGACCTAGAGCCAGACATCCTGGAATGTGAAGTCCAGTGGGCCTTAGAAAGCATCACTACGAACAAAGCTAGTGGAGGTGATGGAATTCCAGTTGAGCTATTTCAAATCCTGAAAGATGATGCTGTGAAAGTGCTGCACTCAATATGCCAGCAAATTTGGAAAACTCAGCAGTGGCCACAGGACTGGAAAAGGTCAGTTTTCATTCCAATTCCAAAGAAAGGCAATGCCAAAGAATGCTCAAACTACCGCACAATTGCACTCATCTCACACACTAGCAAAGTAATGCTCAAAATTCTCCAAGCCAGGCTTCAGCAATACGTGAACCATGAACTTCCTGATGTTCAAGCTGGTTTTAGAAAAGGCAGAGGAACCAGAGATCAAATTGCCAACATCTGCTGGATCATGGAAAAAGCAAGAGAGTTCCAGAAAAACATCTATTTCTGCTTTATTGACTATGCCAAAGCCTTTGACTGTGTGGATCACAATAAACTGTGGAAAATTCTGAAAGAGATGGGAATACCAGACCATCTGACCTGCCTCTTGAGAAATCTGTATGCAGGTCAGGAAGCAACAGTTAGATCTGGACATGGAACAACAGACTGTTTCCAAATAGGAAAAGGAGTATGTCAAGGCTGTATATTGTCACCCTGCTTATTTAACTTCTATGTAGAGTACATCATGAGAAACGCTGGGCTGGAAGAAACACAAGCTGGAATCAAGATTGCCAGGAGAAATATCAATAACTTCAGATATGCAGATGACACCACCCTTATGGCAGAAAGTGAAAAGGAACTAAAAAGCCTCTTGATGAAAGTGAAAGTGGAGAGTGAAAAAGTTGGCTTAAATCTCAACATTCAGAAAACGAAGATCATGGCATCCGGTCCCATCACTTCATGGAAAATAGATGGGGAAACAGTGGAAACAGTGTCAGACTTTATTTTTTCAGGCTCCAAAATCACTGCAGATGGTGACTGCAGCCATGAAATTAAAAGACGCTTACTCCTTGGAAGGAAAGTTATGACCAACCTAGATAGCATATTCAAAAGCAGAGACATTCCTTTGCCAACAAAGGTCTGTCTAGTCAAGGCTATGGTTTTTCCTGTGGTCATGTATGGATGTGAGTTGGACTGTAAAGAAGGCTGACCACCAAAGAATTGATGCTTTTGAACTGTGGTGTTGGAGAAGACTCTTGAGAGTCCCTTGGACTGCAAGGAGATCCAACTAGTCCATTCTGAAGGAGATCAGCCCTGGGATTTCTTTGGAAGGAATGATGCTAAAGCTGAAACTCCAGTACTTTGGCCACCTCATGCGAAGAGTTGACTCACTGGAAAAGACTCTGATGCTGGGAGGGGATTGGGGCAGGAGGAGAAGGGGACGACAGAGGATGAGATGGCTGGATGGCATCACCGACTCGATGGACGTGAGTCTGAGTGAACTCCAGGAGTTGGTGATGGACAGGGAGGCCTGGCGTGCTGCGATTCATGGGGTCGCAAAGAGGCGGACACGACTGAGCGACTGAACTGAACTGAACTGCAGTGGCACGTTTGTGTTGTTCTGTTGCTAAGTCACGTTGGACTCTTTGCGACCCCATGGACCGCAGCACGCCAGGCCTCCCTGTCCATCACCAACTCCCGGAGTTTACTCAAATTCATGTTCAACGAGTTAGTGATGCCATCCAACCATCTCATCCTGTCGTCCCCTTCTCTGCCTGCCCTGAGTCCCAGCATCAGGGTGTTTTCTAATGGCTGGAACATAGAGGTATTTAATAAATATACAAATGAATGAATGCAGAGTGGGGAGCTGTTGGCAGGTTTAAGCTGGAGTGGGATGGAAGTGGCCATTCTGATTTTTGTGTATAAAGCCCATGTTGAATGTCATGAGGCGGGGGGATCAAGGGTTTCAGGGGTGAAGGCAAGGGGGGCAGGGAGAATAGTAGAGGGCTGCTGAGTTCCTAGGGCAGAGCTAATGCAGGTGGGGCCGGGGCTCAGAGTGGAGTTGGAGAGAGGTAGCAGGGAGGAGGGGATGGATCGTGGATGACCCCTGCATTTCAGGAGGGTAGAAAAGCCCTTCCCAAGATGATTGGGGCAGGGCAGGATTGGAGGAGACCTGGGGCCTCTCCTTTTTCACGGAATTCCTGACATGACTGTATGTCTGATGGAGGTGAGTGAAAGCTGCTGTGCTTGCAAGAGTCTAGTCTGGATGATCAGGCCGGGAGGTGTGAGTGTGGCATCACCAACGCCTTGTCGTCCAGTCACTAGGTCGTGTCCATCTCTTTGCAACCCCACTGCGGCACATCAGGCTCCTCTGTCCTCTGCTATCTCCTGGAGTTTGTTCAGACTCGTGTCCATTGAATTGAGTCAGTGATGTTATCTAAGCATTGACTCCTCTGCTGCCCCTTTCTCCTTTTGCCTTCAATTTTTCCTAGCATCAGGCTCTTTTCCAATGAGTTGGCTCTTCACACCAGGTGACTAACATACTGAAGCTTCAGCTTCAGTAGAACTTCCAATGAATATTCAGGGTTAATTTCCCTCAGGACTGACTGGTTTGGTCTCCTTGCAGTCCAAGGGACCCTCAACAGTCTTCTCCAACACCGCAGTTCAGAAGCGTCAATTCTTTGGCACTCAGCCTCCTTTATTGCTCAGCTTTCACATCCATACGTGACCCCTGGAAAAACCCCAGCTGTGACCACACGGACCTTTGTTGGCGAAGTCGCATCTCTGCTTTTTAATGCGCGGTCTAGGTTTGTCCTACTGTTTCTTCCAAGGAGCAAGCTGTTGTGATTTCATGGCTGCGGTCACCGTCCGCAGTGATTTTGGAGACCAAGTAAAGAAAAGCTGGCACTGTTTTCTATTTTTTCCCCAACTATTTGCCATGAAATGATGGGACCGTGATCAATGCAAAGAAATAGAGGGAAAAAAATAGAACGGAAAGACTAGAGATCTGTTCAAGAAAATCGGAGATACCGAGGGAGCATTTCATGCCAAGACGGACGGGCACAATAAAGGACAGAAATGGTATGGACCCAACAGAAGCAGAAGATATTACAAAGAGGTGGGAAGAACATACAGAAGAACTATACAACAAGGATCTTCATGACCCAGATAACCACGATGGTGTGATCACTCACCTAGAGCCAGACATCCTGGAGTGCAAAGTCAACTGGGCCTTAGGAAGCACCACTGCAAACAAAGCTAGTGGAGGTGATGGAATTCCAGTTGAGCTATCTCAATTCCTAAAAGATGATGCTGTGAAAGTGCAACAATCAATATGGCAGCAAATTTGTAAAGCTGAGCAGTAGCCACAGGACTGGAAAAGGTCAGTTTTAATTCCAATCCTAAAGAAAGGCAATGCCAAAGAATCTTCAAAGTGAAAATGAAGTGAAGTTGCTCAGTCGTGTCCGACTGTTTGTGACCCCATGGACTGTAGCCTACCAGTCTCCTCCGTCCATGGGATTTTCCAGGCAAGAATACTAGAGTGGGTTGCTATTTCCTTCTCCAGGAGATCTTACCAACCCAGGGATTGAACCCAGGTCTCTCACATTGTAGGCAGACGCTTTACCGTCTGAGCCACCAGGGAAGTCCAAAGAATGTTCAAAGTACCACACAGTTGCACTCATCTCACATGCTAGCAAAGTCATGCTCAAAGTTCTCCAAGCCAGGCTTCAGCAGTATGTGAACTGAGAACTTCCAGATGTTCAAGCTGGATTTAGAAAGGCAGAGGAACCAGAGATCAAATTGCCAACATCCACCGGATCATAGAAAAATCAAGATAATTCCAGAAAACCATCTACTTCTGTTTTATTGATGACATCAAAACCTTTGACTGTGTAGACTGCAACAGACTGTGACAATTTTTAAAGAGATAGGAATATCACACCACCTGACATGCCTCCTGAGAAATCTGTATGCAGGTCAGGAAGCAACAGTTACAATCAGACATGGAACAAGAGACTGGTTCCAAATTGGGACAGGAGTACATCAAGGCTGTATATTGTTACCCTGCTTATTTAACTTATATGCAGAGTACTTCATGTGAAATACCAGGCTGGATGAAGCACAAGCTGGAGTCAAGATTGCCGGGAGAAATATCAATAACCTCTGATATGCAGATGACACTACCCTTATGGCAGAAAGAGAAGAACTAAAGAGCCTCTTGATGAAAGTGAAAGAGGAGAGTGAAAAAGTTGGCTTAAAGCTCAACATTCAAAAAATGAAGATCATGGCATCTGGTCCCATCACTCCATAGCAAATAGATGGGGAAACAGTGGAAACAGTGACAGTCTTTATTTTCTTGGGCTTCAAAATCACTGTAGATGGTGACTGCAGCCATGAAATTAAAAGACGCTTGCTCCTTGGAAGAAAAACTATGACTAACCTAGACAGCATATTAAAAAGCAGAGACATGGCTTTGCCGACAAAGTTCCATCTTGTCAAAGCTATGGTTTTTCCAGTGGTCATGTATGGATGTGAGAGTTGAGCAATAAAGAAGGCTGAGTGCCAAAGAATTGATGCTTTTGAACTGTGGTATTGGAGAAGACTCTTGAGAGTCCCTTGGACTGCAAGGAGATCCAACCAGTCCATCCTAAAGTAAATCAGTCCTGAATATTCATTGGAAGGACGGATGCTAAAGCTGAAGCTCCAATACTTTGGCTACCTGATGCAAAGAACTGACTCATTGGAAAAGACCCTGATGCTGGGCAAGATTGAAGGCAAGAGGAGAAGGGGGTGACAGAGGATGAGATGGTTGGATGGCATCACCAACTCAATGGACATAAGTTTGAGCAAGCTGCAGGAGTTGGTGATGGACAGGGAAGCCTGGTGTGCTGCAGTCCATTGGGTCACAAAGAGTCAAACATGACTGAGTGACTAAACTGAACTGATGGGACCAGATGCCATGATTACAGTTTTTTGAATGTTGAGTTTTAAGCCAGCTTTTCCACTCTCCTCTTTCACCTTCATCAAGACGGTCTCTAATTCCTCTTTGCTTTCTACCACTAAGATGGTGTCATCTGCATATCCGATGTTATTGATGTTTCTCCTAGCAATCTTGATTCCAGCTTGAGTTTCATCTAGCTTGGCATTTCTCATGATGTACTCTCAATATAAGTTAAATAAGACAATATACACCTTTGATGTACTCCTTTCCTAATTTTGAATCAGCCCATTTTAACTGTTGCTTTTTGACCTGCATACTGGTTTCTCAGGAGGCAGGGAAGGTGGTTTGGTATTCCCATCTCTTTAAGAATTTTCCAGTTTGTTGTGATCCACACAGTCAAGGGCTTTAGCATAGTCAATGAAGCAATAGTAGATGTTTTTTTGGAATTCTCTTGCCTTTTCTATGATCCAAAGGATATTGGCAATCTGATCTCTGGTTCCTCTGCCTTTTCTAAATCCAGCTTGTACATCTGAAAGTTCTTGGTTCACATACGTTTGAAGTCTAGCTTGAAGGATTTTGAGCATTACCCTGCTAGCGTGTGAAATGAGTGCAATTGTGAGGTAGCTTGAACATTTTTTGGCATTGCGTTTCTTTGGGATTGGAATGAAAACTGACCTTTTCCAGTCCTGTGGCCACTGCTGAGTTTTCCAAATTTGCTGGCATATTGAGTGCAGCACTTTCACAGCATCATCTCTCAGGACTTGAAATAGCTCAGCTGGAATTCCATCACCTCCACTAGCTTTGTTCCTAGTGATGCCCACTTGACTTCACACTCCAAATGTCTGACTCTAGGTGAGTGATCACACTTTGTGGTTATCTGGGTCATTCAGACCTTTTTTGTACAGTTCTTCTGTGTATTCTTGCCACTTCTTAATATGGAACCTCCTGACTCCGTTTTAAATATGGTTTCTATTTATTAATCTTTACATTTCCGCCTTTGGAGATGTCTCTCTGAAAGCATTGCTGATCAAGCCGCAGTTTGTTTTTTTTTTTCCAGATTCAGCAACTTTTCCTCTTGATGCCAGGGAGGACCCTTCCTGGATATCGTGTCCCTCGGGACAGGGAGCGTGCACATATGGAGATCTCTTCAGGTCAGAGTCAAGTAACAGAACGGGTTGGAGGAGGCGCTCAGAAATCTCCCGTCTGAAGTCTGTGTCTTAGAACAGTGGATGCAGAAGAGCACACTCGAGCCGGAGAGAATTAAACACGCACTCTGGGGAGACATGGTTGATGCAAGAATTAAGGCATGGGGGAGTGATTCTGGATTATACGGAATTTGACTTAAACTTTATGCTAATTAGAGCAGCCTGTCTTATGGCCTGTTGAACATTAACTGTGTACCTGCTTTAACACACTGAGGAGGGAGGGGGAAATGCATTACCTGATTGTTTAGAATGTCCACTCTGAATACAGGGATAAATGCCACCTCCTGCCCCTTCCTCCCCAGCGACAGTGCTATATTCCTTCAAAGATGAGATTCCCTCCCCAGACACCAAGGTCACGCTGACTGGCTGTGCACCTGCTAACCTGTCTTCGGACCTTGAGAAAGTGTAACCCCGTCATGTTTGGTGTTTGCTGTTCTGACAAGATATAAAACTGGTGCAGGCATCCACGTTGGACCCGGGTGGCCATTGTGGGTGCGGTTTCAGACAGCTCCTGCCTCACTGGGAACTTGAGTTTTTAAACTGTATCAGACTCAAGGTCATCCCCAACTGCGCTTTGCTAGTCCTCCCACCTGCGACCTTATGGTCTCAAGGTCCCTCCTTGCAACTTTGTATCTTGGGCCCCACTGATTCCTGCTCTACAAACAGCCTTCCTCCTTGTCAGCTTCAACCCTGATTCCTGACAGTTTCTGTATCTTTGCAGTTTTTGCCTGTATAAACGTCCCTCCGCATTTTGCAGCCTGGGGAGCACAATTCAAGTGCTTCTTAAATCTGGGCCTTCTGCCCTACAGTCCTCGGTTTAGCTCAGATAAAACTTTTCTATTCCTATGGTCAATGTAAATCACCAATAACCCATCTAAGCTGATTAACAAGGAGAGCTTGAAAGAAAGAAAAGACACAGTTTAAGAAAAAAATAGAGAGAGAGAGGGTTGGGGGACTCCCCTGGCAGTCCAGTGGTTAGAACTCCGCGCTTCCAATGCAGGGGGCATGGGTTTGGTCCCTGGTGGGGGAACATGCCATGTGGCATGGCCAAAAACACAGAGGAGGTTTAGGAGGAGGCTTGGGAGGAGCCCCTGTGATTCCTCCAGGCCCGTGCTGGGGGTTGGAGGATGTTGGAAAGGCTGGTTAGAGGCTGAAACTGAAGGCTCCTGAGTGCTTAGGCGTGGAACAACCTTTTTCCCAATGACCTGGCTCTTTGCAATAACACCGGTGGGTCAGCGGAGGGGGCCCTTGTTGGCCACCTAAGGTCTTTGGCCTTTACTCTCTTGAGGGGACCCACGGGCAGGTTGTGGGCTGAGGAGTGGCGCGCTGACGGTGACACCTGCAGCCTTGGCACGGGTGGGCAGATGGCTGAGGGCTGCCCCCTTGTGGCCAGAGCAGGACGTGCAGGACTGGGCCCATCGGCAGGCGCCAGGGGCGTGGCCCTTCCTGGGTCCAGAAGGCCGTGAGCGCAGGCTGCATCTCCTCACGCCAGACCCTTCCCGGGGACCCTGGAGGGGACAGTGAGCGGGGAAGGCAGGGGTCGAGAGCCTGCTGGAGAGGCGGCCCCCCAGCCCGCCCCACAGTGAGTCCCCGCTCGTAGGCGATTTCCAGGCCGTCTTCTCAGTCTGTGTGGAAGCCGAATGCCAACCAACGATCCAGCCGATCAACTGGGAATTCCCTGGCGGCCCAGCGGTTAGGACCTGTCGCTTTCACCGCCGGGGCCCTGGGTGTGCTCCCTGGCTGGAGAGCTAAGTTCCCACAAGCTGTGCGTCTCGACCAGGGGAGCTGGCGGAGGGCACGCTGAATAGAAACTGGTTCATCGTCAGTCCCTCCGTAGATGCCTGTCTCGTGGGCAGCTGGCATCTCTGGTGGGAGGGGCTGGCTCTCTGCGCCTTCCCACCTACTGCCCGTCTCTGCGGGACAGGTGTCAGGCTGGGGGCAGGGGCAGACGGGACAGGTCCCGCCCCTGTGGTGCCCACAGCGGGCCAGAGCCTGGCAGGCCGGCCAGGCAGCAGCGGCACTGGTGGGGTCCAGGTGTGCAGGGGTGAGGGGCTGTCTGGGACCCCTGGACGTGGGGGCTCGTCCTCCCAGTGACCGTGCTGGCGGGAAGGGCCCAGGTGGAGAACACTAGTCTGGTAGGACAGGGCTGTGTTTCTACTGAAAAACATCTAGTCAGCTGAAGAGCAGAAAGAGTAGCATAGCAAGCTGTTACCCGGGGACCACGCTCAACCTCTGACACGTTTACATCTTGCGCGATTGTTTTCTGAACGAGTTACATTACAGATGTCATGCCGTTTTACCCTGAAATGATTCAGGGCCAGCCGTGAAAGGACAGCATTATTTCCCTTATAAACATAACGGCAGGACAGAGATCTGTGGGCAGGCGTCAGGGAGGTGGGGTGCTGGAGGGCAGGCTAGGATGGATGCGGTGCAGGCACTCCCTGGGCTGTGGTGTGGGGGACCCCCCGGCTGTGGTGTGGGGGACCTCGGACTGTAGTGTGGGGGATCCCCCGGCTGTGGTGTGGGGAGACCCCCGGGCTGTGGTGTAGGGGACCCCCCGGGCTGTGGTGTGGGGGACCTTGGACTGTAGTGTGGGGGATCCCCGGGGCTGTGGTGTGGGTGACCCTCCGGGCTGTGGTGTAAGGGACCCCCCAGAGCCGTGGTGTGGGGGACCCCCTGGGCTGTGGTGTGGGGACCTTGGACTGTAGTGTGGGGGCCCGGACGGTGTGGTTTGGGGCGCCCCCAGGCTGTGGTTTGGGGGACCCCCCGGACTGTGGTGTGGGGGACCTCGGACTGTGGTGTGGGGGACCCCCAGGCGACCCTCCGGGTGGTGTGGGGACCCCCTTGGGGGACCCCTGGGCTGTAGTGTGGGGACCTTGGCTGTAGTGTGGGGGACACCCCGACTGTGGTGTGGGGCGCCCCCAGGCTGTGGTTTGGGACCCCGGACTGTGTGTGGGGACCCGGACTGGACTGTGTGGGGTGTGGGGTGGACCCCCAGGCTGTGGTGTGGGGGACCCCTCGGACTGTAGTGTGGGGGACCCCCCGGCTGTGGTGTGGGGGGACCCCCGGGGCTGTGGTGTGGGCGACCCTCCGGGCTGTGGTGTGGGGGACCCGGTGGGGGGGACCCGGGGCCCGAGGAGCCCAGGTGCCTACCGGGCGTGGGTCGGGGGTCTCGTTCTCGGGCAGCTGCAGGTCTGCACCCCTGGCCTGGCGCCTGGGGTCCGAGGGGGACTCAAGGAAGCCACTGAGACGCCTTGTCCGGCCACCAAAGGAGCCGCCTCTCTCGGGCCTAACTTCTGCCCAGGCGGTGGGCTGGGCTGCCGGGCAAGTGTCCTGCCCTGTCCCTCCAGGCCCCCGGAACCAGCTGCGGAGCGCGCCCCGGTGGGGATGGAGCCCGAGCCGCACACTGTTCCTCTCAGGCGGCCCCTCTTGCGGGGCGCCCCCGCCGCGGCCCACCCGGCCCCTCTGCCGCTACGTCCAAGAAAGGCGCGGCGCCGTCTTGTGGAGACTCTTTATTGTGCTGGGGGTGGGATGGAGAGGCAGACGCTCCTCGAGGAGGGCTGGGCCGCGGGCACCGCCAACCCCGCCCGGCTCCAGCTCCTGCGCTGGGTCCCCGCTGGGGTGGGGCTCGCGCCCCTCCCGCCCCGCCCTGCCCAGGGTGGGCAGGGCCTCCAGGGTGGGCGGAGCATCCGTGATGTGTGGGCGGGGCCTCCCGAGTCTGCCGGGCGCTGGGCGGCTGTGGTCCAGGCCGGCTCCCGCTCACCTAGGCCAGGACCTCCGCGCACTGGTCTGTGGAAGAGAGCGGATCCTGAGGAAACGCCCGGCGCCCCCTCCCCACCTCCCCGGGGCAGAGGTCCCGGACCCTCCGCCGAGGGGCCAAGCCCCTCCCCTGCCTGTGATCCCCTCCTCCCTCCCTGGCCCTCCTGTTGTGCGTCCAGCGCCCGAGGAGTGAGCCTTGGGGCCTCCCGCACCCCTAAACCCCAGTCTAAGTCGGAGGTCCTTCTGCCCCTGCAGCGCTGGGCGGCCTAGAGATGGTGCTCACCTGACTTGGGCAGCAGGACGCCCTGGCTGGGGTTCAGGCCCACTTTGGGTGCCAGCTGCTGCATCCTCTGGGCTCCTTCAGGAAACAGCTCTGGGGCCCGGGCTGAGAGCAGGGGCGCGGTGAGCAGAGGGGCAGGGCTGGGAGGGGGAGTGGGCGGTGGGGCGGGGCTGGGGAGGGGCCCAGGGAGACACTGGGAGATGCTGGTTTCACCTGCCTCCCAGTCGGGGCTGGCTGGGAAGGCACACGGGGACACCGCAGACCAGACCTCCCGTGTGACCCCAGAGGAAGGCCGCGATGGGGCCAGGGTGGTGTGAGTGCGGCCCTTCAGGTGGGTGGGTCTCCCACCACGTGTCACCCACCGTAGAGCTGCAGCCAGACGTTCTTTACACCCCCCTTCTGAGTCTCGAAGTACATGACGGCGAAGTGCTTATAGTCGGTGGAAGCCACTCTGATGTCAGTCTGCGCCATAGCTGGGGGCGCGTGGGAGCCTGCTGAGCTGGGCGCCGGCCTGGACGCCCCCTGCCCATCCCCACGGTCCCCGCGAGCTGGCCCTGCCACTGCCCCCACCCGACCAGCACTGCCCGCGACACGCAGGCCTCACCCTCGTTGCTGAACTGCCCGTTCACGGCCCCCTTGGTGAAGGTGCTGTCGGTCTCCTGGCACCCGCCATCGGGCCTGGGAAGGGGACCCCAGCGGCCTGAGTTGCAGCCCCTGCCCACCGCCCAGCCCTGCTGGGTGTCCTGAAGACGCTGCCCGACCGCGACAAAAACAGCTGCCACTTAGCTGCTGCCAACTGCCCCAGGGCCACCTGTCTCCCATCAGATCAACGCTTGATCACATGGGTGCTTTATGATTCACTTACAGGAGAGGAGACACCCTGGGGCAGAGGGACACAGCCAGGGGACGGGGGGCCTGTAGGGTCTCCCCGTCGCCCCTCGAGACACCGGCACACGTGCATACGCGCGCACACACACGGACATGGCTCCCCACACCTCAGGTGGGGCCCCTCTGAGGAGCAGGTGAGTGGGGCTGCTGTTTCGACAGCCCTGAAGCCTAGCATGGGCGGGCCTGGCTCTGGGGTCGGGCGTACCCCTGTTTCCTCCTGGCTCCCACCTGACCCCATGCTGGCCAGGCCTAAGGCCAGCCAGTCCAAGGTGGGACTCCTGGGATCACTTACGTGGGGAACCCAAACTTGATGCCCAGGTTGCCGTTGGCCAAGGAGGTCACCAAGACCACGGGCATCTTCGTGTTGTCCTTGGCATCCAGGAAGCTCTGGTCATCTGACACCGCCCCAACCACGTACCAGGGGCCCTGGAACTGCAGGGGGACGGGGCGAGCTGGGGGCAGCCCTGGCTGCCACGTCAAACCTGAGTCGAACTTGGGGGGCAGCTGCAACTCATCTGGCTGGCGGCCCAGCAAGTGGTGGGGACAGAAGTCAGACTAGGGGCTGAGGGGCCCACTGTCCTCTGCAGCCCCCCGCCCCAAGTCAGCTGGGCAGACAGATGCGGGCTTGGTCCCCTTGAGCTGAGCTTGAACCAGAGTGGGGGCTGGGTTGGGTTCCCCCAGCCCTCTGGCCTGTCTGGTAGAATGCAGTCAGCAGAGGCTGCCAGCCCGGGCATGTCCATGCGCACCTGGCTGGCATCAAAGTCAGCCTGGATGGGGACCTGGGCCTGGCCTGGGGCTGCAGCGAGTAGGGCGAGGGTCCCGCTGATCAGCAGCGTCTGCAGCATCCTGGAAGGTGGCTGTTGTCGATGGCACAGGGCTCGGGAGCAGGACAGGAGGGTTGGGGTGGCCTCTCCCACTGTGCCTTTATGCCCCTGAGACGCCCGGGTGCGCTGGCCTGCCCGCCTGGGACATGCCCCCTCTGATGATAGGCTCCGATCAGGTTGCTCCCTGGAGCACTGGCCTGGCCGCCTGGGACAGACCCCACTGTGATAGGCTCCGATCAGGTTGCTCCCTGGAGCACTGGCCTGCCCACCTGGAGCACCCTGGCCCAGTGGCCCCCACCAGACCCCGCCCATCCTTCCTGGGGAGGGGGCCGGATGCCCCGGAGCAAGGGGAGGCAAAGGCCTGGCAGGCCCTGTGGGATGTGGCCTCCAGCCCTGGGCTCAGGCAGAGCCTCGGGAAGCCATTCCAAAATCTCACACTCACCTCTGACCCTCACAACCTGGGGGCCTGGACAGGGCCTGGTGGGCAGGTTGCTGTGGGCACTATGCCTTTTGAGCCAGGGGGCCCAGGACAGGGGCCCAAGAATGGTTACACTGGCTGAGAAGCTGGGGGCAGCAGGAGGCGAAGGGCGGGCTGGGAGAGAGACCTCGCGCAAGGCTCGGGTTAGCTCGGGTGCCAGGGGCCGGCGAGTGGGCAGGGCTGTGCCCTGGAGGCCCAGGCCAGAGGCCGGGGGTCTGGGGGCTCTCAGGCGGCCCCAGGAGATGGGGGGTGGCCGTCTCCAGCCCCCCTCGGCCAGTCTCTCCTGTCTGGGGTGCATGGACACTCCAGCTTCCTTCCCCTCTGTGCCCTCAAACCCTTCTCTCTGCCCCGTCTGAGGGCACAAATCCCACTCCTTCAGAGCTGCCCTGGGCCTGGGCCTCTCCTGGCCGGGGTGGGGGCAGGCTGTGGGCACCTGCTCAGAACCGGCCGGCTGTAGCTGCACCTTGAGGGGGTGGCTGGAGGGGCTGCAGTGGGTGGGATCCGGCCACGTGGAGTGGGTGGGGACATAGCTTCCCTGGGCTGTCCAGGCTTCCGGCCAGCCGCCTCTCCCACACCGTCAGGGGCCGAGCTAGTGTGCCCCTACCTGCCCCTCAGGGCGTCCCGCAGAGCCAGCCGCTGAGATTTCACAGAGGATGAAGGGACTCCCAGGCCCAAAGCAAAGGGGGGCGGTCAGCTCCCCAGAGAGCTGGCCAGAGCCAGGCCCAACTGCAAGACAGACAGGAGGCAGGCGCTGACTTGCTTCAGAGTTTATTTTCAGAGCGGGAATAAAGGCTGAGGGGGGCATGGATGGCGAGGGGCCGGGGCTGGGGTCTCAGGCTGGGGTCTCGGGTGTTGCAGGAAACGGCTGAGCAGGGCAGAAGGGCCAGGTCCTGAGAGGCAGACTCACCTGGGCAGGACAGCGGGACCTGTGGGTGGGGCTGGCCACAGGCCCCCCACCCCAGGACCCCAGCCCCCTCCAGTCTCAGGTCGCGAGGGCCCTTCCACTGAGGCCTCTCAGCAAAGGGCACCGGCCTCCCCTGCCGTCCCCTGGTCTTCCCACCCCAGTCCTGTCCTGGCCGCCCGCTCCGCCCACTCCCAGTGACCTTGCTGAACCCCAGCGGAGGCCCCTCCGTGAAGCAGCCCTTGTCAGCCGGAGGCCAGCCCTCATGGCAGAAGGGAGGCTGTCTGTGAGCGTGTGTTGAATGAACGAGTGAGGGGGCTGCTGGGTGAAGGTGGCCCCCAGCCCCCCACTCACCTATGGGTGCTCCTCCATGCACTTGTCTGCCAAGAAAGAAGCCCAGGCCCATGGTCAGTGCCCCAGGCCCGCCCCGCCCACCCCCTGGTGCGGGCGTGGAAAGCATCTCGTCGACCCCTAAACTGCTGGCTGTCACCCCCATCACTCCCGCCCCTCCCCTAGGCTCTGTCTACCCCTCCAGAAGGAAGATCCGGTGCCCCGGGGCCCAGAGCCAGCTGCCTTGGCAAGGAGGCCATGCGCGCTTCAGGGAGCCTGTGCTGAGCCCCATGTGGCTGTCCCTGTGTCCCGACGCGGACATCCGTCCACAGGCCCCGTTTCTAGGGCCTGCCCCGCACCCCTCCCAGGCTGGGACCTTTGCATCCCCGGGGCCGACCCAGGGCCTGGCACACGGTGGGCATGTGATGAATCCAGGGAGGCGGTGTTTCCTGAGGAGCATCTTGCTGGGCCTGGCCCAGGGGCTGCAGACCAAGGTCTCGGTGTGAGGCCAAACCGCCCCCGCTCCGGAGGCCGAGCACCGGTCAGTGGGCAGTCTGGCCGGACGGACTGCACCCCTCGGCCTCCCCCAGATCAGGAGACAGTCTGTCTGCCTCTAATCTGACCTTAATCCCCTCCCTTCAGATCAGTGCGCTCACCAGTCTTCGGCAGGAACACAATGCCTTCCTCTGTGAAGCCCAGGCTCTTGGCAAAGGCGGTGAAGTCTTCCTTGACCTCGGCTCGGGGGTTCTGGGAGCGGCCTGGGCAGTGGGGAGCAGCCTTCGGCCTCCGTTTGTCTGGAGGATCCCCGTTCTGCCCCTGCTCCCAAGCCCGGGGCACCCCCAGACACCCCCGCGGGCGGAGCCCCAGGCCCGGTGGAGGGTGCGGCGTGGGGACACGTACTGTAGAGCGTGGCCATGCGGAAGTCCTGCCCCGGGCCTCGGACACCCTCTGTGTAGAGCAGGGCGTAGGTCTCGTAGTCTGTCTCCGCCACTGACACCTCGTGGGTGCTGCTCCAGTCTGGAAACCCGGGAGACAGCCCCACAGGGCCCAGTGTCCCCAAAGCAGAAGGCCTCAGAAAATCAGGGGTGCATGGGACAGCCACAGACCCCGCAGCCACAGCCCTCTGGGGAGGACGAGAGACGGCCAGGGGAGGTCATCCCAGGCAGGGATGGGCAGGAGGGCAGGAGTCCTGGGGTGCAGAGCTGCCAGAGGAGCGAGGGGAGCGTGGGGCACAGACAGCTGGAGAGAGCCCTTCATGGGGGGCTGCTGGGCAGGCCCAGGCCGACCCTGGTGGGGCAGCCACCCCCTCACCCTCCCCTGTACTGCCAGGCAGGGTGTTGCCGAGTCCCGGCCAGCAAGTGTCGCTCCTGGCCACACTCACGAGGGCTGGTGTAGCTGTAGCAGCCTGGGGGGCCGGCGGGGCGCAGCAGTAAGGTCCGCGTCTCACACTGGTCTTTCCTGTGGGCAGGTCATCCTGGGGTCAGGGGTCAGGTGCTGGGCGTGTCCCCAGATTGCGGCCCTGCGCCGGGAGCTCTGGGCCCCAGATGCCCGCCCCGCTGCCCACCTGAGGAAGGTAGAGGTGAGGTTGAGGCCGCCGTCCGCCGCGGGGGCCACCACAGACTTGCACATGGACAGCACCTTCTTCTTCTCCAGGAACCAGCTCGAGTTGGAGGCAAGGCCGGAGGTGAACCAGCGCCCCAGAAACTGCGGCGACAGGACCCCATGCCGGTCGGCCGGGACACTCCGACCCGCCGGGGGTGGGCGGCCCGCCCGGCTGCACCCACCCCGGCCCGCACGCCACCCGCCACCCGGCACCCCTGCTCCGGCGCGGCCCCGCCCGCTCACCCGGGCCCCGCCCCCACCGCGGGGTCCCCGCTCCCGCCGGCCTGGGGAGGGGGCAGGGGGGCGGCCGGCAGAGGGCGCAGGGCCGTCCCTAGCGGGGTCGGATGCGGGCGTGGGGCGCGGAGCTGGAAGACCCGCTCCGACGTGCTCCAGCAAACCCCCGCAGGCCTCTGCGCGCGTGTTCAGGGGGGAGGGGGCGCGCACCGCGGCGCACTCGGTCCGTCGCCATTCCTGGCGCCATCCCGGCTCCTCCGTCATCTGCGCCCTCGCGCACGGAGGTGCGCACGGAGGCCCAGGTGTGGAAAGTGTGCCTGTTTGCCCTGGGCGTCGTGAGCTCCTTGGGCTAACCGTGTTGGGTTAGGGGTGGCGAGCGCGCGCTCCCGCTCACAGGCGCGTCCCTGCCCGTCGGGCTCCTCTCTGTAGGGCTATTCTCTGTCGGTGAATCGCCTGGGGAGGCCTCTCCCGGTCAGCCTCCTCCGGCCAGTCCAGCCCTCCTCTTCTGCTTCCCCCTTCCCGGGGAGAGCACCCCACTCCCCACGGGCACCGTCCTGTCTCTGCACCAGGCAGGGAGCCCTCCCTCACCTTGTCCTCTTCGAAGTTGGGCTGCAGGGCGGCCTGGGCGGGGGCTGGGGTCTGCAGGACCCCCAGGACCCCCAGCAGGAGCAGCCCCATCCACAGCCTATTCGGAGTGGCCATTCTCCCAGGACCGGGCCGGCGGCACAGGCAGAGAGGCGGGCGGGAGGCAGGGAGGCCGCCCGGAGACCCCTATTTATGGGCCTGGCTTGGCCTCCGCCCAGGCCCAAGGACAGCCCACTGCAGGCTCGTGACGCGGGGGGGTGACAGGACAGCAGAGTCCAGCGGCGGCCTCGCCCCCAACAGGGCTGCTTATGTAAGAGGCACTGACTGGGACGGCCTGGGCCTGCCCCCCGGGCCGAGCTGGGGGGGCAGAGGCCCCCGCATGGCGGGTCCCTCCTCCACCCTCGGAAGGTCCACTCCAGCAGCCTGGTTGGGGCAGGGGGCAAGTGCCTTGGTGCTGCCCTGCCTCTGGGGTCTCTGGTCACTTGACTCCCCTCACAAGCCCTGCCATTGTTCTGTGTCCAAGCCTGGCAACCCTGGGAGGCGACACAAGGCCCTGTTTGCACTGCCTGAGTTTCGTCCCGGAAGGCTCAGCAGGCCAGGGGGTGATGGGAAACTTGGGCCAAAGGAGAGAAGCCAAAGCTCCCCCCAGAGTGGAGCCCGAGGGCCTGGTTTGCAACACAGCATTCCCGGAGCCAGCTGGCGGGGTCTGGCTGGGGGACCCCGGGGCATCCTTCCCAGCCTCGGGCCCACAGCCTTGGGCAGAGGACCATTCCTCGCACTTGCACACCTGCACAGCTCCACACCTCCACACCTGCACAGCTCCACACCTGCACAGCTCCACACTTGCACACCTGCACATCCACACCTGCACACCTCCACACCTGCAGAGCTCCACACCTGCACACCTCCACACCTGCACAGCTCCACACGTGCACACCTCCATACCTGCACACATCCACACCTGCACACCTCCACACCTGCATACCTGCACAGCTCCACACCTGCACACCTCCACACCTGCACACCTCCACACCTCCACATCTGCACAGCTCCACACCTCCACACCTGCACAGCTCCACACCTGCACACCTCCACACCCGCACAGCTCCACACCTCCACACCTGCACAGCTCCACACCTGCAGTGGCCCCACCTGGCCTGTCCTATTACCTGGGGTGCCATGCTGGTGCCTCCCCTGGGGCCAGAGGACGTGAAGTTCCCCCACACTGCAGAGAGGGCCGCCTCCCCCAGAGGCCTCCCTGGGTTGACGGGCTGTCTCTGAGCCCGTCAGGTCCTGGGCCCTGTTCAAATCTGGCAAGTGTCCCCTGTCCCTCTGGTCCTGACCAAGGCCACCCCGATTAGCCAGGGCCTGAGCACAGGACTGGGTGGGGTCAGCAGCTCTGAGCAGCAGTGAGTGGGTGGGTGCACGCACCTGGGGTGGGGGCTGGGGAGGTGAGGCTGGGGAAGGAGGTCCCGAGCGTGGTACAGAAACGGGACACGGCTGTGGCTGGGGGGCACAGGAGCTGGCGCACCCTCGGGCCCAGCCCACCACGGGACGCAGCCCCTGTCCGGTGCTTGGCACCTTCTGCCCGGAAGCTGGATACTTGGCAGCCTGGCCTCTGGCTTTGGACCAGACCCAGGGCTGTCCGGAAACCACGCGGAAGGGGAGGCGTGGGCCAGGTCAGCTCCCGGAATGGAGCCAGCGCGGGCCCTGCCACCCACCTCGCAGGGGCAGGACGGCGGGCCCCAGGCCCACAGGGGTCCTAGTGAGGGCAGGGTGCCCGGCCAGACCTCTGCTGTGGGGGCCCCACCCCGGCGGATGGTCCAGGATCCCAGAGCACAGAGTCGGGGTTTTGGGTCGGCACCACAAAGAGGGCCTCCTGCCTCCTCACTGGTGCCAGGGCTGGCGGGGGCCGTCCCAGGAAGAGGCCAGTGTTGGGGGCGCCGGCATAGGAGGCTGGAGGTGGGGGCGAGGGGAGGTGGGCCCAGGCAGGTCCGAGACCCCCACCGCCTCTGCCCTGGCCTCCCATGCACCCTGCCCCTCCGTATGCTCAAGGCCGTGGGGGGACAGTCTGCCAGAAGCAGACAGGAGTTGGGGGTCAGGTCCCGGGCCCTGCACCGCCCTGGGGCTCTCCCAGGCTGCAGCCCGGCCCAGGGGCAGAGCGGGGGGCTCCTTTCAGGACGGCAGAGGGCCAGGAAGAGGCGGGTGGGAGGGAGGCCCGGGACGTCTGTGTGGGCCCCGGTCTCCTGCTGTTCATCACTGAGCCCGGCGGCTCTTTGGCCGTGGGGAGGCTCATGGGTCTGCGGGGCTGAGCTGTGTGCCTGCCGAGCCCCGGTCACGCCAAGACCAGAGCGCCTCCGCCAGCGGTAAACATGTCGCAGAGCAAGGCAGGGGATTGAGGCAGGTAGAGGACAGAGAGCGTGCCGGAGGAGGAGGCCCAGGACGCGAGGATCACGGACCAGGGCCCGCAGGTCCCTGGTGGGCAGGCCCCGCCCCCCACAGGAGGGGCCCTCGGCAGGGTCCCCAAGGTGCCCCTCTAGGGAGCAGGGAGGCTCCGGGGACCCTGGGCGCCCACCTCCAGGCCCAGGGTTAGGGAGTACATCCGCCTCCCTCTTCTGGCCACGGACACCACGTCCCTTCCTCCCCTGCTCCCAGACTGGCCACTGCCGCTGACTGTGGCCTGGATGAGGCCTGGGGGTCTGGAGGAGCAGGAACTGCATCGGCCCCTCGGCCTCCCTGTGGCCCAGACGGAGTTGGGTGGCTGGGCTGGTTCGTCCACACTGTGGAGTGAGGAACTGGGCCTCAGACCCCTTCTGCACCGGCCGTGTTCAGCAAGACCCCAGGCCTCCAGGGGTCTGGGCGGGGGTGGCCGCCCTTCCCCCGGGCCTCCAGGGGGTGGGCTGAGGACTCCTGAGGCCCCTAGAGGGGAGTCTCTGAGTGCTGCCAGTGGAACAGCTCGGAAAGTGGGCTGTTGGTGCCCACCGTGCCCATTGCACACCGCCCTCCAGGGCCCCGCGGGGCGGGCGGCCAGGGCTCAGCCCTTCCTGGCCGGGAGGCTGGGCTCCCCATCTGCCTGTGCAGGCTTCTCCCTGAGAACCACGCCCGACAGCGGCCAGGGCTGCAGCTGCGGGGGGCCCCCCGCCCAGCCCCTGCCCAGCGCACGACACAGGAGGCCCCCCTCTGCTCAGATGGGCCTGGTCTTCCCTTGGGGCCTGGCCGGTGCTGCCCTGAGTGCTGGATCCTGCTCAGACCTCCACCTCGGGCTGCTCCCCGGGGCGGTGGGGGGCTTCCCTACCTTCTCCCGGCCCCCTATCTCAACGCTTTCCTGTCGCACCTGCTCCCGAGTGGCTGATCCTCTGAGCCCTAGTCTGCTCCGCGCTACTGACCCCTCCCCAAGCCCGACCAGCCCCACCTTCCCTGTCTCCCAGTCCACACCCCACCCTCCCGCCCCCACCAGCCCTTCGGAGCCCCCCAGCGTGGCCTCCCCACTCTGGGCCACTCAGTGACTGCTGTGGGGCAGCCACTCTGATGGCCGATGGCTGGAGGAGCAGCTCTTTCTGACGAGGAGCCTCTGTCTGTCTTCCCAACACGTTTCCCACCAGAGAGAGGCCAGGCTGCAGAGGGGCTGGGGTGGGCGGAGCCCCCAGTACGCCCCCAACCCTGCCCCTACCAGCACCTCTGGACAGCCTGGCTTGGGGCTGGGGAGGCGGGGACAGGGTGAGCTTGGGCTGAAGGGATGGGGTGGGCACCGCCGGGGCTGGTCTCCCGGCAGCTCCCTGGGAGGGCAGCGTGCTCTGCCTGTGGGGCCTCGTGGGGATCAGAGTGTGGACCTGGGCAGCTCTGTTCTGGGAGCCTCTTTGCAGCGCTGGGGACTTCTGCGGGCAGGGCTGGGTGGAGGTCAGGGGGGCCCTTCCCCAGTCATCCCAGAAGTCAGGCTGCCGGGACCTTGAGCAGGGTGCGGTTGGGTGGGGGCTTGGGCCTGGCTGTGCTCCGGAGGACCCAGGGCGCGATTTCAGGGCCCAGGAAGCGGGTGCCAGGGGAGCTGCTGGGCCCCGCAGCAGGAAGAGGTGGCCCCCTGAGGGAGCTGTTGATGGGGGGCACACGCACCAGCCCCCCTGGGGGCAACAACTCGATTCTGCCAGGTCCAGGTGAGGTGGGTCCTCGCTGGTGACTCCCACAGAGATGCCTGCGTGGTCTCTCCCCTCCCTTCCCGCCCGCGGGCCATGCAAGGCTGTGGCCGGGGAGGGGCGGCTGGGGCCATCTCGGGCACCAGGGTTCCCCCGGCACGGTCGTGCTCCCATGGCTCTGCTCTGAGCTTGGCCTGCCTGTGGTCAGCCCTGCAGGCTGGACCTCCTCTGCCCTCCAGGTGGGGGGTGCGCACGGGACGTAGGGAGGCAAGGCCCCTCCTGGCACCAGCTGAAAGTCCAGCCACCAGCCCTGGGAGCCCAGGCGCTCGCTGGCTCTCCGAGGGTCAGGCAGGTGGGGCGGATGAGAGGACACGGCCCTGACCCGGGAAGGCAGGGTGGCTGCTCTGAGCCCAGGAGGCCGGAGCTGGCCTCTCAGGAGCCCACACCCAGCCCTGGCATCAGAAGGGATCCTCCAGAGGCTGACCCGGGTCTCCCCTCAGGCTCGTCCCCTCCTTCGGGCCCATCGTGGTATCCGGTAGCTCTGGATGTGACTGGACCCGGGCTGTCCGTGGGCCCCGCGGGCACGTGAGCCACAGGTCAGCAATAAGCAGAGCTGAGGCTGCGGTTTCTGTGGAGCCCGGGTTCTGGGAGTGAGGGGGGATGGGCATCTGCCTGGGGGGTGGGCGCTGGCCGCAGGCGTGCCAGGGGTTGGCTTGGACATTGGGAGGTCACAGGTGCCATGCTCCTCCTTCTGGCTGGGTGGGTTGGAGACAAGCCTAGACTTGATCTCCTAGGGGCAGTGACGGGCCCCAGTCTCCGTGCAGTGCCCCCCCGACATGGCTGGCCCTTCAGAGCCCAGGCTCTCCCCACACCCAGTGGCCCCTCGCTGACCCACCTCACAGGGACTCACAGGGCCCTGGTGGACCACACCTGCTTGCTGCTCGGCCATCAGCAGCCCCCCCACCCCACTAAGCCTGCGGGAAGGGGCTCAGAGGGAGCTGGAGGGCAGGGGGCATACACCCCAGACTCTACCTCACCCGTCAGGCCAGCCCCCCACCCTCCAGGTGGCTTACAGCCCTCGGGGCTCCCCACTTCTGAGATGCTCCTAGCACGAGGGGGTCCCCAGCACGGAGATTTTAAGTGGAAGAGGGGCAGAACCCTGGGTCACCCAGAAACTGCTAGAAAGATCATTCCAGAAAATGCCTGAAGGCCTCCTCCCCTTTCCCTGAGCCTTCACCGGCTCCTAGATGGGTCCCATGTCCAAGGCTGCCCTGGGATAGATCTGGGGTAGCCAGGTAGAGAGAGGCGCAGAGTGGCCACATTCAAGGAGGGAGTAGGGGCCCTAGGTCTGCAGCGGGGCACCGCCAGGGCTGGCGAGCTAAGGGGCTCAGGACTCCGCCGCGCCCACCCAGGCCCCAGAGGACAGCTGCTGTTTGACTTAAGGAGGCGAGTTCAGACTCGGGGTGCCCCCAGGCAAGGCCATCTCTGAGTTTCTGCCCAGACCACGTGGGTCCACTCGCCCCTGGGCTGGCTCCGCCTGTGTCTCTGTCCGCTCCGTGCCCTGGGCTGGCCTTCGCTGACCCCGGTGATGACCACATGTCCACTCTGCATCTTCTTTCCCAGCCCGGGAAGTAGGGCTGGTCTGGGGGCCCGAGGACGCTCCGGGCCAGCAGGGCCCAGGGCTGCTCCGCCACCCCCAGGGAGGCCGAGGCGCTGCAGCGCTCTGCCCCAGGGAGGGGCGGACAGGGCTCCGGGAGAGTGGCCTGCCCTTCACACCACCACCTGTCCTGGCCTCCCTGAGCCATGACACTCAGTGTTGGGGCTTCCAGAAGCATCCGGCCCGGTGGAGGGTGGTCGGAGCTAAACTTGTCTCCTCCCCTTCGGAAGGCCACATGGGTGGTCTTTGGGAAGGTGGGGCCTGTGGTCACCACGTTCCCTGGGGCATGCGCTGCACCCCTGAAAGGGCCCTGAAGCTGAGACTGCTCGTGGGGTCTTGTGCCTCCAGGGCCTCAGGGGAGTCTCTGGATTCCTCTGTAACTTGACCGTGTCAGGCTGGCGTGAGGGTGCACAGGGTCCCCTGGTGCCCGCAGAAGCCACAAGGCTGCCACTTGGGTCTGGGCCTGAGGCCCTGGGCTGGGCACGCTCCTGTGGTGGGCGCTCCTGCCACTCAGGGCCCCGGGGGTGGGAGCCCAGCGCCCAAGCAGGGCCTGCAGCAGGGGGGCCCCTGGGGGGTGCTGGGCTCTGTCTGGGTCGCCCCCAGCTCCCCGCTCCCCAGGCTCCTTTTGGGTGCTGGCGACGGTGGCCTGTGTGTGAGGAGGGGCCCAGCTCTGCTGGTCCCGAGAGCCCAGGACGGCCGGGAGCGTGCCCAGCCATGGGGTGAGGGCCAGAGAAGGAAGCCAGGACAACAGCAGATAGGACGCTCGGGCTCCAGGTGCCCCCGCAGTTTGCCCTGTGGCCAGGGCCACCCCGGCATCGGCCGTCGGGCGGTCCTGCCCGCTCCTCCCCACACCAAGCGCTCACTCCTGGTGAGGGCGGGTGTGGGCACCGATGGCTTCAAAGGACAAGGCATGGGCAGGGCCTCGACCAGTGACCAGCGTTGAGAGCAGGGCAGCCCAGGGCAGGGCCGGCTCAGAGTCGGGGTGCAGCGTCTCAGGAGAGGGGCGGGCCTGGGCCATCTGGGAGCAGATGCCCCGCAGAAACAGAGGCAGGAAAGAGACGGGGTGGGGAGACAGACCCTGGAGGGAAGGGGAAGCCTGGGGGGCAGGGGCCTCTGTGGAGAGGGGGACCCGGGGCAGAGGGACCTGAGTGGGGAGGGGGCTCCGGGGGTCTCGTCCGCGTCCTGGGGCTCCTGGGCCCGCCCCAGATCCCTGATGCGCTCAGTGAGGCCGGTCGGGCCCTCTCTCACTTGCTGTTTCTTCTGAGACCCTGAAGCTAATCTTGCGTTTGTAGCTTTAACCTTTCTTCTCCAGAATGCCCCCTGCCCAGCCCCCCAGCACACGTCCCCTGGGCCTGTGCCCTCCCTCCTCCAGTCACACAGATGGCCCCGTGAGTCAAGTCCTCTCTGCCCTCGGGGTGACCCTCCCCCGCCCTGTCCTCCTCCACCCAAGTCCCCTCCCCCAGCCCCCTGCACCAGTCCCCTCCCCCAGCCCACTCCCCCTGTCCCCTCCCCCAGCCCCCTTCCCCAGCCCCGGCTCCAGCCTCCTCCCTCAGCCCCTCCCCCCGTCCCCTCCCCCAGCCCCCTGCTCCAGTCCCCTCCCCCAGCCCCCTCCCCCAGCCCCCTGCCCCAGTCCCCTCCCCTCCCTCAGTCCCCTCCCCCAGTCCCCTCCCCAGCCCCTGCTCCAGCCCCTCCCCCGTCCCCTCCCCGTCCCCTCCTCAGTCCCCTCCCCCCAGTCCCCTCCCCAGCCCCCTGCCCCAGTCCCCTCCTCCCCCAGCCCCTCCCCGTCCCCTCCCTCAGTCCCCTCCCCCAGTCCCCCCCCAGCCCCCTGCCCCAGGCCGCCCCCAGGTGCCCTTTCCTGGCTGCTGTTCAGGACCTTCTGTGCTCCACTCTGGGGCCTCCAGGGGCCCCAGTCCTGCCCTGGACCCTTTTCCGGAGCCGCTGCACCCAGTCTAGCTGCCTGGGTCCTGATGAACTCCTGACCAGGGGGCCTGGGCCAGGACACAGGGGCCTGGGGTCCAGCGTCGTTCCCTCCCCAAAGGACCCCACCCCACCCGAGCGCCTCGGCCCCCTGGGGCTCTGGGCCCCCACCCCGCCCGCCTCGGCCTCCTGGGCCAGGGTTTGGGCAGGAAGGCAACGTGGTCACAGGTGATGCCCAGGCTCCGGACAAACCTGATGAATCCCCCTCAAGTTTGTTCAGCTCTTCCATCGTCCTGTGAGCAGGAGACGTGAGCCCTGGGAGGACCCTCCCTCCAGAGCCCGCCTTCTGCTCTCGGGGACCTGCCTTGACCTCCACACAGAGGGCCTGGCTGATGCTGACTGACCGTGCCTCCCATCTGCCTCCTCCTGCCAGTGAGGCTGCTCACCATGGCTCACCTCTGGGTGCCCCTCAGGCCTCCCCTGGCTGCCCTGTGACCTGGGGAGCAGCTCTGGGTCCTTCCTGGGTGGGGGACCCACCTTCCAGGCCCCCAGGGACAGGATATGGACTCAGTGCTTGCAGGGTGGGGCCCGGTGGGGAGAGGTAGGCGGAGGGAAGGGGGTGAGTCTCCCGGATGGAGGGGCTTTGGGGACGGCGTGAGGCTGGGTGAGAGGGGTGGGGAGTCTGGGGCGCCTCAGGAAGGTCCTGTGCCCACATGTTTCCCAAGGGGCCACAACCCTCGGGGGGGCCTGGTGGGTGCTGAAGTCGGGGTGTCCTGGATGAAGTCGGCGTGCCCTGGGTGAAGTTGGGGTGTCCTTGGTGAAGTCAGGGTGGCAAGCCTCGTGGGTACTGAAGTCGGGGTGTCCTGGATGAAATTGGGGTACCATGGATGAAGTCAGGGTGTCCTGGGTGAAGTCAGGCTGTCTTGAAGTTGGGGTATCGTGGGTGAGGTCAGGGTGCCCTGGGTGAAGTCAGGGTGTCCTGGGTGAAGTCGGGGTGTCCTTGGTGAAGTCTGGGTGTCCTGGATGAAGTCGGGGTGCCCTGGGTGAAGCCGAGTGCCCTGGGTGAAGTTGGGGTGTCCTGGGTGAAGTCGGGGTGCCCTGGGTGAAGCCGGAGTGCCCTGGGTGAAGTTGGGGTGTCCTGGGTGAAGTCGGGGTGCCCTGGGTGAAGTTGGGGTGCCCTGAGTGAAGTCGGGGTGTCCTGAGTGAAGTCGGGTGCCCTGGGTGAAGTCCCCGTGTCACTGGACCCACCCGTCTACCACCAACCCCCGCCCGGGCGCCTCCTCCCCCCGCCAAGCTTCGGCTGCACCTGCCTGGCTCCTCCCCACCGGGCGCTGTCGGCCTTCCCACCTGTCTGTACGGGGGTCACCCTAGGTTGCCCTGCCTCCCGGCAGGGGCCCTTGACATCCAGCCTCCCCCAAGCAGAGAGCAGTGATGGGAAAGTGAAGGTCATCCTTGAGCTTGAAGATGGTCGAGGTCGTCCTGAATCAGGCATGGTCCTCCCTAAAGGAGCTGCCCGCTGGGCCAAGGTGGGGAACATCACCTTTGAAACCGTGGGGGCTGGGGCTGAGCCGGGTCCCGGGAGCCCCGTCCACCCCGCCCGGGCATCCCAGAGCCAGGGACCCTCTCAGCCGACAGAGCCCGTGCTGGGGCTGTCCTGAGGCACCGACCAGGGCCAGAGGCTCCCCGGGGTTGACAGGACAGGCCGACCCTGGCCTCCCTGAGCCGCGGTCTCTTCCTATGTAAGGAGGCATGGAGATGTTCCCGCCTCCCCAGGGCTCCACGGGTCCCATCTGCCTGCTCTCACCCTCTTCCCTCCATCCTGGCAGCTCCAGGACCCTCAGGCCGGGTGCCCTCTCACCCCATCCGCCTCAGCTTGTGCCCAGGACAGATCTGGAGAGGCCCGCTGGGGCCCCGGGGAGATGGAAGCCCTGGAGCTGGCTGGGGCCCAGGGCCTGGCTCTGCACGCTCCCAGCAGGATGATGCCACCCACTGGGGCCCCAGACTCCTTTCCTGAGAGGCCTGGGCGGCGGCTGCCCTGGTGGGGGGCCGTGGGTCCCTCTGCCCAGCCTGCCCCGTTCTGGGTTCTGATCCCAGATGGGGTGGGGCCGGGCCCCTGCTGAGACCGCCAGTTCGTGCTAGGGTCCCTGGCGTGGCTTCTTGACACTCTGCTGCCCCCACCCCTGACCCCACAGTCTGAGCAGTCAGCACGCCATCCTAGACATCTGGGTCTCGTGGGCCAGGACAGCAGCTGGGAGCTACAGCCGGGCCTGGGGGCATCACATCCAGCACCGGAGCTAAGGACAACCTGTGCCCAGCTGGACGGCCACCCTGGAACACGTGTCCGCCCGTCCTGGTCTGGCGGGCACAGCTGTGGCCCAGCCACCCACACTGGGAGACGGCCCAGCCGTGCTCTGGTCCTGGGGGGCAGGTGGGTGGTGGAGACGGACTGTGCCGGGCCGGCCGGGCACTGACCCACTCTGCACCGAGGTTGGGGCTCAGCCAGAGCTGCCTGCGGCCACCGCCCTGTTCTCCAGCCCCACCCCCCAGGCCCAGCGGAGTGGCAAGGGCTGCTGCCCCCATCCCACCCCCTGCCCCGTGGTGGCTGCTGGCTGGCCATGGAGGGCCTTCCCCTCCCCTAGTCCTGAAACGGGTGCCCCTGGTGAGGTAGACCCAGCCGGGGCCCCTGAGGGACCACAGGCTGCTCTCTTGGCAGAGCACTGCTGGGGGCTGGGAGGAACCTGGGAGTTTCTGGGCTCAGGGCTCGGTGCCTGGACTCCGGGGGGCACCCTCACCCAGAGAGCTTGTCCCTGCACCCCCAGGCGCAGCACCAGCTCTCAGCCGGGCTGAGCCGTCCTCACCGTTCGCGAGTCCCGGCTGGCCTCTGCTCACACGCCCGAGGGCCCTGCCCTCAGCCGCCCACTCCCTGGCCTGCTCCAGAAACCTGGGGTCCCCTCAGGAGCGGGGGCCTCGGGCAGCCTGGCCTGTGAGGGGAGCTGCAGCCCCTCGGCTGGGGGCTGGGGGCTCGGCCGTGCCCCAGGCTGGCCATTTGCCTGAGCTCAGGGCACCCAGAGAGCCGAAAGAACCTCGTTCCTGGTGTGTCTGGGGGGCATTTGAGAGAGAGCAGCAGCGAGGGCCCAAATAGAGCACAAGGTTGGGGGGGCGTCTCTCGGCCGGCCTAAGCCGTGTCCTCCCTCCCCCACCCACAGACACCTGTGCCCCCAGGTCCCGCGCAGCCCTGGGTTCCCAGGCCTTCGAACTCGGGCTGAGTCACACCCCCACTCCCCCGGGCCCAGCGAGCAGACTGGGGAGCTTGTCCCTAGAATAGATCTCCCTGCAGGCATCTAGACCATATCCTGTGGGTCCTGTTTCTCTGCAGAACACACCGGGGCTTGTAGACAACCCGGAGTGGAGCGGGTGGTGGCTGACTTCTGACCCTGGGGCTCTGGGCCAGCACAGAGGAGGAGCTGCTGCGTGGAGGGGTGGGCCTGGGGGTGCGGGCAGCCGGGGTGCTCTGCGGGGCCGTGAGGACCAAGGATTAGTTAGACAGTAGAATATGAGAGCCAAATGCTGAGATTCAGGAAAGACTAAGAAAAAGGAGGAAGCCCGGGATGATTGCTCAAGACACGAGGAAGCGCAAATCAACAGGGCAGGAAGAGGGGAAAGCCCACAGACACTCAGAGGAGAAGGAGAGAGAGCTTCCTTGAAAAAACGGGGAATTTCCCAGCAGACCCACCAAGGGATTCAGGAAGAACAGCGAGCAGAGGCAGCCTCCGTCCACAAAGCTTCCTGCTGGCGGGCCCGGGGGCTCACTGACTCGCGCCTCCTGAGCCTGTTTGCAGTGTTTGAACAGTAAGATTTTAAAAAGTAAAAACTTTAGAATCGTTTTAGATTTACAGAAGACTGGTGAAGATGGTACAGAGGGGTCCCGTAAAGCCCCCAGTTCAGTTCAGTTCAGTTCAGTCGCTCGGTCATGTCCGACTCTGAGACACCGTGGACTGCAGCACCCCAGGCCGCCCTGTCCATCCCTCCTGGAGTTCACCCACACTCCTGCCCATCGAGCCCCGAGCCCGTTATTAACGTGTCACGTCAGTGCAGAGCACTGGTCACAGGTAACGAACGAACGCTAACACACTGTTAACCGAAGTCTGTGCTTTATCCCACAGCTTCCCTGACGGCTGAGCAGTGAAGAATCCACCTGCTGTGCAAGAGACACAGGAGACTCAGCTCGACCCCCAGGCAGGACGGTCCCCTGGAGGAGGGCTCAACCCCCGGGCAGGATGGTCCCCTGGAGGAGGGCACGACCCTCAGGCAGGACGGTCCCCTGGAGGAGGGCATGACCCCTGGGCAGGATGGTCCCCTGGAGGAGGGCACGGCAACCCGTGGGTCAGGACGGTCCCCTGGAGGGGGGCATGGCAGCCCGTGGGTCATGACGGTCCCCTGGAGGGTGAAATGGCAACCCGTGGGTCAGGATGATCCCCTGGAGGGGGAAATGGCAACCCGCTCCAGTGTTCTTGCCTGGAGAATCCCACGGACAGAAGATCCTGTGGGCTACAGTCTGTGGGGTCCCAAAGGGTTGGACGCAGCTGAGCACGGATGTGGATATCCTACTTTCTCAGTTTCCCCAATCTTCCTTTCCTGTCCCATGTGACGGCTGACAATCACAGCTCCTCGGATGCTCTGGGCTGTGACTGTTCACACACTCGCCCCTGGCCTTCCCTGAGCTTGACGGTTGCAGGCTTGGGGAGGGGTCTCGTAGGCTGCCCCTCTGCTGGGATTGGGCGGAGAACCCAGCACGACTGTGGCTTAGACGAGACCCAAGTCTGTTTCTGATGTAAAAGCCCGGAGGTGGCGGCTGGAGCCCAGGAGGCGCCTGGCGGCTCACGGACCCTCCCGCGGCTCATCAGCTCTGTGGGTGGCCTCTGCTGTGCGCTGCGGGCTCAGTCCTCCCCACACCAGCGCCGAGGACGGACCAGGGCGCGCCTCTCTCAGAAGGCTTCTGGGGAGGTGCGGAAGTCACCACAGGTCTCTGGTGCAGAGTGGCCACGTGGCCGCGACCCGCTGCCCAGAACGCAGAAGCCACAGCCTCTGCATCCGTGGCTGTTGCCAGCTCCCTTGGGCCTCGCCAGGATGCGGCTGCGTCGACGGGGGCCCCAGGCCTGAGGGCCTAGCACCCCTTCTCTGGTCCGGCAGCCCCTAGTCCTGGAGCCTGTTCTCTGCGTTCTGTGGCCGATTTGCCCCGGCCTCTGAGTTCAGACGCCGCGCAGGCCTGGAACTCAGGACACCCCCCACCCCTCCACGTGCGTCAGTGTCCTCTGGGCTGTGACTCCGTGGCTCCCGGGTATCAGGCCCTCCAGGTGCACCCTGGCCCCTGGCTAGGCCACACTGGGGGCAGTGCAGGCTTCCCCGTGCAGCGGCCAGCGGGGCTCCCACACTGGGCAGAGGTGAGGTGGGACGGGCCATCGTGGAAGGGTCAGCCAAGGCCTGTCTCAGTGGCACTTGGATGAGGTCCTTGGGGCACCCGAGGTTAGAGGGGCACAGTTGCCAGATCTTGGGGGAGGTGAAGGGGGCTGTGTAGGGGTGCTGGGGCTCCCTTGGCCTGCAGCAGGAGCAGAACGGAGACAGCGGGGTCCCGGGGTGGACGTGAACCAGGCCTGGCGTCAGGACTCAGATGGTGGCAGAGTGGGCTGGAGGCCTGTGCCCAGGGCTCACCGGGCCCCAACGCAGAGGAACAGGTTCTTTGGAGGCTGCAGACGGGGAGGCTGGGGTGGGCATGGGGCCCTGGGACCAGGAGGACCGCGGGCTGCGGGCCTCGAGGAAGAGACTGGGCCCTGAGATCCGAGATCAAGGGAGGTCAGAGGTTATGGCCCAGAGCAGGGCTGTGGGCAGCAGGACCCAGGCCCTGCCCACTCCCGGGCAGGTGGCTCTTCCTGAGTGAGGAGCCTGGCCTCCGCCCCCAGCTGCCTCGGGGCTGCCCGGACACTCACGCCGGGACCCCGCCTGGCCGTGAAGGGAGGCTGAGACACTGGCTCAGCCCTAAGGGAGGCTGGACCAGCCGGGGTTTGGGCAGCGGGGAGGCTGAGCGGCGGGCTTGGTGGGGTCTCACCGCCTGAGACACTGGCTCAGCCCTAAGGGAGGCTGGACCAGCTGGGGTTTGGGCAGCGGGGAGGCTGAGCGGCGGGCTTGGTGGGGTCTCACTGCCAGGCTTGGTCCCCGTGGCCGAGATGTGGGCTCAGAGCTCTGGCCGGCCCGGCCACAGCCAGGCCCTCAGCCCTGAGGTCCTCTGACCTCAAGCAGGGCTGAGCGCGGCGGGGCCGTGGACGGGGCCCTGCTGGAAGGATTCAGGTCTCAGTCCTGGACGCAGAGCGGCCTCCCCAGCCCACGGCTCCGGCCAAAGTCCTTGGTGCTGGCCCAGTCGTGGCCCTGCTGCGGAGGGAAGGACCCTGACCTGGGCTCCCCAGGGTGGGTTGGCGTGGGGGGCTCTGCCTACCCCCAGCTCCCTGTGGTTCGTCCTTGGCCTGGCCAGCAGCAGCCACAGGAAGGGCAAGGGGAGGCCTCGTCCCTTAGCACTGACCAGATGGATGCAAACACAGCTTCAGAACACAGGGCCCTTTGAGGGTGACGGCCAGACCTCCTGGAACCCAGGCGGAGCAAGACCCTCGTCTCTGCCTGGGGGGCTGCGGGCTCAGGGCCGTCCTTCCTTCCCTTCTCCCGGGCTCAGAGCCAAGGTGGGTCAGCCCCACCTCCTACTAGGCGTGGGCCCTCGCCCCCTTCCTGGGGAGACACACGCACGCACACACCTACAAGTGTGCACACACACACACCTGCTCACACACACCCAGGTGCACACGGCCGCTCGTCCTTCACTCAGAGCTACCGGGTCTGCATTCTGGGGTGCACATCCCTCAGCCCTTCCCCTGCCCCTTTGCTTCCTCCCCTCCTGGGAGCTGCGTGTGTCTGTGTGTGTGTAGGGTGCGTGTACATGTGTGTGCACGTGCCTCCTCACCACCAGGCTGGTTACCCTAGGGGATGACGTGGTTCCTCCCCCAACCAGCCAGGGGAGGGACAGGCGTGGGGTGCCCCTACCCACTCCCAGAATCAAACAAGTCTGGGGTCTGGGCTCACAGCATCTTTGTCTGTGAAACCAGCATGGGGGTGAGAAGAGGGCAGCACCCACACCCCAAGCCAGGCACCCACGCCACGCCCCCACCCCGCCTGCGCCCACACCCGGCGCCCCACCCATGCCCCGCCCACGCCCCCACTACCCCCATGCCCCTCGCCCATGCCCCACCCACGCCGTGCCCACACCCCGCGCATGCTGCGCCCTGCGCCCCACGCCCCGTGCCCCCGCCCTGCACCCATGCCCTCCCATGCCCAGCGCCCACGCCCCGCTCTCAGGGCTCAGCTGTCTCCGGAGGCCTGGTCCTGGATGGGGGCACTCCCTGCCTCGGAGTCACCCTGTCCCCTCGGCCCAAGCAGGGTGGGCATGAATGCCACTTGGTGCTGTGGGATCCAGGGGCACACAGGCCCCCCCAAGGCCTTGTGGGGGTGAGACGTGACCCAGGCCCTAGGACGCAGGGGAAGGAGGGTGTGGGGCCCCCGAGACCAGGCTAGCCGGACACGCCAGAGTGGGGTCGCTTCTGGGACCACTGCGGCCTCACACTGGTCTCCCCAGCCCACCCGCCCAGCCTTCCCCGGGGGGCAGCCAGGGGACCCCGCCATGTGCAGCCACCTCAGGGGACATCTGCTGTCCAGGGGCTCCAGTAACTGCTGGAGTGGAAAAAACCCGACTCTCGGCTAATCCGCCCAGACCTAAGAAATACAATTACTTCCTTCAAAACAAAACAGCTTCCCGCCACAGCATTCCTGCCTGAGCCACCCGAGCAGCCTGCCTGCGGGGTGATCATCCTGAAGAAACACAAGAGACAGCCTGTCTGCGGACGCAGGCACGCCAGTGCACACGTGTGCATGCGTGTCTGGGTGCGTGCACTCGGTGGAAATGATGTTTGCGCCCTCCTATCCCCAGCACCCAGGGAACTGTGGCCTCCTCACCAGGGAAGGGAGGTGGCCCTCAGACCCCCCGGGATCCTACGGGCAGTTCCCTGGGCTGGATCTGCGGTGCCCAGAGCCAAGACCCTCCCCGAGCCCACCGCCATTTCCCGTCCAAGAGAACACCAGGGGGGTCCCCAGATGGCTGCCCGGGAGGAGCCCTGCTGTGCGGGCAGCCACGGATGATGGGTGACGTTGGACACCTTGACATCCAGCCGGGGACCCTGCTGGCTGAGCTCTGGCCGCCTGGCACCCTGGCCTCGCCAGCCTTCAGCAAGCCCCCCCAGGGAGGAAAGAAGGGGTGTGAATGCTCCGGGGTGCTCTGGGGCTGAGGGCAGGAGGGCTCTACCTGCTGAGAGGGGGCCTGTTCTCCCTCCCAGGGTCTGTCTGTTCTTCTGGCTCCTGGGAACTGGTCAGCTTGCATGGGGCAGGGGCGGCAGGGGGAGCCTGGCTTGTCAGCCCCGCACTTCCCTCCATGTTGGGAGTCCAGGCCGCCCCGCCTGGCTCCCAGGTCAGGTCAAGGGTCTGCAGAAGGGTCAGCATGGTGGGGGCCCCTTTCCAGGACAAGACTGGCCTGGAGGCCTCACCCAGCCCTGTTCCTGGGGACCTGCCCCATGGCCACCCAGGGGTGCACAGGCCCCTCACAGAGCTCCCCACACAGGCTGCCCCTTCTGTCTTCCCAGCAGAGGCATCTGGAGGACTCCCCACGGTCTCCCTGCCACAGCTGGACGGGGTGCCCCCACAGCAAGCGGGATCCTCAGTCACGTGGCATCACCCTCCCTGGGGGCCCTGTGTCCTCACTGTGTGTTTGGGAGCCAAGGGGTGACTCCCGGGGAGTCAGGCAAGCAAGCCCAGGTTGCACTTTGTTGGGGGGTGGCTACTGGGAAAGGTGCTTCCCCGGGGCCAGCATGGGCCCAGGAGGGAAGGCGGGCGGCGGGGGCTCCTGCTCAGCTCTGCACCCACAGATCCGGTCCCCCAGGACCCCGAACACCCCAGCCCACCCCGTTCCTGTCTCAGGAAACAGGCAGCGTCAGCTCTGGAGGCCCCCAGGGTCTGGTCCCTGGCCAGCAGGCCCAGATGGTGCTGGGGGCTCTGGGGCCAGGATCAGACTTGATCCTGCCGCCCACAGGGCCTGGGCCCGGGCCCACAGTGGGCCAGCTGCACAGCTCCAGCCTGCAGCCTCCCAAGTCCCCCCCAGGGCACAACATTCCAGGACGGGCCCTTCCTGTCCTGTCCTCCCCGTTCCCCCGCCTCAGGGACTGGAGGGGGGCCCCCGGCCTCACACAGCCCCCGCCCCCGTGCCCAGGCCCGCCCTGCGCCCAGGCCCGCCCCTCCTGACGCTTCCTCACCCTGTGCCTGCTCACGGGGTGGGGGCCACACGAGGGGCGAGTGGGCCAGGCACCTGCCTCCCGCCTTGTCCCAAGGCCATTTGGGTCCAGTGGTCTGGCCACGTCGAGCGGGCCCATATCCACCGTCCAGGCCCGTGGGGCGCCTACCCGGGCCCTGGCATCCTGCCCAGAAGGAAGCAGGCAGGGCGGCCCTGCCGCGGACGCCGCATCCACAGGCCCTGTGCCTGATCTGTGGGCTGGCTTCCCAGGGGGGCCAACGGCAGTGACCACGGGGCAGCGCCCGGGGGACCCCTTCTGTCTCGAGGGACGCGGGGTTGTGTTCCACCCGGGAGCGAGCCTAAGGCACCACCTCCCCAGGAGCCAGGGGACACCAACAGGAGTGCGGGGGTCCCGGTCATCAGCACTTCCTGTGGCCGCCTCCTGTCCAGGCAGCTTGCAGCCCGGCTCCCCTCCAGGGACACAGTAACTGAACTGGAGGCTGTGACAGCCCCTGGGCCAGGGATGGGGCTCTAGACCCAGTCGTGGGGGAAAGTGGGTTTCTGTACAGGAGGGCCGGGAGGGCGGTGGGGAAGCACGGAGCTCCCAAAGGGCCCCCCAGGACGCCCACGCCTGCAGGAGAGGCGGGCGGGACCTCGGCCAGCACAGGCGCGGCTGCCCGGACACTGAGGGGCAGGTCCGTCCATCAGGTGCAAACCCGGGCGGATGAAGGGCAGGAGAAGTGGAGCGGCTGCAGAGAAAGCAGGGTCCCTGGGGTTGACGGCCTCCCAGCCCAGATCCGGACCTAGAACCAGGCAGCCGGCCCTGGGGCCCGGCCCTTGCTGGTGTTTCCTTTCTGTTTCTCCTTCCTCCTGTTAGCGTTCACATCCATGTCCTTGGAGATTAACTTTACAGTTTTTTTTTTAAAAAAACAGAGCCTTCAGTGGGCCTGTGGCCAACAGCAGCAAGCAGGTGGTTCCGCGGGGACCCAGCAGCCCCGCAGGTGAGGAGAAAGGGGCACCTCCTCAGCTGTGCAGGGACCCCGGTTTCCTACGGGGGAGATCGCCCTTCCCCACTGCTGTCGGAAGTTCGCGTGTGCCTGGGAGACAGCGGAAAGGCCCCGCACAGGCGCCCCGTTCATCAGTGAGGTGCCTTTCATGCAAACCTGCCCTCTCTGCCGTTTATTCGGAGGAGCTCACCCCTCGAGCAGGTCTTCTCTGATGCTGGCCTGACATTGGTTCGGGGCGGGGATTGCCCTGGGGGTGGAGGCTCTCCCTCGCCGGCCCCTCCCCCTGGCCTGCCCTCCCAGCCTGGCCCAGCCGCAGCGGGGATCCCGAGGAGCGCCCCCCACTCCCGCACCTCGAGTCCCGGCAAGTGCAGCAGCCGCGGGGTTGGGGGTCCGGTCTGCAGTTCTAGGGGACACGGCAGCCCTCCCTGCTTTCTGTGTTCTCGTGCGACAGTTTAGTAGGTATTTTGTTTTGGACTTTGCTCATTTCATCTAAACTTTCCCTTTGGGCGTGTGACGGTGCCCGTGATGCCCTCTCGTGAGCCTGGATGGTCTCGGGCAGTGCTGTGCAGCCTGGCAGTGGGTGCTGCCTATCTCCTTCCTCGGGCAGCCTTGCCTGCCGTTCGTCCACTTGACCGCTGCAGGAACCGCCGGGGACTTTGCTGTCTGCTCTGCTGTTTTTCCGTTTGGTCCTGGCCCGACTGCCTTATTTCCTCCTGAGACGCCCTCGGGGCGAGCTGCCGTTTTCTCCACTTCCTGACCAAGGCGGTTAACCCTTCCCCCTTCCGCTCCGCTAACACGTGCAGGGCGGCTGCTGGGGGGGACAGGGGGGCCCTCCCCCAACACCCCACACCCCTTCCCCACCCTCCACCCCCACCCTGCCAGCCCCAGGGATGGGGCACTAGCTTTGACATAAAGTGTTTTCTAAAGTGTTTAGTGAAAAATATCTTCAGGGTCTCCCTCGTGGCTAAGTGGTAAAGAATCCGCCTGCCAATGCGGGAGACATGAGCTCGATCCCTGGTCCAGGAAGATCCCGTGGGCTGCAGAGCAACTGAGCCCGGGAGCCGGAACTGTCGACCCCACGTGCCTAGAGCCCCTGCTCCGCAACCAGAGAGTAACACCCACACTCCACAACCGAGAAAGCCCTTGCAGCAACCAAGACCCAGCACAGCCAGAAATAAATAAAGTTAGACAATTTCTGATTTCCACCTCATTTCCTCTTTAATTGCTCATCAACTATTTAGAAGAACTTTTTCCCCTCCTTTTTTCCTTTTTAAAAATTGAACTATAGGTAATTTATAATGTTCTTAGAAGAACATTTCTTAATTACCAGACCTGCAGAGATGTTTTTAAAAGAAGATTTGATTTACAATATGTTTGTGTTGTGGTCAGACAAAAATTAAAAAAAATTGTTTTGGCCGTGCCGACTGTGGGGTCTTAGTTTTCCCACCAGAGATTGAACCCCTTGCAGTGGAAATGTGGAGTCTCAGCCACTGGAGCACCAGGGAGGTCCCCTACTCCTCCACTTAATCCTTATGTGTATGGAAACCTGCTTTGTGGTCTAGTAGTTGGTTAACTTTTGTAAATACCCACATAAACTAGATGTATCGGTCATAGTAAAACCTGTAACTGAACTGAGCTGAAGTGAAAACTGTGAACCCGAGATGCCCATCAGTGGGCAGATGTATGACCGACTTTTGGTACATCTGTGAGGTTAAGCACTCAGTTCAGTCACTCAGTTGTGTCTGACTCTTTTCGACCCCAGGGACTGCAGCATGCCAGGCCTCCCTGTCCATCACCAACTTCCACGGCTTGCTCAAGCTCATGTCCATCAAGTCAGTGATGCCATCCAACCATCTCATCCTCTGTCGTCCCCTTCTCCTCCTGCCCTCAATCTTTCCCAGCATCAGGGTCTTTTCCAGTGAGTCAGTTCTTCCCATCAGGTGGCCAAAGTATTGGAGCTTCAGCTTCAGCATCAGTCCTTCCAATGACTGTTCAGGACTGAGTCCCTTTACGATTGACTGGTTGATTTCCTTGCAGTCCAAGGGACTCTCAAGAGTCTTGTCCAACACCACAGTTCAAAAGCATCAATTCTTTGGCATTCAGCATTCTTTATAGTCCAACTCTCACATCCATACATGACTACTGGCAAAACCATGACTTTGATTAGATGGACCTTTGTCAGCAAAGTAATGTCTCTGCTTTTTAACATGCTGTCTAGGTTGGTCATAGCTTTTCTTCAAAGGAGCATGAGTCTTTTCATTTCATGGCTGCAATCACCATCTGCAGCAATTTTGGAGCCCAAGAAAACAAACTCTACCACTGTTTCCACTGTTTCCCCATCTATTTGCATGAAGTGATGGGACCAGATGCCATGATCTTAGTTTTCTGAATGTTGAGTTTTAAGCCAACTTTTTCACTCTCCTCTTTCACTTTCATGAAGAGGCTCTTCAGTTCCTCTTTGCTTTCTGCCATAAGGGTGGTGTCACCTGCGTATCTAAGGTTATTGATATTTCTTCCAGCAATATTCCAATATTCCACGAGATTCCAGCTTGTGCTTCATCCAGCCCAGCATTTCACAAGATGTACTCTGCATATAAGTTAAATAAGCAGTGTGACAATATACAGCCTTAGTGTACTCCTTTACAAATTGGGAACCAGTCTGTCCAGTTCCAACTGTTGCGTCTTGACCTGCATACAGGTTTCTCAGGAGGCAGGTCAGGTGGTCTGGTATGCCCATCTCTCAGCAACAAAAAGGGATGGACCATTGATTCAAGCAACCATGTGGATGCATCACAAGCTCATTTTTTCTCAGTGAAGGAAGGCAATAAAAGCGTTTGCTCTGTGTGTTTCCACTGAGATGAGACTAGAAAATGCAAACTCACCTGTGATAACAGCCGTGCCTGTGGGGCGAGGGACTCAGGGAAACTTTTGAGGTGACAGAGTCACTTACTCAGCTTCATCACCACGGTTTCCTGGACACACACACATTTACAAGCTTATCAGCTTGTCCCCAGAAATGTGCTCAGCTTGCTGCATGTCCGTTTCACCTCAGTAAAGCTGTCGGGAGACCTCCTTGTGTCCTTGGGGCGAAGGTAAGACCTGCGGCTGGTGAGTGCAGTGCCCTCTCCACTCCCCGTTATTCAGACCTCATGTCCTGGATGAGCCCACGAGCCAGGACTGTCATCCGCGGAGGGAGGTCTGTAAAGTCCCACAAGGATTGTGGGTTTCTGTCTCCTGTGGTTCTGTTATTTCTTGCTTTTGTTATTTTGAGGCCATATTATTAACTTCATACAAATGGAAAGTTCCTGTATGTTCTTGATTCCACTGTCATTATGAAATCACCCTTTCGTCACTAGTAATTCTTATGTCCTAAAGTCTTCTTTGTCTGGTATTAGTATAACTTTCACCGGACTGATATTAACCTAGGGAATCTTTTTCCTTTACCTCCTAATATTTTTTTGTTTTTGTTTTTCTTTTTTTTCCTCCTAACATTTATTTACCATTTTGTCTTAAATGTTTCTCTCATAAAACAGCCTATGATGCATTTAAAAAAAATCCTGTCTGGGAGCTTCCCTGAAAGAATCCACCTGCCCGTGCAGGAGACATGAGTTGGATCCCTGGTTAATGGAGCAACTCAGCTCATGTGCCAAAGCCACTGAGCCCACAGACGGCAGAGCCCGTGCTCCGCAGCAAGAGAAGCCGCTGCAGCGAGCAGCCGGGCACCACAAGAGGAGGACCCTGCTCCCCGCAACCAGAGGAAAGCCTGGGCAGCAACAAAGACTCAGCACAGCCAGAAATAAATCAATTAAGAAAAAATGTTATCTGATGAGACTTTTAAGACATAACTTTATTTAATGTAACAACTTACATTGGGATTTAAATGTACTTTCTTACTTGGTGCTTTATGTCTTTCCCACCTGTTTTTTCCACGGGGTCACAAAGAGGCAGACGCGCCTGGGCGGCTGAGCAGCAATATATTTACGTGTGTGTGTGTGTGTAGTTGTGTGCGTGCGTGCGCAGGTTTTGCTGCATGTACACATGTATGTATATGTGTGTGTGTGCATACACGTACATGTTTGTGGGCAGCGTCTATGCACTCCAGACGTGGGATTCCTAGGACCCAGCAGCCTCATCCCGAGCACGCAGCTCTGAGCCGTTTTTACAGACAGCACTCTGACAGGAAATGTGGCGGTTTCCACCCCAACCAGTTCTCTGGTTCTCTGGCACCAGCTGGGTGTCCCACAGTTTGATTTTGACACTAACTCCCCGGCTTCAGTGCAGACCCCACAGACCAAGGGCTCCGTCCCACAGGGCTGTCCCCACACATCGGACGCCACCACCTCACCAGCTGTAATCAGGGGCTCCCGGGACCCCTTCCTGGGGCTCAGTACTAGCTGCTGCAGCCCACACGAGCAGGCCCACGGCTCACTTGCTATTTGCAGTGTATCCTGAAGGTACAGGTGGAATCGGCCAACGGCCGGGGTGCACTGCCTTCCCAGCACCTCTGCACGTTCACCCAACAGGACCTCTCCGGACCTCACTGGCGGGGTCTGGGGAGGCTGCATCATGCAGGCGATTAAATGACTGGCTGTTAGTGATGCGCTCAGGAGGTCCGGGTGGGGCCAGAAGCACCCCCGCCCCGAGCCAGCCTTGGTCTTCCTGGATTCCAGCCCGCACTCTGAAGCCACGTAGGGTTTCCTAGCCGCTCCGCCCCCAGCTCCTGGCAGCCACCACTCCACTGTCTGTGGGCCCACTTGTTCTGGACGCTTCGTGTAAACGGAGCCACACGCTCTGCGTCCTTTCGTGTCTGGCCTTTTACCCAGTGTCCTCGGGGTTCACGCTGGTGCAGCGCGTGTCAGACTCTTCTTCGTTTTTGTGGCGGGGCTGCCGCAGGCCTCAGACCTCACAGCTGGTGCCCCCAAGTTACCAGGAACAAGAGCCGTGTGGGCACGTGAGCAGGGGGCATGTGTGCGCCTGCATGTGCTGTGTGTGTGTGTGTGTGTGTGTGTGTGTGTGTGCTGTGCATGTGACGTGTGTGCGGGGGGCCTGGGCAAGGCCGAGGAGGTGGAGCCCGTGTTTCAGCATGGCCCCAGCCCTCACCCACCACAGGTGGGAACTGTGGCTTCCTCACTAGGGAAGGTGATGGGGGTCAACCGCCCATGGTCCCGCCCTGTGCCCTCTCCCCGGCCCCACGGTCATGCAGCTGTCCCTCTGGCTGCCCTGCCCTGTCCCCCCTCAAGTGGTCAGACCCCAGCAAGCCCAGTTGCACACATGGGGCCTCAAAGGGTCCTGAGACCTCAAGGGCCCTCTGCTCTCCCTGAAACGGTCCCCCAGGGGCCAGGGTGGTCTCTCCTGTGCCGGGGTGGTCACTGCAGCCACCCAGACCCAGACGCAGCTCTGTCCTCCCAGCCATGTCACTGCCCTCAGGGGCCCCAGAGACCTGGGAAATAGAACTGCGCTGAATCCCGGGTTCCTGGACCAACCAACGTCACGGCCACAGCTCAGCAGGGCCCGTGTGTCCACCCGGCCAGCAGGATTAGAATCCCATGGCCGGAGTCGGGGCCTGGTCTGGGCCCTCGCCCACGTCTGGCCCTGCTGGCATGCGGCCGCCACACTGCCCTGCCTGCAGGGGGCTTGGTTGAGAGAACCAAGGGGCTGAGCTCCCCAGGGCACTGGGGTCTTCTGACATCTTCATGCCTCTAAAGGCTCAGGTGCCAGCGAGTCTGAGCCCAGGGACTGGCTGGACCCACCCGTGTCCCTGGCCCCAGGCCCCCGCTTTCGACTTTACAGGGTTTCTGCTTGTCAGAGGGTAGAGGTAGGGTTCCAGGTGATACTGACCCGTCCTGGGGACAGGCTGGTAACCGAGCCACCCAGAATGTAGGGAGGGACGTCCAGCCAGCCTCAGAGAGAGGCGGCAGGTGGCATGGGCCGAGGGCATGACCTGGACAGACGGCCAGCAGGACAGCTGTGGCAGCACTCGGGCCAGCGGGGCTAGGGGTGGGGCGGCTGCAGTGACCCTGCGCAGCTGCGTCTTGACTTTAGCCAAAAGCAAGCCATCTGGGCCTGCCGGGCAGGGCCATCGCCCCACACTCTCCCATAGGGACAGGTAGAGACCCAGCTTGGAGGACAGGGCCAGGCCGGAGGGCGGGGCACGGAGGGCGGGGCCAGACTGGAGGGCGGGGCCAGGCCGGGGCTGGGGGAAGGGCAGGCCGGAGGCAGGGCTGCGGGACACCCCCCCAGGCTCCCAGCGCGCTGCCGGTCACTGGTGGGCGGGGCCTGGCAGCTCAGAGTTGGAAACTGCTCTTCAGACGATTAAACAGGCCCCTCTGTCTTCCTACGGAGACCATCGGGCCAGCCGCAGGCCAGAACACATGCTTCCAGCGCCCGTCTCTGCCCAACCCCGGCTCCGTCCCCTCAGGACCGGAGCACCTATCCACCCCCACCCTCGCAGTGCTTCCAGCCCAGCTGACAGTGAACCCCAGGCCCACCCCACTGACCAGACAGGAGGGGCGTGCGTGTGGCCAGAGGTCTGGTGACTCTGCCAAGGGGTCGGCCAGCATCCTTGAACCTCAGTTTCCCCATCTGTGCAGAGGCACCAAGGAGCACCCCCCGCCCCCGCAGGGCTGTGCAGGGTTAAGAAGTCTGGGGGCCGAGTGGGGCCCCACCTCTCTGCCTGCGCCTGGGGCCTGGACCCCACCCAGCTGCTGTCCCCTGTCTGGCCCGGGCCCCAGGCCGGCGAGGGCTTAGACCTGCCTCTAAGGATGGCCCCGTCCATGGAGAACACCACGGGTCAGCGGGGGAAGGACGGAGGAAGAAACACAGCGGGACAGAGAGGGACCACGGCGGAGGGTCCACCCTGTGAACCATCACCCAGTAGCCAGTCCACAGCGGAGAGGCCCATCCTCACGCAGGAAGGAAGGCTGCACCCCACAACCACAAGCCCTTGGTCAGAACACAGCCACCCTCACGCCCACCTCCTCCACCCGTCCTCCCACCAGCCACCCACCTGCACACCTCGAGCCCTCTGCTAACCCCCCCACCTCCGTCCGTCCATCCGCTCAGGGCCCGCCCCCTGCCCCCAGCAGGCAGGTGTTCACGGCCTCCTCTGTGGCCGCTGCCGTTCGGGGTCTGGGACACAGCGGCGGGCAGAGCAGGCTTGTGCCTGGACAACCCGAGCTATTGGAGAGTCAGATGCACAGAGGGACGTCAAACCGTGACCACAGGAGGCCATCACACGTGGTGCCCCTGGGGTCTATTACAGGGTCAATCTGGGCCATCAAGGAAGGCTTCCGTCCCAGAACCCGCCTGGTTTCTGCGACACCCTGCTCGGTGGACGTGTCTATGAGACCAGGCTCCACCGCCCAGGGATGCTGGAAGGGCTGCCTTCAGAGGAGTTTTAGACCACCCCCTCGTGGAGTCCTCCTGAGGGTAGATGCGCCTGGAGGCCAAGGTCAGGCACAGCAGGGTCTCTCTGGATGCCTGTTACCCTCTCCTGGGGCCGGTTCCACCCCGGCCCTGGGCGCACCCTACACCTCCCGGCTGGTAGACCCGGGGGTGCACCGGGAAGAGACTCAGACTGCGGTTGGTGTCCCGGCTGGCAGCCTCTGCCCTGCGGCGTCCCTGTCCCTGCACCGTCAGTGGCAGGAGGCCCAGCTCCCCTTCCCCAGCCTGGGGCCTCTGTGTCCGGTCCTCCAGGCCTTCTGGGGGCAGAGGGAGGCCTCTGAGGTCCCCCAGCAAGGAGCTGGGAGGATGAGGGGCCTTGTCCTGGGAACCACCTAGTACTGCCCACAAGGACATGCAGACACATTCACGCCCTCGTGCGCATGCCCCTGGTGGGCAGGGGCTGGGCATGGGTGCTCTGAGGGCAGCCCCCACCCGGGTGCCTCCCCACCTGCCCCAAGGTCACGGTCGCTCACACTCCTAGGTCCCAGCACAGCGAGTTTATTTCATGCTGGGAGTGGAGGCGGGGAGAGTGGGGCAGTGAGGCCGGGTTTGGCGGGGGATGAGGTGACTTCATCTTTCAGCATTTCTCAGGCAGGACTGACCACTCTGATGGAGAGACAGAGCCTCGGGATGGAGGCCGCAGGGGACAGGGCAGAGCCGGGAGGGAAACCAAGACAGACACAGACACACACACATGCACACACACACACACAGACTGGCATCGTGCACACATGTACACACACACGCACACACGCACACACGCACAGACTGGCATCGTGCACACACACACACACGCACAGACTGGCATCATGCACACATGCACACCACGCGTGCACACGCACACGCACGCACACACGTGCACACACACAGACTGGCATCGTGCACACACGCACACACACGTGCACACAGTCGCTTTCAGGAGGGAATGGGGAGGAGGCAGGGAGGGGGCAGGGGCTGGGGTGGGGGCCGAGGCACCTCTAGGGGCTGCCCTGCTGCCAGCCTGACCTCCTGGGGGGAAGTGCCCATGGGGCCAGACTCACTGCAGACCCTGGTGGCCAAGCATGGTGGGTGTGCGGTGGGCGTGCACATGCTTGTGAGTGAGTGTGTACCCGAGGGCATCCTCCCTGTGCACGTGTGTGTGCATGCGTGTGTAAGTGGTATATGTTCAAGCGTGAAGTGGTATATGTGCATGTGGCTGTCATGTGTAAGAGCAGAGGAAGGAAACTCAGGGGTGACGGGAGGGGCACTTGGCTGGGGAGGGGGTGACCCAGGGGAGGGGACCTGGGTGTGGAGGGGTGACCTGGGTAGGCGGGGGACACAGGTGGGAGGGGGTGACCTGGGGGAGGGGGACCCGGGTGGGAGGGTGACCCGGGAAGGGGTGACCTGGGTGTGGAGGGGTGACCCGGGGGAGGGGGGACCTGAGTGGGAGGGGGTGACCCAGGAAGGGGTGACCTGGGTGTGGAAGGGTGACCTGGGTGGGAGGGGGACTCAGGTGGAAGGGGGTGACCTGGGGGAGGGGACCTGGGTGGGAGGGGGTGACCCGGGTAGGAAGGGTGACCTGGGTGTGGAGGGGTGACCCGGGGGAGGGGGACCCAGGTGGGAGGGGGTGACCCGGGTGTGGAGGGATGACCCGGGGGGGGGGACCCAGGTGGGAGGGGGTGACCCGGATGGGAGGGGTGACCTGGGAAGGGGGACCCAGGTGGGAGGGGGTGACCCGGGTGTGGTGGGGTGACCTGGGGAGGGGTCCCAAGTGGGAGGGGGTGACCCAGGACTGGGGGACCTAGGGGAAGGGAGACCGTGGGGGAGGGGCTGGCCCCAGGAAGGGGACGCAGGTAGGGAGGAGACCAAGGAGCATTGAGACCCCCAATACGGACTCAGGCTGAACCCTGGGGTAGCTGGGACCCCACGCTTGGGCCACAGGTGTGGGCCGGGCTCCCGCAGGACCCCCGCAGGGCTCCGAGGCCCCGGGCAGACGCCAGCTGGTGCAGAAGCCCACCTGTCAGGTCTGGAAAGACGATACTGTCATCCGAGAGGCCCTGAGCTCGGACCAGGCAGACGAACTTGTCCAGCACCTGGGTCTGAATAGCCCATATTCTGCCTGGGGCCGAGGAGCATGGCCTGGCTTCAGCCACACGTAGACTGGCCTCCCTGCCCCCCACCCACCCTGACTGACCGCGCTGGGGCGAGGGGCTCACACAGCAGGCTGACCCTGAGGATCCTCTGCAGGTCCGACTGCTTTTTGGAGAGCAGGAGGGCGAAGGACGCGTAGTCCGTGTCATACACTTGGATCTCCTCGGGGTCCGCCCCGGGCTCTGGCGAGGCAGCCTCGTCAGGCCTCCCCGCCAGCGCCCACAGGCTGCCCCCTCCTCCCCCCGCCCCCCGCCCCCTCACCTCCACTGTGATCCACCGAGAACGTCCCAGGCTGGGACTGCGAAATAAGCTCGTACGACCAGGTGACACAGCGCTGGCCCCTGGGGAGGGGGACGGGCAGGAAGAAGGTTCCAGAACCCGGCCGGGCCTTTCCCAGGGGCTGCCCCCAGGTGGACCCACCAGGAGGGCCCACTCACGAGCCCCAGCAGCCCTGGGGCTTTGCCCCGTGGAGGGGACCTCAGCCCTGGGAGCTCTGGCGCCGTGTGGCCCACCCATCTGTGGCCTCCATCAGGTCCACCCGCTGACCATTCCTCGGCCTGGAACCAGACCCGAAATGCACCCGAGGCACACGCTCGAGGGACGGTGTTTCTGGGCCGTGACGTGCCTGGGAGAGCTCTGGCTGGGCCCTGGACTTGAGCTGGGAGGCAGGACCTGGTGCCCTGACCCTGCCAGGCAAACACACTCGACTGACAGCAACAGTGGAGGCTTCTGGAGGTGGTGTTTGCACTGAGTCCCTGCCCCCCGAGGGATCGGGAGCTGGTAAGGATTTGGAGACTCCCCGCTGGGGTCTGGCGTGGCTGAGCCTGCACAGAGCTGGGGCCGGGGGCTGCTCTGTGCCCCGCTGCTGGCCTCCGGGCTTCCTGTCTCATGCCGGGATCCAAGAACCCCAAGCGAAAGAGATCTCTGGGTGGGTGGGCGAGGAAGGCCTCGGGACCTGCTGGAGGAGCTGCCCCGGGAAGGAAGCCCTTGTGGTTTCAGCGTCTCCAGGGGGGCTGTGCACCCCCAGGGCACCCCCAGGGCTGTCCATCAAGCCTCCCCACTCTCCCCAACCAGTCATCCCGGCTGGCCCAGCAGAGTGCCTGTCGCCCTGGACAGCACAGCAACGGGTCCAGGGGAACGCAGGACTCAAGAAGAGCCGGTCAGACACCATGGCCAGGCCGGCCTGCATATTTCTTCTGTTCTGGAATTCTGATCCTGAAGAGGACGTCAGTGTAAGCCACTGTCTTATCCCTGTGAGGGGAGAACCTGCCTGAATGGAAGTCTAGGGCAGGCAGAGCTGAGAGGAGGAGAGGGAGGGGGTGAGGAGTCTCTGATCACAGTGTGTGAGATCTTGGATCCAGTGGAACCTGGCATCCACCAGCCCTGGGGTCTCCTGAGTCTGTGATCTAGTCCGTGCCTCCCCTCTTTTGAAGACGCCCCCCTAGACCCGAGTGAGGCTGTTAGCGGCTCGTGCTGGACATCAAGTTAGGAGGAAGGCCCTGGGAGAGTGCGGCCAGAGCCCCTGGTGGAGCTGCCGCGGAGGCACTGGCCCCTCACTCACCGGATCATGGCGTATGCCGCTTCCAAGTGGTTGTTTTTATTTAGCACGAACGTCGCCGTGAAAGGGCTCAGCAGGGACCTGTCTGCTACCGTGTGGGTGTTGCCCGCCAGGCCGAGGACATACCACTCCCCCTGGAACTGCAGGGGGCCAGGGGTAGGCAGGGGCCGGGCTGGCCGGGAACCCTGCTGCACTCGGCAACAGCTCCCGCTGTTCGGTCACGCTGGCAGGAGCCCGAGAGAGCCCAGGCCTCGCAGGGACTGTGACGCTGGCTGGGGGCCCCACAGGGACTGTAATGCTGGCCGGGGGGGCTCTCTGGGCAGAGGGACTGAGACATTCCCCCCAACTCCACAGGGAGAGGTGGGGACTACAGGGGAGTCTAGGGTTCTCTGCTGCCAGAGGCCAGGGGTCTCCATGGTGGGGGTGCCCAGAGACCTGGCCTGGCTGACTCCCCGCACCCAGGCCTGGCGGGCACCTCCTGTCCCTCCTTGGCCCTGACCTTGCTGTCCTCGAAACTCTGCAGAACAGAGCTGGGGGCCGCCCGGGTGTGTGGGCTCTGTCCCTGGAGGGCTCTCGGCAGGTAGAGAAGCACCCACAGGGCCAACCACGGGCCCATCCCGGCAGGGATGGGGTGGGACGCGCCGCTGGTGCTGCTGACCTCAGGCTCGCCCACCTCTTTATGGGCCTGCCTGGGGGTGTGACCTGGCACCGTCCTCCTCAGGACCAGGCTGGGGGTGGGCTCCAGGGGTGGGGCCCAATCAGGCCCTGCCCACCAGAGATGGGGGCATCTGGGTCACAGCCTGGACAGCGTGGGAAGCCAATGGGGCAGGTGGGGTGCCCACTGGGTCCAGCCCTCCCGGGGAGGCCCGAGCCAGCCTCCCGGGCTCGGCCGCCCCTTGCCCCCTCCGGGGGCCTCCCCACGCCGGCCCAGCTGCACCAAAGGACAGAATGCTGTGTCCCAGGCGGGAACCCAGGGGTCAGGGTCAGGGCCAGGGCGTTCTCACTCTGGAACAGGCAGGGCAGCCAGCCCGCAGGCGGCTCCACAGCCCCGAGACCGAAGTGGGGCCAGAACAGGGCCGGGGACCTGAGTCACCGCCCAGGAGGCGGGCAGGGGAGGAGGGGACAGGGAAGGCCAGCCGGGCGGGGGCGGCCCCACACGCTGGTCCTGGGGGCTGGAGGGCAGCTGTGGAGGGCGTGGGTGGCCTCAGACACCCCTGGGGGAGGACAGAGCCCTCCTCTCCACTCCAGCCGGGCACTGGGTGCTGGGCTCCGTCAGACGTGGGAAGGACCTGTGCTCGACCCCCGAGCTTGCCCTGGGCCACCTCCCCCCATCCTTGGCCTCCGGGCCCAAGGCTTCAGGCCTTGGCTCAGTCCCAGGCCGCCTCCTCTCCTCTGGGAAGGGCCTGGCCCTGGGGTGGGGCGGGGGCTCTGGGGGGCTCAGCCCCCTGCCTTGACCTCCCTGAGCCTGGCCGGTTAGCCAGGTCTTCTGCTCACAGACTCTGGCCTCAGCGACCTGGTGGTTAACCTCCCGAAGGACCCGTCACGCTCCGCCTAAGCTGGGGGGCAGCCCCCAGCCCCTCTGAAAGCTCCTATCCTACTCCGCTGACCCCACTTGATCCTCAACCCGGCCGAGGCGGCACCTGGCCCCTCGGGCTGTGGGCACTCTGCCGCGCCAGGCCGGGCCCTCCTCCTACCACCGTCCCGCCCACTGGGCCCTCCAGGGAGACTGAGAGCGGCGGTCAGCAGCGTGTCAGATGGGACAGCCCGCCCCCAAGTGCCGCCATCCCACCAGGGCCCTGTGACCACCTGACCTGCCACGGTTAGCTCCTGCAGCGGCTGAGGCCAGGCGAGGCCTCCACCCCAACCCAGCCCTGAGCGGAGCCCCAGGCCCAGGGCTCCCACCGCCCCCCAGGCCCTGTCCCCCTCCAGGCCCTATCCCCCCCCGGGCCCTGTCCCCCCGCAGGCCCTGTCCCCCTCCAGGCCCTATTCCCCCCCGGACCCTGTACCCCCGTGGGCCCTGTCCCCCCCAGGCCCTGTCCCCCCGTGGGCCCTGTCCCCCTCCAGGCCCTATTCCCCCCCCCGGGCCCTGTACCCCCGTGGGCCCTGTCTCCCCCAGGCCCTATCTCCCCCAGGCCCTGTCCCCCAGGCCCTGTCCCCGCCCCGGCCCTGTTCCCCGCCAGGCCCTGTCCCCCCCAGGCCCTGTCTCCCCCAGGCCCTGTTCCCCCCCAGGCCCTGCCCCCCCCACCCCAGGCAGGGCGCCCCCCTCCACATGTGCACCCAGCAGAGTAGGAACGCTGCTGCAGGGGAGCGGGAAGGGTGAGTGAGCCCCCGTGAAGCCCTCTCAAGCTGGGGAACTTGGAGGCCCCTCTGCGGTGGGGGACATCTGGCCCTGTCCCCACACGCAGGGGCCTGGCCCCCTGCCCACCGGAGCTCCTGCGGGGGCAGGGACAGCAGGTGCCCACCGGGAAGCGCCGAGCACAGGGAGTGCCCTGGTGGCCCAGTGGTTAGAATTCCCGGCTTTCACGGCCACAGCCGGGTTCAGTCCCTGGTCTGGGAACTCCCGCCAGCCGCGTGGCCAGAAAACGCCGAGCGCCTGCTGGTGTTGCAGCCGCGGTGGGGAAGCGGTGCTGGAGGCTGGGACGCGGAGCCTCATCCCCGAGGGGCGGGTGGGGGGTCCGAGTCAGTGCAGCTCAGGCATGCATGGCCCTTCCAGACTCCCTGACCAAGACTGCCAGTCAGAGTTCCCTAAGCTTTTCAAGGTTTCTCTTTCTGATAAGATTCTCTAGGCAAGAGTGCTGGGGTGTGTCACCAGGCCCTCCTCCAGGGGATCCTCCCCCACCCCAGGCCTGAGCTGCAGGTTCTTTACCACCCCTGGGAAGCCCGATAAAAAGCCAACTCTTACAATTAAAAAGCAAAGCTCAATTATAACCGATAAAATCTTTACACAAAACGACTCAGGGCTTCCCCAGTGGTGCAGTGGTGAAGAATCCACCTGCCACTGCAGATGTGGGTCTGATCCCTTGGTCGAGAAGGTCCCCTGAAGAAGGAAATAGCAACCCACTCCACCATTCTTGCCTGGGAAATCCCGGGGGTAGAGGAGCCTGGTGGGCTGCAGTCCATGGGGTCGCACGTGTCCGCAGAGTCTGACGTGACTGAGCACACACGTAAAAACGACTCATCTAGAACTGCAACTGCCTCACCTAGTTTTTGAAAACAATTAAAAAAAAAATGTATTTGGCTGTGCTGGGTCTCGTGGCCGCCAGGATCTTCAATTTTTGTTGAGGCACGAGGGATCTTTAGTTTCAGCGTGTGGGATCTGGTCCTCTGACCAGGGATCAAACTGGGGCCTCCTACGTTGGGAGCACAGTTAGCCACTGGAGCACAGGGAAGTCCCTAGATTCTGAAACTTAGGAGGAGGAGGGGGCGAGAGAGGATGGAGTGGCTGGAGGGCGTGACCGACTCGACGGACATGAGCTTGAGCAAGCTCCGGAGATGGTGGACAGGGAAGCCTGGTGTGCCGCGGTCTGTGTGGTTGCAGAGTTGGACACAACTGAGCGGCTGAGCATATAAAACGACTCACCCAGGACTACAGTTGCTTCACCTCGTTTCCTGAAGTGTAACTAGAGCTCGTTACACATTTTAGTGAAATCAAAAAACATTGAGGCCGTAGCGCTCGCTACGGTGTCCCCGGCCCCCAGCTCTGTGTAAGAGCTGCGGCGGGGCTGGGCTGCCCTCGGCCTGGGCCCTGGGAGCCCTCGAGAGGCCTGGCGCAGCCCCTGGAGCCCAGCCCCGCTGGGAGCACCCTTCCTTCCCCAGAAGCCCGAGGAGGCTCTAGGGAGCCTGGCCTCCTGCCCGCAGCTGCCCACACTCAGGGCACAGACCCTCCTTCCTGCCTGGGCACATGCGGCCAGGCCTGCGGGGGCCTCTGGGAACTGCCAGCTCAGAGCCGCAGCCCGGGTGATGAGGTGCCCAGCTCGGCGGGGTCTTTGACTTTCCCCTTCCTGCCAGCCCCATCTGCCTGTCTGGCTGGGAGCCCAGCACCAAGGGACATGGTCCCTGCCCACTGTGGACACTGGGCCCTGGAGGGCTGTGGGCTCCTCCCAGCAACCGTACCCCCTGCCCAGGTCTGGACGGGCCCGCGGGGGGAGGAGGGAGGTGGGCACGCGGAGGTGGGCCCAGGGGTCTCCGACCCTGCTCTCCAGGGACCAGACGGAGGTCCCTCCTGTTTGTGGCCTGCAGCTCACCCGGGGTGGCCTGGCCTCCCCGCAGCCCAGGTGGGGAGGCCGGGGGGGGGGTCCGTCTTGCTGTGCCCACTCTGCCTCACCAGCATCAGGAGTGGCGAGCCCTGGACTTCAGCTCCCAGGGGCAGGGGCCTGACACGCAGTGGGCATCTCAGAGATGTCCATCGGGCAGACACTGAGTCTCCCCGGACGGGGCGGCTTTGGCCGAGCTGAGGCCCACTCCCTGACCTCCTGCCCCAGTGTGGCCCCAGCATGGGGGCCGCCATTTGCCCTCAGGTCTCCCCAAGTCCTCTTGAGGAGGGCCGACCCTCCTCCTCATGGGGGGCACAGTGGGACGGGGCGGGCTGGGCAGTGTGTGCCAGGCACAGCTGCCTGCAGTGCCCCAGGGACGACTAGCAGCCGTCGTGTAGGCCTGGCTCCCGCCCGCCACGGGCTGCTGTGCGGGGAAGAAGGTGGGAGAGAGGTGGGGGAAGAAGGCCAGCCTCCAGTGGGGGCAGGGCGCAGGTCCGGGGCCCATCGGAGCGCGGGCGGGCGGGCCTGGGGGCAGCTGGAACTGGCCCACGTCCTCTGCAGCTTCAAAGGACGGGTCAGGGGGCGGGCTTTCACCAGTGGGCCCGGAGCTGGGCACCCCCACACCAGCAGACCTGGCGGGGGGTGGAGCGGATGCTCCATCAGAGCTCCTGCCCTTTGGTCTCTGCTTCTCAGGGCTCTGCACCGCGGGTTTTTTCTTTGGCGTCCTCTCCGCTGTCAGGGACACAGGTGAGGGTCCCGGGAAGCTTGGCCGGGACCCACGTGTGGAGGGCGCACAGTCGACCGCGGGAGGCCCCATCCCCACGCTTGACCTTCTACCAACAGCCTGCGGTTGTGCGGAGAAGCCCCTCCAGGCAGAGGCTGGGGGGCGGGACACCAGCCCCCATCTGTCCCCAGACCTCAGGGCTCCCACCTTCCAGAAAGTTCTTCTCTACAGGCTAGAGACCATCTTGTGGTCCCTCATGACTGGTGACCCTGGGCAGACCCTGGGTGTGGGCTCCTGGGGGCCACCCCGTCTGTCCAGGCACCCCTCCCCCGGCACTCTGGGCCCCCTGCCGGCCCACCGACGTGGTTGCCCCCAGGGGCGCCTGTTGCTCGCAGCCACACGTGGACTCGCCCCGGGGGGCAGTCCTGTTCACCAGCCAGTCCTGTGCCCCATCTGGCCCTGTCTGCCCCTGGAGCGGCCGTGAGGGCCACGCAGGCTCCCAGCTGCCTCAGATGGGCCCCAGACCCGGGAAGTGATGGGGGGTGGTTTCCCTGCCTGACCCCCTGAAGCCACATGCTCCTCCCCAGGGGCCCTTCCTGCCTTGGCTACGGGCCCCTGGGGCTCTGGGCCCTGGCTCCCAGGAGGGGTCTCAGGAGGCAAGGGAGACCTGCAGGGAAGGCTCTGGAGAAGACCAGGGCGTCTGCCCAGCACGACGGCCCAGTGGGGCCACGGGGCAGGCCTGCTCAGAGCCAGGGAGCAGGAGAGACAGGCGCCAGTACACGGGACAGAGCAGGGGACACTGGGGTCCGAGGGCAGGGTGCCAGGTGCCCTAGGCCGTGGCCAGGAGCTGTTCCCCACCCCCAACTCCCTGGGGAGGGCTCGGCACCAGGAGGTGGGCCCCCGCCCTCCAGCCCACCAGGGAAGCAGAACAGGTGGGCAGACGCGGGGTTCCAGGGTGGAAAGGAAGAGGCAGCGACTGAGGCTGCGACGTTTAATGAGAGCCCACGGAGCACCCGGGGGAGGGGCAGCTTCGCGGGGGCGGTGGATGAGGGGTGGCAGGTCCAGCTCCGGGCCGGCTCCTTCCTCGCGCGTGGCGGCCACCCGCCTCACCTCCGCACTTCTGCAGCACAGACGCGTCTCAGCTGTGAGGGGGCCCTGGGCACCACCCCCTACATACTGCCCGCTGGAGCTGCCCGCTCACCGTCCAGGGTGTGGAACTGGTCCGCGGCCTCGCAGAAACCTGGGGGCCGGGCCAGGGGTCAGGGGCAGCCGGAGGTGGGGGGTGGGCGGCGAGCCAGGGGGAGACAGGGGCAGGGGATGACACTCACCGTACTTGGGGAAGAACAGGGTGTGGTCCTCGGTCAGGTTGGCCCCCTGGACCCGCTGCTCAAACACACTCAGGAAGGAATCGCTCACAGGGAGCGAGCGGACTGCGTGCAGGACACACGGGCTCCTGGGCACCCACGGGGCAGGGGCCTGCAGGGCGCTCTGGGGGCTGGGCTGTGTGCCTCGGGCTGCGATCTGACCCCTGCTCCCCCGCTTCCCCGTCCCGTTCTGTCCCCACATTTGGGCTGAAGAGCAGGGGCAGGCGGGAGGGAGGAGAGGGCCCACCCAGCCCACCCAACAGCCCTGCGGGCGCAGCAGACCCGGGACCCAGGGCCCCAGGACGTACCGTACAGCTTCACCGACAGCTGCCGCGCCCTCTCCAGGTACAAGACGGCAAAGCCGCGGTAGTCCGTGTCCCCGACGACCACATCCACCGGTCCGCGGGCGCCCCGGGCTGTGGGGAGCCGGCGGGTCAGCCCCACCGCCAGCGCCGTACCCACCCCCAGCGGCCACCGCCTCACCTTGGAGCAGGAAGCGCCCTGGGCGTCCCGTGTCTCCGTACAGCTGCCGCACTGCCCAGCAGATTCCATCCCTGGGGGCACGGCCATCATGGGAGGATGCCCAGCAGGCTGGGGCACACCGACCCGGGTGAGGCCGCAGCTGGGATGGGCTCAGGGGTCCTCGCTGGGACTCACAGCTTTCGGAAGGTGCTGACAACCATGGCTGAGCCCTGAGGAGCCACGTGCAGAGTGGTGGCCTCAGCCCGATGGCCCTGCTCCTGCAGGTAGCGACACGGGGAGGCCACGGCCACCAGGAGCCAGGTCCCTGAGAACTGGGGAGCAGGCTGTGTGAGGGGCGGCAGAGCCGGGTGGGCCCCTGCCCCACCTCGTCCCGGCTCTACCTGCTGGGCGTCAAAGTTGGCCTTGGGCTGGATGGTGCTGATAGGGGATGGGGGCCGCGGGGGTCTCCGCACCCGCTGACCCAGGGAGCTGCTGGCCAGAAGCAGAGTCAAGAGGGCTGCAATCCTGGGGGTCAGCATGGCGATGGCGGCGACAGGGCGAGGGGACCCGCAGGGCAGGACGGCCACGTCCCAGGTCAGAGTCCACTGCCCACTGCTGCCCAGCCGCCCCGCCCAGGAAGTCCGCCCATGCTCCCGCCACCAGAAACCTCTGCCCTGGGCCAGGCAACCCCCGACTCAGCCTCCCAGTGAACTCAGCCTCACCCTGGACATCTGACCTTGGCCCTGCGCTTCCCGGCAGGGGCCGGTCGCCATGTCCGGTGTCCAAAGTCCAAGTTGACCTCTGGTCTTTGTCCACCAGGTGGCTCTGAGTCCACCTGCAACGCGGGAGAACCGGGTTTGAACCCTGGGTCAGGAAGATCCCCTGGAGGAGGAAAAGGCAACCCAGGATTCTTGCTTGGAGACTGCGACGAACTGTACACTCCATGAATGGACAGAGGAGCCTGGTGGGCTGCAGTTCATGGGGTCGCACAGCGTCGGACACGACTGAGCGACCTTCCCTTTCTTTCTCTTGTCCACAAACCCGGTGATTTCCACTGCGGCGGGTGCTCACCCCTTTGCACGTTCATCTCCCCACAGCGAAGCAAGGGCCTGTGAGGCCGCGGAACGCCGGAGCTCGGTCTCGAACCCGCGACCCTGAGCCCCGCGCGCAGCCACGCCCACGGCCGCCGCCCCTCCCCGCTGCCAGGGCCGCTGTTCCAGGGGAGGCCGGACGCGCACAGGCGCACAAGGACGCCCCGGGCCGCGGGGTCCTGACGCGCAGGCGCAGGAACGGCCGACGCGGGCGGTGGCGCTCGGCCGGCGACGGTCATCGATGCCTCGGGGCTCGTGGCATCAGCCTGGCGGCTTCCATCATAGAGACGCGGCGGCCGGAGCGTCGACGAAGGGCGGAAGAGGGTCCGTGGGCTGAGGCCGGGCGCCGGGGCGGGGGCCGCGCATCCGGGCGGAGGCGGCCTTGGTGAGTGCGCCCGCCCGGGGAACGTCGTCACGGCGGCGTCCGGACCCCGGCCCGGGCCCTCACAGCCTAGCCCGGAGAGCGTCGTCACCCCGCCCCGACCCCTGGTCCGGCCCCCCAACTCCCCGGACGCGTCCTTGGCCAATGAATGAATCGCCGAGGCCGCCGGGACTGGGGTGGCGGGGCCCGAGCCGCGGCCCCGCCCCCGGCAGCCCCTCAGGGAGGGTGGGGGGCGCTGGGCGGCCCCGCTCCCGCCCCGCCCCGCCCCGCCCGGCCGTGTCCGCGCTGGCCTGCGGTCAACCTGGCAGGGTCCCCCAGGCCAAAGGGCAGAGGTCAGGGCCGGCTGGTGTTCCTGGCGGCGTGTGGGACGGGCGGCCGGGCCGGCCCTCGTCCCGCCGGCCCCGAGTCTCTCCTGGGAAGGACCTCTATCCCATGCTGACCGCTCCGAAGCCTGGGGCAGCAAGGTCAGAGATGGTGCGCAGGGGTCACCGACCCTTCCCTTCTGGGCCTCGGAGCGGTCACCAGCTCTGGCAACCAGATGTCTCCCCGGGATCCTATGGGGGGGAAGTCAGAGGGCCCCACCCAGAAAGCCTGTCCTCCTGAGGAGGGGAACTTTTGGGGTGACAGTGGGTCCCCCGAGCCCACGGCCACTCCAGCTCCAGCTGGACCAGGCCGGGAAGCTGCGTGTTCAGGGACTCACTGGGCCTTGGGGGACCTCAGGAGTGCAGGGTCCGAGGAGCACGGCTGTGTAGGGGGGCTTGGGGAAGCTCTTGGCTCCTTGGCCGTGCAGGCAGTGCCAGCCGGCCCTCCGCACATGCTCAGTCCAATATAATGCCCAGCAGGGCAGTTGGTGGGGCAGGAGGAGCACCCACTGGGCTGGCTCGGCTCCGCTCAGCCCCGGGCTCCTGTGCCTCTCCTTGGACCTGGGGGCCAGTGTCCTCCCTGGTCCCACCGGCAGCTAAGGGGTTGTGCGTGTGTTTCAGGGCCGCCGGGGCAGAATGTCACGATGGACGAGGGGGAAACACCCCTGCTTCCAGACAGCCTGGTCTACCAGATCTTCCTGAGCCTGGGCCCGGCCGACGTGCTGGCCGCCGGGCTGGCGTGCCGCCAGTGGCAGGCTGTGTCCAGGGACGAGTGCCTGTGGAGGGAGCAGTTCTACCGCTACTACCAAGTGGCCCGAGATGTGCCCCGGCACCCAGGTCAGCACTGGCCCTCACGCTGGCTGGGGACGGCGGGCTGGGCCTGGGAGCAGGCCCGGAGGGTGGGCAGGGCGGCCCCCGGCTGCCAGGGCCTGGGCTTGAGGCCCGCAGCCCCAGCATGACCCCCCCACCCCCGACAGCGGCCACGTCCTGGTTCGAGGAGTTCCGCCGCCTCTATGACGCGGTGCCCTGCGTGGAGGTGCAGACGCTCCGGGAGCACACCGACCAAGTCCTGCACCTCAGCTTCTCCCACTCAGGCTACCAGTTTGCTTCCTGCTCCAAGGACTGCACAGTGAAGGTGAGGGCGGCGGCCCCGGGGGGAGAGGGTCAGGGCTGACAGCCCACGGCGAGGGTCGGAACCTGGACGACCGCCCGGGCTGGGAGGCCGGGGCTGGGCGGCCCTAACTGCCTGCAGGTGAGCAGGGGCCCTGCGTGCAGCTAGGCCAGAGCTCGCTGGAGCACCACGTACTCACAGGCCTCGGGTGGTCTGAAGGCCAGAGACAAGGGACCCCCACCCGATGGCGGTTTCCGGGCGCCAGCAGAGCGGGCTCACCAGGCGTGCCTGCTGGGCGCCCCCACACGCAGATTTGGAACAACGACCTGACCATCTCGCTACTGCACAGCGCGGACATGCGGCCCTACAACTGGAGCTACACCCAGTTCTCCCAGTTTAACCAGGACGACTCGCTGTTGCTGGCGTCTGGGGTGTTCCTAGGGCCCCACAACTCCTCCTCAGGCGAGATCGCGGTCATCAGCCTAGGTAAGAGAGGGCTGGGGGCGGGCGGCCCGACCACCCCGCCCCTAACGCTCCACCCTCTGCCCAGACACCTGCGCCCCACCCCTCCAGCCCCGCCCGCCCCGCCCCTTCCCTCTGCTCCCCCAGACACCTTTGCCCTGCTGTCCCGGGTCCGCAACAAGCCCTACGACGTGTTTGGCTGCTGGCTCACCGACACCAGCTTGATCTCGGGGAACCTGCACCGCATCGGGGACATCACGTCCTGCTCAGTGCTCTGGCTCAACAACGCCTTCCAGGTGCGCGCGGGGGGCGCCCTGTGGCCGGTGCGGCCTCCCGCAGCCCGCGCCTACCTCCGCGCTCCCGCCCCCAGGACGTGGAGTCGGAGAACGTGAACGTGGTGAAGCGGCTCTTCAAGATCCAGAACCTCAACGCCAGCACCATCCGCACCGTCATGGTGGCCGACTGCAGCCGCTTCGACAGCCCCGACCTCCTGCTGGACGCCGGCGCCCCCGGCACAGACTCCAGCCGCGTCTTCGACCTGGGCAGCGATGGCGAGGATGAGGAGAGCGACCCGGGTCCGGCCCGCGCCAAGGGCCTGCGGCGCCTCCTGGACGGGTTCCTGGAGGGCCGGGCACAGCCCCCGCTGCCGGAGAGCACGCTGGAAACTAAGGTGGCCAAGCTGCTGGCCCAGGGCCACACCAAGCCCCCGGAGCAGGGCAGGGCCGCCGCCGGGAACAAGCTCCTCATCTTCACCACCGGCTGCCTCACCTACTCACCGCACCAGATCGGTGAGGGGCCTGGGGCGGGCCCGCCTGTGGGCAGAGCCCCTTCCTCCGTTTGTCCGGGGGCCCAGCTCTAGGCCAGCGCTGCCCCCACTCACCCCTGGGCAGGCACACGTTCAGATCTGGGGATGCAGGGCAGGCAGAACCCTAGCCGTCTGGGAATTGCCAGGTACCGAGGCGCCGCCGCCACCCCCGCCCTCCTTGCAGGCATCAAGCAGATCTTACCGCACCAGATGACCACAGCCGGGCCCGTTCTGGGCGAGGGCCGGGGCTCCGACGCCTTCTTCGATGCGCTGGACCACGTCATCGACGTGCACGGACATATCATCGGCATGGGCCTGTCCCCCGACAACAGGTGGGCCTCTGTGGGCAGCCCGGGGGCGGGGGGAAGCTCCGTGGGCGCGCACTGAACTGCGTGCCGGCGCAGGTACCTGTACGTGAACAGCCGCGCCTGGCCCAGCGGCTCGGTGGTGGCTGACCCCATGCAGCCGCCACCCATCGCCGAGGAGATCGACCTGCTGGTTTTCGATCTCAAGACCATGCGGGAGGTGAAGCGGGCTCTGCGCGCGCACCGCGCCTACACGCCCAACGACGAGTGCTTCTTCATCTTCCTGGACGTCAGCAGGGACTTCGTGGCCAGGTGGTGGGGTGATGCCTGGGCGGGGCGGGGTTGGGGGCGGGGCGGGGCTCACCGCACTGTCCCCTCCCCAGTGGGGCCGAGGACCGCCACGGCTACATCTGGGACCGCCACTACAACATCTGCCTGGCCAAGCTGCGGCACGAGGATGTGGTCAACTCTGTGGTCTTCAGCCCCCAGGAGCAAGAGCTCCTGCTGACGGCCAGCGACGACGCCACCATCAAAGCCTGGCGCTCGCCCCGCACCGTGCGCGTCCTCCAGGCCCCGCGCCCGCGCCCGCGCCCTTTTTTCTCCTGGTTCGCCAGCCAGAAGCACTGAGGCGCTGGGGCCCGCCGAGCACGCCCGGGACCCTTTCCCAGGGCTGAGTGCTGCCCAGACCGCACAGGGGCAGAGCAGCTCGCCACAGGAATGCCTTAGGAAGGGGGCCGGGAGGCCGCAGGGAGCGCGGCCTGGCCCCCACCACGCTCGCGCACACACACCGCCTCCCACAGCTGTGCCGCTCAGCACCGGGCAGCCAGGGTCACGTCTGACTGGCCCGGGGCGCACAGGACACTGTGTCCCTGCCCCCCGCTCCTCACCCACCCCTTTCCCCTGGGCCTGGGCCCTGGGCCCTTCAGCACCACGTGTCCCCTGGCAGCCCTGTGGGGCCTGGCGCTGTTCACTGGGCCCAGCCTTGCCCAGGGAGCTGGGGCTCCCTCCTCTGGGAGCTGCCCAGCATCAGGGTTGCAATGCAGGTCAGGCTGTCATGAGCCCAGGGGACGTGCATGTCACTGGTCACCTGTTCAGGGTCTGAATAAACAGTTGGCAAGAGCACAGCACTGACCAGTCTCTGTGCAGGGAGGGGTGTGGCATCCACTCGGGCCCTTGGTGTGCTTGCTGGACGGGGTGGGGCGCCCCAGGCCACACGCTGGAGCTGCCCTGAGCCGGCCAGTGGGGACTCAAGTTTGTGTCCCCAGCTGTAGCCCCCACGGCGTCTAAACAAGGCCCCGGCACCCACTCCTGAACAGGCCCACTGTGTGCCCGCTCCCCGCCAGCAGGGGGCACAGGAGGACTGACGGCAGGCGGGCCGGCAGCAGGCTGGGGAACCAGAGCTCCGCCTCCCTGGGTGCCTGTGGAGCCACCGGCTCAGGGCTTGGAGTCCTCAGGGGGCCCTGGCTGGGGCAGTGGCAGAGCCCTGTGGCGCCTGGCACGTGACAGTGGACAGTAGAGGGGCAGGGGTGGCCCCGGCCCTCCCAGGGCTCACCCGGCCCGTGTGTTCGTCTGGGGACGCTGGGGGTGGGGGCCCTGGCGTGGCGGGGCTCTGGCGTGGCGACGGCCTGCCGAGCAGCCCCACACACGGCGCCTCAACAGGATGGTCGAGAGAGTCATGGACAGGCCCTCGGGGACCTTACATCCTTCCAGCCAGGGGCAGTGGTGAGCAGAGGCTGGCCCAGTCGCCTGCGGGGTCATAGTCAAGCCGGCCGCAGGGAGACGGGCCAGGCAAGGCCAGGCGCACACAGGTGAGCTAGCCTGGGAGGACTTCAACGTGCCTGGAGGAGCCAGCTAGCAGCATAGCGGCTCCCCAAGGACAGCCCCAGCGCTGTGTCAGACGCAGGGGCGCTCACATCCCTGGATTTGTCTGCAAACCGCTGGACCCGTGAGAACAGGGAAGGGGCCCCAACAGCAGTGGAGCCGGGGTGCACTGCCCTGGACCCGCTGGAGCCGCAGTCCGGAGCCTGTGCTTGGCCATGGGCAGGAACCAGCAAAAACCCCATGGACGCTACTGTCCGGAGGAGCTGCAAGATGAAACAGTTTCTGGAAAAGACCAGGGATATGTTTAATTGAAAGCCATCTGCTGCTGCTGCTAAGTCGCTTCAGTTGTGTCCGACTCTGTGTGACCCCATAGACAGCAGCCCACCAGGCTCCCCTGTTCCTGGAATTCTCCAGGCAAGAACTCTGGAGTGGGTTGCCATTTCCTTCTCCAATGCATGAAAGTGAAAAGTGAAAGTGAAGTTGTTCAGCGACCCCATGGACTGCAGCCTACCAGGCTCCACTGTCCATGGGATTTGCCAGGCAAGAGTACTGGAGTGGGGTGCCATTGCCTTCTCCATGAAAGCCATCAAGGAAATACAAAACCTGTAAAGCAGAAGCAGCAGAATAGGAATTGAGAACAGGCAGAAACTGACATTTAAAAGGGAGCTGACAGGGAAGAGGCACAGCGACTGGGCTAAATGCTTCACGCAGGGAAAGGAGGCTGGACCCAGACCAGCTGCTGTGGAATCAGACAACAGAAAGCAGAGAAGCAGAAACCTGCCAGAAGAACAGGGGAACAGGGGGGCCTGGGAGGTGGCTCTGAAGAGGAGACTGTCCCCAGGGTGCGAACAGAGGTCTGATGGAGGGCAGGAGCCCCATTCGAGCCTCCAAGCTCGGTGGGGAGCAGCTCAAGGCCCCGCCCCTCCCGGGCAAAGCGCGGCGGGCCCACCGCCCAAGGCTCTGCAGAAGGCACCGGGGCAGCTGGGCCCCAGCACCGCACCTCTCCCCAGCGCCCATCTTTGATTGCTGGGCCTGCAGCATGGCCACCAGCCCACCGAGGGGCAGGAAAGGGGGCTCACGAAGCGGACTGAGTGCTGAGAGGCGGGGCACCCCTGAGGGCTCTGTGGCCCCAGGTGCGGCGGCCTGAGGAGAGGACTGACAGCCAGGCCACAGGCCACAGGTTTCAGGCTGGGGACCAGACGGGGGGGCCAGACGGGGTGCCAGCAACCAGCCAGAGGGAGCGGCTTGAGAAACAGCCCGTGCAGGGCTCGCAAGGCCCAGGAGCCCCTTGGCTGTGGGGCTGCTCCCGAGGATGTGACCCAATGCCTGGTGAGCTCACAGAGCAGTGCCTGCGTCCCCGCCCAGGGCTGGGGGTGCACACACAGGGGGCCCACCCAGGGCTGGGGGTGCACACGTGGCCCGTCCAGAGAGGAGGGCTTGGGGGCGCAGCAGATGTGGGGTCCAGCCCACAGGTTGCAGTGGGGCCGTGAGCCTGAGCCTAACCAGACCCAGACCAGATGAAGTCCATGTTCAGAGTCTAATGCACAGCTAGGTGGCTCTCATAGAACTGGGGGAAAGACACGCCCACAGGTGCCGAGCGTGTCAGCGTGAGCATACAGGGACTGTGGCGGCTGCTGAGACACCTGAGCGAGCATCGCACACGCCGTGCCACAGACGTTAGGGCAGATACGTCTCATCAAAGAAACAAACTCACTAGACAGACTCAACAGCAGGATGAAGTCAGAGGAGAGCCAGTGAACGTGACTGAGGACAGGGCAGAGAGGAGAGCAGGGGAGGGCGAGTGAGGGTCTGAGGGCTGTGGGCAGAAGGAAGCGGTTCGAAGTAGTAGTGGCTGACAACGTCCGCAGATTTGGTGGAACATACAAACCTACAGATCGAAGAAGCTGAGCAGGACTCGGGACAAGCACACACATCCGGACACAAGTAACCAGAGGTGAAAACTGAAGGCAGGACACTGACGGCAGAGAGGAGACGCAGCTCACCCCAGGGGACAGCGTGTGGGGCCGTGCGGTCCTCCCAGAGGCCCGGGGCCACAGGAAGCAGCACTCAGGGTGGGCATGCCTCGGCTTGCGGGACCTCCACTTCCGACCGGGGATTGAACTCGGGCCGTGGCAGTGACTGGAGCCCTAGCAGCTGGCCCGCCAGGGAGGCCCAGAAGCAGAGAATCTTCCGAGTGCTGGACAAACGGAGACAGCCCAGAACTAGGTCTCCAGTGAGAAGGCCCCACTCCATTGGGCGTGGTGGAGGCGCTCTCCCGACAGGAAGGACACGATGTGAGCAGGAGGCGGCAGCGGCAGCAACGGGAACCCTCTCCCGAGTTCTCCAAACACGTGTGACGACTGACTAGGAAGAGGCCAGTTACGATGTCTGGTGAGGCAGCTGACTCATCAAGTAGAGAGAACCATCCCACACGTGTGTGTAGCTAACAGCAGAGCCTCAAAACACACATGGCAGTAAAGTGAGATGCGGCGGAAGTGACCGCCGGAGAGGCCAGTCGCTCCTCTCAGCAAAAGATGAAGCCAGTGGGCAGAGGCCGTGGAGACACAGCCGAGCCCTCCCCGGGCTAGGCGGCCCAGACAGTGAGCGGCACACCGGGAAGTTTAAAATGGAGAACTGATCCTCTCCGAGTCCTGGAGGCTGAGGTTGGAGCTCACGGGGCTGGCAGGGCCGCTCCTGGGGAGGTGCCCTCCCGGGCTCTTCCTGGGTTCGCCCTCGGTCTCCAGGGCTCCGGACACAGACACGCACCCCACCCCGACGCAGCACGCTCCCCAGGCCTGCACATGCGCGCCGCTCTGCGTGTCCACTCCAGGCATGCTGGATTGAGCCCAGCCTAACGCCTCCCTCTAACTTATCTCTGTAAAGGCTGCCATTCCAAACGAGGTCGCATTCTAAGAAGCACCGAGAAACAGTACTTGGTAGCTTTTGGGGGACACAGTTCACCCCATGACGAGTATCAGCCACAAATCTGGTACATACAGGACGCTCCCCTCCCCGACCACAGCAGCACAGACAGGCACGGGATTCCAGGCGCTTCCTCCAGCCAGGAGGGATCCTGCCGAAGCTGTGAGCCTGTGCGCAGGGCTGGATGGGATGCAGGGCAGCAGGGACGTCCGGCCAGCCCCGGAGACGGGCGCGGGCAGGTGTGTGCCTGTGGGAGTGGAGTGGGGAGGCGACAGACTGGGGGGCTGGCATTAACACCCCCACCGTGCTCAGCACGCCAGGCTCTCCACCCTGGGGCAGGGGACCCAGTGCACACATGTCACGCGTGGGAGACCAGACACAGAGACAGAAATCACACACACAGCAGAAGACCCGATCCGCAAGGGCAGCGCCTTGGCCAGCTAAGGCGGCACGAGGGAAAGGAAGCAGGACTCTGCTTTTCTGCAATGCCTTTTTAATTAAAATATGTAATTCAAAACGTGTACATGGTTAACTCTGGGCACGGAGTTTATATCTCTCCGTGCTTTGCTGCTGATTAACAACTCAGACCAGAGACGTGAGTGGCAGTGCTGAGCGTGTCCCGGGCTCTCTGAGGACCTGGCCCTCGAGTCTCCCAGGCGCAGTCACAAGCACAGCTGGGTGTGGACAGCCAGCGGCCAGGACCTGCGCCTGGCCGGGGGCCCCAAGGCTGAGGCCCCGACAGGGCCCACCAGCTGCACCCCGTGCTCAGGCCGCCCGGGCTCTGCCGCTGTCAAGGGGACCCCCAGGGTGGGCGAGGCTGCTCCTGGGGCGACACCACATCAGGCCCCCACTGAAGACAAAGCCACTGACACTTTTCAGGCCCGGGGCCCTGCTCTCCACGGCAGCTCCTGGTGAGACCTGAGGGAGGGAAGCCGCCCAACAAGCAGTCTCCCAGGAGAACAGCCGATTTCCCTGAGGTCCGCGGTGTCCAGGAGCCACGGGACACTCAGGGAGACGGCCAGGGTCACTGCCCCCAGGGCCAGAGCCAGGACAGCACTCAGCACAGAGAGCTGAGGGTTTGCTAACACCTCCCCGCACGGACGGGAAAGCTGACGTGTCTCTTGGCAGGGCTGGGCCCCCCACACACCCTGCAGGGCCGGGGACACGGGGCACCCCCCGCGTGCAGCCTGTCAGGCTGGCCCAGCAGGGCTCTCCTCCGAGCGGCAGCCAGGCCCGAGGCCGACCCTCCTCTCCCGGGCTCCTAGCCGCGGCCGCCCTGCTGTGGGCTGAGGGCTCCAGGGCCGTGGGGCGCACCCGCCAGGGACACACAGCCCCGCAGCCCGGCCCCGCTCAGGACGGGCACTTCAGGACTGAGCTCAGCAGGCGTGCAGCCAGCACAGGGCCGCGCTGCATGAGAGGCGGCTAGAGCCCGGTCAGGTCCACAATGGCCTTGATGAAGATGGCGTCGTCACGCACGTAGGAGTTCTTGGCCTCCATCTTGGAGACAGGGCAGAAGAGCGGGCAGCCGCTGGCGATGTTCATGTCGCCGACCGGCCTCTGGAAGGAGGACGAGGTCACGTCAGGCCTGAAGGCGTCGATCACGTGCTCCCGGTTGTTCTGGTCCAGCAGCATCAGGGTCACCTGGGAGGACAGCGCCCGGGGGCCACAGGCAATCACGGCTCCGCGGGCGGCTGGGCGTGTCCCTCTGGGCCCGTCCCGGCCTGTCTGCTGACAGAGGCCCAAGGCTGGCGCCGATGCGTGGCCCTCGGGCCTTCTCTCTGAGAACACTCTTCTCATGGGCATTTTCTCAGCAGGAGCTCCCAGCTGCCCCGGCCCAGGAGCAGCGCCCCCCGGGGAGAAGCGCGACCCTGCCCTGCACTCGGGGACGCCACATCCTCCTCGAGGGCCACGGGGCTGTGCGTCCCCTCACTTCCGTCCTCACCTAGACCCACACCTGGGTGCCCGGCTCAGCCCGGCTGCCCGCCGCCCTGGCACACAAGCTCTCTGAGGCAGCCCTGCACGCACCTTCTGGTTGAAGGGCCAGCGCAGGAGGGCGTCGTGCGGGCCACGCATTAGCACGAAGAAGAGGGACAGGTGCGTGCCACGCCCCGTGCCGTCCCCGTTGAGGTAGGCGCGCAGGCACATCTTGTAGCCGTACCTGCTGGTGTAGAAGGCTGCGGGGCGGCAGGCGTGAGCTCAGGCCGGCCGTGCGGCTCCCCCCACAGCGCCTGCCACTCAGCCCGGGCTCGAGGAGGGGTCAGCCACCGACACAGACAGACACAGAGCGTTGAGAAACGGGGCCTGAATGTGAGCCCACGTTGGCTCTGCTGCCGGCCGGGAGGCTCAGGCTGGGTCAACGCGCAGCTCGCAGGGCTCTGGGCAGAGGGCCAAGGCCAGCCACCCCCGGTCTGGACGAGCCTCCCGTCCAGCGAGGAGCGGAGGGCTGAGCACTGGACGCAGCAGGGGCGGCCGTGTTAGAGTGAGCGGGGTGAGGAGCAGGGAGCAGGCCTGCGGCAGACCTCAGCCCGGGGCAGGGGCGGGAAAGCCCCCAAGAGCACCTGGGGAGAAGATGGCGGGCGTGCGGCCGGCCACGGCTTCCTGGCGCTTCCTGGAGAAGTCCGAGATCTTCCAGATGAACACGCCGTCAAAGGTGGACGCCTCCATCTCGAGGACCTTCTGCTCCAGGTCGGCCATGGCCAGGTCCTTCAGGCCGATGCTCCTCTCCAGCTGCTGCACCTGGGGTGCGGGGCTGTGAGGACGGGCCTCCACCAGGCCTTCAGAGACCAACTTGCGTCCAGCACACACGAGCTTGTCACAGACCTCCATGCCTGTCCCCATCTCCAGGAGGATGCCCCTCGCCCAGCGCCTCAGCATTCCTGGCTCAGCTGCTCGCAGGTGGGCTCCATGCCCCTGAGACCCCCACCCCAGGAGGAAACGCGCGTGGTGCACACAAGCAGCAAGCACACCCCCTGTGGCCACCTCTGCCCCCGTCGGAGGAGGGGCTCAGAGGAGCTCTGCTCAGGCCCTGGTGGAGCAGGGAGCCTGCCGGACACCCAAGCGCCACCCTCCATCCCTGGCTCGGACACCCCGCGGCCCCTGGCCCCTGTCTGAGGAGGCCTGGGCACTGTGGGCACACGCCCTGCCCTCAGCACGGACCTTGTTGCTCAGGGCCTCGATCCTGTCTTGGTCCAGCCGGTGCTGCCGGCCGCAGGCCTCAGCCGTCACGGCCACCCGCTCCACCTCCCGGTTCAGCACACAGACGATGTTCTCGAAGGTGGCCGTCTTCCGCTCCAGGGCCTCGCACCTCTGCAGCAGCTCCGCCACCCTGGAGGGTGTGCCGGCCTCCAAGGCGCCCTCGCCTGGCCTGAGGAGCAGGCGGCTGTCCCCCGGGGGCCGCCCAGCCTCCAGCAGGACGCCCAGCAGCAGGGCCAGGTGCTCCTGGAGCCGCTGCGCCTCGTGCTCCAGCTGCTGCTCGCTCTCCACCTGCCGGGGCGACAGCGCTCAGCCCTGCAGGCCCCGGGTGCAGACCTTAGCAGGCGCCGGTGCCCGAGCGCGTGGTGGCAGGAGGGTGAGTCCTGACACTGAGCGGCAGCGCGGTACCACCCACCCCCACCTTGGGACACAGACCTCCCCACGGGCCGCCCCCGCGTGTGAGCCGCGGGAGGAGCCATCAAAGACACTGCCACACGGCAGGGGGTGGGGGTAAAATTCACCTTCAGGTGGTCCCCCCGCACAGATCTGACTTTGCAGCCACGTCCCTTGCAAAGCTCCACAGCGAGTGTGGAGGGTCAAAAGGGCCGAGAAAGTCTAGAGCACAGATAAAGTGACGCAGCTGCAGGGGAGGCCTCGTGCCCGGGAACCTGGGGCGCTTGACGTGGGGGCTGTGCCGAGGCTGCTGCTGGAGCCACGAGGTCAACAGGACGGGACCCTCCATAGGCTGAGAAGAGGCCCTTCATGCCCTGGGCCCCTCTGCTGGCCGCTAACAGCCCTTGGGCCCATGTGGGAAATAACCAGCGCTGCAATGCCCAGAAGCAGGAGGGCACACACAGACCGAGGGATGGAGGGAGCCCCACCCCCATTCAACCTCAGAAAATCAGGGCAGGTGCTGAGACCCGGCGACGCCAAGTCACCAGGTACCAGCGGCGCCAGCAGGCCGCGCCCGCCGAGTGCAGAGGGCTGGGGTGCCCATCTCTACGGGCCAGGCCTGCACATGTCCCAGCCCTCGGGGACACAGAACCAGTGAGAGAGGAGGGCCAGGGCCACACGCACAGGGAGCCGCCCAGAAGCTGGCAGGAGCGGCCACAGAGAGGAGGTGGGTTCAAGGTCCAGAGAAAGTTGGCGTGCTGGAGGACAGCTGGGCCAGTGGCTGGACTGAGATCACACAGCAGGGCCACGCAGGCCACAGAAGTGAGGTGGGGAGGGCTAGGGGCCGTCTGGGAAGAACAGAAGCTGGGCTGGAGACTGGACGTGACGAGAGACAGGAGGCAGGTCCAGGATGACCATGGGGCTTTTGGCCAGAATAGCCAGGTGAAGCGAGGTGAGCAGATGGGCAGGGGGCGTGGCCAGCCCTCGGGGGGCGCAACATGCTGGGCATCCTTTCCACTGGGTGGTCAAGGCTGGGCACTGGGGATCACTGGGAGGACAATGGACAGAGCCAGACACCCGTGGGCCGGGCTGGAGTGAGAGTGGAGACGTGTCCAGAAGGGCCTCTGCTTGAGAACGAGGACCCGGGCCACCTGCAGACCCGGACTCACCATCTCGGGGCAGCCAACAGCGTGGAATCGGCACGGGACTCGGCATCTGCCACATGCCCGGACGTGGTCCTGAAACTGACAGGCCTGGAGTCAACACGGCTCCGCCTCTGCTCTGGCCACTCACCCCTGCGGCCCCGACCAGGTCAAAGTCCGAGCAAAGGTCCCTGGACCCACCCCACCGGCTTCTGCACACTCAGGCCAGACAAGGCCCAGCAAGGTGCTCCCAAAGCTGCAGTGCACACTCGTGCACATGCACGCTCACACTCACACGCATACATGCAAACTCAGCCATGTGTGTGCTTGAAGCCAGCACAGGCTGAGGACATCTCAGATCATTCGCGGAGCCTCTATTCCCCGCACAGGCCTCCGAGTCCCAGAAAGCAGCCCTGCCGTCTCCCCTCTACGGCTGGTCTATGGCCCCGGGGCTCTAAGGCCAGCGGTGAGTTAGCGGGAGTCGCTCAGTTGTGTCTGACCTTCTGTGACCCCATGAACTGTAGCCCGCCAGGCTTCCCTGTCCATGAGATTCTCCAGGCAAGAATACTGGAGTGGGATGCCATGCCTTCCTCCAGGGATCAAACTACACCCCAATATAAAAAAAAGCTGGGGGGGATGCTGGTGAAACTCAAGGCAGAAAAGCTCTTGGCCATGTTCACACGCCGAGCATCGCCACCTGAAACCAGCCGGGACACAGTCCTCACCGCTTGTGCGGCCAGGCCTGAGGGCCCAAGGCTGGTGGGGCGGGGCGGGACGGGCCCCCTCCCGGCCTGGGAGGGACCCGAGCCCCAGGCACCCAGAAAGCACCCACCGCCCAGTCCTCACCCTGGAGCACCGTCACGGCTCAACACAGCCACAAACAAGTTCTCTCTACAGAGCGACCCCAGACACTCAAAGGAAAAGAAGACAGACGGACTCTGTCAGACGCACCACAGCTGCCTCCCCAAAAACAGGCCACAGGGCTCTCATCCTCCCCCAAGAGCTGGAGGGCTGGAGAGACAGCCGGCCACACAGGTCAGATCCCCACACAGCCAGCAGGGACGTGAGAGGGGCCCGTGAGACCACGTGCTGCGGGAGCAGACGAGAGCTGCTGCCCGCCCCGCCCCGCCCTCAGAGACAGAGACCCCCAGCAAACTGGGAGCCCCAACACAGCGTGGAACACCCAAGCGCCAGGTCCCCGCCCACGCGGGCCAAGGGCGCAGACACCGGGCAGTGCCTTGGGGGGTGGGGGGGCGGGAGAGACATGGAGCCCACTCTGGCCCAGAGCACCCACCTTCTCACGGGCGATCTTCTTCTTGCCGCAGCCGTCGCACGTCAAGGGGAACTTGGGGCAGATCTGGTGGTGCGCCTGAAAGGGGCACGGCGGCCGTCAGGGCCCTGGCCCGGCATGCAGGGGGCATCCACAGGCTCGGGGCCGGCCCGTCTGGACGCCAGGAGGCCAAGGGAGGGAGACGCAGGCCCGCGTGCCGCCCCGGCGCGCTCACCTTCATGTCGGCAGGGGAGCAGGGCGCCCTGCAGTGCCGGCAGCTGAGGCTCCGCTCCGGGCACTGGTGCTCCAGGTGGTGCTCCTTCTCGCCCAGGCGCACGAGGCCTTTGCACGCTGGGCACTCGGTCAGCATGAACGGGCACTGTCCTTCGTGGCAGCTCTGGCAACAGAGGGAGCGGGTGTCGGCGGGGCAGTGGCGGGATTCTGGCCGCGTCCAGGCCACGGGACCCCCACGCTCACTCCGGCGCCCCTGCTCCAGGGCAGAGATCAGGACCCGGGTCCAGCCAGCGGAGCCCCACCTTCTGGACACAGAGGGGACGGTGAGGGGGGCACGGAGGCAGAGGGACAGGCTCTCAGAGGACGAAAGACAGAGGAGAGCCACCCCGGCCCAGGCGACAGCCAGACGGAGGCCCTCCCCTCACCCTCCTGGAGCCGAGGCCATGGGTGATGTGGCCGGGGACGCGGGGTCCCAGCCTGGGGCTCCGAACGATCAGCCAGGCCCAGGCTGTCCCAGGAGAGGCGACGACGTGGGTGGCTGTGCCGCGGCCGTGAGAGCCAGGCCTGCCGGGCACTGGGGTGGCCACGGGGTGAGAGAGGAGGCGGAGGCAGCTGGAGCAGAGAGAAAGGGTGGGCCGGGAAATGGGCGGGGTGGTGGGCGCAGGGGACAGGCGGAGACCAGGAGAGCCGTCAGGAAGCCTGGCCGGAAAGGGCGCAGGAAGAGGCAGTAAGCAGAACACAGGACGTGACGCTTTGTGTGCGGTGCTTTTATAAAAACTGCAGTCAAATCCACATCATGTGAACATGACCACTCGTAGGAGCACAGCTAGGCACCAAGCACACCACCCCACGGGGCCAGAGCCTCTGTGGAGATGCAGGTTGGGCCCCCACCAAGCAGGTGCCGCTCAGGGCTGCAGGGCCGATCTGCAGGGCTGGATGCCCCAGAGGTCAGCCACAGTGACCCTGAAGGAGGAGGAGCCTGTCTCGGGCCGTCTCCACGCGGCCCACAGTCCAGGACGGCGGGCACACGGCCTCCACCCCGCGCGGCAGGCTTGGCTGCGGGGAAAGCAGAACCCCAGGAGCACCCTGGAGGCTCGGCACGGGGGGGGCCCTCCAGGCAGCCGGGGAGCCCCCAGGACCACGCCGCCCCAGGGGTGCGCATCAGATGGGATGCAGCCCCCAGGCAGCCCCACATGGCGGGGGGGGGGGGGCCGGGCGTCAGGGACGCTGCTGCGGAGGCCGGGCCCCAGGACACAGACGGGCCGCGCAGCGGGTGGGCAGGACAATACCGGATGCAGGGAGCAGAGCGGAGGGACCCTGCCCCAGGGCTTCCGCTCCGTGGACAGCGCCTCAAACACTGCCCTGCAGGTACGCCCAGGGGGCACGTCCCTGAACCCCCAGGGCACCCGCAACTCCCCAGAGGGTTCTGGTCTGACCGCACTGAGCGCAGGGCAAACCACCACACGGAGGCCGAGGGAAGCCTGAGACACCACGGCTCCTGAAGCACAAACAAGGGGCACCTGGGTTTGATCAAAGCAAAGGAAATGCTGGAGGCTGGGCACGGGGCAGCTTGACCAAGCCTGGAGAGGAAGGCCCGCCTGGTCGAGCCTGGCCCCACTCCACGGCGGCCGCCCCCAGGCTCAGGGTCCCGTTCAGGGGCCGGGCTGGCTCCGTCAGCTCCCACTCCTCTCGGACAGCACGGAGAAATCAACAAACACGCCGTCAGCCAGAGTTCAAACCAAATGCTCAGGTGTTTCAACTCTGGACGCCCCGGCAGGGCCCAGCACCCCCGCTGTGCGCCCCTTTCAGCTGCGACGGCCCCATAGCCTGGCCCCCCCAGGTCCGCCCGGACCCTCCTCTGAAGCCCGAGGTCCTCTCTCCCTGCTGTTCCCTCCGCCATCCCCTGCCTCTCCCTTCCAGAGAGCAGCCCCCAGCCGCCCCCACCTGCATTGGCAGGCGCTCTACCACCTTCTGACTGAACTGGAACATTATCTCACTGGGTTCTTAGAAAACGCTAGACATCACTGCAAGGGAAAAGCTTATTCAAAGGCTACACAGGATTTTCCCCATCTTTCCACACTCTCCGGAGCTCAGCTGCAGCCCCAACATTTCCCAGCACGGCCCCAGTTCTGAGCAACCCAGAGGGCAGATGTCTTGGCGCAGGGCAGAGGGCGGGGCCGCCACGCAGCAAGGTGGCTGCCTGCACACCGAGGCGGGCCTCGCCGGCTGTGGCCTCTCGAGCCAGTGACAGGTTAAGCTAACTGCACCGAGGGCTGCACTCAAGAGACCAGGCGGGCCTGCCTCCCACATGACCACCCCCTTGGGGACTTTCCTGAGCTCCCAGGCCCAGCCAGGGACTTTCCAGCCCGCGTGCCTGCAGGGCTGGCGGGCCCACGGCTGGCTGTGGTCCCAGGCTCTCAGCCAGAGGTCCTCGAAGCTGCCCTCGCACTGCCAGCCGGACGCAGAAGCCCCCGAGGACTTGGGAGCTGGGGTTACTCCACCTGTCCCCAGGGACCTTTGGTCCCCTCAAAAAGCATCACAGCATCCCAACCCCCACCCCTGCAGGGAGACCCTGCCCCAAGGCCTCCTCTCTGGACAGCCCCGGGCAGCAACAGCGCAGGCCCGTCCACAGACGGGACCCGTCCGTGCCCCTGCCCCATGGTGGCCCATGGAGTCCCGCTCCCGGAAGGGGCGCAGAAAGGCCTGTGCGTCCAGGCCCGGTGCCTAATCAGAGCAGAGCATACGTGCTGTCCATCTGCCCACAGGCTCCTCCACAGACGTGGACAAGCTGTTCTGGCAAAATGCAGACCCCGAGAGCCCGAAGCCCACGATGTCGAGTTGGGCAAGAAAACACGCAGCACCGCTGGGCAGGGCCCAGGCTGGGACAGGAAGAGGGGGTCTGCGGGCACCCAGGGTCCCACTCCAGAGCCGACGGGCCCCACCCTCAGGCAGAAACTCAGGACAGCCTGGACTTGCCCCCCGGCTGGGAGACTGCTCTGTGGTCTGGGCAGCCCTGGGCAGAGAACAGGTGCCCTGCAGACAGCCCTGCGGCCTCGCCAGGGGGCTGTGCGGGCATCGAGGCCTCCTCCGGGGCCCAGCCTGGGGCCCCCCCGCCCCGACACACGAGCCCCAGCCCCTCAGGCTGGGCCTGGCCACTCTGCCCTGTCGCGCTCCCCTCCCTCAGACCCCGTGTCAAGGACCCCATGGCTGAGAGTGGCCTTGGTGTAACAGCCCAAGGCCCCTCCCCCTGCAGCCTGGGGCGGGCTCCCCTGTTCTCAAGACTAGGCCTAGCCCGGGGTGTGACCTGCCACAGTGTGGGCACCGCGTCCTCCGCGGGGAGCACCCGACCACTGGGAAGTGCTGCGGGCACCGCTTGTGCGGGCGCCCCGCAGAGGAGAGCCTCCAGGAAGAGCACTGGCCCGGCTCCCAAGGAGGCAGCGGCATGGTAGGCCCAGCTGCCAGGGTGTGGCTGGCACAGAGGTTCCCCAACCTGCCAGACGGGCCCACAAGAGACGCACCCGGCCACTGCCCTTGTCGCTGGCACCTTGTCAAGACGCCTTCCTGTGACCCCAGGACTGACAAGTGGGCCACTCCTGCATCCTCCAGCGTGAACATGCTCAGCGAGGAGACACCACCACCCCAGCAGCGAGAAAGCTGACTTCTCACCTGCGTGGTGCTCCGGCCGCACCCGGGCCCCGCTCATGCTGCTGCTCCCTGCCCCCCGGCCACCCCAGGAGCATGCACACATGGTGAGCTCCCCAGCCCCGGGCGCGCAGCTCCGTGCGGCCACCCAAGTGGCGGCTGCTCTCCTCCGTGGAGGCCCCTACCTCGTAGTCCTTCAGGGTCCCCTTCCAGGAGCAGCCCTCGCTGGGGCAGACGGCCGGCAGGCTCTCCACCTCCCTGCGGGCAGCATTGTCCGGGAACGCCTGGGGAGACAGCGGCCCTCGGGTGAGCCCCCCACCACCCACCCCAGGCCCGGAGCCGAGGCTCGGGAAGGGCCGCCTCTCCTATGCAGCTGCTGCCCCCAGGCTCCCTTTCGTGACGCGGCCAGCGCAGCGCCTACAGCTCACTCACCGAGCTGCTCTCCAGGATTGAGACGCCCTCCTCGTAAATGCCCTCGTGCACGCAGGCGGCGCAGCTCTGGGGCCCGGAGCTGGAGGGGGGAGCGGCCCTGTGAGCCTGCTGCCGATGGCGAGCAGCCCCTGCCAGCCACCAGACCCACCCCATGGCCCTGGCGCTTTCACGGCCACCAAGTAGGGCGGCCAGCAGGCACAGGGCAGTGTGTGCCAGCGCACCCCACAGACGGACACGGGGACCGGGGACACTGTCGCGGGGACCGGGGACCACTGTCCTGAGGACCAGCCACCGCCCCCGCCTCCCAGCCCCTCGGGGACGCGGGCGCCCGGAGCAAAAGGGCTGTGAGCCTGCGACTCTGTCAGACTGTGCGGTTCCCACTAAAGACACGGAGGAGCGGGAAGACTGGCCTGAGGAGACGACCGCCTCGCCCCACCACGGGCCCACCTCAGGATGCTGCTCAGGCAGAAGGAGCAGTAGCGATGGCCACACTGAGCCTGGAAGGGTCTGCGCAGCACGTTCTTGCAGGCCGAGCACAGGTACTTGTCCTCTAGCTTGGTCCCCAGGAGAGTCTTGGAGAAGCCGGGCTGCAGTAGGTCCAGGGAGCCGGGAGGGGTCACGCTGGCTGCAGCCATGAGCGCCGCAGCCCACCAAGCCCACGCCCTAAGGGAGAGCACAGCGCGTCAGGGTGGGTCCGGGGACGCGCGGCCACCAGGGGCCGAGGCCGCTGGGCTGTGGGGGTCCAGCCTGAGAGGTGGGACGCTGGTCTCGTACACACGGGGGTCGAGGCTGAGGCAGCGGGCACCCCCCACTGCGGGGTGGCCCCTCTCCCAGGCCAGCCGGCCCAGCCCACGTCCGACGGAGACCGCAGCCCTCAACTCTTGGGGCTGGCATCTCCTCGAGGTGGCGATCGTGGAGTGCTCGGGAAACACTGGACAGCGTTCACAGTCGCCTGCAGGGGGCCCCCGGGCAGCCAGGTGCCGCCGCGCTGACCCCAGCCCCAAGACAGCCGGTCTCCCTCGGCAGCTTTCCACCCAAATGCGGCTGGCTGGCCACACCTCCTGTGGCACGCTGAGCCCATTCCATTAATCCACAGACTGTTACTCCTGTTGGACGCTGAAGAACCACACAACGGTCTCTTTTTTGAGCAATAAAGAGGGAAAAAGCCCCAATACATTGCAGGCCTCGACGTCCCCCTCAGCAGTCACAGCTCCCTGGCCCAGAGCGAGGGCGCCCTGGGAGGTCTCAGTGCTTAAAGCCTTAAATGTTTCACTCCATCACATCTATAAATGCACTTTAACTCTTAGTCCTAACGGAGTGAAGAGGAAATGGCAACCCACTCCAGTATTCTTGCCTGGAAAAATCCACGGAGGAGCTTGCGGGCTGCAGCCCATGGGTCCCCTGACTGAGCACATGTGCGTGAGGGTGGGGGGACATGGGTGGGTAGCCATAAACTGGTAGAACTAACAAAAAAAAAGGATCATAACAGGGACACCACAGAGGCTCTAAGCTCGTGCCCAAACCCCACCCGAACCGCACGCTGCTGCAGCCGCCCGCCCAGACACCTGCGGCCCCTTCGGCCCCTCCGGGCTGCACTGCACCCTCCCGCACTGCAGGCGGGTGGCCGGCCACCTTTGTACTCAGGGTGACAGATGTGAGGGGTCAAGTGTCAGGAGCCTCCAACCAGGAACCAAACCCTTCCTGGGCCTTCCGAGCCTCCAGTTTATTTTCCAAGTCCTCACTTCTCTCGGGCAAGGTGGTAAAAAGCAAGGAGTGCTCCGCGTGCCCAGCCCTGGCCTCACACTTAACTCACACCCCAAAACACGCTCCAGATGGGAACACACTGACTTTACACAACAAAGTGACATTCTGCTAAATGGCATTTCTACTAGACACAAAAAATTACTTATAGAATAATTCCAGTTACAGGGAGTTGGAGGACAGGCAAAGCTAACAGGAGACGAAGGAGCTGGGGGGCGGCTGCCCTGGGGCGATTCTGAGGCAGCAGGCGCGGGGGCTTCTCCCTGCCGGCAGCACCCAGACCCCCCAGGGCTTCCTGAGCGATGGGGCCGGATGGCCCCTCTACCACCACCCCCATCTCCTGGGGGTGAGGGGAACTAGAGGTGACTTACTGATGATTTATCAAGCGCACCTTCACAGTGGAGCCCTCTAGAAAACTCTAAACCAGGGAGTTTGGAGAGCTAGTTGGACACGGGAAATGCACGGAGGGGGTCTGGCTGCCCTCCCCACCCCCGTACCTGGCCCTTGGTGTCTCTCCCAGCAGGCCGACACTTGAGATTCTCTGAGTTTTCCGAGCTCTGTTAGCAAATCATTGACCCCAAGGAGGGGTCATGAAAACCCTCAATTTACAGTCAGTGGGTCTGAAGTACAGGAGGCCTCGCCCACCCACTGCCATCGGAGGTGGGGTGGGGGCAGCCGTGTGGGGCCAAGCCCTGAATGTGAGGGGCCTGTGCTGACTCCAGGCGGCCAGGACACCGGTTGGTGTCCATCGAGAAACGGAGGGCTTCCCTGGTGGCTCAGTGGTGAAGAACCGGCCTGTCAATGCAGGAGACACGGATTCTGTACAAATATTTCATTTTAAAAATAAAGAGACGGAGCTTGTATTCCCAGAGAATCCAAAAAAGATGGTGAAAGCCCTAATTACGGCACACTCACGTACCTTCATCCAGAACGACCCTGCTTCATAGCGCTAACAATGGAGGGCAACCTTAGAAGTGGGCTTAAACTCAAAAGAAGCCCCCAGGTGGGCTGCAGCCCCCAGGAGGGTGGAGGCGCCTGGCACCTACTGCTCCTTGCCATCTCCTTCACTGCAGGCCTCCTTCGCAAGCCCAGGTCCCACCTGCGTGCAGAGCGGGAGGACCCGTGGAAAGGGCCATCCCTGCGGGAGATCGCCCAGACCCCGGCTGAGCCCGAGGCCACTGGGCAGCTGGGCCCCACCGTCCTCGCCCGCTGCATTGGTGTCAGTGAGTTATCTCAGAAGGCTGAGCTGCTGCCCAAACCAGCGTCACATCAAGAGTCGAACAGGCGGCTGCTGGGGGGCCACCTGTCGCCAGCAGACACACGGGTTCAACTCAAAAGCCTCCCTCTGGGATGCCCCAATGCACGGACTGAACTCCCCCAAACCCACGCTCCCACCGACAGCCGCCCCTGCTGCTTGCAGTGCTTGGGCTCCCACCCCCCAGGGCTGAGCTGCCTGCACAGCAGACCTCCCGCGGCCACAGTCAAGGCCTGGCATCTGCGTGTGGTGCGCAGCGCGGCCCCAGGACCAGAGCCCCAGTGAGCAGCACCGTTCACACGGCGTCCACCTCCTTCAAGCTCGACGCGATGCCACGTGATCGGGTACCAACTCAGCACCCAGCAACTGCTGACACGAGAGCGCAGGAGGACATGCTGCGCCCGCCCTTCTCGCAGCACCCGCTCGCAGCACCCGCTCGCAGCTACTCGTGCTGTCAAGCCCCCTGCCCCGCCAGACTCTGGTCAAGCAGCAGCCGTCACGGGCGCAGCTGTCCCCGGCTCCCGCTAAGCCCACCGCCAGGTCCACCGGGAGCCCGCTTGGCGTCCACTGACCAAGCTGGCACATCCTGCCCCCATGAGTCCAGCAATGTTCAGACTGAGAAAGCCCACTTGCAGAAATGAAGACCCAACAATCCCTGCCCCCCAAAAAAAAACCAGCATCCAGAACCTGACCACAATGCTACCGCTGGGCCAGGCCACCGTCCACCGCGATGTGACCTACCGCAGGGCCGCCCCAGGCCCTTAAACACGTGACGGGGACCCGGCTCCTCCCTCAGACCCCCAGGCTGCCCAAGCAGGCTCTCGGAGTCCCAGAGAGCCCTCACCTGCTCCCTTGGCACAAGGGCATCACGGGCCTAGAGGCAGGGAGGAGTGGCCCGGGCATGTGCAGGGGGTTATGACTGCCCTCCCTGCTTCCCAGGCTCCCGCTGGTCACCAACTCCCACGCCTGGGTCCGGCCCTTCCTCTGTGCTGCCCCCCACACACACTAGCCCAGCCATGCCCTACCCCGTTCCAAAGCAGGGCACCCCAATCCTGGAACCCGCACCACATCACCCCTGCTACTCACCTCCTACCCCCACCACTGCTGTGCATTCACCTCCTAAACCACAGCCAGTCCACAAGAACACCTGCCCCAAACCCCTCTCCACCACCTGCGGGCCTGCCCTGCTGCTCGGAGCCAGGCTTCTGTGGAGCCTGCCTCGGTCCCTCTCCCGAGACACAGCCCCTCCACGGAACAGTGACACACCTGCCCCCTGGACCCATCTCCCGGAAGGGCAGTCCTAGCACCCTTCATGACGGGGCATCGAGCCCAAGCCTGGACTCGGGGACGGACGGGATGTGTGCACCCCGCTCCACGTGACCTGTGGGGCCTGCAGGTCACTTTTTTCTGAGTTTTCTTCTCTTGACCTTCCTCCCCTTGCCTGTGTGTGTGCCATCCTGCCATGGAAACCCACCTGCCAGGCTGTGCCGAGTCCACACTGGTGCGCTGACCATGCTGGCAGGTAGGCTGGCCTTTCCCACTGCTGAGAGGGGCCCACACCTGACTCAAGTCAAAAGGTCTATTCTTCCCCCCCAAAATACTGTCCTCAGCACCTAGTGATGGCTATAACTTCTCCGCTCCAGCCCCAGCTCACAAGCACTGTTGAAACAGCCCCTTCCTTCAGTTCCCCAGAGTGACCGAGTCAGTGATGCACACACGTGACCTTCACCTCATCCTGCCGTGCGCCACGCAGGGCGCTGGGCACGCTGAGTGGCACCACCACCACCAGTACAGCCGACAGACCGGGGTCACAGGGCACCACGCAGCCTGGGACAGCAGAGGTCTGGGACGCAGGCAGGGGGATGCCCGAAGGGCCCGTGGTGCAGCCTGGGTGTCTCAGGAGGTGCCCACGCAGCTGTCCCCCGCAACAGGACCGGAGCGCACGGGGGCTCGGCTCCCAGCGCGGCCTTCGCGGGCTGCAGCCTCAGGGGGGCGGGGCTTCGGTCCCCGGAGGGCAGGCTGAGGTGGGAGCTGGGCCAGGCTGGGGGCTGGAATCAGAGAGTCAGACGCCCAAATGTGTGAAAAGGCTCCTGCCCCCCAGAAAAGGCTTTACAAAAGCACTTCTTAGGAGTTTGAAATTCAAGCAATGAGGAGTTTTACGATATGCAAACTACACCGCAATAAAGCTGTTAAAAAATACAGAAACAACTCAAGCCACACTTCTGGGCAGGCTGGGACCTCCACCTAAAGCCAGAGACTGAGCAGCAAAGGCTGTCGCCGGCCCCACCGCCGGGGACATGTGGCCCCTGAGTCACGCAGGGCCAGGCGCGAGGCCCGGCACGCCCCCTGCCCTGCCAGACTCTGATCCGCCCAACGGCGGCCGGCGCGGGCGCAGCTGTCCCCGGCTCCCGCTGTGCCCGCCGCCGGGTCCACCGGGAGCCCGCTCGGCGTCCACCGAACCCGAGGCCCCACACACGCGGCAGAGCAGCGTCCCCGGGCTCCGCCCGCCCCGACAGCTGCCTCCGCTCTGGACCCCGCATCCGCCCCGGGGCCCGGGGTCACCGTCGGGCAAGGCCAAAGCGCAGCGGGGCCGGGGCAGGCGGAGGAGCCCGCGGCGGCCCCGAGGTCTGGGAGCCCGTCCGCACCCCAAGCGGGGCCGCGGCCGCAGCTGGCGGGCGGCTCGAGGCGCGGGGCCCCACCGGACCCGGGCCCGCCCCCGCGGACGCCCCGCCGTTCGCGAACCTTCCTGAGTGGGGCCCGCTCCGACTTTCAGTTTCCGGCCCCGAGAAATCCCCTCAGGCGCGCGCGCCGCGGCGTCCGCGCCTCCCGCCGGGCCTCCCGGGTCCGCGCGCCCCGCCACCCCGCGTCCCCGCCCCTAGACCCCGACCCCCAACCCCACCGCGACCCCGACCCCGACGTCAGGACTCACCAACGGTCGCCTCGCGCCCGGAACTGCCTGCCAGCCAGCCGCTGCGGGTGCCGCCGACCCGCCCCCTAGCCCGCCTGACGGACTGCTGTGGGGGCCTACCAGAGGCGCCCAGGAAGCCATAGCGAGCACCTATTGGCTAGATTTCTCCCCGCCCCCTCATTAGGGCCCCCGCCCACCTGACGGACTGACACAAAAGCCTACCAAGGGCCTGCAGAGAGCCACGGGGGGCCCGATTGGCCGGCCCTGTCCCCACCCCTCCCGCCTCCTGACGGACTGACACTGGAGCCTACCAGAAGCGCGCAGGGAGCTTCAGCGGGCACCGATTGGGCGGGGCTGCCGCGCCTTGGGTACTTAAGTCTCCCGAGGGCTCTGTCCTGGAAGGACTCCGCGGCTCCTTATGCCGGTGGTAGCTGTTCATTCTCGGAGGGTCAACTCCAGGCCCAGGGTCCCGGCGCAGAGCTGAGCCCGAGAGTGGGTTACATTCATGAGAAAAAGTACAAACGGACCCCGCCTATCTAAAGGGTGCTTGTACTTAGTCGCTCAGTCGTGTCCGACTCTGCGACCCCATGGAGTGAAGCCCACAAGGCTCCTCTGTCCATGGGGATTCTCCAGGCAAGAATATTGGAGTGGGTTGCCATGCCCTCCTCCTCCTTCCTGTCTAAAGGGTAGGAAGACCTAAAGGGAGGTCTCCTTTGCAAGTAGTGAAATGTTCTATATCAAGTAGCGGCGATGGTTGCCCGACCTTGAAAAAGTACAGATGACACTGAAATGTAAGCTTGAAAGTGGTTTAAATGGTGAATTTTCCATTATGTGAATTTTACCACCAAACAAAACCAAATATACATGCCTTTGGCATGCAAACACACAAGTGGAAACATTTAGAAATGAGGCTGCAGTCTTGACCAGAACAAAAGGACCGCGCCGGGAGGGGCAGGGCACTGCCTCTGCGTGTGGGACCCCAGGACAAGCGTTTCTTATCTGCTGAAGGAGGGTGGGGAGGATTCGGATTCTCTCCCGTGGGACACGGCTTTCTAAATACCTGAGAACAGTCTCTTCTGACACCAGCTCGGGGGAAAGGGGATGGCTCTCCCCATCTTGCAGGAAGGGACGGGCAAGATTCCTTTGGCAGGTCGCACAGAACACTGGGCACCCCTGTTTCAGGGGAGCATCAGAAGCCAAGCAAAGTGCTTAAGGACGGAGTGAACGAAACCAGGCAGGCTGTGAAGCCACGTAATGTAAATTATCCACTCGGCATCCAGAACTACTCTCATCACACTGCATAAATCATGACTTGGAGTCGGAATTCCCCAGTCCCAAACACCACAGCCCTGCATGCAGCATCGAGGCCACCCTGCGTCCAGCACGAGTTTTGTGAACCTCAAGGCTGAGTTTGCCACTTCCCTGGTGGCTCAGACAGTGAAGAATCTGCCTGCAATGTGGGGGACCTGGGTTCAATCCCGGTTGAGAAGGTGCCCTGGAAGAAGGCATAGCAACCCATGCCAGTTTTCTCGCCTGGAGAATCCCATGGACAGAGGAGCCTGGCAGTCTACAGTCCATGGGGTTGCAGAGAGTCGGACGGGACTGAGTGGCTAACACTTGCCTTGAGCATCCCTGCCCCACCGTCCCCTCCTGTGGGTTCCGTGAGCCTTTCTCTCAAGGCTCATGACTCATGGAGCTCTCAGGGGTAAGGAGGTCTCTTCTCCTGGGGTCTGGGGGGCCAAGGCTGTCCCATGAGGTTCCCCATAGCAGCACCCCTCTTTCTTCAGGGTAAAATCTGGGAGTCGCTCACCTGCCTCTGCAGTGCGTCCCCAGGGAGGTTCAGACCTCACTCCCCCTTCCAGCATTGGGACAGCGAAGGTGCTGGGCTCAGGGCCCCATCAGCCCACCCTGCCTCCCGAGGAGGTTTCCTGGGCGAAAGTCCTGCTTCCCCAGAAGGCGGCTGCCTGCAGCCCTTGGCACTGACAGAGCTGAGCTAATCTTGAAGGTCCTAGAGAGGCTTCCAGCATGAGAATGCTTTCATATCTTTCAGACTGCCAGTTCAGAGGGTCTCCCTGCATACACTGATCAATACATAGAGTGTGTGTGTGTGTGTGTGTGTGTGTGTGTGTGTGTGTGCGTGTGTGTGGTTCTGGCAGCAGGTCCTGGAGAGACCGGGGAGACGGAGCCTTGGCAGGGAGGGGCTGCTGACGGAGAAGCGGCCAGCCCACACCCGCCACCAGCTCAGAAGGTGACATCTAGGTCCTGGCAGGCTGGGAAGAGATGACTCACTCTGGTCGTCCAGCAACGCAGGGGATTCCCATGCAGGTTCCTTCCTGCCAAAAAGAAAGCAAAACTCAGTCTCTGAGGCAGCCTTCCGGGAGGTGACTGGGACAGCCCCAGTGGACCCTGCCGGGGCCTGCATCATCTGCCTGCTCCCTTGAGGGCTGTGGCCTGGGGCCTCTGTCCCTCACCTCGGTGCCCCCAGAGAGATGTGGGCCCGGCTACAGACCCGGGTCGAAGCTGCTGTGGCTCCTGGCTTTTCTCAGCTCTCCCAAGCAGGCAGGACAGGCCCCATCTGCCGTTCACTGGGCCTGCAGACCCCTGGGGACGGTGCGACCGCCACCTCCTACTCTGCCCGAGGCCCCCTCCCTGGCCCCTGGCGCCTGCTCAGCCGCCTGGGGTCTCCTCTCCCAGGCCCTCATCAGCGCCCCAGGACACTTCCTAATGCCCAGGGCACCTCTGCTCCTCACTGGCACGGCCGGTCTCCTTGGACATCTCACCTCCTGTCCTTTACGCCCAGGCTTCTGGGAGAACAGCACTCAGCCCTGAGGCAGGCGGGTCAACATAGGCCCCCACTTGGGACCCTGGATGTGGGCTGCCCCCCTGTGCCTGAAGCTGTCCCCAGAGCAGAGCCCGGAGCTGGTAGAGCCAGCCTCCTGACACAACCCACTCCCTGTCCTGAGAGCTGAGCCCTGAAGGTCACCCCGGGGCTGCAGCTTCTGAAAGGAGCCAGTTTCACTCTCACTGTGTAGTCACCTGATGGAGGGGGTTCCAGAAAGGCCAGCCTCCAGTCCTGCCCAGAATTCCCCTGCCCCAGCGCTAGCCACAAGGGGCTCCCCCGCTCCCCCGCCTGGAAGCGCACTGCCCACGCTGTCCCTCCTCCAAAAAAGGAGAAAGAAGGGGGTGGTGGGTCCGGCAGCTGACTTCACAGCAGCCAGTCACGCCCACTGACGCCCAGGTGCAGAAGAGGTGCAAGGAGGTGACAATGTGTGCAGCGTCCTCCGTAAGCCGAGGTGGGAGAGAAGGGTCTCCAGGGCCGTTTGTATTTTGTATTCTCTGTAGACTTGGGAAGGATGCAGGAGGAAGTAATTGACATGGTGGGAGGTGGGGAGGGGCCAATTTCTCTGAACACCTACTGTTTTTAAACCACTTCATGGTACCACCTATTCAAAAACATTTGGTTTTAAACAACAGAAGAGCATTTTGGAAGCTCCGGAAAACACATAAAATTGCCAAGAAGGCAAAGATCACCCCCCAATTCCCCCACTTAGAGACAAGCTCTGCCCAGATTCTTAGAAAATGGACCCCACCCCACATGCAGAACTGCAGACCTGGGAGACAAGCTCACGTGCAGAATCACAGGTGCCAGGGCTGCCCTGACCACCTACAGCCTCCCGACACCAGGCCAACCTGGCCCCAGGGTCTTTGCGCCAGCTCACAGGTGGCGGGGAAGAGCTGCCTTCCCCCCGCCAGGCGCTGGACACAGCCCAGGCCCGCTAGTGTCTCAAGATAGAGAAGGTCTCTCTCCTGGTTGCCCTGTGTTAAGTGGGCCTCTCCCCCACCCCTGGTGGGACTAGCCTCCTGTGCTCCTATCCTCCCCCAGATGTGGATCTTTGGAGGGCAGCGGCCCCTTCGGGCTCATTGGGGAGCAGCGGTCGGTCCGCGCGCGCCTCCTGCCGGCCTCATCCGGAACTGCGGCCCTTGCCCCTTGACGCCGGCGGGACCTCCCGCCTAGGACCCGCACTTGCTTGCTACCTGGGCGGAACTCGCTCCACTGCCTCACTTCGAACCCGGAAACCCTAAGATGGCTCTGCTCACGCTAAGACCCACCAGCTCCGTGTCGGAGAGGCTGCGGCTGGCCCGTGGGGATCTCCCAGGACCCCTCCGCAGCAGACATTTCCCGCCCCACCACGGCCACCCTCCTCCATGGGGCTCCCTCCTGTCCAGGACCCAGCAGTCTACAGCCCAGCTGGGACCTGTGACCCTGGTTCTGCCAGCTGTCCACCACCCCTCCTAGCTTCCACTGAACCCAGGCCCATCCCTGGCAGCGCCACCCTCTCCTGCTGGGCCCTCTCCTCCCCTGACCACCTGCAGAGCCCTGTACCTGGCTCAGTCTAGGTGGGGCTACGTTCTGCAGCTGAAAGAGGTGGCCGCCAGGGCTCTGGAGAAGCTGCTGGGCTCCTCCACTCCTGGTCCAGCCACTCGGCCCCCAGAGACCACAGCCCACCCTCTCCTCCCACACACCTGGCCTTTGCAGTCCCCACTGGGGATGCCCAATGGATCTTTCAGCTCCCCGTCTCCGGAGGACCGAGAGTTCAGTAATGACAGTGGCCTGAAAAGAAGAGCTAGTGGTGGGAACGCCGTCTTGCTGAACTTCATGCACACAGTCATGTAAAAAGTGAAAAGTAAGTACACTCAATAAACAGTACAGGAAAGGGGAAAGTGATGGGTCAAAACTTTCTTTATATGAATGTGTTTTCTCAAAAAAGAGGGGAATGCACATTCCAACACGTCCATTGTTCACAGTAATAAAGAACATCATGGATCAGTTTCTGTTTTCAAGTCTTAGTATCTGCAAATTTGACAACGCTTTCGTCACAATCAACCTTTTCCATCTTGTTATATTCAACAGACAATCCAGCCACATTTGTCCATCCACTCTCACTCAGAGGTGACCAAAGAATGCCCTTTATGAACCTTAACAAACTTACAGTAATTTTCTTTCACTTCTCCAGTATTTTTGCCTGGAGAGAAGAGCCTGCCAGGCTACAGTCCATGGGGTCACAAGAGTCGGACATGACTTAGCCGCTGCCAGCCAAAGCTGGAGGTGGGACTGGGCTGTAGGAGAAGCCCTTGTGCCTGCCATGGACGCCAATTACCCCAGAGAGGAAGGTGCCTCTGCTTACTATCAGGCAGGAGGAAGGAAGCTGCCCTGGGCACCCTCAACCACCCCCACAGCCCAGCCAATGAAAACAGGGGCCCAGCCAATGGGACGCCTCCACTAGAATCCTACTTCCTCCAGTCACCTTTCTGGTCATCACAGCCCCTGCCAGCTCCCCCCTTCCCCTATAAAAGCAAGTTCTCCTCCATGTTGTTCTCTGGATTTGCCTATGGTGGGTCACACTTCTAACACCCTGAATTGCAACTCCTCGGCTTTTCCACATAGTCTCTCTTTTGCTGATAACATAATTACTAAAGTGGACAGTGACAACCTGTTCGAAACTTGGCTGAGTAACGTCAGTGCCTCTGAGCTAGTGAAGGAATTCACAGATTCCATCACTCGTGTGGGAGCTTTATGTACACATGTCCCCTGCGTGCACCTTCACATGTGGAAGTCTGGGGAATGGCTGCTATGCTCGGGCAGCCTCCTGTCATGATAGTTGGAGAAGACAGGACAGTGTGCCCTGCTGCATTCACTGTCCTGTTCTCCCTGCGTAATGGAAGAGAAGCCTCACATGGATCGGTCCCATTAAACCTCTGTAACGGCCTTAAGTGAGAACTTTGCAGGAGGTGTTAAGAGTTTCTGGCTTTGCCTCTGTAGGAAGACCCTTCCTCCCATGGACGGGAGTGAGCGCCAGCGAACCTGTGATCACTGATCACCTGCTTGCTGAGCGAGCAGGTGTCTGCAATAGCAAACGCCTCTTCCTTCGATGGTTAAAGGCCTCTGGGGAAGTAGAGACCCAATGACAGAAAATTAAAGAGCAGGCACGTTGGCTATAGCACCGTCACCTGATAACCAGCTGTCTTTTTCGTTTATTTGGCTGGATTCCTGCAGTTCTGGGCTCCTGATGTGGAACCGTCTTGCAAATTGGGTTTATTGTATGCTTCTTTAAAAAATACTTCATCTCTGTGTGGTGGTGCTGGGTCTCTGCTACTGAGCGCGGGGTTTCTCTAGTTGCCGTGAGCAGGGCTGCTCTCGGTTGTGGCGCCCGGGCTTCTCACTGCAGTGGCTCCTCTCGCTGCTGAGCACAGGCCCGAGGGCTTCAGGAGCTGCAGCACCTGGGCTGAGCAGTTGCGGTGCACGGGCTTTAGTTGCTCTGTGGCACGTGGAATCTTCCCAGACCAGGAATTGAACCCGTGTCCCCTGCACTGGCAGGCAGATTCTTATCCACTGTGCCACCAAGGGTGTCCCTATTATGTGGTTTTAAATTCTGCTCAATATACTCGAGTTCTGCATCTATTGTTTGTTGAAACTTTATAAAAAATGACACTTCTAATAAGACGATGGCTTCCCTGATAGCTCAGTTGGTAAAGAATTCACCTGCAATGCAGGAGACCACGGTTTGATTCCTGGGTTGGGAAGATCTGCTGGAGAAGGGAAAGGCTACCCACTCCAGTATTCTGGCCTGGAGAATTCCACGGACAGTCCATGGGGTCGCAGAGTCGGACACAACTGAGTGACTTTCACTTTTGATACGATGATGCTAGCTTAGCACTTTGAGATAATTCCTAGTGCTTATAGCCTTGGCTAAGCATGGACTTGTAAAAGGAGTGCTGAGAGCTCTCCCTACTGTGCTCTTCCTCACTCAGATGCCATCTGCCTCATTTGTTTACTTTTCCTCCAAAATGGGAAGTGATGTGGGGCTTCCTTGGTGACTCAGTTGGTAAAGAACCCACCTGTAATGCAGGAGGCTGCCTGAAATACAGGAGATCCGGGTCCAATCCCTGGGTTGGGAAATTCCCCTGGAGAAGGAAATGGCAACCCACTCCAGTATTCTTGCCTGGAAAATCCCATGGACAGAGGAGCCTGGCGGGTGACAGTCCATCATGAAAGTCAGGCACAGCTGAGTGACTCGACCACGACCGACACGGGAGGGACGTGCCAACCAGGGAAGGTCCTTGGCACTGAGGGACAGAACACCACTATACAGAGATCCTCCTCTTTTTAGTTTTAACATTTCTTGATTTGACTACACCAGGTGTTAGTCGCATCGTGAGAACTCTTAGCTGCGGCACGTGGGATCCAGTTCCCTAACCAGGGATTGAACCCCAGCTCCCTGCATTAGAAGAATGGAGTCTCAGCCACTGGAGCACCAGGGAGGTCCTCTCATCTTTTTTTAAGTTAATTTCTTCGGCTGTGCTGGGTCTTAGTTGAGGCATGTGGGATCTACCTCCCTCACCAGAGACCCAACCCGGGCACTTTGTACTGGTAACTCGGAGTCTCAGGCACTGGATGACCAGGGAAGTCCCGAGATCCCAACTCTTGATCACTGATACTTTGACAAAAGATCTTCATGAAAGGGGGAAATGTGGAATTAATTACAGAAACCACACCTGCAGGAGGCTTCAGGCTGGGGGAAGTGCTCACCCCCACCAGGTGCGTCAGTTACTCTAAACAGGAAGAGATCTCTGTCTATCTCCCACTGGGGAGGCGCCTCTACTCAGCATCAGGCGGGAGGAAGGAGACTTCTGTTGGCCCCCTACCCCACGCACAGCTCAGTCTGTCAGAGTTCAGCAGTCCAGCCAACGGGAAGCCTCCACTGGACCCCCAGCGCCCCCTGACTGCCCCTTTTCCCCATGAGAGTGAGTTCCTCCCATGCTCTCCATCTGCCTGTGGTCTGCCACAGTGGTGTCTACACGCGTATTAGAATTCCTGTTGTGGAGCATAAACCTACAGGAATGCTGCTAACAGAGCACATCTATGCTACGCCAGGAGCGCTTTGATTAACTTGGATCTAACAGGTTAAAGCAACGTCTGAACTGTTCTTTCCAGAAAACAATTCTGCAAAGTCATGATGTGGCATTCAATGAGAATGCGGACAAAAATGCAAGCAAAGGCATTAAAGATGCATTCATTAACTCATACCAAGGCTATTTTTCTGAATTTTGTGATGCTTGTGGCATTTGTCAATTTTTGACTTATTTTCTCATGATCCAAGATTACCATAAAATAATGTATTAGTTGTCATAAAATAGCATTCATTACATTATGTATACATTCATATTATACTGTAAAGTTATGTATACATTATTCAAAACACACGTTACGCAAAAACATATTGTATAACTAATTTTGTCTTAATAATTTTACATATTTCCTTGCGTCCTCCCACAAAATATATTTGCTTCAGGCCCCACCTAACCTGCATCCACCCTGGCCCCCACCATCTTTGTATCGCTTGATAATAACCCCCGAGAAAGAGAACTTCAGTTGGCGTGCAAGGTGACCAAAAAAGTCAGGAAACAGAAACGAACATCAACGACAGAGGAATCGACAAGGCCACTTTCCCCCTGCATCAAGTTCGCGCGCACACCTTGCCCGCGAGGGGCCAGGCCGCGTCCCCGCCAACCGGGCGCAAGAAGCCAGGCGTTGGCTCCCGTCTCCTCCTTCCCGCCACCTGCGCCCCCTGCCCTCTCCCCGCTTCTCGCACAGACCCCCCCACTCGCGTTTCCCCTTCCCCGGCCAGTACTCCTCCTTTCGTCCCGGCCCCCACCTGGTTTCGGGGGCCACCCTGCACCGCCTTCCCGAGCCGGGCTCCCCTTCGCCCCACCCCTCCTCCTCTCGCCTCCGCGCCCGCGGCCCCGGCACCCTTCAGCGCCCCCAGCGGCCCCCGTCCCCGCCTCAGCCACCCCCAGCTCCCCCGGCCCCTGCAGCGCCCCCCAGCGGCCACGCGTCCGGGCCGCTCCGTCTCCCGCCCCACGTCGCGCACAGCGGGGTCTTGCTTAGACGAGCCGGGCGCGGATTGGCTCCGAGCCGAGGGAAGTACCCGCCCCCCGAGTCGCCGGCCAATGGGAGGAGGGGCGGGCCCGCAGCGGGCGCCGGAAGCGGCCCAGCGACGAGGGGACGTCGCGTCGCCGGGTCTCGAGCAGCTGCCGCGGAGCCGCCGGACGGACCGCCTTCCCTGCCCGCCCCGCCATGGCTGAGAGCGACTGGGACACGGTGACGGTGCTGCGCAAAAAGGGCCCCACGGCCGCCCAGGCCAAGTCCAAGCAGGTGCGGGCGCGGCGCGGGCCTCGGGACCCAAGGCCGTGGGCGGGCAGTGGGCCCGGCGCCGGATCGGGCACCGGGTGGGCGCGGAGAGGGGCCCCGGGGCGGGCCGGGGGCGTCGAGGCGGCTTCGGGCTGTGACACGGGCCCGCGGGATAGGCACTGCCGGACCCGGGTGGAGGAGGGGATTGGGCCGAGGCTGTCAGCGAGGACGGTCAGTGGCGGGCCCTGGGAAGCGATCGGACGCGGGCAGGGTTGGCGGGCACCACCGCCCCGGCGAGTTCCTCCCCCGTCCGCCGGCTGCCCGGTGCCCGGCCAGTCCGAGGCCGCCCGCGGAGCCCACTGAAGCACACTGCCGGCCGAAGGGAGTCCCTGGCCCTGGGCTGAGTGGCCTAGGACTCAGCTTGCGGTGACCCTGGTGTCCCCATCTTGCCAGAGTAGCCGGCATGCCCTGAGGGCACTTGGGGCAGACGGTTCTCTGGGAATCCATCGGGTTCCCCTGTGAGTCGCTGTAAGGGAAGCTGGGACGGGCAGGTCAGTCTCCAGCCCTGCTCCTTTCTACTCTCAGCAGCCTTGGGCCGGCCTTAGACACGCAGTGCCAGCTCTGGGCCACGACTGGCTTTGGCCCTGCTGACTAGCATTCATCGACCTGCCCAGGACTTTCCAGTTGGTCAAAACCAAGTTCAGTCTCTCTCTCTCTTTTTTTTTCAAAGGAACCTTAATAGCCACAAGCTAGGAATCACGTGAACAGCTTTAGAAAACGTTTGTGAACATGTCACACTTAGAATGCCCCACAGCCGTGTCTCTAAGGTGTCAGAAACTTTAAGAAATATGTTACATTCCTTTTCTACACTGTGGATCAAGGGGTAGCGCTGCCTCTGCCAGCGTTTGGGGCGAGGGCCACAGGCCTTGTGCGATGTGCTGTATTTTATTAGGAGCCAGTTTGGCTGAGGAAGGCCAAACGTTCTTTCCGGCTTTTGCAGGAGAGTCTCGTAGAGAAGTCTATTTCCAGTGTGGGTTTCTAAAAGGACTCACTTGCCTGTCTTTTTCAACAGCAGAGTCATGAGCTGTTTCTGTTTTCTTGAGCAGAAGTTTATTGAGAGTTGCCTGGACAGTTGGACGTAGAGGGATTTGTATGACAAGCTTTGGCTTAAAGCCGGCATTTGCTTGTCGGTCCTTGAGAAAACATCAGGCACTAGGCACGTAGCAGGGCGCTTCAGGGTGTGACTTCAGAGCCTGACTGCCAGGGCTTGAAAAGCATGAGGCATTATCAGTTGGCTGACAGTAGCCTAAACTTCGAAGGCAATGGCACCCCACTCCAGTACTCTTGCCTGGAGAATCCCATGGACGGAGAAGCCTGGTGGGCTGCAGTCCATGGGGTCGCTAAGAGTCAGACATGACTGAGCGACTTCACTTTCATTTTTCACTTTTATGCATTGAAGAGGGAAGTGGCAGCCCACTCCAGTGTTCTTGCCTGGAGAATCCCAGGGACGGGGGAGCCTGGTGGGCTGCTGTCTATGGGGCCGCACAGAGTCGGACACGACTGAAGCGACTTAGCAGCAGCAGCCTAAACTGGGGTTGGCCAGGTACCGGAAAGCTAATTTTGACCAAAAAACACTTTCTCATTTTCTAGGCCATCTTAGCGGCTCAGAGACGAGGAGAAGATGTGGAGACTTCTAAGAAATGTAGGTACTTATATGTCCACTTGTGGGACCGGGGAGTGTCTGGGTTCCCCGGTCGTTAGGGTGGCTGCAGAGCTGGTGGGTGTGAGGGTCCTGTTGGAGCAGCGGTGGTTGGCATGAATCAGGAGGGGTCCTCCCACCCACTTCCTGTCGCTGGGAGGAAGTCCTGGGCTCAGTGCTCCTAGGTCTGTGAGGGTGTCCCCACTTTGGGTGGCCTGGCTGAGCCTGTCTGCTAGGCTCAGGGCGCCTGTGGGGCCGGGTTCCATTCCGAACCGGCTCACCTGTGGGATTGTTGCAGACCTTCTCCTTTGCTCTTGCCTTGCACGGTCCAGGGGCCGCCGGCCAGAACAAGCAGCATTCGATCACCAAGAACACGGCCAAGCTGGACCGGGAGACCGAGGAGCTGCACCACGATCGGGTCACCCTGGAGGTCGGCAAGGTCATCCAGCAGGGCCGGCAGAGCAAGGGGCTGACGCAGAAGGACTTGGCCACGGTGAGCGCACGGCCCCAGCTGCAGCTGGGCGGGCGGGCGCGGGCCCCGGGAGCCCCGGCCACGGTGAGCGCACGGCCCCCAGCTGTAGCCGGGCGGGCGGGCGCGGGCCCCGGGAGCCCTGAGACCTCTGAGGGCAAGGGGCTGACGCAGAAGGACCTGGCCACGGTGAGCGCACAGCCCCCCAGCTGCAGCCGGGCAGGTGGGCGCAGGCCCTGGGACCCCGGCCACGGTGAGCGCACGGCCCCCTCCAGCTGCAGCCAGGCAGGCGGGCGCAGGCCCTGGGACCCCGGCCACGGTGAGCGCACGGGCCCTCCAGCCACAGCCGGGCAGGCGGGCGCGGGCCCGGGGAGCCCCAAGACCTCTGAGGGCCCGCACGAGTCAGCTGGGACTTGCCGAGCTGCGTCTGCTCTAGCCCTGGGCCTGCACACAGCCGTGCGGAGCCTGAGGCCCTCCCCTGGCTGTGTCCGTCTCCCACCACCGCCTGGAGCTGACGGGCAAACACACGTTCTCTCTAGAAAATCAACGAGAAGCCGCAAGTCATTGCGGACTACGAGAGTGGCCGGGCCATTCCCAACAACCAGGTTCTGGGCAAGATCGAGAGAGCCATTGGTAAGTGTCCTGCTGGCCTTCACTGCCTGGCCAGGCGCAGGGTGGCTGCCCCTCCTGGCTGCAGTTGGTAAGGAGGGTGCAGGAAGGCCCTGAGGGCCCCGGAATCCTCCAGAGCCTGAAGAACATTCCCAGGAGCATGCTGTCTCTGGGCGCACCCCCCTCACGTCTCCCCACCCCCCCGTGCTGCCCACCCAGCATTGGCAGCAGCATGGCTCCAAGCGGAAGCCTGGTCCTGGGAGGGGCTGTGCTTTCCCCTCGAGGAGGGGCAGGCACATGCTCTTTAGAATCAGACGTGAGAACTAGTCCTGGGGTGGGTGAGAGCCCAGGGCCAGGATGGCACTCCCCGCCCCCTCCAGAGGACGGAAGCCTGTGTCCCAGGGACAGTGGGTTCGGAGGCTGAGGAGCTGCCCTGTGCCTTGAAGTCCAGAGTGGGAGCTGCAGTGGTCAGTGGCGGCCCGTGGCTCTTTCAGGCCTGAAGCTCCGGGGGAAGGACATTGGGAAGCCGATCGAGAAGGGGCCAAGGGCAAAATGAACATAAAGCCTCGAAATCAGTGCGTTCCGGCTGATCTCGTCCGGCTGGTCCCCTCGACCACCGGCGCCAGCACGGCTCTCTCCACGCGGCCGAGCGGAACATGGGCGGGAGCCCCGCCCGGGAACCCCTCTCATCGTACCTGCTGTCTAACTAACAAAACCTTGCAAAGTGTTTGCTTCTGATTTTTTTCTTCCCTGCCCCCCGCCCTCAGTGGGGTGCAGAACACTGCCTTCCTCTCCCCCGGGGTCCATCCCGCTGCGGGGATGGCTCCGGGGAGCTGGCAGGGGGTGGGTGGTCACCATCTGGGAGAGGAGCTGTATGTCCAGCCTGGCTCGTAGAGAAGCTAATAAAGTTTTTGCCCTTCTGCTGGTGGTGTTTCCTTGCCCCCCACCCTCTGCTGTCGTGCCTGCAGTGCCCCCTCCCTCCAGCCCCCAGTGCTGCAAAGGGCTATCTTCATGAGGCACCGCGAGGGAACCTGAGGGGCTGGGATGGTCCCTCTGCAAGCTGTTTCTCGTCACTTCTGCTGGGACGGTTAGTGGGCATCGGTCAGCCTCTGGGCATCAGACTCGGGTGCCCCCGGTGCCAAGTCCCCAGTCACATTTTTGTCTGTGGATCCCAGTGGGCTCGGGTGGCAAAGTGGTGCTGCCTGGGCTGGAGGGGGCACCTGGCTGTGCAAGAGTGGCCGTCACACCCTCCAGGACAGCCAAGCCGGGGGTCCTCCGCAGACTTGGGTGGGTGGTGTCTGAATCTCCTGTGTGTAAGATCAGACCTGGGACTGTCCCTGGGTTAGAAAGACTCTGCTCCTTTTATTACATGGGGGTGGCCGGTGGGTGGGGATTCTGACCGGGGAAGGGCGGGCACGGGGACCGTGACCCTGGGAGGGCGGGCACGGGGACCGTGACCCTGGCAGGGCGGGCACGGGGGCCTTGGCCCTGGCAGGGCGGGCACGGGGGCCTTTCTTTGGGACTCTGGACAGATTGGAGCACCCCCTGCCAGTCCAGCCCCGGCCACCGTGGACCCTGACGAGTGTCTGCTACTGTCTGCTGCCTGAACCTGTGGGGTTTCTGTCTTTCATCAGATACGGAATCGCCCAGTGAGGTGGGGCCCTGGGGGGTCCCTCTGGCCTGGGCTGGGGCAGTGCTGCCTCCAGGTGCCTCGAGCCCCTGGCCGTCTCCTGAGCCACCGAGGCCCACGGGAGGGGCCCCCAAGCGTGTGCTCTCAGGTAGACTGGATCGGGTCTGGGGAGCTACTCTTCCTGCTGACGGGCAGACCCCGGCCGGCGGGGCGGTGTCCCTGTGGGCTGGGGCATATGTTGCTGGGGTTGGGACCACACTTGGTCTGTGGGTGCAGCCCCGTGAGGGTGACGGGCACAGGGCCTCAATGTATTGGCAGGGAGGCAGCTGTTGGTCCCTGGCCCGGGGTTCCGGTGGCCGGTGAGCTCGTGTGAGGAGCTGAGGTCTTCTCTGGCTCGTCTACTGGTCGTGGGGGACTGATGCTGGCAGGGTGACGCGGTCCTAGGGGGAAGGGGAGGAGCTTAGTGGCCACTGGGGCCCTGTGCACCATCAGGCTGAGTGTGGGGCAGCACACAGCGACCCCCGGCTCCCACCCGCCACCCCCACCCAGGGCTCCTACCGCACTGAAGAGAATGTTGTCGAAGCCGGGGGTCACGGTGTCCGCCTTGCCCCAAGAGGGGCAGCCCCCCTTCTGCAGCCAGCGCCGGCCTGCAACCCCGAGCAGCAGCAGCAGCACGAGCAGGAGGAGGGTGCCGCCGACCGCAGCCGGCACCACCGCGGCCGCCGCCCCATCCCCTGCGGGCCGCAGGGCACGTGACCCAGGATCCCAGTCCCGTCTCAGCCCCACCCAGGCTCGAGGAGGGTGCCCGGCATGGCTGCCCCACAGCCTGGCGTTTCCAGGTCCCCTCTGAAGTCACCAGTTATGGGCTGAGGCTGGGCCCTGGCAGGCACAGGGCTGCAGACCCGGGGCTTATAGCCCCAGGCTGGATGCCCCCTTTATCGTGAAGTCACAGCCCCCAGCGAGGGCTCCAGCAGGAGGGCGGCTGTGGTCTCTGGCCTGACCGGGAGCTGGAGCACAGTGGGCAGAGGCCGGGGGCACCCCGCTCCTGGGGGCACAGGAACCCGGGACGGCCCGGCCCCAGGCTGGGGCCCCGAAGCAAGGGCAGCCGGCCTGTGGCTCTCCTGGTCCCTCAGGCAAGGGCATGACCCGCCAACCCAGGGGCTGGCAGAGGCCCTGCCCTGGAGCAGAACCGGCCCGCTAGGCAGGGCTTACCCTGGCTGGGTGTGGACAGCTGGCACCGCTGCCCAGCCAGATACTCAACGTCATCCAGGGCAATGGGCCCCAGGGCCGGCTGGCCGCCCAGCGTGGCTTCAAACACAATCTGACGGGAGGGAGAAGAGGCTGCATGGGCCGGGGAGAGGGCTGGAGCCGCCCAAGGGCTCCGGGTTGGCGCACCCGCCTCACCTGGAACTCTCTGGCACTGGCTACGTCCACCTGGCCCTCCAGCCACTGGTGTCTGTGGCGCCCACCCGCGCCCCACACGGCCAGCTGCCCCTGCGCGCTGCTCAGGAGGACCCTCAGCTCGCCCTGGTCTGGGAGCAGGGTGTGAAGACGCTCAGGCAGAGTGGGGCGGCCCCGGCACCCCCTGCCGCACCCCGGGGCTCTGGCTCACTCACAGAAGTGCTCGGGGAAGCCCATGTGGTACCAGAAGCGCAGACAAGAGGCCGTGGTCGGGGGCAGAGGCTGGCTGATGAGCCCGGCCGCTCGGCCCCCTGGGCCCAGCACGCTGGTCTCGAAGAGGGCGAAGTGGCCTGGGGATGAGAGAGCGGGTGCCCAGCGGACCCGATGGAGCCGGCGCCCCGATCTGTGGCCTCTGACCCCGCTGGGCGCTGGGCGGGCCAGGCTGGGGTGAGGCGTGTGTGGCTCTGGGTGCCCTTCCTGCCTTGGACCCACCTGCCTCTGTGCCCAGGGTGTGGTCCACGGGGGGCTGCGGGTAGCGGGAGGGCGAGGCTCCGCTGCTCCAGTCCCAGCTGTACCCGCCCAGGCCGGGCCGGGGCACATGGTTCCAGCCACACAGACCAGCCTCGAAGTCACAGGAAGCTGCAGGGGCCAGCCGTGAGGGTGATGCCCCGCGCCCTCCACCCCTGGGGCACCATTGCTGCGGGGTGTAGAGGTCAGGCCGGGCGTTGTGGGGGTGGCAGGGAGCCAGGACCACCAGGAGCCAGGCCACAGGCGCCCACCTGGCAGGGGGCAGGGCCCATCCTGGAGGAGCAGGTCATCCAGCGCCACGTAGGAGTGCTCCACGCCGGCGGCCACTGCCTCGAACACCACCTGGGGGGCACCGGGCGAAGGTCGTGCCTGCTGCACCCTAGACAGCCTTTGGGGTGAGGAGGGCCCCCTATTCCACTCACCCTCCAGGCCTGCCCGGCCTGCAGGTCCACGCTGCCCAGGCGCCAGGCGGCCCCTCCGCGGGAGCTGACGCTGAGTACTTGCTGCCTGCCGGCCTCCTCCACGTGGACCCTCAGAGTGCCTGCCGCCGAGCAGCCAGCCCCGTCAGCGTGGCAGGGGTGCCTGCTCAGGCCCCTGTGGTGGGGGGGCTCCCAAGGGCCTCCTGAGGGGACCCCACGGCCCCGGCTCCCAGCAGCCCCTCACCTGGGTTGCGGAGGCTCAGGTGGTACCAGAAGGTCAGGCAGGTGGGCTGCACCAGGGGCCGCTGCTCCTCCGAGGTCAGCAAGGCCGCGTGGCCACGGGGCAGGGCCTGCGGGCTCATGTCCACGACCATGTAGTGCCCTGGGGGGTGGCAGGGTCAGCCCACCGGCCGCCGCCCCGCCCTCCCCACCCCACCTGTCTGCCCACTGCCCCACCCCAGTGGGCACCCTGAGCTGTCTCCGTGGTGTGGTCAGCGTGGGGGCCCCACGAGGCGTTGGCCTGGCGTGTCCAGAGGCCCCGGCCCCCCACGGAGAAGCCACAGGCTGAGTCCTCAAAGGAGCAGCGCCTGGGGGCCCAGCAGGGCCCGGGCCGCAGGGTCACATCGTCCAGTGCCATGCTGCCGTGGTACCCATCCCGGAGGCCCTCAAACAGCAGCTGGGGGGCAGAGAGAGGTCAGCGGCTGGGGCCTCGCCTCACCCACCGCGCCCACGCCCCGGGCCTCACCTGGTACTTGGCGCCCGTGTCCGGCTGGTGGTGGAGGGTGGCCCAGGCTTCGTGCCAGCAGTTGCCGTGGGTGCCAGACCGTGACCACAAGTGCGTTTCTGCCTCCCCTTCTCGCCTCATCGCCAGGCGTAGGGTCCCTAGAGACAGGGGGTTGGTGGGGAGGGAACAAGGCCTTAACCCCTGCCTCTCATCCCCTCCCAGGGCCCCTGAGGGAGCAAGAGGCAGGACTTGGGGCCCCGGTGAGGCTCCCTTGAGGCCCTGCCCAGCTGCTGGCCTCACCGATCTGGGGCCCGAAGAGGTGGAACCAGAAGGAGAGGCACTCCTGAGGGGCTGAGGGCACCCTGGGCTGGGTGAGCAGGTGGGCAGCAGGGCCCCGGGCTGGGGGGTCCACGGGGTCCAGGAGCACGAAGTGGCCTGCGGGGGCGCAAGGCGCTGGTCTGTGGGCCCCAGGCTGGAGGGCTCAGCCCCGCGCTCCTCTCTGCCTCCAGCAGGCGGGGTCTAGCAGCTGCCCCCCGGGCACCCTGGCTTACCTTGGCCCGTGGTGTGGTCGTACCTCGGGCCACGGCTCTCGACCCGGTGCCAGTGGGCATCTGTGAGGTGGCCGGTGTGCCAGCCGCAGGCCCCCCGCTCAAAGTTACAGGAGACCTCTGGGGGCGGGCAGAGGTGGGTCAGCACCCCCGACACCCCTCCTGAGTGCCGAGAGGGTGGGGGAGACTGGCTCCTGGAGAGGGGGCTCCTGGGGGCCCCTCGAGGAGGCCTGGGTGGGGGGCCGGGCACCTGGGGGAAGCACCTGAGTCTTCCTCAGCGGCTGCTGTGGGGCTGCAGCCCGTCAGGGTCACGTCGTCCACCCCTGCGCCCTGCTGCCCGGGGCCGTCCAAGTCCACCAGCCCAACCAACTCCAGCTTCATGGGGCATGAGGGAGGAGGCCGTCAGCCAGGGCAGGCCCCGCGGGGGCCCCTCTCTGCCCCAGGCCGCTCTCCTCACCCGAAACGGCCGGCGGCGAGCCCCGAGAAGGACCCTGTCCACCTTCCAGCCCCCAGCGGTGGTGCCCAGGGCCTGCCACACCAGCTCGCGGCGGCTGCCCTCCACCACGACCAGCTCCAGGAAGCCTGGCAAGGGATCACTGTGGGCGGCCCGTCCTGCCCCTGTCCTTCGCCCGGGGGCTCTGACTCCCCACCCCAGGACGGGGCAGAGGGTGCAAAGGGACGGTGGTACCTTGGGGGTGACTCTGGAGATAGTAAACCAGGCGGAGCTCGCAGCGGGGGCCCGAGGGGCCAAGGGTGGGTGTGAGCGCCCGGGCCTCCTCGGCCAGCTGCCCCCAGGCCCTCTGCACAGCCAGGAAGTGCCCTGGGGAGAGCAGGCCTCAGAGCTGGTTCCTCCCAGGGACCCCGACTCAGCGCCCTCCCTAAGGAGAGGGGGCAGCTGGAAGGCAGGCCCCAGGCTGTCTCGGGCGGAGCCTCACCAGCAGCCCCGTGGGCGTCCGGGCTGGGCATCCCCCTGTCCGGGGCCGGGAGGCGCACCCACTGCAGCTGCCCCACACTGGCGTCCTCCCAGCCCCCGCCTGAGAGTGACTCGAAGTCTGTGGTGCCTGCAAGGGCAGGGGGCATGGATGGGCCTGGGGCCTCGCCAGCCGCTCCCAGAGGGGAGGCTGGGGGAAGGGAGGGGAGGCCCCTGGCCGGCTCACCACATTCCTGCTCGTCCTCGCCCCCCGGGCATTGCTGCTGGAAGTCACACAGCTGCTCCGGGGGGACACACAGGTCCCCACAGAAGAAGTGTCCGGGCTCGCAAAAGCTCCAAGGCCGCAGGCTGGATGGCTGGGGCCAGGGGCCTGGGGCCCAGCACCCTGGAGGTGGACCCGCCAGCTCTGTGGGCCAGCGCGGGGGTCAGGTGGGTTGGCGGGGCCTGTGCTTCTCCCAGGGTGGGGCGTGAGGGTGCCCAGCAGGCTCACCTGGGATTGGCTTGCAGTGGTTGGACAGGATGAGGTCATCCAGGCCCACGACGCCCCCCGGGCCTGTCTGCGCAGCCAGGAGGATCTGGGGACCGATGGGGTCGGGGGCGCCCCAGCACCCCTCTGTGATCCCCAGGCCGGTCTGCCCCCGAGTCCTCTCCCCAGAATCCACACCTCATCCTTGGCTCTTGCTGGACACCCAGCCCTTCAGGGGGCATCTCTGCAGGGAGCCCCTCCCGTCCTCTGGCCTGCCCTCCTCCTGAGATGGTGGAGGGGCCCACATGGGACTCCCTGAGGGGCCCCGGACCTCCCCGCACGATGCTGCCCTTGCCAGCCTCACCCGAAAGGGGTGCTCGCTCTGGATGTCAACTCGGTCTCGGACCCAGGCGGCCCCCAGCTCCCCATGGCGCCTGCGCAGCAGGACGGGGGTCTGGGGGGCCGCAGGGCTCGCCGTCTGCAGGAACACCTGGAGGCAGCCGGCCTCAGACCCGTGCAGGTAGTGATAGAAGACGAGCTAGCAGGGGCCGAGCACGGTTAGCGGAGACGCCACAGGGCCTGGGCAGCCAGGGCCGCGCCCTGTGACTCCCACCCACTCACCGAGCAGTTGTGGGGGGCCGAGGCCTGGAACTCGGGGCTGGAGAGGACCGCTGGGGTGCTGGGCTCGGCCACGGATGCGAGGAAGGAGCCTGGGGAGATGGCAGGCCTGGGTCGGGGCGGCAGGCTGGGGCGGGGGGTCCCGGGGCAGGGCAGGGCGGGCGGCGGTCCCCAGGCCTCACCCTGTGCGCTGTTCCAGGTGTGGTCACCACGTGGCCAGGCGGGGTACCTGGGGCCGCCGGCACTGTGATTTCGGGTCCAGCCCTCTGAGTGGTTCCACAGGCCGAGGCCCATCTCAAAATCGGTGGCTATGTAGTGTCCTGGGGGACAAGGGGGTTCCGGCTGTCGAGTGGGGCCTCCTGCCTGGCCCCTGGGCCGCCCAGGCCTGTGCTCACGGCCCAAGCTCTGGTGGACATCAGCTGTCTCAGCCCCCGAAGGACGGTGCCAAGGGTCAGCCCCCTGTCCCACTCACTGCAGGGGGCCGCATCCTCATCCGAATGGTCCCCACAGTTGTCCTCCCCGTCGCACAGCTGGGCGGGCTCCACGCAGGCCTCGTTCCGGCAACGGTGGTGCCCCCGGGGGCAGTGTGCCTGGGGGGCTGGGGGCAGGGTTAACCCATCACCTGCCCCAAGTCCCCAGGCGGGCCACTGACCAGGGCCTCCTGCTGACCCCCTCCCCGCTCCAGGAGTGGGCCCACGGCCGGGGGACCTTACTGGGCAGCCCGCAGCGCCAGAAGGCCACATCGTCCAAGGCCACAGTGCTCCTGTGGGTGGCATTTCGCGTGGCAGAGAAGGTCACCTGGAGCGAGCGAAGTCCTTAAGTCAGGGCCCAGACCCTCCCCGACGGCCCCACTGTCCAGCGTGCCCATCTCACCCTGAAGGGGCCCCGGATGCGGCCAGTGGGCACCGCCAGCTCCTGCCAGTCTGGGTCCCAGGGCCCTGCGCTCCACCACAGGGTCAGCGTCTCCACACCGTGGGTCAGCTCCAGCCGCAACTCAGCCACATCTGCAGTGAGGGGTCCGGGGGCAGCTCAGGCCCCAGGCCTCCCCCAGGCCCGTGGCTGTGCCCACCCCAGGACCCCTGCCCACCCTGGGGGCGCCTTCCCGTCTCTGCGCCCCTCGTCTTGGGCCACCTGGCTCGGGTCGCGGGGTATGGGGTGCGCACCTCCTGAGGCCACGTGGTACCAGAGCCTCAGCTCGCAGGTGGGGGCGGCCTCGTGCAGGACAGGGGAGCGCAGGGCCGCGGTGGCCGTCTCCCTCCCACGGTGTGTGCCGACTGCCACATACCAGCCTGGCCAGCCGAGAGGTCAGGAGATGGGGCGGGAGGCACAGAGGGCTGGGGACAGCATGGAGCCCCACCCAGACCTCACCAAGGTCAGTGCCCAGAGTGTGGTCCGCGCGCAGCCCTGGCCCCTCTGGCGAGGCCCCTGCGCGGTCTCGGAGCCAGCGGTAGCCCGCAGTGCTGATGTCCCGCCAGCCACAGGAGTCCCGCTCGAAGTCACAGGTGAAGGGGGTGCCCAGGCTGGGCGAAGCCCCGTGGTAACCTGGGAGGGCAGGGGGTCAGGCGGGGTGGCCGCGAGGGTGGGCCCCGCTGCTGCCCCCCTGGCCCTGGCTCACCGCACTGCGCCTCGTCGGGGCAGCCCCTGCAGTCACACACAAAGTTGCACACGGCCTCGCGGGGGGTCCTGCAGTGGTTGGGGACCCAGGCCCAGCCGGGGGACCCTGCTGCCAGCAGAGACAGCCAGGTGGCCTGGGGTAGGGAGGCCCCGCTGTTCCCCAGGACAGAGACCCCTAAGAGTCAGGCATCCTGGGACATGTGGGGGCCGGGCCAAGAGGCTGTGCAGGGAGGGGGCCAGAAAGCCACGGAGAACTGCCCCCAGGGGTCCCTGTCAGGGCCCAGGAGAGGCTGGCTGTCAGGATGGGGTGCCTGGGTGTGCAAGGGACCAACCATCCCCAACGTGGGTCCCTCCCCAGGGAGGACCGGAGCCCAGCACGACTCGGGAGGGGCTGCGGCCCAGGCCCCCCAGCCTGCACCCAGAGCGGGCTGGACTCGGATCCCTACCCCAGCGAGGCCGTCCCCAGGACCCCAAGGGCTCGCCCGGCGTCCGGACTGCAGGCCGTCCTGGGCCCACGTCCCTCCTTCCCTGCAGACCCAGCAGCTGGGCCCCCTGTCGTTCCTGCTTCAGGAGCCAGGCCCGGCAACTCACCCAGGAGCATGACCACGGCGGGCAGGAGATGACCGTGCAGAGGCATGGTCAGGCCCGAGGCAGGGAGGCCTGGGGCGCTGTGTGCCCTGGCCAGCCTGGTGGGGACTCTGCCTGGCTGTCAGCCCGAGGCCCCGCAGGCCGACTCTGCTCTGACTGCGGGCCTGGCTCAGCTCTTTCTGTATCTGCAGCCCTTCGCTGGCCCCACCCCATGCTGACAAGGACGAACACCTGGCTGTAAGTGCACCCAGGAAGAGAGGCCCCGGCACAGGGGGCTCCCACCTGCCTGGCCCCCTTTTGGCCGAAGGTCGGGCCTCAGCCGTGGTGCCCACTCCTGCCCAGCCATCTGGTGGAGGCCCCGCTGGAGACAGTGCCGAGTGGCACAAGCCTCAGTTGCTCCTCCTGGGGCCTCTGGTCCCGCAGAGTTCAACTCAGCCGGGCACGAATGCCGCTTGTGCAAACCACGCACCTGGCTTGAGTTCACTGCACAGGGAAGGGGCAACCCTGGCGACCAGGGACATCGTCCCTGCCCGAAACTCGGCCTGTGGCTCCTCTTCACTTGCTTGCTTAAAAACAACGACTGTTCTCTCGTCAAAAAGTGTCCGAGCCGTGTGGTGTGGGCTGGGCGCAGCCAGACACAGGGTCCAGAGGAGCCGAGGGGCTCTGGGCCTCGCAGCACTGACCCCAGTGGAGGATTTGGAGCCAGGCGCTGCCCAGTGTATCGCCGTCCGGCCTTGGGAGCTTGTCTAACCTGAGCCTCAGCTTCCTCATCTTTAAAAGCGTGACGACGGCGCCTGTGTGGAGAGGCTCCTGTGAGGGCCCTGGAGTCCAGAGGAGGCGGGTGCAGCGTGATGGAGGCCTCTGCTCCCTGCAGCGCCAGGAGGAGGGTCCTGGGAGAGGGGCTCCACGCCTGGTTCTTGAAGCAGGAGCCTGAGGCAGCGGCCCCAATTCTGGAGTCGAGGGGCCATAGACCACCCTACTTGTGACCTCAGTCAGCAGTGGCCAAGACGGGAGTTGCTGGTGCCCCTACCCCATACCAGGAGGGGCCCCCGCCTCCGCAGGCTGGAGGGACTTGGCCCTAGCTCCTTGCATAAGGGCTTGTCAGGCCTCTTCCCAGATGACCGTGCGGACAGCAGGTGCACGGAGAAGCAATCAGGCCATAAACGGCGGCAGCAGCCAGGGCCCCCTTATCAGACCCCAAAGGGCTGAGTGCGCACTGCCACTCCCTGGGCCCCCGGGCAGATCCGGGTGAGGGGCAGCCTCTAGCTCTCAGCCACCCACCCACACTAGCTGGAAGTACAGCGAGGTGAGCTGAGAACACAGACGCCAAGACACACAGAGCTCAGGGAGCAGCAGAGCTGACGATGCTTTTAATTCTCCCGAGAGGGAGCCCCAGGCACCGAGGCCTGGCCAGGGTGGCAAAGTGCCAGGGGGTGCAGTCCGGCCCCTTGGGAGGGGTTTTCAGGGCAGAGTTCTGAGTGGGCTGCTAGACGGAGCGGGCCTCGAGTGGGCCTCAGTAGCCGTCGTCAGCCCACGTGACTTCGTAGTCCGGATACTTGGCTTTGATCTTCTCAGTAGAGACAGAGTGCTGGGCGCGACCGTAACCCTGACAGAAGGAGGTGGCTCTCACACACCCGGTTCTGGCTCTGGGGGCCCCCAGGCAGCAGGGACACCAGGAGCCAGCTGTGGAGGAGGCTGTCATCCCCCTAGCCACCCAAGCCACTCTCCTGGGGAAGTGTGGCCTCGAGTGAGCCAACCTGGAGGGAGGGCCCTCCAGCCAGAGGCCGAGCCAGCTTTGGGTGCCCTGTGACCCTGCAGGTAGAGTGGTGAAGGGAGAGGCAGGCATCCGAGCTCCAACGCAGCGCTGGCAGCCTCGAAGTGCTGGAGGACAGTGGCCCGGCCAGGCCTTTGGGGCAGGAACAGCACACAGCCCACGGGGGGCAAGCAGTGGCTCCCTCCCACCCCCTATGTTTCCTGGGTCATGCCGCGTGGAAACTGGGAGGCTGCGGGCCCTGGAGGCAGGGTTCTGTGGCTGAGAAGGGCCGGGTGTTCCCCAGCCAGGACTGGGGCCCTCAGCTGTGGGCTCACCATGGAGTAGCCGTACACGTGGATCTTCCTGTCCTGGCTCTGGTGGGAGATGCGCCCGCCCCCCAGGCACTCGCAGTCATAGCCCTTCTTCTGTATCTCGCCTGACACCTTGTCGTAGATGTCGGCTGGAATGGGAGGGAAGCTCAGCACCAGCCAGGGCGGAAGGGGTTTGAGGCCCTCCCCCGCATCCCCTACCCCGGCCCCCCAGGTCTAAGCAGCCCCCGTCCCCAGGAGAGGAGACTCTCCGGACGGGAGAAAAGGGAGGAGGGGGTGCGCCTGGGCAGGGGCCCTGGGACTAGGAGTGGGGGTCGGGCCACGGCAGCCCCTCGTCTCCAGGACAGTCTGGAAGCCTCCCTGCCACCTAGCCAGCCGGCGAGAAGACCCGGTACAGGGTCTACCCCACCCCCGCCCTCGGCCCCGCTCCAGACGCGCTGGCCCCGCCCACAGAGCCCGAGGCCCTGCCCCCGGCCCACCGCCCCGCCCTCACCGTGGTACTCGGCCCACTTGTAGCCGCGCACGATCTCTTTGGTCTCCACGGCCGGGTCCCCGGAGGGCGGCGCCGCATAGACTCGAATCAGCACATACTTGAAGACGCCGTCGGAGTCGATGTCCACGTCGGGGATCTGGGCGAGGCCCGCCGCCGCCATGTTCCCGGAGCGCGCTCGCCCTGCGGCCCGCGGCCCTGCCCCATGCGACCCCTGGCTGCGCTGACGGCGCGGGGGGGCGGGGCCTGGAAGCCGCTAGCCAATCCCGCGGGGGCATGCTGCCCGGGCCCAGCGCCTCAGCCAACCGTGCGGCCGACCGGCGGCACAGGCGGGCCAATCGCGGCCCAGCTCCTTGCAGCGCGGTGACCGCGCCAGCTCCCCTTAAAGGGGAACAAGGAGCCGGGAGTGGGTGCGGATACCTTTCAGCCCACGGAGAAGCCCCTGCCCGGGGGTCGGGGGCGGCTGACGGGCCCCTCTGGCGGGGCTGGGCGGCCCACGAGAAGCAGGGGGCGCCCGCTGGCCCTGACTCCCTCCGCAGATCACGCGCGCTGCCCTCGGCTTCCTCCTGGGTCCCCGCAGCGTATCTGAGGGCCTCGCGCCCGGGTACTCCCCGTGCTGTCCCGCGGCCTCCCGCCCGCGTCCCCACCGAGTCCCACGGTCTCCCGCCCCGCGTCCCCACCGAGTCCCACGGCCTCCCGGCCCCGTCCCCACCGAGTCCCACGGCCTCCCGCCCGCGTCCCCACCGAGTCTCACGGTCTCCCGCCCCGTCCCCACCGAGTCCCACGGCCTCCCGCCCGCGTCCCCACCGAGTCTCACGGTCTCCCGCCCCGTCCCCACCGAGTCCCACGGTCTCCCGCCCGCTTCCCCACCGAGTCTCACGGCCTCCCGCCCCGGCCCCACCGAGTCGCACGGCCTCCCGCCCCCCGTCCCCACCGAGTCCCACGGTCTCCTGGCCCCCGTCCCCACCGAGTCCCACGGTCTCTCGCCCCGTGTCCCCACCGAGTCCCACGGTCTCCTGGGCCCCGTCCCCACCGAGTCCCGCGGTCTCCCGCCCCGCGTCCCCACCGAGTCCCACGGTCTCCCAGACCGCGTCCCCACCGAGTCCCACGGTCTCCTGGGCCCCGTCCCCACCGAGTCCCATGGCCTCCCGGCCCGCGTCCCCACCGAGTCCCACGGTCTCCCAGACCGCGTCCCCACCGAGTCCGAGCCCCTCTCTCCACCCTCCCACTCCACGTTGTTCAGTGGTTTCCCACCCCTGTTTCCAAAGGCCCGCCCCCCTCGGCTCCAAAAATCTTCAACGTCGCACCCACTCTGAACAAAAAACGAGGCAGCAGTGGCTACATTCGAGTTATATTTTCCTTGGTTCAAAAGCGCTCCCCCTCTGGAAGTAACCCCAGTCCAGGGTCCTTCCTGGGCGGCGCGTGGGGCCGAAGGCGGAGGCCCCTGGGCAAGGGGCGCGGCGGCCAGTTTGTGAGGCCGCGAAGGCGGGAGGGGCTAAGCGGGGCGCGTGGCCGGTGCGAATGCGCGGAGCCGAGGCAGGCGCGCAGGCAGGTGAAGGAACGAGAGGAGATGGGCGCGGGGGTGCGGGCAGCGATCGGAGGTGGGGGGTGGGGCTCACAATTTAATTGAATGGATGCCTCCCACCACCTGGCCCTGACGGGGGCCTGGGGCTTCAGGAAGGCCTTTCCGGGCGCCAGGCCTCGCCCTCTCGGGCCAGGGCCAGCGGGCACCCCCCGACGAGAGCGGGGATAACGGACACTGGAGCGTGCACTCCAGCCTCAAGCGTCCAGCCAGCACCACAAGGCGGGGCCAGAGCGAGTTAGAGCGCGGGCGTTTGCGCAACTGCGCCCCCCCCCCCCCACACCTCTGACGGACCGCCGCCCTGTGGAAGTAGCTCGCTCCCGCCCCTGCTCCAGACTGGGGACGAACCTCCTCCTCGGTCCTCACTAGGGCTACTGATAGGGTCCCAACTGGAGGGCCTCCTCGGCCGCTCGCGCTCACCCAGTCTCTGCACCTGCTCCCGCCTGTGAGGTTAGGGCCGCTCTGGCGCACGCCTGGGGCCATCGACCAGGTGAGAGCAGGCAGCCCAACCCACGCCCTGCCGGGTCTGAGCTCTGGCCAGCGCCCCTCCCCTCCGCTTCCCCGGCCCAGGACCTCCTCCCCTCTGGTTGGGTGTCTTGTGCCTTGGTTGAGGACCCCCCACCCCCAGTACCCCTTCACTGCTGCTTGTCCCAACCCCTGCGGCAGGGCGGGCAGCACCGTCAGTGTACCGAGGTCTGACCCAGTCTGCGAGGGCCCCACGCAGGTCCCCGCCGGCCCTGCCTGCCCACCAGGCCAGGAAGTGCTCGGGGTGCGGACACACCGAGACCAATCAGCGTGTCTGTCCTCCAGAGAGGAAAAGCCTCTGAGCAGGGTGCATCCCAGACCACAGGAAGCGGGTGGGGGGGTGTGTTTAAAGGGACAGGACTAGGCTTTGGTCAACTCGGGCTCCTGGACCACGGCGAGCCGCGGTTGGAGAGGCTCCAGGGAGGCCCTGCAGATGGGCAGGGGGCGGACGAGTCGGATACGCGCGGTCGGGTCTGCAGTAGTGACCCCTCCGCGCAAAGGCAGGGCGGGCTGGTCCTCAGACCCACCCCACCTCCCAGCGGGGAGCACCAAGCGGTCGAGGACCTGCCTCTAGGGAGCCCCGAGGACGAACTGGGGGAGAAAGAGCCCGGCGGGACTGGGAGGGTTGTCGCCGGAAGGCGGGGAAAGGCGGCGCTTCGGGAGACCGCGACGGGGCGGAGCTCGCGGCGATGTGGGCGGGGCCTGGTGGACCGAGTGAGGCTTGGGTGGACCTGATGGGGTTCAGGGTGGGCCCTGGGTGGACTGGGCGGGGCTTGGTGGACCTGACGGGGTTCAGGGTGGGCCCTGGGTGGACTGGGCGGGGCCGGACGCTCCCCCGCGGCTCACATGATGTCATCCAAGAGGTTCGCACTGGCCACCCAGTCGAGCGCGCGCGGCTCGGACGCAGCCATGATCATGCACATGAAGGGGCGGCCGGTGCGCCGGTCCGTGGGGTAGATGGTGGTGGGCGTGAAGCGCCGGTTGGCTTCGACAAACTCGCAGAGCTGCTCGTAGACGCGCGGGAACTCGTGGCGCAGGAAGACGCCGCGCAGCCGCAGCTCTCGCTGGATGTGAATGAAGGCCACCTCGCGTGCTCGCCGGCCCGCCTCGCCGTCCTGGTCTAGGCCCGCAGTGCCGGGCGGCGGCGTCAGGATCAAAGTCTCCATGTCGGGTTCGCGGCCCCGCGCGGGGGGAGGCCGTGCTGGGCTGCCGGCCGCCAGCGCCACTTTGGCGAACTTGCGCACCGTGGGTCCCGGGCTGCGAGGCGCGGGCACTGGCCTGGCAGGGGCGCCGGGCGGGGTGGCCCCGGGGCCCACAGCCACCGACACGCTGAGCAGGAAGCACTCGGCTGGTTCGTAGAGGCGCCCAGCGGCCGCCAGCTCCCGAGCATAGCTGCCCAGTGGGGCCGCATGCGTGGCCAGCTCGCGCAGCGACAGGTAGGTGGGCGACAGCAAAAGCCCCTCGAGGCCGAAGCGCAGGAAGTTGTCTGCGGAGCCGGGGCTCGGGAAGCCCAGGAAGAGCACCCCACGGCCGCGGGACAAGAAGCCGACGCGCGCGATGCGCGAGAAGGCGCGGTGCACCGGGCCGCTGTCGCGGCAGAACTGCAGCACGTGGCGGCACACGCTGCCCACGCGGCCGTACACGCAGCGCGCCTTGTGCGCGTCCCAATCCTCGCGGCGGCACAGGCGCGAGCAGTAGTAGGTGTAGCAGCTGTGGCAGGACTTGAAGTAGAGGCAGGCGTTGAACATGGTCTCGGTGCGCCCGCAGCGCGCGTTGGAGCACGTCATCAGGTCGTCCTCGTCGGCGCTGGGCTCAGGGGAGGCGTCGGCCGCCTGCCCCTGGCCCGCGGGCTCTTCGGCGCTACCGGCAGACGCAGGTGGCGAGCGCGGCGCCAGCGCCGGGCCCCCGGGCCCCGAGGGCCGCGAGTCGAGCAGGCGCCGCAGCTGGCGGCCCAGGCCGTCGGACGTGGGCTCGAGCGCCTGGCCGGCTGGGGACCGCGAGTCGATGACCAGGTCAGTGATGAGCTCGTCCAGCTGTTCGAGGCTGCGCTGGCGGCCAGAGGCGGGGCCGTCGGGGCGGCGGGCTGAGACTGGCGGGGGCGGCTCCCCGGCATCTCCCAGCTCCTGGCGGCCGGGCGCTCGGCGGCGCGCAGATCGTTGTCGGTGATGGTGATCTCCGGTGTGACGTACCAGTTTCGGCCTGGGCCCTCCCCAACACGGCCCTTCTCGGACAGGGACGTCTCGGACAAGGACAGCGCCGCGTAGCGTCGGGGCGAGGTGGACAGGTTCACGACGACGGGCGGGCGCCGGCCTTCGGGGGACGTGCCCCGCGGCTCCCGCGCCTCGTGGCCCAGCAGGTTCTCGTAGCTACGGCCCCGGCCCAAGGGGTCTTCGCGGCGTGGCCCAGATGCCAGGATGTTGTCCCAGGAGCGCGAGTAGTGGCGACTGTCGGTCGCTAGCCGGGGTGGACTGGTGCCCGTGCCTCCGTGCCAGGAGGCGAGCAGCGGGCCGGGGTCCGGCGGGGGCGCCACCTGCAGGGTGCGGTAAGGCCGCGGGCCCCAGTCACCCCAGGCCGGGCTGCCTCGCGGGTGTGGATAAGTCCGCGTCAGGGCTTCTCGATTGCGGTACCGCCCGAAGTCCTCAGTGTAAAACGCGCGGGCGGCGGGGCGGGCTCGAGGCTCCTCGGGGGCATAACGCGGGCCGCAGGGCGGGCCGTAGGCGCGGGGGGCCTCCCCGTAGTAGGAGCGGGAGGGTGGTTCCTGGACCGGGAAGGTTCGAACTTCTCCCGCGTAGTAGCCGCTCCCGCGTCTTGGACTGGGCCCCGGGGGCTCTTCGGGCAGAAAAGGCCTGGGATAGTAGCCGTCGAAGGGCGGGCCAGGGCTGGCCATGAAGCCCCCAGGGTGGCCCTCTGGTTCCTCCGTGTAGAAGAACTGGGTGGGCCCCGGCGGGGTGGTGAAGGGCACACTCCGGCGCTCCGCGTAATCCCGGGGCCCAGGGAGCGGTCCGTCGCAGTACAGCGCCCGGGGGTCGGTGCAGTACGAGTCACTGGGGGTGGGGGTGCGCGAGAGGGCCACGTGGCGAGGCCCGGGCACCGTAAGACCGTGGAGCTGCGGGGCGGCGCGGGGCCAGGGCGCGGGCTCGGGGGGCCCGCAGGGCCGTGAGCCCCGGGCGGCGTGCTGCAGCACCGCTTCGTCTGGCTTGATGTCCAGGCGGCAGCGGACGTGGGGGGCGGGCCCCGCGGGTGGCTCAGCTGGCGCGCAGCGGTTGGCTGCAGCGCAGAGGGGCGCGATGCGGCCAGGGCCGCCCCGCTGCGGCTGTAGCTTGATGGGGTGTAGCTCGTTGGCGAGCGCGCGCAGCGCGGGGTACGCGGGCTCCCGGCGGGGCGACGCGTCGGCCCGCGCCGTTCGCTGCGCTTCTCGGCCTCGGCGCGGCAGCACGGGTGGTGAGGCGGGCGCGGGCGCCAGGCTCGGGGGCGCGCGGGGGGCGCTCTTGGAACGGGCGCGGCGCCGGGTCTCGCCGTCGCGGGATCGGGCGCGCGGCGCGGCGGGCTCCGGAGGCGGCGCCTCCGGGCGGGCCTCCATGGCCACCCCGTCCAGCCCCTCCAGGAAATCGAAGCTTCGACAGTGGCGCTTGTTGAAAGGCGCGGGCGCTGCAGGCCGGGCCATGGGGCGCTCACATGGCGGGGGCCTCGACACGGGCCCCGGGGCCGCCACCTTGATGTCCTGGTACACGGTCGACACGAGCAGATCCGGCGGGTCGGTGCGGGTCATCTTAAAAGAAGTCTCCAGGCGTCAGCTCACTCGGCCTTTCGGGGCTTTCGCCCTGAGGGGAGACGCGGGTCAGGGCGGCCCCTCTGCAGCCCAGGCCCCGCTAACCCCCAGCGCTGGCCTGGCTTACCTGGGGCACAGCCCGGGAGGCAGCCAAGGCCTGCGGCCACAGGCCCGTGTTCCATGCCGGCGTCCCAGGCACCTGCAGGGGGCGCCCAGCTGTCCAGCCACTCGGGTCTTGCCCCCTCCTCCACACCATCCTTTCTGGGCCACTTTCTGCTGGGAGGAGGTGGGTGACCAGAAAGGGGACGTCATCGCAGCGGCCCCCGAGCTCCTGTGCTCACTAGTGACCGCTGGCAGGCTGGGGTAGACCCCCTTTCAGGGACAGGCCAGCAGTAGGGTAGGAAGAATGAGAGTGACCCCAGGACCACCCCACCGGTGCCCACAGGTGGGACAACTGTGTGCTCACTGGGGCCTTCACAGACTGCTTTAAGGTGCTGGCTCCTATAAAGCAGGTGATGAAGCCTGCTCCTAACGCCTAGTGCAGAGCAATCCCCCCATGCTGCAGTCTGAAGCCCCTGGCCCCAGCCTTAAGCAACCTTAGCCAGCCTCCTGCACCCCCTGCCCCCCCCAACTGGCGCAGCTGGACATGCAGCCGTCCCCCAGGACTGTGTCAAGGCCCAGCGCAGAGGCCCCTGCAGGCCCTGAAGTGGCCCCGTCAGGCCCAGGCGTGGCACAGAGGCTCATGGGCTTGCTGCCCTGCCCTCAGTCTCCGTGTGGCGCTGGCCACAGCCGTGCTTCCGGAGCTCATACCTGGGCCCCAAAGCTCCCCTTGCTTTGCAGGAACCGCCTCTGACTCTCCCTCTTTTTGGGGTGGTTGAAACTCACCAAGCTCTTTGGGGCTGTCATGACAAGGCTGGGAGAGCGACCCCCCAATCTTTGCAGCGAGCGCATGGCAGCAGAAACCAGGCCCTGGCTGCTGGACCACGTGGGGGTGTGTGAGCTCAAGGAGCTCAAGGCTGCCCCCAGGTCCCTGAGCGGCGCAGCAGGCCAGGAGGCCGCCAGCAGGGGAGGCAGGGCGGTGGGTGGATCGAGCCCCTGCCACCTGCAATTCTCAGGCAGGCCCTCCCCTCAGCATCACGGAAGAGCTCCATGGAAACCTGAGGTTCCATGCCCCCGCATGCAGGCTGAGCTGGGGTCCACCCCTCTGTACTAGGCCCACGTTCAGACTTGGGCCAGCGGCTTCTCTGGGTGCCCAAAGCCTAGAGAGGCTAGGGGTGGAGGGGGGTGGCTCAGACAGCGGTACGGGGTCTCCACCTCCTCACAGGCTGGGGGAGCATGCTCCAAGGTGAGCTCGGAAAAGCGAGCTGGGTGCTCACCTGGCAGGGCCTCTGGTCTGGCTGACCCTCTGTGTCCCCGGTGTGCCAGGGCTTTCCTGCCAGCAGAGCTGCCCCCCTGGGTCAGAGACACCCAGGCCCAGTGCTTGTCCCCATCTCAGCACCCCCACCCACCTGTCCCTGGTTTCCAGGCCCATCCCCCTCCCACCCTGAAGCCAGGCCAGGACCGGGGGCTGGATGACAGGGTATGAGGCTCCGCCCCAGGGAGGTGACAGCCCGGCCTTGGAGCTGCCACGGCCCCCGAGGAGCCAGACTGGGCGACACCCCTTCCCTTGGCGATGGGACGGTCCGCCCCCGCCGGGGTCCCAGGCCTAAGGGGCCCGGCGGGTGGCCCTCCCCGGCGTGCAGCCCGGCCCAGCCCCGAGCCCCCGGGGGTGGGGACCGCCGTCCTCCAAGGCGCAGCGTCCCCGTCCTCTTGGTCGCCGCACTCACAGAAGATCCGCGGGGCAGCGGCCTGGACCCCTTACCTGGGCGGTGCTCCCGCACCGCGCCCGGCGGTCTGCGCAGGCCCGCGCGCGCTCCGCCGTCCCCCGCGCCGCCGCGGCCCCGGCACCGGCAGAAGCTTCGAGGCAGCGGCGTGAGGCTGCCGGGCCGCTCGGTGCTGCCCCCGATGGCGGCCGGCGGGACTGCACTTAAAGGGACCGCGCGGTGGGCCGGGGACCTGCGTAGCGCGCTGGCTCCCGCTTGGGGCCGAGCCGGCCGCGCGGTGAGGGGCTCCTTGAGCCCTCAAGATACATGCCTGGGGTCCAGCGAGAAGACCTCCGGCCGAGGAGCGCCTGGCCCAGCCTGCCCGCCCCCACCTCCCGGACATCTGCTGGAGGGCAGCCGGCAGCCTGGCCGGCCTTGGAGCGCGGGCCTTGGAGGCGGCCCAAGTCCTGGACGCGCTGCGGACAGCTCCCGGAATAAACGCCTGCGGCCAGCCTAGGCAGGAGCAGATGGGCAGCCCTATGCCCTGCTGGCCTCTGTGCTGCAGGCCTGTCTTCGCCAAGCCTTCCCCGGGCACGTGGGCACCCCCAGGGCCCTGCTGCTTCCTGTCCTCCCGCTGTGCGGCCTCCCCGGGAGGACAGGCTCCTCTGCCCCCCGTGTCCAGGCAGGCGGAGGCCCCACTGCCCTGGTCAGGTGTGCACACCCCAGAACTGCATGGTAACATCCCCTCTCCAGCCCTTCACATGAGGCTGAGCCAGGAAACAGTCCAGGCTGGCAGATGGGCAGGGCGCTGGCGCCTGCAGCTCCCAGGGGCAGGGCAGCCACGTTCTGGCCTGTCAGCTGAGGGGCCCTTGGGCCAGTCCAGGTCAGTCTGGTCCTCATGGTAGTGGGCACTACAATGATAGCCAGCCTCACGAACTGGGTTACAGGTGCCCTTATGGGTCAGTGTGGTGCCCGGCCCCTGCCCAGTCATGGCTGCCCATCTGCATCCTGGGTGTGGGGCTCTCTGGGCACCTGAGTTGGGGAGAGGGCGGCCTGCCCACCGCCCCCTCTTCGTCCTTAGAAGGCAGTCTGTACGCCTTTGGAGGGGACAGTTCTCGGGCACCTGTGGGTGGGGCAGAGCCCTAATGACAGCCAGAGGGGCCTGCAGGGCTGAGGTCAGTGCCAGGTGGAAGCAGGGGTGCACAGCCGCCCTCAGGGGTGGGACCAGGTCCGCGGAGGGCGGCTGCGCTGGCCCGCCTGCACGCAGCACGGCACGAGTGGGGCAGAGCCTGCCTGAGGCCTCCTACCCTGAGAGCAGTCACCTCGCGGGGAGAAGGGCCCCACGGCCTGTAGGCAGGGAGCTCGGGACCTTCCTGCCCACCCACTTCCTGCCCACCTGGGCCGGGCCCCTGGCAGCAGCAGCACACACGGATGCGCAGTAAAACAGGAGAGCTTTATGGTCCGAGCAGCGCGGAGGACAGTGAAGGACACGAGTGCCGAGGGCCTCCTGCTCGGCCCGCGCATGCCCGAGCTCAGGTGCAAAGCCAGAGGCCGTGCCTGGAAAGAGCCACCCCCGCAGGGGCGCCAGCACTGCCTGGCCTCGGCGTGCAGCGGTCCTGGGGTCGGGGTACGGAGGCCTGCGGCGCCGGCTGAGCCGCAGCAGGAAGCAGGGACGGCCCGCATGCAGCAGGCCAGGTGAGCACGTGCAGCGGGCCGGGGGCGAGCAGGGGCCGGCGGGGACGCACCCCCCCTGTAAACAGCCTCACGGGCCTCCTCGGCCTGTCCCATCCCTGAGAAGCGCGGGGGGCCGGCTGCCCGCCGCCCCTCCCTGCAGGGCAGGCCTAGCCCCCAGCGCACGGGCCTCCGTGGTCCGCAGGGGGGGGCCTAGAGTGCTTCGTAGTCGCCGCCGCCTCGGAGGGGGCCGCCAGGCGCCCCACCGCCCAGAAAAGCCTCCAGCTCGTCCAGGGCCGTCCTCTGCGAGCCCCGGGGCCGCCGCCGCCGCTCGGCCCTGCCCTTGTCGTCCACCCGCTCCCGGCTCTTCTTACGCTTGCTCCTCCTCTTCGCCGCCTTGTCCTCCTCCTACAGGGGGCACACCGCGGTGTCAGGGCGGCTGGGTGAGCACGGCCGCCCCAGGGCGCCCGGGGCTCAGGTACCTCTCTGCCCTTTTTCTTCTTCTTTTTCTTCTCCTTCGCGGGGGGCCTGCCCTCCTTATCTGCAGGGGAGAGGCAGCGTCAGTGCCCCGGCCCGAAGCCAGGCCCGCCCTGGGCCTGGCAGGGAACAGCAGCCTGGGTTAAGCCGGGGGTGGGCAAGTCTGGTCTGAGCCAGGGTCCCTGGGTCCCCAGCGTGAGCACAGCCCAGAGCCAGCACCTAGCCCTGCAGCCTCTGCCCTGGGTTTGGGCAGGGCCCGGGCCACTCCTGCAGACAGACGTCCTTTCCTCTCTGCTCTGGGGACGAGGAAGGCCCAGGGAGGCCCCAGGTCGGTTTCTAGGCTCCAGCGGCCCAGACTGGGATGACGCCAGGAGCAGGCAGCCAGAGACTGTGGGTCCCCACGGGCCCAGAGACCAGGCCCTCTCTCTGCGGAAGGCCAGAAAAGCAGGGCGGGACCGCGGCCCAGAAGCACTCCCGCCCACCGCCCGCGCCTGCAAAGGCCTCCCGTGGGCTGTAGGTCAGGTGCCTGGGGAGCTGGGAGGTGGTCAGAGAACAGCGGGGCCACGCAGAGCAGGGCTGGGGACGGGGCTTCCGGCCCTGTGGGGGCCTGCCTGCCGCCCCTGTGCCCCTGCTCCGGAGCTCTGGGCTCAGGGCGAGGGCGAGGTCAGCTGGCGCCTGGCAGGAGGGGGCGGGCCCAACGCGGCTCCCTTGCTCACTGCTGTCCTCGCGGCCCGGCTCTTCCAGCCCCAGCCCGAAGAGATCGGAGTCGTCCTTCAGTCTGAAGGAGGGGGCCAGGGGTTTGGGGGGTGCGGGGGGCTGCACGGGGCCAGCGTCCTCATCGGTCAGGTCGGAGAGGTCCTCTCGCACAGGGAACTCGCCCTGGACAGGGAGCAGGCGGGTCAACCGCAGACCCCCGCATCCCCCTGGCTCCTCCCGTTACCGCCCCAGGCCAGGGGCCCCCCAGTGACGATGGCCTGCGTGTGGCAGCTGTGACGCGGCAGCCCCCTAGCCATCCCCAGAGCAGGGTCAGCTGGGCCCGTTGTACATGGCGCCCCGTGGGGCAGCCCTGCAGTCCCCACGGGCCTGACCTAGCCCTGGGAGCCCCCACGCATCGGGCGGCACGACCCCCGCCCACCTGGCTGCCCTGGGCTCGCAAGCAGCACGGGTGCAAGGCTGGTCCTCACCGCTCTCCACTGAGCATCTGAGTCGCTCTCAAAGTCCGGGTCGTCCATGACAAAGGACAGCATCTGGGCGGCGATGGGCCCCTCGGCATCGCTCTCTGACGACACTGGCTTGTCTGTGCCCTCCTCCAGCTTGCCAGAGGGGCCCTCGGGGCGGGGCTTTGCCGCCCTGGGAGCCGCGTCCCGGGGCGGCCCCAAGGCCTTTGTGGAGGACCTGGGGACACAGAAGAGCGTCAGGGACCTGAGGCCGCCTCCCGCCTTCCCTCCCCCCAGGGCCCTGGCACCTCTTCCCTTCCGCCCCAACACACCGTCTGGTCTCTGGCTCAGGGCACTTCTGGGGGGCCAGGACTGCAGCCTTGGGGTGCCCTGCCCCCTCCTCTGCCTCCTCCTCGCTGGACAGAGTGATGTCCTCACTGGGCATGGGGCCCGTGGGTGGCAGGGGCCTGCTGGGAGGCTTATCTTCAAGGTCCACGTCGTCCTGGAAACCTGCCACCATCGGGTTCCCTGCCTGGGTCTCCCTGTCGCTGCAGGGAGGGCGGAGCAGTCAGAAGTCACGAGGAGGGCCCAGAGCACCCACTCTAACCTCCAGGCCTGGGCCTGTGGGGCTGCTCCGCCCTGCGTAGACACGGCCAAGAGGCACCAGCTGCCAGGGCAGCCCTGTTTGGGGGGGGGGGCGCCACATGTGTGAGAAAAGCAGGGGTGGGGGCGGGTCTGAAGGGGACGGGGTGCTGGAAGAGGGTGTGGAGGGGCCGCAGGTGGCCACAAGCCTGAGCCTCCCCTTCACACCCGCCCTGCCCCCGGGGAGAAGTGCAGAGCGGCTCTTTTGCCCCAGGCTCCGTCCAGCAGGCCCGGCCTGTGCTCTCAAGCAGCAGCAGCCCAGGGTCAGGCAAGGGGGACGCCTGCTGAGTCGCGACACCGAGGAGTCAGGCTGTGGCCTGAAGCTGCTCTCCCTTCCTCCTCCGCGCACCTCTGCTCTGTCCCAGCGCCCAGATGTGGACGGGCGTGTGTTCCCGGAGTCCACACCTAATGGGCAGAGGCCCAGGCTGAGGATGGCCCCAGCTGCCCGCTGCCTCTGGGCCCTGCCCTCACCTGTCACTGTCCTGGGGGCCCCTGGCTCCCAGTCTCTTCTCATCCTTGGCAGGGACTGTGTCCTCCAGGAAACTGCCGTCCAGGCTGTCTTCAGGAACGAAGTCCTCCACGTTCTGGACTTTCGGGGAGGCCTCTGCAGCTGGGGTCGGCTCTGGGGACAGTGGGTGCCAGCTCGTGCTCACCAACCCCCCCAGCTGGCCCATGAACGGGATGGTACGGCTGGGCTGTGGGGCCGCCTGCCCAGGAGGATGGGGGACCTTGTCCCTCCCGGGGCGGGGGAGACAGACAGGGTTGCTCCCCTTCGGGAGGGCTGGGCCTGCCTCCGGTCCTCCCTGGGGTTGGGGTCGTCCCTGGAGGTGGGGCCTACCTGGGGGCGGGGGGGCCGCCTCTGTTGCTGGCGTGGACCCAAACAGCCGAGCGATGATGCTGCGTCGGGGAGGTGCGGCTGGCAGGGGCGGGGCTTCAGCAGGGGCAGGGGGTGCCGGAGGGGCCTGGAGGGGTGGCTGCAGAACCGGCTGGGGCGTGCTGGGGCTGGAGCTCCCCGTAGACACTGTGCTGGGAGGCACCACGGGGGACTGGGAGCCGGAGGACGGGCTCTGCCCGCTGGTGGTCAGCGGGGATGCATGGCCACGGCTGCGCGCCTCCATCATCTCCAGGAAGCTGCGGGAACGGACCACGTGAACTCCGCCCGCCCCGACACAGCCCTCCATGTGTGTGAGCGCACCGCCGCCCTGACACAGCCCTCCCTGCATGAGGTCCCTGGGGCTGCTGTGCTGATGGTGACAGGGTCCCTGCCCCGGAGTCCTGGGTACCACCTCCCCCTGGCTGAGGACACCAGCAGCATGGAAGCCTGAGCAGGGCCCTCCTCTGGGGGGACGAGCTTTCAAACAGGTGTGCAATGGAGAGCCGGTGTCCTTGCCTCTAGGCTGGTGTGTGGAGACGGGGAGGGGCAGGCACAGTACAGGGTCTTGGCGGGGGCTGGGGTGGGGTCCGCCCCCAACCTTGGCGGTCCCCCAGCGGCTCAGGGCAGGCCGCAGTGACACCACTGCTGAACCCCCAGGGTGCCGCCTTCTCCAGGGACTGTCCTGGGGGCTGGTGGAGGGTGGGCACCATGGGGGGGCTCCAGCTGCCACCTCCCCAGGGGACCTGGTGCCCACGTTCAGGTGGAGACCTGGCGGGAGCTGGTCAGCCTTGGCGGGGGTGGGGGCGGCACCTGCAGCAAGGCCAGCCTGACGGGGTGGGTGAGACACCCCCCCCTGCCGCCCCCCGTGTCAGAGCCAGCAGCTGCATCTTCTTCCGGGGAGGCCCAAAGTCCCTCCCTGAGGCCCTGGGGCGGCAAGGAGACAGGAGGGTCCCACCAGAGGCGCAAGTGGAACAGCGGCTGCCCCGCCCCAAGAACACCCAGTAGAGCACAGGACACAGTTTAGTGGGAATTTGGGGCCAGGTCTTCCCCAGAGACATGCCCACCCCAGGAGCCAACCTGATCCTCGGGCAGACGGGGCTGTCCCGCGCTCTGGGTGCCCACGACCCGCCCTGTCGCGTGTCAGAGGAGTGCCTGCCAGGCCTGCTCTCCATGGGTCAGCCATCCCGCTGGACGCGCTCAGACAACACCCCTCCCTCTGCTATCAGGGGCCTGGAGGTTTGGGTTCCCCCCCCTGCGCCCTCCCAGGGGCAAGGAGCTGTCTCCACGGGTGTCACCCAGGAACACCGACATCAAAACAGGGACAGGGCCTCGGCTGGCAAACAGGGCCGCCGGACGTGCAGGGGCCTGGGGTGGACACGAGGCTGGTCAGCGGCGCCTTGGGCTTCACACCAGGGGGCCAGCAGCTGGGCCGGTCTGGACAGAGGCGGGGAGACCAGACAGTCGATGCCCACAGCTGCACCAGGCCTGAGCACCCCCACCCCTGCCCCTGAGACAGGTGGCCACTCACTCCATGCGCCCATCACACTCAGTGAGGCAGGCCCAGCGGAAGTGCTCAGTGGGCAGGGCGGCAGAGCCCATGTGCCTGACCTCCCATACCAGGGAAGCTGGGGAAGAGCCGCTGTCTCATCTGATTCCCAGGAAGGGCTGAGACCTGACTGCAGCAAGGCCCAGGGCCTGTACCAACTCAGAGCTGACATGACTCGGTTTCTCTGAGCAGCAGCTCCTTGTGCAGACACGTCTACGTGGCGGGAGGCACGCACGTGCCGCCCGCCGAGTGCAGAGCAGGGCTGGGGCGCAGCCTGGCCCAGCACGCACCCGCCTTCCTGCAGAGCCCGCCCGGGGGTCTGAGAGCGAACGCTGCCCAGCCACACGCACATGTCATAGTTCTGGTCCTCGGTCTCCTGCTGCACAGACAGCTCCTCCAGCGTGGCGTCTATGTCCAGCTGGTTTGTCTCCAGCTGCCGCAGCAGCGTCTCCCTCTGCAGACAGGAAGCAGGAGGCTGAGCCGGGGCTGTCCTGGTGTGATCAATTGCCCATCGGCCTGGCGGCCCCCGACAGACAAGGCCACTGCGGAGCCCGGAGCCCGCAGGGCCGCGCCCAGGGGCCAGTGAGATGCCTGGGTGGCTCCGTGAGGCTCGAGGGGCAGAGGTCGCAACGTGCGCAAAGCACCCGAGACAGTGCCCTGTTCACACAGGTGCCCTGAGGTTCGGGAAGCTCCAGCACTTGCTGAGACACGCGCTTCCTGCCGGCCCGGTGCTCCATGGCAGGATGGCTTCCACTTTCCGCTCTGCCCACTGCTGCCCTTCAGTCCACGCTGGGGGTGTTTTCCTGCGACTGTGTGCATGCTGTGCTCTGACAGGAAGCTCAAGGCACCCCTAAGGGTGACGCAGATCAACCCCCAGGGTGCCCAGGGAAAGGGCAGGTAAAGGGTGAGTGCCTGCATCCCGGCCTTCAGGGGCCTCGTCTCTTCAGAAGGTGAGAGAGGAGGAAAGACAGCCGCTCTCACTAGTGAGCTCTGTACCCTTTCAGAGGAAGCGAGAGGCCTCTGCGGCGGCAAGAGCCACAAGCCAGCACCCCAGGGACGGACATGGGGTGCTGTGTGTCTGTACTCCGTGATGAGCAAGGCTGTCACCTCTGGGGTCTTGCCTTGAAAGCCGATTGCTTGTCTAAGGTCAGACACTGACCCAGACACATCTGAAGAGCCACTGCAGCCTGCAGAGCTGTGACTGTGACGTGTGGGGCTACTGTTGTGGCAGGGCAGGGGTGAGCTGAGCCAGGGTTCAGAAAGCCTCAGCCTTTTCTGTAAATCTAAGAGCATCCCCCCACAAAAGGGAGAGCGAGACTCCAGAGAGGGTGGCCAGCCCGGTGGGGGAGGGCGCGGGCTTCTCAGCCCCTGCAGCTGTCAGCAGAGTGCCCAGGCCCACGGCGGGGGCAGCGGGGCGCCCACGAGGGCTGGTCACTGCCACAGGCCACAGCACCGAGAAGGACCCGCGCAGACAAGCTGGGGAGGGCCCAGCTCCTCAACCAGCCTGGGGCACCCCGGCGGTGCTCACCTGAAGCTGCAGGAAGGGGATGTTGAAGAACCTGTGCAGGTACTTGAGGCCGAAGCTGTTCTTCATGGAGGACTCAGCGTAGCGGAAGTAAGAGGATCCCGGGGGCCTGTTCGCAGGAGAGCAGAGTCGGAGAGCCTGAGGCGGCCGGGGCAGCGGGGCGCACTGGGCCGAGGATGCACCCGGGCTAGGCCGTCCTGGGGGCAGTGCCCCCGGGCGCTGGGTCGGCCAGTGGGTAACAGGCCCACCGTCCCAGGTGGAGACACGAGGTTCAGGTGGCTCTGCTCGGCAGGGCGCCCTCTGGTGGACACCAAGACCAGGCAGCTGGGGCCATCTGCCCCTGCACGGCCTCACCGTGCACCCCACCCATGCTGGCCCAGGGACGGGGCCGACATCCCCGCCGCACACTGGGGGTGCTCAGCCGTGACCCTGCCCGAGTCAGTCTCCAGGAGGGCCCGGGGCCTGCAGCTGGGGGGGTGGCCAGGGCTTGGGCAGGGGCAGTGCAGCAGGCCGATCCAGGGGGACAGGAGCGTCCAGGTGGGGGGGTCGGGCGTGCCTGGGGGCAGCCGTGGGCCCACCTGTCCAGGTGGTCGAGGACGTCGCGCACGTCGTCGGGCAGGATGACGCGGTGCTCGCCCATGTCGCGGTAGTTCCCCAGCACGCACACAGGCACGTGTGTCGGCACTTTGGGCAGCTCCCGCAGGATGTAGTTGAAGGTCCTCGGGGGCACATGGGGGGAGAGGCCTGCCTGAGCCTCCACCCAAGGGCGTGGGCGCGGCATCAGATGACCCCCAGGGTGCACGCCACATACCCTGCAAGCCACCCCGAGGGGTCGCCCCGTACCCGCGTGTCCCCAGACCCGTCCGCACCCTCTGTGGGCACCGTGTGCCCAGGCTGGTTTCAGTGGGGGCATGGGGCCCACGCTCCTGTCTCCTGAGTGGTGAGCAAGGAAGTGCACCCCCGTGCCCAGATTCAGGGCGGTCTGACCCGGAGCCCACCCACCTCTGGCCGCTGTGTGCACGCTCTGTGCACACTGAGCTCCCCGACTAGAAACGCCGGCGTGTCCCAGCGCCCTCTTCTGGTGACGGGGACAGCGCCCGGCACTGCAGGAGCGAAGCGGAGCCATGCTCCCTGGGGCTCTGGGGCAGCGAACCTCCCCACCTGCACCGGGTCTCCTGGGTGGGCTCAGCCTCCCTCCCGCCCCCTCCCCAGCCAGCAGCCTGAGGTGCGGGGACATCCATCTGCGTGGCTCCCCGTCCTCCTGGCCTCTGGTCACAGCTCATCCAGCCACGGCCAGGAGCTTCAGCAGTGGTGACAGGGCACACGAGGCCAAGGGGCCGTGCCAGCGCCCGCACTGCTCCCAGGAGGGGACGGCACCCCCAGCCCCGGGGCGGGCCCCCCAGGCCGGCTGTGCCCAGAGGCAGACCTGCTACTCCTGCAGGGGGTCTGGCCTCGAGCTCCGGGCACGCAGCGGCCCTTCCTGCTGAGCACCCTGCCGCCACTGGGGGCCGCTCACACATGGACTGGCACCCTGTCCTCTGTGGGCACTAAGCCATCTGTCCCTGCAGGTGGGAGGGCGGGTCCCCAGAGCGCTAGGCAAGGCTGGAGCTGTGTTAGACCCCAGACACCCAAGTCACTGACGGGCACCCTGGGGTGAGTGGGTGAAGCCCGGGAGACTGTCCAGCCATGACACGGAGGGCCCGTGGTAAAGGAGCGCCCACGCTGGGAGGGGCCGTGTCCCGGCAGGTCTCGCGGCGGCTTCGGGGACGGCCGGGCTGCTCTGAGCGTCCCCAGCTGCGCAGCCACTGCAGCTCCCCTGCATGTCCTCTCCAGGCAGCGCGCAGACTCGAGGCCACCAGCCTGGAAAGGCCTCTGGCAAGGCCGGCCCAAGTCACGCGGGGAGGACGCTCCTGTCGACCACCAGCCGCCCCCCTGAGCCGGGGTCCCGGGCGTCAGAAAGGCCTGGCGCTGGGCCTCCTGCCACGGGTGGTGCTATCACAGCTCAGAGCCGAGGGACGAGGCCCCACCAATGAGAGCCACGCAGACACGACCCTCGGGGCTGGTGGAGGGTGTCCCCACACCTCTGCACGTCCCTCTTTGCTCATCTTGCTCCTGAGCCTCGGCTGTGATGAGCCACAGCGGTGTGCCCCCCAGCGAGCCTAGGAACGTGGGATCTGGGGACCCCCACACAAGCGGCCACTCGACGCTAGCAGGGCCGCACAGCTGGGGGGCGCATGCCTCCCCACCCCGGCCTGCCGCCTGGCGCAGACGTGAGCACCCCACCTGGCCCACTTCCAGACTCAAGTGCTGAGGCCCCCAGGCTGGTGGCTCCACGAGGCTGAATGGCCGGGGCGCTCCCAGCCCAAGCCTGGCCCTGGAGCAGCGCTGGGCGTAGTCTCGGGAGTTGCAACGCCCTCGCAGCCCAGCGTCCTTACCACTGCTTGGTGATGTCAAACATCATGACCACCCCGTTGCAGTTCTTGTACACGTCCAGGAACTCCGCGTCCAGGGCCATCTCGGACTCCGCCTGCGGACGGGGAACCAAACCTCAGAAACGGGCCATGACCCACACGTGAGTACCCAAAAGACATCAAGTGTTTTTGTTTTGGGGAGGAAAAAAGTCAACACGAGGCTAACTGGCGCGGCCACACGGCCTGCCCTCAGACCAGGGCCTGCACTGCCTGCTGGTCCTACGCGTGGGGCTCACAGGTGCTGCCGTGGGCACTAGTGAGCTGAAGCGCGTCCCAGACCCGAGGACGCAGCCAGAGAACCTTCCAGAACCCACACCAGGGACGCTGTGGTGCTGGGGCAGTGCAACGTGTCCGTGAAGGTTGGGGACCTGGGCCGGCGCTCACGGAACCTTCCGGCCCGCTGTCAGGAAGCCGTGAACAGAAGGCCCTCGAAGCTGGCAGAGCCCATCACAGGTCAGGAGCGCTGCCAGTCGTGTGGGGACCTCGTGGAGCCACAGGGGGCCCATGTGTGCCCAGCTACACCCACAGGCGCGCCTGTGCCTTTACAGGCCCGGCCTCTGCGCCAGGAGTGAGATGTGGGCTCTCCACATGAACACCTCCCAGGCCACTGCAGCCCCAAGTGGGGTGCGGCAGGGGTCACGGACGTGAGCAGCAGCTCGGGTCAGTCCGCCACTCCAGGCTGCTCAGGAGTGGCCACTGCGTCCCTCCAGCGCCAGCAGATGCAGTCCTCGGGAGGGCCGGGCCAGGCGGGCAGAGGGGCTGAAGCACAGATGCCTGCTCACAACCGCCCCGTGAAGTAGGGGCCACGCGAGACGGACCAGCTCACCTCCTGGGGGTCGTTCTCCATCTTCAGGCCGTCACCTCGCTTCTTGCATTTTCCTTAAGGACAGATGGACACAGTCACGGGTGGAGGCGCTGTGCCTGAGGGCGGCGCGAGCAGGGCGGCTTCTCCCTGCGCCCTGCCCCCGGCAGGGGCCTCATGCCCGCGGGGCAGTGCTGGGCGCTCGCCCCCCACCGCAGACCCAAAGCCAACATCACAGCCGGCACGGAGCCCGGCCGCCGGCCAGCCCGCCTGCTCCTGGAGCCAACAGTGAGCCTGCCGAGAGCCGGGTCGAGGGGGCAGCGGAGGAGCCGCTCAGACAGCTGCAGGGTGGAGAGAGCCGGAAGAGAAAACTCGACGGGTATGACTCACCTTTGTCGACTACATCCCAGACTTCAACTTTCACGACGTCGTCAGTGGCTGAAAAGGGAGAACAGCAGGATCAGAGCCCAGGGTCAGGCTGCGGCTCCAAAGATGGGCCTCCAGGCCGTGCAGACGCCACACTCCCCCGGGCGCCGCCCCCAGGGCTCCTGCAGAGGCGGCAGGCGCAGCGTCCGGGACGCTCCTTCCTGGGAGGCGGGGAGCAACCTGGACGCGTGCTCAGGTGACAGGACCCCAGGTCCTAAAGGCACCCCTGAGGCAGGCTCGCGCCCAGCTAGTGCCCTGCGCCCCCGGCTGCTGCGGGAAGGCCTGGTCCCAGTGACTCCACAGCTGCTCTTTGGCAGCGCTGTCTAGGGGTCGCCAGCCTGGGGTGAGGCCCGGGGCACATCCCCAGGCGGTCGGGGGCTACCCACCTCCCAAGGATCCTGTGGGGAAAGGGGAAGAGACGTACGTGCCACCCAGAGGAGGGACAGAGCTTCACCCTGAACCAAGAAGGGGCACCCTGGGGGTGGGGCCCAGTGCAGCCGGGGCAGGGTGACGCCAAGCCTGTGTGGCTGCCCAGACGGTGCCTGGTGGGCGCCGGGTGGGTTGGGAGGCCCGCTGAGGCCCGGGCATCCTGCTGCCGGCCTACAGGGCCTGGTTTTCTGATGACAGGGATGTTTAAGACGGCTCAAAGGCCTTTTACTGTCATGATTCCCAAGCACGCAGAGTGGCTCCCCTGCCTTCCCGCAGGGTCCCTCCCCTGCCTCCCCGCAGGGTCCCAGCGGTCACCGACCCCCGCAAGGGGAGGGGGGCCCGCCATCCTGGTCATGCCCGGGTGGCTGCCAGGGGTGCTCTGCCCACCAGGTGATTCTGCCAGCAAACCCCTCCCGGGACCCTGAGGGGGTGGGGCTTCCCAAGGGCCGCAGAGAACTGGGCTCCGAGGACTGAGGAGCCTGCCTGCTGAGGCCAGTGCAAGCTGCGGCTGGAACCAGCCCGACCCGGCCCGGCCGGTCTGCTCCGACAGCCAGGGTCCAGCCCTGGCACTAATCCCCAAGTGGACAAATCTCCTACAGGAGCGGGGACTTCAGGGTGACCCCAAAGCAGCGTGTGTGGCGTCCCAGGGCTGACTCCAGGCTAGGGGTGACGGGACAGCCTTCCCTCCCCGCAGGCTGCGCCCGCCCAACCCCAGACTGGGGGTCACAGGAGAGCCCCCTCCTTCCCCACAGGCCGAGCCTGCCTGACCCCCAGCTGGGCGGGGTCACAGGAGAGCCCCGTCCTTCCCCACAGGCCGAGCCTGCCTGACCCCAGGCTGGGGGGGTTACAGGAGAGCCCCCCTCCTCCTGGCAGGCCACACCCACCCGACCCCCGGCTGGGCGGGGTCACAGGAGAGCCCTCACTTTTGTAGCTCCAGTGGATGCTGGTGACCTGGATCTCCTGCGTGGGGATGTACTCCTCCACGAACTTCTTGCCCTGCAGCCGGTGCCACAGCGCCGTCTTGCCCGTGTTCCTGTCCCCACGGATCACGATCTTCACTGGGAGAGAGCACAGGTCAGGCAAACAATCAGAGCAAGGCAAACTTGCTCCTCCGCAAGCATCCACGCACACCTTCTGCACACTCATGTCTGTACGCTGGCGAGCAGGGAGCCCTGGGGGAAGAGGCAGCGGGCACAGGCTGGAGAGCGGGCAGCCCTGCTCACCCCCAGGTCCCCAGGGCAGCTGGCCCACACCTGGGAGTCTGCACTCAGGAAGGCAGCCTCCGGAGCAGGCAGGGCTGTGCGCTCCCCTCCGCAGCCCTGCGTGTCCCACGGCTGCCCTTAACCTGCTTTCCCGCAGCCCTGCGTCTTGGGTGCAGGACACAGGGCTCCTCATGACACACGTCGGGAGATGGCAGGAAGCCTGGATTCTACCTTGCTGCCCAGCCACTGCTTAGGAGAGGCGTGCTCACGCACATGCCCAGGAGGACAGGGCGGGCTGGGGACAAGGTGGGGAGGGGGCAAGGTCCCAAGGCGTTGCAGAGGAGTGGGCTTCCTGCCGCCTGCAGAGAAGGCAGGGGCTCGGCCTAAGAGTGTTCCAGAGAGCTGGGGAGCTCGGCAGAACCAGCGTGTCGGGGTGGAGCTGATGGCCTTGGGTGGGCAGCTGGGCCTCTGGGGAGGGAAGCTGGGCAGCCTGCAGGGAGGCGCTCTGGAGGCCACAGGCTGGGCTGGGGCAGCGTCTCCCCGGCTAGCACCGAGCGCCCGGCAGGGCTGGGCCTGGGGGCACAGACGCCATGTTTCTCGCCCAGTCATTCTCTAGGGGGCTGTCTTCTCAGTTTCCAACAGAGGGACGCGAAGTCACCATAACACGTTGACTGAGTGGCTGCAGCTGTGTACTCTTTATCCTTCATGATACTGGTTTTGTCTTTTTAATTAATCTTCCCAGGGGTTCATCAACTTGGCCAGTCATGGGCACACAGCCTGTTTGGTTGGCTGGACGCCTCTGTTGATTCTTCTTAAAAAGCACCTGCTTCTGTTTTTCCCCTTGTCACTTACTTCCTTTTACTTCCTTGGGGTTTATCCTGCTCTTTTTCCTGGGTTTTCAAGCTGTATTCTCAGGTCGATGGCCACCCCAAGTATGTGGGGAATCACAAATACTTCTTCAACCCGTAAATTACTTAGAGACGTTTCCAAGTTTCCCCTCGGAGCTGTGCTTGTTGTTGTTCCTAATCAGTTCTGTTCACTGCGGCCACAGACGTGGTCCTTATGGCGCACACTCCCAGCTGTCTGTGGGGACCACTGGGGTTAGGGATGCGCCTGGGTCTGGGGGGCTGGGTGCAGGCGCCTGCTGCTCCACCGGGTCTTCCGCCCGCCGGGCCGGTTGTGTGCCCTGCACCCAGTCCCAGCGCCCACGGCTCAGCTTCCCTGTGGCCGATGTCTACCCAGGGCTTGGTCCCACATCCCCGCTTCCGGCCTTTTTGTGCCACTGTGAGCTGGACGTCATTCTTACGCATCACACACCGGAAGGAAATCAAATCACAGTCTTCTTTTGCTGCTGAGTCTGCATGGTCGCCTTCCCTGGCAGCTGACAGTCTCCAGTCCCTGCAAGAGGTTCCCTCCCCTTTTTTCTGCCTTTTCACAACGGGCAAGGTTTTGTAAATTCCTGTTTTTGCCTGGTATTTACCTGGAAGATTCGCAAGTTATTTCTGCTCTTAAGCTTCTGACACACACCTTTGCCACAGTAAGTCTGAAGCCAGTGTCCTCGGCCCCCACTCAGACGCCACTCGCCACTGGTCAGCTCGGGGCTGTGTGCTGGCTGCGAGCATTCTGGCTTCTCCTCCTGTGTTGTCCACGGCAGCCGAAAGGCCTGTTCCCCATCTCTGTGCCCTGCAGACCTCCTGCATCTCCCAAGCTCACCGTCCATCCGCCTGGAGTGCACAGCCCAGGATCCATCTCGGTAGGAGCCTGGCCCCCGCAGACTGCAGGGCTGATCACCTGCGTTTCTAGGCTGACGGGGCTACCCCAGAGCGCCGTCGCTGCCAGCGTGGGGTCGGGCTCTCAGCTGCCCCTCAGCGCGGTCACTGCCAGCGTGGGGTCAGGCTCTCGGGGCTCCCCCAATGCCGTCACTGCTAGCGTGGGGTCAGGCTCTCAGCTCCCCCTCAGCACGGTCACTGACAGCGTGGGGTTGGGCTCTCATCCCTCTCTGAAGGCGCTCCGTTTGCTCCCTTCCCCTTCAGCTTTGCTGTCCTGAGATTCCCACGATGCGTCCAGCTCTGGGGTGTAGAAGCCGCAGCCTCAGGCTTCTCGGCGTTCCGTGTGCTCTGTGAGCCGCAGGAGAGCCTGGCCTGAGTTTCTCCAGTGGCCGCCTCTCCATCCTGCTCTTTGTTTCTGAGACTCCAATCGCACGTGTGCATGCCCGGCTCCATCCTGAGCCTGCACCTCGCCATCAGCGCACGCGCCACACGCATCCCGAGCCTGCGTCTCCGTCAGCGCACGCGCCACACGCATCCCGAGCCTGCGCCTCGCCGTCAGTGCACGCTCCGTCTTCAGCTGGAACACTACGCTGCGTCACCCGTCCGCCGGCTTCTTGTCTTAGTGACCGTGCTTCTTCGTTTCTGGAGGGTCTCTTTGGTTCTTTTTTCAAACACAACCTTTCTGTTCTGACTCTTGATATAATCTTACAACCGTTTCCTTCTTTGATATGTTTCCGGTCCCATCACTTCGTGGCAAACAGTGGAAACAGTGACAGAGTTTATTTTTTTGGGCTCCAGAATCACTGCAGATGGCGACTGCAGCCATGAAATTAAAAGATGCTTGCTCCTTGGAAGAAAAGTATTAAAAAGCAAAGACATTACTTTGCCAATAAAGGTCCGCTAGTCAAAGCTATGGTTTTTCCAGTGGTCACGTATGGATGTGAGAGTTGAACCATAAACAAAGCTGAGCGCTGAAGAATTGATGCTTTTGAACTGTGGTGTTGCAGAAGACCGCTGAGAGTCCCTTGGACTGCAAGGAGATGCAACCAGTCCATTCTAAAGGAGATCAGTCCTGAATATTCATTGGAAGGACTGATGCTGAAGCTCCAATACTTTGGCCACCTGATTCAAAGAACGGACTCCCTGGAAGAGACCCTGATGCTGGGAAAGATTGAAGGCAGGAAGAGAAGGGGACGACAGAGGATGAGATGGTAGGATGGCATCACTGACTCAATGGACACGAGTTTGGGTAAACTCCGGGAGTTGGTGATGGACAGGGAGGCCTGGTGTGCTGCAGTCCATGGGGTCGCAGAGAGTCAGACACAACTGAGCAACTGAACTGACCAACTTTAACATATATTTGTTTTCTATTCTGTTTTGAGAATGAAAAGTGTTAATTTTCTCTCCAACTGAAATCCTTTTAAAATCTGAAATCTATTCTTCAAAAAGCCAATTAGAAGAAAGTGTATAATACCAGAAATAAACAGAAAGACCTGGTTTCATCTGGTTAAAAAAAGTAACCGATCTCTACTTCTAAGTAAAAAAGTCAAATCAATGTTAGAAACTTAGACATCACTCAGATAAACTAAGTGATTCAATGGAAAACCTTTAATTAAGATTCACTCAAGAAGTGACAAGAAGCCCTGACCTGAGAAGCGTGTGGCCGTTTTACTGAACAGAACAGCTGCCTTTCTATCCTCTGCCTTTTATTCTAAGGAAGGAACACCACAGACACAGGATTGGCTAAGGGCTCCAGAATCTCTTTTACTCCCTGATTCTATAGTAATTCACCCAGACTGCCACACACTGCAAGCGAAACAGGGTATCTTTTTTTTAAAATACAAAAGAAAGCTGCCAGTCTATCCTGGATGGGAGTGATGCATTCCCTCTGCAGGAGGCAGGACTGAAACCCCACGATGCCCTTTGGTGGTGCCACCAGCAGGGGTCGCTGGACAGCTGGCCCCCTCCTGGCAGCTCCTCCCAACACAGCCTCCAGGGTCTCTCTTCACAGAGTCCCTGGGATGGGGCATGGCGGGAGGGCCATGAGGGCCTAAGGCCATGTCTCCCTCTCTCCTTCGGCTTGGCCTCACGCTCCTCTCCTGACCTCACTGCACTGCGACACGCCCTCGGCCCTTCTCCGTGAGGCCGGCGCTGACCTTCGGCTCAGCAGCCCCAGCCTCAGCCCTCAGCCTGCTCAGGCCCTCGGCCGCCATCAGGCTGTGTGGCCGCTTCCTCACCGTGTCTTGTGCCCGCTGCCTGCCTTCCACTCCCCCTAAATGTAAGCCCCGTAGCGCAGAGACTGTGGTCTGGGTTCTCACTGATGAGCGCTCGGTAAATATTTGCTAAGCAGATGAATGCCAGAGAAGGAAAACCTATGAAGAAAAGCGTGGAGCACGTCTCAGACAGCAACGCTTGGGGATCCGCACACCAGCCCTGACGGGGCAGGCCGCACAGTCTACCAAACGCAGCCGCTCATGTCTGAAAGGAAAAGCCCTTTCCTGGTGACCAACCTTTCAAAGCTTTCCTGAGTTCTAGCACTGAAATCTGACTGGCCAGGACTCTGAATGCAGCCCGGAGCAAGGGCATGGAATCCACAAGACCAGTGCATCCTCACTCCAGCAAACACAGCTGACCACCCGGGCCCACCCGGAGCACAAAGAGCAGACAGCTCAGGGAGCATCCTGCCGCCTCACACTCGAATGGCTTCTGACCCACAGGTGTGGTCCCGTGGCTCACCTGGGCTTTGATGCTAAATGTGATGTGTATGCTGGGACTCTGCATGTGAGTCACTTCTCACCATCACAGCAATTTACAAGAAAATGACTTATCTGCCGCAGGAGAACAAAGTTCTATAAGAGCTCTTTACCCATAAAAATCCTGAGTCCATAGTTATCATACGGCTGGTGTGCTTCCTTAAGTAAGATGTTTTGGAAAGTAAGTACTAGAAATGTTCTTTTCTGCTGACTAATAAAGGAAGTAAAAAAGTTTGGAAAGTGCGTATTAGCCCACGACGGGGACAGCGTCAGCCTGAAACGTCACACAGGCACGGGGCTCGGCTTCTCAACCGCTCCACATTTCACGCATTGTGTTCCACATCGGAATCTGCTGCCATGCAATCCCAATCCCTGAAGTGGGGGCTCTTCTCTGGAAGGATTCCAGTGTCCTTTCTGCTTCTGACCCACCCCCCAACCCCAACCAGGGGGGTGTCCACCAGGGAGGGCTTTTCAGAAGGTAAACACTTTCCAGGCCAGTTTCCAAAGGAGGAAAATTAAGTTTTAACACATAATACTACAACTAATACAATTAACACATAATACTACAACTAATACAATTAACACATAATACTACAGCTAATACAATTAACACATAATACTAGAACTAATACAATTAACACATAATACTACAACTAATACAATTAACACATAATACTACAACTAATACAATTAACACATAATACTACAACTAATACAATTAACACATAATACTACAACTAATACAATTAACACATAATACTACAACTAATACAATTAACACATAATACTACAACTAATACAATTAACACATAATACTACAACTAATACAATTAACACATAATACTACAACTAATACAATTAACACATAATACACAATACAATTAACACATAATACTACAACTAATACAATTAACACATAATACTACAACTAATACAATTAACACATAATACTACAACTAATACAATTAACACATAATACTACAACTAATACAATTAACACATAATACTACAACTAATAAAATTAACACATAATACTACAACTAATAAAATTAACACATAATACTACAACTAATAAAATTAACACATAATACTACAACTAATAAAATTAACACATAATACTACAACTAATAAAATTAACACATAATACTACAACTAATAAAATTAACACATAATACTACAACTAATAAAATTAAGGAGAGACATTACTTTGTCAATAAAGGTCCGTCTGGTCAAGGCTATGGTTTTTCCAGTGGTCATGTATGGATGTGAGAGTTGGACTATAAAGAAAGCTGAGCGCCGAAGAAGTGATGCTTTTGAACTGTAGTGTTGGAGAAGACTCTTGAGAGTCCATTGGACTGCAAGGAGATCCAACCAGTCCATCCTAAAGGAGATCAGTCCTGAATATTCATTGGAAGGACTGATGTTGAACCTGAAACTCCAATACTTTGGCCACCTGATGTGAAGAGATGACTTATTTGAAAAGACCCTGATGCTGGGAAAGATTGAGGGCAGGAGGAGAAGGGGACGACAGAGGATGAGATGGTTGGATGGCATCACTGACTCAATGGACATGAGTCTGAGTAAACTCCAGGAGTTGGTGATGGACAGGGAGGCCTGGCGTGTTGCAGTCCATGGGGTTGCAAAGAGTCGGACACGACTGAGCGACTGAACTGAATAAAATTAAATAACGGGAACCAAATGTGAATTATAAGACGTGTGAAAATGAGTGTATTTTTTTTTTTAATATTTACTTTTGGCTGTGTCGGGTCCTAACTGTGGCCCGCAGCTGTCTTTGCGGCACAGGCCTCTCTCTAGTTGGGGTGTGTAGGCTCACTGGTTGTGTCCCGTGGGCTTAGTTGATCCTGAGCATGTGGGATTTTAGTTCCCCGGCCAGGGATCGAACCTGTGTCCCCTGTACTGGAAGATGGATGCTTAATCCACTGAGCCACCAGGGAAGTCCCTGAAAATGAGTATTTTGATTTACTGTTCTCTTCTGGGAATGTGAGAGAATCACACACAAAATTGGGTAGAATACGTGCAAAACGATTCCTCTTTTAAATTCAAACCAAGTCTTTCCAATCGGTTTCTTAATATGGCACATTGTTAACTGAAATACAGGGCTCATCACAGAGACTGGCAGGCTTCCCTGAAAGTCGGAAATGGGGGAATGTCCGATATCTTGTAGCAATATACAGAAATACTTAGGGGGGAAAGATTTAGAAGCAGAGAACACATTAAAACAAACAACTTCAAATACCGCTACCGAAAAGCCAGCAAGATGGAAAAACTTTAAAGAGGTCAAGAGGGCAGTCAGCGTCTAGGAGCTAAACTATTTTACATAATTTATAGCTGAGGACTGGAAACGATCTAGGCTTTCAGGGCATCGGGTAAATAACTCCTTCCCATAGAAGAGAAGGCTCTGCAGTAACAAGAGTCTGTTCCTTCTAAAGTTCTTCTAAATATATCTCTTACAAATGCTTCTTTTTAAAAAAGGGGAGCAAGAACGAGCTGCGCAGCTGACATTCTCTCTTCAAACTGAATACCAAGTCTACAGAGAAAAACCCCGTAGGTCAAACTAGCAGGCCAGCGGAATCCCCGGCCCCGTCCTCCTGCGGGTGGCCACACGGCTCGCGGGTGGAGAGCCCGCCACCCCTTTAAGACCGGGTCACAGACCACAGACTCGCCCCCGTTACGTAAGAACCCCTCTCGGACGGGGTCACCTGGGCCAGTCAGGGTGCCGCAGACGCACCCGGAGCCGCCTGGACGAACCGCACCGTGCACGCGAGACGCACGCCTGTCCCCCCCGCCGGGCCAGCATTCCTGGGGAATGACCCACAGGCCAGACGGGAGAGCCGCAGGCCGAGGCGCCCGGCCCCCGGTCCTGCGGTGCTCTGGGCCCTCCTCGCCGGCCCGCATTACCTCCGGACCCCAAGGGAGCGCCCCGGGGCCCCCGCCATCCGCGCAGGCACAGACAAGGGCTCAGCTGGCCGGAATGCAGACAGCAAGGCCCTCGGGGTGCGACGAGTCCCCGCGCGCTTCCCGGGTCGGAGCTACCCGGATTCAGCGAGACTCGGGCGGCGCGGCCGGGCCCCCACCCTCCCCACATGCCCCGCAGGCGCCTCCGCGCCGGGCCGCACTCACTGTTGTACTGCACGCCCTTGGCGAAGCGCCTCTGCAGCGCCTGGTTCATGGACTGCAGCCCGGCCGGGATGTTCCTGTCGCGGCCCGGCGCCTGCTCCGACCCCACCAGCTTCTTGAGCGCGGAGAACATCTTCCTGCTCCCACGTCCGAGCCCGGTACGGCCCGCGAGCTCAGCGGCGGCGGCGGCGCGGCGGTAGTCGCACCATGCCCCGGGTTCCGGCGGGCGAACGCCGGCCTGTAGGGCAGCTCGGGGGCTCAGCTGCGGAGGCTCCGCTCCGGCCCCCACGGCCCCCGGCGCGGCCGCTCTGTGCTCGTCAGCGCCGCCATCTTGGCGCCGGCTCAGCGGGGCGCAGAGCTACGGGGGCCGCGAGGGCCACGGGAGTGCGGCGCGCGTGCGCATAGCGCTGCGGGCGTGGGGCGTGCAGCTACGGGGCGCCGCGAGGGCCACGGGAGTGCGGCGCGCGAGGTGCGCGGCTACCGGGCGCCGCGAGGGTCATCGGAGTACGGCTCGCGAGGTGCGGATGCGCAGAATGCCGCAGGCGCGGGGCGCAGGGCGCGAGGCGCAAGGGTACCGAGCACCGCGAGGGTCACGGGAGAGCGGCGCGGTGCAGGCAAAGGGCCTCGGACTCTGCAGTCCCGCCTTACGAGTTTGTCCCCCGGATTTCAGCTCAGTCCGGATCCCCGTCCGCGCCCCCGCCTGGACCCCCCTGCTCACTCTCGCCCCTGAACCCCAGGACCCAGATCCACACCGAGCACCCCACTTCCCTGCAGACTTCCCCACGTGATGCCTCGCATCCGCGTCCCCTCGGCGCCCCTAAGTCCTGGAAAAATGTTTATTTGTGTAAGCAATGCAAGCGTGGGGGCGGGGTGGGGGGCGGGGCGGCCTCCTCCTCCTCCTCCTCCTCCGGTCACTTCTTTTTCTTCTTGGCCACTTTGAGTTTCTCCTCGATCAGCCGCTGACCTTGCCTCTTGATCTCGGCCCGCGAGGGCACGTAACTGTGGTCCACGTCGGCGAACTGGAAGGTCTCTGCAAGGAAGGAGGGGGAGGGCAGCTGCGCCCGCAGCCCCTCTGCCCCACCTGCGTCCCCAGATCCTGGGCTGTCCTCTGGCGCCCTTTCACGGCAGGGCCCGTTGTACCAACGACGTGTATTTCTTACTGTCTGGCGTCTGGGGTCTCGCACACCCGGGGAGAGAGACAGCCGAGAGTTCACCCAGTCCTTCCAGAGCCCACGCTCGACCGCTAATATCTACCCTATATGCCAAGCCTGAATCCCTCAGGGACAGGTGCCAGACAAGAGGGGGACAGCCCCGAGGCCCCACACGCGCCAGAATTATTAGAATGGGAGGGTCTTAAGCTGTGCGCCCTGCGCTTCCCACACAGACCCCCATAGGGGCCCTGGCCTAGGCACCCCCTGCCTGCCTACTGGCGCTGGTGCCTTCCCATCACCTCCATCAGTTAAAGTCCCGTGGGTACAGCTGACGCGGCCTCCCATTGCTTTAGCCCCCACTGTCCCTCCAGGCCACCCTGGTCAGATGCAGCAAGCGCCACCCCTAGCCCCTGCCTCTGCACGGCTCAGGCCGGCCGCCTGCCCCCGCCTCCCCTCCAGCTGCTGGGCCTCCTGTACCTATGACATCCTCCTCCGTCTCCTCAAAGCTGATCCTGGTGTTCTGCTTCTCCCTCAGGGTGGAGGACTCCAACACATCCCTCACCTTGGTGCTGACCTGCAGGGCACGGGGCCGGTGAGCCTTGGGGCAGGTGGGGCGTGCAGGCACCCCTGGCCCAGGGCTACCTCCTCTGTTTCGGCCAGCGTCTGCACTCGGTCAGCCAGGTACAGCAGCCTGCCCTCGCAGTACGCCAGCTTGCTGTACATGTCCAGGGTGGTCGAGGGCACTGCTTCCTTCTGTAGCGGGGAGGAACCAGTTGTCTCGCCCTGGCCCCTCCCAGGGACCCTCTGTGCTGGGGGCTCCTCCCGGCTCCGCTGGTACCTGGCCTGTGGGTAAGGGAATGCCAATCAGGCGGATGTAGAGGTTGTCGATGCCGGTCTGGATGGTCAGCAGCAGCTTCTGACTCTTGGTCATCTTGCTGTGAGCCAGCTGCAGCCGCTCTTCCTCCTCCTTCAGCATATCGTTCATTTTCTTCTCAACAGACTTAAAGCTGTTGAGGATGAGGGTGGGAGGTGGCGGACCGAGGGCACGGCAGCGGGGTCCTGAGCGAGTGTTGTGCTAATTCCGGCTCAAGAACTAAGACATGGGCGCGGGGAGCGCCCTTGCCAGGCCCTGAGGCAGCGGGTCTGCTCAGCTCCAAGCCTGGCAGTCAGTGCAGAGAGAGGCGGGACCCCCCATGTACCTGACGGAGCTGGGCGTCAGTGCAGAGAGAGGCGGGACCCCCCACGTACCTGACGGAGCTGGGCGTCTGGCGGAACTTGAGCGTGGCCTCCTCTATCTCCAGCTTCTTCATCAAGGCTTCCAGCTGCGCCCGCCTCTCCTCACAGTCCTCCATCTGCAGCTCCAGGTCCTCCTCCGTGCCGTTCTGAGCCAGGAACCGTCCAGCAATGTCCTGGCAGGGCCAGTGGGGCAAGCAGCAGCTGTGAGCCAGGGGGCAGCTGGTTCTTCTGGCTCCCGGTGGTCAGTAATGTCAACCACGCGATGTGTTGAAGGCCTGTGAGGCCCTCGGTGTGTGTTCTTGCATGCCACCCCTCACGACAGGCAGAGCGGGCAGACGACCCCAATGAAGAGCTGGAGAGACCACCACCAAGACCGAGTGGCTCTGAGTCGCTTGTCCAAGGGTGGACAAGCTTATGTCAGGACCATGGACAGGAGCTCAAGGTTTACTAATAATAATCCCAGAGCGGATTAAAGTAAAAGGGGGGTTAGGTGGAGAGGCAGCTGCTGTTGGTTTGGGAAGGGGAAGGAGTCGGAGGTGGAGGCCACCCCCTCGGGGTTTAATCCTCAAGTTCCCGTGGGCTCTGTGCGATCCTGGACCACAGCTCAGGCTTGCTGGCTGTGGCCCAGGGGCCGTCCACTTTGATCTGCGGGCTGCTGCCCTGTGTCTCCATTCACGTGAAGATGTCTGCAGAGCCTGGCCGGGCTCAGCTGGGCCTTGGGCTGGGGATGGGCCCTTCCCCCTGCCCCTCTGCCCACATCCAGGAGTCAGTAAGTAGTACCCAGAGGTGGGAGCACTGCACGGCAGTCTTGACCTTCTCCACCAGAGCAGTCACATTCGTTTGGTATTCAACGTCAGCCTTGGAGGCCTCTCTCTTCCTCACTGGGCGCAGCAGAGGGGAAGGACGGCCAGCATGCAGGGAGGGCGTGGGAGCTCTGTGCGGGCCATCAGATGCCCCCCATGTCCTCAGGGGAGGCCACCCAAGAGCTGGGTAGCCTTCAGAGTTGCCTGTATCTTAACTGGCTCCCTCCTCAGCCAGCCCTCGAGCGGCTCCATCCAGAGCAGGACCAGAAGTGGCTGGCATAGCGGGGCTTAGTGGAGCTTCTCAGAGGGGCTTGGGTTCCAGGGGGGCATTGCTGAGTGCATTTTACAGCTGAGAGGCGGGGTGCGGGGGTGGGGTTAGCCACACCTGGCCGAGAGCCCAGAGCCAGTAGCAGCACCCTGAAGCCAGTGCTGTGGCAATTGGTGTGTGCCTGTGCAGGGCCCACCAGGGAGGGCTCGGGGTTCATCGGTCTCCCTCACCCTGGCCACTGCAGGTGACACCCAGCCTCATGGTGACCGACCTCTCTGGACCTTGGCTGGGGCAGTGGGAGCTGAGCGCTTACCTTTCAGAGTTTCTGGACCCATCAGGTTGGAGGGGAAGTCCAAGTCCCGCCGGCCCTGGAGAGAGGGAGGAGGAGGTGTGGTGAGGGGCATCCTCTGCGGGGCTGAGGAGCGCTGGGCATCCCGGAGGGCAGTGCCCAGACGGGCCAGCTCACCCGGCGGTACTTCTCGCTCGTCTCCTTGGTGTGGATCTTGTCGATCAGCTTCTTCTGCTGGTTCAGCCGGTTCTCTCGTGCCCGGCGCTCCTCGATGAAGGTGGCCTCCCCTTGCCTCATGTTCATCTGGGGACACGGGGAAGGGGCGGGGGTCTGTCCCACTAAGGCCGTGTGGGGTGCTAAGCCAGTGTCTTCCTGATCTGGGATGCTGCACCTGTGTCCCCTCTCCTGGCCTCTGAGCCCTCCCTTGTATTACACTTCTCTCTGCCACCTCTGCCAGCTCCCCTTCAGGTCAGTTCAGTCCTCAGTCGTGTCTGACTCTCTGTGACTCCATGGACTGCAGCACGCCAGGCCTTCCTGTTCATCATCAACTCCCGGAGCTTGCTCAAACTCATGTCCACTGAGTTGGTGATGCCATCCAGCCATCTCATCTGTCACCCCCTTCTCCTGCCTTCAGTCTTTCCTAGCATCAGGGTCTTTTCCAGTGAGTCGGTTCTTTGCATCAGGTGGCCAAAGTATCAGAGCTTCAGCCTCAGCATCAGTCCTTCCAATGAATATTCACGATTGATTTCCTTTAGGATTGATTGGTGTGATTTTCTCGCAGTCCAGGGGACTCTCAAGAGTCTTCTCCAACACCACAGTTCATAAGCATCAATTCTTCGGCACTCAGCTTTCTTTATAGTCCAACTCTCACATCCATACATGACTACTGGAAAAACCATAGCTTTGACCAGATGGACCTTTGGCTCACATCCTTCTGCTCTGCCATCTTGTAGACCTTGCCAGCTCCCCTTAGAACTCACTAAAGTGGATTCCATGTGTCTAAACAAAAGCTCATCATCTTTCCCCAAACCACCTCTCTCCCAGCACATCCGGCTTTGGTGGCTAAATCTACTGTCCTTCCGTCCCCGCCTGCTCACACGTCCCGGACCCTGCGTTCTCCCTTGGCCTGCACATCTAACACCCTACCCCTCATCAGGGTGACTTCTTAAAGGCCTCGAGTTCATCTCCACCATGTGGAGCCTCGCCCATGTGACTAGCATCTCGACCCTGGTCCTCTGATCTCTGCAGTCAGAGCGTACCCGTTTGGGAACATGAATCTGATCCTTTGTCCCCTCCATCTCCTCTCAGGGCTCCAGGTTCCCCGGGGGCCACATGCTGCCCCACATGGGGGCTCCAGCCCCCATGGCTCCTTTTGGCCCTGTTAGACCCCAAGACTGTGTTGCCCAATCTCCACCCCCAGAACCCACTTGTGCACTGCCCCCCTGATCAGGTCCGCACCCCAGGGTGGCCCTGCTTCATGAAGAGGGGTACACAGGCTTTTCAGGGGCCTCAGCACAGACGGGGTGAAGGGGTGCCACCTGCCCTGGCCAGGCCAAATCTCTGTCTCCTCCGTCTACTTCCTGGATTCTGTGTCTGGTGGGACCCTGTCTGCCCAGACTCATGGGGGATGAGGAGAGCTGGCTGGCAGGGCAGCCACTGGACTCCTCCAGTGATGGCAAGGTGTGGGCAGGGGTGTCCAGGTGGGCCCTGGGCCAGACAGGTTTGCAAGACAGCCCTGCAGGGCCCCAGCCTGGGAGCTCACCTTGACCTCATCTGTAATCATCATGGCATCCTGGGACATGACTGTCATGTCCGACAGCTCCAAGCAGTAGTTGGTCACGAGATTCTGCAGCTTGTCCAGCTCTGTGGGGTATCCTGCCAGCTTCTGCAGCACAAGGGCAAGGGCAGGGGGGCAGAACACCTGATGGCCCAGGAGCTGTGGGCCCGTCCCAGGTTGGCTCCCCTGGCCCCTTCCTGATTCTCCTCTGTCCCCCAGAGTGGACCATGCCTGCTCTCCACTCCTCACCCCAGACTGTGTGAGCCCAGAGGACAAGTAGAGCCTGGCCTTTGGCCCCAGCAAGGCCCAAAGCAGGTTAAAGGAAGGTTTTGAGAGGGAAAACGGCCTCCTGCTGGGGGACTTCTCCCTGCCCAGGGCTAGAACCCAGAGACACTTCGTAAGAAGTTGTGATGGGGAGTCCGACTACCTGAGAGGTGCCCCTGGAGCCCCGGGAGGCTGACTGCTCTCTGAAGTGAAGTAGATGGTGTGGGGTCAGACGCAGGACTCAGGGCCAAGGCTAACCTGACCAGCTAGCGTGAGACCGTAGGAAAGCCACTTAACCTGAGTTTCCCCGTGTGTAACAGGTAATAATGGCTCTTTCAAGGGGTTGCTCTCAGGATGGATTGAGATGGTAGAATGATGTATTATTTAACACAGGGTCAGGTTCACAAATGTCCAAGACACCTTAGCTGTTAGTATTTTGTTGTTGATAACTATTATGTAGACTCTCTACTGTTTTTAAAAATTTATTTTTAAAGAATATATAGTATCTTTAATGTCTACTTTTTTGGGGGGAAGGGGTGTGCCACGTGGCATGTGGGATGTTAGTTCCCTGGCCAGGAATCGAACATGTGCCCCTGCATTGGGAGCACAGAGTCTTAACCTCTGGACTCCCAGAAAGTTGTTCTTTTATTTTAGTGGGCGTGGGGACTACCCTGGCGGTCCAGCGGTTGAGACTCCAGGCTTCCTCTGGAGGAGGCACCAGTTTGATCCCTAGTCCAGGAACTAAGAATGCAAATGCTGTGCCATGCAACCAAGAAAAAATTCAGGTGGCCACAGGAGGTATTGTTTTAATGCATATGTTCTAAAAATGCAAGAAGGGACCGCTGGGAGGATAGAATGCATCCAGATGAGAGAGGGGCCCTATCCTCCTTCCATCTTCTGGCCGTCTGGCCTGTGGCAGGTGCCTGGGCTCTGCTCTGTGGGGGCCTGGGGGGGGCCTCCAGTGAAGGGGGCTTGCCTCTTAGGAGGGCTCAAGGCCCCTGGGGCTTCCCTGTCTCCTCGGCAGGGAGCCTGGGGGCTGGCTTGGAAGAAGTGGGCAGCAAGCCCAGGCTGCTGGCCTGTGCAGAGGCAGCTAGCCCTGGATGATGTGAGGGGACTTCCTGAGGGTGCTGGATTCGTCTCTTGCCCCTGTGTGTGGGGGTGCCCTGCCCTGGAGGACCCCGCCCCCACGGAGATCCCAGTCCTGCACACGGCCTGGGGCCTGAGAGTCCCGCCCTTCAAGCGCGGTTAGGTTCCCTGGAACCAAGATGCGGCGGCAGGTGTTGGGATGCGGGGTGAGGGGGCTCACCTTTTTCAGGTGGTCCAGCAGGTCCATGTACAGGAAGTGGATATTTTGGCTTGTGGTGATCTTGATCGTCGTCTTTTCTATGTTGTTCTCCAGCTGACGGATGACCTGGGGTTGGGGGGTGGAGGGCACATTGAGAGTGCCTTGGGGACAGGCCACCTGGGAGCCCAGAGACTCACGGGGGCGGGGCTGGCCTCTCTTCCTAGGGGCGGGGTCTCACTTAGCCCCGCCCCACGCAGCCCCGCGCCGGCCGGCACATGAGCCCCGCCTCCCCAGGGCCCGCCCCCTGCTCAGCCCCGCCCCTCGGCCGCACCTGCTGCAGGCGCAGTTCTTCCTTGGTGGCCTCCGGCTGGCTCTTCAGGCCGGCCAGCTCCAGCTGCATACTCTCCAGCTTCCGCCCGCGCCGCCGCACCAAGTGGATCAGCACGTTGTGCACGTTCACGCGGTCGAAAACATACTTGCGCAGCTTCTCCCGCGCCACCTGCGCCGGGGAGGGCACGGCCCGCGAGTGGGTGCGCGGGGGGGTCACGGAGCACGTGGGAGCTCCGCAGGGACCCTGGGGCTGGGCGCTCTGCTCCCCACCGGCTCCACCTCCTAGAGTAGTTGGGGGGCACCGGCTGGGCGGGGCGGAGGGGCCGTCCCGCCGCCTACCTCCATGGTGCAGCGGCTGTTGGCCAGCCTCATGGGCACGTCCTTCCCACAGGCCCTGGAGATGGCCCACTGGTCGTACTGCGGAGCGGTGGCGGTGAGCTGGGGGCCCATCCCCTCTGCGTTCACCCGGCCGCAGGCCCCTCCAGGCCCTCTCCCCAGGCCCCTTCTGAGTAGCAAGACCCCAGCTCCTGGGGCCGCAAGGGGCAGAGCGCTGCAGGCCCCATCAGGTCATGCCCTCTCGGATGTGATGGGGTCCAGAGAGGGGGGTTCCCGTGTCTCCTCAGTGGCTGCCGTAGGGGGTAGCCCCAGAAAGGGCCCCGAGTTGGGTCCTGGCCCCACCCCCTAAGGTGGGTGGTGGGGTCAGCGTGGGGAAAGCAGGGGCCAGCTGTCCACTTGTGTTGGGGGTAGAGGCTATTACAGCGCGCACCCCACCCCTGCCCCCCACCCCCACCCCCTCGTCCCCAGCCATCAGGCAGCAGGAAGGGCCCCGAGTCCACCTTCTTGGCCAAAGCCCACTCCTGGGACCTGCGGCGGATGTTGCTGCGCAGGAGAGCCAGCGTGGCCTTGTTCTTGACTGTCTTCTCCTTCACGGACTGGATCTGCAGCGCCCGACATTGCTCTGTGGGTGGGGGAGGGGCAGGGCAGTGGGATGTGGGCCGAGGGCTGGGCCTGGATTCCTGGTGGCCGAGGCTCCGGGCCGGGGAGGCCCGGAGTGGGGTCATGAGTTTGCTGTCTCTAAGCCCATGCAGCTTCCTTCCAGCCTGCATGGGGGCCCACTTCGCTGTCCAGCGGTGATCAGCGTTCAGGGGACAGTGTTGCTGGGTGGTGGGGTGGGTGGGGCAGGTGGAAGCCAGGATGGGCAGGCCTGTCATCACTCCCAGACGCTCCTGTCCCCTCTGGCTTTGGGCCCACTATACTCACAAATCTCTTTGAAGCCCCCAGCTTCTCCAGCCCCTCCCCATGGCAGACCCTTCCCATCCATCCTTCCAGCTCTGCTTGTGGGTGAGCAGTGGCCTGGCCCCTAGCCAGTTTGCCCTGGGCTGTCTCTGTGTTAGGACCAACAGTCCTGCACCTGGAGCCCCGAGTCACCCGGTGGCAGGCGTACCCTGGAGCCGAGTGATGGTCTTCAGCTCCTGGATCTGCTCCTCCATCTCTGCCTCATTGCGGATCTTCATGGCGGCCCTGGGGGTCCTCCAGGACCCCTCCGCACCTCCCGCCCTCTCTGTGCTGAGCCTGCTCCGCAGAACCTGTTTAGATTGTCCCTGGAATCCTGGCCCATTGTGACAGGGACCGAGGTTCTCAATGCCCAGGGAACCCAGGAATTCCCGGCCCTCCCTGGTGACCCCACCCTCTGCCCCCAGCCAGCCTGAGTTGTTCCCCCAGACGAGTCTCCCTGCTGCTCTCTGCCCAGGAGTGCTGCCCTGGTCAGTGTCGCTGTCTTCTTCAGGGTGACTTGTGGTGGCTTCACACTGCACCCTCCCCGTCCTCCCCACACCCCTAAGGTCCTCCATGGTGCCTCGAAAAACCGCCAACTTCTCACTGCCTACAGGGTCTCCATTCCCTCACCCCACCCCAAGTTCAAACCACACCCTGGGGACCTGGCTTGTGAGACCCCAACCTCAGTCCTCACTACCCCACATCTCTCGGTAACCTTCCCTGCTCGACCTCCACTTCCCTGGCGAAGTCCTGGATCTGGCTTTAGCTCTCACTTACTCCAGAAATAAATTTGGCCTCCCGGGTGGCTCAGACAGTAAAGAATCCGCCTGCAACGCGGGAGACCTCGGTTCGATCCCTGGGTGGGGGATGATCCCCTGGAGGAGGGCATGGCAACCCACTCCAGTATTCTTGCCTGGAGAATCCCCATGGACAGAGGAGCCTGGTGGGCTACAGTCCATGGGGTTGCAAAGAGTTGGACACAACTGAGTGAGTTTCAACAACTTCAACTGACTACAGGAGGGGCCAGTGTCCTCCCTCTGCACCCTAGTCCAAGCCTGCCTTACAGCCACGTGGCTCAAGCCTGGGGTTCCAGGGGGTGCGCACTAGCTGGGGTACTTTTCCCAACCTGCATGAGTTTGCCAGGGCTGCGGAAACAGAGCACCACAGACCCGGCAGCTAAAACAGGAATTTACTGTCGTGCAACCTGGAGGCTGGCGGTCTGAGATCAAGGGCTGGCTTCTGCTGAGGCCTCTCCCCCAGGCTGGCAGATGCCGCATTCCTGCTGTGTCCTCATGGGGTCCTTACCCTGGACTCTCTGGGTCCTAATCTGCTCTGATAAGCACACCAGTCTGATGGGATGAGGGCCCACCCCCATTTAATTAATTTAGTTACCCCTTTAAAGAAGGCTGGGCACCAAAGAAAGCTTTCGAACTGTGGTGCTGGAGAAAACTCTTAAGAGTCCCTTGGACTGCAAGGAGATCAAACCCGTCAAGCCTAAAGGAAATCAACCCTGAATATTCACTGGAAGGACCGATGCTGAAGCTGAAGCTCCAATACCTGGGCAACCTGATGCAAAGAGCTGACTCATTAGAAAAGACCCTGATGCTGGGAAAGGTTGAGGGCAAGAGGAAAAGGGGGTGACAGAGGATGAGATGGGTGGATGGCATCACCAACTCATTGAACATGAGTTTGAGCAAACTGGGAGACGGTGAAGGACAGGGAGGCTTGGTGTGCTACAGTCCATGGTGTCGCAGAGTCGGACATGACTGAGCGACTGAACAACAACCCCTCCAAAGGCCCTGTCTCTAGATGCGGTCACATCCTGAGGTCCTGGGGGTCAGGGCCGCACACTGTGAACTTGGGGGAGACAATTCAGCCACGACAATGGCCTTCACCCATGTGCTGTTACAGTGTGCATCTTTTTCTGTGACCACTCACACAGACCCTTTTCCTTTCTGCTCACTCTCGGTTTTCAGTCCCATCTGAAACTCCAAGTTCATCCTCTGCCCTCCCTCAGAGCCCAGGTCTTACCCTCAGGAAGGACCTGCCGTGGGCACGGTCTACTCCTTCGCTGCCCCTCTTCTCCCAGGTGTGATGCAGAGCCTGTCCCCTGATACTGGCTCTCCTCTCTTCAGACAGAGATCATGGGGACACGTGGCTGCCTGGAGCAAGGCCACCCTCCTAGGTGCCTTTGCACCAGGCGTCCCTCCTGACTTAGTTCTAGCCAATGGAGTGAATGCAGGAGTGGTGAGTGAATCACTCTCCTCCCTCCCTTTCTCCTTCCTTTTCACAGGGGTGAAGACATGATGGCTGGAGCTGGTACAGCTGCCTGGCACCATGAGGAAGATTTGGAATGGGGGCCCTTACAGCATAGAGCACAGTAAAAGGAGCCTGGGTTCCTGACTCCCTGTTGGCCCCAGGCCACCCACTTGGACTTCTACATGAAAGAAAACGCAAACTCTAGCTGACTTACGCCACAGTTACCATCTTGCCTTCCTACACACAGATTCCTTGGTGCACATAAGTGTGCAATAGATGTTCTTTCGAGTGAGGGCCAGGCCAGCAGGGCGGGGCTGGGCCTGGAGCAGCGACGCCCTGGGAGGTGCACCTTCAGTGTTCTGGAGGAGCCTGATGGAAATGACGACGGCTCTGCCCAGGTTTCGGGTCATGTCTTCCGCTCCCTCTCCCTCTGTGGGCCGTGGCTGAGCTGGAGAGTCCTGCCCCCTCAGGAGCCTTCCTCCATGTGGACAGAGCTCCAGTCAGCTGGCTCTGGTCCCCTGCACCCCTCACTTCCTCCTCCCCCAGAGAGAAGTGACTTAATCTGATAGGTGGGCTGGAATGGTAGGTGGGTGGGAGTGGTCACTTCCGGCCCTCCTCTCCTGAGAGCAGGTGCTGTTCGGCTGCACACATCTGCTCTGTGCCTCCCCCGACCCCCAGCCCGCGTGGAGAGCACGTGGGGCCCGCCAGATGTCTAATTCTGGGGTTCAGATTCAGAAGTGCCCTGGTGCCTCCTCCCCTCAGCGGTGTGGTTCCAAGGAGACGTTTCTCTCATCTTCCTACTGCTGCGACATGTTCCCTGACTGCTTTAGAACTTAGGTGGGAAATAGGACAAGGTGTTTATTAGTTCCGCAGCCCCCAGGGGAACTGTCATCTGTGACTGGGGTGGGTGGGGGGTGCAGGGGCCAGAAAGGGAGTGTCAGCAGCAGAGTGCAGAAGCCCCCTCCCTGCTCCAGGGCTGTCCCCAAAGGTGCATGAGGCATGCTGGTCCTCTCCAGCACTGTGTCCACCTGCAGGACAGCCATCCCAGAAACAGAGTCTCCTGGCTTGAGCTCCCGGGCAGCCAGGCTGGGCAGGAGCAGTCTGCACAGGTTCAACAGACCTGGTCATGCCTGTGTGCGGGGGCCACGGGTGTGGGGAGGGCCAACCTGGGGTGCAGAGGTGCCGAGAGCTGTGTTCTAGAATTGTCTGGCCCCAGGTCTTCTGTGCCCTGGCTGGAGCTCTCCTAGCTGCGCCGATCTATAGGAGGCAGAGAAGACAGCTAGAACCACACCCCAAAGCTGTTCCCAGTCCCTGTGCCCATTTTCTGGAGGCAAAAACTGAGGCTTGGAACAGGAAGGGTGCAGGCAGTGGAGGCCAGACCTGAGATCAGCCAGCCTGGTGTCCGATGCAGGGCCTTTCCATCCAGCCGCTCTTCTTGGGGTGTCTGCCTTCCTCCCTCTGCACTCATTCCCCCCGGGCCACCCACCCCCTCCTGCGTCTTCCTCCTGCATGCGGGCCCTCTCCTTCCCGCCCTGCCCCTCATGTGCATGTCGAGGGGACAGGCCTGTGCAGCCTACACCTTGGACCCGGGCTTGCTGCCTCCAATTCTGGGCACTGCAGCCTCGGTTCTGCGTCCTGCTGCCCTGGGGGCTCTCACCTGTGCCCATGTCTTTGGGGAGCTGCCCTGTCTCCAGGAAGAGCCAGAGGTTGCTGCATTTCTGCGACTCCACTCGGGTCACCCAGTAGCTGGCCACTGAGCCTGCGACTGGGGAGCAGGGGGCAGGGGTCAGGGGGACGGGCATGCCCAGAACCACAGCCACCCACCCCCAGTGGGAACCCACTTCTGCTGAAGAGCCAGCGGCAACTGAGGTGCACTTCAGGGGTCCCAGGCTGGAGTACCCACCCACAGCCAGCAGCACCTTCCACTGAAAGGGGTATGGAAGCTTCCTTTGAACCAGCATCTGCAGGCCGAAGGTTGCACCGGTGCCTGCCAAGAGCCACGGTCCCCATCAGCCAGCTTGTCCTCGGGGCCGGCCAGGGGACCACCGCGGCAGAGCCCGCGTGCCCGCAGCACCTTCCAGGCTCCCAGCACTGCGGGCTGGTGAGCTGGCGCCACTCGCTGGGGAGTCAGGGTGCGACCTCCTCACACCCGGCACCCAGCCTACCTGTGACAAAGGTGGAAACGCCCTTCACGAAAGCGTTCGACTGGCAAGCCGCGTACTCGCCTAGTCCCTGGGAGGGGGAAGGGGTTGAAGGCTCAGTTCCCTGCCCCTCCTGTCCCTCCCTAGGGCGCACTCCGGCCCCGGGGGAGGGGACCACTCATCGTGAGGCCCTGGGGGCCCAGCCACACCCCGCCTGCCCCCCTGCCCACCCAGGCAGGAGGCCTCCACTGCCACCGCAAGAGGGTCCCACACCTCTGTCCCTCTTCGCTTCCCTGATGAGGGTACTCCCACCAAGGCCCCCGCCCCGCTCAGGTCAGCTTCTGAGGTCGGGGCCCGCGTCCAGGCCGGCCTTCTCACCGGGTGCTTGCTGGCCACGGCGTCGTCCACCCGGGACAGGCCCAAGTTCACCATGGCTGGCGCGGCGGCGGGGATCCGGCGGGCTGACCTACACCCGGCCGGCGGAGGGCGGGGCCGGATGGGAAGGGGCGGGGCGCTGGGCGGGGTCTGTGCAGGCCGGAGCGGAGGGGCGGGGCCGGAAAGAGGGAGGGCCGGCTGCAGAGGGGCGGGGCCCGCTCCGGCCGGGGCGGGGGGCGGGGCCAGCGCAGAGGGGGCGGGCCTGCGTGCGCTTCGGGCGCCGGGCTCCGCGGGCGGACGCAGGCAGCGGAGCGCGCTCCTCGCCGCGAGCCTGGCTTGGATCGCCTGCATTATCTCCAAGCTCTTAGAGACCTGATTACTGTTAGTAATTTGTTGGGATGGGCTTTGCTTAAGGGATTACCTATACTGAAGACGACCACGGAATATGAGGTGGCGTATCTAAAAATGGTTTAGTGAGTTAACTCCCCAAATACTGTGACCGCATACTTGGTGTTAGTCCTGTGCTCGGAGCTGGGGGTCCCACGGAGGAGTCAGAGCCCTTACCCCTGATAGAGCAGACAGGTAAACAGACCTGGGGGGAGGTCAGGAAGACAAAATGGGGGCGGGGATGGAGAGGGTCAAGCAGAGGACCCGCAACCACGTGGGCCTGAGCCCTGGCCTATTTGATAAGCTTCAGGAGGCCCAAGTGGCTGAATCTGAGGGTCAGGCAAGGGTTGGGCTGTAAGTTAGGGTCTCCGGCCACAGCCTTCTGTGCCTTGAAGCCTGGCGGGGGCTTCAGTTCTTCTGATTGCACTGGGAGGGCCCGGGCAAGGATGTCAGCGCCGTGGACACATGGCCTTCCTGCTTGGTTGGGAGCCAGCCTTCCAGGAGAGCGTCTGCTAAGGTTCAGAGGGTGTTTCAGTGATGAAACAGGCAGGGGTGCTGTGGGCTGCATTTGGAGGCTGCACTGGTAGGCTTTGGCACTGGGTTGGTGGTGCCAGTGAAAGGTTGCGGTGGTGAGCCGTGTGCTACGCCAGGACTGGTGACCTCCAGAGGAGAGGATTTCGATCCAGGGCCAGAGACAAGGCTTGACTACTGGGAGCTTTTCATGTAGCAAAGTTTTATTAAAGGGTAATAGAGATACACTCTTGACAAGAGAATTCCAGAAAAACATCTACTTCTGTTTTGTTGACTATGCCAAAGCCTTTGACTGTGTGGATCACAATAAACTATGGAAAATTCTGAAAGAGATGGGAATACCAGACCACCTGACCTGCCTCTTGAGAAACCTGTATGCAGGTCAGGAAGCAACAGAACTGTTGGTGGCCAGGGTCCCCAGCTGACCACCAGCCTCCCAGATGCCTGATGGGAGAAAACGATAGTGAAAGACAAAAACATCATCCCAACCTTCACATTGACCTTGTTCATTATTTTTTCAAGCAGGATTTCCTGAAAAACACCTGAGAGATGAAGACTAAGTGAGCGAGACAGCAGAAAAAAGCAGATGCTAGAAGCAGACCCATTGGGCTTCCCTGGGGGCTTAGTCAGTAAAGAGACTGCCTGCAATGCAGGAGACCCAGGTTCAATCCCTGTGTTGGAAAGATCCCCTGGAGAAGGAAACAGCAACCCACTCCAGTATTCTTGTCTGGAAAATCCCATGGGGAGAGGAGCCTGGCGGGCTAAGGTCCATGGGGTCACAGAGTCGGACATGACTTAGCATCTAACACCAAACCACCATTCCCATCTTGAGGCTCCACCCTCATGACCTAATCACCTCCCAAAGGCCCCACCCCTCAGTCCCATCACATCAGGGCTTAGGGTGTCAGCTGCAATGCAGGAGACCTGGGTTCGATCCCTGGGTCGGGAAGATCCCCTAGAAAAGGGAACAACTACCCACTCCAGTATTCTGGCCTGGAGAATCCCATGGACTATACCAACTCTGGGTCACGACTGAGTGACTTTCAGACGTATAGGTCCAATGACTACCCTGGTGATGGTAGAGAATCTGCCTGCAATGCAGGAGACCCGGGTTGGATCTCTGAATCCGGAAGATCCCCTGGAGAAGGGAGTAGAACCCACTCCAATAATCTGGCCTGGAGGATTCCATGGACTGTATAGTCCATTGGGTCTCAAAGAGTCAGACAGGGCTAAGTTACTTTCACTTTATGGCTTTTTACTTTTTTATTTTAATGATTTTATTGAAATATAGTTGATTTACAGTGTTATGTTAATTACTGCTCTACAAAAGTGATTCCGTTTTATATATTTATGTGTGTGTATCAGTTCAGTTCAGTTGCTCAGGCGTGTCCGACTCTTTGTGACCCCATGGACTGCAGCACACCAGGCCTCCCTGTCCATCACCAATTCCCAGAGCTTACTCAAACTCATGTCCATTGAGTCCGTGATGCCATCCAGCCATCTCATCCTCTGTCGTCCCCTTCTCCTCTCGCCTTCAATCTTTCCCAGCATCAGGGTCTTTTCTAATGAGTCAGTTCTTCACATCAGGTGGCCAAAGAATTAGAACTCCATATATATATATATAATATATATATATTATATATATATATATATACACACACACTTTTTTTTTCAATTTAAACTTTTTATTTTCTATTGGGGTATAGCCAATTAACAATGTTGAGACGGTTTCAGATGAGCAGGGGCACTCAGCCCTACACATACATGTACTGTGCTCCCCCAGACCCTGCCCCATCCAGGTGGCCACGTGATACAGAGCAGAGCTCCCTGTGCTGCACAACAGGACCTTGTGGGTTATTGTCCGCAGAGGACTTTAGTTGTGGGGGCAGGTACTCAGACACTCAGACTGCAGCATAGGCTGTGGAAACACCTAGGATTACTCTGCTTACATCTGACCATCAGATGGGCAACACCAAAATCAGACTGATTATATTCTTTGCAGCCAAAGATGGAGAAGCTCTATACAGTCAGCAAAAACAAGATCGCGAGCTGACTGTGGCTCAGATCATGAACTCCTTATTGACAAATTCAGACTGAAATTGAAGAAACTGGAGAAAATACTACACCATTCAGGTATGACCTAAATCAAATCCCTTATGACTATACAGTGGAAGTGAGAAATAGATTTAAGGGACTAGATCTGATAGACAGAGTGCCTGATAAACTATGGATGGAGGTTTGTGACATGGAGGAGACAGGGATCAAGACCATCCCCATGGAAAAGAAATGCAAAAAGGCAAAATGGCTGTCTGAGGAGGCCTTACAAATAGCTGGAAAAAGAAGGGAAGCAAAAAGCAAAGGAGAAAAAGAAAGATATACCCATTTGAATGCAGAGTTCCAAAGAACAGCAAGGAGAAAGAAGAAAGCCTTCCTCAGCGATCAGTGAAAAGATATAGAGGAAAACAATAGAATGGGAAAGACTAGAGATCTCTTCAAGAAAATTAGAGATGCCAAGGGAACATTTCATGCAAAGATGGGCTCAATAAAGGACAGAAACGGTATGGACCTAACAGAAGCAGAAGATATTAAGAAGAGGTGGCAAGAATACACAGAAGAACTGTACAAGAAAGATCTTCATGACCCAGATAAACACGATGGTGTGATCACTCCCCTAGAGCCAGACATCCTGGAATGTGAAGTCAAGTGGGCCTTAGGAAGCATCACTACAAACAAAGCTAGTGGAGGTGATGGAATTCCAGTTGAGCTATTTCAAATCCTGCAAGATGATGCTGTGAAAGTGCTGCACTCAATATGCCAGCAAATTTGGAAAACTCAGCAGTGGCCACAGGACTGGAAAAGGTCAGTTTTCATTCCAATCCCAAAGAAAGGCAATGCCAAAGAATGCTCAAATTACCGCACAGTTGCACTTATCTCACACGCTAGTAAAGTAATGCTCAAAATTCTCCAAGCCAGGCTTCAGCAATACGTGAACCGTGAACTTCCAGATGTTCACGCTGGTTTTAGAAAAGGCAGAGGAACCAGAGATCAAATTGCCAACATCCGCTGGATCATGGAAAAAGCAAGAGAATTCCAGAAAAACATCTATTCTGCTTTATTGACTATGCCAAAGCCTTTGACTGTGTGGATCACAATCAACTGTGGAAAATTCTGGAAGAGATGGGCATACCAGACCACCTGACTTGCCTCTTGAAAAAGCTATATGCAGGTCAGGAAGCAACAGTTGGAACTGGATATGGAACAACAGACTGGTTCCAAACAGGAAAAGGAATACGTCAAGGCTGTATATTGTCACCCTGCTTATTTAACTTATATGCAGAGTACATCATGAGAAATGCTGGGCTGGATGAAGCACAAGCTGGAATCAAGATTGCTGGGAGAAATATCAATAACCTCAGATATGCAAATGACACCACCCTTATGGCAGAAAGTGAAAAGGAACTAAAAAGCCTCTTGATGAAAGTGAAAGTGGAGAGTGAAAAAGTTGGCTTAAATATTCAGCTCAGTATTCAGAAAATGAAGATCATGGCATCCAGTCCCATTACTTCATGGCAAATAGATGGAGAAACAGTGGAAATGGTGGCTGAGTTTATTTTTCTGGGCTCTAAAATCACTGTAGATGGTGATTGCAGCCATGAAATTAAAAGACGCTTACTCCTTGGAAGGAAAGTTATGACCAACCTAGACAGCATATCAAAAATAGAGACATTACTTTGTCAACAAAGGTCCGTCTAGTCAAGGCTATGGTTTTTCCAGTGGTCATGTATGGATGTGAGAGTTGGACTATAAGGAAAGCTGAGAGCTGAAGAATTGATGCTTTTGAACTGTAGTGTTGGAGAAGACTCTTGAGAGTCCCTTGGACTGCAAGGAGATCCAACCAGTCCATCCTAAAGGAGATCAGTCCTGGGTGTTCATTGGAAGGACTGATGTTGAAGCTGAAACTCTAATATTTTGGCCACCTGATGGGAAGAGCTGACTCATTTGAAAAGACCCTGATGCTGGGAAAGATTGAGGGCAGGAGGAGAAGGGGACGACAGAGGATGAGATGGTTGGATTGCATCACCAACTCAATGGACATGGGTTTGGGTGGACTCTGGGAGTTGGTGATGGACAGGGAGGCCTGGCGTGCTGTGGTTCATGGGGTCACAAAGAGTCGTACATGACTGAGCGACTGAACTAAACACTGCTTAACGGCGTGAGAACCATATTTGAAACTGTGTTACATTTTCACAAAACATTATAAACTCTAAAGATGAAACTATAAAAAAGGCAGTTAAAGAACATCTGTGTAACACAAGATAGTGACCATCATTAAAACTAAATCTCTGTACAGTCCTGCAAAAAAAAAAAAAAATGCAACCGCACAAATCATGAAAAATAGAAACCTCACATTTCTTGTAAGTGAAAAACCCCAAAGTCCACCAAAGATCTCTCTCGAGCCTCTGTCTTAAGACTTCCTGGAGAACTAAGAAGGACTGTGGAAAGGAGAGGAGATGGACAAGTGCCCTAAGACTGAGCTGAAATAGGTCCAGAACTCCAACAACGGTCACAGACCAGCCGCCAAGACAGGACCACAGGGCAGCTTGGGGCTCAGCTGCGACTTCAGAAAGGCATCACTTTTGGGAAGGAGGAGCATTAGAAAGGGGCTGGGTGCCTTTCCACACTGGGTAGTGGAGTAAAATAAACACCTGTAAATGTAGGATCCTTCAGGACAAAAGAGAGCCAAACTTCACACACACACCAGTACCCAGATGCCACCCATTAAGGAGAGTCCATTAAGGAGACGTTCTATACAGTCAGCAAAAACAAGAGTGGGAGCTGACTGTAGCTCAGATCATGAACTCCTAATTGCAAGATTCAGACTTAAATTGAAGAAACTAGGGAAAACCACAATACCACTCAGGTATGACCTAAGTCAAATCCCTTATGGTTGTACAGTGGAAATGACAAATAGATTCAAGGGATTAAATCTGATAGACAGAGTGTCTGAAGAACTATGGATGAAAGTTCATGACATTGTACAAGAGGCAGTGTCAACACCATCCCCAAGAAAAACAAATGAAAAAAGGCAAAATGGTCATCTGAGGAGGCCTTCCAAATAGCTGGGAAAAGAAGAGAAGCTAAAGGCAAAGGAGAAAAGGAAAGATATAAGCATCCGAATGCAGACTTCCTAAAAATAGCAAGGAGAGATAAGAAGCCTTCCTCAGTGATCAATGCAAAGAAATAGAGGAAAACAATAGAATGGGAAAGACTAGAGATCTCTTCAAGAAAAGTAGAGACACCAAAGGAACATTTCATGCAAAGATGGGCTCAATAAAGGACAGAAACGGTATGGACCTAACAGAAGCAGAAGATATTAAGAAGAGGTGGCAGGAATACACAGAACTATACAAAAAAGATCTTAATGACCCAGATAACCACGATGGTGTAATCACTCCCCTAGAGCCAGACATCCTGGAATGTGAAGTCAAGTGGGCCTTAGGAAGCATCACTATGAACAAAGCTAGTGGAGGTGATGGAATTCCAGTTGAGCTATTTCAAATCCTGCAAGATGATGCTGTGAAAGTGCTGCACTCAATATGCCAGCAAATTTGGAAAACTCAGCAGTGGCCACAGGACTGGAAAAGGTCAGTTTTCATTCCAATCCCAAAGAAAGGCAAGGCCAAAGAATGCTCAAACTACTGCACAATTGCACTCATCTTGCACACTAGCAAAGTAATGCTAAACATTCTGCAAGCTAGCCTTCAACAGTATGTGAAATGAGAACTTTCAGATGTTCAAGCTGAATTTAGAAAAGGCAGAGGAACCAGAGATCAACTTGCCAACATCCACTGGATCACAGAAAAAGCAAGAGAATTCCAGAAAAGCATCTACTTCTGCTTTCTTGACTACACCAAAGCCTTTGACTGTGTGGATCACAACAAACTGGAAAATTCTTCAAGAGATGGGAATACCAGACCGCCTTACCTGCTCCCTGAGAAATCTGTATGCAGGTCAAGAAGCCACAGTTCCGAGTCGGATATGGAGCAACACACTGGTTCCAAATTGGGAAAGGAGTACATCAAGGCTGTATATTGTCACGCTGCTTATTTAACTTATATGCAGAGTACATCATGTGAAATGCTGGGCTCAGTGAAGCAAAAGCTGGAATCACAATTGCCAAGAGAAATATCAATAACTGCAGATATGCAGATGACACTACCTTTATGGCAGAAAGCGAAGAGGAACTAAAGAGCCTCTTGATCAAAGTGAAAGAGGAAAGTGAAAAAGCTGGCTTAAAACTCAACATTCAAAAAATGAAGGTCATGGCATCCAGTCCCATCACCTCGTGGCAAATAGATGGGGAAACAATGGTAACAGTGAGAGACTTCATGTTGGGGGATTCCAAAATCATTGCAGATGGTGACTGCAGCCAGGAAATTAAAAGATACTTGCTCCTTGGAAGAGAAACTATGACCAACCTAGACAGCATATTAAAAAGCAGAAACATTGCTTTGCCAACAAAGGTCCGTCTAGTCAAAGCTGTGGTTTCTCCAATAGTCATGTATGGATGTGAGAGTTGGACCATAAAGAAAGCTGAGCACCAAAGAATTGATGATTTTGAACTGTGGTGTTGGAAAAGACTCTTGAGAGTCCCTTGGACTGCAAGGAGATCAAGCCAGTCAGTCCTAGAGGAAATCAGTCCTGAATATTCATTGGAAGGACTGATGCTGAAGTTGAAGCTCCTATACTTCAGCCACCTGATGTAAAGAACTGACTCACTGGAAAAGACCCTGATTCTGGGAAAGATTGAAAGCAGGAGGGGAAGGCGACAGCAGAGGATGAGGTTGGGTGGCATCACCGACTCGATGGATATGAGCTTGAGCAAGCTCTGGGAGTTGGTGATGGACAGGGAGGCCTGGTGTGCTGCGATTCATGGGGTCACAAAGAGTCGGACACGACTGAGCAACTGAACTAACTGAACTGAACTGAGAGAGAGTCCTCTGCATATGGATGCATATGAATTAGGAATCTTGAAAGTCATCGAAACTGCCAATCCCACTCAGGAAATGAATAGACTTAAGGAGTATATCAGAGAAGGCAATGGCATCCCACTCCAGTACTCTTGCCTGGAAAACCCCATGGACAGAGGAGCCTGGAAGGCCACAGTCCATGGGGTCGCTGAGGGTCGGACACGAATGAGCGACTTCACTTTCACTTTTCACTTTCATGCATTGGAGAAGGAAATGGCAACCCACTCCAGTGTTCTTGCCTGGAGAATCCCAGGGATGGGGGAGCCTGGTGGGCTGCTGTCTATGGGGTCACACAGAGTCGGACACGACTGAAGTGACTTAGCAGTAGCAGGAGTATATACTTTGCTCTTAGAAGAAGAAATCAAGAAAAGAATGAAAACATCTCTTCTAATGGAAATCCCACCGTGGGGAGAGGAGGGTATGTGGAAAGCAATAACTATTACGTGAAACTCCAGACTGAACTAAATATGCCAAAGCATTGAAGGACATTAGAAGAACATCTTGAAATATGTTTTTTTAATTAACTAAGAGCAGAAATGAACAAAAAACAGGAAAGAATTCAGTAAGAGCTAATTGTTGTCAGGAAAGAAATTGACTCTCAGACTTTACCGATAAAGGAAAATTCTTTAGGGTCTCCAGGCAAATGACCAAATTACTTTCAAGGGTGAGAACAAGCTGGCATCGAACTTCCAAAGGCAAAGTGCAAACAGAAATGCACTTGTGGCAGGAGAGATGCGCACGCCCTCTCAGTAGAGGTGGGCCTAAGGGCTCACTGTGGGTGGGCGTAAAGTGAAAGCGTGAGTCACTCAGTCGCGTCTGACTCTTTGCAACCCCATCGAACCTGGGTCAAAGCACCACAGTTCAAAATCATCAATCATCAATTTCAGGCAGATTCTGTACCGTCTGTGCCACCAGGGAAGCCCCTGATGTGGGTAAAGAAGTCCTAAAATGTCTAAGGCGGGTCATGAGGGTTTATGTATTAATTTTACAGGCTTCACAGGTGGCGGTAGTGGCAAAGAACCCAGCTGCCAACACGAGAGATGTAAGAGACGTGGGTTCAATCCCTGAGTGGGGAAGATCTCCTGAAGGAGGGCATGGCAACCCACTCAGTCTTCTTGCCTGGGGAATCCCATGGACAGATGAGCCTGGTGGGTTACGGTCCACAGGGTCACAAAGAGTCGGAGACAACTGAAGCAAATTCACCGCATGCGCATAGAATTGTATGCCTTGATAACAGAGAGGAAAACACGCACAGAACTGACTGTCTAGCCACAAGCACAGCATCAGTGAGCCCCACAAAGTAGAAACATTGCAAACTTACCTGACCAAATGACAATAAAACAAGGACTTTAAATTTTTTCCTATTTTAGAAAATACTCTTGGATGAAACAAAAATGCAAAGTGAAATCACAGAATTTATTTATAATAAATATTATTAAAATATCACATGAAACAGGGTCAGAAGAGACGTCAAAGCCTTAAACACACCCTTAAAAATAAAAGATTGAAAGTAATGTATTAGATTCCCAATTCTCACAGCTGGACTGGGGATTCCCCGTGCTCCAGGGGTTGAGAATCCACCTTCCAATGCGGGGGATGTGGCTTCCATCCCTGGTCAGAGAACTAAGATCCCACCTTCAGTGGAGCAGCTTCCCAGGTGGCTCAGGGGTAAAGAACCTGCCTGCCAATGCAGGAGATGCCAGAAACACGGGTTTGATCCCTGGGTTGGGAAGATCCCCTGGAGGAGGGCAGGGCAACCCACTCCAGTATCCTTGCCTGGAGAATCCCAGGGACAGAGGAGCCTGGCGGGATGCAGTCCATGGGGTCATGAAGAGTTGGACACGACTGAGCGACTGAACGCACGGACAGTGGAGCAATCAAGCCACGGCCACAGCTACCGCGCTGCAGAGCGAGGCAGCCCCCACGCCGCGAGGAAGAGCCCCACGCAGGGGGCCGGCAGCCAGACACACAGATAAAGAAATGTTTCTAAAAAGGACAAGAGGGGCTTCCCTGGTGGCTCAGCTGGTGAAGAATCCACCTGCAATGTGGGAGACCTGGGTTCGATCCCTGGGTGGGGAATATCCCCTGGAGCAGGGAAAGGCCACCTACTCCTGTATTCTGGCCTGGAGAACTCCATGGACTGTATAGTCCGTGGGGTCGTGAAGAGTTGGACAAGACTGAGCGAAAAAATAAAATTAAAAATAAAAATAAAAATAGGACAACAATATAAACCACAGGACCTCACGGAGAAGGAAATAACAAATAGGGACCAGAGAACAGCGGATGTAACGAATGGATCAAAGTCCTCCCCCAGGGGGGTGGCCAGCAGGACTGGGCATGCTCCACACGCAGGTTTTGGTCACAGAAGGAAGGAGCCAGTGCGCAACCCCGGCAAAGGCAAGCGCGGGCCGCCGCCGTGTGGGCGGAGGGCCACCCAGCCCACCCTCGGGTTTGCTCAGTGTGCCCAACCCCTGGATCGGTCCTCGGGGCGGCGTGGACCCCGCGCCTGGGAGCCCGAAAACTGAAAAAAAAAAAGTCTTCATCCTTGAGAAGATGAACAGAATTTTTCCATTAATTTACAGGATTATTAACAGAATCATTAGTATTATTTTTAAAAATAATAAATTAACTAACATAAATAAGAAAAAATGGAGAGACTATAAATGCATGAAGTAAGAAAAGACAAAGGGCGGGAAAAATAACCTTTGGGACAAAAGGATAAAAAAATGTTTCATCGACAGAAAGTGCTTTGCTGGCTTCTAAGAAAATAACTTCAAAGTCTTCAACCAGATGTGTTTACAGAATTCAGTTTGCCTGAATTTACCCTATTAGAAAGAAAGAGGGGCTTCCTCTCTGGCTCAGCAGTAAAGAATCTGCCTGTCAATGCAGGAGACGAGGGCTCCGATCCCTGGGTTGGGAAGATCCCCCGGAGGAGAGCATGGCGATCCACTCCAGTATTCTTGCCTAGAGCATCCCCATGGACAGAGGAGCCTGGCGGGCTACAGTCCACGGGGTCACAAAGAGTCAGACACGACTAAGCAACTGAGCATGCACACACCCAGAAAGAAATGTCTGTGATAGATATAATAGGTGATAATTTACAGGTAAGCTGAGAAATGGACAGGTTGATAAGCAACGCAATCGATCGATAAAGAGAGGCTATGAGAAAGGACTAGACTGACGGGCAGTGGAAACAGCACCCACGCGGGAACAGAGGGAAAGCTCAGGGTGTGAAGCCGGCTTCAGACCTTCCTCTCCCAAACCCAACCCTGGCTCTTCTCAGCATCACTTTCAGTTGTACGTGTGTTAGTCGCTCAGTCGTGTCCGACTCTTTGCGACCCCATGGACTATAGCCAGCCAGGCTCCTCTACCCATGGATTCTCCAGGCAAGAATCCTGGAGTGGGTTGTCATTCTCTTCTCCAGGAGGTCTTCCCGACCCAGGGACTGAGCCTGGGTCTGCTGTGTTGCAGCAGGCTCCTTACTGTCCGAGCCACCAGGGAAGCCCCGGTTTTTATTGACTCCTTGTTTTCGACCATAGATTGCATTTTCCTGTTTCTCTGTCCGTGCAGTAACTTTTGCGCTGGATAGCGCTGCGGACACCACCAGGTGGGGGCCTGGTCTCCGTCACGGGCCTCTGAATTGTCCCCGCCCCGCTTCCCGTGCTGAAGCCCTCATGCTGGACATGATGTATTTGTCCAGTGCCTTTGGGGCCTTCCAGGGGGTGAAAGTGAAGTGGGGTTGCAAGGGTGGAACCCCAACCCAGTAGGGCTGGGCCCCTTAGAAGAGGGAAGGACACCAGAAACCTGTCCCCACACGTGCAGAGAAGACGGTGCGATGGGAAAGCTGCCGTCCACAAGCCATATGGGGGCCCTCGCCAGACACCAGGCTCTTAGCACCCTGACCTCAGACTTCCAGCCTCCAGAGAAGAGACCCCTGTTGCTGCTGTACCACATTCAGCGGGTTCTGTGTTACAGCAGCCCAAACAGACGTCCTAGAACCTTCTATCGGGAGGTGCAGCTGAGGCAGACGGCCCTGCTCCCCTGAGCTCTGGCCAGACAGGTCTGGGGGAACCTCGCAGGTGTCGGAGTGCAGCCTCCAAACGTCCCCCTGCTCGTCTTTCGGACCCGTCGTCTCAGGCAGGCCCTCCCCTCGAGGGTGGTCCTTACTCCTGGAGGCTTTCTGGTGGCCCGCTGGGGTCAGCAGGGTCTCTCTTCTCTGGACGGATGGGCCCCACCGGCCCCTCAGCTGTGCGCAGAAGCCCCGTGACCCTGCTCTGCACGCGGGCAGGGGGCAGACGCCCACCCACATTCTCTGCCCTGCCCCAGCCGATAGAAGGAGGGTGTGGTCATGGTGGGGGTGCCCCCAGGCGCTGAGGAGGACCGGGCTGATAGGGGATGGAGCCAGCGGGGGGCCGGGGTTGGGGCAACTGTGGCCTGAGGGCCTTGGACCCAACGCCCACGGATTTGAGCTCAGGGCAGCAGGGAGCCAGGCGAAGATAGACAGGCGGCAGCCGTGGTTACCTTCCACTTGGGAGGAGCTCGGCTCGGGCCGGCCCGGGGCTGCCGCGGGCTCTCGGGGACCAGAGGACAGACCAGAAGGGCCCGGGGCAGCCCGGCCCGCAGGCACTGAGCAGCACAGGCCGGCAGAAGGGACGGGGAACAGCGGGAGCCGGCCTGCCCGTAGCCGTGTCGGCCACAGCGGGAGGAGCCCACCCAGGGGTGGGCGGCCCCCATGGTCATGGTGAACCCAGACCTCCTGAGAGTCAGGTCTGCTGCGTGCGATGTGGAGGCAGTCACGGGACACACACCCCACCAGCCCGCCCGCCACCCCTCGGCCCCCTGGAAAGACGGGACCGGACACACACCCACCAGCTCGCCCGCCACCCCTGGCTCCCTGGAAAGATGGGACCATGGTTCAGCTGAAGAGTTTATTCGGGCTGAGCAGCTGCAGGTGGCCCCCCAGGGCTGGTGGCCCAGGGAGGCTGGGTGGCCCAGGGAGGCCGGGTGGGCAGGGCTGCAAGCACGCCAGTGCGGGGTAGGGGCTCCCCTAGGTCAGATCCTGCGACATGGAAGGGCAGGGCCTCAGGATGCCGCCCTCATCCGAGGGCCCCAGCCAGGAGTGGGTGTCCTAGCTGAGTGGCCTGGGCCTCAGTTTCTCTACCTGTACAATGGGGTCACAGTACCATCTCTTGGAGCTGTTGAGACAGAGGGGACCGTGCAGCTGAAGGGTTAGCACAGTGGGGGACCCGGGAGCCCGAGACGGGGTCCACAGGGCCTGTGACCCCCAGGCAGGACCCTGCTGGGTGGAAACCCGGACGAGGCCAGCCTGCCCCCACCGCCAGGGATCCCTCCTGGCGTCAGCATCCTGGAGGCCCCAGGAGCTAGAGTGAGCGCGGACTCCTGTCAGGCTGGGACTCAGCCAGGGCGGAGACTCGCCTCCTTCAGGAGCCTGGGACATCTCCCGTGGGCCGGGACAGCGTGCGGGGCTGCGTGAGGGACAGGCGCCCGGCCCCCTCTCAGCCCAGGCTTTGCAGCCACAGGAGGGGCTGGCTCAGGACAGGAGATGCCCAGGTCGGCCCTGACTCTCGGGAAGCCCCGGCTCCACCCGCCCCGGAGTCAGCCCCCCGATCCCTAGAACCCCAGACTCCTCTTCCAGCTGTGATGGGGAGGTCTGGGGACCCAGCCCCAGCCTCGGGGTGGGGAAGGAGACTCACCACCTAGGACAGCAGGTTCACACAGGTCACTGTGGAGATGAGACGGTGGGGAAGTGGGGAGACAGTTCCCAGGAAGGAGGCCCCGGCCCCTAGCCCGACACTCACAGTCCTTGGTGAGCAGCTGCACGTTCGAGACTGACAGCCCCTGCTCCACGGCCTTCTCCACGAACTTTTCTGTGGCCTTCTCATTGTGCTCCAAGGTCCGGCCTGCGAGGAAGGGGGCGCGGCTGGCTGGGGCCCCCAGGGACGCCCTCCCTGCCCAGCCAGTCCCTGCTCCGCCCCGCCCGCCCCAGGCCCCCACCCGTCTGCCCCCTAGGCTTCTCCTGCCCCCTCCCCGAGGGGCCGGGCTCTCCCAGGCTGGAGCGGGAGGTCGTGGGCTCACTGTAGAGCTTCAGCACGCTGCTGGGCTTCCCGCCTCTGTTCAGGATGATGTTCATGATGGCGTAGGTCTTGTAGTCTGTGGCCACCACGATGACCTCTTTGCCTCCTTGGGATAAACCAAACAAAGGACTCCCAGGCTGTGGGGGGGGCGCCTCCCACGGGCCATACCCCCACCTCGGAAAGTACACACACACGTGCTGCACACATGTGGGGCTACAGCAAGCCTTCTGGACTCCCCGGGGAGCTTCTGAAGAGGGTGGGCAGAGAGCCCCACTGGCCAGGACAAAGGCCACCTGATCAGGCTCATCAGAGGCTGCAGAGAGGAGGCGCGGGCGGCCCAGGCCGGGGGCTGGGCAGCTTCCGTGTGGGCTGAGCACTGAGCTCAGGCCGAGGGCTCTGGGCGACCATGTCCCGACGGGAAGACCCTCAGGGCCAGGATGGCTGAGCAAGGGCCACGTGCAGTGGGACAAAGCATCCCCACCGGCTCCCGGCGCACGGAGGGCGGGGCTGGGGACTCCAGGCTGAGCAGGGCGTCGGGGCAGGGAGTGAGGAAGGGGCGACCGCGGGCCGCATTCCTCACCAGACTCTAAAGGGATCTTGAACTTCCCGGGGGCGTCCCCCTTCACGGCCTGGTTCTTCTCCTTCATGCACAGGTTCATGCTGGAGAGGGCAGACGCTTTCAGCCCACCCTCGCCCACCACCACCGCGCCTTGCTCTGGACAAGGGGCAGCTCTGAGACCACCAGGTAGCCCCCGACCAGCAGGCCCCTGCCCAGCTCCACGTCCAGGCACCAGCCACCTCAGGAAGCCACTCAGAGGACGGAAGCCCTGTGCCTCCACCCTGCCCTGGGGGCCCTGGCACCCTCCTCCCCCCACTCCATCCTCGTCCCGCCAGGGGGGCCGCGTGACACCGGGAAGGCCAGCGCCACTCACTGGTCAGACACGGAGGTCAGGCTGAGGTGGGGCCCGTCCTGTTCCACTATCACGGCCCCCACCTTCCGCTGTGGGGACGAGCTCTGGTGCTCCAGGTTGGAGGCCAAGGCAATCTCGTACCACATACCTGAAAACTGGGGGGACAGCAAGCTGGAGGGGGACTGCCTTGGAGGGGGGCCTGCCGCTGGTATCAGGGCCTCCCCCAGCCCAGGACAGTGGTCTGTGGAATTCCCGGGCCCCACACGCCTGGAGCTGGCAGGGGCTCTAGAGGGAGCGTGTCCCCAGGGGCCTCCAGGCCCCCTCCGGCCGGCTCAGCCGTTCACCATGGTGGGCACCTGACGCAGCCACCTGGGTCAAGCTGAAGTTCTGGAGGCCCAAGTCCTCCTTGCCGGCCGCCAGCACCACGAGCAGCCCCAGCAGGGCTGCAAGCAAGTTGCCCCTCATGTCTGGCCAGCAGGGACTGGGGCCAGCTCCCCAAAGCCACAGGACATGCTCCTTGGGCCCAGTCTGGGCTTATACCCTCCCCGTGGGTGTCGGCAAAGGCACAGGCTGGCTTCATTAAGCAGACCGCCTGCCCATCAGCTGGGCCAGGCCTGAGGGGCCTCCGCCCCCAGACCTTGATGTTGCCCCAGCTGCTTGGCCAGCCAGTCGGCTGCCCTGCAGGCTGGGCCCCAGGCCCCTGGAGGGACAGTGCCCAGAGCCCCCAGACCACCCGCGAGAGGCCGGAGGGCAGCATGGGGCTCCATGGTGAGGGGGCAGGACAAGAGGCGGCATGTCCTGCACTTCGGGACATGTGTGCGGGGAGCGGATGGCGGTCGGGGCCCCTCACGGCACCAGGACCCAACCGCTGCCCACAAGGCTCCAGCAGGAGCCCTCAGCAGCACCCAGGGCAGCCCGAGGCCCTGGCACCTGGCCCGCCTGGGAGCACCAGGCGACCTCCGGACGTGGGTGCGTGCCCTTGAGGGCCCGCCAGCTGCGTAGGCAGGGGCCCGGGTCAATGGGGCGGGACCAAGGACACGGGCACCCGGGCGACGCTGACTCTGTAGCCCACCGGCCGTGGGCAGCGAGGCATGAGCCGGGACGAGCCGATCCCGCCAGCCCTGCAGGCCGATCAGCAGCCCCCGAGGTGGCTCCCCTGGCCGTTCACCCACGGAACCGTTCTCCGTGGCGGGGACAGTGTCTCTCCGTCCTGTGGAACTGTTCCCCGAGGAGGGACAGCGTCTCTCCACCTCACGGGTGAAGAGCTTCACCAGCAGGGGTGGAGGGCACCTGTCCAGGTCCCCCTGACAGGTGGGCAGCCACCCCGTCACCCCAGCTGCTCTCACGGCCCTTGACTGCACCCCACCTCCAAGTGTCAGCCGTGTGCCCGATGGTGGCCAACAGCAGCCAGGCCGGAGGGCTGGGGAGCAGCAGAGACAACAGGGGAAAGGAGGCAGAGGACGAGGGCAGGGGGGCGACGCCCGGGGAGTGCCAAAGGGACACGGGGGTCCCAGCTCCCCGGGGAGCAGAGTGCGGGGAGGACGAGGGCAGGGGGGCGACGCCCAGGGAGTGCCAAAGGGACACGGGGGTCCCCGCTCCCCGGGGAGCAGAGTGCGGGGCCCGCAGACAGCGCGCGCCCTCACGGTCTCAGCTCAGCCTGCGGCTCACGGCAGAGGCTCCAGGGCAGCTGCTGACCGTTTGTTGACCCCACCAGCCCCGCCCACCACCCCTGGCCCCCCAGGAAAGACGGGACCGTGGGTTCGGCCTTAGAGTTTATTCAGGCTGAGCAGCTGCAGGTGGCCCCAAGGCTGGCGGCCCAGGGAGGCCGGGTGGGCGGGGCTCCAAGCATCCCCGTGGGGGCGGGGCTCCCCTAGGTCAGATCCTGCGACAGAGAAGGGCAAGGCCTCGGGGCGCCGTCAGAACCCGAGGGCCCCAGCCAGGAGTGGCTGTCCTAGCTCAGTGGCCTGGGCCTCAGCTTCTCTACCTGCAAAGTGGGGTCACAGTCCCGTCTCTTGGAGCTGTTGAGACAGAGGAGGCCATGCAGCTGAAGGGTTAGCATAGTTGGGGAGCCGGGAGCCCGAGAAAGGGTCCACAGGGCCTGTGCCCCCCAGCAGATGGAAACCCGGACAAGGCCAGCCTCCCCTGCCCTGCCCCCACCCTGCCCGCCCCAGCCTCCAGGGTCCCCTCCGGGCAGCCTGGTGTCAGCACCCTGGGGGCCCTGGGATCTAGAGTGAGCTGGGACTCCCATCAGCCCGGGACTCAGCCGGAGGCGAAGACTCACCTCCTTCAGGAGCATGGCGCACCTCCCTGTGGGACAGGGGAGCGTGAGGGGCTGCATGTGGAATGCATGCCCAGCCCCCGCCCCCCGCTGTCGGGGCCCCCTTGCCCAGAGCCCACCCCGAGGCCTGGAGCTCACCGTGCCGGCCCACCAGATACAGCCCCATGTCCGTGGTCAGCTCCCGGAACTTCAGGAACCCGGGCTCACACTCGCCGCCCAGGCTCCGAGCTGTGGGGGCATGGGGGCCTGAGCCAGGGGTCCCCGGGGGCCGCGGCGGTCCAGCCCCCACCCTGGGGCAGCTTACTGAAATACTTGAACACGTAAAACTCATGGTTCTGCCACTGGAGGGACACGCGGAGGATGGCGTACTGCTCATAGTCCGTGTCCACCACGTGGATCTCCCGGCGGCCTGCGTGGACAAGCGGGAGGGCCAGGCCTGGGTGGACGGGCACCCCTCGGGGTGGGTCGGCCTGGGCGGTCAGGGTCGCCAGAGCCTGACTCCATTCTCCCCCACCTAGCCAGGACCCTCTCGGGATGCCGGGACCCTCTCGGGGGGACTAGAGCAGCCCTGGCAAGATGACCGGTCCACTGTGGGGAGCACAGGAGCCTGGGGCGTGAGGAGGAGCGCAGGGAACAGCATGAAGAGCAGCCAGGCTAAGAGGAGCTGGCGGGTGGGGCCCGAGGAAGCAGCTCTTACCAGGAAACACAAATTTCCCCAAAACATTCATTTCTGAGCTCACTATTTCTTCAGTCTGACAACTTCCTGAGCTGAAAGGCGTGGTCAACAGAGTGGTCACTAAGGAAATGCCCGCCTGAGTGCCTTCCCGGGGCCCACTCCTGGCAAGGGGGCAGGCGTGCTGTCCCCAGGAACGCCTGGGCAGGGGGGCCGTACCCTTCCGAGAGCCACCCACTGGCAAGTTCTCCTCCCGTCCTCCCAAACCCGTGGGGCCTCATCAAGATGCCCTGCTTCATCCAGGAGAGGACGCAGCTTTGGGGCCTGGGGTCCGGTCTCAGGGGACGATCGAGGAGGACCCCGGGAGGACTGGTGCACCCAAGGGACAGTGGGGTCCACGCCCCACGCCCACAGCTGCAGCCCCCCGACACACACGCCTGACCCCCACGCTCCCAGGGGCCGGCCGCTTACTTGTTGTAGGCAACTGTCACGGTCAGAATCTCCCCACTCAAGGTCAGGAACAAGGCCTCCAGTCTCCTTGGGGTCTTCAGTGCCAAGTTTTCTCTGGAGGCCACACCAGCTTCCCACCAGAATCCTACCATCTAGAGAAAGGACCGGAGCCAAGCCCATTCGGGCAGCAGAACCAGACCCCGGGAGGCAGACCCCTCTCCCTAGACCTCCCAGACAGGGAGTCGGCGGGCTCTGAAGGGTCAGGGAAGCAGCAGGTGACGGGCCTTCCGCGGGGTCCCCACATGGGCCTGTCTGCGGCTGCCGCAGGGCTGGCGCCCTTCTCCGAGGAGACCCGGCCTTGCGGTGCCTTCCCCTGAGCAGAGGCAGCGGTGGTCAGAGCCCGAGAGATGGCACAGGGAGCCGGCCGGCTGGACGTGAAGGCCCCCCGGGGGCGCTGGCCAGCAGCCCTGCCCCGTGGGGGAGGCCCGGCTCTGCATGGCCACGCTGGAGGACCGAGCGGCCGCCTCGGAAACCACCCCTGGGGCCCGGACCTTCCCTCTGAAGCTGTTATTTTTAATTTTTTTTAGTTCTACCAGTTTATTGCTACCAACCCATCACCCTCCACCCTCATGCACACTTGCTCAGTCATGTAACCCCATGGACTGCAGCCTGCCAGGCTCCTCTGTCCATGGACTTTTCCAGGCAAGAATACTGGAGTGGGTTGCTATTTCCTTCTCCACCCTCTGAAGCTTTTAAAAATGGATCATTTTTTGCAAGAGAAGCAAACCTGTGTCCAACACCGGCTGTTTCTGAGCCTGCCGGCCCAGGCCGGGCAAAGAAGGAGCTCAGACAAAGAAGCCTCCAGATGGAGACCAAATGCCCCCGCCAAGGTCCCTGCCCTGGGAAGGCCTCCACCTCTGCTCCCACTGCCTGCGGGGTCAGAGATCAGAGCAGGAAGCCTGCCAACCTGGGAGCAGGAGATGGCCACCCCGAGCCCCACACCCTGGAGACCCCCTCAGGGGAGCGGCCAGCCAGGCTGAGGACACGGTCACCCAGAGGAGGCCCCGGGGGAGGGGGCCGCCCCCATCGGCCCTGGGTACTCGCTGTATCCCCGCCGGCCAGGAGCAGGGACCCCAGGCCGGGCTGAGCTCACACCTGGGGGGTCCTGGGGCCCCCGCGCGCCTGCCCCAGCTCAGCCGTGGGAGAGGAGAGCTGGAGGAGCTGGCCCCTCAGGGCCCTCCCGGCCCAGGCCTGCCGCCCCGAGGAAGACCAGCACCTTCTGCAGGTCCAGGCCCTGCGGGGTCATCTGCACCTGGGCCAGCATGAGGCCCAGGAGGGCGCTCAGCAGCCCGGCCCCCATTGAGCATCTGCTCCGTGCCCTGAGCCCTGGGCAGGGTTATAGCAGGATGGAGGGTGGGCGGGGGTGCAACCCCCCAAGAGGACCGCAGTGAACTTGGCCTCCAGCCACTCAGGGGTGTGCATCCGGGCCCCAGGACGCCCACAGCCCTGGGGCAGGGTGACCTGGACCAGAGCCGCCCGTGCCACCCTCCTCCCGGTCTAGGGCCTGCCTGGGGGCCTGAGAGCAGGACAGACACCCCCACTCCCAAGCAGGGCCGCCAGGACCACGTCTCCCCCCGGGGAGGGGCTGCCAGGACGGATTCGCCAAGCCCAGGCCTGCACACACGGCCAGACTCCCCTCCCAGGGCTCCCAGCGGTCTTCAAGCCCTTTCTGATGGGTCTCGGGAAAAGTGGGTGAGCGCTCCACAGGCCTGGGCCACAGAGGCAGGCGAGGACCGCTTCTGGCTGCGAGGCGTGGGTGGGAGAGGTCGCTGCCTGCAGAGGGGGCCGCGGAAGAGAGACAGACGCTCCGCGGGAGGCAGCGTTGGGGTTGCCTGGGCCCCTGCCCCTCCACGGACACCAGGCAGCGGCCGGCAACCCACCTGCTTCCTGTGCGAGCAGCTTCTCCACCAGGTGGGACCCTTCCGGCCCTGACACCTGCCCTGACACCCACCCTGCACGGCCAGGCAGGGCCAGCCTCGGGGACCCCTGTCCTGCTTACGCTCCACGAGCTGTGGGCTGCCGGTGTCCACCCCTTCCCACCGTGCCCAGGCCCCCAAGCCCAGGACCAGATGGTGAGCAGGTCAGGGTGAAGGCAGAGCCAGGCTACCTGGGCACCAGGGCCTCCAGCCGCATCGCCCGAGGGAGCCGCCTTCCTCAGTCTCCCCACCCGTCAGGACGGCGAGCACGGCAGGGGCCAGGTGCCCAGGAGGGTCCCAGGAACCAAGGCAGCCGTGACCCAGGTCTCAGCCCTGGCCTCTGGCCAATGCAGGGTGGCCTCCCCACCTCCAAAGCCACAAAGGCTCACACAGGCCTGGCCAGCTAAAGGGGAGGCCGCTCACCCGAGGCAGGGGGACTGCCACCTTGACTCTGCAGCAAAGCTGTGGGTCACACAAGGACCAGTCAGCCCCAAGACCCAGGGGGCCCGTCCAAAGGGAAGGAGTGAGGCGGGATGCCCGAGGAGGCTGACCCGGGTCCGGGCTGAGCCCGGAGCTGGGCTCACGAGCCAGTCCCCCAGGGGCTTGAGCGGGCAGAGGAGAGAGGACAGGAAGCCCAGGGCCACCCCCTGTCTTGGGGTGATCAGCCCGAGGCAAGGATGGGCGCGCTCAGAGCTAACAGCTTCCTGCTCCACCCTGCCAGGGCTACAGGATGCCCGCGAGCAGTGAAGCAGGGTGTCCAGTGCCTTCCTGCCCTGCCGCAGGCCCAGCCAGCCCTTTGAAGTGTGCGCATCGGGCAGAGCCGGATGCTGTGAGCTCCACGGGGCGTGGTGTCGGGGCAGGAGCCACAGGGGGCCCCGGGCGTGGGGCGCTCCGGCCCCCCCAGCTCATTGAGGCTCAGCAGGGAGCTCAGGCCCCAGAGCCCGGCCGCAGGACCCCAGCCGGGCCACTGGCTGTGCAAGTTGCTGACCTTTCTGTGCCTCGGTTTCCTTGTGAGCAGACAAGGCACCCAGCAGGCTCTCCGCTCGGGCCCGAGGGTCCATCCAGGGGCACTCAGGCTGGGCCACAGGGAGGGGCTCAGGGTGCTCTGGCCACGACCGTGACCCGTTCCCAAGCTTCAAGGAGGCTCACCAACGAGCCCAAGGTCAAGGTCACAGCAACAGCAGGAAGGAAACACCGAAAAGCTGCACCCCGAAGCTCCCCTGCAGCTGCTCTGCCTCTGTGGGTTCTGCCCCTAATGGAGGCCCAGCCGCGGGGCCGGGCTGCCCAGGGCACCTCGGCATCCCCACAGGGGCCATGAGCCCACAGGAGCCGGGCTGGGGGACCCAGATGCTGCTTGTGGGTGCAGACCTTACGGGGGGCCACCCTTGGCTGGTGCCTCCTCCCTCTGAGCCAGAGTGCCCGTCCTCAGCCCTGAGCCTCCCAGCCTCAGTGGCTCCAGGAGCCCGGATCACAGCGGGGCCCCAGGGCCCTCCCTAACGGCCTCTCCAAAGAATCCAGGGCCCTCGAAACTGCAGAATCTGTTTATTGAGCAGAAGGGGGAGGCCCCAGGAGATGCCGGCGAAGGGTGGGGGACGGGAAGGCGCAGGGCTGGAGGGCCGTGGGTCAGGACACTTGGGGTGACAGGACCCGCTGCTCCGGCTCTCCCTGCACAGACAGCAAAGGTCCGGTCACTCCTGGGACCCCTGAGTGGCGCTTCACACAGCAGGGTGCCCCATCTACTCATCCCCTTAAAGGGCAGGGTGAGTGGATTCTGCCACCGAAGCTTCTGCAACCATGGAAACACTCCCCCAAGGCGGCCCCCTCCCCCAGTGTCGCCCCCTTACCGGGCTCCCCAGGGACCCAGCCACTGTCCCCAGGGCCTCACCACCTCCCTGGCTGGTGGAACAGCCACTTAACCCCGAGGAGCCTGCAGACACAGCCCTGGAGAGGGGGTCCACGTAGGTGTGCACTTTACCCTAAAAGGTGCTTTTTTAACATAATCCTGGGGGTGGGGCACAGAGCAGGCAGACAGGCTCCTGCTCTCTGCAGCTAGAACCTTCCTGATGGCACGTGACCCGATCCCTAACGTGGCTCAAACAGGGATGGAGCCGGGACCTGGGCTGCATCATTGAGACCCACTGAAAGCTGCAGCAGCCCGATGCCCCCAGCGCAGCCCTGGGCAAACTCGGCCTGGCCGGGGGAGCAGAATGAAGTGAAGGCCAGAGGGCCGCTGCCCGCAGGCCACTCTGGAAGCCCCCACCTAACCTAACCCACCATGCCAGGAGAGGCCGCAGGGGTGCCTCCCGACGCCGGCGAATGTCACATCCTGTCCGAGGTTTACTGCTCATGTAGGTTCCCAAGTTCTTCACAGGGAAGGGGGGTGAGGGGCCCAACGGTCCCCTCTCCACTTTGGGAGAAGGCGTCCCCAAGAGCCCACCTGCATCCATGTCCCAAGGGGTCCTGGGGACTCAGCCCTGTGCCAGGAGGCTGCGGTTCCCACCTTGTGGGGCCCTTGGGAGAGGATGAGGACTCGGGAATCCCAAGGCAGCGCCCCATGCTCTGGGCAAGCCAGGGGCTATGGGGACACAGAGCGCACTGGGCTGGATTATGCCCCTCCAAATCCATATCCACTTGGAACTCCGAAAACGCCCTTATCTGGAAATAAGGTCTCTGAAGATGTAATTGTTAAAGATCTTGAGAGGGCATCACCCTTGATTTAGGGTATCCTTATATGAAGGCAATCTGGCCTCTTAACAGGCGAGGCAGGGATGGGAGTGGTGGGTCGACAGGCCAAGGATTGCCAGCACCAACAGCCTCTGGAAGAGGCAGGGATTCTCCCCAGAGCCTCTGGGCAGTCCTGCCCCGTCCTTGACTCCGCACCTCTAGCCTCTAGGCTATGAGAGAGTAAATTCCTGTTGTTTTAAGCTACGGCAGCCCTAGGTAATCAGGAGAGGCTTCCCTGGAAGAGGTGATATGTAAGTGGAGGCTGCAGGCACAGGAGTGAGTATCCAGGGAGAACAAGGGATGCTGGGGGATCTGCACTTGCAGACCTCAGCAGGTGAGAGGGAGGAGGTCCCGGCACACAGGCCCTGGAGAGCGGGAGGGAGGTGTTAACCCTGGCTCCTACCTGGGAAGGGCCAAACTGGGTCTCTGGAGCCCTCAGGGTGCGTCCCTGTCCCCCAGGGAGCACACATCTGTAGAAAGACAGAGGGTCCCGAGAGGCTGGGCTGGCTGGGACTTCACCCTGCCTCCTGCAGCCCCTCCCCATGCCAAGGGACCCGCTGGGGGCGGCATCCCCAATCTCCCCCGGGCCGGCCAACACACCCTTGGAAGACAGGGCTACTTCCGGCCGGCACCTCCCAGGACTCCGGAATGGGGGCGGAGCGAGGCTCTGGCAGGGGCGGGGCTTTGACCGGGCGGGACTTTGACAGGGGCGGGGCTCTCAGGGGTACCTGACTTGGGCAGCATGGCCACCATGTCCGCTGGCAGCCCCACCGTCGGGTAGAAGTCCTGGAAGGCCTCCAGGGCCTGAGGACTCGCTTCTTGGGTCCGGCCTGGGGCAGAGCAGGGGCCGCTGTGAACCCCCGTGGGTCACAGAGATGAGAGACATGGGCAGATGGGGGCCCCTGGCCTCACTGCCCTTTCCTGAAGGCTGGAGGTAGGTCTGCCCCCTGAGGTTGGGCAGGTTGTGCACTGATGAAAGTGCCTGCCTGGCTGAGGGGCTAGTGGGGACTGGAAACTGCACAGACGGGCAGCCTTTCCCAATTCACACAGGGCACCTGGGAGCTTGGGGTGCCTGGCTGCTCTCCCAGACCCTGCGCCCCGGAGCCCCACCCCTTCAGACACCTTTACCTGCAGCTCCCAAAGCCAGCTTCCCGCCCTCACCCCTGCCTCTCCTCTTGGGGAACTCTCCTGGTTCACTCCGCCAAGCCCACGAGAAATTAAAGCAGAATAGTATCGCAGCCCCTGCTCAGGGTGTCAGGCCGCAGGCCAAGCAGGGGAGGCGGGGTCTCCAGCCAGAGACAGGCCTGAGTTTTGGCCTGAGTGCCCAGCCTTCAGAGGCCCCTCAGTTCAGCCGTACCCATTTGTGATGGGGTGGGCAGGGCCTGAAGAGGTGCCCCAGTGGGTGGGGGTGGGGTCGGGGGGTGCGGGGGAGCCCTCACTGTAGAGCTGCACCATGGTGCTGAGCGCGCCCTCCAGCTCCTTGTAGATGTAGACCACGGCGAAGGAGCTGTAGTCCGTGTCCACCACGCGCACGTCCAGGTAGCCCAAGGCTGCAGAGGAGACAGCCGGCTCTGGACAACGGAACCGCTGAGCATCCGCCCACACGGGAAAGGGGGCGGGGCCCAGGCGGAGGCAGGGGAGGGCCCCGGGAGGGGCATGGGGGAGGGTCACCCATGGAGAAGGGCGTGGGGGTCACTTACCTGGGACTCGGAAGTGCCCCTGGGCACCCACTCTCAGGTACTCCGCATCCGCCCGGTTACAGCCGTCCGCCCTGGGGGGTGCACGGCCTGCTCACTCTCGGCCCCGCCCACCCGGCCCCGCGCGCCCGCTCACCCCGCGCCCGCTCACCCCGCGCCCGCTCACCGGGGGAACTCCATGTGGACGCTGAGGTTGCCCCCCGCCGAGGCCTTGATGTCCCTGGTGGACATCAGCAGGTGGTCCTTCTTGCCCAAGAAGACCTTGCAGTCAGAGACCATGGAGACCACGTACCAGAGGCCTGAGAACTGCAAGACAGCTCAGTGACCCGGGGCGGAACCTCCCGGCACCCGGACAGTGGGCCACAAGGCCCACAGATTTGTCTGAAGCCACTCGGCCGGGGGTCTCCGGAGTGTCCAAGCCCCAGTGCTGCCACTCACCTGGGGCAGGGGTCCTGGCCACTGGGAGCCTCAGTTCTCTGAGTTGTGAAGTGGGTCAGTAACTACCCAACAACAGGGTTGTTTCAGGGTTAAATGGAAGGGACTCTAAAGGGTGTGCAGGCCCAGGACACCAAGCAAGCGTCCCACGGAGGCGGCAGGCTCCGCTAGAACACGGTCACTCCTGTTTCCAGTGGCTGCTCAGCCCGGACCCCCACCCGCATGGCACAGCACGGGGGCCTCTCGTACCTTGTTGGCATCAAAATCTGGCTGCACCAGCACGTCAGCCTGAGCCGAGGGTGGCCAGAGCAGCAGCAGGACGCAGCTCAGCAGCGTGGCCCCCATCCCCGTCTGTGACCCTGGCCCCGCACTGGTCCATCCCTACTGCTGTGGGCAGCTTTATAGCCCGGCCCGCAGTGGGGCAGGGCCAGCGAGCCGCCTGGGCAGCGCACGGCGTCTCGGTTCTGGAAACGCCAGCCCTTCTTTGTTCATTGTTTGGCACAATCGCCCGAGTGTCCCCACTGGCTCCAGGGGTCATTTCCGGGAGGGCTCCAGAGGGCTCTCACTTGGCTTGGGCCTTGCCCACCTGTGGGCAACGCGGCTGGAGCCCGGGGCCCTTGGGGGCGCCGCTGGGAAGCACCCACGGTCAGGTTGCTCCAGCCAGGAGGCTACCCCTTGGGGCCCAGGTCCCCCAGAGTCCTCACCCCCTCACCTCCCTGCACAGGAGCGTAGTCACATCAGCCAGGCCTGGGGACCTCGTCTCAGGGGGACAGAGGTGATGTCGAGGCCCGAGCAGTCCTGCCTCCAGACCCCTGGCTGGGCCTCCAGCAAGCCCGTGGGGAGGGCGGGGCTGGGCCACCACCTGGGGTGGATTATGGGGTCACGGCCACCTTATCACTGGTTGCATAAGCGTGTGGACCGCAATGTCGCCGGGGAGGCGCCGCAGGCTGGCCAGGCCTCTCTCCAGGTGGCCTCTTCTGTCCTCTCAGGGGACCCCAGGGGCGCCATGTGAGGAGCAGCACGTGGCCTGGGGCACCCAGAGTCCTCTGGTCAGAGGCAGGCATCCCCAGGGAAGGCCAGCACTGTGCTCCCAGTGGAAGTGCGTCCAGGGTCGGAGAAGGACCCTCATCGGCCAGTGGGGTGGGGAGGAGCAGGGGGTCAGGGCCGAGGGCTCCGGCTCACCGCCTCCACTGGGTTCAGGAGGCGCCAGCTCTCACCCAGATCCCAGAGTCCTGGGACAGAAGGCAGTGAAAGCCTTCCTGTGCAAATATTTACAAAACATCCATCTGATAAAGGACTTAAATCCTGAATCTATAGAGAACTCTCAAGACTCAAAAAAAAAAAAAAAAAAAAACAGTTAAAAAAACAGGCAAAATATTTGAAAAGATTCCAAATCAGAAAGTAAAGCCAAGCAGAGAGGCTCATGGGCATTTGTTCACTGTAAGGAGATGCCACGGCAGACCGGCAGGCTGGCCACTCTGGTTCCAAACCGGAGACACTGGTGGTCACCACCAGGGCAGGAAACCAAGAGCGTGCGACACCCTGGGGACGGCTCGGCAGATCCTATGAAGGAAAACATTCAAATACCATGTGATTCGACAGTCACAAGCCTAGATATTTACCCAAGAAAAATGAGACACACTTTAGCCAAAACCTGCTGGTGGCTGGTCATGAGATCTTATTGACAATCCCTAAAAAACGGAAATGACCAAATGCCGTTCAGGGGGCAGGATGCACAATGCTCTGGGCATGAGACCTCTCCAGACACACTGACCCAGGGCAAACCCCAGATGCCCACGCTGGGTGACAGAAGCCGGCCTGGAGGGGTGCAGACTGTGGCTGCAGAACATGGGAATCCTCAAGGACAGACGGGCCTGGCTGACGACAAAGGGGCTGGCGGAGACGCTGGGGTGATGGACTGTGGTGCGTTTGTCTAAACTTAAAACCAAAGAGGGTGAATTCCAGAGCGTGTAAACTACACCTCAACTTTTAAAAAGTGTAAACTAGAGACTTCCCTGGGGGTTGAGTGGCTAAGACTCCGTGTTCCTAATGCAGGGGTCCAGGTTCGATTCCTGGTCAGGGAACTAACTCCCACGTGCCGCAACTAAAGGTCCTGTATGCCACAAGTAAGACCCGGTGCAGCCAAGTAAATAAACTTCTAACTGTGGACCACAGCATGTATTCATGCTTATACAGTGTAGACAGGCTGGACACGGAACAACAGGCTGGTTCCAAACAGGAAAAGGAGTATGTCAAGGCTGTATATTGTCACCCTGCTTATTTAACTAGTATGCAGAGTACATCATGAGAAACGCTGGGCTGGAGGAAGCACAAGCTGGAATCAAGATTGCCGGGAGAAATATCAATAACCTCAGATATGCAGATGACACCATCCTTATGGCAGAAAGTGAAGAGGAACTCACAAGCCTCTTGATGAAAGTGAAAGTGGAGAGTGAAAAAGTTGGCATAAAGCTCAACATTCAGAAAACGAGTATCATGGCATCGGGTTCCATCACTTCATGGCAAATAGATGGGGAAACAGTGGAAACAGTGGCTGAGTTTATTTTTCTGGGCTCCAAAATCACTACAGGTGGTGACTGCAGCCATGAAATTAAAAGACGCTTACTCCTTGGAAGGAAAGTTATGACCAACCTAGAAAGCATATTCAAAAGCAGAGACATTCCTTTGTCAACAAAGGTCTGTCTAGTCAAGGCTACGGTTTTTCCAGTGGTCATGTATGGATGTGAGAGTTGGACTATAAGGAAAGCTGAGAGCTGAAGAATTGATGCTTTTGAACTGTGGTGTTGGAGAAGACTCTTGAGAGTCCATTGGACTGCAAGGAGATCCAACCAGTCCATCCTAAAGGAGATCAGTCCTGGGTGTTCATTGGAAGGACTGATGTTGAAGCTGAAACTCTAATATTTTGGCCACCTGATGGGAAGAGCTGACTCATTTGAAAAGACCCTGATGCTGGGAAAGATTGAAGGCAGGAGGAGAAGGGGACGATAGAGGATGAGATGGTTGGATGGCATCACCGACTCAATGGACATGGGTTTGGGTGGACTCCGAGAGCTGGTGATGGACAGGGAGGCCTGGCGTGCTGTGGTTCATGGGGTGGCAAAGAGTCGGACACAACTGAGCAACTGAGCTGAACTGAGTGTGGATAGGTAGGCGGGTAGACTGTATGAACTCTTCTCCCAGATGCCAGTTCTTGGGCTGAGGGGCAGGGAGACAATGTGTCCGAAGCCCCCAAGTAAGATCCGAGTGTGGCAGGGAGAGGTCAGACCTCTCACCACAGAACTGTGGGGTGAGAGCAAGCAGGGATCGAGGGACAGGTCACTGTGGCCTGCAGGCCCCCCACGGACCCCCTTGAGCCTTAGGTGTGGGGCGGCTTCCAAGGCCACAGAGAACGCTCCCGCCACCAGCCTGTTCCCTGCCGGGGTCTGGAGACTCTCCATCACGAGTTCTAGATGCCCGCTCACCTCCTGCCTCCCCAGCCCCCTCATCTCTGAAGTCCACTCTCCACACAGCGGCCTGAGCAAGCCTTGTAAAGCATCAGTCTGATGCGTCCCTGCTTGAGACGCTCCTGAGTCACTGTGGTGCAGAGCACAAACCCACCCCGAGTGGAAACTCCCCAAGCGCAAACCGGCGCCCAGCCCAGCCCAGTGCTGCCCAGCTCCCCAGCAGTCAGCCCAGCCCGCTCCCCGCCTGCCTGGGGCCTCTTGCTCATACCCTCCGGCCCAGGGGCCCTCTGGTCCTGTCCAGCCCCTCACCAGAGTCCCTGCTACTCACACTCTGCCTAGTCAGCAGCCTTCCTCAAACCCAGCCCACCGCTGGTCTGTGTCCTGGGGGCTTAGCACCGTTCCAGCTCTCTCCTGAGTTTATTTGTTCTCTGCTCTCCTGTGAACCCCGAGACGACAGGAACTGCAGCAGCCTGCAGGCCAGCCATTGGCCTCTGTTTCCCAAGCCTGGAGTGCGGGGCCTGGCGGTGGACGCTGCCCACTGACCGTTGTGAATGAACAAGGGTCAGGCCCAAGTCGCTGTGACCCCCAGGTCTGCCAACTGGAAACCTCACAGCATGCATTTGCCTGCGGGCAGGTGTGTGTGGCCACATCCGGCCTGAGGTGGCCCTGAGTGCCTGGCACCGCAGGCCCAGACAGCAGCGGCTCAGTGGGGGCCCCACACACACAGTGGGCCGGGCACTGCGGCCAGGGCCTCCATCGCGTCCTGCAGGCCTCAGCGCCCTGGAGGAGGCTAGCACATGCTCTGCTGTGTGCAGAGGGGGTTTGTGGCGGCTCAGGACGAGGACGGGGGCACCGGCAGGAGAGGTGCCTTGGTGGGCGGTGGGCAGACCGGAGCTGGCGAGGCCCTGGACCCAAGAAGGTGCAGTCCCAGAAGTGGCCACAGGGCGATAGCAAAGAGACGCCGCTCGCAGGGCTGGTGGAAGAGCTTAGATGGGGTCTGCGGTTCACTGAGCTGGGGAGGGGTCCCCTAGAAGGAAAGCTGCCTTACACTGAGGTGAGGTCTGCTAAAGGGCCGGGCTTCCCAGGTGGCACCAGCAGCAAAGAACATGCCTGCCAGTGAGGAGACGTGAAAGACGCAGGTTTGATCCCTGTGTCTGGAAGATCCCCTGGAGGCGGGCACGGCAACCCACTCCAGTATTCCTGCCTGGAGAATCCCCATGGACAGAGGAGCCTGGTGGGCTACAGTCCATGGGGCCGCACAGACTCAAGCACAGCTGAAGTGAGTTAGCACTCGCGCATTCCGCTGAAGGGTTGCCTGGATAAGCAAATGTGGTCTATCCACACATTGGAAGATTGTCCATATAAGAACACGATGAACCTCGAAGACAGGGTGCTGGGTGAGAGGCCAGACCTAAGGCCACGACGTGGTGTAGGAGCCCCCTATGGGACATGCATAATAGCAAGTCCGCAGAGACAGAAAGGAGCTTAGTGGTTACCAGGTGCTGGGCTGGGGGAGACTGATGCGTATGGGGTCTCTGTGGAGAAATGCCCCAGGGGGGCAGCAAGTTGTGTCAGGAAGCCGACATCTGGCCATGAGCTGGCACACGCAGGTGGACACAGCCCAGCCAGGGGGGGCGACAGCTGCCCAGGACAAAGAGAGCTGGGGGGCGGGGGGTCACAGGAAGGATTTCAGGGCTAGAGAGCTGGGGGGAGGGTGGGGGGGTCACAGGGAGGGTTTCAGGACTAGAGAGCTGGGGGGTCACAGGGAGGGTTTCAGGGCTAGAGAGCTGGGGGGTCACAGGGAGGGTTTCAGGTCTGGAGAGCTGGGGGGTGGGGGTCACAGGGAGGGTTTCAGGGCTCCCAGAGGCTGCTCTGGGTGCTGAGCAGGAGCCAGCAGGAAGGTCCAGGGCAGCACTGGGTCCGAGGCCATGTGGGAGGCACTAAGCTCTGCGTGGCCGCCACCCCCACCCACTTTCTCAGCGCCCAAGCTCGCCCCCTAGTGTCCACCAGTCTGCACAGCAGGTTGCCTGCTGCTGGGGAGCGGGTGTGGGGCGGGGGGAGCGGGGCGGGAAGGAGGGGTTGGCGGGGAGGCGCAGGGCGGCAGGGGCAATCCCAGCTGGGCCCCACCTGTGGCCAGTGCCCTATGTCCCACTCCTGCCCTGAGGGCCCCTCCTGGGCTGGCTTCCACCCCATCCATCCAGCCTCCCAGTAAAGAGCGCTGGGAGGAGCTCTGGCTCGGCCTCCTGGGCAGGGGTCCTTCAGCCCCTGCCCACTTCCCCATCCAGTGCCCCCGGGCCTCCTCTGTGGAGCCACAGAGAGCCACCCCTGCCCGTGGTGGGCTGTCTGTGCCAGAGGCCCCGGCCCTGGGGTCCTCCAGGCCTGGGGGCAGGGCGACGCTTCTCTGCAGGTCTCTGTGTGATGGGCTCTCTTTGGCCCCCTTTCCTGCAGGGTGCGTCCTGTCTCCAGGCAGGGGTGGGGCACCGGCTTATCTGAGGTCCTTTCTGGGAAGGCCCAGCAGGACAGACAGCTTCATCTTTCGTCACCTTCCAAGGTGCCTGTCCTGTGTCCACAGCACCCTGGAAGCCAGCCAGCAGAGGAGGCTGGGAGCTGTGGTTTGCAGGGCGCCCCCTCCCCGGGAGGGCATCGTCCCAGGTACTTCCGCTTGGGTTTTGGGGCCTCAGACAGATCCTGCCGAACCTTCTGATCTCCGCTCCCAGGCAGGGTCTCCAGTGACCCAGAGTGGGCAGCCCAGGTCCAGGGCAAGCTCTCATGTGGCCTTGAGGGCCCGGCCAGGCTCATGGTGAGCAGAGGTGGGAGGCATCACAGTGAGGCTGCCCAGAGAGTTGGCAGGTCCGGATGGTGGGTGGGAGGCGAGTGGCACAGGGCGTCCAGTTGGGTGCTGGCCGTGGTGGGGCGGGAGACAAGGGCCAGTCGGGCAGGAAGGGGAGTGGACCAGGAGCGTGTGGGAGCTTTCAAAAAAATGGGGGGGCTTTTTAAATTTTTAATGCCTAAAACAAAAGATACCCAAACCACAGCTTCTGGAGGGACTGTTTGTTCTTGCCTCTCTTCTCAGAAGTGACCTTGGCCTGGGTTCAAGAGCAGGGTCTCTGGCCCTCCTAGACTGAGCGACAGAGGGTTGGCGCCCTGGAAGGGAGGGGATGGTGCAGCTGAAGGCAGGATGCTCATTCTGGAAACTTCCAAGTGGAGGGCTGCTGGACAAGCCGGGGTGGAAGGGGCCCTGCACACGGTCCCAGCCCCTCCTTGCTCCCTGGCGCAGCTGGAGGACAAGGAGAGAGGCAGGAGGGAGCCTGGTAATGAGCGCCGCCCACAGCACTGCGTTCAGAGCCATATAAACGGGCATCCAGAGGCGGGAGGGCTGCTCAGCCCGGGCCCGGGCAGGTCGCTGGCGTGTGGACCTCGGGAGGATGCGTGCAGCGCTGCTGGCCGCTCTGCTGGCTGTGGTCTTGGTGCCCAGCGCCCGGGCCGTGTGGCTGGGGAGGCTGGACCCTCAGCAGGTGGCGGCTCCCCCACACCAGCGCGGGCCTGGGGCCACACGGGTCCTCGGGCCTTTGTGGTCTCCGGGCTCCCCCGGGGCCCCCCGGACCACGGGGGCTGCAGGAGGCCGGGCTGGGGGTGGAGGGACGGCCCCTCACCTGCGCCCCCTCCCTCAGCTCATGGGGTCCTGGTACGTCCTCGCCGTGGCCTCAGGGGAGAAGGACTTCGCGCTGGAAAAGGCCACAAAGAGTGTCGAGGGGGTCGAGGTGATGCTGACGTCCCAGAACACCCTGAAGATGCGGGCTTCCCGGCACAGGTGGGTGGGGCCGGGGGCGCGGCTGGGTGGCCGGCCCGCCCTCCCCTCCCTCTGCACCGGGCTCTGCTGTGAGCTCCGCCCTCCATTGGGTCTCAGGGGTCTGCGTCCTGGGCTCCGGCCAGGGGCGCCTGGGTGGGACTCATGCCTTCTCCAGCGAGGCCGGCACAGCCTCTGACCACCCCCTCCGCCCCGGCCCCTGGGCAGCTTGGCAGCGGCTCCGGTTAGCAGGAGAGGCCGCTTCTTTGTTCAAGGCCCCCCTGAGCAGCCGCTCAAGGTGGGTCTGTGCATTTGAGCCCACACGGTCCGGTGGGCCCTGGGGGAGCCTGGAGACCACGAAGCCCCGAGGACCCACGTCACCTAAGTGTCCAAGTCCCCGCCTGTCGCTCGGGATGGCTGGTGGGGCACCACCGCGGGCCTGGAGTCATCACGCAGCCTGAGCGGCTGGCAGCCCCGACCCGAGAGGAGGCTGTCTGCCCTGCTCCTTCCCACAGCTGAGCCTGCTGCAGCTGCCACCCAGCTGGGGTGGCCTGGCGGCGGACAAGCAGGACAGAGGACATGGGGCTTGGGGCGGGGGCCCTGCTGTGCTGGGTGAACACTGGCTCACACGTGTCGTGGGCTGTAGCCCCAAAGCCATGAGGCTCAGAGAGTCCTAACAAGGCTGGCAAAAAGCCATCCAAACATGGAACCTTGGCACCCGGAAGGCCAGGCCCCATGGGACGGCCGTGGGTGGTGAGGGGACGAGAGCGCTTGCAGGGGCGGGGGCCTCCCAGCCCTTTCTGGCGTCCGCTTGTGGGTACCATCGGTCAGCGGCCTTGCTCCCTGCTGCGTGGAGGCGTGTGTGTCTGAGGACCTGGGCCACACCGGGGTGGAAGGGGCGGGCCCAGGCCCGGCTGCAGGGTGCACCCTGACAGCAGGGCCCGAGGACGGGCAAGAGGGCGCTTCGTTTTGTGAGCTGAGGTGAGTTTCACGTGTTGGTCTTCGAATAGGAAACACACTTACCTGGTCCGAAGGTCAGAGTCCCCCGGCAGCTCCCCGGGGGTGCAAGGGTGAGGACTCTGTGCTCTCACTGCCAAGGGCCCCAGTTCCATCCCTGGCCAGGGAACTCAGAGCCCTCAAACTGAAAAAGAAAGAAACGGGGAGGTGGACAGCAGGGGTCTTTCCTCCCCCTGGCAACAGGCAGCCCCTGGTTTTGATCTGTGACGGCTCCTTGGAGATGTTCAGGAACACGCAAGCACACGCAAGTCTCTTAAGTATTCAGGCAAGCCACAATTTGGTGTCAGCCCCCCGGGTTCTCTGCCTTCTTGTGAAACATTTAAGATTTTATTCTCTTTTGCCTTTCTTAAAGTTTTCAAAGCTGTGGTAAGATAAACGTAACATAAAATTCACCATCTTGACCATTTTCAGTGCATAGTTCAAGGGCATCGAACACACTCACCTTGTGCAAACCTCACCAGCATCTCCGGAACTTTCTCACCTTCTCACACTGACCCCCTGTCCCCACCAGACACTCACTCCCCGTCCCCTCACGCAGCCCCTGGCTGCACCATCTGCTTCCGTCTCTGGGTTTGATTCCTCTAGGGCCTCGCATGAGTGGATCCTGCATTAGTCTTTTTTCAAAGGAAAAATGTTGTTGCTGTCTTTATGCTCACTCTGGCCCTGCTGGGTCTCTGGTGCTGTGCGGGCTTTCTCTGCGGGTGGAGGGTGGGGGCCACTCTCAGTTGCACAGGCCTCTCCTCCTGTGTTGGAACACGGGCTCCAGAGCAGGGGCTCGGCCACTCTGCAGCGTGTGGGATCCTCCCAGGCAGCGACCGAGCCCTCGTCTCCTGCTTTGGCAGATTCTTTACCACTGAGGTGGGATGGGGTAGGAAGCCCCCTACATTGGTCTGTGCCTGGCTTATCTCACAGAACACAGCGTTCTCCAGGCTCACCGTGTTTCGGCCTGCGTCGGGATTTCCTCCTTGAAGGCTGAGTAATATTCCACCGCAGGGCTGGACCACACCCAGTTCCCTTTCGTCCGCTGATGGATGTCTGAATTGCTTCCGGCTTTTGGGCCTTGTAGACACAGGTGTGCAAATATCTCTTTGAGACCCTGTTTTCAATTCTTTTGGAGACACACCCAGATTGTGGGATTATTGGGTCATCTACTGACTCTATGTGACTTTTTTTGAGAAACTTTTTTTCAGAGCCAAGTAATACTCCCCTGGGCTGCCTTCCAGAGTTCTGCTGACGGGCAGACAGCGGTCTCCAGTCTTTCGCAGCTGGAAACACATCTAGGGCTGTGACGTTGGTGTGCTGGCCTGGGAGGGACAAACCCCTAGAGCTGAAGTGCGTCTGTCCTTTTCCCGTGTCACACGAGGCGGGTGCCCCGAGCTGGTGCGGGACTGGGTGGCCATCTGATGGGTGACCGATGGCCCCATGGTTGTTTTTACTGTCTCCTCTGATCACAGGGGAGCGGGCATCTCGGGGCCTGTTCCTTCTGGGGCTCCTTCCCAGCCCAGCGTCTGTTCGTATCTTTTGCATATTTTTTCCTGGGGTAGGTTTTTATTGACACGCAAGAACGCTTAGGTATTGGTGATTTTGGCTACTGTCTGTGATGAAGGTTAGTTGCAAATTAATTTCCCAGTCTGCCACTCTTACGCCTTCCAGCAGTTTTTGGTAGGAAGAGTTCTTTCTGTGTTTGTGTAGATGTAACTCTGGCTCTTTTTAGGGCCTCTGGGCCTTGTGATGTAGTTGTTAGGAGGTCTTTCCACCTCCCTGAAGCTGACAGGCCTCTGATCTTTGACCTGCTCGGGGCTACGCCCTGGGGACCTGCGAGGTGTGACCGTTGATGCTTGCCCAGGGTCCCTCTTTTTCCACTGGCCAAAGATGCTCCCTTCGTGACACCTAACCTCCTGGGCACTTTGCTTCATTTCTGGACTCTCTGCTCTGCTCCTTCGATCGGTCTGCTTCTGTGCCAGTGAGTCCGGTTGCTTTCCGTCTCGTGGCTCCACAGTGTGCATTGTTAGGGCTGGTGATGCTCCTTTCAGGCTTTTCCTCGTGACTCCTGGGTCTTGCAGGGAACTTGGCTGTGAGCTCGTCTTGCTCTGCTCACAGAAGGCCGTCTGCTCATTTTTCGGGTTGACGGCTTAGGGACACTGGCCTCTTTAGACGTGGAGCCGCTTTACTCCAAACTGCAGACCCCCCTTTGTCTCAGGCGCCTTTCATGCCCTCAGCAGTGCTCCCAAGTTTTCTCCGTGTGGATCTGGCAAAGCAGGTCCCTCGGGAGGTATATTCTGCAGGTCCCCAGCCAGCCTGCGGCCCCGATGGCTCACCTGCGGTTGAGACCAGGGTTTCTGGGTAACTGCGGCCCCCGAGGGGGAGGCAGAACCCCCCTGCAGCCACGCTGGCCAGGTCCGGGCAGTCCTGCTCCTGGACCTGGGTGATGACGGATCCTTCTGTGCTCCAGGCTGGAGAGATGCCACCTGCAGGCTGTGGAGCTGCGGAGACAAAATTCCAGATGGGTCTTCGGGAATCCCTGTAAGGATGACGGCCACGACGGTCCTTCTGGGCAGCGTGGGGACTCCTCCAGTCCCCTGACCGCCATCCGGCTGCCTTCTGCCCCCAGCGGCCTTGGGCCTTCCACCCGAGCTGCGTCCCCAGGCCCCTGTGTGCGGGGTCAGCCCCTCACAACAGGGAGGGGCAGCTCCACCCCAGCTCCAGGGGTGCTCCGCTGGGGACTGGGAGGTGCTCGGGGCCAGTCAGTCCCGGCCCTCCAGCTATGGTGTCTGGGGAGGTGGGCGCGCGTGGGGGTGTCCTCTGCCCCTGTGGGGACCTGATCTGAGGAGGGTGACCTGGGAAGAGCTGGGGCTCACCTGCCATCCCCAGACCACCTGGAGGCCCCGTGTGCCAGGGCTGGGTGGGGGCGGGGGGCTGAGGGGACCGAGCCTGGGGGCTCTTGGTCCGCTGAGGCCTGACGCGCTCCCCCGCCCCGGGGGCACCTGTCTCTAGCCCGGGGCGTGCTGGAGTACCGGGTGCTGGGCACCAACTTCAGGGACTACGCGATAGTGTTCACACAGCTGGAGGCCCAGGAGGAGGCCTTCAGCACCGTGGAGCTGTACAGTGAGTGCGCCGGGCTCCGCCCCTCCCACCAGCCTCACCCCGGCCAGAAACCGCCCACCGGCCCTGCGCCTGCGTCCCGGGCGGCCCCTCCCCATGCACAGCGCCCCCCCTCACCCCGCTCCTGTCCCTGGAGGGAGCGGGCGGGGGGTTGCACGTGGCGAAGAGCCTTGGGCCCAGAGGGCAGGGAGTCCCGCCGCCTGTCTCTGGGTTCTCTGGGTGGGCTTCTCCTCGCCCCAACCCCCGCCCGGCTCTCCCGCCTCCCCCACAGGCCGAACGCCCCTGGCCAGTCAGGAGGCCCTGGGCCGCTTCGCCAAGTGGAGCCGGAGCCTGGGCCTCCTGTCGCAGCAGCAGGCCGAGCTCCAGAGGGACTGTGAGTGTCCCCGGATGCTGGGGCGCCGTTTGCCGGCTTGAGGACCTTCCTGGCCTCAGGGAGTCAGGCCGAGCTCAGGGGGGCTTCAAGGGGTCACCTGCTCCCTGCCCAGCATCAGGCTTGCGGGGTGGATGGGGCAGGTGGTGTGCGGGGCCAGGGTGCTGGTTGGCGAGGGCCGGCCATCCTCACCTCGGCCCCTTTCCTCCCCAGTCACCTGCGCACACAAGGTCTTCCCGGTAAGCGGCCTCCCCGAGCACCCCTCCCCTCTGTGTGGCAGGAGGCACCTGGGTGCCCTGGGCCCCTGTCTTCCGGAGGCTCCACGGTGGGCAGGGCTGGGGCCCTGGGGAGCCGATGCCTCTGAGGGCGAGTCCAGGCCGCCCGTGTTGCTCTTGGTTTCCAGTGAATGCTGCACCCACCAGGGGCCCGGAGGAGGCTGGCCAGACACTGCCCTCCTCGCCCAGCCGCCCAGGGGCTGGGTGGGGGGCCACCTGCTCCCAGGGGCTCTTGCTGCGGATTCAAATAAAGCAGTTCCACAAACCCTCCCGGGGTCTCTTGCGTGTGTCCAAGCAGGGCCCTGGGCTGGAGACTGCTGCTCCCCCAGGGGGTCACCCCGGGCCCTGGGCCGACAGGAGGCCCGTCCACCTGAGCTGGAGCTAGACCCTGTGGTCTGGGTGACGTGTGGGCAGGGCACTGGGCTGGGGCGCCCAGGGCGTGAGAGCTTGGCTTTTCCTGGGGCCTTGGGGCAGGGTCGGGGCCAGGTACCCCAGAGAGCCGGAGTCTGTCTGTCTTCCTGTGTCCTGAAGTCCTGGCAGAAGCAGGGGCCGCTGGGGGGCGGGGTCATCTTGCACTCTGCTCGTATCGGGTGTACACACATACAGACATATGTGAACACACACAAACACATACACACATGCACACATGTCAGGACCTGCCAAGGGCATCACGCAGGCGGCCCCAGCGTCAGCACCAGCACGGTCCCAGCCCCGTCCTCAGAGACCCCACTTCCTGTGTGCACACCCCGGGGAGTAACTCAATGCCCCGTCCAGCCTTTGTTCCCCCCGGGGGTGGGGGTGGGGCTAGGACAAGAGCACCAGCAACCTCCCTGCCGGTTGCATGGCTCCAGGGGACACTCGGTGACCCGAGGCCCAGGAGGTGACCTCGGGATCTTTGACGCCTCTGTCTTCTGGGGTGTCCCAGGCTGGCTCCGAGGGCCAAGGGTGGGGCTGGCCCTGCCTGCAGGGCGGGGGGAGGGCCCAAGACCCCTCCGTTGGCCCCCCAGGCTGGCTCACGGCTGTGGTCAGCTGACGCCCACGGCAGGGCTGGCAGGCTGGGCATTTAAGCGCAGCGTCCAGGCGGGCAGCTGAGGTGGCGAGGATGGGGCTGGGCTGGCGGCCGGCCCTGCTGGCCCTGCTGCTGGGGCTGGGTGGGGGCTCCCGGGCACAGGAGCAGCTCCCCCGAGAGTCCCACAACCTCAACTGGCACAAGGTGAGCCTCGCGGCGCCCTCGCCGGGCGCCGGGGCCAGGGGGTGAGGGCAGCGGGCAGAGGGCCCCTGAAGCTCGGGACGGGCTGGCGGGGGGCTTGGGCACTGGTCTGCTGGTCCCCAGGGCCTCTTCTGGGGACAGGCTGGGGCTTCAAAACTCAACTGCTGACCGTGGGCCACAGCCCAGAGCTCCGAGACGGGTGCTGCCGAGTCACTTGCTGGTGCCCGGGGGGTGGAGGGGAGGCGGGGGGAGCAGGCGAGCCCTGGAATAACGAGACCGCAGCAGGCGGAAGGTCCTGGTGGGGGCGGCCCTGGGCACAGGCCGAGCAGACGCGGGGGAGCCGGTGGGATGGGAGCCAGCTGGAGGAAAAGGCCCTGCGGCCCCTGCGTCCTGGGCCCTGCGCTGCGCCGCCTCAGGTCGCAGACCAGCTGGGCGTCCGCCTCCAAGGCCTGGGAGGCAGCGGGCACCCAGGCTGGTCCTGGACATGGGCTGGGCCGTGGGCGGGGGTCACCGGTCCTGGGGGTCCTTGGAGACCGGGGCTGGGCGGGACCAGCGTGGCAGGCCCTGCGCCCTCTCCGCAGTTCTCAGGCTTCTGGTACGTCCTTGCCGTCGCCTCCGATGCCCAGGGGATGCTGCCGCATGGAGGCCAGAGGAAGCTGGGCGCGTCCATAGTACAGGTTCAGGAGGTGGGCCAGCTGAAGGTGGTGCTCGCCTTGAACCGGTGCGTGGGCCAGGGTGGAGGGCCCTGAGCCCAGGGAAGGGGAGGGGCCGATGGGGGAACCAGGGTGGGGGGCCCTGAGCCCAGGGAAGGGGAGAGGCCGATGGGGGGGCCAGGGTGGGGGGCCCTGAGCCCAGGGAAGGGGAGGGGGCCAGTGGGGGGGACCAGACCCAGGGTCAGTCTGGAAATCCCACAAGGACTGTCCCCAAACACCATCACTTCCTGCTGTCAAACTCAAGTGGCTGCTTTTTTGAGAAGTGCCCACAGCCCACTGGGGGCTGGGGGGCAGGGGTGTTGGAGCATTTCTCCTGAGCGGTGGGACTGGCCCAGGTCCCAGCTGGAATGTCCCAGGACGGCAGAGCCCCGAAAGGTCTCCCAGGCCCGCAGCTCACAGCCTGCTCCCCCCACCCAGGTCCCGGGGGTGCCAGACACACTCGCTAATCCTGCGGAGAGACAGGAAGAAGCCGGTGTTCAGGAACACCTGTGCGTACCCACTGGGCCACAGGGGGCTGGGGGAGGGCCGTCCAGGGCTTTCTGAGCCCCCAGGACCCTGGACAGGATCCCTGACCGCACGGCCCCCAGCAGTCCTCCCCGAGAGCATGCGCCGGTGGGGACAGACGCTGGGATGCGCGGTCAGCCCACAGTGGCCCAGAGTTGGCTTGGCCAGTGTGCGCCCAGGAGCCCAGGCCTGGGGGTGGGGGGCTTTGCTGCCCTTCCAGATGGCCCCTCGGTGCGGGTGGTAGGGGCCCGGGGACCCTGGAAGGACCGCAGTGTTCAGGAGTGAGCAGCGGATTCTGCGCTTCCTCCCTTCCAGTGAGGGGCGTGGAGGGCTTCCGTGTGATGGTCCCCGACTACAGCGCCAGTGTGGTCTACCTGCGCCTGGGCCGGGCCGGCAGGACCACCAGGACCCTGCTGCTCTTCAGTGAGTCCAGGGGCCACAGCCCCCGGGCCCTGCAGGGCGGCCCCCTCCCGAGCCTGTCTGGGGACCCCCACTCCCGGCTGACGCTTCCCATCACCCACCAGTGGCTGCAGGTCCCTGACCCAGAGCCCGGGGGCGTTCTGGTGAGGGGTGGTGCCGGGGCCAGGGCGCCCCTCGACCGGGGGCTCTGATGCTGCGGCTCTGGTCCGCACCCGCCCCGCCCCCCGCAGGCAGACAGCCCACGTGCAGCTTCCTGAGCATGAAAAAGTTCGTCAACGCGTGTGAGGCCCTGGGGCTCGCCAGCCGGGCGGCCGTGCTCCCAAAAGACGGTGAGGTGTGGGCGGCACTGCCCCGGGGCCACCCCGAGACGCCAGGGAGCTGGCCCCCGTGCGGGATGGAGGGACAGAGGGCGACAGGGGCACCTTTAAAGAAAGTCATGGCCACGTGCACGTGCCCATCCTGTCTCCCCAGGGCCCCCTGAGAACGCTGGTGGCTGGGGCCGCGTCCCTGCGGGGCGCTGGGGGCCAGGGCCGCTCAGCTTTGCCCTCTGCAGGGCCCGAGGCCCCAGGGGAGCTGCCGCGCGTGCCCGGCAGATGTGGGATCCCTCGGAGACGCCCAGCCCATTCCTTCCCCTGCAGCCTCCTGCGCGCACACCATCCTGCCGTGAGCCGGCCGCCCACCTGCTCCACCCCGTGAGGCTCGGCTTGCGGTCCTCCCAGACCCTGGGAGCGAGTTCCAGATTGCAGGCTTCACACCCCACTGCTTGTTGAGACGGGTCTGGAGACCCCAGGCCACTGATGGTGTGCAGCTCGGGCGGGGCTTGGGCCCAGCAGGGTCCTTTAGGGTCCCCTGGGTGGGGGTGGGGGTGCATGCTGAAGGAGGAGGGGGGACCTGGGGCTGGGTCCTCTGGATGGCGCGGCGGGCAGCTGCTACCTGCCCTCACCTGCTGGGAAATAGACGGGGCCAGTCCAGTGTGCCGTGTGCTTTCTCTGCCACCGCCCTCCCTGTTGCGTGACATCCGACACTTCCCAGGAAGCCGGGGAGAGAGCCCGGGGCAAAGAGGCAGATGCGACCTCTCGCTGGGGAGGCAGACGCCGACTTGGTCACCCGGGTTCAGTCGTGGACCCTGAGGACTGTGTCCAGAAGTGCCAAGCGCAAACCGTGGCAGGCCGGGGAGGAGGGGTCACGGAGAGTTTCTTGGAGGATGTGACGCTTGAGCTGAGAAAGTTATGGTGGCGCTGGAGCAGGGAGGGCCGTCCCAGAAGAGGAAACAGCCTGAAAACCCCCAGAGCAGCGGAGACGGTGGGGAGGGCGGGTGCAGGGCCGCTTGGAAGGGAGGAGGTGGACGGGGCTGCCGGTGTCCTGGGAGAGATGGGATCCAGAGCAGAGGGCAGGGTGGGGGACGGACATAAGAGTAACAGGGCTATTTAGGGTGGGGGTGGCTGGCGTGGATGAGTCAGGCCGCCTACGGAGAGAAGCAGGACTGAAGCTGTCAGCTACTGCTGTGTAAGAACCACATGCGTGCATTTCTCTTTATCATTATTAGGCGGCTCCTCAACTTGCAGGATCTTAGTTCCCTGACCGGGGATTGGACCCAAGGCCAGGGCAGGGAAAGCACCCGAGTCCTGCCTGCTGGACCACTAGGGAACTCCCCCACCAATGTGTTCAGTGCCTGCGCCTGGGGCTCACCTCGAGACTGGGGGGCACAGGCGGGCTGAGAGGTGGAACTCAGCTAGGTGTGCTCTGCGGCTCTGGGGGCGGGAGACGGGCTGATTTGGGCCGGCTCAGCCCCGGGGGCTCGGGGCCCTTGCCCTCTAGCCGCTGGGCTAACCACAGGGTGCCTGTCTCGTGGCCGTGACAAGGGCACATGGGGTTGGGGAGCGAACAGGAGTCCTCTGAAGGCTCAGGCCCGCCCGGAGTTGCTCGCCTCCGCCCTCCGAGTCGCCACCTGGCCCCACTCTCCACCGCAGCAGCTAATGTCGGGGGGCTTCCCTCCACCTGCCTCTCTGCTCCGGGGCTTCCGTCGTGCCTGCGTGGCTTGAGCCCTGCAGGCCTCCTCTACTCCACGTGCCTCCCGGCCCAGCACTCAGCCTCCCTGGCAGACAGAGAGGGGGGCCGCCTGGGTGCGCCTGTCCTGGAAGGAGGAAGGGTGGCCCTTCTGGGGTGGGGTCCCGGACTCTTGGTTCTGAGGCTCCATGCCTTGTCATCAAAGACGCTTCTTTTTCAAGTGCTCGGCCACCTCTGAAGGAGGCGTGGGGACACGCGCCAGGTGGGCACAGCCCTCAGCCCATCTCCAGCCTGGAGGGTCGGCCCAAGGCCGCCCTGCGCCAGGCTCAGCCGCAAGGTGCTTGCGAGGCTTGGAGGGTTTTCCCTGCGTTTGCCTCCAGCATACTCCAGGTGCCCAGGGCCACACCCACGGTTCCTCAGGAAACCTGTCTTTCTCTAGGTTTGATGGTTAGAATTTGGGAGCGCTCAGTCTCAAACATCCAAGGGGCCCTTATGTGAACCTCAAAGGCCTCCCTGGAGCCTTAGTACTTCCCAGACCAACAGCAGCATCGCAGGATCTTGGTCTGCTGTGCACCCTGAGGCTGGGTCTCACCGTGGCGCCGGGATTGGGTTCTGTTCCCTGTATTTTAACAGCCTCCTCCTAGATTTGATGCCCGGCTGGCCTCACCCCTCCTCGGGGGTTTCCTCTGGGGTGAGAGCTCCTCAGGTCCTGGAGGACCCCTGCCACCCCTCCCATGGGGGCCAATTCCTCTGGGCGTCCCCCACGAGGGCGCAGGTGCACGCGTGCACACACACGCTCACACTCACTGACTGTCCTGCTGGAAGTCAGAGGGGTGTGCACGGGGGGAGGGACGGGTGAGGGGGAGGAGGCTGGGGACAGAGACAGTGAGCCCCCAGCAACATGCCCGGCCCATAGCATGGGAAGGGGGTCGCCACGGTGCCCACTGGGCCATCCCTAGAGAGGCCTGGGGAAGACAGGGTCTGGAGTCCTGTGTCCAGCACTCTGGGCACCGGGAGCTAGGATGAGGCTCCTCCCCAGTGTGGAGGGGCTACAGGAGAGGAGGCCTCAGCTTACTCCCCCGTAGAGGGGGTGCTTAGACAGGGTGGTCCCGGAGGCCCCATAAGATTGCGGGAGAGTCTGTTGGCCTTGCTCCCCGATCCGTGACCCACTGTGCTCCGAGTCCTTGGAAAAAGCTTTCTGCTCCCTGAGGTCCTTCTGAGCAGGGGCAGCCTGGGGACGTGGGGGACTGGGGACCCGGGGGCGCAGAAGGGGGCAGGCACGGGACCACCATCGGGGACCAGGGACAAGACCCTCCTTGTTGCCCCTGGGGTCCTCATTTGCACCCCTGGTTGGGGTGAGGAGGCCTCCGGAGTGACCTGAGCACGGGGACAGTGGAGGGGGGAGGCGGCAAGGGAGGCGCTGGGGTCCCTCTCGCCCAGGAGCGGGCAGGCTCTGCTCCTTCGGGGGTGGGCCCTGGTGGAACCACTGCCTTGCTGAGTTTCTGTCATGCCCCGCCAGGCTCCTCTGTCCGTGGGGCTTTTCGGGTAAGAGTATTGAGGGGGCTGCCTTTTCCCTTCTCCAGGGGATCTTCCCAGTGTGTGTCCTGCATCACAAGCGGATTCTTTACCCGCTGAGCGGTTGGGGAACCTGGACCCCAAACAAGGGATTTGGTCTCTGCTTTTCCTCCCTGGGGCTGCAGTGCTGGAGATGACCACGAGGGGGCAGGCAGTGCCCACTCTGCTCTGTGGAGGATAGCCCAGGGTCATTCTGGGCATCCCCCTGCCTCTGACTCAACAGGCACCTTTTATTGTTAGTCTCCAGGCCCACAGTGTCAGCTGCTCAGAGGCGGGAGGGGGCTCTGAGACCCTCTGTTGATGGTTCAGCTACTGCCTGGGGGTGGTGCTGACACGACAGATGGTTCCTGCCCTGCAGGAGCTCACGGCCTGGAGGGGCAGGTGGACGAGAGCAGGAGAGCAAGTCCACGTGAGAGAAGAGCACGTGCTCCAGGGAACTGAGTCAGGGTCCTGGGGGAGGGCCGGGAGCCCTGGGGGTCTACAAGGCTCCACGGGACACCGATGCCATGACCAGAAAGATGGGGGCGGCCAGCCCTGCACGCTCGGAGCAGCGAGCTGGGGTCTGAGGTGCTGCCAGCCCTGCATCTCAGAGCAGTGAGCTGGGGTCAGAGGTGTGGCCAGCCCTGCACGCTCAGAGCAGCGAGCTGGGGTCAGAGGTGTGGCCAGCCCTGCACGCTCAGAGCAGCGAGCTGGGGTCAGAGGTGTGGCCAGCCCTGCCCGCTCTGAGCAGTGAGCAGGGATCGGAGGGATGTCAGAGCATTGGAGGAGGAAGAGACTTCGGCCAGAGGGCAGGTGAGGCGGGAGCCGGGGTGGCGGGAGAGAGCTGGGGAGGAGAGCAGGTGGGAGGAGGGGGAGGGCAGACCCAGGTCTGGACTGACTGTCGGAGTCTTGGTGTCTGAGTAGCTGGGATGCGCCACCCCTGCAGGGAGAACCGGCTCTGGAACCACCGTCAGTGCCGGCCCCACCCACGCCGTCTACCTGCTCCCCGGCCCAGAACTTTCCTTCCCTTCCCCCACTTTAGAAAAAAATTTTATTCTCTCGCATTTTGTATAGTGTTTTATATTTTAGGCTCTAAATTAAAACTAATATAATATCACCTTGCATCATTTAAACTGAGCCGCACATGAGTGTTAAGTCCGTTTCCGATTATGTGCAGCCTTCAGTCCGCAGAGGCAGACCCTGACCCAGAGTGCCCGGTTCCTGGCCTGTCCCCCAGCCCCTGACCACCTCTGGTCTCCTTTCTGCTCTTTACTGTTCTGCTCGTTTCCTACGAATGGACTCATACAAGGTCATTTTTTGTGTCGGCCACATTTTTAAGAGGGGAGTAGTTGCTTTTTGTTTTCTTTTTTAAATTTGAAATAGCATTTCTGTTATTTGAAAAGGAAATCCCAGATGGATTAAAGACGACATATACAAAATGAAGTCCTTCTGGTGAGCGTATGTGTAGGCTCCGGGCTGACCCTCCTGTCCTCGGTGTCAATCAGGGACAGAAGTTCTGGTTTTGCCTGGGCCAAAATGAAAATGGGCAAAATGTAGCAAGTGGGAAAGACAGACCGTGAACTGGAGCCCCATCCCTCACGTCCCGAGGCCAGAGAAAGATCTGACATCCCTGACGTAGACGTGGGCTCGACCCCTGGGTCGGGAGGATTCCCTGGAGGAGGGCGTGGCAGCCCGCCCCAGTGTTCTCGCCTGGAGAGTCCTGCGGACAGATGAGCGCGCACGTCTCTGTGGGCCTCAGACTCTGTGAAGACACTGATTTGAAAAGAAACAAAGAGCACACAGCTCTGAGAGGCGACCCCGCGGTCGTGCTGGTGAGAGGCCGCGTGCTGCGCCAAGACCTCTCTCTGAAACATCCACAATAAGAATCCTCAGTGCTGGAGAGGCGACGGCTGGTTCCTGGGGTGGCGTGGGACCCAGATGGACGTTTGGTGCTTGGTGGGCAAGGGGAATCTGTTTGGCATGACGGGAATGTCCTAAAAGTAGATTTTGCTGAAGGTTGCACAGCGCCAGATGGTCAACACGGAAATCAGATTGATTATATTCTTCGCAGCCAAAGATGGAGAAGCTCTATACAGTCAGCAAAAACAAGACGGGGAGCTGACTGTGGCTCAGATCATGAGCTCCTTATTGCCAAATTCAGACTGAAATTGAAGAAACTGGAGAAAACCACTAGACCATTCAGACATGACCTAAATCAAATCCCTTATGACTATACAGTGGAAGTGAGAAATAGATTTAAGGGAATAGATCTGATAGACAGAGTGCCTCATGAACTATGGATGGACATTCGTGACATTGTACAGGAGACAGGCAGCAAGACCATTCCCAAGAAAAAGAAATCCAAAAAGGCAAAATGGCTGTCTGGGGAGGCCTTACAAATAGCTGTGAAAAGACGGGAAGCAAAAGGCAAAGGAGAAAAGGAAAGATATACCCATCTGAATGCAGAGTTCCAAAGAATAGCAAGGAGAGATAAGAAAGCCTTCCTCAGTGGTCAATGCAAAGAAATAGAGGAAAGCAACAGAATGGGAAAGACTAGAGATCTCTTCAAGAAAATTAGAGATACCAAGGGAACATTTCATGCAAAGATGGGCTCAAAGCACAGAAATGGTAGGGACCTAGCAGAAACAGAAGATATTAGGAAGAGGTGGCAAGAATACACAGAAGAACTGTACAAAAAAGATCTTCATGACCCAGATAATCACGATGGTGTGATCACTGACCTAGAGCCAGACATCCTGGAATGTTGAGTCAAGTGGGCCTTAGAAAGCATCACTACGAACAAAGCTAGTGGAGGTGATGGAATTCCAGTTGAGCTATTTCAAATCCTGCAAGATGATGCTGTGAAAGTGCTGCACTCAATATGCCAGCAAATTTGGAAAACTCAGCAGTGGCCACAGGACTGGAAAAGGTCAATTTCCATTCCAATCCCAAAGAAAGGCAATGCCAAAGAATGCTCAAACTACCGCACAATTGCACTCATCTCACACGCTAGTAAAGTAATGCTCAAAATTCTCCAAGCCAGGCTTCAGCAATATGTGAACCGTGAACCTCCTAATGTTCAAGCTGGTTTTAGAAAAGGCAGAGGAACCAGAGATCAACTTGCCAACATCTGCTGGATCATGGAAAAAGCAAGAGAGTTTCAGAAAAACATCTATTTCTGCTTTATTGACTATGCCAAAGCCTTTGACTGTGTGGATCACAATAAACTGTGGAAAATTCTTCAAGAGATGGGAATACCAGACCACCTGATCTGCCTTTTGAGAAACCTGTATGCAGGTCAGGAAGCATCAGTTAGAACTGGACATGGAACAACAGACTGGTTCCAAACAGGAAAAGGAGTAAGTCAAGGCTGTATATTGTCACCCTGCTTATTTAACTTATATGCAGAGTACTTCATGAGAAACGCTGGGCTGGATGAAGCACAAGCTGGAATCAAGATTGCCAGGAGAAATATCAATAACCTCAGATATGCAGATGACACCACCCTTATGGCAGAAAGTGAAGAAGAACCAAAGAGCCTCTTGATGAAAGTGAAAGAGGAGAGTGAAAAAGTTGACTTAAAGCTCAACATTCAGAAAACTAAGATCATGGCATCCAGTCCCATCACTTCATGGCAAATAGATGGGGAAACAGTGGGTGACTTTATTTTTCTGGGCTCCAAAATCACTGCAGATGGTGACTGCAGCCACGAAATTAAAAGACGCTTACTCCTTGGAAGGAAAGTTATGACCAACCTAGAAAGCATATTAAAAAGCAGAGACATTACTTTGCCAAAAAAGGTCTGTCTAGTCAAGGCTATGGTTTTTCCAGTGGTCATGTATGGATGTGAGAGTTGGACTGTGAAGAAAGCTGAGTGCCGAAGAATTGATGCGTTTGAAGTGTGGTGTTGGAGAAGACTCTTGAGAGTCCCTTGGACTGCAAGGAGATCCAACCAGTCCATCCTAAAGGAGATCAGTCCTGGGTGTTCATTGGAAGGACTGATGTTGAAGGTGAAACTCCAATACTTTGGCCACCTGATGCGAAGAGCTGACTCATTTGAAAAGACCCTGATGCTGGGAAAGATTGAAGGCAGGAGGAGAAGGGGATGACAGAGGATGAGATGGTTGGATGGCCTCACCGACTCAATGGACATGGGTTTGGGTGGACTCTGGGAGTTGGTGATGGACAGGGAGGCCTGGCGTGCTGCAGTGCATGGGGTCGCAAAGAGTTGGACACAACTGAGCAACTGAACTGAACTGAACTGCACAGCACCTGAAATGTACTAAAAATCACTGACTTGTTCACGTGGATGAGCAATATCATGGCATGAGTAAGCATGACGTGTAAAGTGTGTGTAGAAAGCTGTTTTAATGTACACATAACAGAGGAATCAGACCTGACCGCAGAGTGGTTCTAGCCCTCGTCAGAGGCAAAGGAAGGAGAGAACTTACTCATATCTCCAGAACCGAACCGGCAGTTTTTACAAGCGGGCTCCCACTGCTGGCAACTGGAGCAGGGTTCAAGGTGAGGTACGTCACCAGACTGCACCCGTCTCACTCTGTCTGGGGTGGTTTCGACCACAACCTACAACATCGCCCGTTCCCCCAAGCAGAAGAGACGGAACCCTGAAACTTGGGCTGCAGAGAGAGCTTCAGCTTTCTTAGTATGAAAAGGTGGTTGTTGCTGAACTGGCTCTGGGAAGCCAGTGGTCCGCCTGGCCCGCTCTGGGGGTCAGTGAGGGGCTGCAGGTCAGCCCCCAACTCCAGCCCACCCAGGACGGCTGCCAGCTCACGCTGCACACGGATGCAGGCACTGCCCCCTCACGGGCGCAGTGAGCTGCAGCTGGAGGGAAGGCGGCGACGCTGGGAGAGAAGTCTCGGCTCCTGTGCGGTGGCAAAGGTCACTTGCTGCAGAGGCTCTTCCTGTTTCTTTGTTCACGGCCGCTTCCTTGTGGCTGGAACCCAAATCAGCGCTGCCCTGGCTGAACTTTGCAGAGCCCCGCTCCCCGCCGATCCTGGCTGAACTGTGCGGAGCCCTGCCCCCACCCCCGACCCTGGCTGACCTGTGTGGAGCCCTGCCTGCCCTGACCCTGGCTGAACTTTGCGAAGCCCTGCCCGCCCCGACCTTGGCTGAACTTTGCAGAGACCTGCCCGCCCCGACCCTGGCTGACCTGTGCAGAGCCCTGCCCGCCCGACCCTGGCTGACCTGTGTGGAGCCCTGCCCGCCCGACCCTGGCTGACCTGTGTGGAGCCCTGCCCTCTTGACCCTGGCTGACCTGTGCGGAGCCCTGTCCGCCCTGACCCTGGCTGACCTGTGCGGAGCCCTGCCCGCCCTGACCCTGGCTGACCTGTGTGGAGCCCTGCCCGCCCTGACCCTGGCTGACCTGTGTGGAGCCCTGCCCGCCCTGACCCTGGCTGACCTGTGTGGAGCCCTGCCCGCCCGACCCTGGCTGACCTGTGTGGAGCCCTGCCCGCCGCGACCCCTGGCTGCCTGGCGGCCCCGTCACCCTCAGTGCCCACCCTGTGTCACCCCCCCTCACTGACCTTGGTCCACGGTGTCGGATGCCCCGAATGCTCAGTGTCTGAGCCATCATCATGCTTCGTCTCACCCCGCTGAATCCACCAGGAGCATGCCAGCTTGCATGGCTGGACCCTAAGCCCTGGGCAGCCTTTCGTGATGCCCCTAGGCACCTGGGCACTTTCCCTGTCTTTCTCCAGGGTCCCGAACTATGACACAGCCCAGGGATGGGTTACTGTAGACCCATCAGGCTCACCCTGGAGATGGGGGCAGGGGGCGGTCAGCATCCTGGGGTGGGGGGTTGGGCCTGAGTCTGCCACCAGCCCCACAGCAGTGACCTGAGAGCCAGGGACCCTGGGATGGGGAGGCCCTGACTCCTGGCACCAACACGGTCCCTCTCCTCCGCGCCACGTGCAGTGGCCCGAGGACACTGTCTCACTGGCCACTCAGGTGCCCAGGGAAACCCTGAAGAGCCGTGTTCATCACTGACAGGAAACGCCCAGCCGCCCCAGTGATTTGATCAGCCCAGATTAAATGTGCGCCGGACGACAGCCCCGTCACACTCCCGGGGAACACGTAAGGGGAGAGATTCTAGGCAATTTCTACTTTTTCCTTAAAAAACATACAACTACAATGCAAACAATTTGCCTTCTATTTAATGTGAATAGCCTTTTTTTTTTATTCTGATGACACGAAAATCAGAAAATGCTGAAAACTCAAAAGTAGGAGTTAAAAAAATCCTCTTTTTGTCCAGAGGGCAGCTTTTCTGTTGGTACTTGGTATGTGGTGGGGCCATCCCACGGGCAGTTCCAGCCAAGGGCTTGCCAAACCAAAGAAGGGAAGAAATGAGACCGAATTGCTGGGCATCTGGGTGAGTCCCCGGTGAGCCAGGGACGAGGGCCGTGGTGTGGGCGGCTGACGGGGCACCCACGAAGGGACAGCTCCTCGCAGAGCTGAAACCCCCAAGCTGACCGCACCAGAGGGTCCAATGTGACCCCTGGGTGCCAACGACCCAGAGAGACCCTCCTCCAGAAGCCCCTTCCCGGATCTGCTCTGGGACGCAGGTGTGAGGAGCAGAGGAGGCTCCCCCCAGGCTTGGGCCATGGAGGGGAGGCTTGCAAACCTCCCAGAAATCACGTCTGCTGGATTGGACCTGGCAGAGGAGACGGGAGGATGTGGGTCCAAGTGGCCTCCAGGCATTTCTGTCTGTTCACCGTGACACACGGCTCATTGGTGGACAAAGCCACCCGCTGTTCAGACAGGCTGGGGACCTTGCCGGAGCCCGAGGAGGAGAAGCAGCCGGAACGCAAACACGCATGACCTTTCCTGGAGGCTGCCCGCGGCCAAGTGTGTAGACCAGCCCAGCCACCAGCTGGACCTGCTCAGGCAGGGCGGGCTGTGGGCACAGGGCCTGTGGGAGTCCAGCCCTGGGAGAGCCAGGGACCCTGGGATGGGGAGGCAGACACCTGAACCTCCGGATCCCTCCCCTGCAGGCCAGCAGCGGGACAAGGACAGGCCCAAGCTCAGGCAGGCAGGGGTGGCGTCAAGCCTGGAGCCTTTGGGGAGGCTGCCAGCAGGGACAGATGGACGTGATGGACAGAGAGCAAAAATAATAAGAATGATGAGTCCAGGTTGGACAGGAGAATGAACATTCGTTGGAGGGAGAAGCAACCCACAAACTCACACATTAAAAAAGCTGCTAAGTACCGACTTCAAGAAAAGCCATAAAATGTGATGAGCTACCCCGTGGCACACTTTCGTCAAACTTCTTTTGCCTGTTTTAGCCACTGCTCCGACGGCCACTTCCTGTGAAACAGACTTGTTGCTTATTGTGGTTCTGCTGTAAGACACGGGTTCTGATCGACGGTGTGGTCACCATCAAAACAGCATAAAGCTGGCATGTATCTGGAGAAAACTATAATTCAGAATGATACAGGGACCCCAGTGTTCAATGCAGCGCTGTTTATAATAGCCAAGACAAGGAAGCAACCTGTGTCCGTCGACAGATATGGATGAGGAAGAGGTTCGTGCACACACAGAGCGTTGCACAGCCGCAGAGAGCACGGAAGGACGCCGTCTGCAGCCACAGGGACGGACGGAGAGATGACCGTGCTCAGTCAGTCAGACACGTGTGCGGAATCCACAATGAACGGTACGAGTGGTCTTGTTTATAAAACATACACAGACTCAGAGACACAGAAAAGAAAGTCACGCTGCCAAAGGGGAGAGTGGGGAGGGGGTACACTGGGGGTTTGGGGTCACAGTACACACAGTGCTAGATACAAAAAAACAGCAGCTCTTCCTGCACAGCACAGGGAATGATATTCAGCATGTTGCAATAGCCCATAATGGAGAAGAAGCTAGAAAGAATACATATATGTAGCGATCCCTTTGCTGTACATCTGAAACTAATACAGCATTGCAGATCAGCTGTATAAATGTCTCTAATTAAAAAAAAAGCATAAAACTGCATGGCGAGTTTACACAGGTCCCACTGTGAAGAAATTCTGGACGGCGAGGGCTGGCGTTTAGACTGGACTTTGACGAGCACTCTTCACGTTAGGGCTGTGGACCACTTGATCCCAGACTCACTTCCGGCCTCAGGCAGAACAAAACTCACCCGTCCCCCAGTCCCCCCTGCCCACCTTCACACGCTGTGCCCTTGGCCGGCGCCACTGGAGTAGGCAGCCGGTGCTCCCACCCAGAGCGTAGGAGGAGTCGGCTGAGCTCAGCCCCACAGCGAAGCGACTGTGACCTTAACGTGCCCCACGAACCCCACACTGCCCATGCCCCCAGCACGTGGGCGGACAGCTTCTGCCAACTCACAGAGCCCTGTGACCCTGGAGCCCTGCTGGGGCGAGGAGGGGCCCTGTGGCAGCACCACGGGCCCGAGGGAGCACCGTCCCCCGGCCGCCTTGGGTGAGGGCCTGGGTCATCCGCCCTGGCAGCCCACGATGCCCAGGGCGACGCCCGGGCCCCGGGCTCCTTGCTGCCTCCGTCTTTCACACCCTTGCCGTCATCCCGTCTACACGCTTTGCTCCGCGTGTGTCCGGCTGGTTGTCTTTTTCTGGCTTGATCGTAGGGCTCTCTGTGGACTCCGTGGGGGATGCTTTGCCATAAGCTTCTGGGGCTGCCCTTCCTCTGTCTGTGTCTTGCGCCTGCCGGACCCTCCTCTGCAGCGCAGAGGCCTCACCATTCCTCCCTTTCGTAGGTTCTGTGAGTTCACTTTTCCTCTTTACACCTGCTAACCTACCAGGACTTAGTCGTGTGTGGTGTGAGGCAGCGAGCTACACTTGTGTGTCTTCTCCATACAGATAACAAGCTCCATTTATCCAATATTCTCTTGGCAAATATTGTTGCCACCTGTACTCGACTGTTGAGTTGCAAAATTGTGTCTGACTCTCTGCGACCTCAAGGACTGCAGCACACCAGGCTTCCCTGTCCTTCATTATCGCCTGGAGTTTGCTCAAACTCGTGTCCATTGAGTCAGTGATACCATCCAACCATCTCATCCTCTGTCGTCCCCTTCTCTTCCTGCCCTCAATCTTTCTCATCCTCAAGGTCTTTTCCAATGAGTCAGCTCTTCACACCAAGTGGCCAAAGTATTGGAGCTTCAGATTCAGCATCTGTCCTTTCAAAGAATATTCAGGGTTGATTTCCTTTAAGACTGATTGGTTTGATCTCCTTGCAGTCCAAGGGACTCTCAAGAGTCTTCTCCAGCACCACAGTTTGAAAGCGTCAATTCTTCAGCACTCAGCCTTCTTGATGGTCCAACTCTCACATCCATACCTGACCACTGGAAAAACAATCACTTTGATTATATGTACTTTTGTCGACAAAGTGAGGTCTCTGCTTTTAAAAACACTATCTAGGTTTGACGTAGCTATTCTTCCAAGGAGCAAGCATCTTTTAATTTCGTGGCTGCAGTCACACTGTCCACTGAGTGTGTGTATCTATGTCTGGGGCTTCCCAGGTGGCTCAGATGGTAAAGAATCCGCCTGCAATGTGGGAGACCTGGGTTTAATCCCTGGGTCAGGAAGATCCCCTGGAGGAAGGCTTAGGGACCCACTCCAGTACTCTTGCCTGGAGAACCCCATGGACAGAAGAGCCTGGTGGGCTGCAGTCCCTGGGGTCGCAAAGAGGTGGACGACGGAGCGACTAACGCTTCCCCTTTTCTCTTTGTCTGAGCGCGTGTATCTGGTGAGGGTGTCCGAGTGTGAATGTGTGTCTGAGAGTGTGCATCTGACTGAATGTGACCGTGTCTCCGTGTCTGCCTGTGTGTGAATCAGTGTGTGTCCCTGTGCTGTACAAGTGCGTGTCTGAGTGACCGTGTCTGTATGTGGGTCTGCGTGTCCCAGTGAGTATATGTGTGTGTGCATGTGCGTGAGTGTGCCTACATGTGTGTGTCTGAGTGACTGTGTGTGTGTGTGTCTCAGTGAGTTTCTGAGTGAGGTCTTTATCTGAGTGACTTGTGTGTTGGTGTGTGCGTCTGAATGAGTGTGTGTCTGAACTGGTTTCATGTGTCTGAATGTGTCTGAATGAGTGTGCGAGTGCATACATGTGTACGTGTGTCCATGTGTGTGTCTGTCTTGGTCCCCCTCCTCACGTCTGATCCACCGCTGCTCTGTGTGTGGAGCAGAGAGGGGACGTCAAAGTGCCCGCTTCCAGCGCATCTTGTCAGGAGTGCACGCACCCCCTTAGATTCATGGCTGTATTCACACAGGGGTTGGTGCTGAATCTGAGGTTAAGAAGCCACTCAGGGACACTCTTTGACACGAGCCACGTCCTCCCTGGCAGTGAGGGTGTCACCCTGGTGCTGGCATCGTGAGGCTCCCTCACCCAGCCCCCCAACCTCCGTGGACGGACCTGCAAAGCTTGGCCTCCAGCCTGGGCAGCGTGGTCATGACTCTCGGGGCTCAGCAAGGGTTGTTCAGCAACATCAACAATAGAGACCTTTATCTGCTTCACTGCAGAACTGGCCACGGTTTATGGCCAGGAAGGGATTGGTTGATGGTCTCTGCCAAGTTCCGCAGGGACCCTGGGCCGTGGGACATAAAGGGCCGATGCCTGAGTGGCCGGCACAGCCTCTCTGCACCCAGCGAGTGACCTGTCGGAGGCCGTGCGTGCAGATCCCAGGAGATGAGGGCCCTGCTCTTGACCCTCGGCCTCGTTGCCTCCCTGCAGGCCCAGGACACTCTGGTCTCGGACAGCTGGACTGAGGACGTGAGGCTCGGATGGAGCTGGGGCAGCTGGAGGGGCCCCTGGGAGAGGCACCAACCCTTGCCCCCAAGGCTGTGGTCAAACTGAGCGACGGGGGTCTGAGACAAATGGGCCCAGGGCGCCCACGGTCCCGGGGGCCCTGTGGGGCTGGAGCCCACCTGGGGTGGGTCTGGCAAGGGTGCTGGGCATCTGCTGAGGGTGGGGGGTCGGAGACAGACGGTGCTCCAGCCCGGGGGTGGGGCAGAGTCTGGGGCTGCTGAGCGGGGCAGGGGTGCTCAGCCTGAGCCCTGACGGCAGGCAGCTCTCTCCAGGTGTCAGGAAAATGGTATCTGAAGGCTGTGACCACAGACCAGGACGTTCCTGGGAAGAATCAGGAGTCGGTGACAGCCATGACCTTCAGCGTCCTGGAGGGGGGCGACCTGGAGGCCAAAGTCACGTCGCGGTGAGAGCCGCCTCCTGCCTCCCCGCTGACCCCTCCCCACAGCAGGAGAGCGGCGTCGGGGGGTGGGCAGCCCACAGTGGGGACCGTCCCGACCCCTCGAATCATGCTCAGCCCTGGACAGCTTTGAGGGGCCACTGCCTCACTCGGGACCCTGTGCAGGGGCAGGACCCAGATGGGTGAGTGGCGGGGCAGGGCTGGGAGACCCGAGCAGCTGTTGCGTGAGATGCTGAAGTCCCCGCTGGTGCCTGGACTCGGCGAGAGAAGCGCCACGCTCCCGGGGCTGCCTCAGGCCCGGGCCTGCGGTGGCTGTGGTGGAGCGGGGCATGCGGTGCCCGGGCTGGGCTGGGTTTCCAAGGTGGCCACACCCCAGGCATCAGCAGAGCATGGCTTCTGTGTCCCAGGGTTGATGGTCAGTGCCAGGAGACGAGCCTGGTCCTGGAGCAAACCAACGATCCTGGCAGATACACAGCCTGTGAGTCCTGGAACTCCAAGTTGGGGGGTGGGGAGGTGGATCCCAGCACGTTCCTGGGGGTCAGCTTTCAGCCAGAGAAGCCCCACTCCTTTCTGACCCCCTTAAGTACCTGGGGACTCCTCCACCGGTCAGTCTGCCTGAGAGGTGAGAACAGCTGACGCCATGTACAGGTGTGACAGACTCGTCCAGAGGGGCTGGCCGGTCCGAGCTCCGGCTGGGGCAGAGCTGAAGCTCCCGCCGCTCTGGCCTCTTTGGACCCCCTGAAATCCCTGGGATCCGCCCACTGGGTGCCCACCTCCCAGGCAGGGCCTCCCCAGGGCCTGGGGGTCTGGCCGGGGTGGAGACCCTGGGCAGGCAGTCCTGGAGGGGCCTGGGTTGCTCAGGACCATGTGCCGCCCTCTGCAGACGGGGGCAAGCGTGAGGTGTTCGTCTTACCGCTGCGGGTGCAAGACCACTTCATCCTGTACTGTGATGGCGAGCTGGACGGACGGCAGATCCGCGTGGCGCGGCTTCTGGGTGAGGGTCCTGCATCCTAGCCCCCGCAAAGCCCCTCCTGCGCCCTTTCCCCCGTGCCTTCTGCTCAGGAGAAGCCCCTGAGGAAGCAGCAGGTCCCCTGCTGCTTGGTGTCCGTAGGGGATGCGGTGGGCACAGGACGCCCATGTCAGTGTTGGGGCGGGCCTTGCCGCTCACCAGGCAGCTCCCTGTGGCCTCACCCTTGGCTCCGCTCCTCGGGGAGGGGGGGGCTTTTGCGGGGAGAGCGGTGTCTGCACGGAGCCCGAGTGGGAAGGAAATTCCAGCTCCTGGGGCTTCATTACGGGCATGAGGCTCAGGCATGTTTCGGAGCGTCAGGACCTTCCTGCCCATGGACAGGAGGCCCCGAGGGTCACGGAGGGTCTCTGTGGCCAGGAGCAGAATGAGCATCAGCCCAGGGGTCGGCGTGGACTCCCTCCTGGGCAGACCTTCCATCCTTGGGACGTTTGCTGAGGGCACTTCCTACCCTGCTGAGGCGGCCGCTCACTCCCCCAGGCCGGGACGGAGTCGTGGTCACTCTTGGTTCTGCCCTTCACCCTCCCATCCATCTCCTGGTTTCACCGACAGGAAGAAACCAGGAGAACAGCCCAGAGGCCTGGGAGGAGTTCACGGAGTTCGCAAAAGCCAAAGGGTTGAACCTGGAGATCTTCAGGCCCCTGCAGAGCGGTGAGAAGCCCATAGGCCCCTGCTGCCGGCTGGTGCCCGCGGCGGGCCATCAGCAGGGCTGATGAGGACAGGCCCCATCCTCGCTGGGGTCATGTGACGTGCTGGCTGATGGAGGGGCCCTGGGCTAAGGGATTCCCTGGGTCTTCTGAAATGTGCTTCCTTTTTCTACAGAAACTTGCTCTCCCGGAGGAAACTAGGGTAAGGGAACAGCTGTAGAGCACACTTGGGGTCTTGGGGCCCCTGGGGCTTTGAGAGACCGTGTGGTCAACCCCCCAGGCCTGCTCCCGCCTGGCAGGAGACCCTCCTTGGGCCAGGCAGGCGGGGCGTCTGCTCCTGGGCTCACCCGGCCCCTAGCAGCGCCTTCAGGTGGGCGCAGGGTGTCAGTCTTGGGCAGTGGGGAAGCCCCTTTTCAGGGGGAGGCTTCCTGGCGCCCCCGGCACCCACGTGCTTCCCAGCAGATGTGAAGTCCCTCCTCACCCCCATGCGTCACAGTGACTGTTTCCCAGTGAGCTGCTTAGAAGGGTCGGAGCTGGGGCGCCCCACGCAGAAAGCTCCGACCCCCGGGTCCCTCCCTGGCGGCAGGTCCCTTGGGAGGGTGGCGTTTCAGCAGCGTGCCCAAGATTACCTGCCCAGGTGTGAACAGAGTCAGAGTCCAGAACGTTGTCACGCTCCTCCTTTGCCCTCACTGGCTTGAAGTCCCTTTGTCACACCTTCACACGTGGGCTTGGGGGTCTGAAGACAGCCTAGTGGAGGGTCCCCCTTTGCTTGCCCAGAGCTCCGAGGGCCCCACTCCCTCCGATGCAGCACTTGGAGCACGCTCCCCTCCCCTGTCCTGGCATCATGACCTGCCCCTTCCTCTGCAGGGCAGGGGGCACTGAGGCGCCACAGCAGCCCCCGGGCAGCGCCTTCAGGAGCATCCGCCCTGCAGGACAAGGAAGGAGCCCTGTTCCTGGGACATGGGCCGCTGCACCCCCTCCCTCCCAGCTCCCCACCCCTTTCCTGGCTTCAGATAAAGAGTTTCAGCATCCCTGGTGGTTCTGCTTGTCTATGGGGTCCCTCGGAGGGGGCTGGGGCAGGGAGGGATGTGGGGGCCGGGGTGGGACCCCCCAGCCTGTGGTGGGAAGGACCCCAGGTCCGTGCCTGGGCAGGTCTGGGAAGGTGAGTTACAGCCCTGGGGGTGAATCACCACACGTCAACTTGTTCAGACACCTTTGGGGGGATTTTTGGTGTTTTCTATAAGATTTAGAGACTCTCTGATGGAGTCCACGAGGCAGTGAGCCTTGGAGATGAGAGGCAGGGCTCTGATGGCCCTGAGCACAGAGGCTGCCAGGCAGGGTGCATTGGGGCTGCGCCGGGGACAGGGGCTGGAGTCATAAGGCCCTGAGTGGGAGAGCCTGATGGGCAGGTGTGAAGTGCGGCCGTGACCGGCCGCTCGGGAAGGGGAACTGCCTGCGCCCGGCCGCGGCTCCCAGTGGCCAGGATGGCACCAAGCCAACCCACCACACCTGGGCCTGGCTCCCTGGTCTCAGAAGGGAGTCGGGGTCCTACCCAGAGTCTGAGGGTCTCCACGCGGCAGGCCCTCCGGACGCCCAGCTGGGGACGCAGCGCCAGCTCTGAGCCCATCTGCGGCGGGTGTGGGTGCCCCTCGGGCACGGTCACTTGGCTTGGCCGCATTCGGGGCTCACAGGGGCCCACTCAGCTCCAAAGGGCAGCCTGCGGGCATGGGGTTCCCAGACGGTTCACCTGGGGAGGGGTCCAGAGGGGTCGCACTGCAGCCCCTTCCCCTGGGGGTCTGCCGGCACCTCTTGTCCGTGGCTCTTCGATGGCATCACCCCAGGGTGGAGCCCAGGAGCTCAGGGGCAGGTTCTTCAAGCCACGAGGGCACAGGGCTCCTATCAGAACTCTGCCTGCTCCCGGCGGCGGACACGGTTGGCCTCAGGTGAGCAGCAGGGAGCCCAGGCATCAGGTCCAAGGCCCCTCGTTACCTTCCTCCAGGGGCTGGCTGATCCGTAGCACTGGTCCACTGGTCTGCCTCTGGCGGCTCCCCAGCACCTTAAATGGGTGTTTTCACGTTTTGTCCAGAGTTAATAATTGCTCCTTGGGGGAGGTGTGGAGCCCTGGGAGCTGCCTGGCCAGGCTGGAAGTGGCTCAGTTCAGTTCAATTCAGTCGCTCAGTCATGTCAGACTCTTTGAGACTCATGGGCTGCAGCATGCCAAGCCTCCATGTCCATCACCAATTCCCAGAGTTTACTCAGACTCTTGTGCATTGAGTCGGTGATGCCATCCAACCGTCTCATCCTCTGGAAGCGACTCACATTTACTAAAGGAGTCGCACTTCACAATCCCGACAGAAGAGGGCGCACTGACAGACGGCGAGCGCTGCGTGTCGCTGCTGATTCGCGATCTTCACCCGGTTTTGCACACAGAGGCGCTCCAAGGAGAAAGCAGCATAGTGTCTTAGGTGGGCTTTCCCTAGAGCCAGACCCTGCACGGGGCTCACTCAGCTGGTCCGCCCACCCCAGTGTGGGGCGCGGTTGGCTGAGGACCAGCCTGGCCGTCCCTGCGCTGCTCCGAGCGAGCCTCTGCCCCAGAGGAAGCCCTGGGGGAAGCAGTCCCGGGGGCCTGTGGTCAGGGCTGCCTCTGTGCCAGGAAGGACAGGTCTGGAGGTCCTGGGGGCCCTGACACGACGGCCCCCCTTACGCTGCTCAGATAACCTAGTCACCCCCCATGCTGTGGACACTGCTCTTCTTCAGTTCAGTCTCTCAGTCGTGTCCGACTCTTTGTGACCCCGTGAATCGCAGCACGCCAGGCCTCCCTGTCCATCACCAACTCCCGGAGTTCACTCAGACTCACGTCCATCGAGTCAGTGATGCCATCCACCATCTCATCCCCTGTTGTCCCCTTCTCCTCCTGCCTCCAATCCCTCCCAGCATCAGAGTCTTTTCCAATGAGTCAACTCTTCGCATGAGGTGGCCAAAGGACTGGAGTTTCAGCTTCAGCATCATTCCTTCCAAAGAATACCCAGGACTGATCTCCTTTAGGATGGACTGGTTGGATCTCCTTGCAGTCCAAGGGACTCTCAAGAGTCTTCTCCAACACCACAGTTCAAAAGCATCAATTCTTCGGCGCTCAGCCTTCTTCACAGTCCAACTCTCACATCCATACGTGACCACTGGAAAAACCATAGCCTTGACTAGACAGACCTTTGTTGGCAAAGGAATGTCTCTGCTTTTGAATATGCCGTCTAGGTCGGTCATAACTTTCCTTCCAAGGAGTAAGCGTCTTTTCTTAGGTGGAGGTAAAAACGACACAATGATCTGTCTTTGTTTCCAAGGTAAACCATTAATATCACAGAAATCCAAGTCTATGCCCCAGCCACTAATGCTGCAGAAGCTGAAGTTGAATGGTTCTATGAAGACCTACAAGACTTTCTAGAACTAACACCCCAAAAGATGTCCTTTTTATCCTATGGGAAAGGAAAAGGAAACTGAAGTCACTCAGTTGTGTCCAACTCTTTGCGACCCCATGGACTGTAGCCTACCAGGCTCCTCTGTCCATGGGATTCTCCAGGCAAGAGTACTGGAGTGGGTTGCCATTTCCTTGTCCAGGGGATCTTCCTGACCCAGGGATCGAACCCTGGCCTCCCACATTGCAGGCAGATACTTTACTGTCTGAGCCACCAGGGAGACGGTTCATCATAGGGGACTGGAATGCAAAAGTAGGAAGTCAAGAGATACCTGGAGTAACAGGCAAGTTTGGCCTTGGAGTACAGAATGAAGCAGGGCAAAGGCTAACAATTTTGCCAAGAGAACACACTGGTCATATCAAACACCCTCTTCCAACAACACAAGAGAAGACTCACACACGGACATCACCAGATGGTCAACACTGAAATCAGACTGATTGCATTCTTTGCAGCCAAAGATGGAGAAACTCTATACACTCAGCAAAAACAAGACCGGGAGCGGACTGTGGCTCAGATCATGAGCTCCTTATTGCCAAATTCAGACTGAAATTAAAGAAAGCTCTGCCTGCTCCAGGTGGCACACAGGGCTTGTGGGTTAGGCACCCCTTCTGCACAGAGCCTGGGGGTCTCTGGGGGTCGTGCTCCCTCCAAGAAGGTGCAACGGATCTCCTGCCTGGTCCTGCGTTGCTCTGGGCTCCAGGTCTTACCCACCAGTGGTCCCAGCAGCCACCCGCCTAAAAGCTGCACCGCGGGCGGGGGCAGGAGGCCACCCGCGGGGGCCCCAGGCCCTGGCTCTTGCGGAGTCTCTGCTCTCTGGATCTGAAGGTTTACCTTCCGCGTGGCCTCTGTTCACAGGCGCCTCTCGGGTTTGCCTCTTCCTTGATCTCGTCTGTCAGTCCTCCTGGAGAACCAGCGTTGGCTTTATTTACTTATTATTTTTAACATCCGTTTACTTGTTCACTTATTTCTGGGCTGCCCCGGGTCTTTGCTGCTGCGTGAAGGCGGTCCCTGGTTGCAGAGAGCAGGGGCGGGTCTCTAGTTGTGGTGGGTGGGCTTCTCATCGCAGAGCACGGCGGGGGGGGGGGGGGAGCCGCGTGGCCCCTGGGTGCGTGGGCTCTTCCTGGACCAGGGACGCAGCGGGTACCTGGGCACTGGCAGGCGGATTCTCCCCCACTGGGCGCAGGGAAGCCCAGCTTGGCTTTAGATGGCGCTTCCTCACGTCTCCTTTGCAGGATTCTGGCTTCTCTGTGCTAAATCCCCCCTCTCTATTTTAGGGTTGCTCTGTGATGGTTTAAGCACTGATTTGAACACTCAGTTTGAAACCGAGTCCCTTTGTCAAGTTTCTAATTAAGCTCCATCCAAAACTTTCTTCCCTGTGTTTTTCTGAACGGGTTCCCCTCAAGATGGTTAAGTATAAAAGAAAGGGGGGATTGAGACCCCATACCAGCTCCCGTGTCCTAGCTTTTGCCTCCTGGGCCTCCCCTGGTTCTCAAAGGGTTGGCTCAAGACGTGGTGATTAGGAAAAAAAAAAAGACGTGGTGATTAGGAAGTGAGGAGGAGAAACCAAGAACAACCGTTGGGCCAGGAAACAGGGGACAGTTTATGCCTGACACACGCTTTGAAGGTGCTTTTACAGAAAGCGGACCCCCCACCAGATGCAAACTGTGACCACAAGCACGGAGACCCCAGACCCCCGAAACCACCCGGAGCGTTGAGCACAAGCTGTTCACACCTTTGCGGCCCCCTGCCCACGCGGCCTTTGAAGCCTGTCTCCTAACCAGCAGCTCGGGACGGGCTGGGCCCCGGCCCGCTGTCTCCCCAGGCTGCCGGCCTCCTGAGCGAAGCAGCTTTTCCTTCTCGACCAGCTCTTGGCGCTTGAGTATCGGCCTTTCGAGCAGCCGAGCGTGGGTTCAGTGCCGGCCGCGTCGATTACAGGTTCATTTGCTGACTTTGTCTGTTTGCTTCCAGTGCGGATTAGGCTGTGGTCAAGGCAGAGATAACTCGGAAAGGGGCGCTGAGGTGCGGGGCGCGGAACTGCTCCACGTGCAGGCGGGCAGCCGCGGCTCCGGCAGTCCGTTGAGGTCATCCTTTCTCCTAGAACTGCCGTCACACCTTGGTCCAAAAACCCATGGGCCTCATGCTGACGTACGTGCCTGCCTGTCCATTACTCACACGGACCTGCGTCTACAAACACGGGCTAAATGGCTTCTTATCGGCCTCGGGGTGGCTGCTCAGAGCCTATTTGGCCTGACAGCCTCTGTCCATTTCCCAGCGAACCTCAGCTGGGCCGTGGACCAACCCTGCCTCTTGGGCGCCCGGTGCCCGGCTGGCTGGCTGTCCAGGCGTCTTGTGACAGTGGGCTGGGCTGAGGGGCCTCTGCAGAAGCCAAGGTGTCCCGGGTCCAGGGGACACCCTGTCTCTCCAAGACGTGGCAAGGGGCACCGTCCTGCCAGGCCCCAGGAGAGGGTCACACAGACCAGGAACACGGGAGCCTCTCCCTGTAGCCGGACCTGCCTCCTCGCCTCCTGAAAGGGCACTGGGCCTGCCCTCTGACCACCTGGGGAGAGCAGGCTCTGCTCAGTGGCACCTTGGATGGCAATCGCGGTAATTACTGGGTCCAGCTGAACATTCAGTTCCGCCCCCAGGGCCTAGGGTCATGCGAGTGCGTGGTGGCGGGAGGGGCACACCCTGCCCCGGGCGGCACAGATATTCTTTTGTGGGGCCCCAGGGTCCACCTGTGGCCCTGGCCGCCTTCTCGGTCAGCCCCGAGTCCCAGGAAAGCGTGCCAAGACCAGAATCTCCTCTGTCCCCGGGGAGAGAAGGCGGCCCTGCCCTGGCCCAGTGCTGTGTCCTTGAGCTGGCTGCTGTGAAATGCAGACAGCTGGACACCACAGAGGGGGTCAGACATGGCGAGGGGCCACCACAAGGAGCAGGCTGGACGGCCCCTCAGGGCAGGGGTCCCCCTGTGCCCTGGACGTGCAGTTGTGGACAAGCAGGCAGGCTCCCCACCCAGGGCTCAGACAGGTGGACAGACACCAGTGTGGTCATTCAGGTGGGAGCTCCAGAGCAGTGGGCCTAGGAGCTGACAGAAGTGGGCCTGTGAGCTGGGACTAGGTTACCAATGGTGAGGCGATTCGCCCTGCAGCCCAGGGCTGGTGTCCAGACAGACACACGGGAGAAGGTGTGAGGAGACGGAGTGGAGGGTCGGGGGTGTGTGGCCACAAGCCAGGGGCCTCCGGGAGCTGCAGGAGGCAGGAGGGACCCCCCACCCCCCGCCCAGCCCCGGAGACTGCAGGGGGCTGGCCCTACCGGCACCTGGATCTCAGACTTGGGGCCTCGGCACTGGCAGGGAATACGCTTCTACATTTCTCATCCTCCCCAGTCTAGGGGCCCAGAACATGAAAACTGTTCTCCACAGACAACCCACAGGGAATGTGTCACAGTTGGGGTGTACCTGGGGGGACTCCCCGAGGAGGCCGTGCTGAAGCTGAGCCCCGAACCCTCAAACGGTGCAGAAGATCACAGGCCGGGGGGCCGCAGGGGCAACTGGCCACCAGGGCGGCAAGGCCAGGGCTGAGCTGGATGCCTGCCTCTCATTCCTTGCCCACCCTGTTTGCCTGCGGGTCAGACCTCGCGCTCGCGGAAGACCCTGCAGGACGGGGGACGGGCGCTCAGAGAAGGGAGCAGGCTGAGGTGAGGCCACAGGCCCCTCCCGTCGCCCCAGCTGCAAGACGGCCCTCCGCCCCCCACAGACCGCGTGGGGCCCTGCAGCTTAATGAGCCGTGGGTGGAAATGACAGGTTCCCTTGCCAGCTGGCCGCAGAGTGCAGGGGGTCTGTGCCAAGTGCCCCAGGACCCTGGGCTGGGGCTACAAAGGGCGGCTGAGGGAGGGCCCACAGAGCCTCTTGGAGCCTCAGCGGAAGGACCTGCTGGCGGCGTGAGCCCAGAGCCCCCGAGATGAGGACCCTGGCCCTGACTCTGACTGTCACCCTCGGCCTGACCTCAGCCCTGCAGGCCCGGGACAGCCTGTCCTTCCAGGGGCCGGATGTGAGGCTCCGGGGGAGGGTGGGGGTCGGGGGTCCCGGGCTGAGCCCTCCCTGTCCACGGAGGCCAGCGTCTCGGGGTCAGGAGGGAGACGCAGTTTAGGGCTCGGCCCTGGCCCTCCCCACAGACAGAGACCGCCAGGGCTGGGAGACTGGGGGCCAAGGGGCCTCTGTCCCGTGCACTCAGCCCCACGCTGCGCCCCAGGAAGGTGCTGGAAGGAGGGGACCTCAGATGTGCCGGGGGGGCAGCCTGGGGGTGTCTGAGGGGCTCCGGGGGGCATCGGGTCGAGGGAGCTGGCCGTGGCGGGGTGGCTGGCGAGGTGGAGGAGAGGCGGCCGCCTGGCTCACGCGTGTTTCAGATTTCGGGGAAGTGGTTCATCACGGCCTTCGTGGAGACCGAGGGCCACACAGGGGACAGCGTGTTCCCCGTCACGTTCTCCGTCCTGAGCGACACCCACGTGTGGGCCTCCACGACACACAGGTGAGTGTTGGGGCTGCTCCTGGCCGCCCGCTGGCCCCAGGCCCGAGGCCCTTCATCAGGCCGGGCTGGGCAGAGGCCGCGAGCCCAGCCCCTTCAGGGTCCTCCCGCCGTCCTGTAGGCGTGGGGAGAGGCTGAACGCCCTCTGAACTCTGCAGAAGGGGCCAGGGCTCTGCCGGGATGGGGGCGGAGCAGAAGGCTCCACCCGGAGTCGGGGTCCCCTGCGCTGCTCTAGGGTCGGGGTGGGGACCCCGAGCATCCCCAGGGCGGAGGGGACCTCAGGCCCCTGTGCACGGGGCTGTGTCCTCCAGGACCCGGGGCTTCTGCTACGACATGGACGTCGTCCTGGAGAAGACCAGCAGGCCCGGCACTTACACCGCCTGTGAGTCCGGGACGGCGGGGTGGGGCCCCAGAGTGGGAGCCCCAGGCTGGGTCCTGCGGCCAAAAGGGGGCCGTCAGGATGGGGAGCCCCCTGCTGGGGCTCAGGGTAGGCGGGGGCACCAGAGGACAGGTGACTAGATCCAGGGGGGCATGGCAATCGGGGCCCCCCACCGCCACCAAGCCAGGTGCCAGGACTCGCTGCTAACACGCCCGGCCCGTGGCCCTCTGCAGCGAGGGGCAAGACGCACGTGGATGTGGAGGAGCTGCCCGCAAAGGACCACCTCGTGTTTTACTGTGAAGGGCCGTTCGAAGCGGGAAGGTTCAGAACAGCCAAGCTCTTGAGTGAGTCCCCTCTCCTGGCCTGGCCCCGTCTCTGCTCCAGGGGCCCTGCCCGCCCAGCAACAGCCCTTCTCTGCCCAGGGCTTCAGCGCCTCTGAAGGGGCAGCACTTGAGGCACGAGATGCGCACAGGCCCGCCGCTGGCCCTGCTGCCCGGGGCCTGTGCAGGCAGTCAGCTGGTGCCCGGGGTCTGTGCAGCAGCAGCGCCCTCTGGCCCAACAGACTGCTCCAGGGGCACATTCTGAGTCCCGCTTCTGGAGGCAGGAGGCGCTGACGGAGGAGTTCTCGGCGGGTGAAGGCCAGGGTTCTCTGGTCAGAGGGCAGCGCAGCTCCTCTGGGAGGGGAGCCCTTCCAGGTCAGGGGCCTGACCCTGCAGGTGGCTCTGGGATCTGGCCTGGGTCCCCCCGGACCCCCAGGGACTTAGGTGTCCCCCGGGGCTTCCCCCCACTTTCCCTGGGACCTGCCAGCTGGAAGGGGCCCGTCTCCTCCACGCCTGCTCAGCGTCCACTCCAGACATACTCCTCCTGCCCTCCTGGGTGTCCCCTGAGGCCTGACTCACCGGGCACCTGGCCTGCAGGTAGGAATCCCGAGGTGAACCCAGAGGCCCTGGAGGCTTTTAAGAAATTCGTCCAGCGCAAGGCCTTTTCCCTGGAGGACGTCTTCACACCTGAGCAGACGGGTGAGGGCCCAGCCCTATGGCACCCCCCGGGTCCCCTCTGCATCCTCTTCATGCCCCGGGTCCCTCCCTCCATCCCCTCCCGCCCCTCCCCAGCCCCTCCGTGGGGAGACATCAGCGCTGTGACAGGTCACAGGGAGCCCCGGGGGGCCCCGCTCTGGGTCTCCGTGCCCCACGTCCGGGCTGCGGGCGGTGAGGGGTCTGGGCCCCTGTGCGGGGCGTCTTCTCACTCCTGGCTTTGTCTTGGTCTCTACAGAAAGCTGCAAGCCTGAAAGTGACTAGGGTGAGTGGTCCTTGAAGCAATCGAGGGTCTCGGCTCAACGGGGCTTCAGGGTCCACCGGGCTCCCCAGGGCAGGCAGGAGGGACCCCACGTGGCCAGGAGGCAGCGTCTCTGCTCTGAGGGCCCCTCCGGCCGGCCCCGCCCTGCAGGGTCTGTTCCTGGGCTGCACTCCGCCCAGGCGCCCGCTCTGTGCTCAGGGCTCACTGTTGGGTAACTCGGGACGTCTGTGCCCTCCCGGCTGTGCACCGGGCAGAAGGTGCATTCTGCCCCCGGCGCTGCAGCCCTGGGGGCAGGGAGAGCCCCGTCTGCCCCCTTCCTCCATGACCTTTCCCCTCCTCTCCAGGGCAGGGGCACCAGGCTCCACGGCAGCCCCCGGCAGCACCATCAGGACCCGCCATCCTGCGGGACGTGGGAGGAGCCCCTGGGACCTGGGCCTCCCCACCCCCTGCTCCCCTGCCCTGCTTTCTCGCCCAGGCCTCCCTCCCCTCTCTGGCTTCAAATAAAAGGCTTCAGCGTCCCCAGTGGCTCTGCCTGTCTGTGGGGCCCCTCGGCGGGTGAGAGGGGAGGACAGGGAGGTGGAAGCCTTGCAGGAAGGACCAGAGGACCGCTCGCGTCCTGGGTCCCCATGGTGTGTGTCTCTGTCCGATGGGCCTGGGGGTCCGGGGAGAGGTGGGTGCTGGCAGCTCTGCCCGAGGTCCCGGGGGGTCTCTGCAGGTCTGATGCCCACAAGCTCAGGTTTGGGTGGTTGTGTGGTTGGGGGGAGGGGTCTGATGCCCAGGAGCACAGGCTTTGGGTGGTCCTGTGTGTGAGGGGGAAGGTGTGAGGGTGGCAGGGTCAGCCCCAGGCCCAGGTGGGGACACGTGTGCAGGTGGGGATCGCCCCACAAGCTGGAGGCCAAGGTGGGAGTGAAGGGGGCCAGGCTGGCCCAGACACACGGGACAAGGATGGCCCGACACTGGGCCCCAGACTGGGATGACTGCTGGTCCCCCACCCAGGCCTGGCTGCACACAGGCGCTGTCCCTGGTCAGGGGACCGCGTCAGCAGGGACCTTCTGGCCTCTTCTGACGCTGACCCCGCCATTTCCCCAGATCCCCCTGGGGCAACGTGCCACCTGACAGCCAGCTGATGGTGACCAGGGTCTCCTTTCTCGTGGTGGGAGGGGACCCCAGCCCAGCCTCCCTGGAGACTAGGGACAAAGGGTCCCTCTACACAGGGTCAGTGCGACTCCCCAGTGGGTTCAGCCAGCTCACCTGGGCCCTCCTGGACACAGAAAGCCCCCCAGGCAGACGAGAGGCCCCGGGCACTCTGTGTTCCCTCCTGACAAGGAGACACCAGACAGGGGGTCCCCCAAGTGCAAGCCCCTCACCAGTGTGGGGGTGCCCATGAAGCCCCCGTGACGGGTCTTCTGATGGCCCACCCCCACATCCTCCTTGCCCGGCCCCTCCCACCCCCTCCCCATATCAGGGGTGATGGCACTAGCCCCGGATCACCAGGATCGTCTCCGTCTCACGCTGAGCTGACCAGCCCCCTGGTCCGGCCGCACCTTCAGGTCTTCGCCACGAGCCTCACCTGGGCCTCGACTGGCCAGGAAGCGCACACAGGTGGCGCTGCCAGGACCAGCGAGAGGGACGGTTCTGGGGACTCTCAGGGGGCAGTGCCCACGCCAGGCTGACTGCATGGAGTAGACGTTCCTTCCTGCCACCCGACAGCGAGGAGGGGCCACTGTGTGTGAGGAGCCACCAGAGGGGGGACACACAGAAGGCTGAGCAGCGGGACCTCCCAGGAGGGGAGCCCCGGCCTCGTCCTCAGGGTGATGCGCCCCCAGCAGGGTGGCTGCACTGTCAGGGGGAGGGGTCATAGAAGGTTCTGGGGTCTGGGGGGGATGGGACCACCCACCACTGGAGTCAGAGCTGTGCAGCGTGGGAACGGCCTGGAGCCTTCCCTACCTGTGCACAGGCAGATACACTCACACTCACACACTCACAGACTCACATGCACACACACACATGCACACGGACAGATGTATGTACACATGTGAGCGTGCACAGGAGACACATCAGCACAACACACTCACATGCGTGTTACATGTGTGCACACACGTACACTCACGTCACACAGCCATGCAGCACGTGTCTGCACAAAATTCTGTGCCTGTGCACACACAGAAAGACACGCATGCGCACACACACACACCTTATAACAAGTTTAAGTACCACCCAGAGCAGGTGTGGTGTGAGCATCCCCCTGGAGGCCTCTCCACTCTCTCTCTCTCCTCTCTCATCTCTCACATGCAGATCCACGCACGTCTCTGTGTGTCTCCCTGTTGACATCACATCCATGTGTCTCATAGCCGGGATCCTGGGTGCAGAGGGTTGGGCCACGTGTCTCAGGTAAGACCACCCTGGAGTCTCTCTGCCAGCACCCACTTTAGCAGCCATGGGGCATTCACTCGTCCATGCGGACTACGCCTGGTGGATCCCATCCCCTCTCCACAGACATGAGTGTTTCTAGTCTCCTGCTATTTCAACCAGCGCATTGATGGAGACTCTTGACAACGCATCCGTGACAGACTGTGAGGATTCCTAGGGTGAGCTCCTAGGAGTCGCTTTGTAGGTACACGCCCCTGGGACCCTCCCCCCCGACACCCCAAGTGCACAGGCACACGTGTGCACGCATCACGCGAGGGTCCCTGTGGGTGGGCTCCTAGGAGTCGCTCTGCAGGTAAAGGGATGCACCTGTGGAGCCCTGGGGTCCCACGCATGGTTCTCCCAGAGAGGCGTGTCCTCCACACCTCCCTGCAGGGGTCTGCTGGCCTCTCTTCCTCACGTTATCCCCAGCGCTGGTCGTCACCAGCCTGGAAACCTGCCGGTGCAGGGGCGACACAGCCGTCTCCAGTATTTACATTCTCCTGTCGCCAGAGGCCGAGCGTCTCAGACATACACCAACCACGTGCGTCGCCTCGTTAGCCGTGCACGGGTCTGTCCTCTGTCCCGTTTTAGAACACTGACTTTCAAGATCCAGGGACCACAGGGGTGTCAAGCCGCTCTCTGGCCCTGGGACGTGAGGGACGTTGTCCCGGCCCGTGGTCTGTCCTCCCAGCTCTCTGCATGTTTGTCTGTTTGGCCGCAGGAGGAGCCAGGCGCTTCCCTCTATCTTCTGGCTCTGGGGCCACACTTAGAGCAGGGGTCTCCACCCTGAGACTGTACAGATATTTACAAAAAAGACTTCAATTTGTATATCTTAGCTTTAACTCACCCGAAATTTCCCTTTCATATAACAAAAATGCTGCTGCTGCTGCTGCTAAGTCGCTTCAGTCGTGTCCGACTCTGTGCGACCCCATAGACGCCAGCCCACCAGGCTCCCCCGTCCCTGGGATTCTCCAGGCAAGAGCACTGGAGTGGGCTGCCATTTCCTTCTCCAATGCGTGAAAGCGAAAAGTGAAAGTGAAGTCGCTCAGTCGTGTCCAACTCTTAGCGACCCCATGGACTGCAGCCCACCAGGCTCCTCCGTCCATGGGATTTTCCAGGCAAGAGTACTGGAGTGGGGTGCCATCGCTACTTCCAATTAAAAAAGAAAACAAAAGTTAACTACTCCCCTCTTGAAACATGTGGCTGATACAAAAAGTGACCTTGTACGATTCTGCTCCCAGGAAGCACCCAGAGCAGGGGGAAGAGCAGAGAGAGAAAGTGCGTTAGGGCTGGGGAGGAGGGCAGCGAGCGCTTCGGCTTCCCTTCTCAGGAGGAAACCCGTCCGCTGAGGCCGTGGGGAGGGCTGTAGACTGAGAGCGTCTGCCTCGCTCCAGAAGCGCACAACTCAAAATAAAAAAGACTTGCTAGTGTGAAGACATGCTTACATCGTGCTTACATTGATGCTTACATGTGAACTGAGAAAGATGGCAATGCCAACCCTGCACGCAGGGCAGCAGAGACTACACGGACACGGAGAGCAGACTGTGGACTCGGGAGCAGACGAGGGTGCGATGACTGGAGGGGATGGCACTGAAACAGGCACACTGCCACACGCAGAATCGACGGCCAGTGCGAGCTGGGTGCGTGAAGCGGGGCACCCGAGCCAGTGCTCTGGGACGACCCGGCAGGATGGGGTCGGGGAGGCGGGAGGCAGGTTCAGGATGGGGGGACACACGTGTGCTCGTGGCCAATTCACGCTGATGCGGGAGAAAAACCAGCACGATGCTGTAACTATTCTTCGATTAAGATAGATAAAACAAAAACAAAAGACACCGTAAACGATAAGAAACGAAATAGTAAAATTAAAAACAGAGACAATGACAGGGAAGGGAAAGGAAGTCCAGGGTGGGGGCGACGGGTAGACTGGTCTCCGGGCGCGGCGGTGGGCCCAGGCGGTCAGCATCTCCTTGGGAGCAGGCGCCGCCGGGATGCAGCCCTGGGTGCTCCTGCTCGACGGTCCCTCCAGACGCTGACGGGGCGCCTCCGGCTCGGAGCGGCTTCATCTGCTGCTGCTTCTGCTGCGGATCGAGGTCTGCGGGTTGTGTCGGGGCTGCTGCTGGGGCAGTTCCACATCCGGAGATGTGGTGAGGCTGCAGGAGGTCCCTGAGCCTGCCTTCCAAAGACGGGGAACATCCTGCCGCCTGTGCCAGAAGCGCCAGACTGTGGTCCCGGACGGTGGTGCCCACACGGGCGGTCTGAGGCCAATCTCTGCTCCCCCTGTGTCCCCCAGCCTGCTTCCCCCTCCGGCTCTGCCTTGCCAAGGTCCGCATGCTCCAGCTGGGCCAGGAGGAGGTGGGCCCAGCGCTCCAGGTCAGAGCTGGGCATGTTGAGCGGCAAGTAGGCCACCAGCCACCTGAGGCAGGGTAGGTTCGGGGGGCTGACAGAAGTCCTCCGAGCCCTGGTCCAGCCAGGTGCCCAGGATGGAGGAGATGGCACTGGGGGTGGGCGGGCGGGCAGCAGAGTCAGGGCCTGGCCTTTCCTTCCTCTCGGCCCTCCCCTGGCACCCCCTGGGGGCCGGGCTTCTGGGCTCGCCCCGCCCATCTGGACGCCAAGGCCTGGTCAGCAGTGAGGGGCGGGCAGTCTCAGCTGGAGCAAGCCCTCTCTCCACGGTGACCACCTCTCCCTTCCTGGGGAGCCTGACTCACTCCTGTCCACCCCCAGCCCCACTCTGGGCCCCCCACCCCACTCTTGGCCCCCCCACCCCCACTCTGACCTCCCCCCCAACCAAAGGGAATGCAGGAGGGCAGGCAGGGCCGCGGCTGCTCTGTTCATTGCTCCGGCCCGGCTGCGCTGCACACAGCCGGTGCTGCATACGGATTTGCTGAATGAATGAACCCCAACCAGCACCTTACAGACACCTGAGTGGCCTGGGGCTCTCTGCCAGCCCCCAGTGATCCCTGCTCCGGCTGCTCCCCGGAGGGGACCCCAAGATAGGATCCTGAACTTCCTTTACAAGTGGGGAGACGGCTCTGCCCCAGGGCTGGAGGCAGAGAGCTTCTTCACAGGGGAGGAAAAGCTCAACGGAAACCACCCCGTCCCTTGGGAGCCCTTTCCGCAGGGCCAGGAGGCCGCACCGTCCACGCGTATGGAGCGGCTCAGAGAGGTAGAGACTTCCCTAAGCCACACAGCTGGTCACTGGGCCGCTGGGCTGGGGCGCTCGCCTCTTGAACAGCGGGCCCAGGACCTGCTGGGCAGGGGGTTGCGGGGGGCGGGGGAGGGAGAAGGCGGGTCCAGGACCTGCCGGGCGGGGGGAAGGCTCGTAGGTGCGTGGGAAGCTGGTGACTTACGAGGGGTTGCTGTCCCAGGAGGCGGGCACCTGGTGCTCCAGCGGCTCCTCCAGGGGGTCTGCTGTGCCCACCCCCACCCCGAGGAGCTCATCCAGCTTCCGGGAGGATCCATTTACACACAGGGCTCATTTTTAGACAAAGCGGGACAGTTCAAAATGCAAACAGCGAGAATACTCGGGCTCACGTCCTGAAATGCGAAGAATCGCCTTGGCACGCGACCAGGGCCAGGCGTGGATGGCGCCGGGGGGTGAAGGAGGAGCCCAGCTCCTTGGGTCGGGCCTGGGCCTGGAGGCAGTCTGCGCTGGACCCGGGAGCAGGGCCAGGTGGCGTCTGGCCCCAGACCCCCAGGCCTGGCCGCCCTCCGCGCCCACGCCCACCCGAGCCTCTGTGGCGCAGGTGGTGGCGCGCTGCGCCGGCCTCACCCACTCTGGCCCCAGGACCCGGCTCTCCTGGGCCCCAGGACACCAGCCGGCCAGGGCAGGTCTGATGGGCAGCGGGAGGGGAGGGCCTTCACCGTCAGCCTCGGAGCTCCCGGCCTCTCGGGGTCCGTCTCCAGGCGGCCCCTCTGGGGTCCGTCCTGCTGGGCGGATGCCTCTGTACGCAGAGGCTGTGAGGAGACACAAGTACCACCAGCTGTGCTGCCTGGTGGGATGCCGACCCCCAGCTGGGGTGGGAGCCTGCGCCACGCCCCCTGGGAGGGCCCGGGCCGGCCCTCACCCTGGCTCCACACCTCCCTGCCGGGCCTGTGTGCCTAGACTGTGCAGCTCACCCATGTCCGCCTGGTTGGTGAGTCCCCTGCTCAGGGCAACCACCCGGGGCCCACGGCTCCCAGCGGCCCAGGGCAGGCGGCACAGCTGGCGACCTAGACACTCCCACTGTCCCCGCTAATCTTCGCCGGCCTGTGTCCCGCACAGGCTCCAGGGGATTCTCAGGGGAGAGGCACCTGGGGCCGTGCGGGCCTCCAGGGAATGGGGCGGTTGGGCTGCTCCTCCCGGCCCAGGCCCACATCTCAGCTGCCCGTGCCCCATGTCGCCTTCCCTAGATGCCCTGCTTCTGAAGGGTGCAAGGACCCTCTGCCCTGGGGAGGCCTGTCTACGGCCAGTGAGCCACCTCACATTGCACTGGCCCCAAGGGCCTTGGCTGTGCAGGCTGGCACCCCCGGGCAGAGAGACACTGTCTGTGCAGAGCTCTACCACCGAGCTCCGGCACGCGCACCCGCACTCTGACGGAGGCGCTCTGCGGTGGGAGAGCCCGTCAGGGCCCCTCAGTCTGCGGCCTCTGAACGTCTCCATCTCCTGCTCCCGAGTTAAAGCAGCGCCTGCCAGCAGCTGCTCTCAGGCTGCCACGCGACTCCCTCACCTTCCGAACGGGAGACCCTTCCAGAAGACACCGGGACCTCCACTGTGCACACCCGCCTCAGACAGAGTGGGCCCTGGGGCGTCCTGCTGCCCCCGTGCGCGGCTGTGGCTCCCAGATAGGCGTGTCCATCCACCCCACCAGACCCTGGGCAGCAGACAGGCTCCTGGGGCGTCAGGGGTCCTGGGAGCCCCACACCCCGTCCAGGAACGCAAGTGCTGCCCAGGGGGGTCCCGTGATGAGGAGCATTAAGAGGTCCCTGTGAACAGGGGCCACCCACCCCGCCCACACGGAGGAGGCCTGTCCAGGGCGTGGGGATGTCACCAGGCCTCCACGCCCCGCTGAGCCCACGGCCACAAGCCATGGGTCCACCTGAGGCTCAGAGACCCGGGGGCGGCAGGGCCTCGCATGCCCTGTGGGCACCGATGCAGAGAGACGACAGAGAACAGACTGCGGGGCCAGGGCCCACCCTGCCCGGACCCAAGCTTTATTTCTGCGGCAACCATGTTGTCTGCTTTGCCCAGCCTGGCCCAGCCCAGACGGGATCCTCTGAGGTGCTCACCCTGCAACCTCACGTTACAGAACAGCCCCTGAAACCAGGTGGCCGCACACCCCGACCCGGGTCGTGAGAAGGGTCGACCTGCTGTGCGGACGCGCCTAACACACGGGCTCATCTCAGGGTGGAAACAAGGGCCTCACGCTCCGGGGACACAGTGTTTTCCGAGGGGTCTTTTTTGGACAAGCCCCCTTTCCGGGTAAGCCCCCCGGGCGGCCACTGCTGAGTGCAGTTCCTAGTAGCAGCGGCCCAAAGCCTGGAAGGTCTGGAGGCACTCCCAGCTCGGGACAGGCTGCTCCTTCCTCTGGGAGGAGGCTGGGCGGGTCAGGGGGAGTGGCCCACGCCCAGCTGGGCCTGCGCTCCAGGGGAAGGTGCTCCCGGGGCAGCGGGGTCGGCCGGGTGGGGGCCCGGGGCGCCCTGCAGCCGGTACAGGGCCTCGAGCTGCCGGCGCTTCTCCTTGGCCCGGGTGACCGCTGTCTGGAAGAGCTGGCAGAAGAGCTGCACGGCCGGGGGCGAGTCGTCGTTGCCGGGGACGGGGTAGGTGATGAGGCAGGGGTTGCAGTTGGTGTCCACGACGCCCACGGTGGGGATGCTCATCTTGGCCGCATCCCTCACGGCCACGTGGGGCTCGAAGACGTTGTTGAGTGTGTGCAGGAAGATGATGAGGTCCGGCAGGCGGACCTGGGCGCCCAGCAGGAGGGGCGCGTTGGTCAGCAGGCCACCCTTGAAGTAGCGCGTGTGGGCGTACTCACCGCAGCTCCGGGCCGTGCTCTCGATCAGGTGTGAGAACTGCCGGGCACGGCTCACGAACAGGATGATGCCCCCGCGGAAGGCCACGTGCGCCGTGAAGTTCAGGGCGAGCTGCAGGTGCGTGGCCGTCTGCTCCAGGTCAATGATGTCCTGGCCAAGGCGGCTCCCGAAGATGTACGGCTCCATGAACCTGCCGGACACACGGCCAGCGTGAGCTGCCCGGGCCACCTCCCCCGACCCCCCCAGGGCCGGTACCATCTGCAGCCTTCCCCGTGATGACACAGTGAGAACCCGGCCCAGGAGTGACCACCAGGCGCAGTCAGAGGGCTGGACCAACAGGGCAGGCTGGGCTGTAGGCCGTGTCCACGTCTCGGGCAAGACGGCTCTACCCTCTGAACCTGCACCTCGCCACGACCCTAACAGAAAGGACCCAACAGGGACGTCTGCATGGACGCTCACACGTTGACATCCAGTGTCCTGCCCGGGGCTGTCTGTCTGGCAGCCACCCTCGTTATTACGGCTTTACCGTGGAGACCACCCAGGGCCGGGGGACCGGCAGGGCGGGGGTGCCGGCTGGAGCAGGAACCAGCCAGGCCTCGGAGGGGAGCCCTGCGGCCCAGACCTGCGGGCCTGGACAGAGGGGCTGGGCGCCAGACTGTCCCCTCGTGTTCCGTCTTCTCCCACCCCGTTCACGTTCCTGCTCACCGCCGTCTGGATTCTGTCCTCCCCGCAGACGCCGCCCAAGGCCCCACAGGCCCAGCCTCCCTCAGCGCGGGAGACTTCTGGGAAGAACCCCCAGCAGCACACCCTCTCACTTCCTGGCTCCTCCTCCTCTCCCAGACTCTGGGGTGCCGGTCGCCGGGCTCCTGCCCAGGACCTCCCCCCCCCTCTGCCCAACACGTCCTCTGAAGGGCCTGGTGTGGCGCCCCTGGTCCAGGCTGCTTCCTCCGAGGGCACCTGTTTGACACTGCCCTGGGGTGACCAAAGCATCACCCCGCTCGGGACCCAAGCTTCTAATGTGAAGAACGCAGACACCCGCTCTGCTCGGCTCCCCTCTGATCACCCCAGGCCCAGCCACTGCTGTGGCTCTGCCCAAGCAGCTGGGCCACCGCCTTCCCTGAACTTCTGCAGCGCCCCCCCAGTCCACTCTCAACCAGGCCCTCACAAGGGCCACCTTTAAGGACGGCCAGTCACTGCTCCTCAGCCTGCCCTTGGGACGTCCCTCCAAGAGGGTGGCCTTGCCAGCGCCCATCCATCGCCGGCTTACAGAGCTTACAACCAGCCGCCCTGCCCCTGCGGAGGACCATGAGCCCCACGGGAGGCTTTGGGGGGAGGAGCAAGCTGATTCTGAGAATAAGCACCCGTCCCTTCCGGGGACTCTACGATCCCATGCGGAGGGAAAGGGAGGTACACTCTCTGAAAACAAACTGAACAGGGGGACCCGGACTTCAAGGCGGGGCGCGAGCGCCCTGGCCGAGCCACGTCCACCAGGGCATCTCACCTGTGCCGGCAGCCGGCCTTGTGGCCCAGATGCACCCGGGCGTTGAAGAGGCTTCGCACGGAAAACAGCTCCTTGACGTTAAAGAAGTCGGAGTGCTTGAGGGGTTCGCTCAGGATCCGGGCGCTGCGATCTGGGCGGGGAGGTGGAGAGCATGCAGGCCCTGGGTCCCGGCACCCCAGAGCCTGGGGCCTGCGGAGGGCGGCGGCAGATGCTGGGGGCCCCCGCGGCCTTGTGCGGAGGCTCGGGGCGGGGAGACCGGATCTGACCATGGCTTCGCTCCCGGGTGAACCCGGCCAGGTGCCCACTCGGAGAAGAGGAAGCCGGCTGACGTCTGTGTCTGCGGGCCCCGCAGTCCCACGGCCGCCCGCAGAAACTCCCTCAAGGCAGCAGTTCGGGGCCGGCCGGCCTTGGCCCGCTCGGCGGCGGGGCGGGGACTCGGAGACCTCGGCAGCGCGTGCGGCGCGTGGGGCTCTCCCTCCCGGGTCCGGGCCCGCGCCCCCCGGGGCCGCACGAAGACTCAGGCGCCCGACCCCCCGGGCCGAGGGCCCACTTACCGCTGTCGCGCTCGGGCTCGCGGGCGGCGGCGGCCGCGGCGCTCCCCAGCGTCCTGCCTCTCTGCGCGGCCCGGCCTCGGGGCGCCGCCCGGACACCTGCGCGGACAGCGGACTCAGGGCGCGCTCCCCGCCCCGCCCGCCCAGCCCCGGAGGGGTCCCCGCCGCTCCCGCCACCCCGGGCCCCTCACCCGCTCCAAGCAGCCGGGGCAGCACCGCGCCAGTCGCCATGGCCCGGATCCTGGGCGGACGGACTCGGAAACGGGCGGGCGGAGGGACGCACGCACGCACGCACGCAGGACGGGGCCCGGCGGCGCAGCCGCACGAGCGGCTCCTCCTCCCGCCGGGTCCCGCGCCGCCCCCGCCACAGCGCCGCCCGCAGGCCCGGAGGTGCCACTGCGCCGCCGCCGCCGCCTCGTCCGGAAGCCCGGCGCGCCCCGCCGGCCGCCCAAAGTCCGAGCGCGCGGTCCCCAGGGAGCCGTACCCCGGGCCCGCCCGGGCAGAGCCGCAGGGAGGGCGTAGCGTCCAGGGCCCGTGGTCCGGTCGGGCGCGGGGCCTGGAGGCCCGTCTCCCCGCCCCGTCCCCCGTCCCGGCGTCCTCGCCGCCTCCCTGCACGGGGCCGGACGGCCGAGGAGCCCCACGCAGTCCGGGGGTACCCGCCGGGCAGGGGGGCCGCGCTCCCGTCCGGCCAGTTCTTACAGCAATATGTGGCTTAGAAGGGCTCCATCAGGTCAGTCCAGTGTGCTGTCCAGCCTTAGACGCAGCGTACCGGCGAGTCTGCAGGCGGAGTGCGGGGGTCACGGCGCAGCCCTGCCCGCGCGGTGAGCGCCGGGTCCCCGCAGCAGAGCGGCCTCGGAGCACCGAGCCCCACTGATGAACCCGGGCCGGGGTCTTCGGTGCCCCGAGACCCGCCCCGCGTTTGGGGAAACGTGGCGTGCGTTCGCGCCGGTAGCTTCAGAGCACAGGGGCCTCCGGACTGCGGCCCCAGCAAGTGATCCCTTACTCTCACAGCCAGGCCAGGGCCTCGGGGCTTGCCAAGGAAGGTTCTAGAACTCGGACTTCTGCCCAACCCGCCGGCGGGGGCGGGGGTGGGTGGCTCCCGCCCGGGGGTTGCGGCGCCTTTAAGGACCCCGCCCGCGCATCGGGTGGCCGGGCCGTCGCTTAGTAACAGGACGCCGCGCCGCCGCCCGCTCCTTCTGTGCCCCCAGAGCGCGGGGCGACCGAGGCGGGATGTCGGAGGAGGACCCCAAAGCGTGCGCGGAGCCAGAGGAGCCCAAGGCCGGGCCCCCGCCGGAGAAAACCAGCGACTGGTACCGCGTGAGCGAGGACCTGCCGGCCAGGTTCAACAACCCGGCCTGGTTTCGGGGCTACAGGTGAGCACCCGGGAGTCCGCTCAGGGTCTGCCTTGCGTGCAAGGAGGAAAGGCCAGTGCTCCTGGTCCGGCGGGCAGCCAGGTGCCCAGCTGGGCCTGCGCTCGGCTCAGCCCACAGGCCCCAGCCTGACCCCAGAGTCGAAAGCGAGGTCAGCGGACACCATCACGGGACCCTGGAGGGGCAGGTGGAGGCAGCGGACCTCCCGCCCGGGCCGTGGGCGGGGCGTGCCCCGAGGGGCGTCAGCGCGCGGGCACATCGCGGCCACACCCCCTAGGGCGAGGCCAGCCTGCTGTCCTGTCCGAGAGGAGGAGAGGGTGGTCTGCTGGAGATGCGCGGGCGATGCGCTCATCACCGGGCTGCTGAGGGGCGCGCGCCCTGCGGGCTCTAAGACAGGCTGAGTGCCTTTCCTGACCCCCACTTAGCCCCTCTACAAGCCCCCGGGATCGGCTCTGTTAGCATCTTCATTTCCCAGCTGGGAAATGAAACTGGGAGGTAGAAAGATATGCTTTTGCCCATAGTTAGTATGAGGCAGAACTGGGGTGTCGGAGCCCACAGCCCCTCAGTTACACGGCTGTACCACCAGCTGATATCAGGGCTGGAGACAGCAGGAACATTTTCTCCTGGAGGCTCAGAAGTGGAGGGGCACCACGCCCCCGGCCCCCCAGGTCTGGACACCCCCCCAGGAATGACAGCATGGGCCAGGTCTTGCTGGGGCTGAGGGCCAGCACTTTCCACCTGGGAGTTCTTTATGGCTTTGGCAGAGGTCAGCAGAGGGGTCAAGGGAGGCTGAATGAACCTGCCAGGAAGGCCAGCCCTGCACCCCAAGGAGCCCAGGTTCACGGCTGCATTGCATGCCTGCAAAGCTCTGTCAACCTAATACGGTAAAGCTGTGGCTTGGGCAGACTTAGAACAAATGAGTGGAAAATAAAGTGTTCTTTTCATCTGCCAGGACCAAGGAGCCCCCCTCAGTGTACAGGACCAGTAACCAAGCTTATGGTAGCAGAGCCCCCACTGTGCACGAGATGCCGGTAAGGAGGAAGCAAGGAAAGGCTCTGGAGGCGGGTGCGTGCGTGTGTGTCCGGAGTTCCAACATCACAAATGGAAAGGGATCACCTCACATCTTTTTAGAACAGGACAGGGTAGAAAAAATGAGTGAATGAATTTAGCAAACACGTTTTAAAGGCTGGGAAAGGGGCATGGTGGGCTTGCTTGCATGTATGTGCTTGCTCAGTTGTGTCCAGCTCTTTGGGACCCCATTGACTGTAGCCTGCCAGGCTCTTCTGTCCTTGGAATTTTGCTTGCAGGAATATCCTGGAGCGGGTTGTCATCTCCTCCTCCAGGGGATCTTTCCAACCCAGAGATCCAACCCGGGTCTTTTGTGTCCCCTGCATTGGTTGGTGGCTTCTTTACCATCTAAGCCAATGGGGAAGCCTGTAGACTGGTTTACAACATCCCAATGCACTGGCCCCATTCATTCATACGACGAGCCAGCTCTTATAGGCAGTAGGTTTTGAGGCAGATAAATGAAGGACTACTTTCATTTTGGAGTAATACCTAAGCTGTGACCCTAAGAGGCAGCACTGGTGGTGAAAGCTCAGGTTCCAAAAGGACTGGGCTCCGTGCACCTTTGGGGAAGTTGAGTCCTTTTTGATTGACTTCACATGGCAGGGGGCCTCCTCGAGTCCTCCGATGGCCCTGCTGCGTCTAGGAGAAGGGCCAGTGGGCTGGTGTGAGCCACCCATGGGTACCCCAGACAGTGGACCACCCGCCTGGGGGGCCACGTTGGTTTTCTTCCAAAATATCCCTCATTTTTAAAGCAAATCATGGTTTATGTTTTTGACTTAAACTCTGCTGGATCCTTGTTGCTGCATGGGCTTTTCTCTAGCTGGGGTGAGCGCGGGCTGCTCAGGGCGGTGGCCCCTCGACGCGGAGCACAGGCTCTAGGCGCACGGGCTTCAGCAGTTGCGGCCCCGGACTCTAGACACAGGCTCAGTAGTTGTGGATCATGGGCTCAATTGCTCTGAGGTGTGTGGGGTCTTTCTGGACCAGAGAGCGAACCCACATCTCCTGCACTGGCAGGCGGGTTCTCTACCACTGAGCCCCTAGATACTCCTCATTTAAAAAGAGCTGGATAATCGCTTCTTTACTTATTTCGCGTGAGGGAGTACAGCTCTTAACGAAAAAGAGATTGTTTACCTACGAAGTTTCCAGAGCACTAAAGGTCATGCTCCCAAAGCCAAGGGATCAGGTGTTTCCATGCAAAGGGCCCCCATGCTCACTAACACAGGCCCGGACGTTTTGCTTTCGTGCACAGGTCTTACGAGGCGGAGGCAGTGGGGCCTGAAGCAAGGGCTTCTCATGAGGCAGGTTTAGCAGGAGCTTTTCTGCTTATTGTCCACCTGCTCTATCAGGAGCCTGGTTTCCAGTTTCTGGCCTGAGTGTGGCTGCTGGGCTCATCGAGCGGGACTGTTTCCTTCCCATGTGGGAACAGAAAATAAAAATGCGTGTTTTGCACTTTAAAACATAGACTGAAGGGAACTATTCTTCCTGACACCGTAATGGTGGATTCAGGTCGTTCCTTATTCAGTTGTTACAACCCAGAACGTATAGCTCGAAAAGTGGACCTGAGCGTGTGGTGTGGACTTGGTTAATGAGAACCCGCCCACACTGGCTCAGTCACTCTACACGCTGCGCTGTGAGACACACACACCACGGCAGCTGTGTGCTGCAGGGAGGCAAGTGGGAGCTGCTGCTCTGAAAAATAAGTGCCCGGGGATGCCCTGGAGGCCGAGTGGTTAGGACTCCATGATTCCATCGCAGGGGTCGAAAATTCGATCCCTGGTCACGGAACTGAGGTCCAGCAAGCTGCACAGCATGGCCCACAAACCAGCAAAGCAGAACAAAACACGAAACACCAAAAACAAACACACACACACACCAGGCCAACAAAACATCTAAAAAACCCTCCAGAATACACCGAAGGCCATTTTTCTTTGCATTTGCTTCCTGTCGAGGAGACAGAATATCCGGTGGGCTTCTTGACACAGGGGCACTCTAGAATGGGCCACCTGTCCCGCAGTGGTCCAGGCCCCTTCCGTCAGAGGCGCCCAGGTCACCTGGCGACTCTGGGTTGCTGAAATGACCACCGCCCCTGGGTGCCCGCACACACCGGCAGCACCCCCGTGTCCAAACGGCAACCCCGCCCCGCAAGGGCAGCCCCTCCTGAGCCCCCTCTGCAGGTGCGCTGGGGCCCTCAGAATGGTTCTAAGGTTCTGCAAAAGATTCTGATTCCCTGTCAAGGCTGAAACCTACTCAGGCCACTTCTCTTCCGTAGAAAGCTCAGGTTCAGAGAGGTGCATTGACTTGCCCTGGCTGCACAGTCGGCAGAAGCAGAGCTGGGAATGGCTTCGGCCTGACGCCCTGTAGCCAGACCCGGGATGGCACTGCCTCGCCCGGCTGTTACAGCCCCCATAGCGGCGGAGGGAGGCGCCATTCGTCATGACTCCCTGGCGTTAGGCATAAACCGGGGCGGTGCTGGTGGTTCAGTCACCCAATCATGTCCGACTCTTGTGACCCATGGACTGCAGCCCACCAGGCTCCTCTGTCCGTGGGATCCTCCAGGCAAGAACACTGGAGTGAGTCTCCATTCCCTCCTCCAGGGGATCCTCCCGACCCAGGGGTCGAACCTGGGTCTCCTTCATCGCAGGTACATTCTTTACCGACCGAGTCACCAGGAAAGTCCAGGGGCAAACGAGGCCATCCTGCAAACCTGCTCCCCCGCCCCGCCCCGGCCTCTCTGTTTTCTAGTTTTAGGAACAGTGTTTTCTCCCAAATCCTTATTTTCCTTTCACAGGCGCCTGATGACCAATTGCTCGAGTGCCACCACGTGCCACTAACCCGTGTCCCCTTCTCACTTCCAGAAGGTGTTTTATCCAAATTCGTGTAAGTTTTCTAGACAAGTTGCAGTGGGCGGAATGTTCCAGAACAACACGCTCAATGTCTACATGGAGAAGAGCATTGTAACAGGTCCTGACAACTACATCACCTCCTATGACCGGCTCAACTTCCACCCCAGCTACAGGGTCTGCAGGCCGTCCATCTGTGACTGAGGGGCCTCCCGGCTCCTCTGGACGGCTGTCCACCCTAGTCCTCGATGGTTCGCCCAGGCGTAAAGGGACGCACTTGGCCACTTTTCCCGAAAACACTTTTCCTTTCTAGATAAGCAGGCAGACGGGGCGGCGATGCTCTGCTTTCTCTGTTTTACGCCTGAGACGAAAAAGAGCTGATGGCTTGACTTTCCATTAAAACTCTTGCCACGGCCTCACTTCCTGACTCATCTGTAACCCGGGCGCAGGGCTCTGGGCATCCTGAGACCCCGAGCTCGGCCTGGATGCTGGGAAGGCCTGCAGCGCTCCACCTGCATCCTAATCTGGATGCATCTTTGTTTTTATGCTCATGACACATTGTGGGGGTTTTCTGTTCTCGAGTAGCCTGCTGGGCCGCGGGGGGAGGGCTGGACCCCCTGCCCGGGGTATGGACGAGAGCCGGTGAGGGAGCAGGGGCGCCCTGGAGCGGGGAAGGCTCCAGGTGGGACTGGGAGAGCCCAGGCCAGGCTTGGAGTGACCCTGAGCACTCCCTGGCCATGAACAAGGCCCAGGTGGAGGCAGAAAGAAGGCTGGCGAGTGCCGCTCGTTGCTGAGGGGCGATGTGTGCGAGGGGGCTCCCTGCTTGTGTTCATCCGGGGAAGGCCGTTGGGGGTGATATCCACATGAGGCTTCCCAGGTGGGGCTCAGTGGTAAAAAATCCTGCCAACGCGGGAGGTGTGAGAGATGTGGGTTTGATCCCTGCGTTGGGAAGATCCGCAGGAGGAGAAAAAGGATTCTTGCTTGAGAAACCCCACGGACGGGAGCCTGGCGGGCCAGGGTCCATGGGGCTGCAGAGTCGGACACGACTGAGCCTCTGAGCGGTAGCTACGTAAGTGGATTCCTATCTATGTAGTCACTTCTCAGTCAACATTTACCATGATTTAGACCGTCCTCAGTTAGCATTTTCGGGGGCTTCCCTGGTGGTCCAGGCGTTAAGAGTCCGCTTTGCAGTGCAGGGGACTCGGGTTCTCTCCGGCGTGCCCCAACCCCGGAGCCCACGCAGCACAACTGGCAGCTCTGCGAACAACCCCGCCAGAAGTAAGACCCGAAGCAGCCGCGTAACTAAACGTTAAAACCGTTTTCTCCGACAGAACGTACGTTCCAGACATCAGTCCCGCTTCCCTTGTGACCGCTCACTGCAGGAACCCTGGGAGGTGTTGGGACCGGAGAGACGAAATGGTTAGAGGCTGTTGACGCTGCTTGTTTACCGAGGTTTTTATCCAAAGAAAGTTTTTACTCATGTATTAATTTGGGAGGAAATGAAACACCGTGGCCAGTTATCTCTTCATTAAAAAGTTTGTGAAGCAAAAGTAAACATTCCAGCAACATTCTTAAGCTTCCGTTTGCGATGGAAACGGTTTCTAGAGAAAATCCGTCCCTTTAATAGAAGTGATACAAAGCTGAGGCTGGAGCCAGGATCTACTGATAGGTCGTGTCCTTTTCCTTTGCTGGAAAGCCAGCACAGGCTCCAGGCATCAAACTGAAAATGCATTTTTCACAGCTTATCACTAGAAGTATCAAAACACTCAGAATGCTTCTGCATTCTACCTCTGTTGAAATACAAAAGGGGGGATAAAAAAGGACGCATCATCAGTCCAGTTTTGAAACTCAACAGAAGAGAAGCACCGCCTCCTCTGCGCTGGCCAGGAACACGGAGTCCTCAGGGCGGCCGTGGCCGTCAGGCCCCGGGACCGTCTGCCCCGCAGCCTTGACCGTGAGCAGTGCACTCCGGGGCGGGACAGTGTGCAACGGTCAGGGCCCAGGCTGGGCCGGCAAGTCGAGCCGACGTCCGCAAACACAGCAGGTGCCAAGTGGGCCGGTGAGCTTCAGCGAGTTGGTTCCAGCATCAGAATCAGGCAGTGAAGTGCTTTCATTAGTCCTCACAGCCGCTCACCCGTATTCCTGTACCAGTTGCTAATGAGTTAATGGGAAGTTAGACTCTTGTACGTTGAATAAATGTCTGGAAAGGTGGACGACAGAAATACCTTCTGTATCACACACACACCCGTCTTCCTGAGAAGTCACCCACCGCCTCTGGCGCAGGCTCCCAGTCCCCACGCCCTCCTGGGGCTGGGCCCCTGCAGACGCCGTTGGCCACGCGTCCCCCACCCGTGTGCTGTCTCACGGTCTACAAAGGGCTTTGACGGCCTCGCCTCATCGACGCTCGTGCCTGCAGCAGGTCTTACTCCACCTCCCTCTGTGGATGGGGAATTAGGGCCCCGAGGGGCTGCCCTGTCGCAGGCCCTGGGCCCCCGCCTTGGTGGTGGAGGGGGGAGGGTCCTGGGAGGGACGAGGTCATCAGCGTCGGACCCCATAGACCCGCCCTGACTTCCTAGTGTTTGCACGAGTCATGCAGGAACTCCAGTGATGATCATGAAATTTATCCTTTTAGTCACTCAGTCGTGTCTGACTCTGCGACCACAGACCATACTGCAGTCTTTATGTGCTGGGGGAAGGGAAAAGAGTTTGGATCGACAGGCTAATTTTTCGGCACAAGACCGTGCCTTCTGCCCGGGGTAACAGCATATGGAATGGCTGGTTGAAAAATGGGAAGAAAATCACACCCATCACTCTTCTGACCGTGGTGCTGAGATCTTTCAAAATCGTAAATCCAATCAGAGCAGTTACGGGAAAGGCGATCGAAACACTTAGGATAACAAACACCAGTTTCCACTGATCATTACATTAACTGCACGGCCATAGAGGAACCCTGTCTCCAGTCACGAGATGCTGTATCGGGCCTCTCTGCTCCACTCTTAAATGAAACGTTGACAGTTTCACAGCACTTTGCTCATCGCTTAATTTAGCTGCTGAGTCGGCCTAAAACTAGGAACTTCTTACTCTAGAAGTCTGTTTTCATTTGTTTCCCTGTTTTTCTTCAGTGATGTTTCACCTTTTATTTACAGTTAATTAGAATAAATGGTTTCCAGTACATAGTAAAATATGTTGATGTTGGGAAGACAAATCCCTCTGTCCAGCACACAAAATACCAGAGATCTCAAAGATTCAAAATAGAAATAATGTGTTTCCCTCCCCGGCAGCCTTGCCTGGTGCTGCCCTGGAGGTGGTCTGCAGACAGCGAGGGTGGGCTTGGTTGCTGTTTCTCCCCGTCTACACCGGCCCTAACATTAATTTTGAGGAAGGGGTGGGGTCAAGGTGGCAGTGCTTTTTACATGAGCAGATAAAGTGCTGGTATTTAAACTGAGTATCTGCGGCGTCCCTGGCGGTCTCGTGGTTAAGAATCTGCCTGCCAGTGCAGGGCACAAGGGCTGGGCCCCTGGTTCAGGAGGATCCCACGCTCCACGGAGCATCTAAGCCCGGAGCTGCAGTGGCTGAGCCGGCACGCCTGGAGCCCGGCTCCACGGCAGGAGAGGCCGCTGGAGCGAGGATCCTGAGCTCTGTGACCAAGGGGAGACCCCACTCGCCGCCACCAGAGAAGCTGGTGTGCAGCAAGGGAGACCCAGCAGAGCCGAAACAGCAACAGGAATTAAAAAGAAAAACTAAACTCAGCGCCTGGGTAAACCTGCCGACAACTCGGATTCTGAGCGACAAAGTCAGGAGCGACTTCTCTCGAGGAAGACCCCGTCCTCTGTGTGGACACGTGGGTGGTGAACATCAGACGCTCACCCCCAGGGCTCTCCCCTCCTTCCACCCCATTCCTGCTGTTAGGGCTTCTGACATGGGGTGGTTCCTGCAGAAGCCCGGAGCAGCAGACACCTCCAAAACCGGGTCTCTCCCCCTTCTTTGCGTTAAGGGGAGGGAACCTGTGGCCCCAGCATGCAGCGACCTCCCTTCACTGGGAAGCGAGAGGGGCCCTTTGGGTCGGACTTCCCTGTAGGTCCCCACCCCTTTTTAAAAAATCATTTCTTTCTGGCTGTGCCCGGTCTTGGTTGCTGTGCAGGCTTTTCTCCAGTTGCAGGGTGCGGGGGCCGCCCTCTCCTTGCCGTGTGTGGCTTCTGTTGCTGAGCATCGGCTCTAGGGCGCTTGGGCTTCAGTCGTTGCGGTTCCCGGGCTCCAGAGCTCAGGCTCAGTAGCTGTGGAATCCGGGCTAAGTTGCTCCGTGACAGGTGGGATCCCGCCAGGGAGTGGACCTGTGTCCCCCGCACTGGCAGGCAGATTCGTGACCACTGGGCCACCAGGGAAGCCCTCCTCTGCAGGTCGCAGTACTTTCTGCTTGCTCTGGCCACACGCCCTCCCAGCCTCTTCCTACGGGTAGGGGTGCATTGGCTGCCCGGAGCGCTGTGACCTGCAGACGCGCGGTGGGGCTGGGACCAGCGGGGGAGCTGGACTGGGGCTGCAGATGAAGCCGTCCCTCCTCAGACGTGCTCCCGCCGCCACTGCAGCTCCCCTCTTGAAAGAAATCGACTAGTTTTGGCTGTGCTGGGCCCGCGTGGGCCTCCCGTTTCTGTGGTTTCTCTTGATGGGAGGCACAGGCTCTAAGCATGCGGACTCAAACCCGTGTCCCCTGCACTGGCAGCTGGGTTCCACCAGGCAAGTGCCACTCCAGCCCCCTTTGCAGACAGGCTGCAGGGGACCGCCCACCTTGGCCCCAGGGTGCGCCAGAGTTGACCATGTCAGTGGAGAGGGGGGAAAGGTGGGAAAACAAGAGCTTTTATGCAGCCTGGCTTGTGGGCAATCCAGGGGTGGGCCCACGCTATCACGGCTACGTCCAGTTTGTCAAAACCAGGCCTGGCCTGCACTGCCCAGGAAGCAGCCAGAACAGGGAGGGGGAGGCGGGGGCAGAGGAAGGTGGGAAGGGCCTGGGGGGCGGCGATGGGGCCAGGAGCAGAGAGGTGCCCACGGCTCAGTCCTCGATGGCAAGGGTGGAAGCCCGACAGGTCCTGGACGCTGGGTTCTCACGTCCACATCCTGCAAAGGCCACTCTGCAGAGGACAGACCACATCAGCTGAGGTGTGAGCAGCGCTTGATTTATTAGCATTAAAAAAACCCAGTTCATATATACAAAACAAGCTGATTTTTGTTGTCAAGTGTTAAAAGCACTCCTTTAAAATTAAATACAATTTAAAGCATGGATTAATGAGTTGATTTCCTGGGAAGCACTTCAGTGAATGAATATTTGCCAATGGAAACATCAGATGCACACCACACGGGCACCAGGGGGTCACGGGATCCACAGGGCTGCTCATCACAGCGTCTGACCCCAGACACTGTAGGTGCCACACACGTCCCCGGTGGGTATTCCCGCTAAGACCCAGGGCGGGGGCACGACCTATGAAAATTCACTTGCACGTTAGAATAACGACCAACTTCAGCTGCAACTTAAACCTCGCCCCAGGCCCACCGCAGCTGCACCGATGAGCCGTGACACTCGGGGCGGCTGGTGAAAGTTCGCTGGACAATGGTGTGTGAACGTCCATGCTCGGCTGTGGGCCCCGTGGCAGCTGTGAAGCAGAAGGCACAGGGCACCAGGCTCGACCCAGCTGTGCGCGGCCCCGCCAGGCAGACACACGGAGAACACCGGGAGGACGGGCGCGCCAGCCCGCCAACGGAGCCCACCCACAACCCGCCCAGCCCCCAGCAGGCATGGGGCTCAGTCCTCAGGACTCCAGGAACCAGCCGCTCCATGGGCACTGACGAGGGTGAGGACACTGGAAACACATGGGCTGGCTGAGACCGGCCGGAGCTGTGATTAAACGTGAAGAACGGCAGCTTCCGTGTAAAAAGTGGTTTACTGAGCTGGTGGACTCGTGTCAGAACTGAGGAGGCCTGGACACTGAACAACAGAGGCTCCAGGTGTGAACGGCCGGCTGGCGGTCTCACTGGGGGTCTCCGTGTGCGCCCCGGGTGGCTGGTTTGCTCGCCAGCCTTTGTGCTTTGAAACGCTTTTCTGCTTGAGGACCCCATCGGGCCTCCGTGGGGGAGGCAGGGGCTCTTTCATGTGAGAAGTGCTGCCCAGCAGCGCCCCGACAGGGACTGCTGGGGTGTCTGGTGAATCTCGGGCAGGGCTCCGGCTGCTGCCTTCCTGAGGCTGGCATTGTGGTCGCAGCAGGCCGTGCCCACCAGCGGTCAGCCCCGAGTGCGGGGACGCACAGAACCGAACGTCCGCTGATCCAAGACTTGTGCGGAGACCACGGAAAACCGCTGCGAGGAACGCCCTGCAGGATCCAACCGCGGCGTTCACCAAAAATAGTTTCTACAGCACTTTAAATAATTTACAAAAAGGCTACAAAAATCATATTTACCAGGACACATCTGTTAAATAAAAACACGGTTTCACGTTAGTGTACAAATGTACAGGCTGCACAGGGACCTCCAGGGCCCCCGTTCCGTCAGGAGCGTGGCCGCGGGGCGCGCGCGCACGCCGAGCTCACAATTGCGTCAGGAGCGTGGCCGCGGGGCGCGCGCACGCCGAGCTCACAGCTGCAGCACCGGGCCCTGGGCCGTGGGCCCGCCGCCCTCCTCCACCGACGTGTCGCTGAGCTCGCTGGCGTCGCTGCCCAAGGCCTCCGGCTCCTCGTCGTCTCTGTCCAGCCCCCTGCGCCCGAACCGCAGGTCCAGGACACTCTCTTCCGGCCCCGACCCCCTCCTGTCGGACAGGCTGAGCCCTGCGGGGCTTCCTGCAAGGCCAGCGGCCGCCTTCCTTCACCAGCAGGCGTGGGCTTCCAAACACCGGGTTGCGGGTGGCCTGGGCCTCCCGGAAGGCCGAGAAGGATGGACCCTGCAGCGGCAGGCCCAGGCCGGGGCTGAAAAGGCTGGCCTGCTTGGCGCCCCAGGGCATGCTCTTCCCGAAATGGAACAGCTGCGTGGAGAGCAGCGGTGAGAAGCCGGCGAAGGGCAGGCCCCTCCGGGAGTCTGTGGCGAGGCTGGGTGAGCCCCGGGCCTGGCCCTCCAGCCCCTTCTCCCTCTGGCTGCTGAGGCCCCCTCTCCACGCAGCCACGTCCCTGCCTTCCGGGCCCAGTACCCAGGTGCTCTGCAGCCGGCTCTGGGGGCTGAGGTCGGGCCAGGGCAAGGCGAGGCCGGCCCGGGGCACCCCATCCCGCTGGGAGCCCGGGGTCCGTGCCAGTGAGCTGCGGCCCTCTACCCGGGCACCAGCCTCTGCGTGGCTTGGGAGCTGGCCGAACGTGCCCTCTCCTGTGACTCCCTCGGGCCCCCTGGGGCCCGGGTCTCTGGGGGCACAGATGTTTCTCCTGGGAGCCAGCGACCCTTTGGCTGGGGTAGGCCCGCTGGTGCTCCTGGGCGGCGCCAACTCGCACCGGGCCAGGGCGGCCGGGGGGCAGGGCTGCTCAGGGTGCGGGCTGCTCCCCCCGCCCGGAGCGAGGGCTCTTCCCGGCCCCCGGGGTCCCTCGGCCCCCGGCGGCAGGCCCCCCCTGACCCTCTGGCTCCGCGTGCACATGCCTGGCTGGGCAGCTGGGCCGGGGGGCGGTGCTTTCCGGCCCGGGAGCTCCGGCCTGGCCCCAGTTGGCGTTCCCAGGGTGGTTGGGCCCCCTCCTGGAATTTCTGATCCGCTCACGGACTCCTTGGCCTTTTCGGCCAAAAACTTCCTGATCTCCAGCTCGATGCTGTCATCGCTGTCTATGGAGCTGCTGTCATCAGACAGGGAGCTGGGGCTTCTGGCGGCACCGGGAGGCTCGCGGGCTTCCGACTCCCTGGAGAACAGTCCCCTGGGCGCGGCCCTGCCCCGGGTCCAGGGGGCCGAGGGGCCCGAGGGCGCATCCTCCAGCCCTGAGCCATCCGCCTTTGCCCTTGATGTTTCCTGGCTGGGGATGTGCGGGGGTCTCCCCGGGGTCTCCCTGCTGTCTCTTCTGGACTTGGAGAGACAGCTTTTCAGCAGGTGGGGGCTTCGGTCTCTCCAGTCTTTCTGGAAGCCCCCCAGTTTGTCCAGGAACTGCGTCTCTGTGGTGCTGAAGCGGACCCTCTTCTTGCAGCCGGCCCAGGGGTCCCTGTGCCGCTTCCGGAGCCGCCGCTTGGAGCGCAGCAGGTCCTTGATGGCCGTGTCCAGGTCCTCGTCACTGTCTAGCGAGCTGCTCTTCTCCTCGGAGCTTGCCTGCACATCCCCGCGCCTCCCCTCGGCCGTCTGCCTGGGGCCTGGCGGTGCGGCTCCCAGCGGGTCCGGGGCCCTGAGCTCATCGCCCGGTCCGCCTGTCTTGAAGGCGAGAGGCGGCCCGCGGCTCTCGCTCTCCCTTCTGGGGGCCTCGGGGGCTCGCCCCTGGCCAGGCTGCACCTGGCCCTGGCCGCGCTCGGCGTCCTGCATCTCGGCCGTGTCTCTGGGCTGCCTGGGCATGCAGGGCATCCTGCTGCACCGCCTCCTGCAGCCCGGGGACGGGTCTGGAGTGTCGGGGGCTGGGGCGCTGAGGCTGGGCGGCAGTGGCGGGCTGTGGGCGGGCCGGGCGCAGGTCTCCGTGTGGGGCAGCGGGCCCCCCGACTGCGCCTTCAGGGCCAGGAACGTGCGGATCTCCTGCTCGATGCTGTCGTCACTGTCCACTGCGCTGCTGTTGCCGTCGGGGCCCTGGCGCAGCGGGCTGGTGGGTGGGGGCCTTTCCCCACCATCCACGGGGGCTGGCAGGATGGTCTTGGAGATGTCCAGGATGGCCTCGGCGCACATCAGCTCGGCAGACGTGTCTGCCCGGCATGGGGACCCGTCCACGCCCAGGCTCTCAGCAGCCGCGCTCCCCGGAGGCACGGGAGCTGTGGTTTCCCTGGGGGGCCTGGGCGGGTGCTCAGAGTCTGGGCCGCCCGGGCCGAGGTCTGTGGCCTTGGGGGCCGCTGGCTTCTTCTTGCTGGGGGTTTTGCTGAGGGCCTCTGGCCAGGGGCCCCTCAGGCTGTGAGCAGGGGCCACGGGCCCCTTCTCCTCTGTTGGCAGGGGCCCCTGGTGGCCCCGGACCTCCCTCCGCCGCTCCCGCTGGTACAGCCGGATGGCCTCCTCGATGCCGTCGTCGCTGCTCGAGTCGGGCTCCTCGTGTACCAGGGCCACGCTCCTTGGCTGCCTGCCCTTCCGTGCGGAGCCCGCGCCCCTGCGGACCCTGCCTTTACCGGGTGCGGCCTCTGCAGGGGGCCCCGCAGTGGCAGCAGCAGCTGGCTCGGCGGTGACCTTGCACCTGAGGCCTCTGGGCAGTGCGCTGGCCTTCGCTGACCTGGGCAGCTTCCGGAAGACGAACTCCTTGCCGGTGCCCGGCAGGTCCTGCTGTGGTGCCTTCAGTGGTGGCTCTCTGCCAGGCCTGCAGGTCGCTCTGGCCAAGCTGTCACCGGGGTCTGCCTTTCTGTCAGCAGGGAGGTCACCTTTCTGGGTCTCGTGCAGCCTCTTTTCGCTCAGGAACTGTTCGATCTCTGCCTGGATGCTCTGTTCGAAGGAGTCATCACTGCTCACGCTGAGCGGGGAGGCGGAGCCCTGGACAGGGCTGGGGCCAGCTGCAGGGTTTGGGGGACACGGGGCAGCTGGGGCGCCGCTCAGAGCTGGCTCTGGTCTGCACCGACGGGCCGCGTCCCCGGCTGCAGGCGGCGGGGCGGCCCCGCTCTTGGCCCTCAGGTACTCCTGGATGGCTTCCTCGATGTCCCGGTCCACCGAGTCGTCGCTGTCCGAATCCAGCACCAGAGGCCCGAGGTTGGAGGCCTCCTCCTCCTCCCGCTTGGGATCAAGACCCGTGGCAAGACCACAGGCCGCAAAGGCGGGGCTGGCAGTCGGCAGGGAGCCCCGGCCCCTCTCCGCCCTCTGGCTTCCCGGCCGGGCATGGTCGCCGCTCATGCCCAGGGCTGCCCCGTCACCCTGAAGCCTGCTGATGGCCATCTGCACCTGGGCGCTCGCCGCCACTCTCGAGACGCCCTCTCTGGGCTCCGAGAAGCATCGGGGAAACCTACAGCTCCCGGGCGGGCCGAAGGCCTCCCACGCGGACCGCAGGGCCAGCACAGGAGGTGCGTTCATGAGAAACATCCTAGCAGGCAGTGCGCAGAGGCGGGGCTTTGCTTCTCTGCCCGCTTCACATCCTGCAGGGGGCACGCCGGGCGGGTGCCCCGGGTCAGGTCACAAGGGAGCCGGAGGCCTGGCGAATGTCCGGCCAGCCGCGGGCCCCCGGGCCTCAGCTTCCTCAGCTGTACAGGGAGGGTGGCCGAGGAGACTCATGAGAAAATGCTTCCAAGTCCCCTGGGCCGAGCTCGTGGAAGCTGACACGGGTGTCCTTCTTCCGTCATCCCTCTGTCCATCTTCTCCGGCGAAGGAGCAGAGGGGGGGTTTACCTTCCGAAGTCGTCAAGAGGGGCGACGGGACGAAGGCGCAAAGCCTCTGGGCGGGTGGAACTGTCGACTACTGGGAGTCAGGCTCAGCGGCACATCACGGGTTGGTTGGCTCTTGACACGAACTAGCAGCTCCTGGAAAGAGAAGTTACGTGATGTGAGCACCTAACACCTTTGGAGAGTTATTTACACAAAAGCCTTTTTATTGGAAAAGGTTGAGTGTGTATTTGCCGGATGATCTCAGGGGACCGTATGACTATTTGCATGTAATTAGCACAGACACTGCCCCAGTCACGTGCCCTTCCTCATGGTGTGTGGCTTCTCTGCTTTCTGCATCTCAGTCCAAACGTGGCTGGGCCGGCAGAACCGCTGGGCTGCCCTTGGGAACACAGTGAGGACTTGCTCCCAGAGGCCTTTACACGGGAGGTCTGGGACCACCGCCACGGAGGGGACATAGCGCAGGCTGTACACAGCGGATCAGAAAGACGCAAAATACACCATTAGCTGTCAATTCCGAACACGTCTCTCCGACCTCTCCTGACCCCCCACAAACTGGGACGCAAAGCGACCGAGAGTCAAGAGGAGAGCTTGGCAGCGCTCCCGGAAGCAGGGAGATGGAGTTCCAGCCCCAAATGGTGCCGGGCAAGGCCGTTGCTGCTTGGGAGCCTGGGGGTGGGGGTGGCCGGAAGCGGCCCGGGGGTTTGCTTTGCTTCCCTGCAGATCCTTCTCCCGGAGGAGCTTCCTTCCTGACGCGCACAGAATCCCGTGTTTACATACCACAGCCCTTTCCAAGAAAGCCTGGCCCGGCCACCTAGGCACAGACGTGCCCAAACAGGTGTGACCAGCGATTAACCAGAGGGTGTGACCAATTCAGAAGGAAGTCCTTTGCTATGGATATTTATGCTCAAAAAGTGAAACTTCAACGTCAAAGAATTTGCTACAATTACCTGTGATTCTCTTCAAGTCCAGGTTCAGTGTAATGTTGGCAGAACGGTTCAAGGACTGGGTCTTCATCTCCCTACGTGTACTCTGTAGCATCTTGGGCCCACTTTTTAAACAGACTTTTGACTGTCAGGATTAAAGAGAATCAGAGACTTAATTCAGAGGCTGAAACTATAGCCGGTAAATATTTGGGGGGAAAGAAAGTGCATTAATTTAAGGGCTCGAAATTCAATTTTGGAAGAACTTACCCTGAGGCCAAATACAGTTAACCACAACAATTAATCGTTCCAACTCCCCTGAGCCATTGGTCTGATGTACCAGGACATGCATAGCTGGGGACGTGAGAAGCCACTTCAGAGTCCTCAGATGGAGCCCCCACGACAGCAGGTGGTCTTTCCCACAACACCACCCTCCAAGGAGATCCCCTGCTAAGGACAGTGGGGGCCAGCAACGCCGAGGGGGAGGGCTCTTCACCCGCCTGTGCCCACCTCACTGTGGTCATTATTCAAGCTGCCCTGGTGAAATAACACAGCACACAAGACATTCCCATGGGCCTTCTCAAGAGTCTAGATCAGGAATATTAACTTGCTGAACAGCAGTGCCGTCTGAAGAAGCGGCCTGGGGATGGATCCCAGTGAACCAGGCTGCAGTGACTTCTACTCCCGGCAACAGAGAGCGTGGGAGGGAAAAACGCTCCTCTCTACTCCTCACCTTGACCGTGGTCACTGCTTCTAAATGCTGTCTCAAGTTCGGACTCCCAGGGAGTGGTTTTCTGAACTGTCAAGATTATCTAGCCCAAGAATGAGGTTAAAAATTCAGAGGGTGTCTCCAGCGACAACTTGGCTTGTGGCTTTAAAACAATGGTCTACATAAGATGAATCATTCTGGAAAACTCCCCTCAACTGTACTTTGGGGGACTCCGGGCTGAAGCCAGGGGGCTCCCACTTTGTCAGACTGCCAGCCTGCACCCCAAGAGCCCCAGAACCAGGTCTGGAGGGTGACTGTGGGGGCCCCAAAGCCGCGTGGTGCCAGAGTCTGAACCGTGCAGGGGGGCCCTAGGCCTCTCTGTACACCTCCTGTCTCCAGGAGGGCAGAACCTCACTAATGCTTATCCCCGGACAAGCCTGGCTCCCTGCACGGATGCCCAGCACAGCTCTGGGTTCCCCACAATGCTGTGCACCCCTGGCTGGTCCCCTAGGGTAGGGAGCTGAGGGTCAGGGTACAAAGCCCAGGAGGGCCTCTCCAGATTGCCGGCCTTAAGTGGGCGTGGGCTGGAATTTCGGCCGGGCTTGCCAGAAGGCGAGGCTTGACAACACAGCAAGGACGGCTCCAAGCAAAGCTGCATGGCCGCTGTCTGTGCCTGGCGGGCCGCAGGCAAGGCGAGACCCTCGGCTGGCCCTGCCCGCCCTTTGCTCCCGGCCTGGGGGCGCTCACTCACAGCGCGGCCTCTGCCAGGAGGCATCCCTGCGCCCGGAGCAGCGACCCGGTCCTCCAGCAGGGAGGGGTTGGGCTGCGCCCCGGCTTTATATTCTGGGCTCCGTGGTTTGGGGGCGAGGGGCTGGACGGGAAGCCGGGGGGGACCCTCCCGGAAGCTGCGTGGGGCGGGACGCGGGGCGCAATCTCTGCGGGAGGGCTGAGCGCGGGGCCCCCCCGCCGCCGGCCCTCACCTGGCCTCACCTGGGCCCCGCGCCCGGCCGGCTTCGAGGAACGCGGGCGCGCGCTGACGGGGGCCCGGGCCAGGAGCTGCCTCTGGGTCCGCGACCCCCGGCCTCGCGGTTGGGTGACTAGCCGGCCCTGGCCGAGTCCACGCCGCCCGCGGCGGCCCCTTCCCCGGCGGCCTGGCGCCGCGGTGCGGCCTGCGCGCCCGCCCTCCGGCCGGCCCCCGCCGCCCACTCGGCCCTGCGCCGGCCCCCAGCCCTCGCCCGCGTCAGTCCCGGGGAGGCGGCGGGGTCCCGGACCGAGGGGCGGGCAGCGGGCGCCGGGGGCGCGCGGGAGGGCGGGGCGCGCGCAGGGCGGGGCGGCCCCGGAGCCCCATCCCCGGACCTACCGGCGGCGGCGGGGCGGCGGCGGCCGCGCTCCGGAAGCCGTGCCCGGTGGCTGGGCATCATGGGAATGGCACGGCCGAGTTCCGGGGGAGGCGCGCGGCCCGGCCGGACCCCCGCCCGGCGAGCGCGCGCCCACCTGCCGGCCGCGCCGCGGAGGAGCCGCAGGAGCCGCGCGCCGCCCCCGCGCCCGCCCGGCGCCCGCGCCCCGCGCCCCTCGTCGGCCCCGCCTGGAGGCGGCCCGAGCCTCCGGAGACGCCCCACCCCTCCCGTCTCCGGCCGGCCCCCGAAGTGCGCCGGGGCGCTTGGAGTGAGTAGTCGGTTTGAGGTCTGACCCCCGTCCGCTCCCGGCCAGAGGCGGGGCCCTCCGGCGCTGCGGGGCCCCTCTCCCCGGGGGCCCCCAATTGATGGGCGCTGAGTCGGTGGCCGGGTAGGCAGAAACTGCCCTGCCTCCGCGGTCCCGGGTGCGAAGTTCAGGCCGGGAGGGTGTGGGCCCCCGCCAGGCGCGCAGATGGGCTGCTTTGGGGCTGCTGCTGTTCCTGTGGTCAGTGCCGTAACCGGAAACTCCTGCCCGGCCCGGCGCCGCTGTGTGCCTAGCACCGTGCCCCCCTCCTCCTCCGGGCTGGCGGAGGGGGTTCCTTGAATCTGCACAGAGCTCCGGTCTGGCCCCCGGGAAGCCGCTGGCCCCTCTGCGTCCCCTCACCCGCCCCCTGCGCCCCTACCAGTACCCCGAGCTCTGGGCTGCGCGTCCAGCCTTCTCTCTAGGAAAGCTGCCCAGGCCTCCAGCTGCCTTTGCCAAATGCCGCTGTGTCTGCGCTTCCTGCTTCACTTCCACGTTCGGGAGAAGGAACAGGGGCCGCGGATGGATAAGCAGTCCCCCAGGGGCAAGAGTCCTGCTGCAGGGAAGCTGGGTCGCAGGGTTCAGGCCTGCTGTGCAGTGGAAGCCCAGGGCCAGAGCAGCAGAGGGTGGGGCAGGGCAGGGCCCACCTGCCCCTCAGGGTCTCTGAGCACCTGAGTCTGCGCCGGCTGGCCTTGGGGAGGCCGGGTGGAGGCTGGGGTACCCAGGGCCTGGCTGCATGGGCGTCCCTGCAGGAGGAAGCCTGTTCAGACACACCTGTCATTGGCCAGTTTGGCGAGGGGGAGGGAGCACTGTCTTCTAGGACCCCGGCCCCACCCCCCCAGCAGTGTGGCCCTGAAGTTCTCTCAGGGTTTGAGTGATTTTTCTAACAGCTCAGAGATCTTCACTCGAGGCCTGGGGTGTCCCACTGCCCCTCAGGGTCCTGGGGCTGGTGGGGCGGACCCTCACCCGTGCGAGGGGCACACTGAAAGGAAGACTAGCACTGTGCTTCTGTCCCCCGTGCCAGCCTCTGTGGCCCCGACCTAGGCCTCTCTCAGGGTGAACTGGGGTTTTGTTTCCTGTCTAGAAAGTGCCAGAAATTGGACAGGAGAAAACAAATCAGAGGCTTTATTCCTACAGGGATAGAAGGGGGCTGTTTCTTATCTGCCTGGGGAATTTGGGGCCAAGTGTCAAGAAACCCATGAAAACATTGAATTAATCCTTCAGTAAATTGTTTAATAAACGCTGTCTTCCCATTAGGAGAGTAATACTTTATCACTGAAAGTTTGGGAAAAGTATCTAATGAGCCAGAACTAGGGACTCCACATAATTTGGCTTGAGTTTTCACAGGTTTAACGACTGCCATGATGAACATCTTTGCTGATGTGTCCCTGGAAGCCGGCTCAGTTTTCCCAAGGGTAAATTCCTAGAAGAGACACTGCCGGGCCAAGGACTGGGATGTATTTTGGCCAAAATGCCCTCCGGAAAGGCCCGGCTGAGTACCGTCCGCCCTCTGGGGCTGGCTCGAGTCCTCCTTTGTCTCTGGCAATCTCACAGGTAGAACAAGCCTTTCCACTTGGAGTTTAATCTCTTTACCTCCTGGTGGTATAGAGCATCTTTTCATTTTACTGTTGGCCATTTGGAAAATTGCCGGTATGTGTTCTGTGTGCATTTTTAAGTATTTTTCTGTTGGGGCGCGTGTCTTTTTCTTGCTCAGTGCCTTCCTCATTAGGGTTGAGCCCGTCTCCATCATATACACGCTTATTTTTCAGTTTGTCATTTTCCTCTGAACTTTGGGTTCAGCTTTTGGTTTGTTTTGCTGGTAATGCTTGAGTTTTCAATTTGTGTAGCCAAACCTGTCAAAGTTGCTTTTATGGTTTTGAGCTTGGAGATAAGACCCAGAGCGGCTATCGCCGCGCTGAGGTTTCCTAACCCGTTTGCCAATTTAATGGCTAAACTTACAAATAAGAACTGAAGACCTGGAGGGTGTGAATTACAGGTTCCTGTGGCCATCAGAAGCCCAAGATGTGACGGGTAATAAATTCTGGAAAGGGAGAGGCTTTCTTCACCTCTTGTTGGAAGCCACCAACCTTCAGATATCTGTGTACACACGCAGGCTTGTGTGCACACACACACACACAGGCACACGTGTATGGATGCACAGAGCACATGTGCGCGCATTCATACTTTAACTTTTGGGAAGCTCTGTCTCCTGCGTGTTGTTAGGTCATCATCAGAGGAAGGGCTGGTTTTATCGAAACTCCTGTTGTAAGAGGTGCCGACCTTGGCGTTTAGTTCCCCAGTCAGGCTTCTCACTGTGCGGGTTCAGGGTCTCCTGGGATCAGCCCCCAGGCCACCTTCCCCCAGTTCCTGCAATGGACCCACCTGGCACCATGAAGGCTCCCTTCCCCAAGGCAGGGGCCCCCCAAGCAGCTCTGCTCAGCCCAGTCCGACGCTTCTAGAAGGACAGCCAGTAGCTGTCCTGTCCCGCAGGTGGGTGAGTGGTGGGAGCAGGGGCTGGGGCAGTGACTGGGCTTCTGGTCGGGCCCCAGGGCCCCTCGTGGTCACTGCTGGCCTCTGGCCCTCCCCTTGTCCTCCTGTCAAGGGGAGCAGGGAGTTCTTAGAGACGTCTCTGTTATTCTCCGCATGGAGGTGACCTCCAGGGAGGCAGCTGGGGCCCTGGGGCCAGAGTGCGAGTGGCAGAAGCCAGACGCCCCCTTATTTGGCTGTTTTCCCTAAAAGAGTGAAGAGCGCCTTCACGATGAGAGAAACAAATGAAAGGAGGCACGGGCCCCCGCCCACACCAGGAGCCCTGACAGCCCCTGGGATGCAGCACTCTAGCCAGCTGGTGCGACAATGAAGGGCGTGTCCTCGCCACGTCGGAAACTCGAGGCCTGCTGATCCCGCTCGAGGACTCTGTCCCGAGGTTGCCGTCACAGTCCAGGCAGGCGAATGGCCGCAAAGACGATCCTTCATTTAGCAAAGCAACCCCCGCCTTCCGGCTGTTAGGAGGGGTGGGGGCACTGACCGCAGTGCGCCTGGAGCCTCTGCTGGAGAGGACGGGGCGGGGCTGCGTGGAGCCTAGGCGGACTCTCCCCGTGGCCGTGGGGCGGCCTGCCAGCAGAAGAGACGACAGAGTGGCGTCTCACCCGGGATGCGCCAGCCACTGTTAGCAGCAGGGCCTCCTCTGCAGAGCGGCCCGCGAGGGGGCTGGCCGGGGTGCTGTGGGCTCCCTGCTGACCTCTTCCTACTGTTCCAGCTTTGATCGTGAGCATTGCTTTCGTACATACAAAGACCAACTCGTAGCGTATGGAATGGAGCTGTGCGAAAGTTCATGTGTGTGAGCGTAGCCACACACACACAGCACCCAGACCAGGTCCGTGTAATAACTCTGCCCACTCAGTTCAGCCTTGGAGAGTCTTTCTGTAAAACTGTTTTAAAATCACTCACCTCAAGAGTTTGGGACTGACGTATACACACTATCACGTATAAAATAGGTGACCGGTGAGAACCTGCTGTATAGCTCTGCGCTGTAGTCATTCAAATGGGGAGGAAACCAGAAAAGAGCGGATCTGCGTATACACAGAGCTGATTCAGTTTGCTGTGTGGCAGAAACTAGAGCGATATTGTAAAGCAGCTAAACTCCAGTGAAAATTAATTAAAAAGTCTCTTGCCTCAGAAACGACTTTTATTCAGTTTGTTTCTCAAGTGTCAGATTTCTTAAGAGTTTTCCTGGTGTGATTTTCACCCAATTTATTATTTACCATCTTAGTGACCAACTTGACTTTAAGATTGTCCCTTAATAAGGCAGCTAAACTAGGCAGAAATGAGCCCCTTGAGGGCACAGTGCTTGTCCCAAATGGAATGAAGACATGTTACCTCCAATTTATTCTCAGAAGAGCGGGGTATTTCCAACCCCAGGTTTGAGAGAAAAAAGATATTGTCTCTGATTCTTTGCAGAAAATAAATTGGATGAAGGCCCTCATTCCACAACTCTGGGAAGCTTGCTTTTGCCTCTCCTTGGGGCTTCGGGGCACCGGGACGGTGCTGGGAGGTGGTCGGACTGGGGCTCAGGCTGCATTAAAGTGGGGAGACCCCTTTAAAAGCAGGAAAACATGCTGGGCAAAGGCAGAGCAACGGAGGCTGGCAGGAGCCGGACGTTCTGGTCCAGCTGTGCTCTGGGCCGGAGACCCCTGAGGACGGTCCACTCAGAGGTAAGGACACAAGCCTGGGTGAGGGGAGCTGGCGGTGACATGCGTACAGGGAGGCCGGGGGCAAGATGACCCCTCAGTGCCTGCTGAGGAAGCAGCTGGGCCTCTACACTCCTTACATGGGGCCCCTGGGAGGGGGCACCTCGGTCAGGATCGTGGCCAGTGCAGGCCCCCTCCTGGTACCTCCACCCTGAAGGCATCTGGGCGGTGGCTCCGTGTCTGCACAAGCAACTCCTCGAATCCCGTACATCAGAAACATGGCTGCCTGTCCCTGCTTCCGGCCAGGGGTCAGTTAACTTGTTACATCTTATAGGAGTTTTATTCCAGCTCTGTTCAGTGGCGGAGGCTGCTCCAAATTGGTCAAGTGGTGATGAGGTGGTAAGACTGGGGCGTGCAGATCTGAACTGGAGTGTTAAACGTCAGGATGCGCAGGATGGCAGATGTCGCAGAGGAAACCGATTCCGGCGGAGCTTGTCCCGAGGACGCCTCTGTGCTCCCGGGAGATGATTTGGCGCAGAGTAAAAATGGGAGAGTTCACACTTCAGTCTCAAAAATCTCCCCAAGTCTGCAAAAATGATTCTATTTCAGCTTTCTTTTGGCAGAAAGAAGAGGAACCTACTGCACGTTCTCTGAGTTTGGGAAAGGCAATATGGAAAACTCGACCTTTTTCGGTACAGAAATCTCCTTCTGTCCTGAATCACGTCTTCCCTTCCTAGGACGTGGGAGGGGACGTGTGTCCTCAGGCTGAGGAAGGATCCTGGTGTCCTGGTTTCTCGGCCCCAGCTAGTTGGTGCCATCAGAGGACAGTTGGGCATTCCCTTGCACCCCCACCCCCTTCCAGAAGGTACCATCTAATTCCACACTAAAGCCACTTTCAGAAACATCCCCTCCACGACACCCTGTGTGGCCCATCTTGGGAGTATATAGAGCGATAGACATGTTGGGAAAAATGTCAGGAACCTGCAGACCGGGGAAAGGACACGAGGTCTCTGCTGGTGGGTGGAGATCCGCTGGGAGGGGCCTGGGCGAGGTGAGTGTCCCTGGGTGAACAGCAGCTGCATGGGAGGGTGGCTCCAGTCGGCTGGCTCTTGGGCTGAGCACGGAGCTGGGGGCAGTGCAGAGTTTTCCCTCCCTGAAATCAGAGCATCGGACTTAGCTTTCCCCTGGGAGCCTGGATTTTACTTTCTTAGTTTCTAGAGTGGCAATGTTTCACTGCCCTGGGGGTGACCACTGAGTGTGCCTGTTCTTCAGCCTTGACGGGGTGCGGTGAGGTCATCTGTAGGCCACGCAGTGCCCAGGCAGCAGACAGGCCAGGCGAGCAGACTCCCCACCCCCATGGAGATGGCGTGTGTGGGGGGAGCTGGTGGGCACCATGGCGAGTGTGCAGAGGAGGTCCCCCAGCATGTTCCTCTCTGTTTATAAAGCAGGACGAGCCACTTTTTGAAGAGCAGCTGATGCACTTTACCCTACGTGTATAAACCACAGTCTCCAACTACAACAAACAAGGGTTTCCTCTGCTAGGAGGCAGAAGGAGGTTGACCAGTAAGACAGACATAAAACTCACCAGAATTCTTAGAGTGGGAGCCAGGGAGAAGGAAGCTTTAATCTGGGCCACCCGGCACCACTGAGGTTTTATACCAGAGACTCGCTGGGGGCTGGGCTGGCTGGTTACGTGAATGACACAGGCAGAGGTGACCTTCTGTCACCCTCGGCAGTCCGCTTACTTGTAGCCTAAGGATGCAGTGCGTTGGGCTTCCCAGCGACCACGAATCCACCTGCCAATGCAGGCAATGCAAGAGACACGGCTTTGATCCTTGGGTCGGGAAGATCCACTGGAGTAGGAAATGGCAACCCACTCTAATTCCTGCCTGGAAAATTCCAAGGACAGAAGAGCCTGGCAGGTCCGTGGGGTCGCAGAGCTGGACACGACCGCACACACGGTGGGTTAGCTTCATCCTGAATGCACACAGACATGGTGGAGACGTGTGTGTGTTCGGTTTAGCTCAGCATCTTTTAAAGGCATTCAGGGAAAGGAGTCTGACCACTGGAGGCAGGCTCAGAGCGGATTGTCTGGGGCGGGGGGTGGGCGGCCAGGCCCCAGGGATCCCCAGCACTGCCTGTCTCTGCAGCCTCCGTCCCCAGGTACAGAAAGGGCCCAGAGCGCTGTACAAACCCTCTGACTAAGAAGCCACTGCTCTACTCTAGGAGCCTGGAATGGAACACACAGGCACAGCCTGAGGTCTTCGGGGCCAAGGGGCTGCCATGGGCTCTACGGTGACAGCCCTGCTCTGACAGCCACCCTGGACGCCAGGCTGACTGGAGAAGGGACTCAACCTAAAACCTTGAAGGAGGAGCCCAGGTGTTTAAAGCTGACGCCCAGGAGAGAACACATGTTTGACAACTGGTTTCTGCTCCGAGTCGTCTCTTGTGCCTTTGGCTGAACTTCAGGGGAAAAGGGTGGAGCTTGGTTTTGCACCGAGACCTGGAGGAGAAAGAGGTCTCTGATGAGCAGGCTAAATCTTCCCGACATGCCCAACGCTGCCCTTGCCATCGGGGTAGAGGGTGGTGGCAATGGCTGGGGACAGTGTCCCGCCATGTAGTCTGGGGACCCCCGCTTTGGGCCTCAAAGACCAGGGAACTGAGGCTGGAACATTTGTGACTGGAAAAGGAGAGAGCTGCTTTGGGGGCATTATCCTGAAGAATCCAGAGCTGACTGAGCGGCTCGGTGCCGGAGGTCACTTCCAGAGAAGGGTCCGAGGGCAGACCCCGACTCTCAGCTGGAGGTCCTGAACACAAGACGGGGCTGCTTCTGGGGCTGCCCAGCTCAGGGGGCTGGAGACCCCAGGCTTTAAGGACAGGCCAGAGGCAGAGAGAGCTTCATCTAAGACCCAGACTCATCCATCTCGGTAAATAAGCTAAAATTTTAGTAAATGTATTGCAGCCTCAACCTTGACAGTACCGTCTCGTTTTTCCCACCACTGGTGTCGAGACTTAGTTGGAGACCTCAAGTGGACAGAATAACATTGACCTTTGAACCTGAGACCTTGACCTGGGAGGCGAGGGTCGATTTTAAAGGAAGAATCTGCGCTGGTTCTGGACTCCACGTGCCCTCACAGGAGCTGGCGCCCGGGCGCTTGCCCACCCGCCTCCCTTCCCAGACCCAGGAGCTGCCCACTTGGTCCTCTGCCTTGAGGGACGTGGACCTGCCGTCTTCCTTCACCGGCGGGACAGCTGCGGGTGCCCTCCTGCTGGTCACTCAAAAAGAAAACAACTCAGTAGAACTTGGAAATAAGTCAAAGTCCGTGACTTCACTCTAAGATTTCTAAATAGCCCAAATCGTCACCTTTGTAGAAGAATCAGCTCCATACGTTGAGGACGTGAAGAGGAGAAATCCAGCGTTTTTCCTGCCTTTCCCGAGTGAACTCTGCCCCTGGGGAGCCAACAGTATATCATCGTTCTGCAGCTCCCAGGGGATTAATGGGGATGGCAGCCACTGGTTCCTAAGAGGGGGTGTTCAGACCTTCTGTGCCCAAGGGTGGCTGAGGGGATGGAGACTTCCACCTTGAGGGGTCCACTCGTTGGATGGAGGCTGGCTGACCGAGCGCAGGGAGGAAGCGGCCGGCAGCACCCCAGCGTGCAGAGAACCTGGCCGGGAGACCAGTCTTCCCCAGTCGGCTGTGAGAAGAGGGCAGCTTGGGAGCAAGCTCTGGCGTGTCCCTCCTCCCCACCCTGAGGACTCCAGGGGTCTCATCAGCTCTTCTCCAGGAGCATCTGGTGGGGTACTAGAGTGAGAGCCCTTGAAAATGTGCCCCTCAGCCTGTGGCCCCCGGGAGTTCTTCACTCAGGACCCCATGCTCCTCTGACCACAGCCCCCCACATCCCCATCCCAGCACCCTCCCCAGTCATGGCTGGGGCCCCTTCTCATCCAGGTGTCTGGGCTTTGACATTCTGAATGCCCATCTCTGCAGGTTTTGAGGTGGCCGTTTGACCCGAATCTCAGTCCTCCAGGGGATGGAAGAAGAGTTGTTGCTTTGTGTGTGCAGCTTTCCTCGTCCTGAGGATGGGGTGACGGCCTCCCAGCGCTCTACATGTTGAGGGCTGAGCTGAAGCCAGACGTGCCCCTCTGCGGCTCCTGCCACGTGCCTTCGGGATCCACGCTTCCTTTTTCCCTCTCGTTTGCTCCTTTCTTGCTGTCGCTCAGTCTGTCAGGCGTGTCTGACTCTTTGTGACCCCATGGACTGCGGGACTCCAGGCTTCCCTGTCCTTCACTCTCTCTCAAAGTTTGTGCAAACTCATATCCATTGAGTTGATGACGCCATCCAACCATCTCATCCTCTGTCACCCCCTTCTCCTCCTGCCCTGGCGGCTCAGATGATAAAGAATCTGCCTGCAGTCCAGGAGATCTGGATTCGATCCCTGGGTCGGGAAGATCCCCTGGAGGAGGGCATGGCAGCCCACTCCAGTATTCTTGCCTGGAGAATTCCATGGACAGAGGAGCCTGGCAGGCTGCAGTCCATGGGGTTGCAAAGAGTCGGAAAATAATTGGGTTTCCTATAAAGCTGTCAAAGTAGAGGAGAAAAAGTCAAGGAGATCTGACATCTAAAGAGTGAGAGTCCCTTATGGGGAACGCTCTTCCATGCTGGGCCCGAACACTCTGATGCCGGGAGCTTGGGTGACCAGCAGAGAGGCCTTCTCTGCTGATTCCTCCCAGTCTGGCCTCGGCCTCAGACGCCCCGGCTACCCCAGGCAGCAGATGCGACCTGGCCAGGTGGCCTTTGTCTGGTCAGGTGACTGACCTCTGGGGCCAGGCTGGAGTAGCTCAAACCACCTACTTCTTTACTGACACTGCCCCATGGTGACTTCCGAGGGTGGGTTGATGACCAACATTTGGGACTCTCTGGAGGACACACCCGGGAGGTGTGGGCTCTGCCTCTGTCAACGAGAATCTGGAAGGCAAACCTCCTGGTGTGAGCAGGGCCATGTGGAAGGAGTGTCCAGGCTCAGAGGGCACGTCCTCCGCCTCTACCCGGGAGACCCAGGGGGGCCTGGCAGAGTGACAGCACTCATTCAGAAAGCGGATAAAAATAGCCAAGCAGCCAGTCGCCTATGGGGAAATCCACAGTGACCCAGGTAGACTGGTGGCTGCCGGGGGCCACGGTGGGGAGCTGGGGGACAGGGGGAGGATGACAGCTGAGGGGCCTGGGGTGCTGTGCTGCTGAGTCCTAAAGTCAGCCGTGGTGGTGGCCGCCCATGCGGTGACTTCACTAAAAGTCACTGAACGTGATGTTTGCCGAGGTGGTGACTTCACGAAAAGTCCTTGAGCTGTACTCTTTTTTTTTTTTTTCATATGTGGAGTGTCATTCACTTATTACAATGACACAGCTGTGAGTAATTTTTGAAACTCTTGGAATTGGCCTCTGTGCCTTGGATACATTTTGCCAAGTTCAGTAGTCATATATCCTTATGTTTTGGAGATTTTTTGGATTCAAATTTTGGGAGTGCTTTAAAGCCAAATCCAGTGAAGGGCATGGAGGGACTGAGCGGGTCACTTCCATGTTGGGTTACCAACAAAGTGCAACTTATAAACTGTTTCTGCAGTTATTTCTGAAAGAGAAGTTAAAAGCCTCTGGACCGAAGCAGCATTATTCAAGCAAACTTACAAAAGTGATCTCTTTGAAGGACACTGCTCATTTGGCAAATAGTTTGTGCCTGTGTTATTCCTTCCATTTTCTTTGGATTTACTTTACTATTCTTTCTCTGTTTTCTGTTTTTAAGATGGATGCTTAACTATTAATTTTTAGCATTTCTTATTAATTTTGCATACCTTTTAAGGCTATCTGTTTCTAAGCACAAGTTATGATACATTAATTTGTAATTTGATTATTATTTTAAAATATTCTCATAATAATTTAATGGTAATTTCCAAGCATGAAAGTTTCCTAATTTTTCTGGTTATTGATTTCTAGCTTAAGTTGTCTCAGTCACATATTGCTTTGTGAGAAACCGCCCCAAAACATAGAGATTTAAAATGACAACTGTTGTGGTATTTATTTCACTTGTGAATTGAAGTTCAGGTCGTGCTCTGTGGGGATTTTTCCAGGGTAGGGGCGGGAATTGGCTGACGTGCGTGTGTGTGTGCTCTTTGCGACTCCAAGGACTGTAGCCCACCAGGCTCCTCTGTCCAATCCCTATGGGATTTCCCAGGCAAGAATACGGAGTGAGTTGCTATTTCCTTCTCCAGGGGCGCTTGTGGTAGAGAACTCGCCTGCCAAGGCAAGAGACATAAAAGACGTGGGTTCCATTCTTGGGCTGGGAAGATCCCCTGAGAAGGAAATGGTCAGCCACTCCAGTATTCTTGCCTGGGAAGTCCCATAGGCAGGGGAGCCTGGAGGGCTACCGTCCATGGGGTGGTAAAGAGTTGGACACGACTGAAGTGACTCAGCACACGTGTTCTCCAGGGGATCTTCCCAACCGAGGGATCAAACCCTCGTCTCCTGCATGGGCAGGCAGATTCTTTACAACTGAGCCACCACGGAAACCCCGGAATTGTCTGAAGTCTCATCCACGTGCACAGCTAGTACTTCACGCGTCAGTCAGGGCCTTAGCTGGGTCTGAACACCGTCACGGGGCCTCGCTGCGTGTCCTCGCTGCATGTCCTCGCTTCCTCACGACACTGAGGCTGGGTTCTCAGGGCAAGACGGTCTGAGAAGGAGCCAGCTGGGCGGCGTCAGCTCTGCGACCCAGCCCCGGGTGTCTCGGCACCAGTCCCACCAGGTCTGGTCCTCGAAGGCGAAGACCTACCAGGTTCCAAGTAAGGGGAGCTGGACTCCACCTCTTCACAGGTTCTGGGTGATCTTAGACAGAAATACTGTTGTAGCTTTTTTTGTTTTTAATACAATCTGCTTCACTACCCTTCATGATGTCAGCCCTTTCACATTTTTGAGAATTCCTTTCTGGCTCAGTATATGGTTAATTTTTATAAATACTCAGTGCGTTTGGGAAGAATGTGTGGCGTTGTAAGAAGCAACCAAGTCTCAGTTTTGTTGGCCATGTTGATAAAATATTCTATATATCCAGACTGACTTTCAGGTGACTGCTCTATTTAATTACCCAGAGAGAGTGTATCAGAATCTCCCATGATGTGTAATTGTCTACTTTTCTTCATTTATTTGAAAGTGTTTGCTTTATATATTTTGAGGCTACTTTATTAAGTACATAAAAATTTAGAATTATTATTATTCCTGATATATGGGTTACTTTATCAATATGAAGTGTTTCTTTTTATGTCTAGTAATGCTTTTTGCTTTAAAGTTTATTTTCTGATATTAACATAGCTACCCAAGCTTTGCTTCGATTAGTATTTTATGCTGTTTATCTATTCTTTACTTTCAACTTTTAAGTATATTTATGTTTTAGGTGCATTTCTTGTAAAGAGTATATAGTTTCCTAATACCCACCTCATCTATCTGAAAATTCTAGTAGACTGTTACTATTATTATTTTTAGCACTTCAAAGGCACCATTTCATTGTTTTTTGTGTGAAAACCCAACAGCCTTCTTTATTTCTGTGGCTTCTTATGATTTTCTCTTTATTGCAGATTTTTAAAGAGGTTTATACTGTGAATGTCTAGTTGTAGATTTATTCTGATTTATTCTTCTTGGTTTTCCCTACTTTCTTCAATTTCAGTCTGAATTTGGCAATAAGGAGCTGATGATCTGAGCCACAGTCAGCTCCCACTCTTGTTTTTGCTGACTGTATAGAGCTTCTCCATCTTTGGCTGCAAAGAATATAATCAATCTGATTTTGGTTCCAAATAGGGAAAGGAGTATGTCAAGGCTGGATATTGTCACCCTGCTTATTTAACTTATATGCAGAGTACATCATGGGAAATGCTGGGCTGGATGAAGTACCACCTGGAATCAAGATTGCCAGGAGAAATATCAATAACCTCAGATATGCAGATGACACCATACTTATGGCAGAAAGTGAAGAGGAACTAAAAAGCCTATTGATGAAGTGAAAGAGGAGAGTGAAAAAGTTGGTTTAAAACTCAACATTCAGAAAACTAAGATCATGGCATCTGGTCCCATCACTTCATGGCAAATAGATGGGGAAACAGTGGAAACAGTGACAGACTTCATTTTTGGGGGCTCCAAAATCACTGCAGATGGTGACTGCAGCCATGAAATTAAAAGACGCTTGCTACTTGGAAGAAAAGCTATGACCAACCTAGACAGCATATTAAAAAGCAGAATCATTACTTGCCAACAAAGGTCCATCTAGTCAAAGCTATGGTTTTTCCAATAGTCATGTATAGATGTGAGATTTGTACTATAAAGCTGAGCACTGAAGAATTGATGGTTTTGAACTGTGGTGTTGGAAAAGACTCTTGAGAGTCCCTTGGACTGCAAGGAGATCCAACCAGTCCATCCTAAAGGAAATCAGTTCTGAATATTCATTGGAAGGACTGATGCTGAAGCTGAAATGCCAATACTTTGGCCACCTGATGTGAAGAACTGACTCATCGGAAAAGACCCTGATGCTGGGAAAGATTGAAGGCAGGAGGAGAAGGGGACGACAGAGGATGAGATGGTTGGATGGCATCACTGACTCAATGGATATGAGTTTGAGTAAACTCTGGGAGATGGTGATGGACAGGGAGGCCTGGTGTGCTGCAGTCCATGGAGTTGCAAAGAGTCAGACACGACTGAGCAACTGAACGGAAGTGATGGATTCTCCTTGGGATTCACAAGTTTTCTTGAATCTATAGAGTGATGTCTTTCATCAATTTTGCAAAAGTTCTCAACCATTACTTCTTTGACTATTTCTTCTCATTCTTTCTTTCCTCCTCTGCTGGGGTCGTAGTGAAATGTGCGTTTCTGTCCCCATCCACTGTGTCTCTCACACCCCTCTGTATTTTCCAATCCTTTTGTTTTATGCATTTAACGTTCATTTACATTTGCTTGCATATTTACCATTTTCGTTTTTCTTCATCTCTTCCTCCTCCATTTGAGTAGCCTTGATACTTAGAAAGGTTTGAACTTTTGTGTTAGTGTTCCCTTTATTGTTATAACTCTACATATTAAACTTTATTCCTCATTTTCTGTAGACAGTATTCAACATATAATCCTCTAACACACAATTGCAGTTGCTTTTTTCCATTTCCTGACATGCCATTGGCAACCTTTAATTTTCAAACTTGACGGTAATTTTAGATGTATTTCTGTGAGCAGCATAAAATTGGGTTTGCAGGTACAACCCAATTTCTCCTCTCGATCCCGTTTCATTGCCTGTGAACAGACACCCAGGAGTGGGACTGCTGAGTCACTGTAGCCTCTTTAGCTTCTTGAGGACCCTCCACCCAGTTTTCCACAGCGGTCGCTCCAGTTTAGCCTGCCACCAGCGGTGCACGAGGCCCCCTTTCTCCACATCCTCCCCAGCACGTGCCGTCTCTAGCTGCTCTGACGGCAGCCGTCCTGAGGGGTGAGGTGACGCTCACCGTGGTTCTGACTTGCGTTTCCCTGGTGGTTTGTGATGTGGAGCACCTTGCCATGGAGCTCTTGTCCGTCTGAACGTCTTCTTTGGAAAAACCTCAGTTCCCCTCCTCTGCCTTTCAAAATTTGGACAGTCTTTTGCTACTGTGTATGAGTTCCTTATCTGTGTTGGATATTAACCCCTTTTCAGACGTATGGTTTACACGTCTTCCTTCCCTGTCCGGAGGTTGCCTTCTCATTTGTGGATGGTTTCCTTTGCTGGGTGCTTACCTTTGGCGCCATCCTCATGTTGATTTTTGCCCTGTTCCTTCTGCGGATGCTCTGGAGGAGTCTCAGTGGACCTCCCAGCCTCACAGCCCCAAGGCTTGCTCCTCTGCTGTGCACCTCTTCCTGCTCACACAGCTGGTCTGTGGCTCCATGCGTGTCCCCTTCCTTCGAAGCAGCCTGGGCGTGGGGGCCTTTACCCACCGTGGGCGTCCTCCTCTTCCTGTGGCTCCCACACTGGTTCCACGCAGCTGTCCCCCTTCCACCGCGGAGGGCTGCGTTCTGCCAGCGCTTTCTGGGCTCCTGCACTCTGGGATCTGCCCACTGCCGCGGAGCTGCCCTCCTCCTGCCTGTATGTCTACCCTCCCCACATGTATTTTCAAAGCCTGTGCTTTACACTTCGCTCCTAGTTTTCCCGAAAAATGAAGTTTTGAAAAAGATCTTGTTGTTTTAACGTGATACCTAGGTAGACAAAGGCATAAATTCTGGTTTACACAGCCATTCTCATAGCAAAACGCTCAAACTCATGCTTTTCAAGTAAATATATATGTATATGTATTGGGATTTATTTCGTTGCCCCAGGTCATGGTTGTGGGCATGTGGTATTTTCAGTCTTCCCTGCGGCATGTAGAATCTTATTCCCTGACCGTGGGCTGAAGTTGGGCCCTGCACTGGGAGCACAGAGTCTTAGCCACTGGGCTTCCAGGGGAGTCCCGTGTTCTGGCTCTTTTTTTAGGCAGCACTCATTTGTCCTGCGCTGCAGTCCATGGGGTCGCTAAGAGTTGGACACAACTGAGCAACTTCACTTTTCACTTTCATGCATTGGAGAAGGAAACGGCAACCCACTCCAGTGTTCCTGCCTGGAGAATCCCAGGGACAGCGGAGCCTGGTGGGCTGCATAGTCCAGTCTGTGGGGTCGCACAGAGTCGGACATGACTGAAGCGACTTAGCAGCAACAGCAGCAGCGTTTTTCCTGAAAGAAAATTTTGAAGTCACCTTGGCTTTAGGAATATCTTTTGCAGCAGTTTAGCTTGATAAAAACACATTTTATGATTAAGTTCCAATAATTTAAGCAAACCCTTCTGGTAGAACCAAAAGGTAGAAAGAGGACACCTTTCGCTGGATTTTATTTAAAAAATTAAAAATAACCAGGCACTTCCCTTTCTCTCTTCCTTGCTTAGAATTTTGCTTATCTGTATAAAAGCCTTGGAGGGGAATAATGACTTTTCCTTTCTGATACTGAAGGAGGAAACAGAACAGGCTCTATCTTGAAAGCAGGACTCCATCTTGGGCCAGACTGTGGACTTTGAGCTACATGCCCAGTATCTATGGAAACGACGTACCAACAGGGACACCAGGCCCCCGGAAGGAAGAGCCCCAGGGCCTAATTATCTGTGTAACTGAGTAGAATCATACATTCTGTTATGCTTATTGGGGAATGACCACAAGCCTATTGATAATTGTCCACGGTTAACTACCTAGGTTTAAGGCATATAAATCACAGGTTAACTCTGATTGTATCTTTCTTTTTCCTTTGTTCAGACTAGTTTCAGGGAATTTGGGGAGGGGGGTTTGGGCACATACGCTTAAGGTATAAGGTTTTCACAAAAACTGGCCAGGGTCCTTGGCTAAGAGGAGACTCTGCGACGGGCCCACCAGTGTAATCAACTGCACTCCACTATCTGCATTGTCCTTTTGAGAGTTTTTTTCCCGGAACGTGTGGCTACAACATTTGACAATACTTGATGGAGTAAAAAGTGCAGAGGTCATCTCGCCATGGCAGAAGAATCTGAGCCTTGTACAGGAAGGTTCTGGATGCTCCCAGCAGCTCATGGAGTTAGACGTAGGAAAGTTCCCACCCCACCCCCAAATGAGGAAGGGAGGTGGGGACTGAGGGGCGCCAGTCCCTGAGGGGTGAGAACCCCAGGAGCACGTCCACACTGCAGTGAGAGCTGGGCCTGGGGCTGTGTCCTCAGAAGCGACCACCTAGGGCTCCCCTGGTGCTCCCGCAGCTAAGACTCCACTCTTTCAGCGCAGGGGGGCGTGGGCCCCGGTCGGTCGGGAACTGAGAGCCTGCGGGCCCAGCGGCGAGGCCAAAAAGTTAGAATAAAAGAAGCCGCGAGCCCCTGGCTCCCGCCCCAGCTCCAAGCGCCTCCTTTGAAGCAATTATGCTCGGAGCGTTTCAGCGACTGTCTCTCTGGTAGGGAGGCTCCTTGGCTGTTTATATTCAAGATGAAAGGCTCCAGGTTAACATTTCACTCACAGGAAATTCATTCAAACCGTGTTCAGTGGGGGGAGGCTGTCGAGATGTATCAGGAGTGACAAATCTCAGTCAGAAATAGAGCCCTGGGTGGACTGTCTGATCGCTGTGGGCCGGGGGGTGGAAGGCGCGGAGCTGGAGGGCAAGTGGCTGTCCAGCCTGCCGTCTGAGGATCTGTTCGTGAAAGCGTCCTGCTCACTGGACCTGCTTCCTCGAGAAGCTGTTCTTGGCCAAAGGACCGTCCAAGCAGGTAAAGGAAGCTGTTATTTTATCTAATGAGGCTCAAAAAGACTCACATCTAGTATTTCCTCTGAGTCAGTGGTGCTGGACAGGAGGGACACATGATGGTCTGGGGACGCCCCGGCCCCACGTGGCTGTGAGGGGCTGGCAGGGTGGCACTCTGCCTCACAGTGCGGGCGCCCCTGGCGGTCCCGAGAGAGGAAGTGATCCCGCTTCAGGGAGCGATCCCGCGCCTGCGTCAGCCCCGCCGCAGCCCTGCTTCAGACGAAGCTCTCTGGAGAAGGGCAGTGGGAGTCTGCATTTTGGAGCAAATAACGGGAGTTTTAGAGTTTGTGTAAAAATCTGTCTCTCTTAGAAAGGTCAGAGCCTGCTACCCACTTAACCGCCCTCCTGGAGCAGCCTGCACCTCGGCCGTTCACGGCCGTGCCTCTGTCTGGGTGATCTGAGGCCGCAGGAGAACGGACGGGTCTAAATGTTCCAACCCGAAGGCAGGTCTCAGCTGGTGGATGCACACATCTGGCACGAAGACGCTCGGTCAATATTTGTAGAATAAATAAAGGAGGGGGCGGCTGGCCCGGCTGAGAAGCAGATGGAGCTTGCAGCAGCACCTCTGTCCTCACCCTGCTGGCCGAGGCTTCGAGGTGGGAGGCCTTGGACGGTCATCGGCCAGGGCCCCTCGAGGAAGCCTGGGGGTCAGCTTGCGGGCCCAGGATGGGAGGCCAGCCTCCAGGGCCCCTCCCAAGGAGGCTGATGCGGGGAAAAGTGAGAAACAAGCCTTGGGGTTCTGCACCCTCCCAAGACATTTTCCAGCTTCAAAGAGGTAATTAAAAATGCTCTTTGGAAGAGCAATTTACATTTCAGTGCAAGCATTTCCCTCTGTTAGATGGCTTTTAAGAAGGTCTTTTCGCCTTCCTCACGGAAAAGATAGGAAGCACACATTCCACCATCCGCCTGGTTTTGGAAAACCTCCGGTGGCCACGGCGGAGCTGGGCCGGGGCAGGTGCCCTGGTGTGAGTGTGGGAGGTCAGAAGACCAGTGCGTGTGCACACGTGGGCGAGTGTGTGTGTGTGCACACGCACCCTGTGCGTCTGGGTATGCATGCATGAGCGTGTTTGCAGCTTCTAAGGAAATGGAAGTGATGAACCGCAGTCTTACAGGTGAGTCCTTCCCGTGTGTGCACGTGTGTGCACGTGTGTGTGTGAGTCTGCATGGGTGACACGCGCTGAAGGACGGCTTCTATCCCGGTTGCTGACGTGGGACGTTGTCCACCTGGGCTCTGTGGCCACATCTACCCTTTCCTGGCCTCAAGGGGAAGGTTCAGGAGGGAAAGAGACGCTCAGAGGCTGCGAGACTAAGAGGCGTGGAGTTGCCCACGACCTCCCCGTGGCCCCCGGACCGGCCTGAGGCTGACCCGCCGCTCTGGGACCTGCCTTCCTGGGCTAAGCTGGCCTGGGCTGTGTCTCTGCTCCTCATGACGGAAGGTGCTGAGCAGTAGAGCTTTGTGGCGGAGTTTGGACTTTGTGAGATACCGCTGTTCACCAAGCTTTACATGGGCGAGCTCTGATGTCTGCAAAACGTGAGTTTTTAGATAGAAAAGATAGCAGTTTGAGGTCGTTCAAATTGGAAGCACCGGGGCAGCCGTCCCTCAAAGCTCTCTTGATAATCTGGTTTTCTATTTCTGTGAGACACACTGCCTCAACATTAACTGTGAGAGAAGACAGCCATGCTTTCATGGCGCTCGTGGGGGGCGTGGGGGGCAGGGGGCGGCTTTGCCTCTGCTTCAGGTCGTCTGGGCCCCCGCGGGTGGTGCCGGCGCCCGAGCCTCAGGTCCTGAAGGCTCCAAGGTCGCGCCTGCCTGCGGCTGGTCCGTAAGGCCTGGGCTCCTCCAGGCGGTGGCCGGGTTTGGAGCGGGAGTCTCTGCCCGGGAGGGTCGGGGAGCTGGTCGGGCAGCTGTGGACAGGCCTCTGAACAGACGTCCTCGTACCTTATTCCTCTGTTGGAGGAGCCCCCGTCCAGCTTGAAGGAGGCGACAGAGACCCCACCTCTTAGCAGGGAGAGGGTCCGCGGCTTTGGGGCCACGTTTTACAGTGGCCATCCGGAGTCCCTGTGACCTCTTCGAGGCTGGGGTACAGGCTCACGTGCAAGCTCTGATGAAGGCACCTTCTGGCCTTGCTGTCTGGGGGCACGGTGGATGCACGGTCCGATAACTGTTTTATCCCCCCCAAATCTGGAGCTCCCCACGTTCTAAATTACCCCAGGCTCCATAGCTGGGCTCAGAGCGCCCTGCGGGGATTCAAGCTCTTCGAAAGAATTGAGGTGAAACTCATGTAACAGGACACGCACCGTCTTAAAGCACTTGATTAGGCGGCGTTTAGCGTTCACCGTGTTTCCATCACTGTAGACGGAAACCCTGCGTCCCTGGAGCAGGCACCCCCAGCCCCTCCACCCCAGCCGCTTCGCTGCTTTCTGCCTCTCTGGATTTGCTTGCTGCGGGTTTTTCGCCAGAAGGAATCGTGTGCTATGTGGTCTTGTGTCATCCTGTTTTCGAGGGTCATCCTTGCAGAAGAGCGCCATTCTCTCTTAAGGCTGAGTGACGCTTTGCCCAGTGGGCACCGACTGCGTTTTGTTCACTTATCACTCGAGGGGCATTTACGTTGTTTCCACGTCGTGGCTGCTGTGAATAGGGCTAATGTGAACTTTTGCATAGAAGTTTTTGTTCGAATGAGTCTCCAATTCTTTTTGGAAAGCGCTGAGAGAGAGAGGAGCCGATGCAGGGAAGGGTCGCGAAGGGGGCTGTTTTGTTTCTGGGCAGCTCCCCAAGCCCGCCTCTGGCTGTGCCTCTTAGAGGGAAAGCCGTGAGCCAGACCCTCCTTCCCCGCAACCAGCCCACTTTTGTGGGAAAAGGAGTCTAGAACCTCTAGCAAAATCTCCCTTGACATGCTCCCTTCCCAATTTTGAATCAGTCAGTAGTTCCATGTCTGGTTCAGTTGCTCCTTGACCTGCATAAAGGTTTCTCAGGAGATAGGCAAGGTGGTCTGGTATTTCCATCTCTTGAAGAATTTCCCACAGTTTCTGTGACCCATAGAGTCAAAGGCTAACCCTAACCAGCAGTCAGCGTAGCAGAAGTAGATGTTTTTCTGGAATTCCTTTGCCTCTTCTATGATCCAACGGATGTTGGCAATTTGATCTCTGGTTACCCTGCCTTTTCTAAATCCAGCTTGAACATATGGAAGTTCTCAGTTCATGTACTACTGAAGCCTAGCTTGAAGGATTTTGAGTATTACCTTGTTAGAATGTGAAATGAGCACAATTGTACGGTAATTTGAACATTCTTTGGCATTGCCTTTCTTTGGGATTGGAATGAACACTGACTTTTTCCAGTCCTGTGGCCACTGCTGAGTTTTCCAAATTTGCTGGCATATTGAGTGCAGCACTTTCACAGCATCACCTTTTAGGATTTGAAGTAGCTTAGCTGGAATTCCATCACCTTCACTAGCTTTGTTTATGATAATGCTTCCTAAGGCCCACTTGACTTCACATTCCAGGATGTCTGGCTCTAGGTGAGTGACCACACCATCGTGGTTATCTGGGTCCTTACGACCTTTCTTGTACAGTTCTCCTGTGTGTTCTTGCCACCTCTTCTTACTCTCTTCTTCTTCTGTGAGGTCCTTGCCATTTCTGTCCTTTATTGTGTCCATCTTTACACAATAATTGACGTAGAACATTATATTAGCTTCAGCTGTACGGTGTCGTGATTCAGTGTTTCTATATATTGTAAAGTGATGGCAGTTCAGTTCAGTTCATTCGCTCAGTCATGACCGACTCTTTGCGACCCCATGGACTGCAGCACGCCAGGCCTCCCTGTCCATCGACAACTCCCGGAGTTTGTTCAAGCTCATGTCCATTGAGTCGGTGATGCAATCCAACCATCTCATCGTCTGTCGTTCCCTTCTCCTCCTGTCCCCAATCTTTCCCATCTTCAGGGTCTTTTCCAATAAGTCAGTTCTTTGCATCAGATGGCCAAAGTACTGGAGCTTCAGCCTCAGCCTCAGTCCTTCCAACAAATATTCAGGGCTGATTTCCTTTAGGATGGACTGATTGGATCTCCCTGCAGTCCAAGGGACTCTCAAGAGTCTTCTCCAACACCACAGTTCAAAAGCGTCAATTCTTTGGCCCTCAGCTTTCTTTAGAGTCCAACTCTCACATCCATACATGACCACTGGAAAAACCAGACTTATTGACTACAGTAAGTCTAGTCATCACCCATCAGCACACATAGTTACAGCATTTTAATTTTCTTGTGATGAGCACTTTTAAGATCGATTCTCTTAGCAGCTTTCACAGGTACAATGTAGTGTTACAAGTATGGTCACCACGCTGTGCGTCATGTCACTTTGTAGCTGGAAGTGTGCACCTTGGACTCCACTTACCAGTGCTCCCTGTCCTCCGAGGCCCCTGGTGCAGAAATGCCGGCTGGGCCCACTGGGTGTCAGGACTCCCCCACGGAGAGACGGGTGCAGGGGGCAGCGTGCCCAGCAGGGGGCAGCCGTGCCCGCAGGTTGCCGGCGCTGAGATGCCGGGAATCAGCCCTCAGCCCTCAGCCCACCCTGCGGAGCTGGGCCGCGCCAGGCCCCCTGGAAGCTGAGCGGGAGGCCTCTGCTGCTCACCCCCCGCCTCTCATTTCTGAAACGTACATTTGCGGTTTCCTTTTTCTCACTCGCTGCCCACCGCCCTTTCTACCCTTAAGTCCCATGCAGCCCCTCCGAGCCCCATGTGGCCCTCTGGATTAAGAGTGACTGATGTACCCCGATGCTGACAGCTTAGTAGGGAAACATGCAAAGAGCTCATTCATAATTTTTATGTTGGTTACACATTGAAATTCACAGTTGATAGGTTTGGCTAAGTGAGATGTCGGATCAGAATTCTCACCTGTTTCTCTTTGCCTTTTCAAGCACAGCTCTCTTCCACTCCCCAGGCAGGCCCCTTGCCCTGTGGCCCCCTGTCAGTCTGGGGGGCACGGGAGGCTTGTGACCGCAGCTGGGGTGCAGCCGCGTGGCTGTGGGACGGCGTGCCTGATGGAGACCTTGGCCTCCTGGCCTGGCTGCAGGGCTCGATGCCAGGTGCCTGCCTGGGCCGTGGGGTCTTGGCTGCTCTTGCTGCCCGGCCACCAGCCTGGCAGCACCAACGCCACGCTGGGCCCTCTGCACACGAGAGGCATGGGCTGCAACCCGTTGGCCAGTCCCTTCCTGCAGTGGGCGCCCTGAGTCAGCACAGAAAACCAGCCCCTGGGCAAGCCCAGCATGTCAGCCTCCAAACCCGCTGGGGGCCCTTCTAGGGGCCAAGGCCTGGATGTGGGGCAGACACCTCAGCCAGAAAGCCTGGACCTCGGTGTATCCCCAGGAGTGCTCCGGGCTCTGAAGTCCCCATGCCTGCCCGGGCCAGGGAGCCTAATCATGCCCTTTCCTGGTGGCTTTTCCTCGGGAGATGGGAGATAGGAGACGGGAGACGTGGAGGCGAAGTCTTCCCCACCCTTCAGCCTCTCCTGGGGGCGGGCGTTCTGGCGTGTGGGGTCACTGGCCTCGGCCGTGGCGTGGGCAGTCCCCAGCTGCTCTCGCCCGCCTCTGCTGGGGTGTGAGTCCTCTGCTCCCCCTCCAGCTGCTTCACCTCGAGAGGACAGAGACCCCAGTGCCCAGGTCACCCTGCCCCCTCCCGGCCCAGAGCCGGGCCCAAGCCCCCCCGGGCTCATAGCCCTCCCGTCACCCTGGGGTGTCTCAGGGTCCCCCCAGCTTCCTACCTGCCGGATGTACCCCATCCGTAGGATTCTCTCTTCCCTCACAGAGCCCAAGCTCTCCCAGCCTGCTGGGGTGGGAGGAGGGGGATGGATTTTGTGGGCAAGACACTGCGATCACTAGCCATTAAAGGAAAGCTGGACCAAGTAGAAGACGTCAGAGTTAAGAATCCTGTCTATGGGGATTTCCCTGGTGGCCCAGTGGCTGAGTTTCTGAGCTCCTAGAGCAGGGGGACCTGGTTCAATCCCCGGTCAGGGAATTAGACCCTACATGCCGCAACTAAGACTTCACACGCGACAACCAAACATCCCACGCACGACAGCAAAGACTGGAAAGCCTGTGTGCTGCTATCAAGACCCGGCACAGCCAGATAAATTAATACGTTGTGAAGAAAAAAGAATCCTGTCTATGAAGAGACAGTAAAGAACAAAGAGCAAGCTATGGACTGAGTGAAGAGATTCCCACTGCAAATAACGGACAAAGGATGCGGATCCAGCATATGTACACAGTCCTGACCGACCAAGAAGAGGACACACGCCTCAATAGCAAGACGCGCAGAAGCCGCGGGCAGGCGTCTCAGGCGGGAGACAGCTGACGGCTTGGACGAGGCCCGCTTGCGACTCGTCTTACGCGCAGTCTAGAGCCCGCCGGCTGGCGAATACAATTACTCTGTAGGACCTTCTCTCGCTCGTGGGAGGACGAAAGGGGAAGTGTTAGTCGCTCAGTCGTGTCCGACTCTGCGACCCCATGGACTGTAGCCCGCCAGGCTCCTCTGTCCACGGGATTTCCCAGGCAAGAATCCTGGAGTTGGCTGCCATTCCCTTCTCCAGGAGATCTTCCCGATGAGGGCTCGAGCCTGGGTCTCCTGCATTGCAGGCAGATTCTTCACTGGCTGAGCTACCAGGGAAGATTTGGACAATCAGTTTGGGAGCATTTTGCTCATGTTGTAAAGCTGAGCGTTCATGTGTCCCATAGCAGGCCACATGCGAGGAGCACGGCTTGTGCGCGAGGCAGGAGACACTACTGAGCACCCGGGCGAAGACGGGCCGGTTGCAGCCCTGGGACAGCGGAGGGGCCCAGGCAGCTCAGCCACACAGCGGCGGGCGGGTGTTGGATGGCTGCCGCACACGTCTGGGCGGACAGCACTGTTCAGCAGCAGCAAAGGCAACAAGCACAGCCTTTCAGGCTGGTGGTTACCCCGGGGGTGGGAGGCAGGTGCAGAGGGAGGGAGCCCGTGAGGTCCCGGGGTACTGGTGCTCCCCGCATTCTCAACACTCCTGAGCGTGCCGGTGCACCCACAGATCTGTAGGTAGGTAGAGGGGGCCCCTGTGGATGCGTCTCATCACTGCCCGCCTCATCCGCTCTGAGCCTGAGTCCAGACGGTGAATGGACACGAGTGCCCCCCTGCCCCATAAAGCGAGCGCCTGCTTAGTGTTAAAATTCACAGCAAGGCCACCCGGGCCGCCCGTGGTCACCCTGCGTGTGTTTCTTTTCCCAGTTTCCCGGAGTCCAGCTCGGTGTCCGTGGGCGGGAGCCTGGGAGCCGAGAGAGGGCTGGCCTGAGACCACACGGGGGACGCCTGCCTGGCCCTCCCAGGCTGCTTCTGCGCTCCGGTTTACAAGACGATGGTGAGTTCCTGGGCGCAGAGGCAGCGTCGTCTCCCCGGGGTTGCTGGGGCCTGTTCAGCCTCAGGGAGGGGAGCCGGGGTGCTGGTGAGCTTCCTCTCCAGGCATTACTGAAATCGCTCGCAGCTCTTCCTGCCCGATGCGAGCTGGAGGGAAGACTGCCAACTTCTGTCTTTCTGGAAAATCCATTTTGTGAGCGTCTGGTTCTGACCCACTCGTGGACACGGCTGTAAGCGGCTTCGTCAGTTGAACGATTTTCTGTCTCTGAACAGAGAAAACAGTCTGAGGACAGGTGAGTGAGGGGGAGGGACGGGGCTGGTCACACCCACCCAGGGCTCCCTTTGTAAAAGCCGGATACCTCCCGGAGCCTGAAAGCCCGGGGACTCTGTCTTTGCTGAAGCGAAGTGACCAGAAGCTACAGCATTGCTTTTGTGGGAGAAAGGATCCCACAACTTTCCCACGCCTTCTCTTAGCTTGCTTTTTCCTTCAGCAAATGGCCCCAGAGCAGGTGCGCCCGGCAGGGAGAAGCAGCCCCCTCACCCTGGGGTGCTCAGCAGGGAGGGGTGACCCTGCAGTAACGAGGCGGAGGTGGCTTAGGCCCTGATGCCCCCCCGGTCACCCTGGGGCCCCTCTGGCCACGTCCGGTGTGCATACTCCCATACCCGCCGGCGGCCAACACCAGCCCCCACGAAACTGCAGAGGCCCTGAACAGTCCCTGATCCCCTAGAAATCCTCCTCTAGAAATCTCTGCTCCTGGGGCCCCCGCTGGCTTGGGGCCCCCGCTGCCCCTCACCCCGTGTCCCCTGTCACTGGGCATGCCCTCGCAGCCTCCGCTCTGCTGTCTGCTCCTGCCCGTCCCGCTGCCCCAGGCAGTCACCCTCTATCCCACCCTGGACCCCGCGACAGCCCCCTCCTGGGCAGGGTCCTCCCCCCTTGCCAGCCTGACCACGTTTGCCCTCTGTTCAGAGCCCCTCAGCTGCTGGAGCCCAGGCCTGCCCAGAGTGGCCCTGCCGCCCCCTTCCAGACCCTGCGGCCTGCCCAGCCTGCTGCCCCGTGCCCTGCCCATGGCCCTGTGGGACACGCCCCTCCTCAGGCTGGGGGCCCCATGCGCATCCTTCTGTGGGTGGCCCCTGCTCACTGTCACCAGTGAGCTCCCCGACGTGGCCGCCCAGTGGGCCGGGCCCTGGCGGGGTCCCTGCACACGTCGGGGCTCAGTGAGTATGTGGATGCGGCCAGGGCCCCTGGGCCCTAATGGGTCAGAAGAGCGGCTGCTCCTGGATGAGGACCTCTGGGTTCATCCCTCAGTGGGGTCCCGACCTTTCACCCCGTGAGGTGCTTCTGCCTACATTGGGCAGCTCACTGCAGGGTGGGCTCTCTCGGGGGGCGGCGTCCCCTTGCGGACCTCCATCTGCCCTCCTGAGGCCAGAATCTTTGGCCTATCCCAGTTGCCTGTGGGGGGAAGGGAGGGGTCCCTGCCACTGCCTTCCGCTTGGGATAGGGGTTGGCCAGCCCGCGACTGTCCCCAGGGGGCACGGGGACCTCCCAGGTGGTTGGCCTGGGGAGGGGGCTGCCAGGGAGGGGGCAGGGAGCTGAGGCCTAGCTGTGAGCGTCTACACAGTCACGAGCGGGCTACTGCAGGCGTGCCCTTGTCTACGCAGACGGCAGGGCCTGGGTAAGGGGGGTAGCCGGGCTTCTGCAGCAGGAGGGTGGTGGGCCAGGGTGGCCACCTGGTGGGGGGGTGGGGCTGGGGTCATCCAGGGACGGTCCAGGGGGACACGGACTGGGAGGGCATGGGGGGGGAGGGGCAGACCTGGGCGTCTTTCTGGGGCTGAGACCAAGCTCCCCGGAGGAAGGGAAGCCGGACCCTGAGGCAGCAGAGGGGTGGGCTGGGGGCCGGCGGGGACACTGGGCCCGTGGGTGTGAGATGGAGCGAACTTGGGGGTGAGGGGTGGCGGGCCCCTGGGAATTGGGTGGAGGAGGATGGGTGTAGCCACGCTGGGGGCCGGCCTCGGGTGCGGGCTCACCCTCGGGATGGACCTGGGGTCGATCCCCGGGAGGCTCAGGGCCCTCCCACGTGCAGCAGTACCCGCCGGGGTGCAGCCGGGGTGCAGCCTGGGGGCTGCTGGGCCGGGGTGTTCTCCAGCTGAGGGGTGTGGGGAGGGTCCCCAGGGGCATGCCTGTCCTCAGAGACGCCAAGCAAGTCCCTCTACTGCCTCCCTGCACCAGGACCCCGGTTTACTCTGAGGACCCCCACCGTGGGTCCTGCCCCGGGCCAGCCATCTCGGCAGCCCCTGGCCCTCTCGGCCCTCCGGCCTCTGCAGCCCTGGGGGCTGGTCTCGACAGTCACGTCCTTAGGGCTGCTTCCCGGGGCTTAGGTCCCAGCCCCCTGCTCTGCCAGCACCTGTATCCCTGTGGCCTTGAGGGTGACATGGTCACCACCCTGAGGGGGCAGAGCAGCAGGGCCCCCTCGGTGGGTGCTGATGGGAACGGGCTTGCTCTGAAGATGCACGAGTTTTTGGGAAGAAGACTGGGTGCGGCCCCCACATGGGGCCTCAGCACTGCCCCCACACCGTCTGCCCACTGCCCACCGCCCAGGCTGCCAGGGCTGAGCCCCTGCAGGCCTCACCAGCTCTTGCCCCCTTAGCAAGAGGCACCTCCAGGGAGCGGGGAAGGTCCTCTCAAAGTGTGTCATCTTGGCCGAGGGCTGAGTGTGGACCAGGCTCCCGCGTGGTGGGGGCCAGGGCTCCGTTTGGGTTGGCAGAGCCCCCACCATCCGCCACAGCTGCGCCCCAGAAGCGCGGCTCCTGCAGCTGACGTGGCTTCAGGCAACCTGGACTAAGTCGGCGTCTGGCCTCCCTCCCTGCTGGACGCCTTCCAAACGCATGACGAATGTGTTCTAATTTGTCCCCACTTGGCATGGAATCCCCACCCCCACCTCAAGAAACTGGGTCGCCAGCAAAGGCGTGATGGGCTGACTCCAGCTCCCCGCCCTTCCTGCACGAGGACCCTGGTCTTGTTAGCACGCTGACGGTCCCTGCGGGGCTCAGGGCAGTCCAGAGACGGCCAGGCCTTGGGGAGCTGCAGGGCAGCCCAGGAACGCAGCTCTCTGCCCTCAGGAGGGGGTCACCTCCACTCCTACCTCTTGGGGAGATGACGGTGGGGTGCAGAGTGGGGGTGTTTCTGGGGACCCTTGAGGGTGCTGGAGCTGAGCCTCCCCTGCCAGGTGCTGAGACCTCTCTGGGCTGGGCTCCCTCTCTGTGGGCAGGATGGGAGTGTCCCGGGGTGACCACACCTGTCTCAGATGTGCCGGTGGTAGGGAGATCATGAGTTCCCGCTGCCCACTGGCTTCTGGGGCTGTGCCCTTGGCTCTGGAGGGTCCCTGAGCCTCCTTCCCGCCTCCTCGGCTAAAGGATTCTCCAGGTTCATCAGCAGGTGACGGGCAATCCTCCACAACGGCCGTGCGCTTGGAGGCAGGGACGTTGCTCAGCGGCCCATGGCACAGCTGGGGTCAGCTCCAGCCTCTGCCCTCTGAGCCAAGGCAGGTCACCCCACCCCTCGGAGCCTCAGTCTCCCTTCTGGGGACTGAGAGGCAGAGACTGAACAAACAGGCTTGTGTGGGCTCGGACGAATGGGGCATGTGAAGGGTGAGCTGATCAGATGTGGGGAAGGAGAAATGGGGGGCTTGGCCGTGGGTGAGGGCCGAGCCCTCTAGAGTGCTTGCGGGCAGCCTGAGCTGGGCGAAGCTTAAAGCCCTCAGTATTTGGGTCCTTGAATTTTCCTTGGTGGAGGGAGGGGCAAGTGGGGGCCCCAACTTGTCAGTGGAATCGACCTCAGCAGGCATCTGTGGGCTCAAGGTGCTCTTGTGTCCTGAAGACTCTCGGTGGGCTTGTGGCCCTGGGACTGTGGGGAGACCCCGAGGTCGGGGTGGGGGCTGGGAGCCATGCAGACCTCAGACTCCCCAATGGGCATCCCTGGTCAACACCCTCAGGACGGCGGGGCTGCTGGGCTCTGGGGACTTAACCACGCCTGGCTCCTGGCTCTGCCCAGCAAACAACCCTCCTCCCCCAGACCTTCTGTCCCAGGGCCTCCTGCCTCGGCTCCCAGCCTCTGTATACCTTCTGCTTTTTTGCATCTCAGGTTAGGCCTCCACTTGTGTGTGGGGTGTGTTCATTGTCCAGGCATATACCCACTCATCCAGCCAACCATCCATCTTTCCATCCGTCCATCCATCCCCTCGTCCTATAAATACTTTCCTTGAGCAAGTCACGCAGTCAGTTTAAAGCTGGGAACAGGCAGGCAGGGAGAGATCCAAAGAGGAAAACCAGACGGTTTCTGCTCTCATGGAGCCGAAGGGTGACGATGGGTAAACCCTCTGCATCCTGGAGTGGAGTGGGCAGGGTGAGGCGGCTCAGCTGCTCAGACCACCACAGAGCTTGCCTGTTGGGAGCAGGGGCGATCAAGGAAGGCTTCCTGGAGGACAGGCAGCCCGGCTGAGATCCTGGAGGCCCGTCTCCCGGGCCGACCGGTTCTCCCCACGTGTCTTCTGATGGGGATGGGGGAGGCAGCTCACAGACGTCCGCGTTGCCTGCCCACGGGTGGGGCCCCCAGCCTGCCCACGAGCCATCTGCCGGCTCCTGCCTTCTCCGAGCGACGTGCTGGAGCCCGTGGGCTGCCTGGCTCCCGCATGGTTGCTAGCTGCACATGTGGGCCTTGGAGGTCCAGCCCAGGGGTGCCGCGCCCCGGAGGAGAAGGCACTGGGCCCGAGAGCCAACGGGGCGGGAGGGACGGCCCTGCTGGGGCCTGGCGCTTCACCGTCCGCGCGGTGCTCCCAGGTCCAGCACGTCGTCCCTTTGTCAGGACTATCCTGGGGGGCTGCCAGGCGGAGGTCACTGCTGGAAATGGAGGCTCAAGGGAGGCGGCGCTCCACCCCAGGGCACAGAGCCCCCGGCGGGGCCAAGCCCTCCCCTCCGTCGCGTGCGGCCCACCAGGAGCGCCCCCAGCAGTGTCACAACCAAGAGTCTCCGGCCTCGCTGAGTGTCCCCTGGGGGCCTTTCGTCCGCGGCAGGGGACAAAGCAAAGCCCCGCCACCTTCCTGGAGCTGAAAGTCTTTGAGGGGACACAGAGAAGGAAACGGCCAGGCTGGGTCGCCGAGGGACCCAGGAGAGGAGGGCGGCGGGTCTCACTCAGGGATGGGCGTTCCTGGAGTTTCTGGAGCATCCGTGGGTTGTGGCAGAAAAGGAGGAAAGTGAAGGGCTCCACGAGGAGTCTCTGTTCTGATTCGGGTCAGCTCTGTCTTTTCTCAGAAGCAAAAGCAAAGGCTGGGGTTTCTTTTACTAACTGCCCGTTGGACTCTTCCTTCGTCGTTGAATGTTACCACGGCCGGGTCGGGCTTGCGGGGACCCTGGGGTGCTCTCGGGTTTCGTAGAGGACACAGCGGAGGGCAAATAGCGCCCTCGGGAGGGACCACCTGCTTGGGGAGCGGCTCTGAGAAGCCGCTTGGAGCGGAAAATGCTGGCACGGAAGTGTGCAGGCGAGCGTTGGTGGGACTGGGTGTCTCCTGGGCCTCAGGAGGGACAGGGGTCCCCGGGAGCTGAGGCTGGCTTCAACCCCAGCAGCTTGTGTCAGCCAGTTTGATGTGGGACTTGGAGGGGCCAGGAGCCCTCACATCTGGGTCCCACCGATCTGGGCCAAGCCCCGTGATTCCTAACCCCAAGTCCTCCAGGCTCAGAGGGCTCACTGTCTAAGGCACAGGCCAATAGGCAGCCTCATCAGTCGTCATTCTCACCCCTGGGGTCCTCCCTGTATAAAGGCACCTGCTTCATCGAAGGCTGAGACTGTCCACAGTGGCCACTGGTCATGCGGCCCCTCACTGGTCTGTGCATCAGGGCACGGCTGGGCCCACTGCCTGCAGATGTCCCGGAACATCCCTGTGCCCAGCGTGTGCCCGGGGCACAGTAGGTGCAGGGCATGGCTGTGCATGGACGGGAGGGATGGACAACCGGCCCCTCAGACTGGCCCCTCCTGCTGAGTCCGGCCTAGCAATGCCCTGGGTGGGCGAGTCTGGTTGTTAGTCCTCCCCGACCCTGTCCAGCTCAGCAGGTGGCCTCTGAGCAGGCGGGGGCAGTCCTGAGGTTGGGGCGTCCAGGGCAGGGGCTGGGGAACACCTTGGGGGTCCCCTGGGTTGGGGAGGCTGGGAGAACCCACTTCAGACTCCTGCTGGTGGAAGCCACAGAGGCTCAGGGCTTCCTCTCCTTCCTGCAGAGCAGGGAGGGGCTGGCCCAGCACCCCCCATCCCCAGGCCACAGGCTGCCGTGTCTCTCCAGGGGTCGCCGTGTCTCTACCCCACTCCCTGCCTTCCTTGTGTGTGCAGAGGATGCACTCTTCTGGGTGCAGGGGGTGTGGGGCTCACACAGGCTCACACCTGTCTCCACCACAGGGTCCTGGGGCCTAGGCAAGTCAGGGGACCTCTAGGACCTCAGGCTTTTCCTCTGCACACTGGATACTTGAAGCGTCCTGTCTGCAGACTGCTCTGAACCAGGACTTGCTGGTGGCCTGTCCCCCCACAAGGGGCTGCCCTCCTGGGCTCTCCCCTGGGCAGAGCTCCTGTCCTCACAGCTAGACAGTCGTATTATCTTATTCTATCACTTTGGACTATAAAATGCCCGTCTGTACCCAGTAAAATCCTGGCTCAGAAGGTGCTGGCTTCTGCCTCCCTTTTTAGTAGTGAAATATGGTGTTTAAACGTTTCATGGTCTGGTGGTAAATGTTTATGAGAGAGGCCCATTGGCTAGAGGTCAGTGGCTTGGCTGGGTTTGTCTCTCCTGGGACCCAGAGAAGCCAAGGAGAGCCGGGGGACCCTTTGCCCCAAGACAGCCGCCTCTGGGACCCGACCCTGCAGACCAGGCAGAGGTGGGGACCAGGCCGGGAGTCGGAGGGGAGGTCAGGCTGGCCCTTTTGTGATAGCGGCTGTGTACTCAGGTAAAGATGATGACGATGATGAAATAACATTCCCGAGAGCCTGGTGGAGCCCCTCCCTTCGCTCTAGGCCTCCAGACTCTCCCTGGCTCCTGATCCAGCCCAGGAGCTGGTGACCTCAGGGGCACAGGGGGGATGCCCAGCTCTCCGTGGGGCTCTGTCCTTCCAGTGGGCTCGTACCTTCTGTGCTCTGGGCCTGCTGGCCCCGCCCTGACCAGTCTCAGAGAAGCCTGGGTGGGCCTGCCATCTGCAAACAGCCTTACACCAAGGGTAAAGGCAGGCCTTTCCTGCTGACCAGTGGAGGCAGGCTGAAGCGTGAGGCCCAGTGGGTATGACACCCTCCCGTTTCTTGTCTCTCCTGAAACATAGGAATGATGATGACGATGCTGGTGCTCCCACCCAGACGTGGGCCCAGCTCAGCGCCCCTGCTTTGGGCTCAGGGCCCCCTTGAGGTCCCAGTGGACGTCTGCTCAAAGCCTTAGCATTCCCCTCTGCTGCTCCCCAGATCTAGACACAGCCTATGAAACCATGGTTTTCAGGACCCTGCACACCAGGCCAAGGAGGACAGGATAGCTGAGAGGTGCAGACGAGCTGGGCGGGCCCCACAGCTGCTCCCAGCTTGTGGCCAGGAGGGGACCACAGGAGGACCCCGGGGAAGCCCTGGGTTCAGGAACCCAAGAGCCCACGGAGACCAAGGCATTTAAAGTCACAGGGCAGAGCCTCAGAGGAGAGAGCTGGTGGAGATTTGTACCCCCACATACTCATGTCACAAGTGAGGAGGGTTGCTGAAGTTTAGGAGAGGACCAGCCACCCAAAATGATGAGAGGAAACAGTCCTCAGGCTGACAGCTGGGAGGAGGTGTCCTTCCCACCAACCAGAGGAGAACCATGGTTCGTGGGTCCCTGGGGGAAGCGCTCAGCAGGGTCAGGCCTCAGTTATGAGGAATAACTAAAACCAGGTTAGCCACTGTCTGGTCCTGCGTCAGTTCAGTTCAGTTCAGCCACTCAGTCGTGTCCAACTCTGCGACCCCATGAATCTCAGCACGCCAGGCCTCCCTGTCCATCACCAACTCCCGGAGTTCACTCAGACTCATGTCCATCGAGTTGGTGATACCATCCAGCCATCTCATCCTCTGTTGTCCCCTTTTCCTCCTGCCTCCAATTCCTCCCAGCATCAGAGTCTTTTCCAATGAGTCAACTCTTCGCATGAGCTGGTCCTGCATAATGAAACTTAAGAACAAGACCCAAGAGGATAAAAGTGTTTCAAAATAAATTCACCCGCAAACAAAGCTCTAAAGAATTGATGCTTTTGAACTGTGGTGCTGGAGAAGAGGCTTGAGAGTCCCTGGGACAGCAGGGAAATCAAACCAGTCAATCTTAAAGGAAATCAACTATGAACTTTGGAACTCTGTCACTGGAAGGACTGATGCTGAAGCTGAAGCTCCAATACTTTGGCCACCTGATGCAAAGAGCTGACTCATTGGAATGATGCCAATGCTGGGAAAGATTGAAGGCAGGAGGCGAAGGGGACGACAGAGGATGAGATGGCTGGATGGCATCATGGACTCGATGGACGTGAGTGTCAGTGAACTCCGGGAGTTGGTGATGGACAGGGAGGCTGGCGTGCTGCGATTCATGGGGTCGCAAAGAGTTGGACACGACTGAGCGACTGATCTGATTTGAAATGTCCAAATTTAAATAAAGCTGTAAACCTGCAGAATCAGTTTGCTCAATGGACCCCGAGCACAAATTACATGAAGAAAACGACAGGAAGGCACGTTTTAATAAAGTCACTCAACACCTGTGAGGAAGCAGCCAAAGAAAAGGGACACATTACACTCAGAGGAAAAGTGATGAAGGAGACCGTGGGTTTCTCATTGGAGGTCAGCAAGAAACGGGGGTAGGTCTTTAAAGTGCTGAGGAAAAGAATCATCAGTCTAGAGTTCTATACCCTACAAAAGCATTTTCCACAAAAACGGAGGTGAAATAAAAGATTTTCTAAGAATGTATCTAAAAATGTATCACCAACCATCCACACGACAAGGAGCACTGAAGGCTGCTTTTCAGGAACAAGAGAAGCAAAACGGAAATTACGGATTTACCCAGAGGAACAGGCACCCCAAAGTGGTGATTTCGTGTGTAAACACGGTCTACATCTGTTGGCCTGTGATGATGACGTTAGATGCCTTTTACTGAATACTCATTTGCACCCAGCCCTGCACATATCGTACCACAGTCCATTTTTCCTCTCCATTTTGCAGATCAGGAAACTGAGGCTTGGAGAGGTCACATGACCTGGACGACACCGCAAAGACCGAGAGTCCACCTGGAGCCGAATTTGGCTCCTTTCACCCCCTAAGCTGGGTGGCCCACTACTCTTCTTGCCTTAAACCCTTCCTTTCTATTCTTCTAACCCTCACTTCATCCACGCAGCGTCTCCCACCCTGCCCCTGGCTCAGTGCCCCGGGGTCTGGCCAGCGGCAGGCTGGGAGGCTGAAGCCCCTCCCCTTCCAGCCCAGCTCTTCGCAGCACTGATGGAGCTTTCCTGAGTCTTCAGGAGATGAAATATGACAGGGCTGTCACCGTGGCAACCACTCATCATTTATTGATAGCCTGAAAACCCACTTGCTCGAATAGCTGGCAGTGATCTGCTGATTCTGTTCCCACTGGTGGGCTTGCTGAGTGGTGGGCTCCGCACCAGGTACTCTTGCTTTGACTTGGGGTCAGGGGGAACAAGGCAACGTGGAGGGCTGCCCTCTGGCCTGGCTGCTTGCCGCTCACCATGCTCTCTGACACCAGAAACCACCTTTCCCGCTTCTTCTGCAAGTGCTGAGTCACACCCGGATCACTCAGAACAGACTCGACCCCAGCCTGTGGGCTGAGTGCTGTCAGTCCCCCAGCTTCCATTTCTGAATCCCACCAGACAGTCTGGCTTTCTGTACCCCCTACCCAACCCACTGAGTCGATGGCTCCACATGACTATTTTCCACCAAAACTTAGAAACAAGTGCTTGAGAGGAAATAAGAGTGGCTGCTTGTCAGCATCTTGGCCAGAGATGGGCTGGGTGTCTGCCCTTCCAGAGAAGCTTTGATAAAAATAAATACATATGTAATAGGCTTATTAAAAATTTTAAAACTGTGGTAAAATAAGCTGCAGGGGGCATGGGTTTGATCCCTGGTCAGGGAACTAAGATCCTGAGGACCATGCTGCATGGCCAAAATTTTTTTTTTTAATTTTGTTTACTGATACTGAAACAAATTCTATAAAAAGGTAATATATACTCAAAACTCATCACTTTCTAATTATTTACTACATTTTATTATCATCTATGCTCTTGAGGTTAATCATGTCTATTGCGTCTGTTTGGTAGAAATATTGTATGTAATGTTTTGCTGTCTTGCATCCCTTCCCAACTTCACATTCAGTGACTTAACATTGGTAAATTGAAATCAGCCATGGTGGGAGGATTTATACCATGGAAATTGTTGATCATATAGACTTAAGAAAATGGTGGAGAAAATGTTAATAATACAGATTCAATTTTGGGAAAGACCCAGATGCTGGGAAAGTATGAAGGCAGGAGGAGAAGGGGACGACAGAGGATGAGATGGTTGGATGGCATCACCGACTCGATGGACATGATTTCAAGGAAGCTCTGGGAGTTGGTGATGGACAGGGAAGCCTGGCGTGCTGCAGTCCATGGGGTTGCAAAGAGTTGGACACGACTGAAGGACTGAACTGAACTGAATTTGAACCCATGTTGTATTAATAATTGTTGCATTGTGATGAGTGCAAAAAGCTGAGGACATACTTGTTCAGCATTCAAAAACCACTACCTGATTCAGCAAAGAAATCTGTCCCTGATGAACAGACGGCGTTCTGACACACGCCTTTGTTGTTTCTCTTTTGTCTTGCTCCTGAACACGTGAGACTATCCAGCAGCATTCACCCTGGAATTGTACTCCCTCGTTTTGTGACTCGAGGGCCTTCTCTGCTGCACTGGATAACAGTCGAGCATTTCTGGGCTCCCCAAGTGGCTCCAGTGGTAAATGACCCACCTGCCGATGTAGGAGATAAAAAAGTGGGTCTGATCCCTGGCTCGGGAAGATCCTCTGGAGGAGGGCATGCCAGCCCACGCCAGTGTTCTTGCCTGGAGATCCCATGGACAGAGGAGCCTGGCGGGCTACAGTCCGTGGGGTCGCACAGAGTCGGACACGACTGAAGTGACTGAGCACAGCACGGCACAAGCATTTATACACGTCCTGATTTTGTCAAGTCATGGTTGAGTTGCTAGCTTGACTATGAACACCAGAGTTCCAGAAGGTCCCTGAAAGCACTGTGAGACCCACCTGTCAAACACAGCGTCCACGATCCTAGCTCAGGCAGCTCTGCGTGCGGAGCTCAGGGGCGTCACGCCATGGTGCAGCCATCGCCATGCCCATCTCCAGGGTCCTTCATCTTCCCAAGCCCGCGCTCTGCGCCCACTGGACGCTCACGGCCCTCCCCACCCCGCCGCCGCGTCTGCTTCCTGTCCCTGCGGGTTTGGCTCCCCTCGGGCCTCACGAGGGTGGGGCCCGCAGGACTGGCCCTCCTGTGACTGGCTCATTTCACTGAACGCAGTGGCGTCGCGGTTCACCTGCGCTGTCAGCTGGGTCGGAGTTCCATTTTTCTTTGAGGTTGAATAACGTTCCTGCCACAGATAGGCCACGCCTAGCTTCTACATTCATCCACCATCGGTCGCCAGAACCTGGCACGGGCTTGTGGGAGGAGCGGGGCCCGGGAAGGGGAGCAGATGGCATTCTGCTCCTTCTCCTTCTGTCTGGACTCGGTCCCATGGGCGCTCCTCTCCTGCCCTGCTTCTCATTGCTGATGAGGGATTCACGGTAACAAGCGGTCCGTCCAGACCCTTATCTGACGTCAAGCCCTTGTCTTTGCAGGTGAGCCGCCTGAGAGAGGAGGAGGTGCCAGCTGACTGTCTGAGCCCCACCTGGTCTCCCCACCCACCCACCTGGCTCCAGCTGAGTCCAGAGGGGCCAGAGGCAGAGGAGTGCCCTGGGCGGTGCCTCGTAACTGCTGCCCAGGCCGTCCGGCCACGATAGGCTCCTCGCAGTCCTTGGGTGGTTCTGGAGGCCTCATCTCTGAGGATCTCTCAGAGTAGGGAGTCTGCTGGCCGGCCAACCATCATAGTCCCCTCTCCTGGGGCCACTTGTCCACTCCAAGCGGTCTTTCTAGGAGGGGTCTCTTTTGAGATGACTGGAGCCCAGCTGCCCTCCTGGAGAGAAGCCCACCAGAGTCCTTGCCCCATGGCTGTGACACATGGCCCAACTCCTCGTCTGTCCCTGGGATGTTCCAGGCACAGCCCCTCACCTGGGATGGTCAGGGGCCCAGCCCTCGTCCCCTCACTTGACCTGCAGTGATGGGAGGATCCCTTACCTTCCTGCCATGGGTGGCAGGGGCAGAAGACAGCATGAGGCCGGGTTTTCTTTGGGGAAGTGCCCATCCCACTTCTCCAGCCTCTCATGGACTCTCCACAGCTCCTTTCAGGGTTGGGAGGGCTGGGTGCTAGCAGGGCTGCCCCCAGCCTCCAGGTGGGCCCTGCCCCGGGGGTCTGGCTCTAGGACATACAGGTCGCAGGCCTCAGACGGGCACTCAGGTGGTGGTGTTCATCCCCAGGAGTGCAGTGGAGCCGCCAGCCTCAGAGTGGGCACCAGCTGTGAAGGGGGCCACAGGCACCCTCCTGCCTCTGTCTCGGGGAGCGCCTCGCCAAAGAGCGGCAGCGCTCGGGGCCCAGAGGGTCACTGGGAAGGGACAGCAGCCCATGTGAGCGTCTCGGGGCAGCAAAGGTCCAGCCAAGTGGCTGCAGATGCCGCCAGGGTCAGCGGATCCACGGGGCACGGGCCTGAGGACGCCGCCCGCAGCTGCACCTCGGGCGCTGCTCCCGGCGTGGAGGAGCTGTCGGGGGGCAGCTGCGTGTGAAAGCCTCAACTGACCACGGCATGGGCCCTGCTGGCTCCTGCCGCCAGCCCTGCTTCAGGAAGGAGGCAGAGCGTCCGCCCCGTGCTGGGCATAGCAGGGGTCACGAGTGGGTCTGCAGAAGGGAAGTTAGGGGTCCTCGGAGAGCCCAACAGGTGTTTTGCAAGGAAAGAGCTGTCGGTCAGGGTCACGTTTAGAGCTGTCAGTGTCTAGCTCACCCAGGTGGATGTGGGAGCTGGGCTCCGGGCGGCGATGGCTATGCCCCTCTTTGCAGGGATGTGCTGAGAAGCGTGGGGGTGAGGCGGGGAATCATTGTGGTCTCCGCAGAGTGGGGCTGGAGGCCCTCTTTCCCTTTCACAGAGCAGAGGTGAAGCCCAAAGCGTTCAGCCCAGGGACCCCCCGACAGACGGGCTGCTCCACAGACCCAGAGATGTACGTGGTCATGTGGGCGGGTGGGAGGGGAAAGCACTCTGTCCTCGGCACAGAGAGCCCGGAGGCCCAGGTCCAGGGAGCCTCCTGTGCTTTGGGGGGTCCTTCTGACTCATCAGTGACCCTGACAGGTGGGGAACCCTGGCCTGCCCGAGCTTTTGGGGTCAGTGAAAGGTGCCCGCCGATTCTTCTTTCACCTTCCTGTTGGGAGCCGGAGTCCAATCCCCCACCTCCCTGAAGCTGTGCGGGTCCTTGAGACTCCCGTGGCTGGCGGACTTGCAGGACTGGGGCCGGGGGGCTTCTGGGGCTCGGTTGGAGGCTGGGTCCATCTGGGCCTCTTGGAACCTAACGCTGTGGCCGGAGCTGCCGGCTAAGAAGGCTGACTGCACTGCTGTCGGGACCACGTGACTCCCAGAGGAGGGGTGCCCAGCAGAGCCCCCGCTTCTGGCCACCCGCTCCAGGTCGGGGGTGAGCTCCCTCTTTCGTGGAGCAGCAACGACACACATCCACGCCTTCTCCGAGGCTGCGCTGACTCTGCTGCCCTCTGCACGTATATTAACTACCTGGGCCCCCGGGACACCTCACAGAGCAGCACATCGATCCACAGAACGGGAGACATGTCGACGGGGTCAGCTGAGCAAGGTGACTGTCAGGAGCTCAGCCGAGCTGGAGAGCCTGGAGCTGCTCCTTCCACAGCCAAGGAGGCCGAGTGGGCGTGAGTCCACGTGTCCCCCAGGCTCGGGCCACACCTCCAGCAGAGGGGAGGGGATGCCCCGAGGACCGCCAGTGTGGGGGCTGCGTCCGTCCCCCAGCGTCCTCCCACGCCTCTCTTGGGGAGGAAGCCCTGGGCTCCCGAGGAGCTGCCCTCCCCCGGGTGCCCTGCCCCTGCCCTTCCGGGCGCAGGTCCACCTTGGCGTCGCTTGCGCAGACCTTGCCGGGTGACGGCAGCGGTGCCCCACCCCTGGATCAGGACAGTGGCTCAGGACAGCGGTGCCTGATGCTCCGACATTGTCTCTCCAGCTCCAGGTCAATGCGCTTGTGAAACCCCAGGGACGCGCTGGCAAGAGGTGGGGGGACCCGGGGTTTCTCAGGCGCTTCTCCACATTCTGGTGATTTTATCCCTCCAGCTACTCCTCTGCAGGAAGAGCTCCTGACACGACAGGCCTGTCTCGGGCCTCCGTTCGGGAGGACTTGGTGAAATGATAAAAAGTGTGACGTTCACCGTGTGCGGCGGCCCCTGTGCGCCCCCCGCTGTGAGCGTGTTTTCTATTCATTATAGTTCGTTTCTGTCCCCAGGACCACCAGGGAGGCATGGGATCCCCCCCAGTTCTTTGCAGGAGAGAGCCAGGCTCTGTCTGGGAGGCTCCAGGCCGCAGAGAACCCGTATTTCAGGAACGACCCACAGTTACGAGCCACGAGAGCCATACGACCGCATTACTAGAAAGAAATCTCGGCAGATGCCTGAAAGGCATCAGAGTGCTCCATATTCCGAATCTG